>NW_024881314.1:10094558-11344558 GCF_018691265.1 Tyto alba
ATTCTGAGATGAGATCACTGTTTGATCTTCTTGAAGTTAGACTGTTGGGTAGGCAGGAATACAAAAGTCTTAGGACAGACAGATAAGATACAGGAATCTAAGTCTGTAACACGCCGAGTAGGAAATTCCTTGGGGAGGAAGAGGAAGTCTGGGTTCTGGTTCCTGCTCTAAGGAGTTTATGAATTTCAAGTGAAGTTTAGAAACATTAGAATCCAATATTTCCTGTTTTCCAAAATAATTTATGTTTCATAGGGCAAAGGAGCTGGAGTTTGTTTCATGAATTCTCTTTTTTGTCTGCTCAGTGACCTGGCTGCAGTAGGAGGAGATGAGGTTTATCCTTATCTTGCTTGTAGTCTAGAGGTTAGGGCGCTCCTTTGAGAAATTAAGATTTAAACGCCTTTGGGCTGAGAAGGGGTCTAGGAACCAGTTCATCTACTTTACAGGTTAATTCTCTTACCTCTGTTATTGTGCAAAAGCAGGCTTTGTCCTTGCTGCTCTGTTATAAAACAGCCCCCCACCCCCCAGATAACTCCTGCCCCAATCTTCATTGTTCTCTTGCTGAACACAATAGATACTGACTTTGAAGACAATTCAAGTGATCATATGTCAGCACACTGTTACCTGTGTTCTCTGTGTTTAATATTCCCCATCAGTTAGCTCTTGGTGCAGTTCCCCATTTAATTTGTAGGTGTATAACGTAACCAGATACAGGCTCTGCATACATCCTTCTTTAAGTGCTATGGATTGTACTTTGTGGGCTTTCCCATGTACCTTGTTTCCTTTGATTGTATTGAGAACAAAGTTTCTTAATTTAGTCTGAATCTCTGCTGGAACAGGACCCAAATTTTTAGGTGCTAAGAATACTGAATTAGATAACTGAAGCAGATGCCCTGACTGTAGCTTGGCTGGCGCTGATGGTGACTGAGTATAGGTTTACAGAACTAGTTTAACCATGGTGAATCTATTGCCCTCTCTAAGATGGGTAAAAATGCATCTCTTGACCCATCCATTGTGCTAAATAACAGGTGCTTGACCTTATCAAATATCTGAAAAAACAAATATGGCACTAATGATTACTTTTTACATGCCTGGCTGATAACAGAGTATGGACCAATTGTTGATTTGCACCAATATTTAGATTTGCAGAATAGCTGTTCCTGGTGAGAATGGTGTAGAATCCTCATATTGGTTTCAGGTTTTCACTAATTCTGATGGAAATAATTTTTATGTGGGACCTTTGGAAAGTTTGTTACTTTACAGTTAAGATGAGAAATCTCTAGAATCCAAGTTCATAGATTGGTTTGAAGTGAAAATGAAATTCTGGGTCAGAGCCTTGCTCAGAAACAGAAGGGCTGAACATATGATGGTTTGGAGTATTCGCACCCTCAGTGATTTAGGTAAATACCCATTGGAAAATTGCTTTTAGGAACTGCAAGCAGTTTGGATAGCAGGAAAAATTATTCATTAAGAGTCATAAAGTTAGTAACTGCAGTGTTTTGTGTTCTTCTGTGACAGATTTATTGTCCGCCCTGATGTCAGGCAAAAAAGGATGGCAGACTTCCTGGACTGGACACTTTCAATGTTATCTAAGTCCTCCTTCCAGACCATGGAGGGAACCGTTGTTATAAATGGCATGCTCCAGGCCCTGGTAAATACTGTTTTTCCTTTAAAAGATGATTGTATTTATGATCACACAATACTGTTATGGTAGACCTTCAATAGCAAATGTAAGAGATATTCCTGTTTATTAAAAAAGGGTAAGATTATACACAGATAGAATTTCCTCCACAACAGTTTTTAAGATGTAAATTTCCATGTATGTATATTTTCTTTAAGTATTTTTGTAATCACCAAATAAAAGTGAAGTTGCTGGTATAGATACTGATAAATCAAAAATGCTTTTAAATATATGATTGTATATTAGTAGTCATTTCAAAATTCAGTTTGGGTTGGTTTATTTTGCTTTGAAACTGTACAAAATTAAGAGATTGGGCTTCTGACATAGTGGTCTCCCCTAGACAGTTCAAAACTGATAACCAAAGTCCAAGTGATTCTTCAAAGTTGTATCCATTTTTTTTCAACTAAAATATTGTTCTCAATAGTTTTAATAAGACATACTAAACTTGTTAGACAGCGACCTTCAATAGTGTGAAAAAATGCACTATTTCCTGTGGGTTTACTCGCTAATCTGAAGAAGTTTTTCGTTTAATGCTCCTTACCTTGTGAAGTAACAATAGTTTATGATTCAAAGAGCTGAACTCTTAGTTTGGGTTTTAAAATTTATGTACTATGCATGGGAAAAAATCTGTAATACCTGAGCTACTTCTATATGATAGCACTCCTCTTGTACGTTCTAAGAATATCTTTTTATAAAAGCTTTCTTGTAATTTTACACCCTTAAAAGTGTTGGTGTGCATTTTGAAATACTTTGAATAACAGTTCTGGTATCTGTTCCAGTTTTGATGTTTCAATATATTTGGGTGGAATGGGGGAGTTTGTGTGGGTGGAGTTGTTCCTTCTTGGTTTTGTTGTTGACCAAGATTGAGGTAGTGCAAGCAAAGTCCGATGAGATGCACTTGTGTAGTCTTTGCACAGGTTTAAGGATTTGCTGGTGTTTGTACGAGTTTCTGTAATTTGCATAAATTTTCTGCTCTTTTTAAATAATTGCTATGAGGACTTGTATGCAGTGTGTTACTGAACATCAAAGCAAAGTTCTGGAACAGGTGTGTGGTGTGTGTTTTGGTTGATTTGTTTTGTTTTTTTTTTTTTTTCTCTAGCACCTCTTCCAAATCAGAAGATATAAGAAATGATCTATATTTAGAATAACTTAGGACTTGCTGCTTAAGCAGGAGGAAGCAATATTTGTATGCATTGCAGTATGTTTCAAAAGACAGAATGATGTTTCATCATTTTATTGTCAGATCTGGAAAGGGAGACTGACTGCCATTCTAGGTGCATGATGAGACCTGTAGGATGTATAATACATTAGTGTTTTGTCATAATTCCTTTGAGTTTGGCTTTGGCTCTATCCACCTGTTCATTAGTGCATACTAAGCGAAACAGGTGAATACTTAACAAGTAGAATCGAAACTAGAATGCGATACAATATACCTGGAAGCAGAAGCCTGCCTTCTTGCATTTATATGACATTTTCCTTTTCTCTAGGATAGGAGAAGGTATTTATCAGGCCAGTTTTATTTGTGTCCTACAGCTCATAACTCCTGTTCCAGTTGGTAGGTATGAGCAGCCTGGATTTTTTAAAGCCTTTTCTTGCATTCAGTCTTCAATTTTTAATTTCAGTTACTACAATGTAAGCATGAATTGTATCAGTAGGGAATAAAGGTTTTCAGAATGATACGTATGCAGGTATGTGTGTATGCAGACATGCTTAAGTGGAGTAGGAAATACTTATTTCAAGAGTTTAATATTCAGAATTTTGTAACACATTTGTAACAATAGCGTGTTGTCAAACCAAAAGTATCAGCTGAAAATAAAAACAGTGTTTAAAATAAGTAGACCTTTACTCTTAAACATAAAAGTTTCTAACAGTCTGTACAGAAACACAGGAAGTAATTACTAAGTGTGTAAAGCAGAACACATCCTCATGAGAGACGACTAAAACTGGTGCCATAAAGCTTCAAAATTCTTTGCCCTTGGATTCGTCCAGTGCTTTGTTACTTTGAGAGTCAAACTGTAGTTGCCTGGGCATTTCTGTCTGAGAAAGCAGGAGAAAAAAGACCATTTTTCTGTTTCTGATCAGTACAGCAAGGCAGGTTTTGGGAAAGTAACCCACCAGGGTGGGGATAAAAAGTCTTTCTCTCTCTTCATCAGATCTGTTTAGGGCTGCCCCTAGCAGGGTGGATTTCAGCCAGATTATGATATTATGCTGCTGATGGTCTGCATTTAGGAGAGAGTTTGTAGTGAGATCGGCAAGGAAAAACTGTTTTAAAAAGACATGAAACTCTTGCATTTCAATGAACTGAAACTGCAAGTTAGGTACGCAATGAGTAGTTCGACGTTGCTGCACTTTGATCTGCCTCTTTGTGGCCTTAAGTCTTGGTGATTAGGTATGCTACTGTTTAATCTAACTCAGCATTATGTGTAGAACAAGTACTACTGTTTCATGATTCTTGTTGAAACACGCAGCCTGCATTACATATTTTAATTCCACTGATGCTTTTTTCTTTTTTTTCTTTACACCTGTCGTCAGTAATATATCATTTCACAACAGGTGTGTTCTAGCAGAAATCTTTGCTTACAGTATTTCAGATTTGGTTTTAAAACTGGCCTCTCTTGATAAAACTAACTTTGCAATATTGAAATAAATTCTGTTTTGTGCTCTGATACTTTGTATATTTGAAGGATTATAAATGTTGGTTTAATAAGGAATTGCTACATTTTTTTATAACATTTGTTTACTTGAAGGAAACTTCTAACCTGTTTCACGAATCTGCATTTCAAATTCTCTTGGTCTGGAGGTTTGCTTTTAAACCTGCCATTATATCAAACAGCTTTTTAGTTATTGCTGCAGGGTGTAGCACTCCCAGTTCTTGCGTGACAGAGATGTCATCATGTTGAGGTAGCCTTGGGCATTGAAACTTATTAAACCTTATTTGTTTTATAAGTGATTCAGTATACAAGTGTGAGTAATAATTAAAAAAAATAAAACGCCCTACACAGTGATCTGATGAAACTTGGGAGTCTTAAGAACAGGGCATTTCCCTGAGCTGTCTCTAATGCAGAAGTTATTTAGCAATAGCTACATGCTTATGTAAATTTTGCTCCAGGGAAGAAAGAACTCTCTAACTCTATTCTTTCAGACCCAGAGGCACAGAAATAGAATATTTCCAAATAGAATGTTTCCCAAGTCTCTGTATTTTTGGCATTCTTGAAGAATTAGCAATGCTAGGATTGTCTTTTGGTGTTATTTTTTTAAAAAAGGTGTTGTTGCTTAGTGGTTTGGTGATAAAGGTGTACAAAAGCAGTGTTGATGTAAGGAGAAGAAAAAAAGTTCTTATGTCTGCAGATGCCAAGGACACAGACTCCTTGCTGGTAATATTGTTATCCCCTCTCTTTCTGGATGGCACAGAGTACTGTAACGTGGCCTTGTCTGATACTTCTGAGTTCTTTCCTTCTCACCAGGTTTGCAGTTAGTTCAAGGTTCAGAAGTTCTGTTACCAGAAGACTGTTTCTTTTTCCTGTTAGAATATAGTGTTGTCTCAAGCTGCTACTTTGTTTTTGTTTTTTTATTTCTTTCACATATTTCAAGTGTGTGTTTTGGGGTAGTCTTGTTAAGAGGGAAGGGAACCATTCTTTTACCTCTCCATGTGTTAGTCTAAACTTTTCAGGCTTTCAACTGCTGAAGAACTAAGATCTTAGGAAAAGTCAACTCCTTTTGCCACCCATTTACCTGGGCTCTGTATTGAAGTTTGTCAGCTGAAGTACCATGTTGATGATCAGTACCCTGACAAATACATGTGACCTATAGGAGGAGTACTGTTTGTGTTGAAGACGTAGTAAGAACAAGGGCTTTATTTAATCTATTTTATCATTATCTGCAAAGATTATGCATTAAATATTCTCTACTTTTAAGTGAATTTATTATTCTGACAGCATGTCCTCCCTCACCTTGTTTACCTCCCCACATCTGGCCTGAAGGCAGGGATGGCTGATAGCTTTCCCTGGACCTGGATTTGTGTGACTACTAGGGGGTGCTCCAGAGTAATGAAAGATATAATTCTATTCTCTTCCCATAGAGACTGAAATTATCCTCCCAATCATTGACTTGGTTGGTTACAACCAGAGGGTAGATTCAGACTTGTGTCTCCTGCTTTGCAGGAAGATATACTTGCTACCAAACAGTCAGGCCATCCTTAATGGTGATTTGTATAGCTTGGGGAACATGTCCTGGAGATGATCCTGATTGATATATCTCATGCAGGTCGGGCCTAAAGTGGGTTATGCAGACAATGGGAAGGTGTGGTGTGTTTCTTCTGTGATTACTAAGAAACTAGGCTTTGTTTTCCTTGCACCATGCTATTTCTAAAGCAAAACCAGACTTGACAGTCGTCATTGCTTGCACACCACTGATTTTCTCTAATTTGTAGGTGGCTTAATTATTTATAAGAGAGGGAGTCACATACTTTTCAACAGTTCAACAGGTTGGGTAAGTTGGTGTGTGCTGTATGTCCTCATTAAAGTGAAGAGACCATGGCGTAACTTTGATTGCCTGGATACTCCAATAGACAGGCTCCTTACTGTCCGTATTGTTAGTTGCTGACACTAAAATGTCTATGCAGGTGGCAAACCAAGCTTATTAATTATTTTGTTTGTATCAGATTTTTTGAAATGGTGTGTCTTGGATGTTTTTCTTCCTCCAAGGCAGGAAGTTTAAGCTGAATACTGTAATGCTGATTTGTCTTTTTTCTATTTTTTTTTTGATGTTTTTTGTTCATGCATCACATACTTCTTAGTATAATCCCTGTAAACTTTAGGTTTGCCAACATCAGTTAAAGTGCTCTTTTATTTCCTCTGGAAAATATATCCACTAAGCTCAAAAGTTTGGGAAATTTGGGCGTGTGAATATTTTGCATGCTTTGACTTATAAAGAAGTAATGAAACTTTTTTCCTTGACATTTCTACAATCAGAAAAAAAACCCCAGACACTGGATTTCCTGCTGTTTTGATTATATGAAGAGTAGTTCTCAACAGTTGGCTATTACCTCTTTACTTCTATAAAAATTGTTTTAAAAATGGCTGTTAAACTTTTCTCTGATGCAGAGAAATACCTGATATGTCACTTGCTGAAGCACCAGTAATCTGGTAGAAGGTTACATCTGAACTGCAATGTACATTTAGTGGGTTCAAACAGAACTTTCTTTTTTTTTTTTTCAGACAGTTGTCATTTTTCAGCTGTGTTTATTCTGAAATCAGTAGGTAACATACTTTAGTGAACAAAACCATGTAAACATTAAAGTCCATTTTTTAGAGTTTCATTGTTAAACTCAGTGTTCTTTAGCAAATTTTTACTTCCCCTGAAAATTTGTATTGATAAAATAAAATCCCTTAATCCATACCTCAGTTGATTTACAGCAGTTGCTACGATGACTTTAACATCTGAAATTATATTAAATCCTTGCAGTATTTTGTTTGAGAATAGACATTCTGAGTTGAATATTAGATGTGAAAACAGTTTGTTATTTAAGTAAGTAGTGAAACTGATGTAGGGAAACAATGTATGTTTCACTTCTTTGTTCAGAAAATAATAGAAATGGTTGTGAAATGGAATCTGTCAAGTTCACTGTTCTAAACTGACTCATAGGTGTGTGAGGCTGTTTTCTTACTTCTTTTCTAAAAAGCATTAAAAAAATTTCTTGTACAATATTTGAAGAGTTTTCTCATTTCCTGCTTGTGTGTTGGTTAATTTCTTCCCACATCTTGCTTAGAGGTTGTACCTTCTAGTTATGTTTCTCTTGGGGAGTCAGAACTGAATTCAGAGTTGGCCTTAAGGATGTAAAAACTCATGGAGAAGCTTGTAGAAAGGTGCCAGAATTTAGGAACTGCGTAAGACTGAGAATACATAGATGTTTTGAGGATTCTATTAAGTTTCTGCACCAGCTCCTAGACATTATGCTGAGAAGTATGAGTGTAGAAATTCAAAAGCATTTGTCCAGGAGCATTCCCAAGGCTATATTAAAAAGCTGTTTCTCTACATTATCACTACTTCAGGAATTATACTGTATTTTGTTTGAGTATGCTTGAATATAGTCCTAATAATCTGGAGACAGCCTGTGTGTGCCTTAAAACCAGTATTTGCTCTTCACTGGGTTTTTGTACGGAAAGAATTAATTGTGAAGGTAAGGTGCTGCAGAAATGCTGCAGTATCTCCTAACATCTGCTACAAACTTGCTATCTTGTGAAGAAACCTTCTGATAGGTTTTTGAAGCAGAACACAGGAACAAAGTTATGAAGAAATGAGCTTCTGTATGTTTCAGCAAAGAGGTAGAAAAATTTTAGAGGTGCTCTAGATTTGTTAATTACACAAAAGATTTACAGATTTTCTGTTGTTTTTTCTTTAGACTCTTTAATACAAGCAGAGTGTTGTTGTATATCTGTGGGAATTTTTATTTTTTTTTTTAATACTGATATGGTATATTGGTAAAATCTATGATATCCCATTTGTTTTGGTAGTTACTTGTTAGCAGTTCTTCTGAACCTGAAGTAGTTCTGTAGCATTACTGCTTTGTAAATCTAGTTTGTAAAGGGTGCCTTACAGTCACCTAGTTACTCATGAAAGCATTAAAAATTTTAAATAATTCAGTATATATTATCAGATTACCCTATATAGCTTGTAGTAGAGTTGATCAGAAGTGCTAATTTAGGATCCTAAAATGCAATTTAGTAACAAAACAAAATAGAATGGGTACATAGCCTAAAGGTGTTTTTATTGCCTTTGTTGCTCTTAACCACACCTGCAGTATGGGAGGCATGTGTGTGTTTGGTATGTGTGAGAAAGTACATATTTTTCAGGTAAGTCTGTTCTTGTTTAACTCCTAGGCATATTTATTGAGGAAGATTTTTCTTCTGGTGAGTGACAAAGCAAGGAAAAATAAGTGACTGAACAGGGTAGCTTTGATGCATACTAAGTGAACTGAGGAAACTTTCAGCGTGTAACATGTTTTTGTCAGGTGTTAATAGTCCATTTGTTTCACTGTAGTGCTGGGGCGTAATGTTACTGGAATATTTAATTGTATATAAAATTATTTTGGAAGCTCTTTGCTTCTTTAAATCCCTCAGCACAGAAATTAAAGGTTGCCTGTTGGAGGTATATTTGTAGCAGGCTTGCAGTCAGAGATTTCTGTAGCTGGTTTTGTTTAGTTTAACATGGACTTCTCAAAAGCTGTTGGAGAAACAGGGTAAAATACCCACCAATTTAGCTTGTACTGTGTCCTGTCTGTCAGCATGCGGTTGCTGCTACTAAGTTCACTCATGTGTGTCCACCTGCCCTGCTTCTTAGCAGTGACCAAAGTGTTGATGTGTACTGTGTGCTGGGTCATCTAAATCATGAGCAAGGCTTGTTCAGTTTGGAGGCATTCAGTGTCAGGAAGTCCCAAACAGGTTATTGAGTTCCCCTAGTTACTCTGCCTTTATTCATGTTCTACAAATTCTGCTTCACTTTTTGGAGGTTCAAAGCAACACGAGCTATTTGAGATAATAGGTGCTGTGCTTGCACCTGTAATGAGCTCATGTGACCAAGCACTGAGCTGGATGGTTCAGATAGCTGAGCTGGCTGAAAACTAGTGCCTTTTTCCTCTCTATTCTTTTTTTTTTTTTTTTTTTTACCCTATTTTTTTTTCTTTTCTCTTGAGTGTTTTTTGGCCAACTCAGCTTCCTGAGTTGCTTGCCTGCATGATTGTATGGGTGGGAGGGGAGGGCTGGGCTACAGTATCCTTGACTTGCATTGACTTAAAAAGAAGTAAAACTGCACCCTGAGACTCTTTTCCTTTTATACTATTTAAATTAGTAAACACTATAGATTATTGCAAGAACATTAAAAAAGTAGTTTAGAACTACATGCTTGATATATTGCACTTTAAAATCTCTGTATTCTCATGTCTGTTTTCCCTATTTTAATTGTAGGCACAGTTATTTAAACATGGCAAAAGAGAAGACTGTTTACCATATGGTGAGTCTGTAATATTCTGATTTCTGTCTTTAAGGCCATTCCAATAAAAAAAGGAAAGAAAGATCAAACTGATAACAAGCGGTGCTATAAAGAGTGAAATCAACAGGGAAGTTATAAAGCATGAAGAATGAGGGGGGAAAAAAGAAGAGATGACAGTGAGGGAGGAGCAGATGCCACTGGGGAATGTTATGTTGGAACAGCTCATGAAAGAATTTGGCAGGTGATCACATTGGCCATTGCTAGAATACAGGAGCTAAACAGAACACATAAACTATAAGATGTGGAAAATGTTTTTAAAAATTCATTAGAACATAAACTGGTTTTATACATATTACTGCTGAAAATTTTGCAGAAAATCTTCAAGTTTTAACATAAGCAAGGATTTTAGAAATCCCAAGTTTAAAGAACTTACTGTGTACAGGACCCAACTGGAATCAAGTAGTGATACTGTTGAAATGAGAAAAAGTTTTTGGTGAAAAGAGGTTATAATGGATGCAAATAGGGATAGGCAGATAACCAGAAGGAGAGCACAAAAGTTTCTGGACAGTGTAGCTTCATGTTGGAATTACGTTCATCTCATGATAAATCCTGGAATATAGTCAGAAGTGACTACAAAATAATAGCTTGGTTTTTATTGATAGAAATAAAGAGAGGTAGGGAAAGATGGTGGCTAATTACAAAACACTACAAAACACCATGTCAGTTTTGTGGAGCTTATCAAAGCAGCAGAAATGTAGTTTGTGCTATTCATAGGAATCAAGCAGTGATGTAAACTGATTTTAGAATGCTTATGATTTCACTTAATGGAATTATTTTGATGTCTGAGAAGAAACGTCATAGATCTAGTGCTGAAAACAGTTTTGTTCTCCCTGTTACTAAGTCTGAGCTGCAGACGCTTCCTTACAAAATGCCTGAGATATAGGTAAAGATGGAGATAAGATAGTGAAGACAAGCAGAATGGAATGATATATGTGCTGTACAGCTGGTCAGGAATGAACAGAAAGTACTAAGGAATGTAGTCACATAGAAATAGCAGCCAGCACTATGGAAGCTTAAAGAGTAATAAGGCTGCCAGATAACCAGAATAATAAACGGTCTAGATAAAATACAGTATAATACAAAATTATGTGATTTAAAAGATGCAACTGTACAACATGTCATAATTGATGCAAAAAACCCGATACTTGGCTTACAACATTAACGCTGCTGGGTAAAATGAGACGTTTTGGCCTATGGCTTATAGAAAGAATATGAAGCAGTTACAAATCTGGTAATAAGAGAAAAATCAGGGTCATACCAGTGAATAAATGTACCATAGAAGAGATAGAATGCTCACAATGAAGAAGCAAATATTCAAACAAACTATTAGGCATAAGACAATGACAAACACATAATATTAAAATTTTAAAATCATTACAGGTTATAACAGATCTGAGGATCAAACAGGAAAAAAATAGACAATTGTCAAAGGAAGATCCTATTTGAAATCTTTTGCAACATAGAACTTGCTATTCCTGAAGCCATCTGCATGGGTCTGTAGATATTTTAGTGATTCAAGAGTTGGCAGGACTTGGAAGATCCTTATATTGATAGATTCTTAATTTTTTTTCTATCTGTGAATATTTATGTTTCTGCAGTCTCTTCCTCTTAAACTGTTAGTCTCTAACTTTTGCAACTGCAAAAAAATCAGTACTGCTGGAACATATCAAAGTAATAGTCATTACTGGCTTTACCGTTTTGTCTGCTTGTATTATTTTACTAATATTTTAGTATGTCAGGATAAACCATAAGCCTTTTTAAAAACTGAGGCGCTTTTTAAGTCATGTCCTACAATTTCTGAGACTTTAAAACAGCTGTTTGGTGTGTTTGTTCTGTTAGTATTTTGAAAACCCTGATACAAGACTTGAAGAGGTTGCGGAGTATTTTGCTGGTATGATTCTATATTTGCAATGCTTATAGCAAGAATGATAGGTCCTTCAGAGTGCAAGTTGTTAGTCTCTATTAACTTAATGATCAGCCTTCAAAACAGTAATTAATTGTTTCAGGCTAAAAATGCAAAAGGACTATTTTATTTGCAACAGGAATGTGTTCCTTGTGAAAATTCTGAATCCTGGAACTTCATACTCATTAATCCAAGATTCTCCTTTCGTCTGTGTTTTTTTTTCACTGTGCTGGACAAATAACTTTGTTACCTTTGATGTGCCCAAATGAAAGGTTTTGTTGCTGATTGTTTACACATACACAGTATTTCTCATGTCTAAATGTTTATGGACATTCATCATAAAAATTTCTGTGCCAGAGGAGTTAAGTTGGTGCTGCCTGAAAATAATAAATGAAGAAAGGGAATGATTTCTTCGTATGCAGAAACTGGCTACAGAGTAAATTAATTAGTTTTCTGACTCCTGGTTCTGCTAGACTACTGAAAATTCTTAGATCCCAAAAGGTACTCGAATGTGTTACTTCCAGTGAGAATTAGAGGCATAAATGCTCTCAGAATCTGGATTCATTATAATTTTCATAGTCAAAAGTAATCCTTAAAGCAGTCCTTCCTGTTCAGTAGGTGAAGAATATTACCACTATTTGACCAGTGTCAAAGCTACAACAAAGTAGCTAATAAGGCATTTGCATTTCAGTAGTACATTTAAACATCTAAATCTTCCAAAGAACTTTCAAAACTTACCAAATATTCTTAGGTTTGGTTTTTTTTTTTTTTAACAGTTTTTCTAGCTTGTTTATTTTCTTTTACAGCTGCTACTGTTCTTGTGTGTCTTGATAACTGCAAGCTGTCACAAAGTAATCAAATGGTTCTTCGCAAACTAGGGATGAAACTTGTTCAGCGACTTGGACTGACATTTGTGAAACCAAAGGTAGCAAAATGGAGGTTAGTTAAAAAAAAAAAAAAAAAAAATCCAAAAGCACTCACCAAACTTAAAAATACCTGAATCTATACATTTGACTACTGGCTTTCTGCCCTCCTAACCTCTTAAAAGAAAAAGAAAGAAATCCCCATGTTACTTGGGAATGAACACATTCTTCATTTGCACTATTTGGAGAAGGTAGATTTATGCTGCTGTATTTAGTTTCCTGTAATTTTTTTTTAGTTTTGGTATGGTAAACTAGTGCTGTGACAAGCTAAATCTTCTGACTCTTTATGTTGCACGTTACACAAGCAGTAGCCTGTTCCTATATAATGCATAACTTGGTAAAGATGGGAAGACAGTGATCTTTTTAACTGAAGTTGATTTAGTACAATTTTGTAAGAATGAATGTAACTTTTTCCATTACATAGTTCTACCCTGATTCGATAGAAAGTTCACAGGGGAAAAGTGGTTTGCAATCCCACTTGTGTTTTGCATATTAGTCAGGTTTTGGTGTCTGGTTTTACTTACTGCCAGAGGGCGAACTCTTTTTCAGATTTCTCGCACTGATATTTTAAAATTGCAGGCTCCCTTGGTGACTATTTTTATTATATTTCTTTTACCAACTTTTGAGAACGTCCTTAGGCATAGAAAATTCTTTTTAGGTGGAGAGTGTACCTTGCCCAATGGCAAAAGTCAGTTTAGCATGTAAAGTATATCTTTTGTAAGAATGTATCTACACCACGGGCTAAATATCTGAGTACAGCTTGGTCAGAATGTACTAAGCTAGCTTTAACATTTAAAAAACAATTTTTAATAAGTTGATTTTATTAATTTTTTTTTGTTGTTTTTTTTTGGTTTTGAAGAGGTTTTTAGGGCATGGGAATTTCGCTTCTCTTTATTGTCAGCAGTGGAAAGTAGGTTATACTGAAACAGGAAAGGGAGATCATGAAAAGGAACCATTTAAATAGTCTAGCTCTTCTCAGCTTGGGAAAGAGACAGCTGGGTCAGGAGGAAGGAGAATGGCATACTTTTCGCTTTCCTTTAAGAAACCAGTAAACAACTGGAGAGCTCTACACTGGGAGGTGTAGTAACTTGACAGGCAGGCTTTATGACAGTATGTAGCTATTTCAGTTGAAACTTAAATCAGAAAAATCAATTAACTGTGTCTTTCTTGTGCAGATACCAGCGTGGCTGTCGATCTCTGGCTGCCAATCTGCAAGCTCAGGGTTCAGTTGTGCAGAATCAAATTATAACAGTTGCTGCTGATGATGCTGACGATGAGGAGGAATATGACATTCCAGGAGAGATTGAAAACGTTGTAGGTGTGTTAAAACTGGACAGAAATCATTGTAATGCCTGCAAATTAAACATATTGGAAAACAGCCTTCTTTGAGCTAAGAAAGTCATGTAGGTATCTGTGCTAATGTGAACAATTGGAAAGACTAAAATTTCAGTCTATTCAACTGATTAAAATATACTATATTTTTATCAAATTATTTGGATTTCAGAATCTCAAGCAGAAACTCAATAATGTAGCATTTGTTGTGGGGTTGGGGGGATGGAGTTACTGAAATATATTTTACTAATTTTATCCTGCAATATGAAAGACCTATCTTGAACCTTTCACAGATGAAACGATGAATTAATATTCATCATGAAAAACAAAACAAAAACTTGTGTTACATGAAAGCTAAAGAATTATTAAATTTTTAAAGCTGTGGTAATATCAGAGGAACAGAATTTTTTCTAGTAGTATGCAGTCGTACAGCAGGTTCTCTGCTAGCTTGCTGGTGGATATGCTATAAATAAATAGGCAAAAACTGCATCAGAAGGCTTTTATAGCTGAACATTCTAATGAGCCACTGAAAAAAAGCACCATGACCTCCATTTTGAATCTTCCACAGCACTTAAAATTTCAAACCAAATTATCTTTTTTAGAAAACAATTTTGACTTCTTTCTTCTTTCTTTGTTTTCAAGTCATACTTGTGTGACAAACAGAACTGTGGATACAAATATTTTTATTTAAGAGGCAGTTATGTTAAGAGGAAAATTAATTTTGAACATTTTAAGAAATCTTTCTGCTGTTAAATGAGAATAATCTGTTTTGTTCAACTAAAACTATCTGCAGAGCAATTGTTGGTTGGACTGAAAGACAAAGACACTATTGTCAGGTGGTCTGCAGCGAAAGGGTACGTTTCTTATGGTTATTCTAAACTAATAAACAACATAGAAATACAGTCTGATGTAATCCGTGATTGATAATTTGTGTGTGTTGTCAATATTCACAGTTACTTCAAATGATTTCAACACAGCTCAGGGTATAAAGATGTTTGTATCTTTTTCTGATATGAAATTGGGCTAGTCTTCAGGAAAACTTCAGATAGGCTTGGAAATAAATGTTCTGGATAAGACTTGATTTGAAGGGTATAAAGTAGCAATTCTTCAAAATGTTTTTTTCTCTTCCACTTTAGAACACGTATTTCTGTGTTAAGTTCACTACTGTGTTTGAGCTAGTTGTTTTAGGGTAATGGTGTTAGGGTTGTGTATTGTCATCTTGAGGTCAGTCATCTTATTGTAAGTTTCCAGTAGCTACATTTTTTTATAGAACTTATTAATCAAATGCAGTACTGATGAATCATTGTATGCTCTTTTCTTTTTTTTTTTTTTTCTTTTAATTTCTGTAGAATTGGTAGAATAACTGGAAGACTTCCAAAAGAATTAGCAGATGATGTGATTGGGTCTCTCTTGGACTGTTTTAGGTAAAAATCTTATTTAACACTTTACATGCATCTGAAACGCCTGCTTATGAAACAGGAGGACAACAGTTAGGAAGACAGGTCTAAAATAAATTTTGTTGCCCCCATTGTCCCAGATTTCAAGATCTTCTAAGGCATGTGTGTGCTAAGGGTGTTCAATAAAGAAATTATTCCTAATCCATCATCTTCACCCCATTCTAAAGTAATGTGGAAGAACTGAAGTTGTACTTCACAAAAATAAAAAACGCTCATTAACTTGCTGCTTTAAAAATTCCTGGTGTGCTCATGTCTTGAGCATTAGTTTGAATCTTCAGGAACATAGTAGGACTGGAAATTATATTCAAAAGGGGTTTGAGAATCACCAGAGATAAGAAGCAATCTCTATGTGAAGGGAGGCTAAAACATCTAGGAAGAGTGAGGAATAAATGGAGTATAATAGAGGTTTATGAAATCATGAATGGCATGGAAATGATTGCCCTCTAGATTTTGTGTTATTAGAAGCAAACTGAAATATCAGGTGGCAGGTTTGGAATAAAGAAATGGTGGTGGTCATTCACACAGCACATAGTTAAACTGTAAAAACTTCGCTTCTTGCTGTCAGGATGTTGTGGATGCTAAGAGTACATGCCTGAATAAAAAATGTTTTTCTTTTCTGCAAATTTGTTCATGATCTGCCAGAGTTTGGAAGTGCTTTGGAGAGTGTTGCAGTATGTTTGTTGTTATACTATACCTAAATCACAGTCAGATGTGACCATGTCAGAGTGAGACTTTCAAGCTAGCTGAAACTCTGATTTGATCACATATACCTACTAGGATGCTCTTCTGATGCTCTGCATTATTGGGTGTTTTGTTTCTGCCTCTGAAGAGTATGTAAGGACTAAATTATTAAACAAGTACCATATGCTTTTTTTTTAATATCAAATTGCTCATCAGGTCTGCTTTGTGTACTTGAGCTTTAAGATCTAAACTAGTGTTTTAGAGTAAGTTAATAACAAAAATAATTTTTTTATTGGCAAAGAATGTTGGTAATTTTCAGTTTGTTTTTAAAAAAATCTCATTGTTTGTGAGTACAGATCAAAAACCCCAGCTCAAAAGATAACACATTAAAAAAAAAAAAGGTATAAAATCTTAAAAACTTGCAAGGAAAGTATCTACTTAGCCAATAGTTCAACTGTGTTACTATGATTAATTTAAGAGGTGCTGCTGATCTCAATTATCCCTGGAGCTTCAAAGACCTGTACTCACTGTGTTTTCTTTCCTTGTTTTTCAAGTCATAGGGATGAGTAATCCCAACTAGTAATTGAGTGACCTGCTTTCTTCAGAAACACCTGGGAACAAATGTAGACAAGGACAAAGGGAATATCTTCTATATTCTTTGCACTAAGTATCTACTGACCAAAATAAAAATGTCAGTTTCTCATCAGAGGCATTTTGTTATTTCTGTTGGGATGAGAAGAAAGGATTACTTATATGTAGATAGATTAGAAGACAAGAGATGGGGAAGCAGTTTTCACTATGTAGTGAGATTCTCACCACAGTCCCACAGGGTTCTGTATGAGCACTGTGCTGTTCAACATACTCATAAAAATGATGGAAAAAAGGTGAACAATGTGGTAAGGAAATCATCAGTTGATTTAAAGTTAGCTAATGTAGTGAAAACTAAAGGTGACAGAAAAGATTATGTTATGTAAGCCTAAGTAACTAGACAGTAAATGACATGAAATACAATGTCTAGTGAATGCAAACTAATGCACTTAGGGAAAAATACAGCTAGCTATAAAACAGTTATTACTACTCAGGAAAGAGATCTTGAAGTCATTGATAGTTCTGTCAAAATGTCAGTGGAGTGCTCAGCAGCTGTCAAAAAAGAAGGGCAGATGGAACACTAGGTATTATTAGGAAAGGAAGGGATAATAAAACTGAATCACTGAGAAATGATTTAACTGATGGGGATTCTTCCAAGTGGACAGTAAAAATAGAGGGATATAATGGAGATATATAAAATCATAAATATGAAAGAAAGAGGGGAAAGTGAGTAGTTATTTACTCTTCACTTTTTCTCATAATGTGAGAACTAGGAAGCATCAGGAAGTACATTTTCATGCAATTATAATTAAACAGTGGAAGTCATTGCCACAGGATGTTATGGAAGCCAAAAGTGTAAAGGGAGTTCAAAAAGGGATTATAGAAATTAATGGAAGAGAGTCCCATCAGAGGCTATTAAGTATGACATTCTGGCTGCAACCTCTGGCTTCGGAAGTCTCTGTACTGCTGATTGCCAAAGCTAGGAGGAGGCTAATAGGGAAATGATCCTTGATGCTTCTTCTTTGGCTAAGCATCTGCTATTGGTCCATGTCAGAGACTGGGAGAGATGAACCTCTGATATGACCTAGTCTGTCTGTTCAACATTTTATTCTTAGATTCCTATGCCTAGTTTAATAGTAAATGAACTTTTTACATGTTTAGTCATGCAGCGTGCAACCTTTTCACTCCTCTATCTACCAGTCCACCAAAAATTGTGTACCATTTTTTATATTTTTTGCTATGTTCACTACAAGTTGTTCTGTTTAGTTTTATGTTTTTTAAGGATGGATAAACACCACCGTTGGCCCACTGCGTAAGCTCATATAATGGGTTTACTGGAAACTATCACTTGAACCTTCTTTGTTAGTTAAGGACTGTGTTTGGCACAAAATTCATTAGTTATTTTGGGTGTGTTCTGAAAAATATGCATCTTTTGCCAGTGTACTAGAAAGTTGTTTTCCTTTTCTAGATGAGTTTTAGGTATTGTACTCTTCTGTGTTGCGGTTACATTTATATTGATAAATGGAGTTTTTGCTTATTTAGTCATGTTTATAGCAGTATGTATGTTGCACAAAATGAGAAAGAAAACATGTTCAACTTGTCATTTTTATATTTTAGAAGTCTAACAGGATTAATAACACAATAAACACATGTTGGTTTGGATTATGTATCTTTTAAAATGTTAGGATTTGACCATGAAGAATGAAATCCCAAAATGAAAGGCTAGTCTTAACAAAACTTGTCTTTGTTCTGAAATTAGTTTCCAGGAAACAGACAATGCATGGCATGGTGGATGCCTGGCTCTGGCCGAATTAGGCAGAAGAGGATTGTTACTCCCTTCCCGAATTTCAGATGGTGAGTTGTAGTTGCTGAATGTCAGTAAATTCATGAATTAACAGTTTATAGTGTTAGAGATTGAATGTGTGGCAATAGACTGGGATTTGCTGATGTGAATGTGCTGAATAATGACTGTAGTATTGAATTCTAGAGTAAAAAATAGGCCTATGGGAATATTTAAGCTACTTCTGTCAAAAGTGTTGTCTTGGGTGTGCCTTTTTTATGCTTAATAAATTTTTCTTTCCAAAAGGAAATTAGTTTCTTGGGGTTTTCTTCTTTCTTCCTCCCTCCTATGTTTCTTCATACAGTTGTATAAAAATAATTCTGTATGTCTCTATATTGTGTCACTGCCATTATTTAAATAGAATATATTAAATAATTGATGACTAACTTGCACTTTAATAGCTTATGCTATTTGTTTCTGATTAAATTTCAGAGGCCAATTTCACATAATTCATACATGAATTGTTTAAGTTTTTAATGGGTTTTTGAAATATCAGGATGGAAAGAAAAACAGGGCAGAGGAATTGTTTCTTTGTGTGTTCTGTACATTGAAGTACAAAGATACTAATGTGAATGTAGTAGTTCTCTGGTTTGTGATTTTGGTCAATTTTTTATAAAATGACAAAAGCATAATGTGGTAGTACACATCCACTGTTGGGCACTTCTGCAGCAGTATCTTGGGCTAGGTGGTTCTTTTGATCCCGTCTGGTACTTCTGTGTTGAACAGAGAAGTTGAAAACTCATTTTCAAAAATGTTTCAAAACTGGTGCTTCATAGCAGTAAGTTAGGTTGACAAATCTTTTTTATTCCAAAGATTTGTTGACGTGTTCTAGAAGAAACTGTAAAATATAATATTTAACACAGTTTATTATTGTCTCCATTAAAAGAATTCATGTCCAATATAGTATTTGTTTTGCATGTGGGAATTTTTGTGCAGCTAGCCTTCAGTTGGTTTCCCTTTTCTAATTACTTTTGCCCTTCTATGATAAAGATGAAACAGTTAAAAAACTCCAACTTTAAGAATGGGAAGCCATTCAAAGGTAAGCCTCTATTTTAGTTCTAATAAAGCTGTATACCTCTCTCAAGAAATGAGGAAAGCCTTGTGTAATACTTTTTTTTGTTGGTTTTTTTTTTGTTTGTTTGTTTTTTTTTATCTAAACTGGAAGTTTCATGCGAATTTGATATTATATAGGACTGCAAAAGACATGAGTGAATCCTCACTGTGTTAGTGATACTACATGCTCTGTGAAACTATCTCTTCACTTTTTAGGTTGAGTTTTTGTATATGTAGAATGAGAATGACAGCTGTATTCTTCACACCCTTCTTTCTCTGCAGAGGTGTGGTGGAAATATATTGCTGCCTGTGAAGGTGATTTTAATATCCATAGGCTTATGTGCAGATTTTTTTATTTGCCACATTGTATATGATGTATCCTTCCTGGGGTGGAAGAATATAGAACTAAGATAGGGGAGGAAGGGAAGGAGAGAATCCAGTCATGGCATCAAGGTCTTTCTGCAAAAGAGGTAGGCATAAAGGTCTGAGGAAAAATTATAGGCATTGGAAGTTTCTTAATAAAACAGTGCTGAGAATTCCAGCAGTCATTCTAGAAGAAGATGGGTAAGAAACCTAATTGGAGACTGTCTTGACTAAACCGCAACTCCTTCAGTTATCTGATACTCAAGAATGAGTTACACAGCAGGTAGAAAGCTATGGTACGGTGGAGGATGAGTAAAAGAGGATAATCCAAATTTGTAGGGATAGAATGTGGAAAGACTTGGACATAAAATAGGATGCAGCTAGTGAATAATATAACTGGTAATGAAAAATTATCTTCATCAAAGTCAAACCTTTATTATTGCTGAGCAGATCTAGGCTGCAGGATAGCCCTGGCACACTTGACATCGCCCCTTCAGTACTTTTTTCCTTTTGCTTTAGTGGACCTTTTTTTCCATTTAAATTAATTAAAAAAAATAAGTATACTAAATACAGTATATTCTAGTTTTACTTGCAAGTCTGCCTTATTCAGTTTTGTTTTATTTAAGTTATCCAATCCACTATTAATGTAGCAATTCAAAGTCAAGTATAATAATTTGGAGAAAGACAAAGGATTGGATTTTGCAAGTTGGAAGAAAACCTAACTCAGTGATGTCAAGAGGAGTTGCGTGGTACTTTGAAAGACAGACTTATGTTCAAATTGTCCTTAGCAATTTCTTAAATCATTTTAAGACCAGTGCAAAGTAGTATTCCTAGTTAGGAGAAAGTAACTACACAATTCAAGATACAGGGAGTCACTTCTAGGCAGAAATTATACAGGAAGGGACTTTAAGAGTTCATGTGGGTCAGCCACATCAATCAACAATTTTATTTATCTCAGTAGAATAAGATGGTGAAAAAGAAGTCATAAACGCAGTGTGGTAATCCATCTCACTTGATACTAATGTTATGACACATAGGGCACTCATCCTAGGACATCACACTTAAATGATTATTTAAAGAAAGCTAGCCTAAAGCAGCAGGAATCATAAGAATAGAAAATAAGACCAACAGGGAAAGAGTGAAACAACCAAGGTTATTTGGTTGAGAGACAAAGCTGAAAGCTTATTCACTTCCTCTTAAAAGAAAACCTTTACTTTTGACAACCATTTTCAGTTACCAGCACAAGACTACAGGTAATGGCTATAATTTGCAGCAAGAGAATAGTAAGATAAGCATTAGGACTGGTTTTCTTATTCTAAAGGAACTGGAACCCTACAATATTTTGTTCATGGACATTGAGTTAGAAATATTTCTACTAGGAAGGACAGAAATATATTTAATCAAGGTATGGAGAGCTGTTTTGGTAGTTAACCTTCATGTTTCCCTTCAGCCCAGTTTTTATTTAATTTGAGAAATGGAGATGAGGTGGACTTCACCACTGGAGCTTGCGTTTATAAACAATATTTATATAGAGATGGTGAAGAATAAATCCCTGAACTGAATGGATAAACCACCAAACAGTTTTTCTTTGTAGACTTAAAAAAATTAAAAACAAGAGACATGGAATTTTTAAAAATCAGGGATAAGGGAAACTGTGGAACTTCCTGTTTCCAGAGATAACTGAGGCAGATATCTTAATGTAGTTAAAAAACAGCAGTGGCAATACTAGACTTCATATTTTCATGTTTGAAAATTATGGATTTTGTAGCATACATCCCTAAGGTTGAAACTTTAAACTTTCTTTCTCCTAGTTTCATCACATAATGATGTACAACTTGATATATCATGCTTTGTTACTGCCTTGCTGTTGTGATTTTAATTAACTGGACTTTTTCTGTTACAATATACCCCTTCTTCAAACTCAGATTGATATTATTGTCTTTTGATAATGTAGGAAAAGCTTTTCTCTGTGAAAGACTAAATTAAAGATTGATGTTGTTACTCTTTTTCTGTTTCTTAGCTCAGAAACTTAACCCCTGTAATTTACTCTTTGATGGTAAACTTCTTACAGTGTTCAGACTGAGCCAGTAGCTCAAAACACCATAGCACAAAAAGTTGGGAAAAAAAAAACCTGGGAACTCTACACTGCATTGAATGCAGCTCCGCTTCCTTACATAGGTTTATACCTATTGTACATTATTACTATTATAGTAATGTTTAGGCAGATGATGGTGTCATATCTGTAGTTTTAAGTGAATAATACTTGAGTCCAGGATTGTTTTACTTAGACTGATAGTGCATACTGTGCAAATTTACATGGGGTATTTATACAGTGGAACAGCCTTATTTTAGTTAAACTTTTATAGAAGTTTTGATAAGCATGACAGCAGCTTTAAGGCAGAGGGAATTCTGAGGTTTGTCATACGGAGCCAAAGTACAGATGAATCAGTCTGCATAATGAACTTCTTTCACTGAAGGAAGCTCCTTTTTTACAGTTGATTGGTAGTCCATGATGAATTCTACTTGTAACTTGAAAATTCAGTTAGCAACTACTTTGCCAATTTTTCTTCAAAATATGTGTTACAGATAGTGTAGTGAATGTATTGGCGTTCATTAATGACTTTCCATATATTTTAAGTACAGGTCAGATTTATTTGAAAAATTGGAAGTGTATATACACAGATATAGAAGCAGGAAGTAGTTTTAGGGTGTATGTAGCAGCACACTGAAACAGGTAATTAGTGATACATGTAAACTGAAATAAGACCTTCACCAGGAGAGTTTGCCTCAGGTGAAATAAATTATATAAATAACCTTTTAGGTTTGGAGTTTGAAGGTTGCCCAGAGTCTGTCTAGCCTCAGAGGATTAGGCAACTAAATTGTTTAGAACTTCATATTTTCAGGATTGTTTTCATAGTAGTTCAGTTAAATGTGAATATAACCTGCATTTGTTAAATTGGTGCAAGCTTTCTTTGGTTAACTTGAATCTTGTTCTTAGCTGACATAAGAAAAGCTTGCTCATGCAACGTTTCAGTTTGTTTAAACTGGCAACCGCCTCTGAGTAACAAAATCTGGTCTGTTGTTTGTATTATGGCAAAATGCATTAATACACAGAGCAGTTCTTACGGTAAATTCTAAATAGCCAGCTTTAATCATAAGCTTACTTAAACTACTGTACAGTGAAATAAGAAGTTTTTCAAAGAAAAAAGACAAAAACCCCTATTAAATGAAAATAAGACTGAAAAGGACTATGACAGCATGTTATTGAACAATATTGTTTCTAGAGCTTAAACATCTTTTAAAAGTTGTAGAAGTCATTTTACAGTAATACAATTGCAAAAACCCTTGAAGATTCATCTAATGTACTTTGGTTTTAGTAATGAATGCAAAAACTCACTCATCAAAATCTGAGCTTATACAAGGGAAAGTTCAGTTACTTAAAAATATTAATATAAAATTATAAACATTATTTACATGAGAGAGATTGAATGTCTCTTGTCGTGGACCAAACCCAATAAGAGGCTGTTTGTAGAAATTTTATGATGTTGCTGGTAACTAGCTTCTATGACCAGAAACTCATTGGCAAGTGAAATATTAAGATACTCTTGTTCTCTTCCTTAAAGTGAAGACTCTGCTACAGTCATTTGGCCTAACTCTTTTAGTGCCTTGCTGTGATTTTGCTGATTCTTTTTGATTTGTCCTTTTTTGTCCTTTTACTTTTTGATTGCACTGCGTATCCTGAGTATCAGAAGAATTAAGAGTAGCTTCTGTACATGAAGCATTACTGTCCTGAGGACTCTGCCCTTCGTTGTCCATTCTAACTTTGCTTGGGCTGTATGCAGCTAGCTGACAGAGAGCTACAGCTGCTGTTTGTTTCTGTTCATCACAGCTGTCAATTATTCTTAAGTCTTGAGCTTCATTAGGGTGAGCTGTGAAAGATTTGTCACAGGCACTGTTAATTGGGTTCTTGGCATTACATGCATCTGCTCCGGAGGTTTCGTTTTCAGTGTTTGGAGAAGTAGCAGCACCATTATTGTGAGATGGACTGTGGAATGAAGTTTTCAGGCTTACTGTGTTACAGGAATCTTTCACGGAGAGGTTCAAAGGCATGTCTTGCAATTCTAGAAAGTTCTGACTTTCTGTTTTGGATGTGGCTTTGTATGCATGCTCATTAATAGGTCCTGTGTTTGTGTCAGCCTTTTTTGAAAGATTAAGGGGAACTATCCCTGTGTCTTCTTCCGTGTTGGACAGTGAGCCTTCATTGTTACGGCATTCGTTCTGTGTATGTGAATCTTCATCAGTGACGTTAATGCTGGAAGAAATAAGGAAAAAAGAGAATTCACTATCAGTTGCTCTTTTAAACTGGGGCTGAGGAGGTGGACGGGAAGAAGAGAAAAAAGTCTGGCTAGAAGTCTGACAATTTTGTTGTTTCTCCTTTAACTCCCTCGAGTCCCTTTCACCATACTCATCACTGTAATACAGGTAATTTCCTGAAATACACAGACACATACATAGTAATGGTATTACAAATATCTGATATACTTAAGGAGAATGAGTGGTCTACTCACTATAGCAACAGTGAATGTACTGTGAGTTGCGCAGTTAATATACAACAAATTATCTCAATGCTGTAAATGTAAATCTGTTTTAGAGGTATTGCATGAAATGTGTCCATCTATCTTTGTGTGTCCCTAGTAAATATGACAAGAATTTGCAAAGTGATTTTATTATTTTACCTGGTAGGTGAATCTCCTCTATCTTGCTGTGTCTGCACACTTTGAAGTAGAGTTGGTTGATCAGTGCTTTTTCTCACAGGTCTGAAAGCTGTGAAGTTTTCTTCTGGCTGATCATACTTGCCAAACGATGTGGAGGATGACTTGTTAGAGAGGTCAAATAAGCCTTCACATGCATGGCTTGTCTGAGTGAAGTTGGTTGGGCTAGGTCTGCCAGGGGAGCCTGTTGCTGCACTTCCTGCAAGAGGGCTCATTTTAGCATTCTCTCTTTCATTTTGGTCATCTTTGGAATTACTTTTGGCATGCAATAATGTAATTTCTTTTTCATAATCTGCTTGTTTTTTATGTGAACTTAGAGGGTATTGTTGGGATGGGCTTAACGAAGCTGGATACAGCAAGGTAGTTTCTTCCATTAGATGAGAATTTTGATCTCTGTTAATACCAGCTACATGTGAAAATCTGTAAAATGGAGGATCTGTTGGCCTACAAAATCCATATGGTATCGGAGGAGTGGAATGATATTGTTGGAACAATCGATAGTGCTCATACGCTGATGGATTTATGGGTTTTGGAAGTGGCCCAGGGTGGGGAAGAAAATGTCTTTGATCTTGTGTGCCATAGACAGACAGAGCAGAGCTTTCACATTCTGAATTACCTGGAAGCAAGTAAGGTGTATAGATAGCCAGCCTGTGCTCATAAAAATGGGGTGAGTACTCAGGAATCATTGGTTGCATGTAAGGTGAAATGGAACCAAAGCCTTTTGTGGGAGCAACTTTATGTGGAAACTCTGGGAGGAAAGGAGAACCTGCTTTCCATGGGTGACTTGGTGCATGAAATGCAGACTTAGTGTGGAAAGGTGAACTTTTGTTAGAGAGCGATATAATTTCAGATACTTCAGAAGTTTCCGGGCCTTTACTATCTCGGTGTTCTCCTACAGGAACAAAAGCTGAGGGCCTTACAATGCTGTCCAAAAGGGGCTGCATGCTGATAGCGCTTTCTGTTGTAGTATTGGCAGGGGTTAATTCCTTCTGAATTGCAGGTTTTTGTCCTTGAATTGTTGTGTTTGTTGCCTGGTTTTGTAATTCAACGTTTTCCTTGGCATCTTCTTTTGCAAAAGGATATTGAGGCTTTGAATCAAGATTTGAGAGTCCATTTGTGACAGATTTAGAAGAAGTTGGTTTGACTGCAGATTCAAGCTGATTGATCTGTTTGGCCTCCAAGGAAGTTGTCTTTGGACACTTGATAACACGATCCTGCTCTGATACTAAAGTAATTGAGTTTTTGCAGAGGCCATACTTCATATGGTTAAAAAGATGTGATTTCTCATTGCAAGTAAAGGGGCACTGAAAGCACTTGTACTTAAATGGCTTTCCTGGTGGTCTTGGGATGTAATGAGGCTTCTTTGGTTTACGCTCTTTGAGGAGACTCATTTTTTTTTCTGCTTTAAACAATTAAACGTAATGATTCTTTATAAAAACTTTCTTGTGGTTAGCCTTCTTCAGTTTTAGCCTCTTGATGTTTCCAGTTTTTCAGGTTTCTAGAGTCCTTTTTCCCAGGTGAAGAGGGGAAGCCAACTCCCGCGGTGTCTCAGAGCAAAGGGGATGCCGGAAAACAACACTTTTGCAACTGGTAGTGCAGGAACTGTAACAAAAAGTTTAAAATTAGCTGTAGTGGAACATTGGAACTAAATACAAAGTAATACATTATTTTAACTGTATACCCCCTCATATTACATATGGTGTGTTGTAGGTTTTTTTTTAAACAAAACAAAAATGCTAGATGCTGAACTCGAGGTAGACATGCATTAAACTTTGTGACATTCTTACACACCTAAACGTAGTCAAAGAAGTGGCCTAATTCTCAGCAGTGCTAGTCACCTGCCACTGCTATTGGCTTGAAGGAGTTTTCTTTGAAAACTGAGGGAACATTCATTCAGAAGATGAAAGTAGAAATCTAGGAGGAGCTGTTGAGAGAGAAGTGGAGGTGGGTAGAATGAGAAGAGGCAGGTCCTGGCAGCAACTGGATATGGGGCAAGCCTGTCAGGCCGGTTGGGGAGAGAGAGGAGGGAATTTCCTGCTTTGGTGAAATGAGGGTGGAGTGGATTGGTTGCACTTGGGTAGCTGACTTGGCTCTTTCAGAGACTGACCAACCCCCTCTTTCAACTGGCATGGCATTTCCTAACAGCCTAATCTCAGTGGATACCTCAAAAGTGGCCAATCTCTCGAAGGATAAAACCACACCAATTTTCTTCCTCTTCCTAATTCAATTAAGAGAAACGAGTACTGTAATATCTGACTAATAGAATCTTCTGCTTGATAAACACATTTCACATTCTTCTGCCGTGTAGCATCCTACATATTGCATATAGTTAACACAGACACACAAGTGTATTAATTCAGGTAAAAAAGTGCCTGACAGTAATTGATTTATAGGGGAATAATCTGTCTGCCTTTCTTCAGAAAAAGTAAGGTTGTGGATACTTTATACAACCTAATGATTTGCTCAGTAGATAAGTCAGGAGGGCTTGTATCAGCTTGTTCCATTATGTTCACTGATTCTGAAGGCGTGAGAAACTCTCAGAGTCAAGTTCTCATGATTTTATAGGATGTGTTATGGCAGAGATCTAAAAACTGATGATTTCATCATGAACTATAAGCATCATTATCAAAATGATGACTGTTGCAAAACCACGTACTGTATCTATTGTGTTACCCGAAACTACGGGAATACTAATTGTAAGAGTGACTAGATAGCTTGATACTTATTTTTTTTAAAAAACAGCTTTTTGCATAGAAGTTTGAATTAGTAACTATAAAATACTAAGTTTATGAAAAGAATTGCTGGTAATTACATGCTGTGAGATTTTAGTTAAAGTAGAGATGTTTTGCATTTCTTAAATCAGAGATTATTTAATAGAAAATGACATGCAACACATTATGAAAACTGAAGGCAAACCTACAGAATTGCTGCTTGTTTCATCAGGTATAGTAATTCTAGCAAATTGTATTAAATGTTGTTTCTGATGTCATAGAAATATTAATTTTGTTAAAATAGTAATTGTAAAGGCGCCTTGAAAAATGCAAAGCTGTTCTGTAAGTAGAAAAAGCAATCAAGCTTTTTCTTAAAATTAACAAATTATTAAATATGCGGTAGCCTAAAGAAAAAGGAATGTGTAGAAAAGTAGTGCTTTGTTTTTCAGGTTTTAGCAAAGCTTTTTTGCTTGTTTGAGTTGGATACTGATACTGTAACAATGAAAAAAAATTTGAATTATACAGCAACATGTTAAAGTTGTCATGGGAGTCTGGTTAAAATGGTAGTTCAGGAAAATAAAAAAAATATCATATAGTGTTTACAAAATATTTTAAATAATGATAGCCAGAATTACTTTAAAATATTAAGAATAATGCTTTTACATAAAAAATAATAAATAAAATATTGATGCATAGGAGGGGAGGTTCAGGTAGGGAACTAGTTGTTTTTTTCTGCCTTCAGTGAGCTTGTTGCATTTATTTTTGAGTAGTGATGTATAACTAACATGAACAGTTTGTAAGGGAGTCGGTCAAGTCAGTTTGTACCTGCTGTTCTTTATATCTTCTCGGAAGTACCTGTACTAATTATTCTTGAAAAAAAGATACTGTTGTCAAAACTCCATTGCATTCTTAGTTAAACCAATTTATGATAACAGTCCGAATTTGCATTCAGGTGCAGCACTTATAATAAAGAGATGTTAATTAGATTTTCTTGTTCTGCTAGCTTTCCTCTGCTTAATAATGAAAATTCCTGTGTGTCCTGTTCCCCCCCACCCCGACTTTGTACTTGGTATTTAACTTTGATTCAAGTTATTCCTGTTCAACAGAGTATTAACTGTTGTTTCTTAATAAGATAAAATGCACTGCTGCAGTTTTAGTGTTAGAAATTTAGAATATTGGAGCTTCTCTGCCATGTGTACAGTGGGAGAGAATTACAGTAGCTTTTTTTATTTATTTTAAAATTTGTTTTGATGGCATGCTCAGCCTGCAGACAGCAGTGTTCCCAGAACCTGCTGCTCGGACTCGAGAGGTGTAAAACAAGCAGCTTATTTTAAAGGATGTTTACCCTTTCGTAAATTTAGGCTAGTGTCAGCCAGATAAATGTTCTGTTTCTCTCTTTTACTACTTAATCCCTTTTTTTTTCTCATGGTTTAAAAATGGCAGTAATAAAATATGTGTAAACTCAGACAAGAAGGATAATTTCTTTTCCAATCTCTAAGTAAAACACAAGAATATCTGGCAGAGTTACATATTTCATAATTAATAAAAACTATAACTACTTGATCCCACACATACAGCCGGAAAAGACATTAATGGTTTAAAATAGGTGCAACCAATTAAAACTGTCTCTATAATAATAATGTTAGTTGCTTACAGTTGTACAATATATGTTTTGTGCTCCCAAAATTAAAATGTAGTATTATAAAGAAAAATCAAAATAAGTAGTTGCTTTTTCCTTAAACTTGAATGCCATATTTTGTGATACCCTTTAAAGATGCAAAAAAGTTCTTCAGTAGCAGGATAATAATTTTCATGTAACTTTTTTTTTTTTTGGATTGAGATTTTATTTCCTGTATACTTGATTTTAGAAGTGCAGATAATTATATATTATTATAATTCTCTCTTTCCAGTTTTGAAATGTAGTAGTGTTATTTATATTTTTATTGGAAACATGCTATTCAGATAATATTGCTTAAACTTGAGGTTGTCTTAGTTGTTTATTGTCAATGGTATACCTCCTCATGGCTTTTTAATCTGTAGCCCTTTCCAACCTGAGACTGATAGCTACAAGTTTTCTTTCTTTTATTTTTAAAAGTATGTTGTTGCTACCTCCTTCCCTTTAACATATTAGCGAGTTCAGAAAACAAGAGTATCGTTTAACAGTGTGCATGTATGTGTGTAGTATAAATATGTAAACAAAAATGTACGTGGGTATAAGTATATACACACACATGCACATATGTATTCATACACACACATATATATGTACATATATATATGTGCATGTTGTTTTTTAGATTTTTAAGTAGTCTAAATTGTTTAAGATGCCTAGTTGATCAAAGAGGAAATTTCAAAATGTCTTTTATTACAAGCAGGGGTGGTAATTATATTTCTTTTTAGGACACTGCTTTAGCAAACTACGTAACAGTTTGTCATGCACACTCCATTATTACTGCAGTATCCTTTTGGTGATGTTGATCTCTCTGACCAGGAGTACTCACTGGGGTGGAACATTTTGAAGGACATGCTATAATTAAAATATTGTGATGTGGCATTATTGCATAACTCAAGGACGTGCCATTGTCACCTACCTAGAGTGTTGCAAGAACGAGATTTGTGAGTTTTATTCTAGCTGAGATTTTCCAGTGATTAACTACCACTCCCTTCTAAACTTCCAGTTCCTTTAAACTGAAAGACAAATTTTAATGCAACTGTTTGTTAATTAGGGGGAAACATGGGTGAGAGGAGTGGGTTGGCGAGGACTGGCAAGGAAGCATGTGTTGAAGGTACTGACCGAAGACGACTGCGTGCTTGTGTGTGAGTGCGTGCATGTGTCCGTGTGTGCATGTGTGTGAGAGGAAGTACAGAAACTGATTAAATACATTCGTTAGGCAGTGTGGATAAGAAATACAAATTGTTGTAAATACTAAGTTAATAATTTGATGTCTTAATACACTTTAATTTATTAGAGAGAGGATAACTCAAAACAATCCAATTTTCTGTGCTAAATTTCCAGAAGCTGGAAAAACTAATAAATCAAAATTGGAGTACCTTATATTCACACAAGCTTTTCAGGCTAACCCGACACTACTTAATGAAGAATAGTTGGCAGACTAAACATAGCAATTTTAATCAATACAGCTTTTTATCATACTTCAATACAATACATTAAATTCCTGTATGAAACAAGGTGCTTAAAACACTTTTCACCAGCAAGAGTTAATGATTGTAAAAACTTGCAAGAGTTAGTTTTTCTCTCAAACTAAAATATTTTCCTCTCCTGTTGAAACTTTCAGCTGAAAGCTTAAACTGGTGGAGTAAATGCACCTGCTCAGAGTAACCTAGGCTTTTGAGACAGCTGAAAAAGTAATACCTCTCATTTACTTTTTAGGTGTTAATATGAACACACTTTATTTGAAAAAAAAAAAATGCTCTAAAGAAGTGTACTTACCAGATACATAGATGTCTGAAACCTTCAAGGTGATCGCTGTTGGTAAGCTGTAGCTGTCACTGCTGAGGGAGAAGTACCTGTTCTCTGCTTGATCTCTAAGTGAAACTGCAGGAGGTTGTTTCAGGGGGAGGGACTTAAGAAGTGTAGGAGTTGAGCCCTCGGGGTGTAGAGATGCACCTGATATTACTCCAGCCTGAAGCTACGATTCATTTGTTTGCGTCCACTGCTTTCATTCAGCATTACCTCAGCATCTAAGCTATCGAAGAGAGCTCTTGTTGCTTTTGTGCCCTCCAACAACCAAGTTTTACTCTAAACTGTAGTGTCTGTTCTCTGAGTAGCAATCTGCAATTTGGGGTCAAAAATAGTTTAGGTAATATACTGAGCTTTTAATATATTTAACTTTTGTAGAAGTGACTCGTGGGCAGCAGAATTTACTGTACAGAGGGAGTAGCAAAGCTTAGAAATAATGGTTTTACTCTTTTATTAGAGACTAGACATTTTTTATTGAATGCCTTTGTGGCTTTAATATTCTCGCTCTTTTTTTTCCTTCTCCTCTCCATTTTTATTTAAATCTTTTTGTCCTTCATGAGTCTCCTTTCCGAAGGCGGGACTGAACTAACTCCAAGCTTGCTTGCCACAGGAACCTGCCAAAGCTTGCCTATAATCAACAGTCAAATGTACATATCCTGTAAATGGAAAGGAGTCACCTCAGTAAGAAATTGATTATCATGTCGATATGTTTGCTTAGGAGCTGTGAAATGGAATGGTGAAAGGAGAAGTCAACTGATCATCCACAGATTAGTGCTGGTACTTGCTTTCAGTTGCATTTTAGTTAGAGTAAAAATCACGAATTTATTAATGTATTTGCCAGTCATCTAGTGACATTGCTGAGTTGTTCGGTGAAATAATAACCTCTTACATACTGGTTGTTAAAAGGAAAATCTGAAAGATCTAGCTCTCTCTTAAAAACATTCTCATTACTGGATGTAAAACCAGGAGTTTGGGGATATTAATTCTAATATTATTGAGATGTTAAAATTTCTGTTCAGAACTGTTAAATGCAGCTGGGTGAGCATGATAACCCTCTTGTTTCACCCACTGCTGTATAAATAAGAGTTGCAGATTATTGAAACTTTTAAACATAGAAGTATGATGAATTTTATACTTAGCAAAAGTACGGCCTTTTGAATTAAAATTATTAAGGAATTGTCACTACGAATCCTGTTTAGGCAGTGGGTAAAAGTTGTTTCAAAATCAGTGTCTTAAAAATAATTTTCAAGGTGTGGCTTTTATCTTGATGGAATGACTTACGGACAGCTACTTTCCTATCTAGGTATGCAGATCACCATCCTTCCCCTTGCTATGCCAACGTAGTTTTCTGGAAAATTTTTCTGAATATAAACAATCACAAATTTTAAGGTAGAAAGGTGGCTTTTGGTTGTTTTGTTGTGGGTTTTGTTTAGTTTTTTAATTTTTTTTTTTAATTTAGTTTTTTAATTTAGTTTTTATGTTCCTATAATGAAGCTTAGCAGTGTTAAAAGATGTCATATTACTGTCTAGCTCTTTTTAAATCCTATGGCTTTAGATGGAATAACAAAAGAGTTTGTAGTCTCTTGGTCTTCCACTTAGTTGTAAAACGTTTTGAAAAAAAGTAGTATATTAGAAAATTATACCTGCAGAGAAAGATCTTGTAATGTCTGCACTCAGAAGCATTTCTGAGAAGACCTAAGGAGAAAAGTCTTTTGCTTTCTCAGCAGATGATGTTATTCAGTAATCCCCACTTGGTAACAAATAGCCTTTCATTCATGTCAGGAGGCTTGTGTGCCATATCAATCTACATAACTGTCCTATTTTTTCTTCTGCAAGTGTGGATCATTTTATATTATTGGTAGCTGAAGGAAGGTACGATCAGGTTTCTTTTTTTGCATGTGATGGGGTGGAGGTAGGTTTCCTTGAATAGAATCAGATCAGATTTTTTTTTTTTTTTTTTGAAAGAAAATTGTAATTTCTGGCATCTGGAGGAGGCTGTTGAAAGACTTACTTAATATAGGTGACTGAATACTTAATATAGGTGACTGAACTGGGATATAAGGCAGTAAATATTTGAACTTTGATTTTTATTGTTCCCCCCCTTCTTCTTATCCTCCTTCCTTGATCTGCTATGTGGAGGAGAGACATGATGCCCAGTTGCTGCCTTGACCCAAGGAAAATAATGTTTCAAATCTAGCTGCTTCCTGAAGTTGCTATTATTAGTCAAGTCAGTTGAAACCAGCTGTGAACAAAGTAGAACTGGACAAAAAAAGAACAGCTAATGTAAATGGTCCTTTTCCTGGTGCTTGAAGGGTATTAAAAATCCAAATCTGGAGGAGCAGATTCATTGATAGACCCCAGAAAAGGAATGTGAGAACTCCTGTTTATGACAATATTTCTAGAAGTAATAAATCTTGATTGCAGTGATGATGTTTCATCACTTATTTTTGTTAACTCATTATACTTGCATCCTGAATATTAAATAAACTGAACCCAGTCACCTGTTGGTAGCACCTCTTTTAGTTTACCTGAGCACAAGTCAGATTTACTTAAGAGCACAAGGATTGACATAGTTAAATTTGGATTTATTGATATTTTTCTTCCAAGTAGTTTTTTTTTTTTTTAAATGTGATTATTTTTGTATTTCTGGAGTGCTAAGGCTTTAGTTTATTATCTTCTTTAGTGTAGAAGATACTTCTTTGTTCTGTTTCAAATTCACTATCAAGTAAGTGTTGTTTAGCTGTAGTTGGATTTCATAGGTTTAAGTACTATAGCATAAAAGGGCTATTCTAAAAATGTTACCAACTTCCTTCTTAATGTTTTTATATTAATTTTTTGGTTCAGCTTTAGCACTGAGTAGAAAAAAAAATGCCACTATCAGAAATCATACATACTAATGGAATAAACTTAACCCATTCTCGATACATTGCTTACCTAATTTTTATTTTCCTCTTGTACTTAAAAATTCCATTCCCTAGATTTATGAAAGAGTGCCAAGTGTTGCTCTGGTCCGTTATCAACCCCTCTGTTGATCAGATAATTCTTAACTTTCTGCTCTAGTTCAAAGAATGGCCCTGGTGGCTGAGTAGTTCTGATGTTTTGACTTTACCTTCTATCAGTCAGATCTCTGGTACTGGCTTTCTGAAGATGTCCACTGGTTGTCAGTCATCAACAACGTTTCCATATCTTTCTAGAGATGCCTTACAAATTTGTGAACTAGTTAGTTATTCCAAGAAGAACGATCATAGGTGAATGTGTATAATCTCATGTAGTTGAATACTGACAGACACGGAGCTAGTTAAGCTTAGCTTGCCATATAAAGGAAACATCTTAGAATTGTGTGACTGGCAATATTCACTTCTGTCTTTTTCATCTTAGTTATCTATCTAGATGTGTTGCTTTGAGCTAAATGTTCAAGAAAGTAATTTTTCTTTCTTTGATCAGTTGAGCTGAAGTTATTGACAGATTTTGCTATCTGTATTAGCATGTTTGGACTAGGTTATTCCATACCATTCCCAGAAGGGGGCAAATGTATTTGAGTATAATTGCTATAACTCACACTATGCCCCAAAACATTACATGATTCTTGTACAATATTCTCATAATTATTTTCTTCTATCCCATATGAATAGTTATTAGTCTTAATGCTTTTCGAGTAACACCTTTGAAATGTGCCTTTGTTTTTCATAATGATTCCAGTTCCTGACTTTGGAGATATGTCTGGGCAGATTACCATGCTGATGTTTGTGAGCCACTTGTTCATGATTACGAGAGCAAATTATTTGTATGGGAAAAGAATACAAGCTCAGCAGTTAATAGCAACTGCAGATCATATTTTTAGATATTTATTGTGGCCTGTACTGCTAGTGTTTGGCCTGGAACTAGGATGATCTTCCTTCTGGTTCCTGTCCTCACCCTTGGGCAGTGAAACATCTTGGGGGAAGTAGGTAATATCAGAAATTGAGACTACATGCAAAACTATGAACTGTTTATAAGAAGGAGTTTTTCATAATCATTCTTTTCATTGTTAGTCATTCTAGCAGAGATGTAAAATGCACCTTTCTTCAGTTTCTACTTGATGCTTTGGTAATAATTCCCTTTTATTATTTTTAAAATATTTTTCATGCAGAATGTTTTTTCCTTTTCTGCCTTGATTTCAAGAATTATGTGAGAGATTCTGAGACAGTTCTCTCAGCTAGATGAACTTTTTCCTCATAGAATCCAGTAGTAGGACTGGAGTTGTGCCACGTGCAGTTTTAGTGTATATAAAGTCAGTCCTGCACATTTTTCTTTGAGGCATAATTGGCGTTGAACTGTGATGCCACTCTCACAGAGAGAGCAGTGAGGCATATAATGAATACTCCTAGTCTCAAAATATTTTTAGCTTTCAGTTATTCTTTGAAACATGTCAAATTTTATAAATATTATTATGATTAATATATGTTATCTACTATTTAAATAAACTTTAAAAGTGGAGAATACAAACCAGCAAGTGAAATCTGATGTTTTATTTTACTCTATTAAAACAATACTAATACTGCTGTTCTTGAACTGCAGTTTGTCTGTTATGGTTTTGAATTCAAAGTTACTTGTTACCATTTAGCTGTAAAATTTCAGTCGTTTTTAGGATGGATCATGCAGCTAAATTTGCAGATAGGGAAAACTTTTTTAATCAAAATGGTCAGAAATAATTTAAAATCTTACAATTTGATGAATTATTGTGTGATTATTATTTGTGTGAATTTCTACATTTGGAATTGTAGCACTCCCAAATGAAACATTTCTTACTGTACAGCATATGGTAGGGCCAAAAACTTGCATTTCAGTGTGGTTTCAGTATGATTTCACATCTTTTGTTTTGTGCTGTATTTGTGGTTTTGTAGGCTTCAGACTATTATTTATAGGGGTTTTTTATTTAATTGGGTGGGGATAAATACTAAACAAACGAGAATCCTCGTTTACTTGAATTTCTGGTTTGCTTGTGAAAGGACGTTATTAAAATTTCTCTTGATGACAGCATAGTATAAACTTTCTAGCTAATAAGGTGTGTCATTTATAGGAACATGAAACTTCCTAGGTGTTCTTAATATGTCAGTGGTGAGATTAAAAGTATTCCGGTGTTAAACTCCCTCAACGGCTTGCTGACCACTGAATAGTTGCAGCTGTATCTGTTAAATGGCTAGGGCCCTAACCTTTCTCTACTTAAAGCTATGGAGAGTCTCTTAAATGAAATCAGTGGTAGAACTATTAGTGTTTCACAGTCAAAGATAACTTGCTCTCTTTTTTTTGTTTGCTTTGCATTATGTGATCCTATTTTTGCTATAAAACCAGATATGTTTAAGATTGGAAACATTTGCGTCTCTCAAGAGTAAGAAAAGGAAGCCAGGGAAGGAATATTAGAAGAACTGCGTGGTTACGCTCGCAATGAATTGGTGCTTATTTTGGAAGGATTCCACTCAGAAAGATGTTATTTTTGACCTGCTTGCCTTCTTACATACTCTTACCCATTCACAGTGAATAGACTGAAGCAACCCAACAATCCCTCTGTCCTTTTTTAACTCTGGCAGCAATGAAAGCAACATTTAAACAAAAGGCAGTAATGCTGCTGAGATACACAGATAATGGCTGATTCAGAAGTGTGATAGTGGCGGGTCAGTGCAAGTGATCTAAATCTTGACTTTGATTTTTTTAAATCTCATAATAAAAAGAAAGGGTAGAAATAGAGTGGAAAAAAACAACTCATGAAGAGCCACGCTTCATTTCTTCTGTTTATAAATTACCTTCAGAATAAAAGGAGAAACAAAATTTTAAGAAGAAAGTAGGGAGCACTGAAGTCTGCAGTTAAGTACTGTTAGTGAGGGCACTGAAATAGAGTTGAGAGGGGACTCGGCAGGTTATGACGTCTTGGGAGTCAGTGACAAAATCTGGATGCTTTTTACCTTTTCAAAGAGGTCAGGCACAATACTACTAGGATCCAGAAAGACCCTGGCTTAGGGAGATATTTTGTCTATTATTTCTGCTGAATGGAAAGCACATTGTTTAAATAGGAAACACTGGTTATTTCAGTTGACATTTTTTCTCTTTTAAAAATGTCCCATTGTCAAGTATATCTTTTTGGTGAAAAGTTTGTATGAAATGAAGTATCTCATGCTGTCAGAAGATTTCAAATGGATGCAGCTAATTTCAATAGCAGATGCTATTGAGTATCTGTGTATGCATGAATTCTCTGTCTGCAATTTTAAAATTCTCTCAGCTTCTGCTGCAAATATCTTACTAATTTGGTTAGAGTGGATAGTGCTCTCTGGTAGTACCAGATTATCTGTTCCTGGTACAGAGAATGCTTGCATATTTGCTAGTATTGATAAGATATTGGATTCCTGTGTATTTTGTCTGAGAGTACAGAAAATGGGGCTTCCTGATATTTATATAGTGCTTAATATACTTGAAAAAAAACTGAAGTCTGAAAAACGCTGCACACAATGAAAAAAGCATTTTTGCTTGTCTGGTTGCACTGTGCCATTTATTAAGAGAAAAATGAAATAGTCTTATAGAAATATATAACTTCTTAAACTTGTTTACATACTCTGTTTTTAAGGATTACCTTCTGTGTTTTCATACTCCAGAGTAAGTTGTTTGATACTGATTTGCAGCTGTCACGGTTTATGGAGGAGGATGCATGAGGAAGTCAGGCTTCTGAAATGTGTTAGTCTATTCTGTGGTGGTAGTTAATTGTGAGGCTTTTGGCAAGATTCCAGGTACTTTTCATCATAGATACAGGGAAAAAAAAAAAAAAATCCACCTGTCTTAGGTGGACTCTTAGAAAATAGAGAACACCCAAACCTGAAAGGCTGGTTATAGAAGAATTCCTTTTCTCTAACACCCAGGTGAACTTTAAAAATGATGCGTGGTCTTGAAAAGAGTATTTTAAAAAGTTATAATGCATATGTCACTGTAATAGTTTTCAAATTAGCAAGGAAGAATTATAAATAGTGCAGATGGTTTGTTGTTTTTTTGTTTTTTTTTTTTTTTTCACTAGCCAGCAGGTATGAGCAAGAATAAATGCCGTAGCTGAAGTTGTAGCAGGAAAGATCCCTCCCCCGGTGCAACTGGGAAAAGGTATAAATACTAATCAGGGAATAAATGACAATGAATTGCTTCTAGCTTTCTCACTGTAGGGTTTATCTCAGTATTACACAAGCTTAGCCTAAAGGTTGGGGTTTCTTTGGTGATTTTTCTGACATACAGTGTTATAAGTTTACAAAATTTTTATACTCCTTGAGAGTAATTCATTTACTACTTAGGATTTCCTTGTAAGCCTGTTTCTTCATGTTCTTAACCTGCAGTTTGCAACTGGTCAAGTTAAAGTAAGAGCTATATTAGCTGTAAACCTCTGTGAAGGTCTCTAGTATGGCCTTGGGTATGAGTGGGTAGATGAATCCCCAAAATATTCATCGCTCTGTGTTTCAGAAAAGGTAGACCAATACTGTCCTAGGTCAGCTGCGGGCCTTTCAGTGTAAGCAGGTATAGGGGTGCTTGAAGATTTTGAGTTTTTATGGCTGTGTTACATAATGATGTTGAGATAGACTGGCCAAAATCCAGATTTGTCTGCTTCCTCATTGGCCCCTTGCCATACTCAAAAGTTCACACTAATTTCAGAGCTGTAGCAGTTCTGCAAACCTGGCATTAGTTTATTGAAGCAGATACCTGGGAAATGAGAGCCAGTGTCCATTTCTTTTAAATACTGTATTTAAGTAATGAGACTGGTATCAAACAGCAAGTCTTTGGCAGAGATGTAGTTAGAATGTAGTTCTTTAGGGCAACATCCAACCTAACCAACAATCCCTTCTCTCTGCCTGAAAGCCAGTTTTTGCAATACATATTTTCCTCCCTCAGCAGTGAGGCAGACAACAATCTTCTTTGCTGCCCAGCTGTGATTCATCGCTAGAGCAGGTCTTTCCTGTGTGCTGATTGAGATAGGTCCATGGAAAAAAAATATCACGTGATCATATAATTAAAGACTCTCTTAATTCATTACGTAGTGAGAGACTGAGCTGAGATTGCAACCAGACAGACACAGCCCTTCATAGTCACGGGTTAGAAAATACTTACTTGGTTTGTGGATATGCATGTATATAGCCTTCTGTACGTGGGTCAGTGTTAAGAATTGTGAGAAAGTTATGCTAGTTTAAGAGACTTCAGCTGTTAAATTCTCACGTATCTTCTGAGCGTGGATGAATTGTAATACTCTTCCTTTCCTCCCTGTCAGACTCCTAACTAGGTCAAACCTGGGTGCAGGAATGAGAGAAGAGAGGCCGCCTGTTGACAGTTTTTAGGTACTTGCCCTGCAGGATGCAGTGTTAGAGAATTGCACAGAAATACTGAAATTTTTTCAACAGACAAAGCAGCACATGTGTTTTCTGATCCTCACTGGAGAATTTATCCTCTGGATGAAAGTCATTTAAGAATAAATTCTGAAGTAGACAGCTTGTATAGAAAATGAGAACAAATTATAAATGTTTGGCAGAACTTTAAAGAAATACTTATTTCTGATAATCGGTCTAACCTGAAATTATCTATGTTTGCATCTGTGTTGATATATTAAATAGTAGTATAACAGCCCTAATGAAGTTACAATTAGGTCCTGCCTCTTTTTCTAGAAGAGGTTAGAGTGCCTTGTAAAAGCATGTGGTCTCAAATCTGAAATTCTTTACACTGAAAAGGCAGAGTTCTTTTTTTAGCATATGAATGATAGCGGTAGGTATGCTATTTAAAACATAGGAAGCTGACATACAGTAGATATGGCTGTTTACACTTTTTTTTAATGCCTGAGGCTCACAAAGAGGATGAACCTACCGAAGGACACTTCTGCAATTAGTTAGTTTAATTGAAGAAAAATTCGAAGCATAAAATTATTAATCTTTGTATTGATACTTATAACTGTGTTTAAGCTTTATAATTCATTAATAGTAATGTTCTTAGCTGCTCCTACAGTGATACTGTGTACAGTACTTCTTTCTGTAATGGCAGATACCCATTTTTTTTTAGAACTATATATAAGAAAAAATACTAAAATAGATTATTTTGCAATTTATTACTTATGAATTGAGAAGACTTCTCTGCATTAATGGTCCATGTAAAATGAAGAACTTAGATAAGAGGTAACATTAGCTTAATCTGTTTTAAGAGTGGCGTATTTTAAACAAAAGTTCTTAATTAACTTGAGATCCAGTGAAAATGTGTTTTAAATGAAACAGAGTTGACAGTTTTCTTGTGGACACAAGACCTAAGGCTAAGGAACAGTTTTTTATTGTTGTTGTTTGTTTAATTGCTATATTTGTATGTTTTTTATGATAAACATTGCAGCAAATTTTAAAAAAATTACAGTCTGAAGTTAAAGTAACGTAGGGCTCCTGATGGCATGTGTTATAGTCTAGGTTTGTGCAAAGTATGTTTTTAAAGGCGCTTTTTTAAAGGAATAATATGAGGCATTTTTTATTTGTGTACATGTGACCTTTCAGTAGACAGTATCTTCTGTAAGGTTTCTTAATTAGTTGTCTAGTGTCTATCACCTGCACCTGAAAGGTGCTTAGCATCTGATTGTTTAAAATCTGTGTTTAAAAAGCAAAATATCTGTGCAACCTGTATGAGGAAAAAAAAAAAAAATCTCTTATTTGTAATGCTTTGAAGCCAGAAGTTGTTTCTTTATTTTCACAAGGCTTGAGCAAAGAGCTGTGTTGCAACCTGCAGTTATGTTGTTAGGTAAGGCAGGGTGGAGTGTAACAGGTGCTTATTAATACCTCTAGGCTACAGGTAAAGGTGACTGTATTTTCTTGAGCATTCACAGACCCAAACAGGTGGATATTGTTTTAATAATTAGGTTGAGAGTGGACACTATTTGTCCTCTGATTTTAATGGCAAACTTTTAACATAGATTTGTGAAAGAAATGGTAACTTTTAAAGTTAACAGTTCAGGTCTTGTCCTTGTTGTATCTCCTAGCCTTCTACTTTTACATAGAAGGAGCATGCTCATAATTTCAAAAATGAAGAAAATTGTCTCCACCCTTCAAAACTAAAATAAGTTTCTTCTGGAATTTTTTTATTATAAAGCCTTTTTTATTTGTGGGGTTTTTTTTAATAAACTGGTTTTAGGTATTAATTCAACATGATATTAAATTTGAAAAAAATGAAATAGAGCAGCACAGAACAACACTGACCATCCTGAATATTTGAGAAGTGATTATAATGTTGAATTGAAATTGCATAGCAGATACAAAATGCAGAAGCTGACTACAAAGCTGTGGACTTCATTGCTACTTTGTATATCAAAAATACTTTAGAAGAGTATGAATGTGAGCAGTTTAAACCAGAGAAAAACATTAAATAAAATTCAACTTAGTGTTTTGTGTTTAGACTGAAGATGAAAAGTGAACATGAGATAATGTGAATACAGAGTCTGTCAAACTGTGGATTAGGAAGGTGTTTTCTAAGAGACTTCAGTTACAGTGGACTAAATACTACAGATAGTTCTGCCTGTACTGTTCCTTCATGACTTCCTTCAGCCAGGCTTTTCCGACACTGCAGGAAGCCGTAGCAAAAACAATCCCCACATTGTGTTTGAAGAACTGTATGGTAAATAACGAAGTGAAACCTGGAATTTTTGGGTAGTGTTTCTTTAGGGTTTTTATGACTCTTAAATACCAACAGGAAATGCAGTTCTGGATGTACTTTTTCAAACATGCAAACGTTTGTCAGGAGCAATTTTTTTATAGTATTTCCTGTAGTCCACAGTCCACCAGTAAATATTCAGTCAGTGATAGCACAAAAACTTTAACAGATGACCCCTAGATCAGTATTTCCCTTGTTGTCGTTGTTGTATTTATATTTACTTAGCCCTTACTGCTGTATACTTCACCTTGTTTTTCCTTTTTCTCCCACCTTCTAAATGTCCTTTTCTGTATCCTTCCTTTTCATTGTCCCCCTTCCCTCTCCAGACTTCGCAGTCGCATTGGTTCTCTGGCAGCAGCAATGCTTTGAGTCCCAGACACAGGAGTAGGACATCAGAGGTGTGAGTCCAAAGGCCTGCTGACAGATAATGGGGAAGGCTTGAGCTGCTCAGAGGAATAGTGCTGCTGTTCTGGCATTTTCTTAGTATCTGCTGTTACAGACCCCTGGAAGCATCACCTCTGTCTTAGACTGATCCTAATAAGCTAGGTGTCATTTAGTATTGGCCCTACCATTTAGGAAATTAATGCCCTGAACTGAAAAAAATTTGGTTTTTTTCTTTCATATAGACAATATAAATGTGAGGAGCTGGTAGTGGGGCCTTCTTCCACCTTTCCTTCAGTACACAGAGAGGTGAGAGTGCACTCACAGCTGTTGAAAGTAGCTGGAGTAATCACCCTGTGCTGAAGGAAATTTGCAGCAGCTTTGCAAAATTGCCTTTGGCATCTGTTTTAGTGTTCCTGTAGAACCTGCAAATGACTTTTTTTTTTTTTTTTTTTTCATCAGTTGATGCAGCATTTTTCAAAACAAGCTAGTCTACATTTTTAAAGATTTTTATTGCAGTTTCTTTCAGAACTGGAAAGTGCCCAAATATCCATCCATCTTTGCTATATCATTGTTCCTGAATGAGAATTGCTTTTTTTTTCCCCATGTAGTGCTAGTGCTCCTAATAGTCATATCTTGACCATCCCTCTAATTACTGCTTTATTTTCTTTAGTAGGTAAAAATGAAGCTAAATGGCATTTTAACACTTCTCCAGCTGTGATGCATAATTTATTTGTTTAAAACATCAGGCATACAGTGATGAACAGTACACTGAAGTTTAATTATTTTCTGATTATATCCACTCAAGTATATCCAGGCACAGTTTGCTAATGAAATACAGTTCAGTGATCCCATTTCTTGTACAGTGGGATCACCTTTTGACGAGCATTTTCTAAAGAAAAAAGATGCATTTGATAAATTTGATACAAGGAAGGAGAAAAATTGTTTCTTTTTATTTTTTTTTTCCTTCTTTCTAGAGGCTGTTGTTTCTGCAGACATTATTCATTTGTTAAAAGACATACCATCTAGAGAGAGACATATTCAAATTATATATCTGGATTTGTAGATACCAAAAGAAAGCCCTCCAGGGAGCCTTGCATATATACAGTATTTCTTAAACTCTGACAGGATATACTACAACTGTGCAAGAGATTCCTCTATAAGTTTTTTGGAAGTAGAAAAATTGTATTGACTTTTGCTGTTTTGATGGGAATATAAGCATGAAAGTGAAATTCTTAATCTACTTCTTTTCCTAAGTTTATTTTTGTCACTTCCTTATGATAACCGTATCTGTGTTCCGAGGCCTTTGTGATAAGGTTCTGGGATCTTCATTTGCCTTTACTTCTGTTTTACGACTTGTGTTTTCTCTGTTTTCCTCAATGAGACTGAAAACCAGAAGAGCTGTACTCCTACCACTGTCCCACCGCAACAGTATTGTATGGTTCCAGTGCTCAGCCCGGGCTTTTGCTCTGTGCAACTGCATTTTCTCTGGAGCTCCCTCAATAAAATGTGGCACAGAGACACGTTATACTGAGGTCTGCGGCTTTTAGGCCTTTGTTGGCTAAACGTACTCAATCCAAAGTTTTCTCATGTTGTTCATTAAATGGAAACAGTGCCTGATACATGCATTTCAAAGAGCTGCCTTGGATAAGATGTCTATCATATCAGTTGATTTTTGGATGGTGATTTGTTTCATGAACACAGGTAATGCCCCTTTTCTCCCAGAAGGAAGCTCTGTGTTCTGGAGTATGCATGTCATTAAAGCGATCAGTAAGGAGAAGCAGAGTATTCTTAAGAATACAGAGTATATTATTTCCATTCAGAAACACAGTGTATTCCTGCTGATGATCTTTCAAATTCCTATAACTAGCTGGATTCAAGTGTAACATTAACAGTCTGATGTATAGCTTAGTTTCTGTTAAATGTTGTCTTGTGTTTTAGTGTCCCTCCCTGTCCACACCATCCCAAATAAGCATGACTGTGAAATAAAAGGCACCTTCCCAGGATGGCTGTCTTGAGTCTCTCTGCTGGGCCTCATGAGACAGCATTTTCAGATTTGGACATTAGAATCAATTTCAGTGCATTTTGAGTACATTTGGAAGTGCAGTGCAGGATTCCATATTGCTGTTTAGGATGCAAAGATCTCCATCTTACTTCCTTACTGTCTAACAAAAACTGATGTTGGTGAAATTGATATAATTAACATGACTGATAGGAAAAAAAAAAAAAAAACCACAACACAAAACACGAACTAAAAATAGTAAATGTCTTTTTTGGGGGGTGGTGGTGGGTATACTGTTTTCCTTCATCAAAGGCTTCTGGTCTGTCATTAAATCATTCTGTGCTGGTGGGGAGGCATGTAGTCATCAGTGTTGTTTTGGATGTCTGAGCAGAAATTAGACCAAAGCCCACCTGTTTGCATTTCTAGGTTACGTTGCAGTTTATACATATTCTGTCTTTATAATCTGTGCAGTTTGGCAGTGCTGATAGGTTCAAGCTTAAAAGACTGTATTGTAGTCCTGCCAAGTATCAGTTCTATGGTGAATAAAGTATCACAACTTACTTGCTTAATGAAAGAATGATGTCGAATGTGTCACTTCGCTTTCTGATTATGCAAAAACTGTACTTAAGTCCCTTTCAGGATTGGAATATTGATGATTCACAAGAACTGTTAATTAAGAAGAGTTTGTCATAATAGGACCTCTACTGTGGTAACTGTTGCCTGCTAAAAGATGGATAATGATTCTTTTACTTTGTGGTAGCTACGATATTGTATTTCTTAAGAAATACTTTTTTTCTAGTAATAGGTGCTGCTGTAATAATTAAAGTCCAGTACTTTAAAAAGCAGACAGTTTAAAGTTTTGCATTTTAAAATTACTTTGACTTCTAAACGTGTATCACTGAGTAATAAATGATAGCAGTGTTACTTCTTATGTAGCCCACTTGCTTTAATCCTCATTGAATTATATATGAAGGAAATAAAAAAATAAACTGCTACAGAGAAAGAAACAAAATAGTGTATTAAGAAAAGAACCCGTCTTTCTAATCAACTTCAAAATTAGCACATACTAAGAGCCATGTTTTTCTTTCAGAACATACAACTCCACCCTGTGTCTTTTCTCTAATGATCACTGAATGCTCTTATACCTTTTGTTTTTGGTTCACTGTATGGTCCTAATTGTTGCTTTTGTATGTTTTTCAATCTAACAGTTGTTCCTGTCATTTTGAAAGCGCTGTCATATGATGAGAAGAGGGGGGCATGCAGCGTGGGTTCCAATGTAAGAGATGCAGCGTGCTATGTGTGCTGGGCCTTTGCTCGTGCTTATGATCCTGCAGAACTCATACCATTTATTAATCAGATTTCAAGGTAAGTTGTGGCAATAAGAAACCAAGCTATTCACAGTTAATTTTTAAACTTTGGTCAAAATTAGGAAGGAGCTAGAAGTTAATCTAATAGTCTAATTACGTATATTCTAGAAGTTAATAATCTAGGAGTCTAATGCTCTATATTTAAGACACTTAAAGTTAGATATTGATGAAAAGTGATACATCCATTTAGGGGAAATACCTTCATGGTTAAAATGTGTGTCCCATATAATGTGAATGAAATTCATTGATCTCTGGATATTGTTTGCCAAGGAATGTATATTTTTGCTTCTCCATGATAATTTTGAAAAAAGTTGATTAATTCATGCTAGCAGACATGCTGAATATCTTAAAGAATTTAATATGGGTGGGATGACGATGACATAAACGATACTGTTGCCTTTCCATGTCATTGTTGAAGTCTGAAATTTCTTGTCGTTGCTGTATGATGCAGTTTAACTTTTTGGATTGAAATGCATCTAAGTATTTCCTTATCAGTTGTGATGACTTAATTTCCTTCTATTTATCTGTCATGAGAAAACCAAAGAAAAATCCAAACAAATTCACTGTAGGAAGATTCAGAGAAATTAGTGGAGACTTGGGTTGGGGGGCAGGGGGAATGTCATCTGCTGTCTGCTTGATCATCAGCTTTAAGATGAAGAATTGGAACCTTAGTGCAGTACAGGTAGAAATAACAAACCACTCTAAAATTGGGGAGTTGCTTTATGGAGTCATAAAGAGCTAGAAATATTAGAAGAAGACAAAACTTATGGAAGAAGTTACTTTTTACCTTTTCAAGTGAACACATATTTCTAATGATTCAGGAGTTTTGGTACTATGGCACATGGGTATTGTGCAAAGAATATAGCATGTCTTTATTGACCAGCTTACAACTTGCAAGTTGAGCAGGTTTGGTCTAAAAGATGAAACTACACTTCAGCTCTTCTCTAAATAGCCATTTTGGAGCCTCATGGTTCTTCTGTACAGTTTATAATTTTCATTTTGGAGAGTTCCAATTCAAAGATTATTTTGAGTAAATCATGAGACCATTTCCAGTTTGTGGAAGTGATGGGAACTTTAGCTGTATATAGTAATTCTGAATTCTTAGTAACATATCACTTTTGAATAATGTTGTTATTATACCTAATGAGACGTTCTAAAATTAACAAATACATGAGAAAATTTTGTTTTTTGATACCTTCTGCTTTTACAGAGTACCCCAGTCCAGAACGACCAGGGTACTAAACACTACTTACAGTTGAACGGAAACACATGCATGTACTTCTTTTTCAATCTGTGGTTTCTGTTTTGAAGTTTTCAAAAATTTTCAGAAGATTCCAAATCAGAATCTGTGATACTGCAATGGTGAACTAGAGCTTGGTGCAGCTTTTCACTCAATACCAATGATACTTTTGCAGATAAAAATTGATTTTACCTTTTTCTTTTTTCTTTCATCTCATGCTTTTCCTCCTATTTGCTTGTGGGATTCTCTCTTTAGCACTTAGTCTTTTTGTTGGCAGCACACTGGCTGACATTTCAAGGTGTCTTTAATAGGTGCTTTGCACTGCAAGCACAGAGGGAACTTCTAACAGTTTTTTGGCAGATTTTTAGTATAAACATTGATAGTAGCAACTCAGGCATCTTTGTCTCCATTAGAGGGGTTTTGAGCAGTAGTTATTTAGTATTATATTTTTAAAAAATAAAAAAAAAGTTTGGACTATACAGTGATTTGTGCTCCTGGGCATCTGTCTAGGAGCTGGCTTGCTTTCAGATTGCTGACAGAAGTATGTCAATCTCATCCAAAAAGCCTTGTTTGGAAACACAGGACTACTTACTTAGTCCAATATGTGACTTTTTATTTCTTCTATAAAAGCTGATTTTAAAGTTCGTTGGGGCAGTCTGTGAGCCCTACATATCCATTTTTATTACTTGATCCTGATTGCACTGTCCCCTTGCCAGTCCCTGTGGTTCTTCATCCTTGTATCCTCACTTTTCAGTGCTCATCCTTTAGTGCAGGGTCACACAACAGTGTCTCTTATCTGTGTGGTACTTGCTCCTGGGCTTTTTTGAGACCCTGATAAAATCTTTCCATCCAAGAACCTGATGTCAAGTTTCTTTTTCAAAGGCCAAACACTGTTTTTCTTCTTTTTTTTTTTAAGCTGTCATGTCTTTTCTCTGAAGTGTGCAGAGAAAAAATTCTAAGACATCTTAGCCTTGTGTCTCTGATAAAGTAGTTTAATGTTTTTTTTTGATGTTTCATCTACAATAGTGTAGATGTTAAAGGAGAGGAGTCTTGTAACACAATGCTGTGCTAGAACATGATGACATCCACTGTTTCTGGATGACTTTCAGAAAGAGAATGTGGTGCTCCTGAGTAGACCTTATTTCAGTTAAGCATGCTAGAAATACTGATGTTTGCCATAGTAAGTCATTGAAGGAATATTTTATTTTGCAGGGTCATACTTAATTCCCTTCTAGCTGAGTTCATGGTAAACTACATATAGGATGAAATTCTTAACATAAAGGTACCTAAAGATGTGCTTGCACAGTGAAATAATATGATCATATCTTGAGTTGTATTCCTATTTTGAATCTAAACAGCACAGGTAGCAGTGAAGTCACAGTGACACCCATGACCAGAATGTTAACAAATGTTTCTAGCAGGCTGTTACCTGTGCAGAGTTATTTGCTGCAAGTTTAAGGACAGCGGTAATACATTTATGTTCTCACTGCGAGCAGATCTTCAGGATGAGTACAGCCATACCAGTACTAAAGTCTGGTTCAAAACTGGTGCTTTTTGTAGATTTGGTCAGAAGCCTTATGAAAATACATCCTCTGCTTCTATCTTCTGACTTTAAGGTTTCTTTTGAGGTCTGGTAAACTTGTTTCTTGTGAAATTTTAAAAAAGACGAAGTGGGAGTGTGTAAGCTTTCTATTTATCAGAATTTTTCTTCCACTCATGATGCTTTGAGGAATATATTTCTTTTACTTCTTTCACCCTGCCATGGTGAAGAATCATGTTTTTCTCCATACATTAGATGCAAGCTCATCATTTTAACTTCTCATGGTGTGTGTTATTTTGCTTTACTGTCACAAAGCAGTTAGTGGGAACTTGTGGACAGGTATGAAGGAGTTTATGCTTCTGAAGAAGCTCCTGTCTTTTAGCTCTCAGACTGTTCTGGAAACAAATTCTTTTTTTTCTTTTTAGGAAAATGTCAAATGCAAATAATTGATATCTTCTACCTAAGGTAGTAATACCAATTAACACTCTGGCTATGCCAGATACGACAACTTTGGAATAAGTTGGTGCAGTGGAGACAAGCACAGGGTGGATGGCAAGGGGGAAGCTGAGAATTGCTTATGATCAGTTGTAACGTGGTGTGGTTTGTACATGCTTTGTTTTCTAACAATGCTGGACAGTGTTTTAGCAAGTATTAATGCTATATTAAGGCTTTACTTAAATACCTTTGTAGATACCTTTGTAGTTATGTTAGCCGTACCTTTTCTAAATATAATCAACTCTTGAAGGTAGAATTGCCACTCTGAAGAGAAACGGTGAAAAAAAAAAAATTCAAATAAAGTATGACACACAGTTTCACCTATTGTGTCAGCAAGCCGATAATTACATACAGCTTTTTTTTTAAATCTAGCCTTAGGTGTGTCACTGTTTTACTTAAAGAAGAGTCATACTTCTAGCCACAAGCAAATTGTTGCTACCCTTAAAAAATGCAGAACTCAGCATCTTGAAACAAGGTATATAATATCCATTGTGAGCTGAATTACACAGCAAAAACATCTGCCTGTATAAGAACACAAGCTATTAGATTCTTGTAGAAAAATAATAAATTGTTTACCTGAAAGGAAAAGGCTACCTCCTTAAAAAAAAATTGAGTGATTGCAATGCTGAACTGTTTTCTTTGTCTTGGTGCTAGAAATTGCAGATGGTTTATCCTTCATTTGCAGTCTTTAGCGCTGCTGTTTAGCTGTTTGGAGGAACACAGATAATGCTGAACTTGGAGTGTAAGTAGCTGGCTGCTACGCTCAGACTTGAAAGGCAAGGTGGTCTCCATCATAGACTAAGTGTACTGGTGGTAACAAGAAGGTGTTGAGTTGAAGAGAGCTGCTTCATGTCTTCCTGCTTCATGTCATGGTCTTTGGCATGTTAGTGTGTCTTGTTGGGAAAACTCACTTGGGTACCAAAATACAGAAGTAGTACGCTACTTAAGCTGGGTCCTGCCCCACAACCCATTCAGACTGTGGTTCTGTAGTTACACATTAAAGCAGAGGGGTAATTCGATGGTGATTTTTTTTTGTGATGGAAAGACATTGTCTTCTGTGTTCTCAGCAGTCAAGGGAAATAAATATTTCACTTTTGACTAGTGAAAAATTAACCACTTAAATAGTATTCTTAAAGTACAATTTATGACAATATTATAAAAGAAATACCTGTCTCCGTATTCACTGATAGAAGTTTCTTTTCTGCTTTCTTATGACTGTTGTGTTATTAAGTGATGAAATTGTCAATATATTGAAGTTACAGACTTAAATTGCTGTAGATGATACATCAGACCTTTTCCTTCCTGACCTTACCACTCTTAAGGGGATGGGAAAAAAAAAAAAAAAAAGGACAGTTGTTAGAAATATTTCAACAAGAATTGAAATACTTCAACAAGATACACTTGCTCATATTTGCTTATTTACTTTCTAAAGCCTAGTTAAACTGGTTTCTAAAACCCTACCTGATCTATTCAAACTACAGCACCACAAAAAGAACCTTCTTGGCAAAGTAGATGAAACTTCACTTTTATTGCAGGATAACCCTATTACGTTTGAAATTGCATGTACTGGTGTTGCTATTCAAGCATATCTTATAAAAGCACTACTTGACTGAGATTTTGTTCTCTCCCAGTCACTACATGCATGCTGTCTTTTTAAGCTTACCTATGAGGAAAATTAAACATAATTTAATAACTTTGAAATACAGGTAATTTGATTCCTGCCCCCTTGGGTGTGGAAGTTACTGTGAAGTGGCAGGTGCACACTAAGAAGCTAGGCTGTTTTGTTTAAAACCCAAACTAAAAATAAAAAGGAAAACATATTTCTACTCTATTATACAATTATAGTGATTAAATTGTAGCTGGCTATCTTACTTATTTGGAACTGTTGCATAGTCAGAATGTAGTTTCATTTATCTGTCATTCGATAGTGTAGGTAATCAATAAATGAATCATTATTTAGGAAGATGTAATTGCTGTCTCCCGTTCAGCAGAATACTAATACAAACGGTGCGTACAGTGCAGGAGTGCAGGCGGCTTTGTCTTCCCTGAGGTGGTGCGTTGTTTTTGCAGAGGGGAAGGAAAAAAAAAAAAAGGAAGGTGTGGCTATGTATGGATGAATGGTGTAGCTTGCTCCAGGGCAAGATTGTCCTGTAGAATTGGGGAAATCTGAAGCATTGCTTTGAGCTACATCTTGTACCATGATGAAATACTGAGAATAGCTTTCTTCTTTTATGTATTTGAATGTTGCCTTCAGAAGAGAGTTGTGTGCTTACTGTGTCTTGCACTTGTGTAAAGTTGTTTCCTACAGGGGCATTATATGCCTTTTTCTGTTCTTTATTTTAACGGCAGCATTGGTAACTCCTGTTCTAAGCATTTTTCTTATTGCTTTTTTCTACATGTGTGTGTATTATACTTCCATCATTTTACCCCAGAACTTTGGGATTGGAGTAACACACCAAACAGTGTAGGTCATTGGGTGACTAGCAGGGTGTGAGCTGGATTAGAGGGACTGTGAAAGTATGCAGTGTAGAAGTGGAAATGGTCACTGCATTTCTCCTTTTCTTCAGACCTTCTCCTTCCTAGATAAAGAGGAGGAATTAAATCTGAAACTGTAGTCTGAAGGGCTTTTCCCCCTAGCAGTGCTGGCTGAAGCAGGCACTTTTGCTTTCTCCTTCACCTGTGTTGCTCCTGCAGCTGAGTGTAGCACAGCTGCATGTAATAAAGTGAATGGGGGGAGCTTCTCTGGTTTAAAAAAAAAACAAGACCTAGCAAAAGAAAAATTAATTGAGCCTCGATCTGTTTTCATCATCCAGCTCACTGTGTAGCCATTCCAGGTGGGGTACTGCCATGACTGAAGAGGTGTGAACAGGGCTGTTACCAGCAGCAGCAGCTCTCAACAGAGTTGGGTCTGACTCTGGTCTCACCTCCTTTTTTTTAACTTGCTGGGATTGTTCAAAACTATTTTGCTTGCGATTATTGTTATCATGCCTTCCCTAATGTATAGTAGGGAGGAGGGGTTTCTGACCTGTTACAAGTTAGACTTTTTCCTTTTTTGGGCTCAGGAAGAAAATTTTGTTTTTGTGCCAAATTGGCAAGAGGTTTGAGAGTTTATTTTTTTTCTTCCCACAGCTTCAGGGTGGTATGCTTGAATTAATAGTAGCAAATTCTCAGAGGTTAGCAATAATATAAGCTTCTTGCTGCTTGAGACTACTGTAGAATAGAAGTGCCTGCTACAGGTGATAAAGGAAATTCAGATTTATTGTCTGGTACATCTGGTGCTTATAAGGAGAGGGTAAACTGATATTTCTGTATTCTGATGTCTCACCTGGCTGGCCTCTGCTCTCCGATTCTTTATGCCTTGTTTGGGGGAAGGTAGTGACATTGGTGTTGGGCTGAGAAAATGAGCCGGTAACATACTTTGAGTCCTTTTAGCTTCCCTTGAAGCTAGTTAAGTGAGTAGCTGAGGGAGAGTGGAAGAGAGAGGGAAGAAAGGAAGAATTATGAATTGACTGATAGAATTGCAACTTGCTTTTTTAAAGTCCATTTGTGTTGTACACTTAATTGCTTGTTGTGCATACAGGCTAAATACACCTCAAGGAACTACAAAAAGTGTTTCTTAGAGACTGAAAGATGCAAAGCCATTCTTTGCTCTACCTGTTAGTAGTCAGGTGTGGTACATTTCAGGCAAGTCAAGACATGATTCTTTAACTGGCTTAAAAAAATATCCCACTTTGTTTGACATAAACAGTTTCTTTATGTTAGGAAATCCTGGTGGAGTATCACATAAACTCCCACGACAAAGCAGACAGGTGAAGACACCTTGGACATGTTTCATCTTAGGCATGTTGCTGTCCTTGCTAATCCCTGTGTTACGGCAGACTGTGGCTGCATTTTCAAATAGGAATTAACTTGAAAAAATTATTTGTGTAGTTTGATAAGTTTAAAATATTTAACATAAAACAGTGACTACAATATGATTTATAAATATAATGGGGCTATGGGGGCAATGAAAAATTCCTGTGTTTTTTTTTTTTATTGTTTTGTTTTTCTTGAACGTAGTATTCAGTTGCAGCACTGAATAACTCAGGTGGCATCACACAGACAGTATGTTGTTTTGCTTGTTTTATTTATATATGATTGTCTTAAGGTAACAGAAGCATCTCATTTAACTTCTTACCTGTCCTCTTAAAATTATTTTAAAGTTTCTCTGTATGCCAGAGAAGAAAATTAGCAAACCTGGTATGAAGATAATATATTTAACCCAGCACTTTTTTAGCAGTTAGCCATATATGCTATTTCCTAATGGAATGCTTCCTCAACATTTACTCTTTCAAATGCTATCGTTTGGATGACCTCCTTTTGTCTTATAATCACCTAATGTCTTTGTGTCAGAGAGAGGAATTGCTCATGCAAGTAGCAATAAGAAAGCATTAACTGTCTTTAGAACAATTTATTGAGGTTTATTTTCATTTCATTCTTGCTTTCTGTTTCTTGTTTTCCTTAATGGAGATAAACTGAAATTACAGAGGCAACATTGATTGTGCATTTCAGTGAATTTTAACAACACAGTATTCTTCACTATAGAAAACTGATAGCTACTACCTGGGGAAGCTTGATATTATCAGTGTAATTAATATCTTTATGCTAAAGCAAGGCTATCTTGGATTTACTTTTCAGCCAGTATTTATTTCATGTTTTGCCTGGAGTCAATAAATAATGTAATGAAGAGTTTCAGCATTTGAAAGGAATAATTTTCTGCTTAAATGATTCTCCTGAAGTGATGTTTATTTGTCACTCAAGTTAATTGAATGCTGGAGGTGGATTTCTAAAGCTGTAGACTTTGTGTCCTGGGATATATTCTCTCTCTTCTGTTGTCTAGCACATCTTTTAAAAGCAGTTCCTTTGAGGTAGAAGAATTAAACTGTGCAGGGTTACCAGACTACCAGACTTCATGCACAAAGAAATAGTTTCATATAATCATGCCTCTGTATCTACAGGTCACCTTTTAAAGAAAACTGCTTTGCAATTTATCTGGCAGGTCACATTTATCAGGATTTGCATATTGTTTTCTGATTTTTGTTACTTACAGGATGTGATTGTTCTTGTAGAGATAGCTGTAAGTTTCCATTGCTTAACTTCTAGTTTTGCTTAAGCCTTACATAAGACTTGCCATGCATTTTGTTATTGAGAAACTGTATTTCCAAGTTTTAATTTAAAATTGCATTGTAGGAGTCTCACATTAGAGAAGATAGTTATGTCCGAGTTTTAAACTCCTGCTATATTTAATATAGAAAACTTTTCTATGCAGGTAAATGTATTTGCATACTCCTTAGATTGCTTTGATACAGTAAGATGACAGTGGTCTGTTTATGCTATGGAAAATCCACAGCAAACTAGAGAAACGAGGAAGTACATGGTTATTTCACCTCAGTTTTTCGTTTACGCTTGTATTTATAAATAATACACTCCTTAGAGGAAATGCTACATGTTCTGCTTAGAAATCTAAATGTTGAAATGATGGTGTTACACATACCTTCTCATATTTTTGGTACTAATACTCAATATTGTATTTCCCCAGTGCATTGGTTATTGCTGCAGTATTTGATCGTGATGTTAATTGCAGAAGAGCTGCTTCTGTAAGTTACCACTTTCTATCTTGTACGTTTCTGTTATTTTTTGTTTTGTTTTCATTTAATTTAATAATTTGTAGACTTAGCTATGTAGAACAACAGTATATAAGCAATATATTGTGTTGTGAACAAAAATGTGCTTTTCAAAAAATCTTTAAAAGTATAGTATGGTGTGAATTTAGATTTTAAATTACATAATCCACAGATCCACATCTTGATTTATGGCCACAGTCCACGATCTGCTGTATTGTTGTCATGATGGTTAAGATAAAGTATCTAAGAAAGAGCTGTTTAGCATTTTCTAGTCACGATATCAGAGACAGAAGGGTCATACATAATATACAAGCACTGTATCTTTTTCAAGTCACTAAGCTGTTAAAATTTGTGATGTTATACTTACTTTTCTAATGGTTCATCAACTGTTAGTCTGTAATTGTGGTAAACTGAAAATTTCTAGAAGAGTATCTCTCCTTCAGTATGTCCTTCAAATACATTTTCAGTTGTATAAAGCTCTTTCTATAGGACTGGGAATTTTTAAAATAAAGTGATAAATCCATCAGGCAGATTATGTTATCTAGTTAGTAGCACTGACACCAAAGTATATTCTGTGGAACCTTTCTGTAGAAAATATTTATGCTGTTGAAAATTGAAAAGAATGTGTGATTGTTCTTAAGAGAAGGGACTATATGGAGGAGAGGTTATAGAATTTGAGAAGAAAGGTGGACAACTTATCTTTGAGAATTTAAGTCAATGAGTTGCTTGTATATATTGAACTTGCTTTCTTAAAAAAAAAATAAATTATGAGCTGTCTATTTCAACAGATAAAACAAACTCTCTTACACAAATGTAAAAAACTCACACCCTGTACCTGTATTAACTCAAACCTGGGACCAGTGTCTGTCAAAGAAGCAGATGTCTCTGTTCCTAAATTCATTGTGAATGCATTTAATACCAAACCAAAATAAAATTTCAAAAAAGGCAGTCTTTGCAACGTGCAAATTAATTAACAAGTCTGTCATATTTTTTTGACTGAAAATTTGAAAGTTAATGCACTTACAACATAAGAAGGATTTCTCAGATATACCTGGATATCATCCTTATTTTTTCCTAGCCGCAGCTCTGCTTGAGAGTTTAAACTGTTGAATGAAGCTGCAGCATAATTGCTGGGGAAGTGAGTCAGTTGCTTGTGTAATCATATCACAAATCACTTGTCTAAATAGGTTAAAACCAAAGCATGGAAGCTAAGATGCCGAGTACTGATATAACATATTCTTCACTGGACAACTAATGAACATGAGCCACGCTAATTTCCCCCACATTTCAATTCCAAAATTTTAGGAACTGTAGAATTTTCTGTTCTTGGCTAATTAAGTCACTTTATTCAAATAAAATCCTTAGAGGAAAACAGAGGTAGCTTTGCTTTCCCAAAAACTGCACATTAAGGAGTACAGACAGTGAAAAGTGAATTACTCATCGTCCCAGGAACCAGTGGTAATATATATAAAGAGGAGAATTCTTTTTAACGTGATTGCTACTACAAAGGTACTGCTTACCTTTAGTGGCTTGATCTAATTGTCATATGTAATCTTCATTGTGTTTCTGTGCTTAAACATAAACTAATAGTTTGACCATGGAATATGGTGCTGAACCTGATACATTTACTAATGCCATAAGCTTAATGCAGACTGTGCTTCCATATTCAAATTAGTACAAAATACAATACATTTTCTTCTCACTTTCTACTTCTACTTTAAACCAAGCTACCGAGCATTCCACAATTCAGTTATTTTCAGTCAAAGTAATTTTTTCATTAGTACTTTCTAATTTAGACCTGGTCAAAGTTTTCATTTGCTGTTTTGATGGATAGTTATGAAAGTACTGAAACCTGTTTTCTTATTTTAGAATGGCAGGCAAAAAAATACTTTGTGTTTACCAGGCATTGCTACAGTTTTGAAGAAAAATACCTGGGAGTCCTAATTATTTCCAATCATTGCTGCAGTTAAATATATATTTAAATAAACAAGTTTTACTAGATTTTCCATCTATTACAATATGCGGTATATAATAACGCAGAGCAACAATACAGCAAAATAGCTTATAGAGATATTTTGAACCCTGAGGTTAGAGAGAATAAAACAAGACTGTTCATTTAGAGTTCCCAAAGCATTCTGAGCTGACTTCTGCAATTCTTTCATGAATAATAATTAGAAGGAAAATTCACGTGAATAAGTGATCTCAGATTGGGCTCCATTCTGCTCTGACATGTTAAAGAGAGGGTTTTTTTCTTTTGGTTGATAGCTTTTAAAATCATGATTTAGAGAATGTTTTTGTACTTTTTCAGTTTTCGTGGGAAAGCAAAGTATTCAGGTTACAAGGCTAGTTGGTCATCTTCGTTCTGGTATAATGGAATCTTTAAATTAAGATTTTTGCATCCAATTTTTCCATCTCCAGAAGGAGACTGTATGAAAACTGAAAAATTATTATGATAAGACAGTTGAAGTATTTGGCATCTTTTAGGAATTGGCAGTTGTTTGTAAGTATGATTGAAATAGTAACATTTTCAGTTACTGAAAAACTCCCCAAGTATTATGAGAAAAAATCTTTTGTGAAACAATAAAAAAGTGATGAAGGAGCAAGGAAGGAATTCTGTGAGCATTAAATGAGCTCTAGAAAATTTTGTTTTCACTTGGATGAATACTATGTTTAATTATTTTCATATTCTGTTTTACTTTCTCTCACATAGCTTTAACAGAATAATATTGTCGGGGTGGTTTTCCTTGCAACTTTTTCTGTTCAGTGTACTCCTTGTGACCCAGGAAAAATAATTTAACATCTCACATTTTTGTTGCTAAAATTGGGATTAGATGCTCTTCTCCTAGAACAGTAAATGTGTTTAAATTATCACAGCTGGAAAGCTGCAAAGCCTTCTTAAAACAGTGGTGAAATTTTCCAAATATGACTCTAAACATGCTAGGGTTCTGTTTTTACATTTCTTTGTGGGCTTTCTCTGTTTTTGTTTTAATATCTTGGTTTTCATTGTAAATTTCCCCGTAATTGGCTGAAAACTTATTTGCAGAAGAGGCACCTTCTTGCTTTTTAAAATGCACAACAACAATGCAGAAGCTGAGACGTTTGTGGTGATACATGTGAGCCTCCCTCAACCTTAGCAACCAGCTGTGAATCAAATTATTATGCAGTTTTAGTCTGCAACTGGAATATTTTCTATTTACTGAGCTACAGATACAGGAATTTGCTAGTTATCATATTTCTCTTCAAACTTCTATGGATTATGAATTCATAAAACAAGTGTGAGAATCTATAACAAACTGATTATTTTTCTCCATGGCTATTAAATTGAAATAATCAACAAATGTATTTATAGTAAGGCAATACTAAGATTTATCTTTGTAAGCAGTGGTTAGTTATATGTTTTTTAATACATAAAGTAATAAAATAGGTATAAATTAACAAGTAAATTAGATGTTTAGAATGAACCAGATGAATGCTAAGTATTTTTGTCATGCTGCTGAACCATTTCTTAGACCTTCAGGATTGTTTTTCTAAGTTAAAATATGAAATGGTGATATAGCAGTGGAATTTTAAAATTCCTACATAAAGTAAACAAACCACGTGAAATGTTTGGGTAGAATAGCTTTTTTGCCGCAACATTGTCTATAGGCCCCTATACATCTTTTGCCAATGGTTTTGCCACAGTATACTTCAGTCCTGGGCCTACAGCTGTCTTGTAAATGTAATTAAACTTTCACTGTTTTGACTTAAATTGTTTGGATATCAAAGTTCCTGGTTTAATTACCAAAAAAAAAGGCCTTTACAGATTTTGTATCATTAAGGCACTGTCTGAGCAGTACATTTTTAAAAGAAATTGTAATGCAGTGATTAAACTATTAAATCCCTTGGATGTGATAGTTGAGAGCATCATCCTTGCTGAAATGTCCCTGTGGTGAGTAAAAGTGTCTCAATAGCATAAAAGGGGATCTAAAGCTAACGTGTAAGTAAAGAGAAATAAATGATGCGGGGTGCCATGAAACAATGCCCTGGCAAATCCTGGCTGGGAGTGTATGTTGGTAGAGAGGTAAGGAGTGAAAAAACCCCATGTCAGAAGCTGGGCTACAGCATACAACGAGGAACAAGTGCAGCTCATGTTCCTGTTCTGGAAGGCTGCTTTATGTGTTGCCCAAGGGTGTATCTACGCAGCCACCACTGCGGAGGGTAGCCCATGCAGTGCTACCCGAGGCAATCCTAAACTGGTTAGCTCAGGGGCACTGCTGGCAGCGCGGCTGCAACTGCGAGCAGGCTAAGGTGGGCTCCAGAACCTGCCAAGGTGGTGGGTAAGTGGTTTGGAGTCAGCCTGTGCTACGTGTCCTGCGATGGATACACTGCGAGCAGGAGCTGAACTAGCCTGGGCAAGTCTACAGGAACTGCTGTCATTATCCTAAACAGACATAACCTCAGAAATGCACTCAGAGACTCTGGCTTCATTAGGGCTTGCTTCACCTGGGTTCTGTGAGTGCTTGCTCCATATGTCGTGTATGATACCTTGGTGAGCTAACTTAACCTTTTGTTTTTACAGGTGGATTACCACATGTGTACTGTATTTATGTATGAAATAAAACCACTCTGTCTGTCAAAGTTCTTGTGGCATTTTCAGTAAAGATTGAGACTTTTCCCCCTGTATGTTAAATACAAGTTGTCAGGTGACAAGTGCTGTGTGTTGCTGGAGATCTGTGTTTGTAGATAGAGTGACATTTCCTAAGAGAAGTGTTCAGATAATGACAATCTCTCCTCTTTGAAAAGAGTTAAAATTTACAGAAGCTTTTATTAGTACTTATGATTGTATATCCTTTTAAGGAACAAAAAATAATTGGCTTTTTTGAGGGAGGGAGAAAATTCAGCTAGGGCATAGGGAGTTAAGTAGATTTCATTCTGTAGAGAGATTAATTTTATGGTTGTATTTGTTGCATTTTGCAAGATTTTGAGTTTATTTAATGCAAAACACAAGTAACATACGTGAATTTTTGTCTTCAGGTTTTATAATTTCAGTGTTTTAGCATGCCTTCAGATCTGTGTCTTTCAAATAAGTATTGCATTCTCACTATTTTTTGTTTGAAATTCTCACTGGCAAAGAATCAAACTTCGCCTACTATTAGCAAATTACATTGAAGTAGTTAGACAAAAACGAGCTGTCTCAATTTCTGTTGTCTACAGGTACTGACTTTCAATTCCAGAGCGAAGCCTTGTGTCACTACTCAAAAGCACTCTTGTGGGTGTGACTAGTTTAATAAACTTGCAGTCTTAAACTGCTGTAGTGCAACATACAGCTTTAAGAACACCAGAACATAGAGACGCAGAAACAAAAAAGCCCTGTGGGCTTGTTCTACTGACAAAGCTTACTTTATTTAAAAAAGAAAAGCCATGGGTCATTTATATTGTTGTGTGTTTTGAATTCATCATCTGGTGTTTATCAAAAAGCAAACCTGACTCGTTTTGGTATGTTTGTTCTCTGTTCCTTAGGCTGCCTTCCAGGAGAATGTTGGGAGACAGGTATGGTAACTTTCCTGAATCTTCATTCATTAGTGCCTTGGAGGTTACTGTAAACATGTAGTACCTAAAATCAAAATTAGATGCTGTGGCTTTGGAGAAATTGAGTAAAAGGATGTCACAAAATAATTATTTTCGTTATCAACAGACAAGTTCTTGTGGAATATTTTTCTGAGATGGGAGTTTTATTTTAGTAATCTAGTTTTGAAAGAAAATGAGCTTTCTGCTAATTTTCAGTCATTCTGAAAGGCAAAATCAGCATGTATGACAGCCATTATACACCTTGTAAACAGCAATGCTCTTAAAGCAGGAAAAGTGTAAATTTGGGTTTTTTTTGTTTCATTGACTTTCTAGTTTTTAATAGAAGTAGAACAGCTGAAGTGCTGCACCATCTTTGCTGTGGTTGGTGATGCAACAATGAGTTAAGCTTAAGAGTCTTCAACTCAATAATTTGTTTTTTTCCTGTTGTACCATAATGCTACCATCTAGATAAATTGTGAAAACTGTTAATTTGGAGGTATGTAAGTGCTTCCCTATACAAAAGTATATCCTACCCTAGAAGGTAGGTTCCCTTGTAACTTAGCAACATTTAAGTATCTAAAATACTCAGATAACTTTGATTTGCAACCTTGGAGGAGGAGCAAATAGAGTGAAGACCGGGATTTCAAAGTTTCCTGGTTTCTCATCAGAAATTAATAAAGCTGAGAATACAACTTAAAGGGAAAAATGGTGGGGAGCAAATGGTTCAGTGAATTCCTGTGACATGAGTCACATGAGTGGGGCAAGTGAGCATGGTTAAAGCAAACTTTGTTATCAATAAGCCATTCTTTAAGGGGTGTTTGTTAAAATGCTGTCTAGCTTTCCCTGACACCATTCCTGAAGATCTTTGTGTTGTGAGCCAGGATATTATTCCTTTAGAACTATGGGTATTAAGCAATGTGTCTATAACTGGTGTGTGTATTTCTAGATACAATTAGGTTAATAGAGGAGAAAGGATGCAAGAAGACTAGGAGGAAGAGGGTAGGTATTATTGGTGACCTGACCTGACTAGGTCAGTGATAAGTTGGAGCCGGCATGATTCTTCCCTGGGTCTGTAGTTACTGGTCTGGAGAGGTTAGTCATCACACAGCGACTCAGCCTTATTCTACTTCATGAGGTACTGAATGAAGTAAACACCTTACTGTGACTTCAGTTCCAGGTGAGGTAGGGCTCCTGGGTGCTGCAGATTTAGAAATGCTTCCATGTAGCAAAAGTTTTGTGGAGTTTTTTATTTCTTAATCAGAGTACAGTCTACATTAGTTTGCAACCAGAAAGTTTCCTTATTGACTCTGTTTTGACCCATGATTGAAATTTGTCAGGTGTTAATAGAACACACAACAATTTTAGCTTATATGTCAGCATGTTAAGGAGGAGTTATCAGTGAAATAGTAAGTTTTCACGCCATGAAGAATGCTACCAGTCTCCAGTTGGTTCCTGTAGTAGTTCAGACATTTTACTTACTGAACCATTCCTTACTGCCTGAGAAAATGATTACTTAATCAGTGGATACACTCTCTGTAGTTCTTTCCCTGGATGTAACATGTTGAAAGAGACACCTTTTCTCTGAATTGGAAGGAGCTAAAACATACTCTCCATCTGAAGTAACAATGCTGATATTAAATAGGTGGAGAAAAAATTTGTCCTTGCTTACTTCCTGGTTTCTGCCTGCTTCACCTTGGCGATTCAACGTGCCCCGATTCCAAGAGCTTGCTTTTATGGCCTCAGAAAAAGAAGCCATTGTGACTTAAACTTCATGGAAATGGAAATGGAAAAATTTAAAGATTTTTTTTTTTTTAAAGCATAATTCTTCAGAAATGCACATACTTCTCATAAGACAAACTTTTATATCTGAGTAGTAAGTTTAAAGTGTTCTGACAGAATGGAAACTGTTGGCTTTTCCTCTGAAGTCTGTCTCTCCCATCGGCCACGACCTCTGTACTCATGAACTTGGTGTCAGGAATTTTGCTGTCTCACTGACATGCACTGTGGCACCCCGACCTTTGGTGAGATGGCATCAAACTGGCACACTTACAGCCAAGTCATAAATAGCAAGGTCCAGCTAGCAGCTATAATTGAAATTGTTTAGCTGTGATTTTACTTTTATACAGTATGCATTCTTACGTATTTCATTGTATGTCTTGTTGTTTGGCTATAAATCATACTGAGGTATTTCTCATGTGTACATTTTTCTTCCTAATCAGTGTTTCATTAGGCTTTTGGGGAGTGCATTCATTTCAACTTTGATTTATTAGGGCTTGCCTCCTGGATAAGTTATAAATATGCTGTCTGTCCTTCATGGTTCAGTCAGATTCCAGGCCCTGGTTTTTTGGACTGTTGGCATTATGCTTCCCAGAATAAGACCTCTGCAGTAGCTCACAGCTTCCCACTGCTTGCAGTCTATACTAGTTTAATTATTCGGGCTTAGATCTAGAGATACTTTCTACTATTTTTGCATGGTTGTATGCTAATGTGGAAGGGATGAGTGAGCTGTAAACAAACAAAACTGTATCATATCCAGAACCTGTACTTCCACATAGCCTTACTGCTTAAATATCATATGATTGTCCCTTTTGTAAGCGAGCATAGTGTCTTTCAGTTGCCTGTTTTCCATTTGTACTTAATTATGGCTTGTGGAGGCTATGCTACCTCCTCCGTTCCAAAACACAACCTTGCTGCGTAATACAATATTAAATTAGTCATAGCCAGTCAAAAATCTGACTATCTGAAGTGTATTGCTTATATAAAAAGGCAAATTCGTAGGTTGCAGTTGCATATTTAGAAAGATAATTTATCTTCTAAAAGCATAGGTTTTGAGCAGTGATGTCAGAAGTGTGATACTTCGGTAGGATTCAATGTTTCAGGCTTGCTGAGAGCCAATGTCCTTTTTAAAAACAAACTAATCCCAGTTTTTTAATTCACTAATAAGTCATAAAACATAGGTGCAAGTAAAAACAAATAGAAGTAATTGAACTCCCATGTGTTCTATACGTGATGTATTTCTTGGTGCCTAAATCTCTAATTTTATACTTCAGAAAACTCGCATCAGATAATTGTTTCTTCACATAAACTGAAAACATGTTTACATTTACCTAAACCTTCCTTTAGAGAAATAATTTTTTGTGTACGTAGTCATGCATTCACCAAGTATATATTTGGGTATGACTTGAAGGTGTTAAGATATCTATTGCATAGTTTATTACCTGCTGCTATTTACTTTGACTGTTTATCACTGGCTCCTGAGCAAAGCTAGGTATTTTGCTGTTTATATTTCCAGTATCCTCTATATCTTTAGTACAAGTGGTTTTAATATAAATTAGAAATTAAATTGTATTTTTTCAGTGCTTGGAGAGTAGTAGGAGATTTGTTTTCAATAATGTTGCCTATTTGGAAAGTATTTTACATTTTAAAATATTTCCTTATTTTTTTTCCCTATTCCCTGTGATACTTGTAGGGCACTTTTCCACATGGCATAGACATTCTAACTGCAGCTGATTATTTTGCTGTTGGTAACAGAGTTAACTGTTATCTGACTATAAGGTAAGTTTGCAAGCATTCGTTTTCCTAAACATGAGGGATCTCTTTTACATAATGAAGTATTTGTCTGATTGTTTCACCTCACTGAACATTATGTTTATTACTGTTGTTTTTGAATAAATTAAAATTTGATTTTTCTAATTTCTGCATCAAACTGCTTATTACGTGTAAGACACACTGAAAATGTGACCATGATTTCCTTGTCTACATAGAGGAAGCAGCAAAGAGGCGAGATTTGTGGGTGTCACAAAACTCTCTAAACTGGTCAAGCTTAGAGAACACTAGGGGATTTTGAAGAGCTGCAGTAAAAGAAGAGGCTGTTATGATGGCAGATAGACTCTGATGTGGGCAAGAAAATAAACTAAAACCCTTTTAAAAAAATACTTCACACAAGTTGTTGCATTTGTGTTCTCTGCGTAGACTTTTAACTTGAGTGCTTATATTTTTCATAGATAGCTCAGTGAAAATCTAACCACAGTATTTAGTAATGTTTGAAAAAGCAAACTGATCACTGTAGTATGGAGACTGCAAAGAATGTAATGGGAAATACCGAAACTCATGTGGTGCTCTTATAAATCAGTGGCTTGTCTTGGAATACTGTTTTCTGTTCTGGTCAGCTATCTGAAAATACAATAATGCTGAAGTCAGGGGAATTCAGAGGCAAGCTGAGTGCACAGGATGACTAAAATGAACTTCCTCGTGAGAAGATGAAAAAGACTGAGGGCTGGGTTCTAGCTTTAGTTGTCTAAGACAGACAGTCTAGCCGATGTGTCTAGCCTCTCTCATAGCCAATGCAAAGAGACAGGCACCTACAGAAGGTGATTCAGACCATTTTAAGATAGGTCAGATAAATTGCCCTGTGGAGTTGCTTGTTATTCAGAAGCCAACAGGTTAGAAAGGCTTAAAGAGATTACATTCTTGGGGAACGTAAATAGCAAACAGGTATATGATGGCTTATGCTCCCTTGCCAGCTTTGTGACTTCCAGCGAGCAGTTTTTTAAGATAATTTGCACTGGAACCCTCTATCCTCTCCTCGTCTATTTTTTAAATTAATCTGTCCGCCTCCATATTGTCCTTTTTGTGCATAATCATTTCACTCTGTACATATCTTCACCTTTTACCTACTGTCATTCCTCCTGGGGTCCACACCCTCCTCCTACACTCTTCCCCAGAGCTCCCGCCTACTGAGCTGAGATGGGGAAATGCAGTGGCTTGGTATTCAGTGCTGCTCTAGATCCATAGAGCATCAATGTGATTTTTGAAAATGGCTGTTTGAACTAGTAGAAAATTGAAAATATTCAAAATCGACACAGCAGTGTTTATTTTTTCACTTTTATAATTTTGGCTTGGAGAGTAATTATGTTCTCCTTACATTTTGAGAGTTGAATTGTAATTTTTTTTTTTTTCCAAATGCTTATTTATTACTCCTTTCATTGTGATTTCCAGGGGTTTTGTAGGAGTGTTACGTATAAAAGTAAAAATTCTTTTACTCTTGATTTCTTTCTTGTGCCTTTCTTTAAATTGTGCGACAGAAAGAATGTTTGCAAGTTGTGTGCATGTAATTTATGCAGTTAGTAGCACGATTCCTTGAAACCATGTTCAGTGTTATTAGTCAAACTCTTCTTTGTAAAGTATTTGTCATCTCATTCATTCTATTACTTTTAAAAATCTTCACCACTTTGCTCTTCAAGCAGGATGTAATTATTTGGGTCAATATTTAATTATTTCCTTATTTTTGTCTGAGTAACATCAAAGGAAAAATACATAAGCATATATTTGGCTGCACAGAAAACATGTATCATTGCAGTGTGGTAGGAAGAATGGACCTTTCTGATCGGTATGCCTTAAGGTGGTGTAATTGTTTATGTAGCTGGAAAAAGCTGCTTGAGGTTCACATTTCAGATCTAGAATCTTCAGCTGTCATTCCCCCACCCAGATAAAACAGTCCTGGGACACTTTGTATGCCAGCACAGTGCCGCTATGTGCAAGGAAGCTGTGCAGGTGCAAGGGTTGGTACTACTAGATTCATCTGATCAATAAAAGCTCAAAAAAGAGGTGTCAAATTCTACAGCTGAATTTGGGTTTGATTAATAATTTATGATAGACAGGCAGTATCATGTACATTTTTATATATATATGAGATACGTGTGTGTGTATAAATAGTTACTTGTATCCTTTCTAAATATCTAAATATTTTTTATGCAAGTTTTTCATGCTGGGTGCTCTATTGAAACTTCTTGCTGATATTCTTTGATGGATTCAGCTCAAATATCACAATCTAGTTATGAGCATGGAAGGTAGAGGAAACCCATTTTGTATGAACTGAGAGTGAAGAGGTTGTGATTCCAGGAGTTCTGGGCTTGGTAAAAGCAGAGTTAAGGAAGAAGCTTCTTAATCAGAGTATGATACAAAAATCTTACCAGCAACATTATCAGGAAGGCTGGGCTCGTATTCAAGCCTACTTGCACTAAATACTCAAGGTACAAAAGATGAGGGCTGTATTTAAAGATAGTTCTAAACTAAAACTAAAAGGGGGATTGGACTGCAGACATGACCAAAGAGATCAACTTTGATGAGCTGGACAAGGAAATTCAGATTAAAATGGTTGGAAAGAAAGGTGAGTGCTAAAACTGAGACCCAAAAAGCAACTGCGAAGAAGAGAGGAGAACTCAAATATGGCAGGGGAAATGTGCCTATTATTGTATGTTCTTCCAAAATAGGGAAAGGAATCAAAGAGTAATGAGTGTTACCATTTCTCTGCTGGCATCAACAACCAGTTAAACCAACTGTCTAATCCCCTCTAGGGCTCATAGCAGCAGTAGATAGTTCTTCTATATCCTGTATTGGCTCAAGCGACTGAGGTCTGTGCTGTGTATTTAAGGATTCCTACTCTTCTGATGAACTATATAGATATCAGAATGGTAACATGCAACAGTATTAGGTTTTTGTCTTTGTTTTGCTTCTAATTACACACACATATATTAATGGAACACTATTATGGTTGCAAAATTAATCACTCAAAAGAAATAAAAAGGTGAAATTAAGGTAATCTCTTTCCTTAATTTTGTCCCCTTGTGCATGCCGTTTTGACACAAACGTGTTCTACTCATTGTTTAGCTTTCCAAGATTGTTTAACATAAATCAGATGTACTGAAAAAACATTTCACTTGACTTCTGTTGACCTTAGCTTTCAATAGTTGCTGCTGCTGACGAATGGAAAGCAAGTGTGTCTGTAAAGTTCAATAATTACGCAGGCTACCTAGATGATTAATTCTGGTGTTCCCTGATATTTTAGATCTTGACTTTGTAACACTAACATTTTTTGTCAGAATTGACTTTTTGTGTATGTTTTGATTTTTAAAAAGGACAAATTGAAAACCCATCTTCAATTTTGGACAGTTGTATTTATGAAGACGTAACACATTTCTTTATGTTAATTTTACTGTGGATTACATCATTAATGTTTGTTCAATCTGAAGTAATTGTATAAATTAATACACACATCTAGATTTTCTAGAATGTAACGATGGGAAATGAATGTTTATTTTTGCTTTTTGTATGTATAGCACTTTTTATAAAGAGTCTGAAAGTTTTACAAAAGTGATTTCATGTCTTTTTCAGTGATGGTTAAGTATTTCCTGTTATTTCATTCAGCTGCCTCTCATTTAGGAGAAGACCTGTTTAAGTAATTTTTTCTGTTGCTTTAAAACTAGAGGATTTAAATCTTTGGAGTAGCTTGTGTTAAAATGCATACAGATGTTGATTCTGTACTCTCTCTCTATGGACGTTTCTTTTTCAGCGTGTATATTGCTGGCTTTCCTGAGTATACACAGCCAATGATTGATCATTTAGTTAACATGAAGATTAACCACTGGGATAGGTAAGTTCATGAAGTCTAATTATTAACATCCAGGAATTGGCTGTTCTGTGTATCATGCTTTCATAGATTATTTTTATAAATTTTACTTTTATTAGAGTATAAGTTGACTGAAGGAAATTGGACAAGAAGTAGCTGATGTCATCTGTAACTCCCGAGCATATTGTCACTTAAAACATGTTCATGAATTTTGTCTTTTTGCCATGACCTCAATCTGTTAATAGATTAATAAAACACATTCATATGTTATATAGTATATGTGAGGGGTAAACACCGTCACCATACAATTATCATAATTGAACTAGATTTCATGCATAGAGATGGTGCTTAGTCATATTCAGTGTTCATGAAGATTAAAATGTGTCCATATAACACAAATGAGATTATATCAGTGTTGATAATAGTTTGCATCATGAGAAATAATAATAGTTTACTGTAGTGTCCCTGCCAATACATAGAATGAACCCTCAGGTTCTACCATCCACACTTAGATTTTTCTTTGTCTCTTTCAGCAATAAGTTCTATTCATACAGCTAAAAGCTAGCTGTAGGCTGTCTGTTTGGTCCACTGTTTTGTTTTCTTGTCTTTTTTTGATGAGGGGAAGCATGGGATGGACAGAGAGTACTGTAATTTTTAATATTACTGGGGTCTTTGTTTGTTCAAGGACAGGAGTCCCTGTCTTTTTTTTTTTTTTTCTTAATACATTACTTCTACAAAATTGCTAACCCAAAAAAATCCCAAAATTCTTTTTTACATCTTCAGTGTTATTCGAGAACTTTCAACCAAAGCTCTGCATAACCTTACTCCACGGGCTCCTGAATACATGGCAAATGTGGGTATGTAACAAATAAGTTCTGCATAGCATGCCATATCAAGCGCTCTAGCTAATGTAGCAAAATTGTATTAAGAAGATTTAAACAGGCACCACGACTTAATAAAAATTAAGATTTCCCCTAATACAGTGTAGTGGCCCTAGTAGTTTTATGAGTTTTCAGATTTTATGCAAAAATTAGAAAATGCTGCTAGATCTTTTTTTATCTGGGGACTGGACTTTAGTTATCTGGCTACGCTGGACCCTACTGGTTCCAAGAAGAATAAATGGGTGTAGTTCTGTTGCAGCAATTCAGGCAGCTAGCACTCAGATTCCTAGCTTTTGCTTTATTGATATGACTTTGATGTTGTAAAGGGTGGGGGGACCTGTTTTGTCTTGTCCATTCGGACATCTTCAGAAGAACTTCTTTTTGTCTGTTATTTGTGTAATCAGATGTTTCTTAGCATGAATTCAGGATCCTTTGTTCAGCCCACTTAGATTCTGAGGATGTACCAGCTGCTTTTTAATATGGCTGAAAGACAGCAGCTGATACCCAGGTGAATGCGTAGTTCCAGATCTTGCCTACCTCCCTATAGTGGACTGGGAGGGTGGCAGTTTTACATGGAAGTCCAAGCCCCATTTCTCTTACTGCTCAGCCAGTCCAATGCCTAATAGCAAGTATATTCTTTTATTTACTCTAAACATGGAGCTAGTTATGAGTGCAAATTTCTTTGGTGTGGTTTAGTATGCTTTGTCAGAATTTACTAATCTTTTTAAAACTTGGATTTCATATAATGGCCAGTATACATTGGCCTAATTTTCCAGAAACAGTTTTCCCATGTTATTTCTAGGCAGACATAATTACATTTAGAACTGTGATCTGTCACTATGCTTTGTCTAAAAAAAAAAAAAAAAAAAATTTAATCTCTTTCAGTTTTGCCAAGACTTCTGCCTTTATCAGTGGGCACAGATCTGCACACACGCCATGGGGCAATTCTTGCCTGTGCTGAGATCACCCATGCACTATGTAAACTAGCAGAAGAGAGTAAGAGGTATAAATGCAATATTATCTTGACTATAAATTTTCCTTTCATGTTTGGTCTATTGAAAGCTTCCTGAGTCTAATTATGGAAATCTCCATCTTACTGAACAACTTTTCCATTTAATTTTTGTTTGTTTTGATCAGTCATGCCAAACCTTCACATTTTATTTGGTGATGTTATAAACTTAAATTTAAATTCATCATCAGGAAAGTGAGATCATTTGCTGCCTTACTTGAAGAGTTCAAAGTTATCATTTAAATATAGATGTAACCCCCTTTCCCTATAAGTATGGTGTCTTCCTGGTGAGGGGAGTCTTTCATCTTCAGTTTCAGAGAAATATCTACTCAAGCAGCTTGTTGAGTTGAACCGATTCAAGTGATATATATATGGGCATATGTGTATGTACACACACACTTACTACATATAGGTGATGTAGCCAGAATAATTGACAAAATTATTTGGGAGATGTCTTTGCTTTAATGTTATGATTAAAGAAATTAGTCATTTACCTTTTCTTTCCTTCACAAGAATCACATGTGAAAAATGGTTGAAAAGTCTTTATTACAAAATCTAGATTTTGGAAGTTAGGTTAGCAGTAGAATTTTATACTAGTGTGATTTAAATTGGAATGAGCAGCTGTTTTAAGATCAAGGCAGTGGAAAATAAGACTCCAAAGTGCAAACTTCAATGAAAATAAATACACTTCTGCAGGAGTCATAGATATGCATACACTGAAGAAATATATTTTAAAAAGACAGACTTTCTGGGTCATTTTTGTTCTAAAAGTTGGATAATTACTCTGATGAAACTTTTACTTCTGAGAACATTCTGATGCAGTCATATAAAGATATCTAAAGTGGTGACACCTAACAAGTCTAATGTTGTCGTTGTTTGTACAAGTTAAATATACTGAGATTAATTCAAATAACAGATATCAAAAATGTGCACTGAATTTTATGGCTTTAATTATTGACAAATGGGAATTGTATTTGCCATCAGTGTCTATCAAAAGAATTTGTGTTAATCTTAAGAATTCCTTTTTCAAGTAAGTTGAAAAGTTAGAGAAAGATGCAGAGCATTTTTAGTAGTAGGAAATACTTGAAATGGATGGAAAAATCACAGAAGTGTTGGAGTCCAAAAATAAAACTGAGCTGAGAAGGGTTATTGGTGTATTACTGATTATAATGTTATTAGGAAGTGACACTAATTTTTATAGGCCTTTAAGAATGAATTTTCTACATAAGGGAAGATCTTATGTTTGCTGAACTATTTAAAATTAAATACTGTGTATTTCTGTTGAACATAATTTGGAAATCAAAATATTATTTTTCTATTTGAAAGTACAATGAAGTCATGGAAGAAAAATTATTCATAGCATGATTAGGAAACCACTCTTAATTTTGTATACCTTTGCAGATCTGTAACATATTATTTCAATGAAAAATCATTGGAGGGACTTAAGCAAATCCATCCAGAGGTTTGTAGCAAGTATAAATGTATCTTTTAACCTTGTATGTTATATTATTTTTTAAACAAACTTTTACAGTTAAGACAGTTGTTCTCCATCTTCCTCTTCCCCTTGCCAAAATTAAACAGTCTCACAAATACGAATTTGGACACACACTTCAGACTGTCTGATAGCTAGATATCCTTGACTGTGTGTCTTATCCCAATATAATTTTGTATTTGGTCCCTTTCTGTTTCTGCCAGCTTCTTAGCTGAGCCACTTTCCCTGATGCTGTCAGGTACACTTGTGAAAAACTGCATGGAGTTCTGCTTTTTCTTTTCCCTTTGTTTCTTCTCCCTTTCTGTACTTACTGACTGGCCTTGCAGATACAGGTACAGCTGTTGCCTTAATGTGACCATGCTCAAGTGAGATTTCCTAGTGAGTCTGTTCTCTGTTCTTTCCATTTTATTTATTTATTTATTTTTTACTTTCTTGAGATTTCATTGCTAAATCCTTGCATTCATAATTTACCTGTTTTTTGAACTTTAAAGGCATAGGCTGTATTTCAACTGTTGCATTGTCTTTATCTCTACTTATGACAAATTAAGTCTTGTCCTGCTAATAGCAATTTAAAATGCTTCTACTGAGGTAATTTTGCCTAACTTGTCCCTTTTGGCTCCTATTTTTTCACATTATGGAACAGACAATATTTCAGCATTCAGGCTCCTACTCATTTTCTGCAGTATCTGTAGTACCTTTAGTACCAGTTCCAGTGTGCTAAAGTTGTCAGACTTCACCATTTACCCTTATATTTAAAGTACACAGGTGCTTGGTTAATTCTCTGCATAAGTGAAAGCTGCTGCTACAGATTGAAAAAGCATCTTTGTCCTTGTTAAACTTTGTTGTGTTGAAATGCTTGAAAGCTTGATCAGCAGTTCTGTACTCCTACAGTGGCCTTAATTTGTTATGATACTTCCCAGTTTCTGCTGTTGTCTGTTCTTATAATTAATCTGCAAAGTCATTTTAAGGTCCTTTTTTTTAAAAATCTGTTTTTTCAGGTTTTTACTACATAGAAATTTGAAAAACTCCGATTTTTGAAGTTAGCCTACTGTAATGTTAAGAATGAGATAATGTTTTTCAGTCATATTTTAACTCTTATTTAAGTTTTTTCGGTTGCAATCTGTTATTTTCAGTTATTTTCAGTTTTCAGGCAATTCAGTATATCATCATTTTAAAAGGGCCTACTGTTTAAAGCAAATGTGTTTTAAAAAGCCAAACTAGCTTTCAGGGTATGTGCAGGAGCAGCTAGGATTTGGATTTAAGAAAATTAGTGCTTTATAAATGTGTTAAATTGATTTTCTTTGAATGTAAAATTCAAATGGATATAGAGATGTTTTTTAAAAAATACTTTTCCTTTGAATTTTACTTTTAAAATAATCCAAAGTGTTGCATAAGTCACAGCATATAGACGTTGCATGTGAAGAGGAAAAATGAAAACACTTATATCAAAAAACCCCTGCTAATATTAATATTTGCTTCCCTCCCCAGCTTTGCAGTCGTCAACTGTACAGGTAAGAAAATGAGGCAAAATAATTATTTTACATATTGGAAAGTATCAATTAGAAGTAAGGAAAACAGTAGAATCCTAGGGGATCTTTTGGTTTGTACAAGTTACTTACACCTACCATAGACTACCAGTCTCTCCCAGTTCATCAAACACAAGCATATACATTCTTTTGGCTTTTGTACCTATTACAGAGGCTGATGTTGTTTTATAATGGTTGTGGTGTTGAGAGAGTGCGACTCACAGGCACGTTAGATTAATGGGAAAGTGGGAAGGACCGGTCTCGATAATTGAGATAGAGACAGTGAAAGAATGTGGAGCACAGTATGCTCACTAATCCATGGCTTCAGCAGTGTGTAATGGATTTCTTTCCTATTATTCACTTGTACTGTAGTACTTGTATGGTTCAAAGAAGTCTATAGAAATGACATTTAACTAATAAGTTAGAGTCCAAAAGTTATTTATTTTTTTCTAAAGGAGCTTCTATTTAAATGCTAGAATTACTTTCTTCATCCTGTGTAATGAGTAGGCCAGGAGTATTACAAAAGGCTCAATGCAATTTTTCAACTCTTGTGCCAAAGAAAATGTAAATGAGTTTTCACTGAGTTGTTTTCATTTCCTATTTATTGACACTTCCAGGAAATAAAGGGAGATTGATTAGGTAACAGCTAAGTAAATGTGTTTGAAAACTTGTATGTGACTTCAGAGTTTGTTCCTAAATTTAAGGAAATCAAAACATAATTAATGACTTGTGTTCCCTAACGATTGTATATGTGAATGAGGGGTCTTTTGCTGCTATAACTGACAAATTCTTTGAGCTTTGGACAGTTCAGTTCACTTCTTTGCACATGACATATCTGAGAACAGTAAAGCTTAAGTAGTTTTTTTGTCTAATAATTATCATTTAAAGAATTTTTATGTAAGTTTTTGTATCCTGAAACTTTCTGGAAAAAATGTTAAAATGTAGTACTTGAGGGTCATGCATACTGATGTGAAACTTCCACTCCAAAGTTAGCTTGTACTGGCAGATGGTTTTAATGCTGATACTGTATATTAGTGTCTTTGTGGGTGGCTGTCTTGGCTCCCATAAATTCTTTAATGTCAGGGTGGAGCTTGGGTGTAATTTGTTTTTGTCATAATGTGCACTTCTTGCACTTAATGGTATTTATAAGATGCCTACAGAAATGTTTGCATTCTAGATAAGACTTCTAATACAACTCCAAGCAAAATTGATTCACTGCTATTTACTCTAATACTTAGGCTGAGACAGAGATGTCTACTATAATCCATATTTTAAAATATCGGCATGCATAAAATATTATAAAATAGGACAAGAAAAATAAACTAGGTTATAAAAACAAACCAGCAATTTGAGTATTGCTGGGCAAGCATTTAGTGAAACAAGCCAAACTTGTTCTGTGATGAGTAATTATTGCACATAATATTCCAAAGATTTCCATTTGAGAAATTGCTACCGGGAATTTTCGGTGTAACAACATCTTGTAGGAATGCTGAAAACCTGTGTGTTTTGTTTGTGTTTCTAGTTTTTAAACTGCATTAACAAAAAGCATCAGGCCACATGTCTCAACTGTTATTTAGGTATTTTGCTTTCACTTCTGGCAACAAAATAGCTGTCTTTTTGTGGACTGAATGGATTTTAATGCTTTGATCAAGCTGTTTTCAGAAATTGTGTTGGTCTGTGAGAAAGGGAAAAGGAAGTAAAGTGTAAAAATGCTATAATTTTGTTGTTGTTTAAAAGTTGTAAGTTACAAATTTTAAGCTGGAAAAATGGGTTGTGAGTTTCTTGATTGTCTAATGTCTAGGATTGCACTGAATCCATAAGTACATCAAGTCAAAAAAGATAAAGCCAAAGTGCTTTAATAGAGACCTTAATTTAACTAACCATCTTACTTTGTTTAGCAACTCTTGTAATGTCTTCAACCTGATTTTGAATGATGGTCATGAATTATCCTTCAGACAGGAAGCAGTCCAAAATTGAGTTACACTGCACAGTCTCTCAATTTTGAGTATACTTGGAGCAATCAAATTTGTTTACAGTAGTTGTAGAAAATCCTGTCCTCTACTGTATTAACATTTATTAAAAAATGCAAGTATCTTCTGTCTTCCTGTAGAAGTCCATTTCTGGGTTTACCATAGTACGTTGAAAGAAGGGAATGCAAGTCCAGGCACATCACTTTGTACTTCCTTCCTTAGTCTCGGTTCTGACACAATTGAAGCACTAGTTTGTCTTGAGGAGCTGGTTGGTTTAAGCATTTGCATGTGCACTTCCAGTTGAGTATTGCGCAGTGAGCCTGATTTTCTGTATTAAATGGGTACTAGTTATAGCAAGTCATATGCAAACCATGCCACTTAAACACAGTATTTGTCCATTGTGCCTGTTTTGCACTATATGGGTTGGAGAGTTATAAAAAGTGAGCTATATTTTATTTGCTTTAAACATTGCTTCTATATATAAAAACCTAAGACAAAAACTTGTGGCATCTGTTGCCTTAAGCAGTCTTACTTGGGACAGGAGGTCAGTCTGCCAGTTTAAACTCAGTGTTAATGATCTGCCTGATTTGTATTATGATATATATTCACTGAACCTGCATAGTTAGTATTTTTTTTTTTGTAGCAGATACATTTCTGTAGTGCATCTAAGACCTTGTACTAGTTCTCATTATGAAAAGTCCTCAAGAAGAAAGTATTTTTAATAGTAGTTCTGTTAAGATTCTTTAAAAATGCATCACCTGGTATAAGGTTCTTGACTGATTATTCAGCTGAATACATTTGGGTTTGTTTGTTTGTTTGTTTTTTTTTGTTGTTGTTTTTTTGTTTTTGTTTTTGTTTTTTTTTTGTTTGTTTTGTTTTGGTTTTTTTAACTTCCTTTCTTGTAGGCAATTCTGAGTCTGATAATACTGGTCTTAATACACAGAGTTGGGTAACAAGATAATTTAGGGACGGATATGGAAGTGCTGCAGATAGATATGCTGGGCTTCTTCCAGGCAGTTGCACTGCGCTTCTGTATTTCAGCAAATGTTCTATTTATTGGGCCTTCAGGGTTTCCATCGGAGCTGGGTATGGCAGGATGCATGGTGTTTGTACTCCCACACAGGATGATTCAGTTAGTGCAGTGTGCTGCATGCTGAGTTTTGCTCTGATCTCATTCTTGTAACATAAGAAGACTGGCTGCATGGATTACACAGTCAGCTATGTGAGGCAAGTAATTTTAGGTTTTCAGAATAGTAGGCAGTGTAAGTTGGACTGTCATCTCAAGAGTTTCAACTTTTCCAGTAGTGTAAGTTCACCTATAGGTGTTGACAGGTGCTAGGCAGAAGAGAAACAAACTTGTCTCATTTCAAAGACCTTTAAGGTTGCAACTAATCTTGATGGTTTCAGGGCAAATGTGTTTCTTAGCAGTCATCTACATAAAAGTTTTTAAGGCATATTAACTTAATCGGCAAATAATTCTAGCCTTGCAACAAAACTCATCTTAACAATTCTTCCAAGTTTAAATTATTTTTTGTAACCAGTAGTGTGATGGTTCTAGGAGATGGTGCTGTACTATGTTCTGAAGAGTCGCAAGGTGAAATTCTTTTGCCACTAACTGAAGTCACTGAGGAAACTCTTACTTCCATAGAGCCAGGATTTCACCTGTAGTCTTTTGGTGTTAGAATATAATACAAAATGTGTACGGTCAGCATATGAATTTATAGTAATCTAAAAATAGGTGTTTGTTCACGTAGTATAGTTTATTTTCTGCATCTTCGAGGGATGACCATAAGAGCTTTATTAAATACACTGGCTTTTTCATCTGTGCTCAGAGGTATCTCTTTCCTCCTCTGTGTACCTTGCGATAAAGCCATTTAGTACTTCCAAAGCCCAGTGTGTGTACAACCCGGACCTTTTAAGATACCTCTATTTGGGACAAAGAGTTCCCATGAAGAATAATTGGATATTATTCATATGGAGGTAGAAATACTTTTTCAGCAAGTGTTCTTAGCTTCCTGGAAATTGAGTATTTGCAATTGAATCTCTTCAGCTATTCCAGTAGTTTTAACTTCAGATTCAGATGTTTATGAAAACGTAGATGCTATTCAGTGCTAAACAGTTTCAGTTACTGTTATTTTTATAATCTTAAAAGATGAATTCTGAACTTTTCACAAAAAGCAGGTTTTAAATAATTTAAAAAAGAAAATCCACAGAAGTACGTTGAACTTTTGTATGCACTGAAAGCAGCACTGTGATTGGTTCTGATTCAGGCCTACATAATTTTAAGAGATACCAGCATTCTTAGGTCAGTAATCTTAATTCATTGGTTCTACAAGAGATTACACATTTTGATTACATTTTCCACAAAGAAATTGTGACTCATCCTAAGACATTTCTAGTAGAGAAGCATTGCTGTGGAACTGCACATAGGAAGGAATGATTAGGAGCTCATGAAACCTGGGCACTGCATCAGTCAGTTTACAAACTGAATTAATAATTAAACCTTGAAACAGGTACATCTAATAATGTGATGCAACTTGTGGATGTGTCTTTGGAAGAAAAAAGAGAATACTGACTGTACAGCAAAATTCAGAATCTCTGAATTAGGTAGATCCGTATCTTTTTAATTTAGTGAAATACTCTAGAGCAAGATAAAGTTAATAAAAAGATGTGCATCATGTTTGACAAACTAAACACTGACTGAGGGAAGATCTAGAATTACGATAGAATTCTCAGTTCTTAAAATTGAAATATGTATGAGCTGTAAAAAGGGGAGAAAAATTTAGATATATTGATGAACGTACTGTGATGTCTAGGCAAGAAGTAACTTGAAAAGTTTTGCAGAGAACACCACATGGTATCACAGTGCCTTCAAAGATAGACTTGATTATAGTTTCTTCATTACATGGAAATCTTACTATGCAAATCACTGTCACCATTCTTCATTCTCGCACAGGGACCAACAATCCTCAGTGAAGCTCTAAACTCTGAAATTAAATTGAGTTGATGTAATGCCAGAGGAAGGGATAGCTGTCAAATTATTAACATAAGAGTAGCTTTAAGTGGCCTGACTTCCTTATTGGCAGTGTGAAGAAGTGGAGAAGAGCAGCCTTTATGACTCAGTTCTTGCTTTGTAGTTTGAACAGAAGTCCGTATCTGAATCCTTACATCAGCAGACTGTTGCACACCAAACAAATTTACAAGATCATTATTTTATACTCATTTGCAGTAAGACAACAGACAAAAGGCAAGGAATGGGTGAGAACAAAATAAAGGGAAAAGAAGTGTTGAAGAGGAAGCAAGCCTTGCCACATCATTCTTCTATTTTTGCTGCTGTTTTGACTCCTTGCATCACTTCTTTGTTTTCTAATTTACATTTTTTAGAAGCTGGAGAGCGGACAACATGGCAGGAAGGTGGAGTAGATAATACAAAGCCCTTATCAGCATGGGGATGTGGAATCTATGCTTGCTTCCTACAATGATAAACTGAGATGTGGGTTATTACGTTGAGCTTAATATATTGATTGTTGAAAGCAAAAGTTTCCCAATTAAAGGAAGTGCTGATCTGTGGCAAATGAAAATATTGTGGAGTTGCCTTCTCTGTATTACCTGAAAAACCAATGAAAATGTTGAGCAGTCAAAAACCTAGTGCATGTTACAGGAGGCACCTACTTGTATGGAATAGAAAAGCTTGTTTAAAATGTTTAGGCTTTTGAAGCTCATATAAAAGGGTAAATTGGAGAACAAAGTTCTAAGAGTTGTTAGGGTTGCTAAGTTTGCCTTCTGAGCATAGCTACTAATTTTATTGTGGGGAGGGAGGAGGAGAGGAGGGAAGAAAATGTTTTCAAAAAAAAAAAAAAAAGGCAAGCAAATAAACAAAAAAGCCTTTGTTGTTCCTCCCCCCTTTTTGGGAGTTTCTGCCAGAGCATGGCCATACACACAGGTGATTAAAGGTGTGGCACACCTCAGGGAGGAAATATTCCAGCAGAAGTGAAGGGAGATGAGAATAAGGAATTGAGGGAGGAAATATCCAAAGGAAGGGCAGGAGTCAAAGGTTCATAAAATGGAAAAATTAAGCCACAGAGGGTGACACTGAGCAGAACACCCCGAGCAGTGCTCACAGCACCTTGAGGATATCCATGTAACCATCAGACATTGCTCAGTGGGGTGAGGAGACATGTCTGCTCAGAGACATGAGAAACTAAAGAATGGAAACAGGCCCTGCCATTTCCAGGACTCTTCTCCCTCTTCCTGCTGTCTGCCCGGTTCAGACTTCTTTCTCCGAGTGCTGCCAGTGACCAGGCTAATGTTCAGACAGGATAACTGGGCTGGATAAGCCTGAGGTCTGAAATGGTGAGACCATCCTTATGTAACATACACTTCAGGAGGATCTGAAGCATATCGAGCCATTTGTTTCTCTCCACTCTCTGATGTGTTGGAAGTTTTTACTCCCTTGCTTGTCGCGATGAATGCAAAATCACCTGGGAGGCTTTACCAAGGAAGGAGAGGGTGAGAAGGGCAAGAAACTTCACTAGGAAAGCAAACCAGTTACCATTTGTGAAAATGGAAACTGGTAAATGAAGTTCCTATTTAATGTTCCAGAGATGAAGATTTGTTAAAAAACTCCATGTAATTGCTTTTCGGTTGTGAAAGTCAGAAGTTCATAGAGACTGTATGACTGAAAAGTCCTGTGTCAAGTTCTACAGGCTTTGGAGTGCTCCTGAAACAAGTGAAAAGAAAACCAGGATGAACTTGACAGTCTTTTATTATTCATATTAAAAGTTGGAAAGACTGAGACTGCATTTTTGCAAGAAGAAAGTTAAATGTTCAGGAAGGTTTTGTATAAATCATGCTGAAGTCAAGACAACAGTTGATTTTAACAAGATGTGTTTTATAGTTGGTCAAATACAAAATTGCAGGTATTTTGTGATCTGCCTTCATTCTGAAATGGTTTTGAGGTTGTTTTTTTTTTTTTCTCACTAAGCAATGCACTTGGATTGCTTGTGGTAGATTATTTTCTGAAGGCTATGTTTCTGCTTTGCAGGGGTTTAGGTGGAGAACTGATGAGACCAGCTGGTAAGTATCACAGCTGCAGTGTGAAAGTAGAAAATGTGCAGCAATTAATTCTTCTGTTTACTTTCTCCCAGTTTGTTTTGCATATATTGTGTTGAATGCATAATTCAAGTATGCACAGCAATCAAAAAAATACAAAGTTTGGAGGCCAATCAGAAGACAGGTACACCAGAACATTGGTTGCCAGCACGCTTGTGAATAACCCTGTTTGTCTAAGAGTTGGAGATAGTTCTTGGGTTTATGTCACACATTCTTTCTTTCCATTGTTGCACATGGGGAACTTTCTCCAGGGTTGAATTGGCTTCCTTCATTGGTTTACTCAGATCTCTCTCCAGAAGAGAGATGATCTGCCCATTAAGACAGATGCCATCGTATAACTAATGATTTTATCATGATACATGTGTGCACAAAGGTGAAGAATAAACACCATATAAACAACAGGTTGTGGAGGTGCTGGTATCACATAAAAGATGATGGGTTGTTCACATGGATTTTGAAGGTTGCTATATACAGAACCACTGTAAAAAAGAAGGGCATTGCAGGAAAAAGCATCCATCCAGGTAGCCTGGGTGGATAAGGAAATGATGCCAACTTGTTTTCTGTTCACGAATTGAATAAAGGAAGTGCTACATAGCAGATTGTGGCTCTGAAGATGTGAAGCCATCCAAACATAGTGGGTAAAGGAGTTTCAGCACCAAGATGGAAGAATGATCAAATAGAAGGGGTGAAAGGGGCAAGGGGATTTGTGCAGTCTTTGAATGAATTCAGTCTTGTGGCATAACAATGCAGGCTGAAAGAATAGGTAGGTTTTTTTAATATGTTTTAGCTTTTAAGCAGCTGAATATTTCTTAGTTTTAGAGAAGTACAAATGGCAGTATTTTGGCATGACGCAGCTGTGTGGGTGGAATAAGAGCAGAATTGAAAATGTTCCACAAATTGCCTGCATGTCTAATGAAGATGATGGTCTTGACCACAATAGAGCATAAAGAAGTGTAGAGAACTGAGGAGGAACTTTAAGAGACTTGGGTTTAGTCATATAGTACTTAACCTTGTCTCAGAATAAATATTTAGAACAAAGAAGCTGACGTGTCGCATTGAATGAAGTTTGAGCACAGGGAGCCTGATTGTGTGACATTACCATGGTAAGGACCGAATTCAGGAGTAGACTTGGAGCCCAGTAAGTTGGTTATAAATGAAGAAGCTGATGAACTGTATACAGAGCCTGGAGTAAGATTGAAAGATTAAGTTGTGGGAGGAGAGGAAAACATAAAGGTGGCATTATATAGTAGCTTATTCTGTCCTCTCCACCAGCTCTAAAGCAGTCAGATAGCGAATATGGATGTATACCAATCTGTTCTATTTGCACTGATCACCAGGAGGTGAAAGATACTGTATTCCCTAAGTGCTGAGTTTTAATTTGAGCAATGCAGTCAATCTATGGTATAATAAAAGTTTGCAGTGTTTACCATGTTAATCTCTACTCCCCAAAGCAGCTTTGAAACACTAAAAAAATACTATTCTGAAAGTGGTTTTGTAAGCTCAGAACTCTTTTGAGTTTAGAGATTTAAAATAATGACTTAAAATGACATTTTCTTGTATTCCAAGTATCAAAGGAAATAAAGCTGCATCCAGTTTTAGAGCGCCTAGCTCTGTGCAGTGAATAGATGTCACTCCTTGCAGGTCCAGGAAAATGCCTGTTAAAAAGTAGGAAAACGTTTCATATATATTTGAATGGTTTATTAGTGGCTGTAGTAATATCCTTATCCAAGTTGGTTTACTGTCAATGATACTACATAGCCAATTACAGACTGGTACAGAAACAGAAAGACGGCCAATATATACGTAAGCACTTTAAATGAAAGGGGGAAAAACATACCACCAAACAATGGATTTGCATGAATAATGGGACTAACTCATGTCAGAGAACAGTTACTGCACAGTAGCATTTTTTGAATGTAAGAATCACAAGTTTAATTTCCTTTCAGTTTCTAACTTCACATATTTTGAACTTCTATTGATGGATTTTCTTCAACTTAATCCTAATGTAACCTGATGTGGTTGTATCTTCAAAATTGGTGCAATTTCAATTTTTTTTGTATTTATCCAATTATCAAATATATTTTCTTACAGTCTGCACATTAATTGAAAAGTTGTCACTATCAAAAATGCCATTTAGAGAAGATCCAATAATCGGTATGTCATATTTTAAATAACCTTCTGTTATCTTAGTAGTTATTCATTAAGATAAAGTACTAATTAATGATGTTTTCAAAGGAGCAAAATTAGTGAGATGGGGTGGCCTAACAAATAAAAAAATATCAAAAAGATACACAAATATCGCAACAGATGGTGATGTTATCTGAAGATTTGTTTTGTAGCTGTTTACTTATTCTTTTATTTTCCTGTCAAGTTTTCAGCATCACCAGACGCAGTGTTTGCGCTATGTACATTGTAAACCAGTCCAGAATAGCTGTACTAAGTGAGAATCAAAACCAAGGATATATATCAATATGTATAATTGCTGGTTTTTGTAAAACAAAGAGTGTTGAACATGAGAAAGTAAGAAAAATTAATAGCATTTTCTGTTCCTTACTATTTCAGGTGGCTGGCAGTGGTTAATAAATGACAGTCTAAGAAGTCTCACTCTTGTTTCAAGCACTGCACGACAGCATATAAAGGTACAATAGCTCCTCCCTCTTCATGTAGTCACATTAAATACGGAATTAGAAATATTTTTGCTTTTCATTGGTGGATTATTTTCCATGAAATCTAATCGGTTCTTGAATGTTTGTTTCTTAGATAGGTAAGAAGGGTTATTTTTTTGAAAAACTTTTAATTCCTCAAAATTCAAATGGACATTTTTGATTAATACTTGAACAGCTATTACGAAGGTTATTCCTCTGTGTATGTTGGGCCAAAGTAATTGACAGGTGCTGGCATCCACAGCGGGCTGGCGGTGAGTAGCCACTGATGGTTGCTTGAAGCTACTTGCTGTTGGCTTTCTGGTTACATTGATGCGGTGTTTTGTGTCTGTTTTGGTGTACCTCTAGTACGTATAAGATATCTCGCTTTTGGTATTTTCAGAGAACTTTTGTGTGAATTAAAAAGAATCTCTGGATGATGTCCTCAGGCCCTCATGTACTGAGTGCATGTTTGTTAACAGTGAAAACATTGGTATGATCAGCCAGAGTTACTCAGGACAATGTACTTAAGTTTTCCATTAAACTGTTGCAAATCCTTTTACTGTGTTCCCAAGCTACTCTGATTCTGAACATTAAACACACTGATGGATATGTTTCATGCTATTTTATGTACATGATCTTAACACCTCCAGTTATTTGCCTTAATTTTCCCAAGTAATACCATGACAGTTTGCTCTTGCACTCTTAAAGGCTCTACTGAATTATAAAGACCAGTTTTGTCTGCCCTGTTAGAACTTATAGTCATAACAGAGACAATTTGAATATAACATATTGTCTTAATTTTGTTTGGTTTTAAAAATAAGATAAAAAGCCATTGCAAGTATCTGATAGCTCATCTTTTAAAGTCTTCCTGGGAAGACAGAGTAGACTAGGATGTATCCAAATCACTGAAGAAAATTAAAAGATGAAATTTGAATTCTTGGAATATTCTTTTGGCATTAGCTATTTATTCAGAGAGTTTGTACGTCTTACAACTGGAACTTCTAACCCAAGCTTAGAGGAATTAATTATAGTCTTTAGAGAATTTTGACTTGTTTGGTTAACATGAATTATTGTTGAGCAAAGTATGTTTAGTAAATGCTAATTCTCTCTTGATTCCTGAATGTATTTTAGAGAGAAATAAGTTTAAGGGCAAGTTTAAGACATTGAAGAGTAATTTTTTTTTTTTCTGACATAAAGTATACTCTTCCACTATAACTTCATGTATTTAAGGTGAAAACCATTCTCTTCAGAAAACAACCTGATCTGAACAACCTGATCTAGTTGAAGATCTCCCAGCTCATTGCAGGGGGATTGGACTAGATGACCTTTAAAGGCCCCTGCCAACCCGAGCTGTTCTATGATCTACAGCAATTAGATAATTCTATATATTTTGCTACTGTAATGCCTGTGGTAGTTAGAATATTATTTAGGTGAATACTGGTTTTCTTTCAAGTCCTTGGTTTTGCATAGAGAACAAGGCTGACATGTCTTTGAGGGTAGAATAAATAGGCTGTACAGGACTCCGGTGTTATCATTTAAGATGTCTTGTACCTGGAGAGCATGAGTATTAATAGGTATTGTTCCTATTAATATAGAGTGACCGGTGCATAGTTTTTGTAGTCTCTCAAATTTATTGTAATTTTGGTCAGCATTGTATTATTAGCTGGAAATTATAGTTCAACCATAAATTTTATGAGAAAACTGGTTACATGTTTTTTGAAATAGCAGCTGTATTGGTCTTGTGTTCTGTATCAGTGACCGCAACCACTCTAAAGATGAGGAGGTTCAGGCATAATACACCTTTTATAATTTTCTAAACCAATTAAGATTGAGGCACAAGGACTGTGATACTGAATATTTTGGGGTTTTTGTTTAACCTTCAGTCCATGTTTTTCTTTTTTTCCCTTTTGGCTTTCTATAGCTTTCTGGGGAAATACAAAAATGATGAATCTGGCATCAATATACTGAAAATGAAGTAATGTGACTTCTGCATTTTGTAATACTGTGTCATCCTGGAGGTCTTTCAACTGAACTGAAATTACAGTTGATACATTACTATTAATGTCTTAAACATTAATTTAGCTTACTGGTGTGTTTGAAGGACTAAGAGTAGAATCTGTTGGAGTTTTTAATTACATAGGTTTCCTGTTCGACTGTTCTTAAATGAATATTGGGAAGGAAAAAAAGGAAGTAGATGTCAGTAGCTGAATGGAATGATTTTTTTTAAAGAATCCACTGTCTTTTCTTAACCTTTTAATTCTAAGCACAGTTATCATAAAGTATGACCTTATTAAATATATCAAGTTCACAGTTTTGCCTTTGTTACAGGAGTCTGCGGTCTCTGCACTGGCTGCACTGTGTAATGAATATTACATCAACGAAAAGGGAGAAGCTGATCCAGCTGTACAGGGTAATGACTCATGTTTACATTAGAGGCAGAAAATACTGGGCTGGACCTAACTTGCACTTTGGAGGTATTGAATAGAATGGGGAGGAGCATCACTAATGTTAAAGGACAGGAAGGAACAATAAAGCCAACTGAAAGTCTAGGCAATGTCTTGGGGGTTTTGCTTGTTTTAGACTGGAGGTGAATACAAGGTACCCTAATAGTGAATATTAGGAAAAACTGATTACTTTTCTATTCCATGCAGTAAAACAAAGAAACAAAGAATATGTGTTTGTGTCAAATCCTAAATTTTAATGAAGTGAGACATTTTCACATCATATTTTGATAAACTCTATGCCAGAGATCGTGGCTAGCTTGAAGAAGACTTGGTTAGGAATAAGAAGAGAAAGATAGCAAGGAGACCCAGAGTTTTTGCAAATGTGCATATGAAACCTCATCTGTTTGGATTTGGATCAGTAATACAGGAGTAGGTTTAAACTTTTGTTAGAGGCATATGAATCAACATCTTTTTTTTTTTATACTGGTTTTCTTGGATCTTCCTTTGTTTCAAGTATCAAATTTTATTGTGTCTATCAGAGACAGATTTCTGGATTGTATAGATAGAATTTTAAGAATAACAACATTTATGTTCTTGTTTTTCTAAATATGACAGTGAAATTACATATACTTAACAAAATAATGTTTTAATTTCCTATTTTTTTGCCACTACCAAGTCATTCCCAAATTGGGTAACAAAATGCCTTATTAGTTATTTCTATCACGGTACTTCCCAGAATGAACCTGATACCTATCACATATATAGGAACATGCAGTTATGCCCCAAAGAAGTTATGGCTGATACATAAAAGCAGCCTATCTTGATTTTTAAGTCTTCTCTGTATAGTTAAATCTCTATAATTTTGTCCAAAAAAAACTTTCTAAAAATAGCCCATTCCTTCATGCAGGTTGTCACTGCATGCCTGATTTTGTGTGGGCAGCATGGGAAGATGTGATATGGTACTGAGGCAGATTAGTTTTAAAAAAAAAAAAACACCTCAGAAAAGGGTAGTTTTGTAAAGGTAGAGCACTTTGGTCAAGAGAAGACAGTGCTGCATCAAAGAAAGCAAGCTAAAAATTAGTTGAAAGGCTAATAGGTCCCATTTTATGTAAGGATGAAGTTTCAAGCTTCTGTAAAAGTGGACCAGAAAACTCAGCCAGATGTCAAAATCAAGAAGGAAAGAGGATCTTCTGGAAGAACTTCCTATAGGTGGCTGCAGCTTTTCGTATGCTCAATTCTTTTAGATGCTTATGAAGCTTGGTGGTTTTTTTCCTGGATTCTGGGTTAGCTTTTCATCTGTCTTGTGCTTGAAGGGATCAAGGCGATGTAACCATGATGATCTAGGGACATAATTAGAGTCAGATTTGTAGGTACAGACAGATTTTTTCATCAGACATTCAATCAGGAGTGATTTAGAGAATCGAATTGTGAATTGGAAAATTTTCTGTTCTAAAAAGCTCTAGTCAGCTGGCCCTGTACTGCTCTAAAGCCTCTTCCACACATGGTAAGAAAAGTGCCATTATACATGCAAACATCTTTTAAAAGAAAAAAAAAAAAGTGTATTTTCATCTTTGTGCCAGTAAAAACTATGAATTTCATGACCATTGAATTCTGTATGTTGTGAGGTATATGTGTATGTTCTCTATGGTGAAATTCGCTACTAAAATTCCTCCCCATAATGTCCAATGTATGCATGTATGTGTGGAAGCTACAGTGCAGAAGCCATTCAGTGACAACGCAGATGCCTTATCTAAGTCAGTTAAAGCAGGTCTAAACATGATTCAAGGGGATTAGGGGAAAAAAACAAAACAAAACAGAAAAACAAAACAAAAAAACCCCCACCTTTTGGTAAAATTTAACAAGTAGTTTCACTGTGGCTTGACAGATTGAAATGAAAACACTAATGAAAGATACTTCAGTGATTCAGCATTCTCAATCTGTCCCTATAAGACTGCAATGTTACTGAATCACTTTTTGGCTTCTGTTTTCACCTTTTGTTTTATTTTTTCTGTCTTAATGTGTTCTGGCTTGGCTTTGATGACTTTCTCTTTTAATATTCTTTAAGGATGGGTTGTGTTGAATTAATGTTGTAGACACTTTATAAGCCATGTTGTTTTATGAAACTGAAGACTCTTGGAAGAATATTAACATTTGCATTACCCTCACTAGCATAATTACTAAGTAGTTGTAAGTAAAGAGCTGTTTGTTTGCTAGTTGTCATGTCTTAATTTCATGTCATTTGGCTAAAATGTCAATCTTAAATTTGCATCAATCAAAGGGAAGACTGGCCATGTCTTACTGTCTAAGATCATCTTGCTGTCTAAGCAAGCATTGCATCTTCATATGGCCTCAAGACTCTATCTTACACTCCAGTGGTTTAGAAATTTTAAAATAATAGATGTGCTTATATGAAGGTATTGCTAACCTCTGGTCAGGGAACTAGTTGCCTGATGTGAGGAACTAGTTGAGGCTTGTGATTCCATAGGGATTAAAAGAGAAAAAAAAAAAAGTCAATCATGAGTTATGATTAATGTGTAGTTTCTTATGGTAACTATTCTTTTTTCCTCTAGCAAATATTGGTCAGTCATTTAAATCTCAGATGACTGTAAACAATGGCACTATTATGTAATCTTCCTTGGGTCTCTGATTCTTTGAGGATTTAAAAGTGCATATTCAGTAAAGTGATTAATAAGACTGCCTTTTTCCTTTTTGAACCAGAGTTGTGTTTATTGCAGCTATCTTGGTTGTTCTTAGAAGGTTTTGTGGAGTACCTTGTTTTTCTCTGCATTTTACAGAAGAGGTTAATACAGTAGCTGAAAAATCTGGTAAAGGAAGTGCGTACCATCTGTTAGGTCTATGATAAAGACTACACTAGAAATACATAGATAGATTCCTGACTTTATTATTTTTTTTTCATTCATCCTCATTTTCTTCTCCTATTGCTTTACTGCATTGCTGAGCCTCCTTTATTGATGCCCAGTTCAGTTTATTCGAGTGCCTTTTGTATGTGCTAATGTTTGTAGAGCCATTGTCCTGTTTTGTCATGTAACAATGCACACAGTCTGATCACAGCATCCCTACTTAAAAGTGGTCACTTCTTTTTGAGTTTTGTCCCACAAGAAGCCCAACTTTATTTTTGTCTCTATATAAAAAGTGATACGAAATTATCTCATTGCTTTGGTATGATCTGGGTGTGTGTTTAAACCCTGAGTTCAATTAAGACTTTTTTGGGGGGGAAAATTGTCAAATAACTGACCTTTGCATATCCAGAGACATCTTCTTCCTAACACAGTATACTTGTCTAATTATGAAAAATGATGACAAGATAACTTGTTCCCCTCTGTTTGCATAGAAGTTTGTGCTTATTCTTTAGATTTTTAAAGCATTGTAACTTTTTAAAAATGAGAACTTTGTCTTTTCTCTCTCTGAATGACTAGGATTAGTCAGTCTAAAAATGTGACTTTATGTTTAGAAAATAAGAATTCATTCATGTAACAGTGAACACCTTAAAGTCTTTAACTTTTTTCTGTAGGAAGTGAAAGCCATTCTGTATTTTATTTTAATGAATTATATAATTTTCTAACTGCTCTGTTTTGACAATGTTTTCCTGTTTTATTTTTTTGTTAGCCAAACATGTAATGGTAATGTGGTAGTTGCTTTTCACTCTGCAATTGTATTTTTTCTAGATGAGCTGGTGACACAGTACGTTTCAGAACTACAAAACACAGAGGAAATGATTCGTTGTGGCTTTTCACGAGCTCTTGGGGCCCTTCCAAAATTTCTGCTAAAGGGCAGGCTCCAACAGGTGAGAAAATACGATCATTGTAATGAGAGGAGGGCACACAGTATTTTGAATGAAACCTATGATGGTAATCAAATAAATAATAAAAATTATAATTAAAGGTCTTTGTGAAAGGGGTTTGGATTCTAATGCATAGTAACTCCAGAAAATCATCATGAGTTTAGCTTGCTATAGGTTCTGATAATTAAAGTTTAGTCCTGCTTTGGTTGTGTTAATGGAAAACCCAGAGATTGACTTATCCCTTTGCTATGGAACATTCATCCAAAGGGAAAAGTGAGGCATACTTACAAGTCCTTGTGAGAAACCAAACACTGTTGCCTGCTTGGTTCTCATATGTGATTGAGTTCATTTTAATATGATACCTAAATTTAACATTTATCATAAATAATGCATTGGATTTAAATACCTCCATTTTTATATTTTTTCAGGTTTTGGAAGGTTTGAAAAAAGTTACATCAATTTCCCCTGCAGACGTGAGCTTTGCAGAATCCAGAAGAGATGCTCTCATAGCAATTGCAAAGTATGTTTATCGTCTTTATTTTTGTCTAATTTTAATTCTTTCACAAGAAGCTTTCTTCTGTTCATTCTGCTTTCTGTTGTGAGCTTGTAGAATGATTCTTGAAATCAGTTACACTATGATGTGCACATTTTTAGTGTGCAACTGTATGCATCTCCATTATTCAATATATCTTTGATTCAGAGGATTATCACCCATCTGAGAGTGGAGTACAATTCTGATGGGGTTGTGGGTTTTTTAGTCAATTAACTGACTAGAGTGTATTTTAAAGTTTGCCTTTCTCATGAGCTGCAATTTAGTGAGCTTTAGTGAGGAGGAAGAATATATGTTTTTTCCACGTTCTTAATAGAAGATTGAGTTGATTTAAAGAAACTGTACTTCTCTAAAGGAGTATTTTCTATGTTGACATGCCACGGTGTAGTTAGTGTTAATTATATCATAGTACATATACTCTTAAACTGTCACAGTGCAGAAAACCCATGTCTTCAAGTGTAAAGAAATTTGTTAATGTCAAATTCAATGCACATTGTATTAGTCTTTTGCTCTTCTTGCTTACTTCAAGGCTAGTTCAGAAAATGGCAGGTACTTTAAGTGTGTTCCTCTTTGTAGTATTACAGGCATAAAACCAATCTGTTGACTTTTTAGTCTTGCCAGTGTTCCTTTAAACCCACACGCTGATCAGAAACTGTCAGGTCAAATAAAACACAGCAGGCTCAGAAAGATTCTTCATACTGTTTGTGGCAGATGTTACAGGTGTTTAGAATACTGTATGTCTGGGGAATTTTATTAAACAACAGAACAAAGCTATGATCTTAATGTTTCTCCTTGCTGGCATTGTGTTTTTACCCCCCTCTTTTTTTTAAAGGGTTTGCCAGACAATAGGTGTAAAGGGAGAAGGATCCCAGGAAGAATATGTCTGCAAAGATAACGTTACTCAGATTTATGCTACACTACTTAATGGTGTGACTGACTACACCACAGACAGCCGGGGAGATGTGGGAGGATGGTAAGATGCCTTACAAACTGAGATGTAAACTTAATTGTCATGTTTGATTTCTAATTAGAAATTGATGTCTTTTGAAACCCTGTTAGAAATAGATAGCTCCAAATTTTTGGAGGTTTGAGGCTAGGTAGAAATAGACTGGGGGAAGAAGAGCAGAAAGTGAAAGGAAAGGCTGACAAGGATTTTTTCATCCCTTGCCTCCAAAGTTAGGAAGATGGGGGTCTACTGTGTTTTAAACTGAAGTTCAGCCTTATTCTGGCTTTGTGGATGACATTATTTTCTTTTAGTGAATATCAGCAATGTATTTAGTTGTAAAAAGTGCATAGACTTAAAACATTACTTCTATTTATTTGAAATACCACATTTACTCCTTAGTGAACTCACCTATTGTATGTTCATGTGGGGATTTTTTTGCCAGGAGAGGGAGTAGTTGCATAACGTGTCAGTGACAAATTTTCAAGGCTAGCGACTCTGAGATGAATAAAAACTTTATAAACTGTGCTGTGGTGTTACTGACTCTTTTGTAAGTTTAGGGTTTCAATGATTTCAGCTATGAGATTGCACGAATAATTAAATCGTAAGTCTGTAGGAAGGTATCTACTGATGTGAAGTCTATAGAGTAAGTATATGATTAAGTCTGTAGCAATCATATTATTGTGATCTTCTTCAGTCTTCACAGTTCCCTTAATATATTAAAGATTCAGTATATAATATTGCATTCATCTGAATTCGGTATTCCTTCAGTAACAGTGATCTGCAAATGCAGTTTATAAATTGATGAACCAAAGCTATAAAGGCTTAAGTCCTTCTCTGGATTAGTGTTTGATTTCTAAAGAAGCTTCAGTTGGGGATGTAACATCACTTACTGATTGGAAGTTCCTGCAATCTTTGTGGTGGACAGAGCAGCAATGAAGATTTCATGGTATTCACTTCATCCTGTAGAATTCCACAAGGTAGTTACAGGTTGAGAAAAACATCCGAAATATGGATCTTGGAGATCAAATGAGTACTAAGGAGACATACAGGCTCTCTTGTCGGGGTACTTTTCTGTGTATATTTATGAGCACAAATATGCCCAGCCTGAAATAGTACTTGTTAATAAAAAGTATTAAATTGTCAGAACTCAGGAATAAATCCAATATCAGCAAATTTAAAATACTTGGCAATTTTGTTGCTGTGTAGAAGGTTCAAAGCAGTAACACTTAATTGTTCTATAGAGAAGCCATAAACTAAGCAAATGAACGTGATAAATTAATTTTCATTGTCTGTTGTTGGAAATTGATTTTGAGTAAAATGCTGGTTTTGACAAAGACTTCTTAATTTTATTGTTTCAACCAATGATTTTAGTTTGAAAGTATGCAGATATATGTTGCTTTTAGATACGATTCTGTACATAAGATACCAGCACTATTTAACAGTATGGGTAATACTGTTTGTATGATGTGGTATGGTAATGACATGGCAATATATGTTTGACCTGTCTGGGAACTACATGAAGCATATCAGGGTACAGAGGTTCATGTTCAGGATTGTAAATTAACAACCTGTAGATTGTTCCTATCTAGTATCTGGCTATGCTTTTATTACATTTGAGGCAGGAAGGGGGGAGTGCCTGAGCAGTACTGGTATGAAATAATTTTGTTGGTTGAAAGTATTGCCTTATTTTCCTGGTTTACTGAAAAAGCTCTTGTCTAATAGTGCTGAGTCACGTTGGAGGGCTTTGGTGTTTCGTTTCAGTCATATGCTTGCAGGGTGTTTGTATGAAGTAACTGGTTTAGACTTTTTTTCAATCACTATCCTCTTCTTTGAAGGGTGTTTTCAACAGTAGTATATGAACATGAAGCATAATTTCCTTTAATTTAATTGAGTGGCATCTACTATATTGTAACTGGCAGCTGAGACGCAACAGGTGAGGAGGGATGGAGGACTGCTGAAATGAAAGGCTCCAAACTAGCTATGGTGTGGCTATAGCAAAGTTGGCAGAGCTCACAGATGATGGTTGCGACCTGTGATGGTAATTGCTGACTTGGGAAGGCTACAAAGGGTGAGGTGTGAGCTGTGCCTTTCAGGGGAGGGTGTGCACTCCTCCTTGCTCATCACACTTCTTTCTGCGGCCAAAACAGTCTTGGTCACTTGCCTGCTCCCTCCTCCCTGCTGCGAGCAAAACAGTCTGGTTCTGGAGCACTGGCTGTATTCAGCTTCAGCAGCCATGCATAGCATGCTGATCCGTGTTCAGATCCGGTACAATAATACATGATGCCAAATATGCATTGTTGTGAGTTTGGGAACATTTTGTTTAGGCTCAAATTTCTGGTTATCTGTTTTAGAATTCTGTCCCACTCATTCTTGACTTTAATGTCGTTTATTCTATTTAGTAGCACCAGTTTTGCTTTAAAAAAAAGACAAAAAATAATTACAGTGTCACTCTCCTCTTTAAGATTGCTTGTTAGGTAGATGAACCCAGGGGCAGGTGCTATAAAGTACATTTGTAATTACCATGAGGAACAGGAGCTACTATAACACACCCTATAACCAACTCTTGTCTTAGGTAGGAAAGAAAGTTGGATTGTGCTTTTTTTGTGCAATATGTATCATGCTAGAGTGTTTCATTGCCAGAAATCATTGGGTAGTTTATACTACTGTCAAACTTCAATGCTTGTGCTCTACCCAGTCATTATCAGTCACTGAGATCTCGTCAGTTCCAGCATGAGTTGCAATAGTTAGTTATAACTGCTCTGTCTTTGAACAGAAGGTGAAGTGTTAAATTCTACACTGCAAAGCAGAAGAAAGGTATTTTGTGCTATGTTAGCATTGAGCGCTTTTAAAATTGACGAACCTTGTTCCTTTAAGGTACTTCACTACAATATTTACAAATGTGTTGGAAAAGTACACAGAGCAAATAATCCAGACTGCTCTAACCAGCCTGAGTTAATACTTAGGTGTTTGTATTTTTCTTCTTTTGTATAATGATACCCAGATCCTCAGCCTTCAGCACTGGTTGTTAAAATTGTCATACAACAGGGAAATAATAACACAGGACAAGAAATCAGAGAAAAGTAGGTGTATGTGACTTCTCAAACTTAGAAGAGGAAACAAGGAATCAAACTAGTAAGGATCAAGAGTAGGTCATTCCAGCCTGCCCAAGGGAAGAAGGAGCTTGTCTTTCCCTCACCTCCTTCGTCAGCCATCAAAGACTCAAGAGGGAGGTGAATGGATCTCTAGCTCAGAGAATTTAGTAACACAAGAGAGAGGTGTAGCTGAAAGAAAATGTAAGAGCAACCATACAGGGTGGGGAGTCAGAGAAGGGGAAGAGATACTAAGCTTTTTGCTTTAAAAATTAGGCGAGATACTGAAGTAGATAAGAACCTAGCTAAGTATAATTAGGTATTCAGGTTAACTTCCACATCTGACAGCTCTCACTTAAGTTCCCCATACCTATTGTTTATCCTTCTGTCTATGCCCTAATTTAAAAACAAAACTCTACAAAGTGGAAATTTTCAAAGAAATCCTGAGGAAATTAAATTCCCAACAGCCATTAAAATTCAAATGTGCTTTGAGCACCAGATTCTTTTTAAGCTTCTTTGGCAATGCCAGCCAAAATCAAGTCAAGAAACATGTAAATTAAAGGGGGAAGGGGAATCCTTTCTCATAGCAAACTGTTGGCAGCTTAATACTTCTGTGGCCTCTCAAATATGAATGTTTTCTCATTCTGTTTCTTCTAAACCATTGACTAAGATGGAAAGATATGGGGAGAATTGCCATTTCTCTGGAGAGGCCTTGTCTTTGGTGTGTAATTGTTGTCTTTCTTTAATGGAATCGTGGGAAAGTTTAACCAACTTTAGTTTCCATATGCGAACTTTACATTTCTTCTGACAGGTTGTTTGCTGGGACTTGTCCAATCTGTCTACAGGTGTTAGACATGAATATCTAATAGTCAGATACTATATGAAAAACTAGGAAAACATACTTTGATGAAAGATTGCCAAACTTGTATTAAGCCCCTCATGAAAAAATGATGTAATTCACCTTTTTTTACCATTGCAACAAATGTCCCACCCAGTTTTAGATTGCATGGACAACTTGTTTTCAGCTGGTTTTGGAAATTAGAAACTGGAGTATTTCTTTTCACAGTAGGCAGGTGTACCTTTTCAAATATTCAAATTATTATTGAGAAGGGATGACACTACCATGCATGACTAATGTGATGAATGTGTTGGTCCTGGTCTTCTGCAGGAACCAGTTGAGAATCTGCCATAGTCTTAAGAAAGAAACTGCTTTTAACAACTCACATATTGACAAGGCGTGTGATTCAAAACAGGCGTATTGATTTTTTTTTTTGATTGAAATCAAACTGTTGTTGGCTTTTTTAATATTGATACTATATTTAGACATTTTGAAGGCAGAAAATCTTCACCATATAAAGAGGATGCACTTCAAGCACAATTTAGTATTACTTTAGCTAATCTGTTTCATAAAACTAATTATTATTTAGCATAGAGATTTAAGCCATTCTGAGTCACTGTTTTTTTTAATGTTGGAAATACTAAGATCAAAAATTTACAGGAATATGACACTTTTAACAATGCTTAAATATCTTAATGTCAAAATGTGGATTGGCCTTTTTAGAAGATGAATTAAAGCAGACAGAGCACTTAGGTTTGAATACATCTACTTGCACACTAAATATTATTATTCCTCGATTTCAGTCTTCTTAAAAATAAACCTGATGACATCTAGCTGGAATAAAAAATAAGATGATGAGGCAGGGGGCTTGCCTGGAACTATAATGACTGTTGTACCCTCACTGCAGTGAGGGCTTCAATTCCCAGAATGAGGCTTGGGGGTATAGCAGTACATACTCCTCTTCCTCCCAAAAATATGAAAGCTGCTCTTAGTGGTCATTGCTTTCATTATTTTGAATTTTTGCCAGTGTCTAACTTAACTGCTGATGTATGTATTTAAAAAAATACTGATGTAACTACCCTAATATGTGTCTGTTTCAACAGGGTACGTGAAGCTGCTATGACAAGTTTAATGGAAGTGACGCTTCTGCTGGTTCAGAATGAAGCGGAGTTAATTAATGCCAACATGTATGCTACTTGTACTATTCTTGTGTCTTATCTTGTATAACTACATTCCAATCCATACAAGAAAGTATTGCTTATATATTGTATACTTACTCCTTTCCTGAGTGTGACAAAACTTTTGAGAGAAGTGCATCAAGCTTACAGCCACAGAAATGGTGAGAATATCGTATCTGTTTTTCAGAGAGGCTAACCTTATTGAGAGAAACTGGGTGGCAGTCCCACCTTTGAAATACAGTGCAACTGTGAGATTTGGTCTATACTTGCTGCTTCTGTGGAGCTTGCCAGTTATTGTTCACTTAAATAGAAAACAAATTTGCCTCCTTGTTCAGAGCATTGCATCATTAATTTGGAATGTACTGATATGTGGAGATGAGTTTGTATTCATTTCTGTCTTCCTTGCAAAATTCTTAGTAAGGAAATACAGAAAAAGATAATTTATGCTGAGCTTCTGACTTTTAATTTCATGATACCTGTCACCCTGTTGATGTCTTAGATCACTTGTACGTTCATTATGTACTTTCATAGCAGGATATTTTTTATATCATTGAAACAATTTAAATAGACATTCTACTGATTAAATTATGTAATTAACTGTTTTCTTCTTTGTAGCTGCAAACAGATTATGTGCTGGCTGGCTCAACAGTCAGCTGAAAAAATAGATAAATTTCGAGCTCATGCAGGATCTGTGTTCCTTACTCTTTTACATTTTGACCATCCACCAGTTCCACACATACCTCATCGAGAAGAGCTAGAGAGGATATTTCCAAGGTAATATATTGAAAAACATCATAAACTAGTGAAAGTAAAAGATACATGCGCACACCTGATGTAAATTTTGTGCCCAAATAACCTAAGATGTGTATGGAGGAATATTTGGTGATGTTTTTCAGAATTTCATTGAGGTATCCAGTGAATATGCATAAACATATCAAATATTCAGAAGAAGAACTTACAGTACGGGTTTCTGTTAAAACCAGTTTCCTATGGAGATAGGTCTTATATGGTCTTGCCACTTAAGTCTTTCTCTAGATCAACCCCAATAATTTCTGAACCTGTCAGCTGATTTTGTGGTGGATGGTAGAGATCATGTCAGTAGTAGATTGGAGACCACTGGTAAGACAGAACTGCTGGGAGCTGTGTTTTGGTAATCCCGCTGTTTATGAAATGTCTGGTTTATAATTTCATTTTCTTTTCATAATGTGAGAGCTGGAACTTATTGGAAGTCCCCCTTCCTGATTTTATTTTTTTTTTTTTCCCCTGGCTGGAAAACACTGATTGATCACAATGATAATTTTTAATGAATAGTAGTATTTTAACCAACCTCTAGTTGCAGTAATTTTCCCAGATGGAATTTCTAGTTAAAGCAAGAGTGAGAGCAACTCATTCCTGAATGGTGATTATAATGCTTGATTGGGATGAGGAATATCCAACTTTGTGTCCCCATTCTGTTCAGCAGAATCTCAACCTCCTGTAACTCAAAAAGTGCTGTCTGCTAGGCTGCTGATTGATCAGTGGTGAGGTGCATGTGTGTCAGCCTTTCCTGGGTCTCTTTGTATCATTTGTTGACTAGCAGTTGGTGGGAGAGAACTCAGAGTGGAACACAAAAAAAGAGAACTTGTTTTCTTGGTGTAGAGAAAAGTGCACGTGGAAAGGAAACTAGTTCAAATCCCTTATCTGAATCAGAACAAGGACGTGAAGATTGCTTCACTTTATTGTCAGTGGCTGAAGTTTTGATTTGTATTTTCCCCATATGCTTAAAGTCCAATGATGAATTTAAGTAATTCGGAGACTTTCTTCACTGACATGCTGCTTGAGGATGAGGAGCTATTATAGGAATGTATGGAGAAGAAAGGCAGTACACACATACAACATGATTTTTTTTTCCCTTCCCCTTTACCCAGGTCAGAGAAAGAGACTCTAAACTGGAATGCCGCTTCAGAAGCTTTCCCTCGAATCACCCAGCTTTTGGCTTTGCCAACATACCAATACTATGTGCTTTTGGGTCTCTCAGTGTCTGTTGGTGGATTAACAGAGACAACGGTAAGAAAGCAGGATGGTTTTCCTGTTTGGTAGAAGAATGCATTTACCTGATAAAATTGCTCACTAAAGCGTTCAGTCTGTGACACTGGGTATTGCAAATAGTTATTTCTGTGAGATTTTCAGATACAAGATTTTTAAAAGAAAACAAGGCACACTTTTAAACCTGATGGGCTTTATATTTTTAATCTTTAAAAGTATTATTTTCTTGACTTACTGAGCATGCAGGAAACAAGGAGTAAGGACACTGTTTCTCATTCCCTGGCCTGATGGAACCTGAGAGTTCCAGCCTGTTGGCTCAATCAACTCTTAGGTTTATTTGCTCACCCTTCTAGCAGTTAACAGAGGAGGAGCCCTTCAGCTAAATGTTGTGGCTAAATGCAAGGTGATTGCTCTTTTTAAATGAGATGAATGCTTGTTTCATTTGTAACCTGATGCAAGGTGTTAACAGTTGTCAATATATGTTAGCAGTATGTTTAGATTTTTTTAAATTTTGATATGATTTCTACAAAAGTACCAAAGAGATGCCAGAAGTTACATTACAAACAAGTATTCAAATGGCTGCCTGAATCCTATGAGCTTTGCAATCTCTGTTTCATTCTTCTGTGTCTGAACAGTCTTTATCACTGGTTTTGGTAGTCTGTTATGTGGCCAAAATCTTGCAGACTTTATTGTAATTTTAGTGTATCCTTCTATCCTTATGTTACAGCTTGTCTTGTTAGTCACAGAATTATTGGTTTCAAGATATTTGGCTTCTAACTTTTTTGCTATTTGATGTAGCCAAAGATGTAACATACATGGAAACAACTATTGGGGTAAGGACGCTGTTCAGTATGACACTACAGAGAAATGTCAGACCACTAGCAGAATATTCTGGACTGTCAGTTAAATCTTTAAATTGTAGTGGACCTGCAACAGGAAGAGGAGGTAATGAGTCAGCACCCCAACAGTGTATAAGGGTGTTTCTAATTAAGATTGTCTCTAATTAAGACAGCCAGTAGAAAAGTGATAAGTGTCTGGAAATACAGGTTTTGTGGAGAGAGGACAGCTCCTGCTGGGTTCACAGAAGGAAGGAGGTAATCATTTCAAGCTTGTCTCCCATGGCTTCCACTTTTCAGTTTTACCATGAGCTGTTCAGAATGTGCCCAGATGGTGGGTTTTGCCTGGTGCCATGGCTTCTGCACTTGTGATCAAGAGATGTCCGTATGCCTTTGGGTTTCGTGTAGCTGACAATTTGGTGTCTGTGCAGTCTCATGTATTTAAACCAATTTTGAGAATTTTAATGTTTCTAAAATAGCAACTAATTATATAGCAATGGCTGTTTTAGAACCTTGAAAACATATGCTTATTGGTTTGTGACAATAATTACCGGATAGACAATGTAACTCCTAACAGATTTTTTTAATAGCAGACATGCACATCAAATTCAGCTTTTAGTCAAACACAGCTAATTAAAGGAGGCTCCACCAAAACCAAAGTTATTCATATAAGTATAATAAGGGAGGAAAGTTGTGGAGAAACAGACATTCTGACTGCTAGCCGAGGTCAGAGGAAAATTCTTATTCAACGTTTTAATATCTTTTGGGGTTTTTTAAGTTCTGGTTGTGCTTGATTTTGGAAAGTGTAAACAGTTCAGTTACTTTTACCTCCCTTCACTTATTACCATCTGACAGTATATTTAAGGGAAACCTTCTGTACTCTTTTCAAAATATGATTTTGAAATGTTAACTTTCTGTGACCCTGCATTTTTCTTTAATGCTAAAGGATTGTTCTGGTTAAGATATTCTTAAGGGGTTTGGCTTTAGAAACAAGATGACCTAATTCTCTTTTGAGCCAGATAGAAGTGCAAGAGAGGCTCAAAGTATGGGGTGCTTACACTTGGGATTACACAGTGTGTGGTGAATTACATTTAATATTTAAAGTGTGATATATAAATTAGAATTGATGTGTCTTCTAATGACTTTTGTTTCAAACCATTCTATCAAAGCTCATAGTGTTCTTTACTGAATATCCAGGGACTGATTTAAAACATTAATAGAAAATTTCAAGAACTGTTCCTATTAAATCCATATGAAAGAAGCAAATTTTTTAAATCTTGGATCAAGAAAAAGGATTATTCAAATACATGTTCATGCAATAACCTGCGTGGGCTCTTGTGATCTCTCCTTTATTCCCTCTCTCACATAAAAAAATATAAACACACATGCACAAGTGGACACAGAAGTTAGAAAGTTAGAAGATTCTTGTATACTAATCTGAGTTCAAATGTTAATTTGTCTTTAAATCATCTCGGAGAATTAGTAGGAGAAAGGCTCCATTGTAGTTCCATGTTCAATGGCTATTTTTCCATAGTTAAAATTGCTCTGCATATATTTAGCACGAGGAGTTCTTTGTTTTCCTTTTCAAAGAGATTTTCTGAAATGGGCTGTGTGGGGTATCTCAGAAACGTTTTGGTGACAGCATGGTTGCTGAAGGAATTATAGCATGAGCATTTGAAGTAAATCTGGAAAAACAGAAGATGTCATTCCCTTTGGGATTTGGCATTCTGCTACATCGCCTTGGTTCAAAGGGCACTTTCTCTGTGTAAAAGAATCTTTTAATTATATATCTGGCCCACAATGATGCATATTTCTTATGGCTGCATAAAAAATCCTCTCAGTATATGGAGATGAGAACTATACAATGATGTTCTTTCTCCAGTTCACAAACCCTGTAGTTCCAGGGGTCAGGATACAATTTTTATATAATTTCATTATTGTTGAACTGCACTACATTTAAAGTTTTGTTAAAGCACAGAATGTTCTGTGATTTCTACTCCCCCCATAAAGACTGAAGATTACTTTTTAAAATGTTATAGAAATTTTAAGTAAAACCTTAAGGAAGAAAAAAAAAAAAAGGCAGCAACCTATTTTGAAAATTGTCTCCCAAACTAGTACCAGGGTTCCAACTTGAGATGCCAAAGACCTTTAACAATTTGAGTATCCAGTTCCAAAACTATCTGATGGATGCATATGTATGTTAAAGCACCTGACCAGAATTAAAGCCCATCTGTGGCATATGGATGTCAACATTATCTATGTGCCATATACATGATACAATTTAAGTTTTACTTTCCTCAAAATGGACTCATTGTTTGCCAGTGCTATTTATGACTGTCTGCACCATTCAGAGCAAATACTGGGCTTTGAACAGCAGTGTTAGTTCTTACAAATGAAAATGTTGGGACATTTGTAGAGGATGTTCTAAAACATCTGGTTACTGTGACAAATTGTATGCAAATTAATGCATATTTTGTTTGAAAGAACAGGCCCTAAATTCAGTTTTCTTTGTTGATGATTGCTGAGCAAAATACATTTGAGAATAATTTTTCACGTTCTTTTTTTAAAGAAAAAATTAGTGGGAATTAAGCTATTCCTACTTCTTGTAAAATAGCACTGACTTGAGTCTTAGAGTTACTGGCCTCCAAAGACTTGATATCTTAAAAAGAATGTTGCAGGTTAAACAAGGGAGACATGGTTTCGCTTGTGCTAAAATTTGAATCTCATGCATTTTTTTCTAAAGTTACTGGGGAAATAGGCTACTGCCACTTCAGTGCTGTAAATTTGTCAGGATAAGAAATGATCTCAAATCAGTGTTACTTATTGAGCGTAACATGTTTTTTTCTGCATGTGTTACAGAAACGTTCTGACTCTGTGAGTAGGTCTTGCTCTGTTGAAATGCTTCTATGAAAACTGCAGCCTTCAGCAATTATTTATACATCTGATTTTGTCCAGGCTTCCCCAGTAGTTGCTCACTTGACTTCCATTTGTGGTGCATAAGACTGAATATTTTTAAGATACCTGGGGCTTCAAGGAGACTGGTTAGATGGGACACTGACAGTCATCCAAGTATATCAATCTACTGAACATCTTCGGTACAGTCTTTTCCTTTTTCATCATTCCCCACTGGCTTTTTTTATCAGGTCTGTCCAAGATAGTACTGTGAAGTAAGAATCAGAACCCTTATGTGGATTTAGCCTCTTTATAGCTGATGGATATCTGAGATTTTGAATGCTTTTTTACATACTAGGTGCCTAAACTAACTTTCTTCTGGCTGTATCAGTCCCACTTGCTGCCTTGAGACTGTTTTTAGAAGCATAGTACTTCGGCTTTGCAACAAGCTGACCAGGATGCAATTTCAGGAAGGTTGTGCAGGCACCTTATTTATACACCACGTGCCTGTCCAGAGCTGTAATTGCCTTCTCCCCTTGCTGTAGCTACACTTCCTCATGCTTTTCCCCTGGTTCAGGAGGTAAAATCATTAGGACTTTAGTTTTATCATCAAATGAATGGTCCCTTTGAACGCTGATCGCCTTATCGTGCATTGCCTATCACTGAAGTATCCACTATTGGCTTAAATGATGGGAGAGTCAAGCCTTGGCAAATCCTGTTTCTACTATGTTTAATAAGAACAAGGTCATTCTCAGGCCTCCTCTTAAATTCTTATTCAGAGTTGTCCCAGTTCCAACCCATTAACCTCCTAACTTCCTCCTCCAGTCCTCATGTAACCCCAGGGGAAGGTAAATGTCACACATTTGATATAGTGTGAATTCTGAGTTCTCAATTGGCGAGGAAGAAATTTGGAAATGCTCTTTTCTGCAAATACTCACAAGCAGCTAAGGTTGTAGTTCAGATGTTGTCCTCATCGGTTATCTGGGAAAAAAGGAGCGATCACCTGAGGAGGAAATACAAATTTATCCTGATCATATAATGTTATCTTGTTATGTTGGAGTTTCTTCTGGAAAAGTTTGTATGGTCTATGCTGACTGTTTGGAAAATGTCCCATTTTTAAATCTCCCAAGCAGTATGTGATGGCTTATCCATACCTGTACTTTTGTATTGTTTATTTACTTGCTAATGAAGAAATGTTGTCTTAATTAGACAGTTTTTTTGATTATCCTGCTACTCTGTCTTGGTTTTGCACAGCTTTGGAACATCCTATGCATAGCTATGCTGGCCCTTTTCTTTTGTGTCCATTCTTGCCTTTTCAATCATTTAAATCTACAGGTGAATCATTGAGTAATTAAGGTTTCTTTAAAAATGGTGTGGGATCTGCAAGGTAGTTTAAAAGACAAAAGAAATAGGAGAGAAAACTGCATAGTTAACCATATGTGTTTTAAGAGCTTTTCCTGAGACTTGACTCAGATATAACTTTTCTTCTGCTTATAATTGATCTCCGCTAGTGTAAGGTATTAAGAGAAGATATTTATTCTTTATTTGTAATGGTCTTAAATGCACAGATTGTTTTAAAGGGTAGTATACAATAATGAATCAGGTTTTAAATTTTCAGGAAATCTCTCTTCCTTACTGTTGTCTATCCTGTAAAGACCTTTCAGTGTAAGGATACAGATAATACTCAGCTTACAGGGAGACATACCAATGTTACTTCTGGCATATGGAAGAACCACAGTTCAATTCTGTATTTCAGTTTAGTAGATGTAGCTTTTACAAATGTTTAAACAATTTTTACAGAGCTTATACTGTCATTTTGAAATGCAAAATAACAGAATAATTTCTTATAAATTGCTTGACCTTTTTAAAGAAATATTTCTGCTGCTGCGTTGCCCAGGATCTTTCATTATAGAACAAATTGTTAAAATAGCAGACTGTGGTACGTTCCAGGTAATATGGATTGTTGTGCTATGGTGTTTACAGGTAGGCTAAAGCTTTTGAAGACTAGTTCAGAGTTTTGATTCAAGGCTAAAAGGTTTATTGTTCTGTGCTGATGCACCCATAAATGTTACTGATATAAAATTTAAATTAGATAAAAAGTTTAAATAGAGATTCCTCTCTTTTGCTTTCAGGAAGACACTTGTGGCACTTCTCATACTGATCTAATTTTTTTTTTTTTTTTTTATGATTCTTTCCTTGATAAAAGGGTCGATCTTCTGAGGGAACAAATTGCACCTGTGAATGAGCTATCAAAATCTGAGTTCAGAAAGAAAATCTCCACTGACTGAATAGGCTTACTTACTGCTTTCAGGCACCTCTTGACTCAACAAATATTATTTAACACTTGCAACCAAAACTGAAAGAAGTTCATATTTCAAAACTGCTCTGCCCCATCTACCCTTCCCACTGCCTCCTTCATTGGAAGCCAGTTTCTTATAGGGGGGCACCCCCTCCGCCCCCTTCCCTAAGCAACTTGACCAAGCCCCAGCAGGACTGATAATCCTTCACACTGGAGTCAGGAAAATTCGGAAATCTGATTATGTTTACCCTCAACGAGGTATTTTCTTTTGAGGTAGTTTCTGTAACAAAAAATACCAAATTCTTCTTTTTGTCCTCAGGGGAAGTCAATCAGTATTTGAAAAGATGACCCTGGAAACTAAAATCCCTACCTCTCCCAGAAACGGAAGATCTTAGCATTAGTAGTGATGTTCATGTAGCCTGTTGCAGTCCTTGTCCTGCCGCTGCAGGGTGGACTGGGGGCTGCCGGGGGGGGTTCCTGCAGGAGAGAGGGGGGTCCCGCAGGGGAGGGGGAATCCCCCGGGGCCCCCAACCGCCACCCCGAGCAGGGGCTGTGAGGGGCCGCAGCCTGACCCGCGCTGAGCCGCCGGCCCAGCCACGGGCACGAGTGCTCAAACCTCCTTCTGCCGTCTTCCTAAACGAGCTGATTAACACAATAAACTTCAGGCAAGAGTCATTATTTCTGAGGTGTTTAGAATTTTTAACCTGAGTTTACCACTGGTTTGTGTGGCCTGCACCATGTGCCCAAGAGCTTGCCTGCATTTTTCAATTACATCAGCTTGTTTAATAAATATTGCCTCTTGAACTTCTTGTGTACTCTTTAACTTTCAGAGACATAATAATATTATTATTTGAAGTAAAGCAGGATAATCACAGCGGTTTGGGGATGTTTTATTTTGAGAGAAAGAAAATATTAAACCTTTAAAGTGGTCTTTTTTTCCTACAATGGCAAAACTTTAACAGGGGAAAAACCCCTTTCCTTGAAAAAGGATTAATGAAAGTAAAATAGACATCTTCCTGTCAAATATCATTATTAAATTTATACACTCGGCTGCTGTTGGAAGAGTGTGTTCACAGTGCCGGTGTGAGCGATAAGCGTGATTCTGTGTAGTCGCCGTTTCTGTGAGTTGCAGCGGGGTTTAATCCTTGAGTCCTCATTTGAGGTTCCTTCTGTTGTAGCTCAGATACTCTGCCCAGAGCCTTTTTGACTACATGAAGAAAATCCAGAATGATTCCAGTGCTATGGAGAGCTTTTGTGAGACGTTGCTAAAGGTCTTTGAAGACAACCTGCGGAATGACCGGTAATGTTTTTCTTTTGCTTTATCTTTAACAGCAGGATTATTTGAAGTATCTGGGCATCTAATATTTTTTAATATGCCTAGATGAAGTATGCCTGAGCCATATAAGTTTGTTTTAATAAGTCTGTTTGGTACATCAGTACCTTTGGTAAAACATATAACAAAGGAGTGATGGTAGAATATTTTGCATTTACTGTAGTTTAATATTGTTCACAATGTGATAAGCACCAGTTTTTATATAATGCAATATTGGAGCTTGTATACTGCTGCACACTTTTCAGTGTAGTCCAGTCTGCATTTTGTTTAGGTAGTGTTTTTTCACAAATACTTGAAGTATAATTTTCTTGTGAAGATTTTTCTTTGAAAGTGACTCATTCTGCATAATGAGATTAATTTCTCTAAGCCTTGCTTATCAAACATGTGGAAAATAAAAAATTTTCCCTAGAGAACACACCCCACAATTATTAATATAATTTTCAGGTTTATTTTATTTTTATTTTGTTTCTTGTGTCAGCCATTGAAAGCATGACCAACTGGAATACAGTTGACGTGTGCTTATTCATTTGGTCATTACCTGTAGTGAGGTGTAACTTCTGTTACAATTCTGTTGTAGAATATGTCATTTATATACTGGAAAATAAATTAATATTTTCTGCTACTGTTAATTGTGTTTTCAGGACCCTGCAAGTTTAAACCAGGCATGTTGTTAATTGGGTTTTTTTTTCCTTTTGGCTGTAATGGAATGTCACGCTCTCAGCCAAGGCGGATGATTTAGCCAACACACAGAAGTTACCGAGCAACCCTCCTCTGTGTAAATTATTCTAATTTAAATATGTGTAGGTAGATAGGAAGTTTCTTTCTTTGCTTCTAATTAAAAATAGTGTGTAAATGTATGCCAAGAAGTGTATTTACATTGTTAAATTATTTTCTTTCATCAGGGTGTCGGTACCTCTCCTGACAATGCTGGACCAAATGCTGGCAAATGGCTGTTTTGATATATTTACCATGCAAGAGGAGTAAGTTGTTGAAAGTCTTTTTTGTTTATTTTCCACCATACAACAGGCCTTTTAAATCTTACGCTGACTGCCGCTGACTGTTGCTCTAGGTGTGGGTACATAGGACTCTTGAGTGGGAGTGTATATGGATATAATTTAATTTTCCTGAAGTGGGACAGCTCTGACAAATTGTGGACCAGATAGCCTTGAAAGGATCTTGATAAAATCTTCAACTCTCATATCAGTGTAGAAGTTGGTAATTGGTTCGTTGTTTAACAACCAGAACGTTAATCAAATTCAATTTGCATGTTTCACCTGGCAGACGTGGGCCACTAGCAGATCTATTTAACTTCTTTCCTTTACTAGTTTCCTCACTTCATGCTTCTTGGAGTACGTTCTTCACTGTACCGTGAGCCTTTAGCAATGGCAGTGTCCTGTTGTGATGCTGCAAAATAGTGTACCTACAAGCTGTCGCTTCCAAAATCACACTGCTTTTGTGAATGTGAGTATCTCCAAATAAGTTAACTAAGATTCTAGTAAGAATCATAAAGAAGGTGTGTCCCAGCTTTTCCACACCAAGTTCAGTCTTCTGGAAAGTATGTAGTTCAGAAATGGATAAACATGAATAAGATATTCCAATGTGAAATCATGTTTTTTTGCAGATGTTTCAGAAGAGAATTATTTTAATTTCAGTAATATTAAAATATATTCCACAAACTCTCAGGTAGCATCTTAGCACATCTGCAGATATTTGCAGAATTGTACAACGTGAATCCTACAAGCACATACACTGAATTTGGAATCCACTGATTCAAGAATTGTTCGCAGCAGATAAATTTGAAAAGCTTTTATCGCTCTAAAAGTTTAATTGAGTCTACTCTTGTTTTGAAGTGTGTATTTAGATAATCTCTCTTCAACCAAATTTGTCAGTCCCTTTTTGAATGGGAATTTAAAGTGAGTCAAGTACTCACAGATTGAATGAATATTGCTCATTCAGTTTGGTAATGATGGCAGTGATCTGGGACTTCCACATAGGCTCCAGTCTTCCCTGCTGGGGAAGATGGTAGATTACGGGTGGAAATCCCAGGTAAAGTCTGCCTTCGTGTCATGGGTCACTAAACAGAAAGCATGTGGTAGCATCACTGCATTTGCTGTGTAAGTGAAACTCAAACTCAATCCTGCAGTGCCATTATAATGTTTTATTAAAAAGCCCTGAAATAAAATCCAGGGGGGTTATGGGGGAAAAGAGGAAAGATTTTGAAGGTGACCCAAATGTATTTGCTTCCAGTTTGATCATGAATCCAAAAAAAGAGAAGTAATAATTATACAGCCCAGTGTCTCGTGGCAAAGGAATGAAATACTGTCATGAAGCACAAGAACTCATGATCATACAAAAACTCTGGAAGGCCAGAGCTCTATAAAGTTTGAAGACAGATGATCTGGTTCCTGCATGTAACAGTTTACCTTATGGTCGAGAGGTAATCATAAAAAGGTTACTGTGTGTACTACATGGAGAGCCAAGTGAGCCTGGCATGTTGGGTGCTGTAAGAGCCTGTGTGCAGGTCAGCTCAGTGTGGTAGATTGGGGAACCCAAAATTCTATTTAGTGCAATACTTGGATTTTCTTAATTTGGCAATGTTGTTTGGGTATAGCTACAGATGGATAAACACTGATCCTGGCTCCAAGGCCTGCCCGCCTGCACTGTTGGATGCCACATAGTCCTTATTACAGAGAAGAAAAGTCTGACTTTGGGCCTGGTTTCTTGAATGGGAGCATTTCCTCCTTTTTCAAAGCAGCGTGCTATAAAAATGTAGCAATACAATGCAGAATGAACCTGAAAACTGAGACACTGTTTGGTGGCATGAAAAGGCCATGTGTGCATGCAGGTTCAGATACTTTCATATTAAGTATGCCCGTAATAAGAGGGATGAGGTGCATTTTTTTTTTTTTTTAGAGAGGATAGTCTTACTGCTGGTAAACAACTTCCCTGTTGCTTCTGTTCTTCTATAAACTTCTCTCTTGTCATAGAGCAAATGACAAAACTTTTCTGAGAAGCCGGAAGTGAAGCGTTAGCATTCCTTGGGGTGTTTTGCTCCCATTTCATCTCCTTCCCTCATTTTTTTACCACATTGGGCTGAGTGGAGTTTTAGCAAGAGAACTTGGGTTGTAGGATGTCTGGCATCAGGATTATGCCTGTATCAGCTGCTTATTAGTCAACTGTCACACTATAAAAAAGTATTTGCAAGTGCGTTTTGAAGTTGTAAATGGATATTGTGCACTATCCTGGACTTTTTTTTTTTCCTAATGAAACATTAGCAATCCAGAGCAGATAATATCCTACGCTGCTCGATTTAAACAGGATAAATAGCTGTTGGCTGAATTAGTCTGACACTTGTTAGGAGCTCAGTGCTCCAGTTAAAGCAAATTGCCACATGGTGTCACTCCCGCCCTGCAGAGATCTAACCCGGGGTGCATTTTCCTGCCTCTTCGACCCACATAGTGCATCAAGTTTAAAATACACAGCTTGACATTTCTGGCGTAGTTTTGTAGATGAGTTTTAGTGTTTGGGAGGCTCCCTGTATGGCTGGTCTTGTGAGGTCTGTGCAGGAGGGCAAGTGAGCCACTGGGTGTTTCTCCTCAGTTACCGTATTTTGAATGTTTGTGTTTCAAGGGAGATTTATTTGTCATGCGTGGGTCATTTCTCTGCCAGGGCCCTGCTGAACCTGCCAGCAGGGAAGCAAAGTGTCCTGTCCGGTGGGGTTTGAAATGAATCAACTTTAGTATGATTGGGGTAATCAAAAGACTATCAGCAGCAGCTTTTCTTTGTTGTGCTTGGCTTAGCTTGAATCTGTAGTACGAAAAGCTCTGCCTGCCATTTTTCAGGCTGTTACCTCCTACTCATCTGATGCTGGCATAAACCTGCATGAAACTTTTCCTCTCCCTTGAACTGGCAGGAATGGTTTGTCTTGCTACGTGATAAATGGCATTACGAAACTGTTCCAGGTTAAAAATACCCTTCTTCCAGTAAAATTCAGCTTGAGGTAGTTCCTTGGTTTGTTCTGCTGGGTGCTCACAAGCTGTGCCAAAATGAGGGAGGTGGGGGGAAAACCATTTCTTCTGGCAGCAGTACAGGTGTCTGCTGGCTGACAACATTTGTGAAACTGCAATCTGTCATTCACCTGCTATTTCCTCCCTGCCCTGTGTGCCCTCCCACCCCAAACAGGGCGGTAGTTTTCAGTTGAAATGTAATTTCTTCCCTGAGGTAGCACAACCTGAAACCTCCTGATTTCATCTCGGGTACCTTGTGAATTTTTAGAGCCGTATTCATAATAATGTGGAGAGTGTTAAATGATTAGAGAGACTGCTGGAGGCCAAGGACAACGTGCTTGAAACAGAGCTGTCATAAGTAAATCAGAGCATGTTGGGCTTTTTTAAACTCGCCAGTGGCTACTCTTAAAAGACAATGGTAACTGTCAGCTCTCTGCCGGTAGTGGGACAAGAGATAGGGAGAATAAAGGAGATTGATCTGGAGCCGCTTGCAGAACTGGCACTGGAGTGTTATTTTCTGGTCATGGCTCGTGCAGTCATTCCGCCGGTCTCGTGAGTGAACGATCACCAGAGGTGCTCAGTCTGCCAGGAGCCCAGGTGGATTGCCAGTTCCGTAGGAAGGACGGTAGGACTGGTCTGGTACTCAGGCCCACGTGGACAGAATAGCCTTGGAACGACAATTCAGGGGGTCGTGCTTTCTGGAGTAAAAAGTAAAAGTGGCGTTTCTCTTTCTTTTGTGTGTATATTTTACATGTGCAGCAGAAGTGTGCATGCATTATACATGTAAGATATTTTTCTGGTGTTCTTAGTATGTTAAGATGGTACGTGTCCCCACTGATCTCTGACTGATGATTTCTGTGTATTACATGCTCCTGTAGATTTTTTTAAAAACTATATTTGCCTAATAAACCATAAAGTGAAGAGCACGGCAATGGCTATCCTCTGGTTTCACAGCCACCCCAGTTGACATCAGCTGAACTGGTGAAACCCTGTCTGCCTTCAGGAGGAAAAAGCCTGCACCTTTTTGCAGTACCACGTGCGCCCAGTTTACATAATGTAAAGACTTTAGACTGATCCCTTTTCCCCAGATGCCGACTCTGTTTCTGCTGGCACTGTGCCCACACAGGAGAAGGAATTTTCTCAATTTCCTTTAAAGAGGCCAAGCTATTTGAGTCATTTGAGATCACACATAGGTTAGGTTTAGTTATTACAAATGTGAAATTGGCAAATGACAGAAAGGAGAGTGCATCTGTTTTAAACAGAAAATGCTGCACATAAGGTTACGTGCATTAAATTTATTCCAGATGCTCTTATTCCAATTGGCCTCTTTGTTGCTGTACTTCTCAGCGATGTCCCAGTTGTTCGACCAATTTAAATCTCACCTAATTCACTCTGTTGCTGTTGTTCTGTGCTGATAGCCAGGCATGCATTGCAGGTATTGTAATTAGTTGTCCACACAGTGTCTTTGTGTAATTGGGGGTGGGAGAAGGAGAAATTTCATGAAGGTAAGAAAAACATGCCTCCTCTTAGTATTAAGAGAGCAGATACGCTCATTCCTCAACTACCCAGCCAAGTCAGTGGCTGCACACACACACAGAGTCAGTCGTGAGGTGTCTGCCACTCTCAGGACAGGTCTCCTACACGCGTGCTTTCTGTGCTTATCACACCCCTTAACATGTGGACATGGTGCTGGCGTGGCCGCAGGCAGTGGATGGCAAGGAGCTTGCTCTTTCCCCATCTGATGGAGGTATTTAAAATCAGCCCTCCCCAGCCTCTTTGGTCCTGAAAGCCACTCTCAGCTCTGGAAGTGTCTTAGGAAGCCTCAATATCTGGCAGTTCTGTTTACTCCTTTAGTGTGGTTTTCTGGACAATACTGAGACAGCCATATTCAGCATTCTTTAGCTTAATGATTCCATGGTTTGTTATTCAGGTTTTTTTAACCAAGTCAATATTTGCCAGTATATGCCAGTATTTTGGTAAGAATTTTTTTAAAGTACTTAAAAAACCCTAACTCTTGTCTGGAAAACTATATATAACAAGGTGCATTAACTTAACAAAACATCTTGTCACTCCTATAAGCATCTTGTTTTACGTGTTCTGGTTTTCAACAGATTATGCTACACTGTGCTTTTGGGTAGTTTTTATCCACAGCTTTGAATCATGGTACCAGAAAATAAATGTTAGTATTTTTGCTGTCTGCTTTACATAAACAATATAGTGAGGTTTCCAAAATATGCAGTCTAGAAGCGATTGTGCTTACTAGACAAATATGAAATAGTTTCTTTTGCATCAATGGCACTTCAGCTTTGAGTGTAGCAAGTAAAAGATTAAATAATTTGTACTGAAATAAAAGCAATATTCCCTCTTTACTTCTCTTTAATAGATCCTTGGAATACGCTAACAATACTTGTGTTTGTATGAGTGTCTGGGAAAGAGCTGTGAGAATCACGTTTCCCAGACTGTGTGGAAAAAGAAAAGAATTTGCTAAATATATTTAAAGATGGCTTCATGACTCGTACACTTAACAGAACTGTAAGCCCTGTGTTTAATTACGTTGTCTGGAATCACTAAAGGAATTTGGGCTGTGAAATGGTAGAGTATTTAAGAACAACATTCATCCCCTTTTATGTAAAGTTTGGTTGAAGACCCTAGGGAGCGACCAGGACACCACAAGGATACACAGACTAAATAAATTTTATTTGGCTATAGAATATTCTAATTCCTGACATAGTATTTCTGATCATGCCATGCTTTGTTGTAAACACAAGCCATGGCTAGGTGATTATCAGGCATCTGCTGAATCTGACCGGATAAATGTAGTTCATGCTTCACCATACAGGTAATAGGAATGCAAATAATTAATACTAATTTATTTCTTTCCCTATTTAAAAAACAAAACAAAACAGAGGCCCAGTAAGGTGGTGGCCAAACTCACCTGTATCTTCACCTAAAGCAGGGTGTGCAAGAGGCATGTCTTTTGTGCCTTTCCTTGCCTTTGAATGTTAGTTTTCTTTACAATCATTAAATGTGTTTGAAATTCTACTGAAATCTATTTCCAATCTTTTTTCTTTCCCATTTCAGCCATCCCTTTTCAGTGAAGTTATTTACCCTTTGTAAAGAAGAGATCAAAAGATCCAAAGACATCCGGAAGCTTCGCTCCAGCATTGGAGTGTGAGTTGATTAAATAATCTTTTCTCTGCTCATAAAAAGTGAAGAAAATTTAAGTGTAGTATATACCAGCTGTAACAGCTAAGTCTATTTCATGTGAAATTTAAATGCAAAATGCACACAAATGCATGTAATATAAGGTTGTGAGAGTTTCGTGTACTTCTGGGTGATTGGGGTGAAAATATATGAAGGATCTGATAAAATTTAACTACTTGTAAAATGCTGATATTCTTAAAGATGCAGCGAATCATTTGCTTTTTGCTTGTAGAGAGCTTGACTTGGTGCCAATGCAAAATATGTGTAAGATTAGATCTTAGATGTGCACTAGAAAGAGCTGAAAACATCTGCAAAATTATTGTCTGGCTTTCGGGTGAAATCCCTCAGTTCCAATAGCAGAGAAGGCAAACCAAACCGTAGCAGTCAGGAAAGACAATACTGGGTGAGGAGAGGAGGAGGAAAAAGACAAAGCATTGCCAAGTTGAACAAAGGTTCGTTGGCAGAAACTTGGCAAAATTATTCAGGTATAACGATGTCAAGCGAAGATTTTATTGACTCTTACTCCATTTCTTTATTGGCAATATTTTCGGAGTGCACGAAAGCCTAGAATGAGATGTACCCATGTTGCTGATTCGCCTTTCACGCTGAACGGCAGCACACCCCCACCAGCCTCCCCTGCGCTTGTGTTGTCTGGCGTCGGGGCCAGAGCTTGGCTCACACGTGTTTAGCACAGGCTTTGGTGCTGCTGGTCAGTAGTTTTAAAACCATGTTTGTACTTGGCACAGACGTGGGGCATCTCGGTAACCCTTAAGGATTTCATGCACTTACCTCAGTGTTTGCTTTCCCACAGCACTCGGAACTGACATTTCCTGGGGGCAGCAAAGCGTCCCCTCCCGCCCTTTTTTGTGATACACATCTTCATTCTGATCCTCAAAATGTACTTTTGCAGTCATAACACAAGATCTGTTTTTTTTCCTTATGTTTTCTAGGTTTTGTGGCCTGATTCAATTTCAAGGAGACATGAGGGAGAAAGTTTTCTTTCAGTTGTTTCTTCTTCTTTGCCATCCATTTCCTGTCGTAAGTACTGAAGACATTGCATATTATCAAATGTATTATTTAAAATACTTCACAAGTAGAAAGTAATTTAAAGTGCATGAAGGCAGCAATCGCTTAAACGTATTATTGTATATAATAGGTTTATATTCCTTAAGGGTCTGCTCTGTGCAATGCTGCCACCTGAAACAGGCTACTGGATACTTGCAGCGTACCTGGCTATTCCATCTGCTCCTCTTCCACCTTCTGTCCTTGCTGTTTTAAACTAGAAGCAATTTAGATGCTTAAATAAGTTGCTTGCTTCTTTTATGCAGCACCCAGCACAGTGAAGATCTGTTCACAGTTTAGTGCGGGAAAGCTCCAGTCAGATGAGTTACTGTTAGTTTTGCTGTATTTCTGACAGTAGCACCACAGTAGCAGTTCTGGTTCAAGAAGGTATCGGTTCTTTTTGTCAGGTGTGACGAAAACTTGTGAAACACGGGAAAGTCTATCAATCAGAATTGTACCTTTTTCCTAGAACTAACTGAAGGCAGGGCACTAAACCCAAGTTGTTACTCAGTATGTACAGGAGAAGATCATACGTGGGTGCTCCTGTGAGGGAGGGAGAGACCAGCACCTCAGCTGCCAGCGGCGGCCAGGACGCTGCACCTGTACTGGAGCGGTGCAGGAGGAACAAAGGCTGTCAGAAGTGATTGCAAGGGTGCACAGAAAGAACCTGAAAACCCATGAGGTCTTAAAGTGGTTTGAGAGCACACTGAAGAGCCTGGTGTCTGGCCAGTGCAAATCACCATTGTTTATTCTAACAGTGATTACTTTTGCTGATTACTTTTTGATAAGGTTAAAATCATACGGTACTTGGCAAAGTTCAGTACTTCAGATTTTCAGTCCAACTGTTTCTATGTTGTGTGTACTTGCTACAGGAAGGGCACAATGTAAGAACTGAAGAGAGATCATTTCAATTTCATGTTTTATCGGTATTTTACATCATAAATATGTTTTGTATTTACAGATGGGTCAACTGAATTTGGCTCTACTACTCCAGAAATAATCCTATAATTTCTTCGCCTTCCTTTGGTTAATCATCATCAGGCTTTCTTAAAAAAAAAAAGCAGTTAGTTTTTGTTGCAGTTTTGCTGTCTTCCATTTAGTGTATTTCTACACCTCATACTTCAGAAACCAGCCTAGCTGGCTTTTTCTGTATGCACACCAACATCTCTATTAAACAGTGCTCTGGGAAAAATACTTGCAAATTAACTGCTTCCGGAAACTGGAGTGTAAAAAGCTAATGTCACTCACGTCATCATCTATCTCCAGCAGTTTTTTTAAAGAGTTTTGCTGACTCTTACACTCTCCAGACTGGGAAATACGTTTTGTGAGCTTACAGCAACCAACATTAGAGCCAGACTTTGGCTCAGCCAGTCATTTCAAGAACAGAAATGTTCCTGTTTGAGACTGGCCTAACAGTTGAATTCCCTGTGAGGGACAGACAGAGCAGTAGCCTTCTTAATCTGAAATACTGGAAAAGTTTAGGGAAAATATGCCAACTGTAGTAGGATTCATTTCTTTGAGGTGCTAGAAATGAATTCCCTTCCTGCAGCTAATCACTGTTAGAGGCAAGAACAGAGTGTAGTTCTGAGCCCTGCAACGTGTCCACCATAAAATGGTTGTCAGGATGAGGAACTGGCGCTGGGCTCCTCCAGACACGACTCTGGACACTTACTTCACTGAAGCTTCCTCTGCCTTTTCCCCATAGATACGGAAGACGACAGCCAGTCAGGTTTATGAAATGCTGATAACCTACAGTGATGTAGCTGATCCTGCCATTATGGATGAGGTTATGACCATACTCAGCGATACCAACTGGTAAGTGAATTTGTTGCCAGATTGTAGTAAGAGCTGAAATAAGTTTTGTACCACTGAAGTTGAAAAAAAGTCAGTGCCTTTGAAAGGAAAGGATACTGTAGTTTTTAGCTATTTATTGCTTCTGGGATAGAAAAGCATTGCAGAAAATAATTCTTCTGTTCTAAAGAGCTATCTAGTATATTGTCCCAGTGGAAGTGGTATGTATAAAATCATCACTAGATAAAGTAAAATGTCTGTATTTTTCTAACAACATAAAGAGGGAGGAGATCTTGGAAATTCTCCATGAAATGGAGAGAGACGGGGCTGTGCAAACAGTCAAACTTCAATTGCACAGACAGTTTCTTGGCACTGATGAGCACTGGCAGGATTTTGGGAAAGGAAGGATCTCTGCAAGCTGGAAAACAACAGAATTAGCAGAACAGCTCAAATCTCCCATGAAATGTAATTATTCAAAATGCTACAAACGTTGTATTCAAGCAAATATTTGAATTGGAACAGTTTAGATGTTTCCCAAGCATAACGCTGCATGAATTAAACAACCATGTATATATAACATAATTCATTTTTTTACCTACTGTTACCTGTGACCTTAGTGTCTTCCAAGGGCGGGGGCAGCAGGGTCCCGTCCTTCCTGAGCGAGAGTCCCCCAGGTGCCTTCCTGGGGCGGGAGGGACTCGGTCTGTCAGCACCTTCAAAGTGCCAGGAGGAGAGAAAACTCACCATAATTTTGGCACTGTTATTCCCCGTGCTGCAGAGTTTAGCATTGTGCACTACAGGCACCTGGAAAAGTTTATGAAAGAACCGCATGACTCAGAAATTTGAGGAAATACGGAGTTTTAAGATACTAATTAGTTTATTAGTTTTGCTGCCATGTTAAACAATTTTCCTTGTTACAGATGACTCTCCTGGGTCATGGGTCTTACTAACCCACGCTCTGGCTGAAACAGTAGTCATAGTTAACACATGAGAATAGACAGCTACAAAAAAATATATAATTTATTTAGTCATTTTATTAAATGGCTTTTTGTCTTCAGCAACATTTCATAGAAATAAAAATAACCTAGACGTGTTCAGAGAACAAATACACCTTAAGGTTGTGGTTTACATATTGTCAGACTGCATGCTTACATTATTTAACTTTTGTTTATTTTCTAGTTTATTTCTGTGCTAGATCTTAAATAGTTTTCTTTTCCCGAATATAAAGTTCAGTTTGTCATTGTAAGGGGTGGCTGCTGCCGTTTGTCTGAATTTGATACTCTCATTTTGTACTGGAAGTCTCAGATTTGAAGAATCAGTTATCACAATTTTGCCTGTTAAAATTACTTGCTTATCTACATATTGCTGTTTAGTATTGTGTTTGGTGTGATTCAGTGCTTGCTTATGGAACCTGAATTTAAGAGCAGGCTTGCGTAGAAGTTTCAGGCAGAATCTGTCAACAAAAGCAGTTGTGTAGGATTACATTCCTGCTGTCACAAAGGGACGTTTACAATACCAAAATTAGAAGTGGTACACACCAAATTGCTACAGAAGCAGCAGTGGTAGTACAGCTCTACTCATAAATGGGTCACTAAAACAAAGCAAAATACTTCCTAAAAACACTTCAGAAACGTAACTGTTCTGTTTTCACCTTGTCATTTGTAAGGTGTGACTGGCTGCCTGCTTTAGACTGAGGTCCCTGGTACAATACATCCATTGCACAAAGATTAAATATGAAGAGCTAGTTCACTTAAAACTTAATTGTTTTATCTTGGTAGATTTGACGTGTTTACAAAAGAAGATATTTGAAGTCCTTGCGGGGTGTCAGAGAGCGCTGCTTGTTATTCTCAAGCGCTCTCGGTGCTGAAACAATCACTGTAAATTCTGAATTACAATAAGCATTAACATCAGGAAGTCAAATGAGAATTAATATTTGAGGAAGATGACAATTACTGGCATACGCATATTTGTTCCTTGTTGGAACTACAGACAGTTTATCATACAATTTGTAATTCAGCGTTTAAAGAAATTACTCTATAAATAACTTTTGTTTAGCTACAGGAAGGCTTCCAGTATTAAATATGGCAAATTGTCCAAGATATCAAAAAAAAAAGTTCAGGTTATTGATAACTTGCCCTTTATGCTTTTTCTCAGTAGTTTTGGACTCTGTTTATGTGCTAAGAGTTAAATTTTTAAAAGCCCATTTACAGTTGTTACTTAAGAAAAACAAAATAAATCTTCTGAATTGGTGAGTAATACTAGTGGTCTCACAGCATTCCAGTTAGAGTAGTCGATTTTTACACGGAAAAGAATGTTGTCTGTATGGATTTTTTGGCATTTGGGAGCTTCTTGTAACTTGGCAGTTCTTGAAGAAATTCTCATAGCCATGGTGCTATTTCAGAAACTTTTTGAAAGACTCACAAGTTTTAGGTCTGGATTATCGACTACAGGAGCAAGCGTCTTTCAATAGTACAATGTTCTCCAAATCCAGTGCCATTTATTTTAATTCTTAATGTGAAACCTTCTTAAGCAAAAAGGAGCTTGTAACTTTAGAGAATAAATCAGTGAATGTCTAGTCAAAAGGGTCGTATGAATAAGTGTTATTTTGTTTTTCATACAAAAACCTAAGAGAACAGTCTTGGACATTTTACTAGTAACTGGTCACTTCTGGAGGACGTATTTATGGTTTGTGTGGCTTAAGCTGCTATAAAAATGTTACATTAGTCTTAAAATGTGACACAACAGCTTCTACAATGTGAAATGTACATGAAAGTATAGATGCATACATAGCGATACAACACTGACATGGAGAGCTTGAGAAGCTGCATGCATGTAGCCAACTTCAGGTTTTCCTTTTTGAATTAACTGGAAAATACTTCCTCCTGCAGGGAAGCTGAGCTGCCAGTAGTAAGAGAGAAACGCAACTGTCTCTGTGATCTCATGAAAGTGCCCAAACCGCAGCTGGTGTCCAAGGTGAAGTATGGAACCGTGCTCCGGGGGGGGTTAAGGAAACACAGTGATGATCAGTTGTTCCACCCCATCTACCGCGTCCTTCTGTGCGACAGATGCAGTTCTCCACTGCGTCATGGATGTGTCAGTGTGCACCAGGAGGAACGTCCTCTCAGCTAACTACAGAGAATATACGGAATTGCTGAAGACTGTTGTCTTAAGCCCTTCCAGTCTCGTTTCTTGAAAACCTTCCAGACATGTAGTGTGACATCTTACTTGGGCAAAATGCAAGAATGAAATAATGCGGTACAGATGTTCCAGACACTGTTCATCTGCCCTTTCTGGGGAAATAAAAAGGATAAAAACTTCCCAGTCAATATCAACAACAAAATTGTGACGTGGTTGTGCAAGCCACAGAAATCTAACACTGCCCAAGAGGAAGAATATAATCCAAAAGCTAATACCGACGGCATATCCATATGTAGGTCCCATTTAATTTCGATAGGTTCGAGTTGCCCATCTGCTCTGTATTTCACAAGTACAGAATCTTCTGCTTTGGTAAGGGTTTCTGAGAGGTTCCTTTCCTCTCTGTCCAAAAATGAGGAGGCTCAATTATTACTGTCTTAGAGAACACGTGCTAACATGACAAGCTACTTCCCTAGGGTCACAAGCACCCACAGCATGTAATCTATCCTATAAACTGATTAAGTTTAAAAATAGCGGTATATCAATTTAAAAATTAGAAAGGCCAAGACTCTTACCTCGTAGTTCTAGAAAGTTTTATCCTTTGTAATTATTTTAGAATTCAGGAACATCACCTGTGCAGTCTTCTTTCTAAAGTTTTTCCTAGTAGGGTGGATCTTCGTTCCCTTTATTTATCTAAAATACTTGAACACCATTAAGTTTATTTTCATTACTAGAATTATGCAAAGCATTATTTTGTTGTTGCCCTGCACAGCTCCACTTCAGAATTGCATTAGCCTTTTTCACAGCTGCGGCGTCTAAAGGTGATCTTCGCTCATGGAGCTTTTAGAGGCCTTTGGACTGGCTCGCTGTGGCATTACCTTGTGCACATCAGCCAGTTCTTCCTCTGTAATATTCTGATAATCCTTTACACTGAAGATGCTTCCTAATGTAAGTAGGTCCTATGGTTTGAGTTGTCATGGATATAAAAATATATATGGATTTTTGAAATGTGTATTTTAAAAATTGGTCAGAGGACTAATAACTAACTAAAATATCTATAAATAACCCTCAAAGACACCCTGCTGTCCCCGTAGCAGTTTCTTTACTCATCTTCCAGTTTTACCATCGTGTCTACAGTCTTCTGCTTTTACTACAATTTTATGAAACTTGCAACTAACATTTTTGTAATTTTGGAAAACAAGAATCAGAACCTCTTGCCCATACAACAATTGTTTTTAGAGCAAAAATTGACCTGAGCATTGCTGTTTCAAGGTTTTCTAGTCAGCTAAGATAAATGTTATGTTTAAAATAAAGATATGTCACAAGATGAACTTCTGAACTCAAAAATAACTTATTTCAACTCCCTAATTATTGGAAGCTGAGAGAAGCCTGACAAGTTAGGAGAAAACCATCTCTAATATAAACAGAATAATAAGAAATAGTCAAATATACAGACAGGTATTTTGGATGCAGCTGTTACCAATAGTATCACATGCAGTCTGGAACTTAGCTGCTGAATTTGGAACTTTACCATTTCCTCCTCTTTTAACATAAGCAAATAGCTAGTGTAACTTTGAGCGGGAAGTTAAGCCTGCACCTGCACCGAGATGGAGCTCACTCTGAGAGCGATACTGAACGCGGAGCATTTCTCACAGCTGTCCCCATGTCCCCACTAGCAGCCACCGTGTGCTCACACAACACTCTGCTCTTCTTCAGGAGCTCGTAGACCCTGAGAACCGGGGAGAAACAGTAGAGGAAGCCAAAGTATAACATTATGAAAAGGTGAAATCAACACCTGCCATTCCTTTAAAATTTGTACAACTGAAATTGAGTAAGGGGCAGTCAAAAAGTAAATGTTACAGCTTTGTGCATCTGTATTTTCTTCGTTTAGTTTCGTTAACGACATGATTGGGATAATGTTAAATCATGATACGTGCGTACTCCGTGTGACCTCTCTTTTTTTCCCTCTCTCTCCTGCAGAGTTCGGCACAGTGATGCTGCAGGCAGGGGCTGCTGGTTTCTAAAGGGAAGCTCTTGGTTCCGGTGCCGTTAGGACTGGAGGAGTTCTGCTGCCGCATCCTCACAAACGGGATTCTCAGCACGAGCTGCGAAGTGCACTGGTTAACAGCATAAGAGGCAGAGATTGCGTCTTAAAGCATTGTGCAGATATGCCATAAGAAGGCAACAAAAGATTCATTATGTTTTCAGTTTTTAAAGTCATTATCTGTAGCCACAAGATGGCGGTTTCTCTTCATACTTCTGTCACAACTGACCTCGGGGTTTTTTGATGTCAATGATTTATACTTCTCTAACTGAATGGAGCCATTCAGCCTGTGCTTGCTGTACACACATCAAGTATTAAACCTGACTTGCTGCATTAGTCTCTTAAAATAATTGTCAGCGCTAAGAATGGCAATGCCCAGTGACAATGAAACCTTCCTGAGCATAAATTAGCTCTGTGGCTGAGTCTGTCATTCCTGTGTCACAGTCGAACAAAAATTCCAGGTTTCACTTTAGCTAAAGTCAAAGCCTCTCTTAATAGCTCTTTATATAACTAAATCAAGCAAATATTTTTTTTGTGGTAAACCAGCTTTAGGGACTGAAGCTTTATTTTTTTCCCATGAAGAAGAGAGGTGAATTAATACATTCAACAAGTGCTAGGAATTTAGACCATTTCTTATTGACTGTAAAATGAAATGGCTGTAACATTTATCTTTAGTAAGACTAACGTGATAGGGAGGACAAACACACAGGCAACATGATATTTTAATTACACTGTGTTATTTGACAGTTCTAATTAAATCCCACTGTCCCAGCACTACAAGTAGAACAGTGGCTGTGTGTGTGAATGAGAAGTTGAAAGGATGGAAAAATTTAGGCAGAGGAACTAAACAAGCCAGTTTCTCTGTGAAGTACCTGCTCCAAACTGCAGCGACCTTCTACTGCAGGTGTTCATTTCCCAAACTACAACCTATCTGTCTCAAAGAGCCTTTTTCCTTTTTAAGAAGGTAACTATGAATTATATTATTCAATGCTTCTTAAGTATACTTGCAACCTGGACTGGCAGGTGAATTCAGTGTGGGTCAGTGTTATTCACTGACCAACTGCTGAACAGCACTTAATTCACAATACTGTGCAACAGGCCGAGTTGGCCACGTGGCCGCACACACCACAGGGGCTGCTCCCGCCTGTTCCTGCAGAAGCAAAACTCCTGATCCCACAGCCCCCAGGTTTCTACGCTGTCATTAAAAGCAAGGTTTCTAGAACGTTCTTGAAAGATCTTGGTTCTGCAGAATCCATACCTACAGGTCCCTGCTGCAAGAAAAACGCAAGTTGCGTTGGCAAAGCCTGCTTAGTCAGAAAAACCTGAGACAGCCCAGTGCCAATTGTGAGCATCTGTACCTGCGATCAGCTGGCTGCCAGCTGAGGCTGCAGCCACGACTGTGCCCTTGGCAGAGCCCCAAGGGGAGGAGGCTGTGGCCGAAGGGCCCCCCCAGCCCCGGGCAGAGCTGCCCCTCGCCAGCACCAGCTGCTGCTCCCAGTAGCAGGAAACGAGCCAGGGGCAGGGAAGGGCTGAGGGCCCCAAGCAGTGTTTGACAGAAACCTCTCTTTACACTTCCAGTGGTTGCCGGCTTTGCTTGATGCATTTTTAAGGCTTCCCTATGGTAACAGCCCTCTTGTAATCTTACAGCCTATATTTGATGGTTATTTAAATTAGAAATACAATTTAACAATCAAACCAAGTTTGGTAAACAAGTGGCGTGCAATAGTAAAATGAGCAGATAGCATTAGCTGTGACATAAGTTGGACCTTCCTTAGGGGTTACTCAGCACAAAGATTAATGAAGCACAAATTTCTAAAAAACTCTAAACCTCTGAACGCTTTGGTCTTCTTACACCCAGGTACACAGAGAATAACACAGCTTCAGTATGACTGCCATACCTTGGCTTTTAGTTAAAGTGATAATAATCCACCCCTTCCTTCAAGTTCAGCGTGTTCAGGTTTGCTTCAAATGCTCCACCTGTCAAATCCTGTGAGGGAAGAAAAAGAGAATTAGATCAACCAAACTCATTTTGGGTTGTAACACATTTTGGTTATTTTGGTTCTTTAGAGCACAGAAGAAAGTCCCATGTGCGGAACTAAACATAAATAAACCAAGGCTCAGTAATGTTTCCATTCAAAAATTAAGTGTATGTTGAAAACTTAGTGCTCAAATTAATACGTTGGGGGCAGCGGGAGGGCAGGTTAGACAACTCATTCTCACGCTGCTCTCTAGAACACAGGGCTGTACTAAGCACAGCTCTGCCGACAGCTACCTGCACATTTTGTTTTCCACTGCAGGCGTTTTCAGAGAATGGACCCAGGGATTGAGTGACAAAACAGTCATTTTTGTAGATGTTGAACAATGATTACCTTAGCTGGTGAAACAAACCCTTCATCAAGCAACTGAAATACTTTGCATAGTTAAAGGTGTTTCCTTTTGAGCCCTAGTTATGTTAGCTGAACAGGAACCCGGGAGGTTTGCTCCATGAGCAATCTTGCAAGGCAGTGATGTCATTAAGAAAACACACCAACCTCAGTGTTTCTGAGCATTTCTACTTTAGTTGTCCTGGAGTCCTTAATTCTACAGATCTTAAGGAATGTCACCAAAAAAAAAAAAAAAAAAAGGAATTAAAGTTCACAATACTCTAGGAGGTAGGTAAGAGATTGCTAGTGTTCTTTTGGTTGGCCCAGAGCGGCGATACTGAAGTTTTCACAATGCACAACAGGACTGCAAGTGTTTAGGACAGGAAGTTACAAAACCAGAGTCCAACAGAAACTCTGGAATTCAAGGAGGTAGAACACTAGATTTTGGCTAGAATAATTGGATTCAAAAAATTGCTCTGGGATCTTGAATGAACCCGAGTTCAGAAACTTAAGGTTTCTGCCTCAGGCGGAGGACAGTACGTCCCCCTTCCCAGCTCGCCGTGGACCCGCCGGCGGAACGGCTCAGACATGCCCCAGCGCTCGGGAGCCTTCCCTTCGAGGAACACTGCCAGCTCCATCAGCAGGGATCTAATAACAAAACAAGCTGACTTGTCTCCTCCAAACCTCTGCATTGTTTCTGCTGCCTGAATTTGTATCGGAAAGGATACACACTGCGTGCGTTACAGACCTCTCGCCCAAAGCCGCGGGCCGGGCCTCGGGAGCCCAGATGAACTCCCCTTTCACCTGCACGATTCTCACCCACCTGCCGTGTTCTTCCACTGTCACCAGCAATGCCAAAAAATACAGAGATGACATACTCTGATCCAGAACGCCAACACATAACCACCAGTCATGAAATTCATAATTGAGCTCTGATGTTTACTAACTATAACAAAAAATAAGAATAGCTAATGAATAATTTGGAGAAGGGCAGGAAAGGGCCCATGGCACAAAGGCTCCACTTCCCTAAGGTGGCCAGATTGTTATCTGAGTGATAAAGCTCTGATTGGGAAAGATGTTGAGTACTTATAATTTTTACTTGAAATCAAGAACACTTGATGGTACTTAATACTTTGAAGGGCTGGGTCCTAGTTTTGCAATGCAGTTAAGGTCCCAAACCATCACTGGTCCATCTATTAAACTTCCTATTCACATCAACAGGGAATTCTACTCAAAAATGTAGGCTCTGGCTACAACCTTTAGCCTCCACTAGTGACTTCATAAACCCAAGATTTTGCAGGTTAGGACATCAGGTATGAAACAGTTGCATCTAGCTTGCTGAAAAATCAACCTGCTCTAAAGAACGGTTAAAAGAATACGTATATAAAAAAGCCCAGATGCTAAATTCAGCAGGAGAGTTAAAAGCAAATCTTACATTCCCAGAGCACAAGACTGAGGTGACAGAACAAGGCAGGGTTTACAATAACTGGTCTAACAGTAAATTTACTGAAAACTCGATACAATTAAACTAGTTTAATTACCGAGACAGAAAAATAAAAATCCCCTTCATTTCAAGCACTTGGAATCCACGCCAAAACAGGGCACAATACATGATTTCTGAGTGTTTTTCTTTTACCTCAAAGCGAGAGAAAATACACAGTTCAAGCCCTTAGGTGAAGTGGTACTGCAGGCTGCTACACAATTTTGACGAGCTAAAGCCCCACTTTTATTCTTTTCAGCAAAAACTTACGCAGACACACAGAGGAATTTCAGCTACAGCCCTTTGTGAAGCCATTTTAAAAAGCAAACTGAGCAAAGATCATGTAGGGTGGCTGCTTTTACAAAAATTATATGTTAACCAAGTAATGCCAATGCTAGCAAGGGAGGAACTGCCTAAAAACATAAATAAGCAAACACTGCTCCAAGTACATGGCCAGCAGAGTCATTTCTTGCAAACAACCCACTTCATAAACATATCTAATCTTCCGAATTACCCTCTTAGAGCTGCATATAAACATGCAATTTTTGTCTCTATCAAAACTAAAAGTAATCCCCTACTATGAACAGCAAAATAAAAGACAATAAGGCCCCAGGCCACTTTCTTCTTCAGAAGGATGGTGATGAACTTATGTTGGTAAATAATAAAGCTAAATTTGGAAGTCTTGGACGTTTAGGAATTTTTTAATGACTTTTGTTAAAGAAATTTGCTGAGAGGGTCTGTGGCTACGTCTGCCTTACATAAACTTCCAACAGTTCCATGCAGCATGGAGCTAGGTTGGAGTTGTTGCATTGACAGCTGTCTACACAAGAAATGTCTGTACGCTCACTGGGGATTTTGTATGTTTGCTTGCTGCGTGACCTGAAACAGAGCAGGGTAAAGCTACTTGCCCTAAATACTCTGAAAATACATGTCACTTGTAACCTCTCAAACACAGGAGTTTTGGTTTCCCCCCCACAGCATGCACAAGGATAGCAGCCTTTTTGCAGGGGAATTTTGTGTCTCTGATTTAGTCTTTCACATCAGCCTGGGACTTCAACTTGTAACAGCATTTTTTGCACAGTTTGATTTGATAAATCTGGGTGAATAGCATCAGAGAAGCAGTGACAGCTATAGCAAAAAAGTCCACATTTTTCATTTGATGCAGTCTTAATATTTTATGTACTTAGCCCCGAATCCTACTTTTTCCTGTGCTCCCACTTTCAAAAACTGTGTTGGAAGAACAAATGCAGAAAAGGTGTTTAAAGAAAAGCAAGTGGGAAATTTTGTCTTTAGGTGTTCCTTCAGGTGTGGGTTGCACAGAAAGCAAGGCAAAGTCAACCGATAAACACAGGGAAGACAAATCCTCAGCACTGTACTTGGCCTTCACAATATCAACACAGATGAATGAACAAGTTCAATACTCTGCTCTTCTCAACCCATTTAGAAACCATTTCTTTTAGTGGTCAGGTCTCAAAGCTCAAACGCTGCTGCTGCAGACAAGATACCTGAATATTTCAAACCACAGACCTTTATCAGCTTCTTTTGTTTTGGTAGAAGACTACTTTCCATGACAAAACTACTACTGAAAACTGTGGCCATTTCAATCCAGCCACAACCTTGCAAGTAGTAAGAGTGGGATTTCACAGATTCTGACAGTCTCCACGATGACTGTGAACAGTAACAGAATACAGCAAGCCTGACAGCGGCTGAAAGAGGTTGCTAAAAACCATTCTGTAAACCCAGCTGTGAAACCCAGTGGTACAGAAAAGGAGGGTCGAGCAGACTTGGTTCTGGAGTGGGACTGAGCGCTGCTGCTTGCTTCCTGAGACCCTCTGATTCCTTTTCTGTCTCCACTGGCTTTTACACTTCCCACACTTTGGTACACATCTATTTACGGTTGTTATTTCTTTCTTACGTTGCCTGTGGTTCCTCAGGTGATAGCAGGGTATTAGGCACCGCTAACAGAAAAATTTTGTTTCAGTTCTTTATTATAAGCTTGTTTTTCTAGCAACCCGATTCTCTGTCTTTGTAATATTAAAATAATAATATGGTATAATGACACTGGTGTACTGTGAGGTTCATATTATTAACAGGTATCAGTATGTTTAAAATCTGTAGAGAGGTAGCTCCATTATGGACTTTCACTGTGTTGTTATGCCAGTTTACTATCAGCATTGTTCTTGTCTGTTTGGCCACTATTTTGTTTTCCCAGTGTATAATGCTGCTAGAACTCCACCTGCACTGATCTTTCCTTACCTCTGCACGAGGGGGTGTTTGCCATCAGCTCTTGTAACACAACTTTCACAGTAGTCAACTGTGTAATTTAATCATGAAGTGAGAGGAGATAACTTGCCTGCAGTTTCTAGAGATTTGGCTCCACACAAATGGCTATTGACTTTCTTAAGTTCTCCTAAAAGGTGAGCTGCTTCAAAGAGATTTTAGAAGCAACTTTACAAACTCTGAAACTGTTTCAAGTAGATCAAATTGTATTTCCCAAGAAAATACTGTGAATTACTTAGACAATACCATGGCCTATAGTGTTCTGTGATCAGCAAGTAGAACACTCCCAGTGGCCGTGAGTGGAGAAATACACTGAAACCAAAACTGAAGTCGTGGACCAGAGTTTTCAGGGAAGATGTTGTATAATAGTCTCATTGTAAGGGCTTCACAAGTTAAATGTGCTTTATAACAGGTTGCACAGATGTTTTGTCTAGGGACTTCCACCCACCATTATATGTAGTATGAAATATTAAATTGGCTGTAGTATCACTAGCTTATCCAAGAGTTTATCAACCAACAGTACATGATAATGCCCTAAGGTACTTTCAGTCTGGCTTCGCAACTCATGATCTCAGGGTTGACTGTAAAGTCGGGAGTGCCAAGTTAAAAGCAGACTCTACCAGATGAGATTCAGCTAATCAAACTCTGAACAGATCTAGTCCAGCGTTAGAATGTCACTGTTTATATGTAGCAACAGGTTTTAGTTACTGTTAGAGACTTTTTCACTCGTGTTTGCAACTAGAATGTATTTGCCATGTTGCTTTAAAAGTTCTGTGTTATCCCATACACTGTGCTTTGCTATTTTAAATATGACTGCAAAATAACTGCTGGTTATCATCTTCTAGTTATGTTATTAGGTCAATTAAACTAGTAGAAATAAGAAAGATACCACAGTCAGGCACAGAAGAGGCTTCAGAACTGGCAGTGCCAAACAAAATGGCTTTTAAGGTCTGATTTAAAAACCAAAGCCTTTGCCATACATAGGGCTGCAAAATATTAGGAATAAACAAGGCCAGGAGGCTGACTGGGTGTGCTCATTTGTGTGTATAATGTTGCTGGGCAAGAAAGTAAAACAGATCCAAGATCTTTGACAGAAGCTGTACCTTTTATTATTCTTAATACTACTTCACTTAATACTGCCGTTTTGAATCCCTGAAATACTCTGAACGATCAGTTTGATAAAAAAGGCCATTCAATTGCATAATAAAAGCTTCTGGGGAAAGCTACTTACAGTAAATAGAAATTAAATTTCATAAGGAGCAAAAACTGATTTTGCACATAAAGCTGAGGCTTACGGTGGTACTCACCAGCTTCACGCAGATAATGAAAGGTGGAGTTGCGTCTCTGAAGTGACATACAGGAATTTTTGGTTTTGGTCTCTCCTGCAAGAAAAAGCAGTAGACTTCAGCAGAGAGGCACACAGGGTTACTTGTTCGCTTAGTTTCAGGAGCTACTAAACACTATAAAGGCAAAAAATTATTTTGAGACTTCATGCTAAGTAGTCCAACTGGTCACATGCTACTACTCACTATTTTGTCAGTTGTTTCGAGTATCCCTGATTTTCTTACCATAATTTTTCAATACAATTGTGTTTCTTTGAACAAAGTTACACATTATACCAGATCAGAATTGAGAGCTTTCTGCTATTGAAAGAAGGTCCGACTCCTCCACTGCTTCCTCCTCACCTCCAAGCTCTACTTTTAGCCCTTTCCCAAATGATTCCCTCTTTGCTCCGATTGCAAGGTATGCTGCTTTAATAGCCTTCTTCATAAAAAATACATTATTTTTTTGGCAGATTAATTTTCTGCTACTTTAGTGAGCTGCATCAGCTTACAGTGCCATCAGAGAAGCATCAGAGCAGGCACAATAGCAGATATAAAAGAGAATATTTCCCTCTCAGTGGGAGCTGCTAAATGGCTTATACCCAGCTGGGACTTCACCATGGATCCAAGCTGCAGAATCTTCTAAGGATTCACAACAGGTTGCAGTGCAAACTTCTTTACAACGATCTGAGAGGATGGGTCTGTCAGGAAGACCAATGCACAGGATCTGTAATAATTCTGCTGACAGAATTACTGCACTGGTCGCTCGTGACTCCTCAGCATTTCAGGTCAAAATCCTGAACTCCGGTTGCTTTCATGCAGCTGAAAGCACGCGTTAGCTTCCCCGTATGGAATTTGATTGTACAGTTACTCTAGCCTAACCACAAGCCGTATCTGAGGAGGTGCCCCTCCTCTCCCTCTACCCCTCCCTCAGTCCTGCTCCCATCAGATATAAGGATCGTGCAACCTCAGGGTAATTTGATTCACAAGATAACTTGCTGGAAAACTTTTTATTTTGAGGGTTCCTTTTCTGCCAGGTCAGCTAAGTGAATCAAGCCATCCTTTAGCCGCAGGACTGCTCGACCCACTCTAAACAAAGCAGCGGGGGGTGGCCGGGGCCGGCGAGCGCAGTCGGACCGGCTGAGCCCTAACGTCAAATCGCCCTCGCGGAAGGCGGCGGATCTGGTCACGGGATCTCATCCAATGCCCAGGGAAACCCAGAACTGTCCTCGCCAACTGTTGGGACTGATCCTGGATGAAACTTTAATGATAGCTGTTAGCTCAAGACCTGGAGTTAAATTAATACTGCTTTGATACAAGACTCTTTTTCTCTATGGTTTGTTTGTTGCCACCCAAATATCATGCTTCCTTGTCTAGGGAATGAAACGTTGCTGCGTACAATTTTAGGCTCCCAAGGAACCTAACAGGTTTATTCAGATACAGTATAACTATAATACACAGATAGGTTACAATTAGTCACAGAAGCTTTCTTTATTTTAATAGATATTTGACCTTTATCCATCACAAGCCAAATTCTACTTCCACTTAAGGGCAAAAACTGTCAGTGAAGGCTGTGTTTTTCCCCATCATCAGAATCCTTTCAGAGCATATATGTTTTTGTCTTTCTAAACTGACTTCAGTGAGTGTGAGGTCCATAGTTCTGGCTCCATAGTTTGCACTCCAGCATCAATTCCCAGCTCTCTAGTCTTCTGTCACAGCTTCCTTACCAAAATGAGTTGCTATACAATATTTAAAATCAACGATGTATTCTTTCATCACATTTCCCAGAACACTTCCAGATCACAGTAAAGAATGCAAGAGTACTTATAACTCACCTCAGATTCTTCATAAGTGTAGAATCCTTTTGTTATTTTCTTTTCATCAACATCACAAAATGCAGTTACCTGACAAAACAGAAGCAGATCATTTCCATACCATTCCTTGCTACCAGCAGACATTTCACCTGTAGGGTACGTATGGAAGCAATGCTACAGGCGTGTGAATGAACACAGGGACAGGGCAACGCACCCTGGTCCTCCTCCGGAGCTGAAAAGTTCATTAAATCCTTTCTGGGTGTATCTAAAGGAGATGGGCAAATTTTGCAGTTATCTGTGAGCACATTATGTTTTATGAATGTGAGAAAGGGTGATCTAAGCTACTGCCTGTGTAAGGGAAAACATCTGTGAGATCATCAACTTCATCCTCAGCGATATGCTAAGTAAACTAAAACCAGAGACTAGCCTCCTCATTTTGGCACTTCCACTAAACACCTGAGATCAGATAATGCAAACCTTGCTCTTTCTGCCCACCCCAAGCACATAATCTACCACCGGATACCTCAGTAGAGCAGCAATGCGCTGCTATTGCTTTGGATGCTCTGGTGATACCAGCCTCAGTTCTAAGTCATAACACACCAAGTTTGGGAATTCCTATGGTTTAGGACTTTGTATTTTTCACCTGAAAAGTTCAGCAGATTTGGTGTTTAAACACATATAATTACTGCTTCATTTTGGTTATTCTTACTGAAGTTATGGAAGCATTATTTGCAGCCCTAGTTGCCAAATATTTCAGATGTTTTTTTATTTGCATTCCTCATAAATATGCAGGCAGAATAAATGCCTGCAATCCAAAATACACAGTAGCCTCATTTTTGAACCATTAGGTTGCCAGTAACATTTCTGAAGACTTTTTAAAATAAGCAGAGTGGTGTTTTTCTCTGACTTCCACTGGATGTATTCATATTATCTACACAGAACTCTTACACTGAAGCAGAACAGTTAAGATATTTAAGGTCTTGCAGAAATCAATTATTCTGGTGAAAGCTAGAGAGCAGTTTTCCTATCTTTTTAATTGTTGCATTAAAAATTGATTAACAACACTTACTGCTGAGAAAATTTGAAAAGCCAAACAGCTGTTTATTAATTTATTAAGTTAGAGAAAGCTGCAAAATGCTGGCTTGCTTTATGTGTCTACAAATCTTTCTCACGCATTTTCCTCCTGTGGGTGCGATAGTTTTCTTTTACCTAAAGTGACCTCATTCTGTTTGTGCAGAGCAAAACACTGACACAAGAGCACTGGTTTCATAACGCCGAACTTTTGCATTCTTTGTTGCTACTTCACCCCTGCTGCAGCGCCACCTTTACAGCCCAAGGGCAAAACCCGCAGAGGAACTGATTTGTTCCATGTCCTTTCAGGCAATGGCCAGATAAAGCTGCATTCTCTTGCAACATAAAAGGTGGTTTTACATCAAAAATACTTTGCAGATATTTCCACTATCCAACGGAACAGTTTTCTGTCCAAATTCTTAAATACCATAATATCAGTTCTTCCATTAAACATCAGTGGAAAGAGAATACGAATAAAACCATCAAGGGACTACAAATAGGGCGAAGCGCCACCACCGTGCCAAGTCAAGGTGGAAAATATAGCCAGTAAAGTGGAGGGGGTGGGCAGGGATAGTCTTTGGAACCACTTAGAGGTAGACACACATACCTGGAAAATAGGTTGCCTCAAAACAGGCACCGAAAGAAAGAACAGAAGATTGAGGAAACATTAAATTTTCCCTTTGGGGCTCTATGACTAAAGGAATCACATTACAGGCCAGCAGATACGGACTTTTGCTTTGGATGCTCCTGATACAGGGATTGCACTAAGGACACTTAGCCCTGTTTCAGGCATTATAATGGAAATAAAAAGAAAGGAGGGAGTTCAGGGCAGTACTAGGAAGTTACTACACGTTGTACAAGGTCTTTGTGGCTGATGCAGGCTGGGTTAGACAGTAGCAAACACAAGCAACTCCTTCAAGCACAAAGACTAAGAAACAGGATCCTTCTGAGGCTTTCTTTTTTCTCTTAAACACAAGTTAATACACTTTACATCCCCGGCCCTATTTCCATGACCACCGTAATGCTTTATTGTACTGCAGACTGAGCGCAGTAAACTACATCCCAAGACTTCCTCTACCCATCTTATTTATGTGTGTGTATATATATGTATGTATAAGAAGGGAAGCAAATAGAAGCCACAGTGGAAAGAGAGGTTACTTAGCTGTATACTTTTTATTCTGTGTTAACCACCTTTAAAATTTCCCAATATTCTGCAGTTCTCAGTTCCACCACTAAGATTTTTTTGTCCTAGAAGCTCTGTTCATTATAAACAAAATTTAGCAGGTTGTCTTCACTGTCAACCCAACAGAGTTCGGGGAATAGAGTCCAATACACTGACTCATCTTGTGATAATTGAAGCTATTTTTTCAGCTGCTCACACTGCTGTAGATGTTAAAAACCAAACTAAAACACCAAAAGTTCTGACATAAGGTAAAGTGAATTTCTATCTATACTTTCATGTCAGTAACTGAGAATTCAGCTGTAAGATCTGTGCTGGAAAGTGTCACACTGTTCACCATGTTATGATACAGTTAACAGAAACACCCGACTAGTGCATAGATTTCTTCTTGATATGCACAGTGTTAGAGAACCAAAGATAGTTCTTGTATCACCAGATTACCAATAATCATAATACTTCCTCTTATTCTGTGCCATAACAATATTACCATGTGTAAAAAATTCTGCAAGCTGCCTTTGCCATACTAACCACCCAGGCCCCAGACAATCGAGCACACAAAACTCCCAGTAACAGCAGCTGTGTGAAAAAAACACTTGACAGGTAAGTCTGTGACAATTTTCCCTTGGAAGATGGAAATGACTGTAACCTTTTTTTAGAGTTACCACTAAGGTATCTCCACATACAATTTTTCAATGGATTGAGCCAGCTTAAATCTGATATTTACAGCATTATAAAACAGGTCAGACTTGAATGGGCAATTTTTCTGCCAGACTCTACACCACGTGGGTGGCCAAAATGCAAGTCAACTATTTTTCTGACACACATTATTTATTTTCCTATTAAAGAAAATCTATGTCTGGAGTCTAAATACAGGACTTACACACAGTTGTTTATCCTGTAAGGAGAACTCCAGGCATCAGGCTTATGAGAGATATTTACTTTATACTATTAGGATAAACCCAGAGTTACCTATTTATTTTCCTGCATTAATGGGCTGCTTTCTCGTATCTTTTATGAAGACCATCTATCCATACATGAACTACTGCCTCCCAGGAAGGAATTCAGGAATCGTAAACCTATAAAGCACTCTCCAGATGTTTTTTTTCCCCCCTCCTTCTAGCAAAATGGCTCTTTTGCAATGCCTCTAACAATATGACACCATTGAAGCTTATGGAATCCTCAGATCACACTTTATTTTAAAAATATATAAATAACTTATTTTTGTATAGAACATCACTTGTATGAAAATCATCATAATTCCAAAATAAGGAAAAAAGACTGCTATTTCTCTCAGCTAAAAACTGGAAGAGACTTCTAGATATCTGTTTTATACAAGCTAAATAATTACTGTAAGTGATTTTTATAAATATGGTTTGCAACACACATTAACAACAGTGTAAAGGAAAAAGGATAAATAGTTTTCTCCCTCATGAGAGAAAGTTTGTATGTCTTGAAAGATAAGATATTTACTCCAAAAAAACCTCTGCTAGGGGAAGACACATTTGCAGAAGATAAAAGCACTTCTCTGGCTGGTTCTTTTTAATAAACACAGCAGCTGTGTGAAGGGACACACAGGCTGTGCCTATCAGACCTCCCTGTGGTAAAAGGAGATTAATGTGCAGCAGATTAATCCTACTCCAAATGCACAACCAAATAAGTCAGTAAGAGGGGGCTTGTGGTACAACAGTAATTACCTAGCTGTTTGAGCTCTGCTACTATTACACAAGAATTAAGTTTGTTTCATAGTTGAGTTGTTTACTGCCTTGCTGGCTGCTGCAGAGGATGTTTCCTTACACTTCCCATTCAACTCAGATTTCCTAATGGAAAAACTGAAAGATTTCATCAGCCTAATAATGTCTTTTTGTGGTGAGTGGTCTTCATAGGATTTTATTCCCTCATCTTATTTTCACCTCTGGTCTACTTTAGGTCTGTAATGATCACTTACAGAAAACAACAAAACATAATGATGGCAAATTCTTCAGACCTGTTCTAGCTGGAAGGATATGAGAGGCAAGTTTTACAAGGGAGAGTGAATAACGTAGTAGAGCATGATAGAAAAAATGGACAACCCTTTTGATAAATGGTCATCTGCACATTTTCTCCTCTCCCTCCTCATTACAGCAATTGGTCTCAAAATTTTTCTTTAAAGAAGACAACCTGCAAACTCTCTACAAAATTCTGTATGAGCAGATCTTCCCTATTGCATCCCGTCCACATCTCAGGCAATCCATCCTTCACCCATTTGAAACTTCTAGTGACCCTGTTGATTCTCCTATTTATAATTCTTTCATTCAAACTTATATAAAGCCTTGGAAGCGTGTTAATATACATCTCCACAAAAGTTAAATCCATTTTGGCCATTCCTGTCAAAACAAAGTAACTAAAAGCATTATAATGCAAGTTTAAATAGATACAGTTAATGACAAACAGAAGAGACAAGCAGAGGCATAAACATCTTCCAGCACACCACAAGTGGAACCAGGAAACTAGCAAGCAACTCCGTCCCAGCCTGAGTGATTTTCAGTATCAGGGTGCTGCTTTTATTTCACCTCTTTAGCATTATAGCCATGACAGAAGCTGTGGGTATCTCTAAATTCCAAGCACATATTTCACAACTCCATTTAAAGACGCTATTCCATTAAAGATATCAGCATCATCCCCCTTTGCACATGTACATAAAAAGTCGCTCAAGAGAATTTTAATACCAGAATCCAATGTGCAAAATGAGCTTCTAAATATTGTACATACAAAATTTCCCTTATTACACACAAATGCCTTTATGTGTAACAGTGTAGGAACTAGTTGCAAGCGTCTCGTTTCTCTGGAACAGATAACTGCATTAGTTATGTCAGCAGCTTTCCAAGCGTGCATGCCTCTGTACTGACAAAACGGACATTGCAAAAAGCGCATCTTCCTGATTGGAAGCAGCAGGGAGATTTCCCTGTCCTATTTCAGCATGAAGTATTTGCTATAGTCAAAAATGAAGCCTTTATTTTACTCCACGTCATTTTAAGATCCTTTCTACCTGGATTTAACTGCAGCTTTCAAATTTCATGTCTCACTTCTTGTTCTGTACGCTCTCTTTTAACTCGCTTTCATGTTGTCATTCTATCTTTCACTACACAGTCAAGGTGGGTGTGATATTCTTCCCGTTAAGTTTCTTTGCTTTTTACATGTCCCCACTTCAGTCTCTCATACTGCCATATACTTTAGAGTAGTTAAAATGATACAAAACTTACACATTTCTTGCTTTTGTGAGTGAGCTGAAGAATCACAGTTGAAGTACATGGTTTAGTGATTTTGCTCTTAGAAAAAGGTGAAGGGAAACCGAGAGATGGTTCTAAATGGTTAATGAGCTAGGAAAAAGGGTGAACAAAATATTTCTTGAAGCTTTCAAGTTTGCCACTGGTGGATATGGTTGTCATAGAGAAACTTCATGGGCTGGCTGTGTACTAGTACTGTTTCCATGCCACTAATTAGCTGATGCTTATTTTGTCCTTTCTCCCTCCTTTTTTGTTAGTAGCTACTTGAGCACTATTTTCAGCTATCGGAAATGACACAAAATGTTAATGCTGAAGTTCTCCTTTTAGCTAAAGTTTGACGGAGAATAAAAGAGCAGACAAGACAGCTCAGAAAACCTCCAGGCATATGTAGCATCCCAAAAACATTTGGTTTCCATCTTCAGCTGCAAATTATAGAGCAGACGGATGTGTTTTAAACAAAAAACAAAAAAAGGTCTGTTCGACTTCATTCTTGCAGAAACGCTAATACTGAACCACTGTCAACTGCGTGAATCAAGAAGGGGACAGCCAGGAAACAGAATTTCCCTAAGAATACTGAGATCTGGTAATTAATTCATAAAAAACCTACTAGTTGAATAATTATTTTTTTTCTTGTGTTGCTGTTTAGCAAAAATACTGAGCCTTGGATTTTTGCCTGAACTCTTTGGAGACAAAGCATTATTTTAATATTCACCATACATATGTCTGAGGAAAAGAGACTATTGCTTAGGTGTCCTTTTCTCTTTTAACATAGCCATAATTCAAATTCAGACTGTTTTCCAAACAGACTAGACTAATAATTTGTTAGTGACTATGAGCATACACAGACTGCTGCTTCCTGGAATTGCCAAAATTTTGTTTTCTAAGAAACAATGCTGTTCAGTACGCAACATATTTATACTTTCCAGACAACCCACAAAAACCTAGTCAGTATAAGAAATACAACTGCTTTGTTTATCGGGTTCTAAAAATACCAGAAGCATTCTTTTTTGAAAAACATGTTTTCTTACATGCCCTAAGCTTAACAGTTCAAATTAATTAATTCTCTTCCTGAAGATTTAGTAGAGAGTTGGTTTTTTTTTTTTTTCCACAATTACAAAATAATACAAGCTGTATGTAATAGTTTTTTGTTTGGTTGGGGTTTTTTTTATTATTATTTATTCTAGGAGTATGTGTCCCAAAATTTCTACAGGTACTTTGTGCCAATTTAGAAAACACTGCTGTGATGCAACATTCCAAGCAAAATCAGTCTCATGACATTTAATGAAATTCTGAATCTCAATAAAAGTGTGCAGCAACGGTGAAGCAGAGCATAGGTGAAATTTTCAAGAGTCTAAACCAACTTAAAGTATAAACCCAACTGAAATTAAATTTAGACAGTTGAATTAAATACCTTAGTTAGATTATACTGCTTTTTTTGGCAATTTTACCTGCATTTCAAAGGGTATTAGAACTTCTAAGATCACAGTTTTACACAACTGGACCTTCAGAGGAGAAAATGGTATTTGTATTGATGTAATACATCATATTTTGTCTTAAGGGGCTTTTGGAATTGTATTTTAAAGGTCTCTGTGTTATATATTTGATTAATTCATATCCCAGGGCCTCCATTTACAAGAGAACACTAGATTCTACTTGTAGATTCAAAATGATACTGAATCTCTAGTGTTCTCATAATTAACAAAATATACGAAAGCTTAAATCTTGTTAAGGTAGTCTTTTAAGGGTGATACAAGAAAAGTATTTTATTTGGTTTAGGCCTGGCAAGGACGAAGCAACAACTATTTACAATCTTTGTTCATATGAGATTTTAGAGTCTTTGGCAAGAGTTGGAGATTAGTCACAAAATACCTGGAGGATTTTTGAGGAAAAGTATAAGATGAGGTTTAACTAGCCTCCTTTTCCTGTTTTTAATTTAAAATAAAATGAAGATTGCCATGTATTAACTACTGCAAATTCTATGAATTTGTTTCCTGAAAATCCAGCAGCATAATCCTTCGATTAGCACCTGGACAAGTGAGATATTTTAACTACTTCTACAGCCTTTTGCCAATAACTTACTATGAAACATTAGGATATCATTTAAGCTTCAGTTCTGACAGAGATGGAAAGACGGGATCTCGCTTTTGGCAAAGGTAGGAAGTTACAATGGCAATCATAACGAGCCTCAACAACTACATGAAACTAGGGCTTTATTCATTACAGATAATACTAACTTAATCAGAAATTAGCTATCCAAAAGCTAGATCTCTACTAGCACTTGGGATGATACAAGTCACTTTCTGAAACTATTTATCTTCATTGGTTATTGAGAAAACCACTGAATACTTCAGATGACACGTCCAACTTAGTGGATAAAATCTGAGTACTCTAAATAAGGTATTAAGGATCAGACTGTGACTTTATTTCAGCAGTAGTTTTCTGAAGTACATTTGCAAAATGAGTCACGCTTGGCATGTGCAATTGCATCTGGCATGTAAGCTTGCTAAATGTATCTGGTATAGTATCCAGTACTTAGTGGGTTAATGCTCAATGCAATATTTCAGTATCAAACTAAAGCATACTGGAATATGTGCAAATGTAACCTTGACAGAAGCAAAACAGTATCATGGCCTGCAACACTGCCAAAGCAAACGTTATGTAAAGGTCAGCTGGAAAGAACGTCAAATCCAGTTAATTAGAAGCACACTGCCGGTGCTAGCATCCCGGGGAATGAAGGTTGTTCCTTACTGAAGGAGAGGTAAACTTTGGTTCTTTGGCAGAAAAGTGGCAAAAAAAAAATATTATTTTTCTCTTGTCCTTTTTATCAACTCTGCAGTGACATCTTCAAATTACCATTGTGTTTGCTGAACAGGATGTGAAGTCCTGAATGAGTCACCTACAGAAGTAGGTGGCAGATGTAACCCAAACTAGAGAGATGGTTCTATCTTAATATCAATCTCCATTTTGGCTTGGCACAAAAAAAGCTAGAAAACAAAACAAAACCAAAAAAACCCAACGCCTAAGATGGTGAGACACTGCTACAAAAACAACAGTGTCTATTTTTTCCATAACATCTCAAAAATCTACCAGACAAGCTGCCACCTTTTCTCTTTGAACTTATTTTCTAATTCTTATAAATTTGCAGACAGAAAAGTGCAATGGTTGCTAGCAAGTTAGTGGAACTTGCAAAGTACTCTGCAAAATACTGATGAAATAGAACATTTTCCTAAACTCCACCCAAAGTCATGTGCACACTGTACTGCATGACCAAGGTAACTCAATACATTTAACGGACAGTTCTGTCCTCTTTGAATGAAGTAACTGATTGGAGACACACAGCATTTAATCTTCCTTCTTCATACAGTTCACCCACTGCCACGTGATGGCAATGAAGCAGGGATAGCACTGGAATATCAAGCAGGAAACTCAGGTTCAATTCTTGTGCTGTATATTTCTGCTGTGAGCGTCTCCCATGTCTATTCAGTAATTTCAACTACGGGTATACAAATTTCTTCCATTCTTTTTCATATGTGTGTGGTCTGAGGGCCATAACATTAATCAGGTTTACATATACATTTGTCATTTTGTCTTCCCATCCATATTTTTAAGAAAAGAAAACACATTCGGTAATAAAATGAATGTTCTGTGGCTCTTGATAAGAAACAGCCATTTGACATTAGCCCCAAAGCCTTTATCTAAAAAAAAGTTGTTACACAACAGAAAATGCTATAAAAGTAAGGTATTTAAACTCTCAGACAAATCTCTCCTGAGAAATATCTTCCACTGCCAAACATAAGTAACCTCCACATTTTCAAGTGATTGTGAATTAGATAGTCATGTACAATAGTTTCTACTTGCCTGTTCACCCTGCTCCCCACCCCTATTTTTAAACAATCAAGCTTTTCAGAAGGGAGTTACAGTACAACTAGTCCTCATAATACAAGCCAGGTTGATCAGCATCCGATAGGGACCTGTCCAGTATCCACTTCAGAACTGGGCAAATATTATTCATGTATATGTACTGGACATGAATAATCCTGGACAAGGTAGTTTAGTATTACAACATCCAAATAAAGAGTTATTCTACTCACCCTGGGTACTTGGCTACTACACTAGCAGGCCATAAACAGTTATATGGTGTGTCTAACTATTACTGTGCATAGCCACCAGCAAGCAGGAACACGGGTGCACATGTAGCACTACCTACAGACCGTACGCTCTAAATAAAGTAATACAGCATTTTAAAAGAAGAAATACATCATGGAGAATTTCCCCAATTTATCTTAATCATCAGCTAGTACTTTGGGGACAAAATATCCTATGAGAATTTTGCTACATTATGTTAGACGAAGCAAAAAGGCATATGAAAGAGAAGAAAGTGGGTTTGTATAGATGCTACCCACTCTTTCTAGCTCACCTTTTTCTGATTAGCTGGTGACAAGCTTCTGTAGAGCTTCTTGCCTTGTTTGCCAGCATTCCAAATGGTGAATGTTGTCCAGGAGCTCAGGACTCTGTCTTCAAGAAACCAGACTCGGTGATTCCAGATGGTTCCCCTCGAGAGTTAGGAAAAGGTTGGATTTTAGCATTATTAAAACTTTTAGCATTATTATATACCTATATGCATACGTACATAGTCACATAAATATAACCCTGACCAAACTGATTCACAACACACGATACAAAAAAAATTACACCAAAGCATTATACTTGAAATTTCCAAGTGAAATGTAAACTGTTGCTATAAAAAAAAGAAATTTTGTGGAAGTTCTCAGACAAAAATCATTATTGTGGGGCAGCTACAGTAACCTGCTTCTGGTCTGCAAGCACAGCTAGAGATTTTATAGAAAAATCAAAATCCGTTCAAGTTTCCCTGACTTAAAGGATCTAACTGTCCATGTGGGTAGTCCCCAGGTTCCAGTGAGGAACAGGAGCTGCTACAGCTATGCTGTTGTCAGTCACTGTCATCTATGAATCAGGCTGCTCCACCTCCTAGTTGCAGTTCTGATTATCCATAATCCTGTATGCATTACACCAATTTTGGTTCTATTACAAAACAGTAAAATACATGAGTATGATCACTAGAGATGTCCGATGATCTGGCATTACAGTAACATCTGATTTCTACCACAGGTTTTCACATTTCTCCTTTTCATAATAGATCATCAAATTTCACAAAGCCCCACAACAGATACAAATTTACTATTCCAGATCATTCTTATGAAGTGTACCTCTGAGGTACAAATATAGTATTTGAGCTTATTGAAGTCAATAGGTAACTTAATTTGGTCCCAAAAGTTTGTTAGCAAACTTTTCTAATATTTTAATGACAGGAATTTGGTGTTTTTATTTATGTCATTCCTTCACAGCCCTGAGTTATGGTTTGAAAAGCATGCAGCCTGCTTAGTACGAAGACATTTGGATTCTTGCTGGGATTATTAGTCAGCTCCAGAGAGCCCACTTCACGTTAGCATGCGATTCTTGAGCACAGCCAAATCCTGCTTAGCACTTCATCATTGATTGTGGTGTGATAACTTGGAAAGAACTTCACACACAAATAAATGTACCCAAGAAGAACAGCTACTTCACATAAAATTTCCACACTGTTTCGAGGACTACGACCGTGCACCAGCACTTCAACTAATGGAGAAAAAAAATCTTGGATTTGACTGCAAATTTCTTCTAATGCAACCACAAGCTGCATTCCTGCTGCAAAGCTTTAGCTGCTGCTGGCACCCTTTGACACTTGCCTTTTTCCATGTTCATTAGAGCATACTATATTCCCAGAAGGAAAGTTAAAGGAAAGAAATGTGAAGGTCAAGTATTTTTCCAGGATCACTTTACTGGAAATTTTAGAGCTTCTGCTAGCTTCTAAAACGGATGATTATTGCTTTACACGTAAGTGGAAAGGTTTTAAAACTGATTTTACTTTGAAATGCGACTTCAGAAGGATAACACTGTATTACACTCCAGAGTTACTTCAGAATCTGTTCTATTCAGTTGAGTGACACAGGCAAGTTTCTTTTCCACTTGAGTTCGCAAAATTAAGAAAGCTAAGGGAAAAATAGGCAATGTAAAGCATAAAAAGAATTATCAACTAACTTCTAGTTGTAGGGCAAACACTGGAATCTGTGTCCAAGCACACAGAAAATGTTTCTAATTATCATGGAGATGTCTCAGTACATTCACAGTACTAGTTCCTTCCAGACAGTATGCATTTACTGTCCAGGTGATGGGGGCCTATATTCCACAGGAGTCACTATGAAGGTAAAATTCAAGCAGACCAAATCTCATTGCTGGTAATCACCCACAAAAATTTCAGACTGAAGCAGATTTACTGACCCAATCTTATCTATGAATGTTATATTGAGAAATGCAAGTGGAGAAAGTATGTAAGAGAATTGCATTCAGAAATAAAAGGATATGAAAGTTTTTAAACTCCAAATTAATTTGATCATTGTTCAAATACAAGCATGTTGTCAGACAGCTTCACTTAAGCACCAATAAATGGCTTTCTTAAAGACCTGTTTTGAGTTGTGAAAGTGAAACTAATATACCCAGCAGTTGTGATTTTTTGTTTGTATCACTACGAGGCACTTAAGAAAATGCTCACAGAAAAGAATTTAAAAATCATATCTCCATATTGTGTGTGTCCTTTTTAATGAAAATTCTAAGTTATATCAAACACTTTGCAGTCCTGAGTTAACCCTGAAACACTTCCGGCAGTGCAAGGCAAGATCATCTGATAAATGCACAATTGAGGGGACAATTTGTGACTGAGCTTTAGAGTGACAGTCACAGTCTTTGCGAAAACTTGCTCTGCACAAACAATGTATCTCACATGTTGAGGCAAAAGGTGGCTTAAGGAGTGTCAAAAGAGAGTTTCAGTTACCCCCTTCAGGTTTCTGGTTCACCTAATTTGCCACATTTTTTTGATGTTTCCAGAACAGGTAACTGGGATTCCTGCCTTAAGGGAATGCCATTTTCCCACCCTTTAAGAGCCAGTGCAGGTGCAACAAGTGGGAACTGTAGCAACGTGCAAAGGATGATTAAAGAAAATGCCTGAAACAATCTAGAAGTTGTACAAACCACTGTGAGATGATTCTCACAGCTATTTTCAGATTTTGCATTATTACATATTCATAGCCACCAGCAAAAACTAGGAGGTATTACTACTCTGCATCATCCCAAATCAAGGCTGCTTTTCCTAGCCGTGTCAGAAAGGACTGAAGAAAGCCATTTCCCAGTAACCTTTACTATCATTTCCCAGCCGGTATTGAGTTAACAAGATTTTCCTCAGCCAGAAGGTAGGATCCAAATTCTTCTGACTATAGAAGTTTGTTTCCACATCCTAATCATCCTCCGTGATCCAAATTCTTGAAATACATTATTTTTCCCATTTCTTTCATTTTTTTTGTCACTTCTTAACAACAGAAATATTAGAAGTATACATTTTCCTACTTGGAAAATAATTCTTAAGGCTTACATAATTTTCCTAAGATCACACTTGCTGTGGCCCCTCAAAACCCATCAGTTATGTAGTCTGGCAGGGAGGAGAGGAGCCAAAATTCTGCAGGAGTGAAATGAGGGTATTCATGCAGTGGGTAAGTATGACTACGAAGTGTGTGCCTCAGTCCCAAGTAGTTATTACCATACCATGCACCCAAGTAATATAACAATGGAGCTCTGTTAAAATATGTGGTGACCTACTGACTGAATACAGGAGTCAAGAAACATCTGCTCTACTCCTATTTTGAAATGAAAGATAATGTGACAATAAAAGCTATATGATTTAATGTCTGAGCTCAGTTAAACCTCGCCATATTGTTTGACTGCCTTTCCCCTCCTTCCCCCAGTGAGGCTACATAAGTGAATCAACAGAGCAAGGACAGATGTACAAGTACTTGAGAAATGTGCAAATACCAGCCCAATGTCCTAAGCAGTACTGGAATTTTAGGCATTGATTACCATCCACAGTAATACTATAAATCTATAAATCTGACCTTTTCTATACACGTTGGTCCCGCACGCTACTCGGGTAACACCAGACAGGGAGAGGAGCTATTCAAGTGAATGGCCTCTTCCAGTGGTTTTTTATTCATGGCAGGATAAGAGAGTTCTATATTATAGGTGAATCTCACCTGATAGATAATCCAGAGGTGGGAGAACAGAGAATGTTTTTATCACAGTGAGAGCTGAAAGAACAGATGCCTTATACCTAGTTTTGCATGCAGAATTCAAGGACCTTACTCTGCACAGGAAATTCAGAAATGAATCCCATTTGAACCTTGACCATACTGGTGAATAAACTGATTTTTTTTTTTTTTTTTGTCGTTGTTGTTCTGTTGAACTTCATGTGAACTTATTAATTGCTGGCCTACATCGTCCCACTGAGTTATTACATTTACACTGTTAATAGGTTCTATTAATGTCTGAGTTCATCTTCAGGTCATGGGTCATTAACTGAGGCATGGTTTGCAATGTGGCCTATTTTTCATGAAAGGCTTATTAAGAAAGACAGAGACTATCAATGTTAATGCCATTTACTTTTCAAGAATCTAATGAGGTCATTAGTTTCCATGTTTAATTGAAGTGCCAAATGCAAGAATGGAAGATAAAAATGCAGTTGGCCTCATCTTTATTTCAGTTGCACAGGAATACGTTACGCTATTCCTCTCTCCTGTCTATTTTTGGACGCGTATGTTTTTGCAGGAAATGAAGCAGGCATTCCTGCGCTCATCAGTGACACGAGACCCATCCTCAGAGTCCCCCTAAAACAACCAAACGTATGTTTCAGACTAAGTGCCTGTTCTCCTTTGCTTAGATGACACTGGAAGATTCTAGTGCCTGAAACCAGATGGTTTCAATAGGTTATGTAATTTTGGTTATTTCTGCAGAACAAGCTCTTAACAATATTATACTTATTCTGAATACATGGCATATGAAATTACTGTAAGCCTTGTAAGTACGCTTCACATTTTCTGCATAAAAGGGAATCGCCCAAATCTCAAACGGAGGGTACAAACCTTATGTTCTGCATATATTAAATTTCTCTTGACCAAAAGCTTGTAAATGGCTACAGATTAGCTACCTGCCCCAGCTGTGTCTTCATGAGCAATACCACCTAAAGACAAGTACAGTGTTTTATTGCTCAACTGGTTCCAAGCTGACTTTTATCTCGCCATGAGGTACATTGTTTTATATACAGTTCATTTTTCTCCCCTTTGGTAAGATAAAAATCTATGAATTTTACAATGTTTTTATTATACACCAAACTTTCTTACTACAGTACTTCTCACTATAAAGCCAGCTCTGATCTTGCATCAAATCAGTGTAATGTAGCCATGTAGCACAAAGTACACACAGCCCTAGGACACAAGCTGTGAGATAAAATGATTTAGATTTAAGAGATACAATATGTAGGATTTTGTGTTGTAAATTCCTGGCTGAGGAGAAGTTTCTCAAAAATTATATTGCTCATTCACATTTAGCAGGTATCCATCATAGACTTTAGGTGAAATTACAATGAGAACGTTTATATTTCTGTATACACCTAATGAAATCTAAATATAGACACTGTACTTCATTCAGATTCTGTCACACACCCAAAACATTTAACACAGCCTGATGCCTCCAGGGAAAGGGAGAATGCAAGTAAGATTTTGTTTCCTGCTTCACAGATACTTTCACCTCTAGATATTTGTTCCAGAAGGATACTAATCATAGGAAATGACCTAGAAATCATTAGTGTTTACAATTATACACAGTAAGTAACAAGAACAAAATGTCACTTGCCAAGTAGTTTTATATGTATTTTAGAAAGTCTGAAAATGCAAAATAAGGCATTATTTTCCCCTGAACAGTAATGAAAGACACTCATGTACACTGAAATCAGCCTATAACAGGCTAGGAGCAACTGCTGTCTTCGCTGAGAAGACTGAATCACCACCAATTTTGTATAAACAAGTCCTATTAACCAGATCTATTTTTTAAGACTGAATCTAGGCATAAACTGTTTAAAATTTAAAAGAAACAACTTTCCTACAAGCATCATCTTGATTTCAGACAAGATATGAATCTGATTCATGAGTTATTACTCCAAATCCAGGTCTAGGCTAACTCTGAAAATTCAAAGACAACGTAGGCCAATGGTGAAAGGCAAAATACCACAGAAAACTGCTCAAACAAAACACACCATGAAAAAAAAAAAAAGGGGGGGGGGGCAAAAAAACAAAACCAAACCAGCAACCAGACTTCTCGAAAAGGTAGAACATGCATTAAATAAGGTGAGGTTACCAAAAGGCAAATTACTAAAGCCCAAATTTAAATTATAAACTTAAACCTTTGTGATGAGTCCACTGATCTCTCTTTGCTCAATGCACACCTCAGTCTTTAGAAACAAATGCTGGCCAGCCCTTCAGAACTTAGGCAACAAACAAGGGAACAAGCCAATAAGCGACGTTACACAACCTCATATTTGAAAGTTTGCACAAAATATTAACAGTAATACCAGCAAAAAGCCAACAGGAAGACTGGCTAGCCTGATGACTTAGAATGAGACAAGAAAGGTGCCAATTTGGACATGCAAACTGCACATCTGAAACAGCTTACAGTGTTTCCACATTCTCACAGTATGTTGTAATTCAGGGTGCTTGTGCCACACAACCTTGTAGATCTGAATAAGCAACAGCTTGCAGTAAATTCAAAACAAACCCATTTCCAAGAATAAGATGTTTTCCCACAGATACAAGCAACAGGCTTCCAAGAGTTCTAGCATCCCATGATGCATGGCTGAAAAGTTTGTAACTAACTGCCAAAATGATCACGTACTAAAAAATAAAAAAACCATTTACATTTAAACACCCATAAAAAGGAAAATAATTAACCTCATATTTGTTTGCAAAATTAAAAGAATATATTCTATTTGCTTGGAATGAGTGTTTCAGAGTTAAATGATTTTACATACATATGCATAGATATATATATATATTTATAAAGAATTATAGTACCATTAACCATGAGAATGATATTTATGCTAGCATACTATAGTATTTACAATAATATAGTGATATACAACTAAAATGTACATTAAAATGTTTAGTTTGACTAGTCAGTTCAACAAAGCCATACAAATAGGACTGACTGAAGAATGTACTTATATCATCAATCAGTAAGAAAATATTTTACTTAATTACCACTGTGATTCTGGTGTGGGACTCCTAAAGGACAGTAAAACTTGCATGATTTTTCATTAATGTTAATACATAAGAGAAAGAAACAACTTTGGCTCAGCCTGCAAGACTCCTGATCATGAAGAACACCTTTGATGGGTAAAATGAGCATGTAGAAGAATTGACAAGTGGCAATTTAACATTTTCTTTAAGGGTAGATGAGCACTGTAAAAGCAATAGGCAACAGCTTACAAGGAAGCACCTGAGATAATTGCTACTAAACATCCTCAGGTATTTTTCAAACCTCATTATCTGATTTAGATGATTTAGACCTGTTAAAATAGGAAAATAATATGTGTAAATGTAGCACATTATCAGATGAAAGGTTTTGGTTTTATATATTTTTTTAAAAGTAGCATTTTGTTGGTACTACAAGTCTCTACTTTTTTTAAATTGAGACAGTTCGTTTTGAAATTAGGCTTTAAAATTAAAAAAAAAAAAAACATCATGGTTCACATGATACGAGAATAAAAACCTCACATATTAAAAATCCTGATTAAAAATCCTAATAAAATTTCACCACTAGGATATATTTCAAACATGTTCTTGCAATTGTGTTCAAAGCATTGAAGAAGTTATTGCTTTACTTCTTGCTTTTGCCATGTTCAGCAGATGAGATACACAATCATACAAAGTATTCTTAATCTGCTTTGAGGGTAAGAAACTCGGATGCTTTTGATAATCAGCGAGGTTATTCAGGCAGATTACGAGGTCTCACGTGAGCAGTTAAGGGTCTGAGCTGAAGGAACGGTAACTAGAAGTTGAGAAACAGTACTGCTGTAGTGCAGTCCCCAATATGCTTCATTGCTCTTACAATACTTACTGTGAAATAATTTCAAAAACAGTTGCAAAGATGAAACAATTTCTTAGAATATTTGTCAAATGTTGAAAGTGCCCCCACCCCATCCCTGCCTCACTAAGTCATTAGCACAGGTACACTGACAGTGTATGGGCAACTGTACCCGAACCAAAGATTTCAATTCGTAATTTGATTTCCAGCATTATGGTATGTTACTCAAATTATAGCAAGAACAAACAGAAAATTAACCTTCCACCATCAAAAGAGGATACTACCAGTATATTATGTTATGCTTGCTTTTTAGCTTTTAAAAAAAAAAAACAAACAATTAAACACAACTAAGTAATTATTTTGCTGTGTGATATCTTGAAGAGATTAGCATCTTTACTGCCAATCATCCAAGATGAAGCTAATTTTTCAGTTCTACCAAAAAATGCAACTTACTCTAGGACGGAATGAGTTGCAGCCTGTGGATGGTAACGGTACAGCAGGAGGCAATGGTTTACTCGAAAGACTTCACCGCCCTTTTGGATATGTTTATAAAAAAACAACAAATCTTCTGGAACACCCTGGAAGAGAAGCAGTTATTTCAAACCAGGAAGTGGCCAGTATTCATAGTTACATGAGAAGACATGTTTTATTTTTCTGCCAAATTAATAAGATTTAACATAATTTTATTCATATTATGTCTGTATGTCTCCATGAAGTTATCTAATGGGACATTAAACATATCTGTAGAAAAGATAAAGCTATTAAAAAAGTAACAGTGCAATTTAAAAATTAAGTACAGCTGACCACAAGGACAAGGGTAGAATAATAAATATCATCTCATTTTGACAGGGATATAAAGCTTGGTACAGGTTAGTCCCAAAAGAGAGAAACCCAGCTGCTGTACAGTTACGAAGTCTGGATGCCACATAACCAAATAGTTTACTGAAAGGGATCCATGACTTCAGAAGACCGTTTTTTCACTTTACTAGAATTATCATTCTTTTTGGTTGCCTTACAAATATGTACATTGGTGTCTACTTAGGAAAGGTGAATCAAGAAAGAAAACTTTTTTTTTGTCTTGCAACTTATTTCCACAGTACGCTCTTTCTAACGGGATTGCAAGCAATACTGCTGAAACACTACAAGAAAAAAATCTCCTAGAATTGTGGATCTATCAGGCTCTAGGAAATATTAGAGATTTCATGATCATATACAACACTTCCCACCTAAATATCAGGAAATCTTCATGCCAGAGATACACCGTCAGAAGTGCAACCTTATGGCACACAGTATTCCATTACACATCATAGCATACAAAAGCATAAACCCACCGTTAAAGATACAGCCCTATACCGAAGGTAAAAAAGTAGCATCTATTTACATTTTGCAATGGTGCAACTTCTTAAAATATGGCTATAACATTTAAATCTTCTATGTTTAAATACAAGTTTTTCTTTACCCCAACCCAATGTTTAAAAGGTCTTTATCAAACTAAAAATGTCTGATACATATAACCAGGTGGTCTAAACAAAATATTTAAGTGTAGCATCAATAAAAAGCTGAAAGGTAACATGACAAAGTTGGGAAGGAAAAGTAAAAGGGAAATATATTGAAATACGTTTCTTTCTGTAGGCAATATCACATACATGAACAACAGGGGCATAAACCTCAACTTCAACTGTAGATATTCTATTTCAACATAGAAAAATAATAACAGCACAAGCTTAAAAAAAAATAAACTGCATTTTTTCCCCACATTGTTTCCCCATTACCACAGCTGCTGAGTTTCTTCCATAATTAAGAAAAGCAGATTCTCTAATTAAAGTGCTGGACACAAAATCCCTCTGTGGTTTCTTCTGGCCTTCTAGTTACAAGAGCAATACAGTTCAGTGACTGTTTCTCATACCCACCAGACTGAGCAGCCGAGGGGGTGTGGGGAGGGGAAGAGAAATGAGACAGAAAAAGCTTTGAACCCTGGAAAACAAATCCAAAAAACTCAATTGAACATATGTATCTTGGGAGAAATCAGAACCAAATCAAGCTCTGTACTCTGCAGCTCCAGACTTCGCTATATGATAGATTGATTTAAGACACTGAATTGGGCCATACTCCCAGATTCTGAAAAAAATTGATTCCAATGTGACTGCTTGCTAAGGGCATCTTATCTGTAGCCATTGTTTGTCTTTGTAGATATTTGTCTGACTTCTAGTTTAAGAGTTGCAATGCAGAAGAAAATTTTTCGACAACTTCATACAATTTATGTTTTACATGAATCTACTTTGAAAGCCACAAAGGAAATCTGGGGCAAGTTGGAGTAGCAGACAGCAACCACAGTCATCAAGAATATAAGGAAAATACAAACTCAAATTCTTTCCATTTATTTTGTAGCCCTTTCTTTTTCTTATTCTGGACTTTAATGGAAATACTGAGAGTTAGCAGCAGTTTGAACCTCTTTTCCAGTCACACACTAGACTGTGTCAGGCAGGGCACAAATTTTGCAGCACATATCAACTTACTGCAGTAGTCATATTTTGATTCAGATACATGATTGCATCACATACATATCTGCAATTCATTTTCTTTCAGATAAGCATTTACAGTATTCAAGATAACCGTTAATATGTATATTAAACAAGAGAGTTACTGCAAAAGTAAAAGATGCCGTTTGGTTCTGAGTGCTCTTTTCCTTTACTTTAACTGGCAGAAATACTTTGAAATAAAGTACATTCACCCCCAGGAATGAGCAGGTGCCTTGTGTTGCTCAGCAGTGGCCTCTCACATTACAAAGGAGCAGCACTGCCATGCATTTTTCAGGGAAGGAAAGATGTTGACTGTGTTATAGATCCTGCAGGGATGGGACTTCCTACGGCTCTTGAGCGTGTAAGCTTGTTGCAATACAAGAGTTTCTTCCCAATTGAGACATACTATTGGATCCAGATGGCATTTTAAACACCAGGAATCTTTGTCAAACAACACAAGAAAGCTGTTTAACCACTAAAGGAATATCTGAATGTATTTTTTGAAAATTAATATCTATAACTAAAAGTATCAAATTAACAACCCACCATTTCAGCAATAGGCTACCACATAATTAGTTTTCAGCATTAATAAATACAATTAAATTGCGCAGTTTACATGTTACTGGACTACATACAGAATTTTCCACATTATAGGCAAAACCAAACCCTACATGCTCTGCTGCACTAAGGGATACACTCACTAGCCTGCCTCACTCAAGGCATTGGCTCATTATTTGCTGATTACTCCTAGTGAAAACCACAGTCTGCGCCTGCTCTGTTCTAACCAGCATGCACTAGCCACATGCAAAATCATCATTCACTTTAATGTATTAACTACTAAGCAGGTGAAGGATCTGTCTTTACCCAGTGTTTTGGGCAGGTATCACTTGCTGTGCTGATGGCTATACAGATGAGGGGATTGATTTTGCACACTCATTGGGAGGACAAGTGGAACCTAACCTGAATGAAAGTAATTCCTTGTTGAGGAACCAAACTAAATATTCCAAGATTCTTCTCTTGCCATCTTCTCATTGCTTGCTGTTTCTCACTCCTAGCAGATTACTGTGCATGAAACTGTACTCCAACTACAGTGTCCTCAACATGTGTATTTGGCAAGGAGGTGCAAACTACCTACAGTTACAACAAGCAATTCTGGCTACGATTTTTGCAGCTCCACCATCAGTAATGGTGAGGAGGATCAGTAAGGATGAAGATAATCAGCAATTTTTGGAGGACTTCTAATGGAAGAGTGGCCCTCTGAGCAATGTTGTAACTAGTAACACCTGGTGAGAGATCAGGCTGTAGCCCTGGGATGACCAACAGTAACTACTGCAGAACTTCAGGCTGACGGAAGTCTTTTCTTCGGTCACTTGGACACAACTTACTATTAGGCTGTACAGGAATAAACACAATATAAGAGCTGCCTTTTACTGCTAAACCTAATACAGGAGATTGATTCTGTGGCAAAATCAATCTGTCCCAACTTCCTCATCCATCTCTTCTCCCTCCATTCACACTTCTCTCAACTATCTTTGACATGTCCTTTTCCAGCTGACAGGCATTATAGTAGAAGCAGCAGATCCTTGTAAGCAAAACCAGTGGAGATTTAGCCTATCCTGAGCAGTCTACCTAGTGAAAATGAGAAATCTAACACTGAATGTTTTGTATTTCAAAAATACATGCATTTATAACAAAAAGTGATGACAAGACAAGGGAAGTAAGTCTATCCACACATGAAAAGGACCCTGCAGGTTTTGGAAAGCTTAGCCGTTCCTCTTGACTAGAGGCATCAAGGAGAATTGGGCTATAGCTTGGTACACTTTTTGCAACTAAGACAGCAACATCAGGCTAATTGTTGGACAGAATTAGCCAAATTGCTTTAATTCCCCAGAGGATCCTAAACTTGGTGAATGGAAAGAATGTATTAAAACCAAAGTAACTTTTGATTCCATTCTAACCTGTTTCTTACAGGACTTTGGAAAGAGTTTGCTTCATTGCTATTTTTTAAACTAACTCATCTCATACCGCATATTTTAGAACATTCATTTAAAAAGAAAAACATTTCAGTATTAATATTATGCTATAGTTGCATAAAAAGCAGGTCAAATAGTTTATGTTACAACATCTAAGATTAAACAGGGAGAAAAATTTTAGACTGAGTCATTTAGCAACAAAGCAGAGATGTTGAGTAAAAAAATCAAAGTACTTTTTGGTGGGTTTTGTTTGTTTGTTTGTGTTGTGGCTTTTTTGTTTGGGTTTTTTTGGTTTTGTTTTGTGTTTTTTTAAATACATATGCCAACAGCTGTCCAACAGTATTTCCTCAAAGTCTTGAGCTAAATCTTGGACCTACAAAAATAACACATACTGAGGGGTTGGTTGCATGGAAGTCAACACAAAAGACATCCTACTTCAAAGGAAGTACTCCTGTCTCAGAAACAAATGCTGTTCTGTCAGGCATTAAACTTACCAACAAATCCTTTTCAAAGTGTGCTGCTAATGGGGAACAGCTATTAAGCTGCTGGAAGCTAAAATTAAATAAGAAATTGCAGCTCTTCTCCAATTTAAATGTAAAGGTGGAAAAAAATAGGAACTAAAGTAATTTATCAAGAATTAGCTGTCCTTCAATCTTTCCCTAAAAGCAAATTTTGTATTCAATGTCAATTGTATTTTTCTTCTGTAATGAACAACTTCTCATTGAAATTACTTATTTGCAGGTGAAATTATCATTATTTGAAAATAATCCTTATTTTAACTTCCTTTAGGATAGTCACCAGAGGTATTCAAGCAGACTAACCACAAGTTAATTCCACATTAAATAGCTATTAATAGCTTCTCTTCAGGATTATCCAAGATATGCTTAAGGCTCTTTCTGCATATCTGTCAATTCTTTTTTTTGGCTCCCATCCAGTTCATGTCTCGACATAATTTTTGCCTCCATTGTAAGATCTGAAGCCTCTGACATTTACTTTATTGTTTGGGAAGTAACAGGTTAGAGTAAGCTCCAAAAGATTGCTTTCATCCAGATCAGTTAAACAAAGATGATGGGTAAGTCAAATGGAAGGGAGGTGGTAAATTCTAAATGATATTTATTAACAGACTAGCAAAAAATGTCATCAGATATGGGATATACGGTGAATTTTCAAATAGCTTATCAAACGTACTTAATCATTGGCTCCATCACTTTTTCTTTCCTTTTTAGATCAAATATGGATCTCTGTTCAGCTTTAACTATATCAAGCCAAAAACATTAGTGCCTGTGTTTTATCTAAGATTTTTCCCCAGAGCACCTTGATAGCTTACTTGACAGACTGACCATATTTTAATTCATGTTCCAAAAACCCAAATTCCTACTTAGCCTTTTACCTTTTAGGCGTTATTGTAACTGCCTGCCTTTCTGGAGGGAATGACATTTGTGTGCTCTGGCAGAGAAAAATCGAAAAATGCATCAGTTAGTGCCTAATAGCACATGAAGTTATCTTAGAACTTTGCAGCATGTGCTACAGTCTCCTGTGCACCAAAGGGTATTTTGACACCTCCTCAATTCATGTTTTTTGTGACCTTTTATCACAAAAATAGATCAAAACAGCTCCAGACACTTTTTTTGGAGTCACATTTTGTGTTATGAAAGGCCGGTGGCTTATAATATGCTATTCCATCTGGGGCTCATTAAGAATAATTTCCCTCTGTTTACATTTTGAGATTAGTATAGAACTTTAAGGTTGTCACTACATTTTTAGTTTTCATACACTTAAAAAGGAAGGTTAAATACAGAGGTGATGGGAAATTTGGGACCAAGTTGTGGTATAACTCTAGAGAAAGAAACAAGTGTGGCATATTACAGTTGTGATGTCAAGAATAATACTGCTTGAAAAAAGCCAAAACTATACAATTTGCTGCATTTGCATGGAGTAGACTCTGCAGGTTAAGTAATGCTCATTTATACAGTTCTTACTGTACTGAAGAATTCTTACAGGATTTATCTAAAGCAACAAGCTAGGTTGTTTTAGCTTAGTGCCATTACACAGAAGTGACTAGAGCAAAAGAACAACATGCCAAAAGAAACAAATAATATGCCTTCTCAGCGATCTCCACTGGGACATTAGTAGCAAACAAAATCTGTTTTCCACCTGAAGAACACATTTTGGTAGAAGTACACAAGGTCAGTCATATACAACTACAAAACAGTGGTTTTGTAGGCAAATTGAAGTGCACTGTCAAACATATGAAGCAATAACATTGATTAGCTAGTAACAGACACCACGTCTACCACAGCGCATGACTAAGTTCCATACTTTAACAGATGATACTGCTTCGAAATCTGCTTTTCGTATTATACAAGACCATGTACGTTTTTCCTCAGCATAACTTTTTGTGACACTTTTGGACCCAGCTATGACTTTTACACAATGGTGCCACCTGTTAGAAGCCACCAAAACGTATAGGAGCAAGACCAATCATGCAGATAATGTTGCGCACTAATTTTCAAGTATGAGTTCTGAATGGTTTAGTAAAGTCCTGCTACTTCTTTCAGTAAGGAAGTATTGTACTCTTTATCCAAATCAGTTGGATAACAGGAAGATTATTTCCCTTCAGTTTTCTAAAAAAGCAAGTCAGAAGTATTGTTCACGTGACTCTCCTCTTAGCAGTGGATACTACTTAAAATTTTACGTCATAGGCTTGTGACCATTTCTATAGTGTTATCTTAGTCTCAGCACAGCATTAGAACTTGCTAAAATCAACTACTTTCTAGTACTTCTGCTTTAATTATCATATATCAGAGGTTGCATAAAACACACCTGTACCATTTTAGTTAATTAGTGCATAAAGCAAACCTGTCAGGCCCTTAGCCACCACTTATGAAGCATTTAGGATTTTGCTTGGACATTGCCACAGTGATTACATAAAAGGATTACATTTCCAACAACTGCAGGTCTTGACCAGAAAGAACATAATTTCTAAAAATATTTTGTAAATATTTTTTAAAAATCTGTTTCACATAAAGCCTGGATGGATGGAGAGATACATGCATACATGTATACCTACCTTTAATACAATAAAAATTACATCATAGCTTATATATTTTTATACTATCGGTCCACCCATACTACTAACATAAACAGCAAATCACAAATTTCTTCCATGAAAGAATTATCTTCCATTTGTTCTAAGCACTGAAATATGAAGAACAGGTGTTTGGATTTAATTCCAAATGAGAAATGCAGCTTTTTGGCATGGAAACTGCTTAGCAGATGGAGAAGGCTGAAATGTGGAGATTGCTGGCCTGTTTCTGTGTTTACTTGCAGCAATATGACACTTACAGGTCACACTGTTAAATACTAACCCAAAAATGGAGATGGAAGTGATCAAATTAACATAGTCAGATCATGGGTCAGGTCAGAACATACACACAGATGGATAAGATCCTTTAGAGTACACAGTAATAGTTTATAACAGCTCTATTGATACACAGACAAAATCTTCCTTTGCCTCAAAGGAATTCTTGTCAAATGAAAATGAATGAGTTAGATCAACGCTAAATACTTTACAGTGCTAAATGCTAAAACATTTAGGACTTGATTTTGTGTCCTCTAAACCCACATAGGACAAAGGTTTGACTCCTCTGCTTATGTTCATTGCTCTGTTCAGATCTGTCATCACCCTTGTACATAGGATATTTTTTTGAAGGTCCCCTGTATCAGCCAGAGTTTGAGTTTTGACAACTTCACAATAGGGGCAAACAAAAAGTTTAACTTATCACTTATAAGTTACTGAAACTGAAAGGACATATCACACATTGTAGCTGAAAAATCATTAGGATTATCACTGTATTACATCTGAATAACCAGTGGCAGAGCCCCTACACAACTAAATATATATGAAGCAAAACACACACACAAAAAAAATCCAAAACCCAAACCCAAAACTAAAAGCAAAAGCACACAACAATAGTCTGTTTAATTTAACCTCTTGTACTTTATCATTAGGCTTGCTGTTCTACTGCTGTTATTATGTTTTAGCTTGCTTTCTTTTTTGAGCTTACTAACAATGTTTAGGAAGTTAAGTCAAACATTCTCCAGAGAATGAAAATACAATGATAAGGAATAAAAGTAAAAAGGAAATAAAAAGCAAGGGTCAGCGAATGTAGATTGTATTGGGAGCCAGGCACCATTCCCAGCTCTTCCACTCACCTGCCATGTAATTAAGGGCAAATCTTTTCATCACTCTGAATAACTCTGTTCTCTGTCTGCTGTCTCCTTAAATTATACCTTTTTTGGCAGCCCAAAGAATAGCATTTGTATATGCTCATACATACATATACATGTGTGAGTATGTATGTATGTATATATACACACTGCATGGCACAGGAGGGCTCCATTTAGAGGCTATAAAAACAGTAATAATTATAATATGTTGCAGTTTAAAGAATAGGAAATAGCCTTAAGCACAATTTTTTTAGAGTACTATTAAATGAAGGCTTTCCAAAAAAAATTCAGAACCACCCATCCTAGCCCTAAAACCTCACCAAAACCACTGGAAGCAAAACCCCTCAGGCCAAAACCACACAGAATGGATCCAAATGCATCTGGAATTAGATCTATTTGCCACCATATTTCTTTTGGTACCACAACAAATGCCACCAAATGACATCCCTGGATTTTATTCTATAAATCTGCTGATGAGCCTAAAGCAACCAAATTGAACTTGTACACAAAAATCTATAAACAAAAATAACACCTAACTGTCAGCAGAGGAACAATTCTCAGATGACAATTGTTTCATTTGCAACCTCTCATTCATGATCCTTGAGAAAAAGCTACTTAACATCTTCCAAGGACAAGCCTGAGAACTAATATTGACAAGTGGATGAGACAAACAGTTAAATGAGATTTAATGAGAATAGTTTTACGGCACATTGTGACCTCCCCTCCTCCCTTCTTTCTTCATTTTAGGGATATAAATCTTTCCCCTTAGGAGAACATATTACCATCTCTTTGCCATCCTGTACCTTTCTTCCCTTCCAATCTCTTTCACCAAATCTATTCTACCTTTCAGAGTTGGTTCATAATGAAACTATGAGCTGACTTTTGTTTAGCTTTCAGATCTGCTACATCTATTTCAGGTACTGAAGAGAAGCTTGAATGTCTGAACCCTTTAATTTTTCCAGCTATGCTGACACACCTAACAAATGTGTTAGATTTATCTACAAAGCCCATCTCAGTTATGTTCTTCAATCACCAGAGTTACTCCAAAACAACTGTACTTGATTAACAACTGTTTGTTTGTTTGTTTGTTTTTAAAAAGTATACAGTATGACCCAGATTTTTTTAGACCTCAATTTTTATCTATACCCCTTTGCCTAGCATTTCTTAATAACAGAGGCTGATAGACAAAGAGATGGCACCTGGACTACGTATCATGCATATCATCTGTAGCACTCACCTTTCCACCCTCATCAAATTTTCCCACATGAAAAAACCATTCTCGAGAACAGAACCAGGTTGGCATAATCACAGTAGGTCCATGAGAGGTAAACACCTAGGAAAAAGGTGAAAAAAGCCAGTCTTAATTAATGAAATGTCAAAACCAGCATCTGTTGGGGAACAAAGTAGACCTTAAACATTCAATCTGAAAACCTGCAAATACTTATGCCTATACTTGATCTTCAGCAATTTTAAGTACTGAGAAATGCAAGTGCTTAAAATTTAGCATGTGCTTAGTGTTTAAAATGGGTTTTTTACCAACACCTTTGAGGTGTCACAGGCCAACAGATGAATCTACTTCTTGCTTCATATTCCATAACCTTCTCTTCTATTGTAAGTTGCAACACACGTAGAGAACTTCAAACTTTATTTCAAATTTTGAGAGTCATACTGAAAATGATACTTCTATTAATAATGGCAATGTTGATATTGAAGTGAATGAATTGAGAAGAATCTTAATGAGTTAAAGTTCTTAAACTTAACCCTACAAATTGTGCACTGATTTTCCATTTTATATTCCTTATACATATATTAAGGAGGAACTTTCATTGATCTTTGATTTCTGCCAAAGACACTTAAATCTTAATCAAGTCTGGACAAGTAAGATGCATTTTAAACATTACCAGAGCACTATGGGTTTGCAACCCAGTGGTACTTACCTTAAAAGGTTGTTGGAAGGAAAACGTTTTAGGGATTGAAAAGGGAGTGGCTATTAATTTCATCCTCTTGACTAGTGACAGCCAAGAACTATACAAATGATTCCTTGCAGCTTTAAACAAACTTGTTGTAAACACAACTATGAAATAAACCAGAATCTGAATTACAGAAGGTAAACTGGTTCTTTCTTTTATTACAAGATGAAGTATCTAGCCAAACAAGAGACTGAACTTGTCAAACAGAATGTGCAAAGTTAAGACAGGAGGCTGTTCCTGCTTCCAAGAACTACAGAGGAAATAAAAAGCACAGCCTGGTTTCCAAGGGCAGAAGAAAGAAACCCCACAATTACTGTCAGTCTTTAAACACTAATGAAAATGCTGATCTTATGAGCAGATGATTTCACAGCATGCTATAGTGGTAATAGTAATATCCCTGTATAGTTGAAAATTTTAAACATCAGTGCATGAATGTAAATTTTATCATGTGCATCCACACATTAGCATTTTAAAGGTGTTCCTCTTGATTTCAACCTGGGATGAAGCTCCTTAAACTATTCTTATGTCTGGCAACTTCAATTTCCACAGATATTGAAAGCCTAAATTTTACACACTCGGTTCTATACAGACACTTAGACCAACTCTCCAAGCAAATCAGATTAGAAATCTAATCAGAATTCAACACACGATCTACTCCCACTTTTCTTATGGCATGAATCATCTGACCAAACACAGGGATCCAACTTAGGGTGAAACATATCACATGCTAACCCCAGGAACGTAATGATAGAACATCACTGTCCGTAAAGGAGTCCTAGGGTGACCCATCTCGATATAGACACTTAAATTTTAGGCAGTCACATTTAGTCAGAATAATCCTATCACTTAATGCCTATGACTTAAAAATGAAATACACTAGCCTCAGAGGTGATGAATGTCAAAAACGCCCCCCAAAAAGTCAGTGGGAGGTGAAAGAGTCAAAACAATCCCAGAAAACCAGAGCAGACATGATTAGTCAGTACGTGGTTATTAGCTCCACACTAATTACAAGGGCAATTGAGTATGTCCTGAACCGAACAATGACCAAACAGTAATCCCAAAAGAAAACAGTAGGGAGAAAAGCTAGGCTAGAATGCATTGCATTGAATCTCATTTCTGAATGGAAGAAAATCTTCAAAAGAAAGTCTTGAGCCTGTTGGAAAACGTGAAATGTGTTTGGAGAGGCTAGAATGCCATTTCCTCAGTGCAGCCAGGTTCAGAGAACATAAATGCACTTAAAGATGTAGCTCGATGTAATTAGTCATGCTCACGTGCAAAGTATGCATCCTAAATATTTTAGATAATGTGTTCCATTGATGTATATACTTAAGTGAAACCAAATAGAACAAATTTGAAACACTGAGAAAACAAAGAAAATCAAAATGTCACTTCTGTTAACATAGATGATGATATGATGATGACTACATGGTAGGCCATCACACACTGCATACAGTGATGGCTTTCCTAAATCAAACAGTGTTCTATGGGTCACTGTCCATCCCAGAAAAGATACTAGAGGGAAATCACACAGACAAAACAGACTGATGATGAGGTGGCTGGATTGCCACATATGATTTCAGGGTCTTACCCTTCAAGAAAGTCTTCGTACCTGGAACAGTACACCAGCTAAGAGTCAAAGAATTGGTAAAAAAAGCTTTTTCTATATGAATATTTATCATGCGACATCAAAATAGACTTTAGGAAATATAAATTTGTGCTGCTGCCACAATGGACAAATTCATGCTGCCTTGTCCCTTGCTATGCCAAAAACAACATTTGTGAAGCTGAATTCTGAATTCTTTTTTTTGCTAGCTTAGTTTTCAGCTGGACCTGCCCCCTGATCCAACTAACCACAAAAACACTAGTGTTACCACAAAGGATCATGTAGGAAAAGAGGGCACAAAACATGGAGGACAGCAAGATCATTCTTCTCAGCAGCAATATAGATAATCCATAAGTAATCTTTAACCTGATAGGGGGAACTGTATGCTCAAAGTCTAGATTTACAGTACATTTATATTAATTGAAGAGCTCTCCCACTCCGCCTGCCTTTGGCTATGCATCGCAGTCACTTATAACAGCACTGGCACTCACCTGACCCCATGGTCAGCTAGATCCGAGCACTACATCATTAAGAAAGCTATTATTTTCTCTCTTTTTTTTTTTTTTTTAGTGTTAGTTTTCTACAGCTTTAGTTCTCTCAATCAGTTCACTGCGGGGTCAGACTAGCAATAGTGCTGACATACTGGAGGGGTAAGGAACAAGCTTTGGAGAAGAAAACAAGACCTCCCTTTTTGGTCGTTGCCCACAGTTAATCAGTCCAGTTGTAATATAAAACGGCACCCTCTGTCTGAATACTCACAGTGATGGGAGGAGAACTGGCTTAGGAAAAATACTAAACACCTAACAACTGTATTGAAACACTGCAGCATTTGCCAAACTTTTGAAAACTACCTTCAAGCGCTTTTGAAATTTCATCTGCAAGAGGAAAAGAATTAACCTCAACCTTCTGCAGTTTGGAAATTCCAGATTTCAGCTTGGTTTAGTCATATGGGAAAGTCTCCTCTGGATTTCTTTTTTGCCTACTCTTGTCATACAGACTTGCCAAGGTGTTAAAAAATGGTCAGATTGGCTGACTGTGGTAAAAACTGCAACTTCTCACTTTGTGAGATTGCCACCTAAGATTTTATCCATAAATCTTTTAGAATGCGTGGACAGGAACAAAAGAAACAAAGAGGACATCCTAGCCTTAATCTGAAAATCAAACAAAAATCAGAATTTGAATTATGATGCAGCTCTGCAACAGCTATGTTTAATTTTCTTGGAAACATTCTCCAGCTCTGCCCAACAAATGTCCTATATCACCTTGGAGCCTCAATGGGCTTTCAGTCCGCCTTGAGGAGTTAATTCAGTATATTGGAAAGCAGTTTGGACCTGTGAACCTTTCATACACAGCTCTATTGGAAGATTAATGCTTAATTATAGTTGTCATTCATTACAGTACACTGTAAAGATTATCTAAATAGAATATAGTTGAATGAAACCAACCTTTAAAAAACTAACTACAGAGCTTGTAGGTGAAGGTATAAATCTGTTTAGGATGTAGAATTCCTGAAGAACATGGTGCTGTCAGAACCAAACTGGAATCCATCGTCATCAGTTTCCAGGTGACAGAGACAAGCTGCTATTTCAGCACTGTATTTGTTAAATTATTTAGAACTTTTATTGTTCTCTGGTTTTATTCCAAGGATCAAGTAACAAGTAATTGAAACTGATTTACTCTAGTTTGTTCTTGCTAACTGCCTATCAAATTACAGTCAACTATTACAGAGATTCCCTGAAAGTAAATCTAAATAATGTAAAGAGTTGATAAAGTGACTTTCATTTGTTGTGGTTCAAAGCTGTCAACAACACATGTAATTCTGGTCCCCACTGATGCTCACTTCAGCTCATGTCAGCATTCAATATGAAACTGAAGTTCCAATACTGAGAAAGGCATTCATGTGTTTATAGGAACTCTTCAAGGAAAGTTCTGTTTCCAGAACCAACAAATCAAAATCTAAAAGCGATGTGCCAAAAGAATACATGCAGATGGTGAAACAACCTCATCTCATTATGTCATGCAGAATATAGAGAGGAAATCAGGCAGTTCACAAGAGCATCATACTTAATCAAGGGCCCAGACTGCTTTCCAATGTAACAAGCTAATGCCCCAAAATATGCTACACATTTAATTCTATTCATGCTAGAGCATTTATGAAAATTATATCCACACAGATCAAGGATTAGAAGCAACCTATGTTATGATAAATACAGTTTTCTAATACCCAGGGTCATATATTAACATGTTAGAAGGTGAAAACCAAACCAAAACAACACAAAAAAAAAATCACATGGCAGAAGGCCACAATGATTTTGTGACCTGTAGGCAGACTATAGGCTAAAGGATGTCACTCCTGACTTAGAAAAAAATTATGTGTTAAGATACCAGTGCATTAATTCAGCAGTGAATGTACCAGGACCTCACTACTAAAGATTACCAGGTTTACATCCAGAATCAGGTGTGTATATTAGTGTGACAGAAGAGGTATGGAAAACAGGGAAGAAAAGACTCCCTATCCTACTTCAAAAAAGTATTTGGCAAATAAGATTTTTCAAAAAAAAAGAATTACAGCAAACTTTATTAAGCTTTAAGGAACCTAAACACCCAATCTGGTATGGATTACATTCAGTTAGTTTATATTGTACTGAACTGTTTTACCCTTTCATATGCCTATGTAAATAATTGCCTGTATCACCTAATCATTGTATGCTTTGACATTAGCTGAAAATCCCTGCTCTAAAGAAGCGGGGATCTGGCACCGCAAAAAGTACATTTCAAAAATAAAACATGCCACAACTCTCCATACTGAAAGGTTGATATATACATAGTAATTCTGTTACAGGCTTGACTAAAAAATTCAGCATTACTCAACCTTCACAATCACAAACTCTGCTTAGCAACAAACTAATCAAAAAGAATTAAAGAGTCCTGAGAATTGCTAATGCCAGTGAAAGCAGAGAACATTCAGCACCTCTGAGAAGGTATTCCGGTCCTGCTCTTGGAAAAATTATGACCTACAGCTCCCCATGATTTCCTCAGGATTTGAAACTTTAATGAAGGCTGAAATGTTTCAGTTTGCAGGAAACACAGACTCTGCAAGAATGGAACCAATAACAGCAGCTGTAAGATGCTGCTTTCTCAGTTACTGTATCTGTTTTTCTATCTCGTGTTTCTTACCACTGTTTGAAGAGACCTATACTGTTTATTTTCTGTAATGACTTAACTAGATTATACAGCCAGTTCCCTTTTCAGTATATATCTGGAGAGCAGAAGTACTGCATTGCAGACATGTTCTCTTACAACTCTGAGTACAGTCCCTTCCAACAACGCAAAACTTAATTGAAGTTTAAATTAAGATACCATTAAAAAAAAAGTTATAAAACTTATAAAAAGGTTATAAAAGTGTACTCTCTCTTTCTTTCGTCAATCTTCCACACAAATACAGTCCAAGGATCAAATCAGTGTACAAGAGGTAGCAATAATAATTTACGTTTGATACTTTCACCTACACAGCCACTGTATGATTGATAGTTAACTTTTTTGAAATATATGTAAAAAGCCTTAAGCCTATTCAATGGTGCAGCCTGTCAACAGTATAATATAGAATACCTAAGTAACAAAGTATTGCATGATTTATTGAGTGCCAGGAATATACATAAATATATATAAAAAAAAAAAAGTAAAAAAGATTCTTCATTCAAAGTTATTAGAAGCCTAATTATCTAGGTTAAATAATAACACTTGAAAGTGTTCACTTTCATACATAGCCAGTTTTCCTGAAAGCCCAGAAGGTTAACCAAGACATAAATATTATTACATGAAAATCTGAAGTTTGCTTTTTGTTTTATCTTTTTATGCAGATTTAAAAGAAAAACTGTTAATGAAAACATTTATGGTATATTTAATTACCTTCTGAAGCATGCATAAAACTCTAGGGACAAGATGCATGAATCTTTCATACAAATCCCTGCTTCCCACTTCCCTACATCCCAACACTTCCAGTTCTCATGATGTAAGCAGACAACAGTAATGGGAGGCAAGTTGGGAGACCAGTAGTGCTGGGAGAAAAAAAGTTTAATTTTTTTAACTGCTCTAATGAACTCTCCTGTTCCTCACAGTTTATTACCTTCTTAGTGCTTTTCATTAGGCCATTCACTTTAAGAGAAGTATGATAGTCCTCTTTATACCTATTAGTCCATTTTACCAACACATGACATTCTATATGAGTAGTATTCCCTATGTTACATAAAATTGCAGTATCAAGTCTCTGCACTGTTGCATGTGAAACCACCATCTGAAATAAGTGCAACAGTGAGTATTAACATGGCATCACCTCCTCCTGACATCTCTGGCTACAACAAAGCGCCACAAAGAATGAAGTGCAGAAAAGATTGCTTACATCCAGCTCCACTTTACCTACTTTTTTTAAAAAAAATAATTTTAAAAAATCTGCTGCTGAAAGGAAATCTGTTTACAAACTTTCTAAAGGTAAATATATTACCTTTGGGTTTATAGTCTAATACATACGTATTGAATTAGCTGTGCTTTTGCTTTATGTGAGCTAGCCCATGCCAGCCTCATTGTGCTGGATAATTGAGAGCTGACTATACTGCTGAATATCTCTTTTTTGTAGTTGAATGCTCCCAGTAAAACCCAATAGCAAGCACCATTCTTCTAGTCTTTTTCAGAGCTTTTATCTATTAATAACGATGAATTAACCTACTGCTCAAACCAAAAGAATAGATGCATACAAAGGGAATAGCCTGTATGATTTTAGCATGTCTTACATCTTTTTTTCTTGTCTGTAAGCTGCTAAAAGTGGTCTTTATAACATCCATGCCTTAACAAGTCTCTCTAATTTTTGGAGAGTTTCCAGTATTTAAAGAGTCAAGTATTTACAATGGAAGAATTACTCCCGTCCAGTAAAATGAAGCATTCTGTACCAAGAGGCTGCCTACTTGGCTTGCTGTTTATGCTGAGCTTTTAATGCAAAAGGAAGAAAACAATCTGCTTAAAGTCATATTAGCAGATACTAAATTGTGATTAGAGCAAACAAGAAATCTGTTAAGAAGCAACACTGACCAATGCTCATGTTATAAGTCTTAAAAATGACCTTTCCATTTGACTTTTGGGCATGTGGGCATGTCATTTAGTATTTTCACAAGATGAAGACTGAATAGGTCTTTTAGATTTTTGAGACATACTCAAATGAAGGTAACATAACTGAAATATTCTAAGTTATTACAACAAAATTTATAATTAAATAGTGATTTTCATCTCATCCATGAAAAACAAAACAACACAAATGTCTTTTTTGCAGTGATAGGACAATTCTGCTCTTACAAAGTTATAAAATATGTAGTGTTCACAAGATTATTTGAAAGTATGATTCATTTTCTGTCTATAAAAACCATCAGCTATGTTTGCAACTTAATAGTATTTAATAGACAACAACACTTACAGCACAAAGACAATCATGCTAGCCCTGCAATGGTCTGGAAAATCCTCTTTCCTTTGCATTTACACTGTTACTTCTGAAGAACATGTCCTGCTTCAGTAGTAAGGAGTGCCAGCTCTGAGGAAGCACATGCTGCGGTTTGATGAGCATTTTACTAATCTCTTCCTTTCCTTCCCATCTTCCTGACTACTTCTCTTCCAACTTCATCTCCCTACATGGTGTGCAGCAAAAAAAAAAGTAAGACTATCCTGCCTTTTAAAGTGCATGACGCTATGTCCACAATTAACTAAGTAGTCAGTTGTTAGCTTCTCTAAAACTTGCTAGTAAAGAGGAAAATAAATTCACATAAAAAGCAACATAAGAAACTTTTCCACATAACACCTTCTAAAATTAATGTTCAGCTGATATGTGAATAAACCTCCTGGCAAAACTCAACTTCAGCAAATTTTAAATGCAGGCACATTTTGAGAGAGAAACATTAAATATTTTTGAGTGTTTGGGTTTATCCAAAAGCATAACATATCCTACCTACTAATGCTCACCGATTCTCCTTTTCAAATGAATGCTCATGTTATAAAAGTTGTATGCAACTTGGAAGCGGGGGGACATAAGGAGATCCCTTCTGAATTTTAAAAGTTCAACTGTGTGCTTTGTACATGCAAAAGCTCCACGGGAGAAATATTAAACATTCATGCAAACTTGCTGTATTTATTCCACAATAAATGGTATTTCTTTTGTGTGTGTGTGTGTGTTTTTTTTTTTTCCCCCCTAGATACTTTTAACATTTAGAGTAGGCAAAAAGAGAAAAATTATATTCTGATTATTTGATTAACAACTGCAATAGTAGAATGTTTTCTTTAGAAAATCAAAGCAAACTTTACCCTAAATATTTCCTCATGTCTTCCATCATATCACAAGTCTTTGAGGGGTATTAAAGTACCAAATGCATTCCAGTGCCCAGCGAGTGTTTGATTTGCATTCTCTATCACTTCAAAATTGTGAATGGGAGAAAACAAAGAAAAGACAGAAAATAAAAATCAGTTATTTAATTATTGTAGAAAAATAAATTGCATTGCTAGCACAAAAACCAGTAATGCAACATATTTCACATGGAGGGGAGGAATTAAACTCTTCTCAGAGTGTCGTTTTACATAAATGGCCAAATACTAGTCTTCTCTACACTGTTTTAAATCTTTTACCCCATTATACTCTCTCATAATGTTCTTTACTAACTGAAGGGAAAAAAAATAATCCAGTGCCTCAGCAAAAGTTTCTACACACACATACGTTTTTGATAATGAAAGTGACCTAATGCATGGCAAGAGCCCAGTTATCTGTTACAATAGTTTGTTTTCAACAGTGCCGAAAACAAAACTAGAAAGACCTCAGCCAATCCTGAGGATACACAGAAATAAAAATTAAGTGCCCATCAATTTGTAAAAGTCTGAGAAAAAACAGAGCTGAGAGCACTACAAAGCTTTTCCCTCCTATCTGCATTCTCTTGTTTCAGCCTCCCTAATAACTTGTTGATGGGTTTATATGTGGGATTTGATTTTGTAGGTTCTTTCACTGCCGCCCAGCCAACAATCTGACCAACATTTCCTTTTATTTGTGACTGCTTACTCTATAATCAAAACTCTCATAGCATGGGTAGTTTGAAGGTCATATCCTATCTTTGAAATTGGGCTCTAGGCATGCATCGTTCCTGACATTTATTCCTATATTAAATTCTGTCTGAACTTGGCATTCCCTGTCACTGGTTTGAATTAGTTAATAGTCACTCAATCTATCCAGCATGTTAAAATATTTTCAAAGTGTCAAGAATTCAGTGATAAGAAGGAAGGTAATAAATACCTTAAGATCTTCCAAGTGGATGCTGCTATGAGTTAGCTTCAGGGCATCTGTGCTCCAATTATAACAATACAAATCAACACTAAAGAGCGAGGATTAGGGCCCAGATTCATCCTACATCAGCAGTGTATAAGCAAACAGTCCAGGCAATATGGGTCCTCTCTACTCAGAGAATTTCTGCCATGGGGCAACTCAATTCATCTAAGATCTCTGCTGCTATCACTAATGAATACAGTGGAGGTCCTAAAGAGTGAGGCTTCTAAATTCACTAGTTTAGGTAAACGCCTTTAAATGGGTGAGTATCCCCCTAAGCCCCATGTATCCATGCATTCCTATGATCCAACTATTATAATTATCCTCAAATTGATTAAATGAATTTCTGTAAAAAGAAATTATCTCTAAAAAACTGCTTCAGTATGCTATGTGAATCTGATAATAAGCAAAGGGCAGCTACAATGTTCAAATAATTAAGAGGAAGTAATTTTTGCTACCTATATGAAAAAGGTTTTTTACATTATTTTTTAATACCTTATTTCTTATCCTGTCCTGCAGAAATATATACACCTACAAGGATAGTGGACATGTACTATTCAGCACTCAGTGTGTATCATCAGTAAATCGTAATGGCATTGTAGAAACATGGAAGCAAAAAGTGTCTTACTATAATTTAAAAAAAAAAAAAAACCAAAACACTATCTAAACAAAGCCAACTGAATCAGAAAATAAAATGTTGATTTTTTCAGATGCCAAAAAGCTGAAAGTCAGTGGAGGAAACAGGTGCTAGAGTTGTACTTAACGTAATTTAAAATTTGAAAACAGAACAGCAGTTTGCTATACTGAAAACCAAATATGGCAATAGCACCAGCTGGGAAGAATCTAGTAAGCAGCTCTTGTGATTTATATCTTTGAAAGTTTCATGGGTCACTCAGCATAAACACCTTTGTTTGTCACACGCATCCTGCTAAAAATGATTAAGATTTAAATGAGGTTTCAAATTTCTGAATTACAAATTCTGAAAAAAGGTAGTGCAAAACACAAAAGCACAGTAACAATGTATCTTACAAATACTGTGTTTAAAAATATTTAATCATCCTAATTTCCCTGTCATTATTTGGTAAAACTTAGATAAAATCTTTGAGAATTTTCAAAAAAACTCCATGAAATTGGTAACAAGAACTTTGCACATGCTGCTTGTAAAAAAAAATAAAATGAGAAGAAACACAGCAATCCAAGAGGAACTGCCAGCAAAGCTTTCTTTGCACTTTTTTCTAATAGTTGTTGATGCAAATTATTATGAAGGTCCAATCTTTCCCATAGTAAGGGAAGACACCAGTTTGGACATTCCTATAAGGATGAGCAAATCTCTGCCAGCATGGATGGAGTGTTCAGTGTTACAAAACAGTGTTTCACTGCAACAAACAAGTCATGGTGACAAAACATCTACAACTTTGAAGCTCAAGTACAATGCCAGCATAACAAAAAAATAAAAAGAGTAAGAGCACTAATCAGATCTCCCCATAAAGCTTTATCCAACTTTACTTTGTATTAAGCACAATCAATATATCAACAATACTTTTTCCTATTTCTTATATTTACTATTCTTCATAATTGTTGCACTGAGACATTATGACTTCTAAGTACTATTTTGACTCCAGATACCCATGGAAATCTGTAAGAAATTAAGCTCCTAATTAACATCTATGATTTCTAAGCCTGAAGCTCTGAGTCCCTGTGCATGATGCAAAAAAAGCACATTTCTAGACTTCAGGCACTTCTGCCCTGCAGTATCCCCAAACACTTTTGGCTAGAGTTCCTCCTGGCCAGCACAGGCAATTCTGGCTGTTCCAAATCCAGTTCAGAAACACCGACATCCTTCCCTTCATTGCATAAGAAACTCAGCAAATCTAACACTCTGGTAATTAAATTCCTGTGTTTGGTTTAATAATATCCAACATAAGCACTTTGACCTCTTTTTGGAAGCGGGGATTTCTGCCTTTTTCAAAACTGCACCATTTCACAGGGAAATCCTATGCAAAAATAAATTATAGAACCGTAAGTATCCACATATTGCAGTAACGGAGTCTAAGTTCCAAAATCAGCATAACCTCAGAAATAATCCATTAAATCCTGATTCAGGAAATCATTGCTTTAGTAGCATATACATAGGCAAGCTACATATGTTTAAATATTTATCTAGGTTGAGACACTTATGAACAGCAATTTTTCACACGTGCACATGAGTTATTCTGCCCCAGCAAAATTCTTTGGAGATTGGAAGGAGAAAAAAGCAGCCTTTTAAAGAGAAAATGGATCTTGAAAAATATGTCAATTCATCTATAAAAACTATATTTATGTTCTGAAGGTTACTCGCATCTTCTCTACTAGCAACAAGTCTTATTTTCCAATTTGAATTCAGCAAAAGAACAGCAAGTTGTGATCTTCTAAAAACAGCTGAAGTATTTTTGCCACGCACCCAGTTTCAAGATAATAAACATGTTCTTCCCCTTCAAAAAAAAACTTCAAATACTGCCAAAAGACCATAAAACTAATGAGGTATAATACCTTCAGGACTTGTTATTCTGGCATATTTCAACCAACACCCTGTGAAAAATGACAGCGATGCTGAACCTATGAAATACAGCCTGTGTTAGTGCAATAACTGGTCACTGAGGTACCAGTCGAAGAAGAAAGAGGGAACTCCAACAGCAGTCCTCTGGACTGAAACCTTCAAATTCAGCAACATCATTTCTAAATCCACAAAAAAATACTGACTGGCAAGTCTTCCAGCTTGCTAAAAAAAAATGAGAAGAAATCAGCTCTTTAAAGCTTATGGAACATGAGAAGACATCCTGTTTAGCTAAAATTTCGCTTTGTTTTCCTACTTCACTGAAATGTGAGAAAACTTAATTCTAAGAAGTAGTAGAGAATGTGGTGCTGTATGTTATTGCTGCTATTTGTACAGTACAACTGCCATGGAGGATGAGGAAAGAAAATATCCTCCAGGCTGAGAAAAACCTCCCTTTAATAGGAGTACCAGAGGAAATGAGGGAAGGACATTTACTTTAATCCCTACTTCATGCTTTAGGTTCTTCCCTGCACCAGGTCTGCCAAGCTTTTAACATTGAAGCAAGTGTGACACTTCAAGCACTTTAATTTGAATTAGGTTGTTTATAATAACCTCTTCCTTTCATTTCCAAGGGGAACTTCTCACATGTTTCATTCTATACAATGATACTATGTTTATACCAACTGCCAGTTAGAAAAGACATAAACCAGGTTTATATACAGTATCTGCAAAATGTAAAGTTAAAAAATTACACAAAACGGCTGTACAGTGTTTTTAGTTAAATAGAAGAGGTTTCTGTTTCCACTTATATCAGTGAAAATATAGACTACCTTCGCTGACTTCAGTAGAATTACTGCATCCAGTACATAACTGGATGTAATGTTTATACCTTCTGATCCATAATACATTTCTGACATAGCTACAAGATCCTCTGCAGGCAGATACAAACTCTTGGAGGGAGGAGGGTGCAGGCATTGTGTTGTGCCAAGCCTGGACACAGGGCTTCCAGTCAGACCAGTGAGTCAGCAAAATTAATTCATCACTACTATGACCTCAGATAAAATACATCAGCATTGAATGCATCAACATATACCCACAACAGGAGGCACTTCTGCTTACTTATGAGGCCTTCTAAAATGGCCTGCCCAGACACTAGCTCATTTGGACATCAAGAACGTACCTGAAAGTTAAGCAAGCATAAATATTTTAAAGCACAACTGCAAGTAAAATACTCCCAGTTGCGTACATAAAGAACAAAATAGAATAGAACAGAACAGAATAGAATAGACTATTTCAGTTGGAAGGGACCTACAACAATCATCTAGTCCAACTACCTGACCAGTTCAGGGCTGCCCGAGTTAAAGCATGTTATTGAAGGCATTGTCCAAATTCCTCTTAAACACTGACAGGCTTGGGGCATCGGCCACCTCTCTAGGGAGTCTGTTCAAAAATAACAGACACTTTTATTTTATGATCACCAAAAGATAATTGGACAAGTTTTACTCAGCCTCATCATATCACTTTCGATATTTCTGTGACAGGCAGGGTTCATTCTCAATTTCCAAGTTGTAAAGTTTCCAACTTCCAAGCGATCAGTCCAGATAAACTTCTGCACATCCTTTCCCTTCACATTTGCTCTGCTAATTCCACTGGGCCCCGCTGGCCACCCCACCCCATCTCACCAACTCCTCTGAAGTGTCTGCTCCCACACATCAACCCCGCAGTGGGATTACCAGTGGGATGGCAGCAGACAGCAGTTTGCCTTTCATGTCACTCAAATTCAAGTATTCCTTCCTACGCTTGAAATTTTCTTTAAATGAAGGAAGGGTGTGTCTTCCAGTTTTAGGTTAGGGAGCACAAAATAAACAAGCTGTCTTTTGAAGGAAAAGCATAAGAAAATAACAAGGTCTTCCAGAAAAGAAAAACAAAGAATAAAAGAAAAAAAGGAGAAAACTTGAAACTTCCTATGCTGTCACAGCTGTTCTGGTCCTTTCATTCTGTTTAAATATTTTTCAAGTCTAACAGTCAAACAATTCAAAATAACATAACGCGTATGCTGTACAACAACTATCAGACCTGGGTTATCTCATTTCTGCTGCAACATGACACCTAGCACCTCTTCACACAAATTGAAATAAATAAATAAAAAGAAGCTTTTAAGATCAATGTCATGACAAATGATTCAAACTTCATCTTTTGTTTTTCTAAATCTTAGAAAGCTAATTATAACTTTTGATAACAAAATTTCCATTGTAGCTCAAAGAAAATACTGTATTCATGATCCAAGTACTTTTGGCAGAAGTACACTAATACAAACTATAATGCTATGGAATTCGTAACAAATTTTTATTTCAAATAAAAAGATATGTACCTCAAAGGGTTAGTTTATCTTTTGAGCTACACAAAAGATTACAAGGATAGCAACCAGTGATTCAAATCAACTTATTCAAGCCAAAAACCACCATGCCTTCTTCCTAAAAACCCTGCATTTCCTAATGATGACACTTTACAGAAATTGAAAATTAATCTAGCTTCAGTAGTCATTTACTAAAAATGAATCTCAATGTTTATTGTACTAAACTAAATATTACAAGTCAGAAGTACTAAGAAAAAAAAAATGGGTACATAGAAGCATGTTCCTCTTGGATTGCTGTGTTTTAACAGATGTTATTTTCACAGGGTGGCAACTTTCAAAATCTCAAATGAAGTTTTTTCAGTGATGAACACTAATACAAAGGTTTGCTTTTTAAGCATATTTAATTCCTTCCCTTTATATAAACAGGTCTGGGTCAATGATCTTTTTCTTTAAATCAAACTATGCATAGTTTTGACATCTTAGTGTTTCACTAATTTTTTTTATCACCTACTGTCACAATAGTCTTGTCATTCTAAACTGTTCTGGACATAATTTCTTTTCTTAATTTACTAAGAATAATAAGGTAAGTAATTAGAATTTTCCAATTCAACATAATTTCTTGTTAGACAGCTGCAATCAGAAGATATCCTTAGCATTGCAGCTGCTTCACAAGTCCAACAATTATTTTAAACATCAATATTTAAAACAGCAACAGAAGTTAAAATCCAAAATCTATTCCATATTAAAAACCATCATCTTGTCAGGAATGTCCTTTATGTTCTAAATATTTCCATTTAGCTGAAATAAACCATTCTCTTGACAAGACTGTGAAAGCAAGGCTTTTTCTAATGCAAAAGAAAACTAAGAATTTTTATGCTTCACGTTTGAAGCTCTTTCCAAGCGTGCCGTTTCAAACCCAGTTTCTGCCAATCCTTTCACCCAGTGAAGACCGCGCTGCTCCTAAACGAGCCCTTGGACTGCAAACGAACCCTGCAGCTTTAAAGTAATTGTGGAACCACAGAAATGTATTATATGCCACTACGCGGGCCTGTACTGTAATTCATTTTCAGCTGGAGCAAAGTATGAGCTTTTTGCAGCATATTACTTTGCCATTGTTGTTGCTTTTCAAAAACAAGATAAATAGACCTGCAATGCACTGGCCCGTGTCCTACAATTCCAAGGCAGCCCAGACCTTGTGCGGTGGGTTGACCTTGGCTGGCTGCCTGGTGCCCACCAAGCCGCTCCCCCACTCCCAGCTCCTCAGCAGGATGGGGAGAAAATAAGATGAAAAAGTCATGGGTCAAGATAAATGCAGTTTACTGGGGGGGGGGGGGTGGGAAGAAAATGCTGCACAAAAAAAAAAAAAAAAATATTCTCTACTTCCTACCAGCAGGCAAAGTCCAGGCACACCTGGGAAGTAGGACCTCAGTACACATCCTGGCTGCTTTAGAAGACAAATGCCTTAATAACAAATGCACCTCCCCCCTTCCTCCTCTTAGCTTTTATTGCTGAGCGTGACCTCATAGCAATGTCCCTTGGGTCAGCTGTCCTGGCCGTGTCCCCTCCCAGCCCAGAGGGGTGGTGGGCACCCGCAGGGCCAACCTCCAGGCTGTGCGCGCCCAGCTCAGCACCAGCCAAAGCACTGGTGTGTTACCAACACCCTTCCAGCCTCACCCACAGAGCACAGAACCGCATGGGCTGCTCCCAGTTCGAACCTTTAAAAAGTTTTTTAAAAAAGGGTTTGCACATCCTGTCAGTAAAATCAAGAAATCTCCTTAAGCTGCAAATAGTTATTCTGTTAGTAGTTTTTATCAGTGAGCAAAACCATGAGGTTTTTAAATTTAAATCTTATCTAAAAATTAAAAGCTTGGCTACATATTTAGCCCTCAGTTAAGAGGAATAAATAGCTTCCCTTCAGTGCATCAAAAGGCAGAGCATAGTGCTAAAATCTCAAATAAGTAACTCATGATCTGATGACAGATCACAAGTTTTAATTCTGTAAGGAGAAAGTTCTTTACTTAAAAGAAAGGCTCTTGGAACACACAGATGATTTATGTCACCCGTGGGCATTTCTCTCTTGGTCTCAAAATAAAAAATAAATTGTTAACACAATCTTCTGATCAAAGAGCATCACAAGGAAACAGAATATAAATTTTTCTTTTTGTGTTTGAAAAGGTAAAACCTCAGTGTCCTCTGGGAAAAAAAGAAAAATAATCACAAGTAGAATTATGAAAGAAAGTTTCAAAGGTAAAGGAAGATTAAAAATCAGCTCTGCTGCTACATATTCTGTCAGCCTCCTATGCAGGCGTTCCACACTAAAAATGCTCAGGCACTCTTCAGGTGCAGGTTCAATCTCTCTCAAGATGACAATTACAGTATCTGACCTGTATGCAGCAAAACCAAACTATATTCAAGTTTCAGTATGGAATAGGTAACTGAAGCAAAATGTAGAGACAGAAGGAGAGAAATGGAGCAGGAGGAAAGTGACAGAAATACAAACACCCTGCGGAAGACTCTTGGGCAGGACCCAAAAGCTGCAGAGGGGACTGCAAGAACTTGCAGAAAAACCTGCAAAGCTGGAAACAGTGAGCAAAGAAATTGCTTACCTTTGCTTCACTTTATGCTTTATTCAGGAAAAAAATGAATAAATCAGATTTTGCACAGGTAAAGAAATTAGACTATGACAGGAAATACCTGCTGCTTTCATCAGCTTAACCCATAACAGAAACAACTCACAAGACCCCGAAGTCCGCCCATCTACTCAATTCATGAGGTGATGCTGTGTATAAAGCTAATGACTTTCAACATCTTCCAACACATCTTGTAACTCCACAGTTGAGTCTAATTCACATAAAGTCATCTTAAAGAAAAACAAAAGTAACGTGATATGCTCATTTATTTTATAAATGTCTGCATTTACAGACTAAAACATGTGGATTTAGTTTTATTTTAATCTACACAGTTTTATTGATGATCTTCCTAAATCACCCTACGTCAAATAGATACCAATAAAGTAGAATCACAGAGTGGTTTGGTAAGAAGGGACCTTAAAGATCATCTAGTTCCAACCTCCCTGCTGTGGGTAGGGACACCTTCCACTAGACCAGGTTGCTCAATATAGAATCATAATTAAATCAATTTTAATACATTTTCTCACTCTTTGCTAAGCTGTTGAGACTATCAGAATATATCATAAAAATGTCTTTCACAGGTTTCATGAGATACACAGAACATGGAAAGAATAATTTCAATCATTAATCAGAAATTACTTCCTTGCCATTAATGTTTTTGTTTTTCTCTGAAAGTTTATCATTCACAGAAAGCAGAAACAACAGATGAGTAAGGAAAAGAAACAGGTTTTATTTGTCTTTTCATAAACATTGCCTCTCAGTGGGATCTGCCTGAAGCGTAAGGTTTAGCCTGGTATACAACACATTCCTAGTAAAAGGAATTGAGATACTGGTCTGATAGAAAGGGTCACAGTAGCATCTTACAAAGAAAATCCAGGGGATGCACTTGCATGGAATATATATCAGCATATATCAAAATAAATCCAACCAAACATAAAGCTTGTTCACAGTTACGCCTCATTTCATATTTGAATATAGACCACATGTTTGAGGATTAAGCTGGTGAACCCAATCCATCTCTTCCAGGAAACAGTACTGTAACAATTGGGTTGCAGAACTGTCAATTATAGTCCAGCTGTGCACAAAGTATGTTGTGCTCCAAAACACAGACCTTTACTACAAGAAGATCTTCTGTAACAAGAGCCTTAAACTCAAAACACACCCACATGTAATTGAGCCAGTAGTCTTTCCACAGGAGAGAAGAAAAATAAACCTACACACGTTAATACTTCAAGAGGACATTCACTACATTTCAGAGTTCTCCCAGTCTGAAGTGGACTTCAACTATCCCTATTTTCATGTAATACTTCATTTACTGGGAGCTTCTTTCCTATGCAGAATGGTCAAAAAAGACAACAAAAAAGGGAAATTGCACTTGTACTTTCTCCATCTACTTTATTGCTGTCCAAATTATGTTTCACCAGACAGCAAGTAAGACCTGTATGGAGAAAACAGCCTGCCAAATTCTAGAACTACAGGTTAAAAAACAGACACGAGCCAAATGATCAGCACAGGATCCATAAATCTCAGGCAACACTAAATTGAACTGAAGCTTATTTTTCCTTTTGATCTCACTCAGCAGATTAACCAAGCTTTTCCAGCAATCAGTACCTAATACTTTGAAAAGAGACACACAGAAAAGCTGACGGTTTTTATAAATCATTTCCAATACTTATGCTTTTTTTCAACTCTTTTCAAGAGTTAATACTTGCACATGACTTCAGAGGTATACAGAAAAGATGGATAGTAAATCCTGAGGAGGAAAAAGGCCCCTATTGCTTCTTGTCTTGCACTTCTAAAAAAGTAAACGTTAATGTTATGAGTTATGTTAATGACTTATGTTAGTAAGTCACATTTAATCATACATGTTTTGTAAAAAACTTCCAGACAATAACAGCTGAAGGAAGAGCCACAGTCTTGTCACATGGGTACCTCTTTTCCCTTTAGAAGACAAACTTATAAAGTAAATCAGGTTGTTAAATGAACTATAGAAGTAAGTCAACGATGTCTCATCTAGGAATCAGCATCAAGTGGAAGAAATAACCACAGGTACAATTCAGATAGTCACAACACCCTTAAAGAAAGCATGACTCACAAAGTTACTAAAAAATGTCTCTTTTAAACTATCAAAAGCTTCTTACTTTTGGATGTACGTTGATTTTCACTATTCGAAGATTTTCCCTTTAAGAACTTGCCACATGTGACCATATTACAGTAGCAGGGTACAGTTCCTTCAATCTTTTTAAAAATTGCACAAGAAAAGTCTCTTGCAGTGCAGGATTCATTTTCATCCTTCAAATCACCTGTCTGACTTACTAAAACGAATATGCATAAATTTACATAATCTTATGCATAACATAACCTCATTCTGCATAGATAACCTTATTACATAACAAACATGCAACAGTAAAATAGACACATTTTAGAAACGTCTATGTAAACATAAAAATCTACATGATTTTGTGTAAGAATACACCTGAAATTCTGTTCCAAGATGACACCACAAGACTTTTAAGTCTAAAGTTCCTGTGCCTATGAGTAAATATTTTCACTTACAAGCAGTACTACTGCCTGTCACAGTAGTGTTTCTTTTTTTATTTTATAATGAATGATTCAGGAATACACTGATTGCAAGAAAAAGGTAATGATAAAAGCGTGTACCTTATGTTCCAAAATTATACTTTCTGTTTGCAGAATTTGTATTCATCTCCATATATTTCCAGTCCTATGACAAAAGTTTGTGATACAAGAATAGGGCCTAAAATGAGACTTAGAATACTTTAATGGAGTATTGCTTCAAGAAATTAGGTAAACATTTTACTTCTGTTATGAAACACTGACATAAACGGTTGAAATGCAACTCCATGTGGGTCAGAAGTATGCCTTCTCTCAGTAATCAATACAGAGTTAAGATCGTAGGCTGTAGACTTTGGCAGCTTCCCTGTGTCACACTGTGGCAAGCATGATCTGAAAACTCTGAACATAATTCAGCATTGAGACAGGAAAAGAGATTAGAAATGAAAATCTTGTTCAAAGTTGATACTTATGCCAGACCCACCAAGTTGCTTAGAGAAAGCTTTATACAGAGAGTTAAAGCTGCTTTGTTAGGCAGCTTTAGAAATATTTTGAGCTGTGGGAATTTCTCCCCAGTTCTCCCTTCTCCCCTCCCTTTTTTAAATAAGAACTTTTATGAACCAGTATTCAACTCCAAACTTCAGAAAGCATACAGGGCCATTAGGTCATCTGCATTACAATGCCTGATTCATCATGTATTTATAACGTAAATTACGTTTCACTATAAGAAAAATAATTTCCTGTCAAAATTAAAATGCTCCAATTTTGACAGTTAATTTATATGCCTGACCAAAAAATAGACCCCAGCCAAAAAGCCTCATTAACTTAATTTTATCTAATGCATACCCATATGGAGGCAGAGAGGACAATTACAGATTCATAACTTTATTATCTGGATCAGAAGATTATTTTTGAATAGGCAAAAAATGGTCTTAAATAGCTGTAAACATAAAAAATGTTAAGATACCAGACTATTAACCACATCTGTATTGGTTATATCCATATTTTAGTAATCTTGTCGGTTTTTTCCTTATGAAATCTAAAATACTTACCTTAGTAGTTTAGAGCTTCAAGTGATCTCAATTTTTCTCTTAGAAAAATTTTGTTTGAGACAGAAATATTGTATATTACCAGTTTTATTTTGTATTGTTCCCTTACAAAATAATAGATTTCTGGGGCCTTGCACTGTTCTCTCCAAAGCAAAGTAATGCATGAGTAAAACAAGTTATATTTGTGTATCTGTGAACATAAATAAATCAGTGCTGTCAAGTTTCATTCAGTAACTATGGAACTTTCAAAAATGCCATTCTCCAAATGCAAGTTATTTCTCAGCAAAAAAACTTATACAATTTTACAGTTTAGTCATACTACAAAGTATCTTAATTGAGATAGTAATGTCTACATTTTTTTTGCCCTCTTCCCCCCAACGCCCCCCCCCCCAGTGAGTTCTTGGCTTGAAACTTCAGAATCTAGTAAAACAGCCTATCCTGTCCCTGAGAGGAAAGGTCCAGTTTATAACCTTCTGACTTTCAAAAGTGCCACTATCAAAGAAGACAAGGAAGAATCAAACAAACAACCAAAACAGAGGTAGAAAATAAAACGTGGGGGATTTTTAGAAAAATAAATACACCCCAAAAAGTGAGCTGAGAGCTAAGCTTCTACTCAGCAAAGTCTGTGAAAACTCTACATTCTGCTGAGTGGTCAAGAAGGTTTTAAGGTACGGAAACATTTTAGCCACTTGTATTCTATTGGTACTTGCATCTTTACAGATACTGCTTTGACCAGATACTTTTACAGATCTCTACACTTGGAGCCTTGCAAACCTCTGAACATGCACATGTGGAAACTGCTCATGGAGACCACTGACTTCCTTTAGCAGAATAATCAGAATGATGGAAAGCAGACATCACAATGGAGTTTTATTTCTAATAAACAGGCTGAAATATTAGGAGGCTTACTGACAGAAATCTACTTTCTAAGGTGAGAAAGTTGTATTCTTGATTCACCATCTACTGGCATCTACTTCACTGTTTTCATTGGAGGAGCTGCAATGAAAATCAATCTCCCCTGAAGAAGTCAATAGGAATGGCTAAGCCATTTCCAAAGTCAGGATCTTGTACCTCCTTTCTGTTAGCAGAAACTCTCCTATTATGTACAGACCCCTACTGTGTATCAGCAGATGCTGCCAATATTTTGAGGCATTTTTGAACATGTTTGTTTCTCTATATCACACTAGAAAAACTTCCTCATCCCTCAGGAAAATTATACATCAGTCCAAGTGTTTGCCATCCTTCTTGTTTCAAAATAACAGACAAGAAAAATGTCCACGTAGACATTTCTCCTCCTGTATACTTGTAAGTCAACTACTAAGTCTGGATGAAAATCCACAATGAACACAAAGCACAGAATTAGGGCAGAAAACCAGCATTTGCTCTTAATGCCACTCTGAACAAAAAGTGGCAAGTAAGCTTCATCACTTTCAGACTTAAACTATTCCAGATTAATGCATCTGGAATTAATACACCTGTACTGACACATTAATACAGAGCACATAATAAAAAACAGACCTTGAGGAACTGTTGGAACAAGGGTAAATATAACCAGGTTTCTACTTTTCTACTTTTTTTGAATAATATTTTCTGATTTCTACAGGTTTTAACTTTGGTCTTAGATGCAAACAATACAGCTTCAGAATACCAGCACTTCCCAATAGCTTGAAAATGTAAGTGTCACTGACAGATTTCATTCAATGAAAATGATATTAACTGTCAACAAACCAAATAGTATGAATGAATTAGAATTCCTTTTCTTCATTAAACTCTCATAATCACACAATTACTGCTTGTTAGGACAAGTTCCCCACACAGTCCTTCTGTCAACAACAAATAATCAGCCTCACCCACCTGAAAAGTCAGATAAACTATTTGAAGTAATAATGGGGAGCCTGCATGAGTCCACTCTTTGTCTTCATTCAAGGTATGTCGAAGCAAACAAAAAACAGAGTAGATTCAATGAGATTGAACAGTGCACTCATCTGCTCAGTTATCTTTCTAAAATTCAGGTATTTTGGGTTCATCTAGGCAGCTATACAAAGCATTACCAGCTCAAAACATGATTCATTTTCATCTGACCACCTTTTAAACTTGTCACAGCATTATTACATCCAGTTTAATCAGTAGGAAGATACACAGCCCCCTGCTCATGAGCCTGTGAAAGTGCAAGCCTGAATTAACCTCAGATATAACAGCAGTCTACCAGCACTACTACCACATCAAGGTAATTTTCTTCCCTTGACCACCTAAGGCAGTTTACCACATTTTCTGATAGGCAAGTGCTTTGGCCTGGGATTCACCTATAATGAATCCTCAAGTTTCTCACTCAGATCCATGGGTCCTGCCTTAATTTTCTCAGTAACTCCCAAAAGAGTGAACCCTGAAAACCAAAGAATTATTCTGCTCAATTTCTCTACCACAGTTTACTGGAAGGAAATCAGATTTGGAGCCACTGTCTTACCCAATATAAAACTGAACAAGTCAGCTCAAATTAAAAATTGCATGTGTAGAGCAGAGTAATGCATTTTCAAGAAGGTATTAGCGCTTTTAATACAGGATTACTGAATGCGGCATTGGAAGCTGTGATGATATGAAAATAACTGTACGAATCCAGTAGGAAGAGAGCTTTGCTGGAAATCTTACATAAGGACAAATTCCCTAGGTTAAAGGATTTAAACAATGAACTGTCAAACAAGACTTCTAAGAGTATTTACAAGATGAATTACTATCTTAAAATCATAGCAAACTTTCCTGTACTGCCCAATGAAAGCAATATAGCTATTTGTTCTAACATTCATGCTAACAGCCCAGTCAAGCTGTGCCACATTAACAACTGTAATACTTAACAGAGCACAAATGAAGAGGTATCCTCCTCCTTAGGGGAATGAGACATAAAAAGGATATTAGAATGCTCAACTGCCAGATTCTTAAGACCTGGATTTGGATTCTACACAACTACAATCACAGAAGCAACAGTTGGAACATGTAAAATGGAGGAGAAATTAGATTTACTAGAACAGTGCAAAGTTTCTCTAGCGGAACAAACATATCCAGTAATTCTGATATTCTGCTGCCTGCACAACATAATCAGAAGGAGGATTTAATGCTGTTAGAAAGCAGTAAACAAGAACCACATAGCCTCATACTTGTTTTTGTCTTCTGCTCTAAACATGCAGCACATCTTCAAGAGGAAAATGCGTTATTCTGCATCCTGCCAAAAATATGACAAAGGTTACCAATAATCAGTGTTTGAGATGACACAGACGGTGTCAACGTTGAAAGCTTCTACAATAGAAGTTGTTAATTTAAATTCTTCTCTCTTGTCAGGGCTTTAATATCATCTTATCACCACCTATACGGTATAACATCCTGCATGTCTTTTTCCTAACTTTCATGCTTTTCTATCCAAATGAGAACATTATAAACACTTATTTTCCTAGTATTACTTATAAACCCACTGGCATTCCGTATTTTTGTTGTGCAACTCAAATGATGCATATGTATGAATAGATGTACATGCAAAGATCTGAAAAATACCCAGTGCTTGCAGGTGCAAAATTGCACCTGTTGCATCCAGTTTTTATCTTTTTATCTTAACACTGGGCTCAATACTATCCTGGATACATGTAGAAATAGAATTTACTTTTCATTTTTGAAGAGCTTTAAGAAAGTCAGAAAAGCTCTAAGGAACTGAGATGTGCACCTCTAACTTTTGTTAGAGCCTTTGAAGCTTACAGCAACATTTAATTGACTGATATATTTCCATCCAGTTCAGTAATTCAGAGGCTAAAGGGGAGAAACTGGAGGGAGGAGAGAGGCTTCAGCAACTTCTTGGCAGTATTGAATTGTAAATAAAGGTTTAAGCCACTCAAAATTCTGTCTTTTGTGTGGATTTCATAAAGTCTTCACAGATATCAATTAGTATTATTCAAGGCCTACAGGTGTCTCAGATTCCTTAGATGTCCTTGTGATTTTAAAGTGCTTTTAAATGTATGCTTTATAACCGTTGTTATGCTTTCTAAACAAGCAAATTAAAATTCCATAGACTAGGAATGCAGGGATTGTTTCAGTTCATTAGAGTTTGATCCCTAACTTCCATTTTCTGAAAAGCCATTTTGCTAGATAAGACTAAGTTTACATTGCATTAAATAGTTACCTTATTTTTTTCCAAATACTTGCCTCAAATTAGCTCTACAAGTTCCCCAAGAAGCTTGTCAAAAGTATGCACTTTTGCTTTTAATCAAGGGATACTAGTCTAATGGATAGCACATTGAACATATAAATGTTCTACACTCCCTAACAAAACCAAAGCTGATTGGCAATTTATTTTCTTAAGGGAAGAATCACAGTAACTGCTACAATTTCCAGATGTAACTACGGATTCCCTAACAAAGAGCAGTTTAATTCTCCTATGCCAAATAAGCATGAAGGTTAGGAACTGGTAGGAAATAAACAGAACAGATTAAAACTAATGTTAAGAGAACGTATTTGGATGACCTGTGAATAAATCAATGAAATGACTACAGATGACAATCTATCAAAATCCGCTAAAACAGAGATGATCAACTTATGGTCTGCAAGAAAATACATACCTCCTCTGCATCAGCAGCAATCTTTGCTAGCAACTAATAAAGACACCTATCAGTTTAGAGGTGTTTTCTTCATGCTTGCTAGTTAAAGATGAACAGAACCAGAAACAAAACCCATGGGAAAATTTCTGAGTTACAGATAACATCAAGCCAGGATCAGCTCAAACTGAAAGAGGAAAAAAAAGGAAAAACATTTGTCTGAATAATCCCTTTGAAGTTTTTCAATAGACAAATATCGTGTAGGTTTTGTTCATAGTGCAAGAATACTGTAAACTCAGAAGCATTACAGCTGCCAACTGAATTTTCCCCAGCTACATCTGAAAAAGGGCTGATATCAACACACACCATTGTTAAAATGCTTTATTAAATGGCGCACTACCTAATACAATGTCTCAGTTGTGAAAAAGCCTTAAATTCTCCTGTTGCTAAAACTGCAAGTAGACATTTGTCCTGATCACGATGATTCTGTGTATATATTGTATTGCCTCTTTTGCTTTATGAAAGGGATGCTCATATCTTCCTGGAACACTTTATAGAAATGTGATTATGAAAGTGAAGCCAGAGAAAAACAGCTAACATTGCAGAAAAATCTCTTATCTAAGCAGAGGCTCAACTAACGCTTTTGTAACATAACAGGCTTTGTTCACCTACAAAATATCTATGATATTTTAAAAAGACATTAAAAAACATTATCAGTTACTGTCTATACAAGACCTATTGCCCTATGTTCTTCTGAAACATATATACAATTGCCAGTAATTTTTTGTCTGGTACTTTACTGTATAAACAGCCTGTTAGAAAAGTCACCATCACCAGCAATGCTCCTCCCCAGCTAAATCCCTCTTTTGGCTTTGCCACACTGTCTTTTTAAACAGGAAGCTAAAACGTAAGTTTTCTTCTTTCTTTTCTTTTCCTTTTTTTTTTTTCTTTTTTTTAAATAAGGATGCTCTCTCGGTTTATTTTTTTTTTTTTTAATAAGTATGACTTCTAAGTCTTTATCTAAAAATACTTCAAACATTGAGACTACCCTTCACCCAACTGCTCCACCTACACATCAGTAATACAATGCTAAAAGAAAAGCAGAACTTTCCATAAGTCATATTCATAAGTCTATGAATCAAATGTTTAAGTTTCTTCATCATTTTTGCTTTAAAATAACGTGCATAGAAAATACTTCCTAAAAACTGCAATGATCAAGTGTAATTGTAAGAACAAACTTGTTTTATTATATACCTTGATGTATATCTAAGGCAACTAAGTTCTGAAAACCACGTCAAAGGGCAAGAGTGACTGGACTGGTGACATTAGAAAGGAAAACAACATATTAGGGCAATAAAGAGGCACTAAGTTTGATTACTCATGAAAACAAAGAGGAGTCAAATTTGGATAAATAACTTCTGTCAGATTGCTATCACCCTCCCTTTTGATTGAAAGTGCTGCACCATGAGTTCAATTGCACTGTTTATAGCCAAAAAGGGAAAAGGTAGCCCCGTATTCCTGGCCACAAATGCCCATTCCCTCCCTTGCATTGGTTTTGGCACTCCTTCAGCTATATGATGAACTGATTCAGCTTGCTAAACCGGCAAAAAAAGGATATGACCAAATGAGGAAAAAAAAAAACAAAAAAACAAAAAAAAACCCAAAAAGGACGTGAGGGGAAGAGAGAGGGAGGAGCTTGGCTGAAATTTTTGGTGGCAGTAAGCCACGAGATCAGCTCTGCTGCATTATGTAGCTGCCCCATGAACGTGAAGCTCTACAAGACTGAGCTGATGTAACTGCACATCACTGCGGTTATGCAGAGGATCTGCTGCTCTTTCCCTCCTGGCCACACATTCCCCACCATTTCCCTTGCTACAGCCCTACTGTTTGTCTGAATCCTCAGCAAGTCAATTCAGCAATTAAAAAAAAATATATTTATCTCTCTTTATTTCCTACCTGACTAACAAGCTGAATTGGCATTGAGAAGCACCAGAAATGGCTCAAGAGAGGGTGCCGGGCTGCCCTGCTGGCACTCAGGTTTTTTGGGTGACACTGAATTCTTAGACAAGCTCAGCAGCTCTTAAGGAACCTTAGGCCGCAACCCTTATACAAATCTAAGTCAACAACTGCCTTGTTTCTGCCCCCTCCCTCCATTGTGCCAGTGCAGGTGCTCCTCCACACCTTGATAAAGGAGTTAAGAATATTAAACAAACAGGAAAACTTTTTTTCTTTTCTTTGTAAAGAGCTGAATTGGCTCATTAAGAAGTCTGTTAAATCCTTGTACCAGCAAGGAAATGGGTGGGATCATGAAGAAAGGAGAGAGAGAGAGGGTATGACTTATGTAAACTAAAATATCAAAGCACCACATCTTAAAAATACAGTGAAGTGCATTTAGATACAGAGGCTGAGATTTTTCTGAATTCAGTCTGAAATAGGTATTTACTGCAAGACATTCTTCATGCTGAATGATGCTTCATTAAAAAATAAAAATGGCATTGCTGCTTTGTTTAGACTAACAAAGTACAGAAATAAACACAACTTTGCTTTACAATTGTGTAAAAATAAAAGATAGTTTGCAGTGTTTTCTGTCTTCCAAGTATTACTATTAACTAAAAGTCTTCTACGCATTTACCTTTATTTTCACAACTTTTGTAGGTAATACAACAGCATCTACAACACAATCATAAAGGATCTAATACAAAACGACCTGGAGACATGTCAGTGCTATTTTCTCTGTAGTATACACAGAGATAACAGCCACTTACTTTCTGATAACACTAAATATTACCTACTGTCTGAGCCATCACTTCTGAGAAGATGGCTTCCCCAGTAAGGACCCTTCTCAGCAGTTCACTATAAACAGAGTACTACTAAATAATATGAAAAATCCTGTATATCAAAGCTGTAATTGGTTCAGTTATAAATAGCAAAGGACTTACTGATTTCACATTTTTACTTCAAATTTCCAACTACATATGGATACTGGTGCTCCAAGTAAACAGTCAGGCTAATCTGGCAACTATATAATACATCAGCCCAGATCAGACTGATCATATTTCACTTTTAATCCCACATATAAAATCAACCAAGTGAGCAAAGTGGAGGTCTTCATTCTAATCCCAATTTTGCTCTTGCTATATATCTCATCATAGTATTCATTTCTCCTGAAAAGAAGGAGACAGGACTACTATGTTTTACAGAAACTAGAAATTTGGAAATGCTGCAATCATGAACACTGGTTGAAAAATGTCACAAAAAATAACTGCAGGAATGTAGCTTGTTGTGCAGGCTGGGGAAGGCAATGAAAAAACAGAATACTCCCCTCTTGGACACCACCAGCAGAGTGGTGTGGGAGTCCTTAAAGGATGAAAGATCTAATCTGTTCCTAATTCAGACACTTTCCCTTCAACATGTAGGTCTTTCACAGAGGCTTGCACTTACTTCCATGGAAAGCCTGAAACTCAGCAAAGTCTGTGGGCTGGCAACCAAATGGGATGCATATTCAGCAGCAAAGATTCCTTTACCTGACTTCCCCAGAGTAAATCCATGGCAAACGTCTTTGAAGCTAACAAGGTTGGAATTAGGTTAGCCTGTGCTTGTCCCATGGGTACGTTGGTTCTAGTTTCTGACTTGAGCAAGTAATGAATCTTGAAGCTGAAGACTCATTCAGAATTCAATAGCAACTGCAGGAGGACTTCTCACTTGGTCTTTTTCCAGATAGTACGAGCATTAAGAATGCAAATCTGAATGCAGAATACGATGCTCAGATCAAAGGATAAAAATAGGCCTTCAGAAAAGGCATCAAAATAGACAAGGGAAAACACTGCACAGATAGAAAAAAAAAAAAAAAAATCAAACAGCAGGTTTTTCTGACTCACAGGTGGGTGAGATACTCTCCAGTGGCAACAGACAAACTCACACTTTCATTTAAGTCACCATGCAGTTACAGCTCACCTCTACAGATGTTGCAAAAGAAGAGCTTTCCATATGGAAATACTCAGTGTGAGGGCACACTTGGATTCTCTACCAAAAGACCGTTCTGTCACACTGCTGCTGGCTTAGATGCCAAAATAAACTAATTGCTAAGATAGTCCTTTAAAGGAGCTCGGATCCAGCTTAAGAAAAACCCAACCATTTTTGTGCTCTGGTTTCAGAAACATATTGGAAAGCAGTTTTGATTTTAGAGACTACGTGACATTGTATCTTAAGGTTCACAGAACAGACAGATGTGTTCATATGACACTCAGGTGACAATTAGAAAGTTCTCAGAAATTCTAGATACTAGACATAGCATGAAGTAAAATTTTGAAAGACAGAGTTATGACGTTTCTTCTATAAACTTTTGCTTAACATTATGTCACAGAGGTGACTTTCCACACTCTTAATTATTCCATGGCTTCGAGTATCATCTAACCTACTCTTACACCTTTGCAAATGACGACATCATATTACCTTATGTAAGATACTGCTATTCACATTTAGTGACTCTAAATTCAGGCAAATAATCCAAACATTTCAGCCCAAATAAAGGGTAGCGCATATAAACCTTTATATGGTCTTCACTGCTGAATATGTGCCTGTTGCATTCCCCCAACACATTAAATCATGACATGGTATCATGACAGACTTTTGTTTGTCCTGGTATTCCTGGAAACCAATAAGTCAGACTTGTCAATACTTTTCTTGAATGATGGTTAAGTCCTTGAAACAGCTACAGAAAAAAAAGCAGATCAAGAACCTAAGAAATAGTTAATTATTAGAAAGAAATACACATCTCTCTTAAATCAAGTTTTCACTATTTTTAGAGATCAATCCTGTGATGGCTTAAGTCATGCACTTCTGTATTACAATTCCAAGCAGATGTTACCATTTCCAAGGGTAAACGCATTCCATTTGAGCTAAGTGCACAATGAAGGTCAAATCTGTGAATCCATATAGAGCCTAAATTTACTAGTGGGTAGAGAATAGTCCAAATATCTCTTGACTGGCTGCAACTCAAGTAATTAGAAAAATACTCTTGAAGTAGCAGCTGAATGGAAGGATAATAATCAAGAATTCAAGGCTGTGAGATAAGAATAATAATGGGTTTTAAACTAAAACAATACATTTTTACAAAACAATTATTCCAGGCACAGGGGTTTTGACAATGAGCTGAAAACATTTTCAGTTTTTTTCCCAATTACACAAACAAGTACTTTACTCAAATACCACATGTATTGTTCTTGTTTTCTTGGAGCTTAAAGTAGTGAAATAACAGCTACTTTTTAATGTAAGAAATAAAAATGGTTAAATTCAGTCACTTCTGTGCAAAGTTAAGAAAGCCATACAGTAGTTAGCTTTACGCATCCCCCAAGATGAGTCACTTAACCATTTTTCAACTGCTAGTACTTATTTTCTGTTTGACAGTAAATGATAGACAAGCTTCACTATTCACTGTATACTGTATAGTAACTGGTTTGATGTCAATACCAGAAATAAATTCTTATTCTGTTTCATAATTAGTACTGCGGCCAGAAGGTGGTCAACTTTTACTATTGAGAACCATGTTTAAATACTGGGGTTTATTCTTTTTGTCTGAGATACTAGTAGAATAAAGGCCAATCGTTCACTTTGCTAGAAAAAAAAAATAAATAAAGAACCACTTCCCTCTAGTGTTAAAATTCACCACATCTTTAGATTTAAGTTTTTGCAGCTGACAGAATTAAGAATAAACATTACCATACTAAAAATGCTGACACAAGTACTAAACCATCGAGCAGCTGATCTTATGTGCGTGCATAATAATGAACTCCCTGATGTAGTTTTCAACTTGGAAAACCCTATGTGTCTTCTATTTTAGATTCCTTTCAACAGTTAACAACTAAAGGCCTTATTCATGAGGTAAATTTATCTTGGGAAATGCCCTGAAAGCACAGACTGTACTCTTCCTATGTACAGTAGCTTACTATTTTCTGAAGATTTATCACATACATTTCTCAGTAAGAGATTACATTTTATTATTTCCAAAACTGATTATATTATACATATTATACAGTACTTTTTAGTAAAAGTAAAGTATTTTTTCAGGATCCTTCTCTTTTGAACAGACTTACCTGGTTATATAAATCTTGTAATTAAGGGATTTAGGCTCAATCATTTTATCCTTGTTTTTTATTGTGTTCTGTTTATTTATTGTTACAACAGCAGCTGAAGGAAGAATTTGGAAAGATCTCACAAGGAAAAATTCTTGTTGGCTTTTCCCACTCTAAGTGTCCAGCCAGCTTCTGTATAATCACACAATAGCTAGTGAATTATAGAGTGTGGATTTTAATTTATTGGCAACACAGATCTCCAGTCCAAGAACGACATCCAAAGTCTAGATGGCACTGGGTTCTGGTTTCAGTTCATTCTTTACTTTGGCCATGATGTGAAATATAAATCAACCATACAATGGAATGTAGCTGATGTTTGCTAGCATTTATTTGACACTGAAATGCAGGGATTTGACATGAGAAACCCAAAGAACAAGCATATAAAGAGGCATGGTGAATATTTATGTAACTATTAAATTGTAAGCACTATTCTTCTCTTGTGTTGCTAAAGGGTATGATTCCATCTCCTGAGAGCATCATCTCCCATCCAACTGAACTAAAGAATGTGAAGAAAAAAATAAAATGTTATATTTTAACGCATTATTCATTTAGGTTATATTTTAAATTATGACCTGAGTAAAAGAATTTGGCTGTAGATGACAAAAAACTTGATCAAATACTTCTAGGTAAGAATATTAATTTCCTTTAGGTTTAAATCCTTGTCTACCAAAATGTCCTATTCCAGGCTACTTTCTAAAAGCATAAAAATGCAAGTAAGCTTTACCCAAAGTAGTTGAAAGATGTCTCAAATTTTAGTTACACGTGTAATAAGAAACTTGGGATTTTTCTGAACACAGGAAAGCACGTTCACTTTCTGATCCACACAACTCAAGAAAACCGATTCAGAGATTTAAAGGTGCAAAAATACACACGGAAGGATGGTTTTGAAGCCAAGTACACAGGTTTGATAACACACCTATTCTGTATGAGCATCTTAAGAGTTCTGATTGACATTATGAAACTTTTGGTTCATAACTGCTTTGATATATGTGAAATCTATGCATTCTTTTGCATCAGTATTTTACTGATCGGGAAGTGCCAAGCTACACAAAACAGATCTACCATTTATTCTGCAATTCCTTGAATTTCATGAAGATTCCCAAGGTAGAAGGATAGCAATAACAAAAGAAGCATTTGAAAGGGCTGTACCACCAACTAAAACATGGGATAAGGGAATGAACAATATTGCAAACAAGTAACAAGAGTGAGCATTTTAAAAGCAGGAGAATTATGTTCAACTGAAAGATCAACTGAGAAATAAGAGAACTGATTATAACAGAAAAAGAAGGAGATGACATGTATTCTGAAATAAAGACTTGTAAACAAGGGCGCAAGGCAGTATCTGACAGCAAGAGGACTGTTATCTATATCCATAAATATGAGGCCGCAGTTTGTGCAAACAAGGAAAGAGTTGAAGAGCATTTCTTTTTTGTGTACTTGAAGCAACACATAGCAGCCTGGAGAGAGAACCAAACTGGTTTCATTCCTGTAAACACTTCTTAATGCATGCAGATACTGTATTCCTAAATTGTACCCTGAAAAACGATTAATGAAATTTCTGTGTTAACACTTGTAAATTGAATTACTTCTCAATATAAACAAACATCAGAACATACAGACAATGTGCGAACAAGCAGGGGACATGCTTGTGCCACATGCCTCTGTAGGTGTTACTGATACTCAGTCAGTTCAGTAACACAGTCACAGGAACTCAGTGGCAACACCAATAACCTTCATCAGTTTAAACTCTTAAGAGGCTCAGCCTACTTCCACAGACTTGACTTCTTGGCCTGCTTTTTCCTACAGATTTCCAAAGCATCTCCTAGGTTTAAATTTCCATATTGCTCAGTTCAGTTCACTCCAACAGACACTGCTGATCTGCTGAGCTCTGCCTGTTCCATTTCTGAACCTGGGAAACTCAGAGTCCATTTCTTTTTCCCTTGTCCTTCACTGGAAAACCTTACAGGTAAATCTTTGCCTTCTTCAGTTCTACTCTCATTTAATAATCTCTTCTTGGGGCAAGGAGACTATACAAAATACAACCATCTTCTTTATTATGCTTTGCCACTATATATACTAAGTATGGTGGCTGCATAGATTTTAATTTGTGATTTTTTTCTGAACATATATATATAGATAAATCCTACAGGGTTGTGGTTTTGGTGGTTTGGTTGTTTAGGTTTTTTTCACATTTTTGCATCAATTTCCAACATCCACTTCTCTACATTTTAACATCACTCTGTGACAGGTGGTCTAGGCTTTTTTATTGGGTCGTTTGGTTGGTTGTTTTTTCTTTCTTTGTTTTTTTTTTCTTTAAACAGCTTTTGTGGTGGTAACAGTCTCAGTTTCAAGTTCTTTGTCACGTTTTCATTCTCCTGTAATTCAGTAATACCTTGTAGAGGTCTGAGTTTTGTTTTCTTTTAAGCATCATTTAGGGTTTTCTGATATCATAGTTCACAAGACTATTATATGACAGATACTCTTAAGTACCATGCATAAAATCACACCATGCTGGCAACATTTCAACTCATAACAATCAAATAGTGATATGCTGTCACTGCTAGAAGCTGCAAACCTTAAAAATGAAATGCAGCTTTTACACATAAGATTTTATACCTTTTCCAATACTTCTATTTTCTAAATAAAAAACCAAAATCCACTTATAATTTTTCACTTGATGGCCATATCAAGTCTTCTGAGAGCAATATAAATTATCTCTGCCATTTCTCCTAGCACAGAGTGAGGTTTCCTTTGGGTACATTTGCATGGCTGACTTGTTTTTTGTGATGAGGTATAACTTCCTCGTGGTAAAAAAGATTTTTACTATACCCCCCAAATTTTTATCCTGATTGGGATTATCAACTCATTGGAAGTTTAGTTTTTTCTTTTACTATACCTGTACTTTCAGTTTGCTTTTTCTTTAGATACTTGCAGGTTGTTGTCCTACAACAAAATCTCTCCCAACAACTGACAGCCTTAGTTCATAGCAGCTATTTTCTCATCGAGTGAATTAAATTAAAGAAAATAAAATCAAGAGCCAGAAACAGAATAAACAATTTGCAGGGCATTAGAGGGGGAAGAACAGAGTGAAAACACTACAGGTCTCTCGGGATGCTGTGCAACTGCTCTCACCAAAAAAAATCTGCTTCAATAAAATGCCTAGAAACAACACATTTTAAACAAAACTTCAAATAGTCAGACACAACATGCATAGTACAAACTGGAATTCACCCATAATTCCCCACCATGAAAAAGTAGAAAAATATAAACATTATCTCATTTTGCCATTACTGGTGCAAGATAGTAGACATGACAGAAAAGCCCAGTGACAAAAAGAAGCAGCACATTTTCCTGTGGCTACCTCATCTTCTTGCACACTGACTGTCACTTAATTCTTCTGAAAATACACACTGTTGTTTTATAAACATAATTTTCATTTCCTTTTCAGGGAGTTGTCTATCAACAGTCATTATTATAGTGCCCTTACTATGTCAACTCCATATAAAAGTTCCAGCCTTCTATCCAAACATCCCTCAGCTTCTTTCTCAAAGGCTTATAAGAAAACAGAAGGAAACACAATATAAAAGCACTGGAGCATATGTCTATACATCTCCACCACCAAAATAGAAAAATCACTGACCCAGAAATACCCTGAACTGTGTATGGTTCTCTAAAGACCACAAGCAATCAACAGAATGTATCTTGGCTCTATACAACTCGTAATAATATTTTTCTTTTTTTTCCTCTCTTTTTTTTTTTTCCTTAAATAAGTGTAATTGTAACCTCTCATGGCATGTGATGATGTCTATGGTAAGAATGCTGGAAGTAAAATCAGGGTGCCACAGAGTCTGTGGAAATACAGACACTGATTTAAATGAAACTAGAACTCTAACCTGCTAGAAAAAAAGGGATTGACTTAAATACTTTTCTTGATGAAAAACATTCTAAAACCTCTGTTAAGTGTGGCATCTGAGAGAAGTGGAACGGTTCTTTTTCTCCAAAACATAGCGTGGTACATTTTCATAGCAGTTAGAAAGTAACAGTAGAGTGGAATTATGTAACAGTAGTAGTTGATGGGACTACTTGGTTTTTCTAGCAAAATTAGTTGGTTTTTTTGTTTTGTTTTGTTTTTTTTTATGTTCTCTGCCATATGTTGAATTTGTTGGACACCTGCTTATGAAGTATGTGCTTGTTTGCAGCACAACCTCAAGAATTCTTTGTTTTTCTCCATCTACTTAGTCAATACTAGATTTTTTGGTAGGTTTTAAAGACCTCATCCCATTAAATAAGTCAAAAAGAGATGCTTTGATTATTGTATAACACCAGGGAAATAAGCACTTTTAGCTGCTGTCATACCATGGTTACCTTAAATTGTGGAATGTCTTCTCTAAAATTCTCTCAAACAACTGATGGAATTATTACATCTATGTAGCATAATGCATTTTCTTTGATTTTCATATATAAAAAAAGAAGTGCTTTATACCCAATCCTGTAGTGGATCCAAAAAATGGAAAAAAGCAAGTACATCTCTCTTCAAATGCTTACCTTAAAGATGCTATCACCTCTTTAAATTAAGAATAAATTAGCAAGCAGTAAGATAGCACTTCCTAAAATGTCTAACACACAAAATACAATCATTGCTACAACTGCCATGTCAGCAAATAAAATGTCAAATAAAAGCTAAACCTACTGGCTTCTAATCTGCATAATAACCTTATGTGTCTTGTGTAAACATATTAGCTACTAAAATGCAAGCTTTAAAATATAAAGAAAAAAACCCCAGTTCTTCCATTATACTATTCAAAGGCTGATTCTGAAACAACAACTGAGACAACACTAATTTGTAACTTAAAGGAAGAAAAGCCTAAAAGTAGGCAAAATACTGAATAACCTTATCTTTATATGTTTGCATTAATTAAAAAAGCCATCAAAACTCATAAAGCTTTAGTTCAGATTAAAAATAAAAAATCCTTTGTTCGACATCAATAATAACTTAATGTTGCATACACAGAATTCCAAGCTGCCTTCATATACAAATTGTCATAGTGACAGTAAGTCAGTGAGTCTTTCATACACCAGCCCCTTTGATCCAAACATGTAAAAAGCTCATGCCCAAACACACTCACTGAATCTTCATGCTTCAATTCACAAAGGACAGAACAGCAGTTTTAATGTCAGACTTGTTAAGCAAGAGCAAGAAGATAATCCAGAAACAGTCACACAATTTGTTATTTCATTCCAACAATAATTGGCATTTTTCAGCAAAGATTTTTTACTATTACAACCAATTTCTGAGTGCTAATATAGCTCTTTTGATGGTTCACCAAATTCACACTAAGCCATGAAAAATAACCCCCCAAGAGATTGGAAGAGATTTGGCAATTTCAGTTTCCAAGGTAGACAAACCAGTATTGTTAATTTTGCCTTCTCCTCTCAGTCTTTTGCATACAAATTACCTTTCTTGAACTCCCGTCTCTCATTTCAGATTCTTTCCTCCCATATCTCTCAAGACAACTTTCAAAACTACAGCCCTCAGTAAGCTTCCCAATCCCTTCCTTTTTACTGATTCTCTGAAAAAAAACAACCCTACATGCACAGCATTTCTTATCCCATTCCTGGCATTTAGTAGTCTCGCTGTCCGGTGGACATAGCAAACCATTCCATTAAATTGTGATATGCTCTGAGGGTTTCACAGCAAGCATCTAAGAATGCTCTGTGTGTCTGTGGAGAGCACTTGTGCATTAGATTTGAAACAACACGCTGAGTTCAGCAAAAAGATTGCTGGACCTTGCAACTGCATAAAAAAGGCTGTCAGGGTGAGAGAGAGAAAGCCATTCATGTTTGATGAGAAAGGTAGAAGTATTTTGGTTTAAGACTATTCTTTTCTGATTGAAACAAAGGCTAAGGAAAAAGAGGCATTTTGTTGTCTAACTGTATTCCAAATTATGCCTTCATTGATGGAGCACGGAATTCTGGCAGGGAGGGTGGTTAATGCAGAGGAAGAGTTCGTGAACCCAGGGGATACAACAAAATCATCTGCTAGAGGAGTAAAAACAACAGACAAAATGGACTGCAAATGTTAAAGAAAAAGGCAACAGCAGAGGCCTGTATATCAAGAAAATGAAGGGGACTGAACAATAGCAGTACATCTCTGGGTATCAAAAGACTAAAAATCCAATGGCATTATACATGCAAAAACAGTGTATATTACTTAAGTTGTTTATATTGGTAGGTGTGAAGGTCAGCTACTTAGGGGCACTTAATGTCAAGTGACATTAACAAGGACAAAACAGGATCCTACTTTAAAATTGACACTTTGTTTTTACTGACTTCTAATGAGATATATAATCTAAAGGGTTTTAAGAGGGACTGGCAGACAAAATAATTATTTATGAATCTAAGGATAACTAGCTAAACAAATGCAATTAGGAGTGAAAATAAAGGGTTAAAACAGTCAGTTTTGTGCTAAAACAAACAAACACACACTATTCAATTCAGGCTTAAAGGTTCTCACTTCTCCCATAACAGGATACAGATGATTCACAGCTGTTTGGCATCTGTTGCACTTCCACCTAGTGAATGCATTCTCTTTGTCATTAGATATCTCCAAACACATGAACTGGAGTACTCACATCCAGCTCACTGGAGTATGAGCATCCTGCATATTACTCAACATTTCTTATACATTTCTGATAGTGGAAATTAAGAACTACACACCTACAGGCACAGTAATATGAAAGCAGTGCCTGCTTACTTATGCCTAAGAAAATGCATTTTAACTTAGTACAGCTATTTCATTTGTGAAGGAATCTAAAAGCATCACCCTTCAATTCAAAGTAAGATTTTTATTACATAAGTTGTTAGTAAATAAAATACTTCCTGCAGTTAGAAAGGCAGAACAGTATCAGTTCTGATTTATGATCAGTCTCATGTATACTGGATGATTCAGAAAATGTAGTTGCTACTTAGCTGCAGTATTTTGTAAAAGCAAGATGAGCTAAACTTTTGGTTATTTTGTGTTGAAATGCAGAAACTTTTGACCATATGAATCCAATCTTATGTATGCCACTGATTCAAAAATTTTTTAAATGTTTACGTATTACTTTTGGCATCAAATTATTACATAGTATCACGTGGATAAAATATCTCAGTTGAAACAGCTGTGCAAAGTACTCACATCGGATTGCTTTCTTCCTCTTTGATAAATCTCTAGCCTGCTTGGAAATTCCTATTTTTTTCTAGATCTCAGTTTGGTAGGCTTATTTGGCAATCTGTCATCTTTCAGAGGCACATACTCTCTCATTTTCTAGCAGCTGTGGACATCCAAATTTCCATAAAAATCTACACATATCCACTTAAAAGATTAGATTCAGAAGCTTCAAACCTGCTAATGCAGGAAAGAAAAACAGTAAAGCACAAGTAGCAGTTCTTGAGATAAATTACAAAAATAAGATATAAAAGTGACATTTACCTATTTTCTCTTCTAAAAGATAAAAAAAAAAGGCATCAAGTTTTCAAGATAATACAAGCATATCTATCAAGAAATATGAAATTAATATGAAGAAATGTATCTATCAAGAAACATTGACATTAATATGTGCTAGCCCTGTAACACCACCCCAAAACATGAAGAACAAATGTTTACCCTAAATGTAGCAATTTAAAATGAATGAACAGCAACAAATGTAAAGTTCTGGTCAAAAGATACACAAACACAAAACAGTTGATGTATATGTAAAAGCACTGTAAAATGGCATATGATTTGCATACACATGCTATAGCTGGACACATATATAATCCAGAGCTCTTGTTATTTGTAAATTCCTGATAATTAGGAGCCCTGAAATAACAGAAATATTTAACACCATTTCATGCCAGTAGAAATACACAATTGCCCATCATAGCATGTTAAGACAATTCTGCAGCCTATTCATGACTATGGCTAAGGCCACAACATCCTTGTTTTTAGCAGAAGTGGAAGAATTTTTTCAAGTATTGTTAGAATGATTCCCCGATCCTCCCTCCCCCTGCAAAGCTCTGCACTAAGATTAATGAAATAGTTCACGCCTTTCAGAGCTACAGGAAGCTGAAATAATGACTAAATATTCTTTGGTTATGTTTTCAGACTTTTCTGTATAACTCTCTTAAACTCAGACTCTGATAAGATTACATTGCTCTATCTCTACAGGAGCTGTCTACCTGTAGCAGTCTTGTTAATATTCTGATTTTCTCTATGATAATTATTCCAGTTTATTGGAGGACTAGTGGCATAATTCCTTGGTAAAGTATCTCAAATTCATGCAGGCATAGTGAAAACACATTTTAGAAGACAATTATGGAAACTGTTCCTGAATAAGGGTCTGGTTTTGCAAAAGGTAGATAAGCTACTTTTCTTTGCCAGTTGCTCACATATAATTATGCAAAGTTAGTGAAGCAGATGTTGAGTTTTCACGTACACAACGTACAAACATCTTTTTGCTTTAAAAAGAGGTTTGGCAGAAGTTATAAAAGCCAAAACATGTTATTTTTATTATCGCTATAAACTGACAGTAAAAATATTACCAAGAAACATTTTTGGTTTGCTGATGTTGGTGATAGGTAACATAATTGTAATCATCAAAGTTACCAGGAAAAAAAGTAATCAAATATATCAAACAAATACCAAATGGAAATTCAAACAACCTTCAGAATATGTGAAGCAGTAGCAGAGATACGTAATGAGTTTAGAAAGAAGTTTATTCACTGTAAAATTTATTATTTGTGTTTATAGAGCTCTCTGGTAAAGATCAAAACTGAGAAAAGATTGCACTTCAGGCTATTCATCAAAAGTCCTATAAACAACAGTGTCCCAGTGTCACAAAGATGGAACATCAGTCTGCCTTCCCACAAAATAAGATAACTATTTAGCTTATAATTTTACTTGTAACTTTGGAAAGCTTCTCACTTGACCAGCAAATATACATTGAGTCAATATTAAAAACATAAATAGTCCCTCTCCCAGCAAAACTAGAACCACCCCCTGCCCCCAAAACCAAATTATCTTTCTCTCCCTACAAACTTTAAACCTAATCATATAAATCAATAGCCAGCAATCCTACCACCTTAACAGTCCTTTTATTGAAGTTCTTACCGCTGTATACAAATACATTTATCTTAAGAATATTTATTTTAAGGCTTCTGAGCTAGCACAAATTAAGCTAAGTAACTATTAAGCATTTGCCTTCATTTACAATTTTTAATATTTATAAATGTACTACCTGTATTGCAAAATATATGTACCAACACTGTCACTTAATTTACCAATTGTAACCGATTCTGAGGCACTGGGGGAAAAAAAGCTGCTTAGTTTACTGCTCTGAGATTCCAAATCACAATTATATAACTTAAAGAAAGCTGACCCCATCTAAACTGGGACGATCAAATGTGTGTGTTAAGTGCAAGTCAAAATATTTCTATCAATTAAAAAAATTCAGTAGCCTGGATTAAAAAGCCGTGGTCCCTACTTTAAATTCTCCAATGGTTTGCTTCCCAGTTTCAGCAGAAAAACAAAAACCAATTCCCTGCAACTCCCTCTTGTTAATATCCCCATCCTCCCACATGTTACTATTGCCCGTCAATATAATATTCTACATGGCACATCTTTAAAATTAATCTAGAGAAAGTAGATGATACTGTAATCTCATCTTTTATGGTATATTTAAAAAAAACCCAAAATAACAGCTACCATTTTCAACATGTTTGTAGCTAAATACTGCCTTAATTTCCATATCCACCAAACATTTACACCTCCTAGAATCAGATATTACATTACATAATTTGGCCTAACATTTGGTTGTCTATACATTATCACTATGAAACAATGGACAGTTTTCAGTTAATTTGCAAGTAAATACGTCAGCATGACACATTCTAAATATATGGTCTGGCACAGATTGCTTTATACAGTATAGTTACAGGAAACTGCCACTATTATTACATAATTTTCCTGCCTTCACAAGGCTAAGAATGTTACTCCCCCCACCAGTGCTGCTCGGCGAGGTTGTTCGTCGCTGGTGTGTGACCCAGCTGCAGCCATGGGGCTGTCCAGCTCTGCCATTCACAAGCAGATGCTCTGGCCTCTCTCATACTAAAAATCCATACGTTCTAGCATTGCTTATGTTTTATTCCCAACAAATTAGCACAAACCCTGCCACAGCAACAGCAGTTTGCCATTAAGACTCAAGCTACATTACGATTTACAGTAAAGTTGAATTGAATTTTATGTGTAGCTGCTCACACCTGGTATCCTACTATAAAAGGAGACTTTGGACTTCACCTATCCTTAATACAGAACTTGAAACTAAAGTATTAGAAAAAACATTCTTGCTACTGAGGCATATAATTTCTTCCTTCCTCTTTATTCTAAAATTATTCACACTACCTACTTGACCAAAAAAAGCCCAAGCAACCTAAGATTTGACACACAGAGAACATGGCAGATTCTTATCACTGGGACGCTTTTATCACTAAACAGTGAAACATGTGCTGTCCTCAGTCAGACAGAAAATAATTTCTTGTTTCTGAATAACAAAATCTGTATTTACAACAGATACCGTTTCAGCCATTTAAGAAATATTTTTATGCTTTACTTTTATTTTATCAATGCTCTATTTGTGTTCAGTAGTGTCCTCTATTGTACAAAACACCAAGGTGACAAACCCAACTGATAGAATGTGACATGAATGTGCTCACATTCCATATCCACAGCTTTATTATAAAAGCCATAAAAGAGTGAATTTAAATATATCAGAACAACAGACATTTTTTTTCATTTCCAATTCTAGAAACTATCTTTCTGACCCTGAACAGCAACCAGGCCCACAAAATTTCTCCTTCCACAACACTGTATTTTTGTTCATTTTCCTCTTCCCATGGTCTCCAAAAGGGCAAGTGATGCTTCCTTCGTGACTACCTATACCTGTTCGACTTCATCAAAATTGTTTATTTGCAGAAGAAATTTTTATTAGTTTTCCATCACTAATAATACATGGTTATTTATATAGCTCCACCAACAAAGAGGAAAATGGGAATTCACTGGTCATGGCATCAGCCATCATCATTACTTCAACAACCCCATTCTGTTTGAGACAAAATGAGCTGCAGTTGAAAATTCCTTCAACTACTGGGAAATGCCTATTTACACCAGCATGCCAAGCAGCACTGTCAACAGAGGAGATGCCCCAGGTCACTTGCAACCATGAGAATTTTAAAGGAAACTGCTCTGAAGGCAAAAGGATAACAATCATTTTTAATTTGAATGAAATAGCTAGCATTTAAGTTCTTGAACAAAAATACATTAAAATTTGGGGGGGATTGTGCTTTAAATAGGGTTCAAGCTAAAAGAATTAAAATGTGAAATGATACGCTGGCAATTACTGTAGTAAATGAAAGGGTCAGCTGTTCTACGCTTTCTAAAAGAAGGCAAACATCTAGCAAAGAAACACAAAATCCATGAAAAGTTTTTAACCCACAATTTTGTATCAATAGACACATCTCACAGAACACTGAGCCTTCTAGTACCATTATTCTTTCAGCTGAGGGACAGAACCAAGGCCTCACAAAAGTGACTTTGTATAATTTAACTGGGCTATAGACCACAAAAACTGCTATCGCTGACGCCCAGCGTGCTGACAGGAAATAGTTGCTGCCTTGAGCCTTGATCTGCCCACGTGAAATGGAGCTTGCTGGCTGACCACAGACAGGCCTCTGTTCTCTTTGTAATTGTCAACATCTGCTCTGCAGATCTATGAATAATTTTATGACACACACACAAAAAAAATCTCTCCTACTGACTCCAAATGTTGTTGGTTTTGGTTTTTTCTTTTTAAACGTGTAATCTGACACTGAGATTAAGAGAAAGCCTGTTTTGCTCATAGGTTAAGATCTACATTCTTCTGAAGGATGCCATTAAAATGGAATTCGGGGTGGGTAGGAAAAGCTAATGCTGACTGCTACCTTCTATAATCAGGCACCCGAATAAATGTTGGCAGTTGAAATATAATTTTCAAATATTGTAGGTAAATGAAGCAACAGTCCACTGGTGTGGGCTCTGTAGTAGCTACCTCCATGAGATGTAGCTGTGATTCTCCTGACTGCCTGATTCATGCCAAGTACAACAAACATCGACTCAAACATCTTGCGCCTGAAGAAGTGAGGATGCAGATACACCAATGGACATATTCAACATGACTTGAGTTTCAGTTAAAAGAGGAGGACAGTTTAGCAGCACTGTTACTTGAAAACTTAAGTTTCCTGCTCTTTGAAGTGAGACATCAGGGGTTCCAAGACTGTCAAGCATTTGAATGTAACAGCTTCTAATTCATTTTCATTTCACAATCGCAGATTTATTTCTATATTTATTTTTATAGAAGAGTACCAATATGAAAGATATGGATAAAACTCTAGGGACATGGCCACACTACAGTTTTAGATTGTCACCATGCCTATCTAAAAAGGAAGAGAAGTAAAGAAAAACAGAGATACATAGATGTATTGCCACTGGCCTGCCCACAGTACTTATCGGCGATGCTACTCTTCATGATCAGTAAAAGCAGAATAGTGGAAACAGAAATAATTAAAGAACAAATCACAAGGGGAGTGAGTACTTGCCAGTGTAATTCTCAGACAGTTTTCCAGAACTGGAACATAACATGACAAGGCTTTCTTGACTGACTCCTGCACACAGGACAGGTAGACTGTTGGCTGCATAGGGGACAGAACTAGAAAAAAATAAATCCTTTCTCCTTTAGCTTAAATACCCAGGAAATACACAGAAGGAAAAGAACTGTGAGAAGCATAAACATGGTCCTTCTAGTGTCTTGCTGAAGCGTACAGTATATTCAGGTTCACTGCAATGACTTTATCTCTCTTTCTGGCTTCTATTATAATCAAGTTGAGAATTTTCCTGCAATTTCTCAGATGTAAATGCTGCGACAGTAAGATTACTTCTTGCTAGCTTAGGTTCAGTATTACCTTTCTGGCCTGGCAGTGCCCTAAATGAGGTGTGTTGAAGTGTATGAGCATGTTTAGTTTAGCACTGCTTAGCAGATGTCTGTACAGACTTGTAGAATCTGGTTTCTCTTGGAAACATTTAAAGCTTTAAATGCAACTGCCAACCTGATGACCAATTTACCTCTTTTCCCTGAGACTTTGACTCAATAGATAGTGTTTCATGGATACAGTACTGTTTTCTCCTGAATATGAAGATGATTATTAATCTGCTACTTTCTTGCATTCATGGGTGGTTACATTTCCATTTCTTTGTTAGAAACTACTATGTAATTTGCTCCTTGCAAAATGAATGGGCAATTAAGTATGTGGTGAACTTGTGGCTCTCTTGTGAAACATCAGGGAAAGACAAAATTATTTGGGGGAAGAGATGAAACCGAGAATGAAACGGGAAAGTGAAAGCTGCTGAATGATGTCACAGCCATAACAACCACTTCCAAAAGTTTGCAGTGGAAAACAGCAAAAAACTTCAGGACACATAAAAGAAAATATATAGTATGAAATCTGACCATACAGTCCCCAAAGTCCCCCAAAATTACACAAAGTCAGATGGGCTTCAGTCACATAAAAGTCTGGCATGTATGTTTAAAATAAATTTAAAACACGATGTATAAAAAAGTATCATTATAATGGGATGTTAAGCACAAACTTGGACCCTATTTTACTAGCTTTTTACAAAGAACACGGACATGACTCACTCCAGAGAATTCACAGTTCTGCTGCAGAGGTGCTTAAAAAGGACAAGGAATGACAGATGGGGAAGACAATAAAGAATGTGAATGTTAGATGAGGCAAAAATCAAAACAGATGCACACCAGGTAAATCTAGTGCAGAAGTCTGTGCTAAGTGGCTGTGGAAGGGCCATTTGTATAACATGCTGCAGCCTGAATTGAAAAACAAAAACAAACCCCCAAAACATAACAAAGAAAAAAAAAAAAAAAAGGATGTGCATCTTAAGAGCCACTGCTTAGGATTTGAACTCAATCATATTATTTTGTCCTGTATTATACTTACACAGCAGGAGATGACCCAGAGAGTACCAGGAAGATGAAAAAATGTTAGGAATACACTACATCAATTCAAAGTTCTTGCCCTATAGCATCAATGCAACAGGCTACACAAGGCATAAATATCTTTATGTAAGAAATGGCTATGCTACAGAGACTTGTATATATCTTAGTATAATCACAGCAGTGCAGCTCTAGTAGAGATGTGGCTATATTTGTACAAAAGTTGTAGGTAGAGATATAACTATGAGCTATGCTGGTACAAATCACTTATACGAGTGAACTCGCATAAGGGCTTTCAATAGTATATTCTGGCATCAAATCCCTAATCAGATAGATAAAACAATAAACCTTCTACAAGCTTACAAACTTAAGCTGAATAGCAGACAGCACACTTACTTTGTCTTTAGTAGCAGAATAAACTCTCCAAAGTGATAAAGATTAAAACAGTAGTTTAAGTAAAATTTGAAACATTCTTGAAACAGCAAGAGTTTGTCTTAATTTGTCTTTACCACTTCATAAAATAATCATAATCCTGAGATTAGTGTGTTCATTACCACATTTATTTCATTCTGACATTATTAGGGTACAGGTATGCAAGGAATTATCCAAAATAAATACAGACATCTTGGCATGCTAAGAAATTATATGCCTGAAAATAATAATTCCTTTTATTGTACACATTTTCTGAACACCTACCTTTTATGTTGGCAGGCATGCTTAATATCTACTCCAATAAATTCAACACCATAAATGAATGGAAAATCTTGGAAAACACTTCAAATTTGTCTAATTAAAAAAAAGTCTGGTAAAGTTTGGGGGTTTTTTCCCTGTTTCAGTAGCTCTAAAAAAGTCATTATAATCTGTAGCAACTACTAAGCCATCATACTTTGTTTACTAGCAGCATCAGAATTTTCAATTTCTCTATGGTATTATGTTTGTAAAACGAAGGATATAAAACTGCTGGGTTTACATTTCTCTTCTGCTGCCTTTTCCTGTGCTGTGGGAACAGTTATTGCAAGTGATGCAAAAGGTTAAAATCCACCCACATCATAGAAACCAACTCATCCAGAGAGGTGGCAAAGGACCAACAGTTACACTAGAAGCCAGATGCAAGGCCATTTCCTTCCTTGTTATACACCCCATGCACTGCAACCGCTCAGATTTCCGTTTGGGCCAGGGCTTGACTATCCCGCCGCTAACCACAAAGCACATGCCTACTCCACCTCTTTCACATGTGATCATTCTAGTTCTCAAAATGCAAGCTGCATACACAAGCACTACTTCTAGAGGAACTAGATGTGCTAATCAACCTTAACATCATGTAACTACAATAAATGAATAGACAAATATCTATTCTTTACTAAAAAGGACACATTACACTCAGCTACAGTTGATCCAAACCAGCACTCTGAATAACTCACTATTATTTTTTTATTTGCATAACTTCGCCTCAAAAACTTCTAATCACAACCCATTTGGCCAAGGCTTTACAGAACAGAATAAAAATCCCATGTCCCAGTTTGTCACACATACACTAAGAAAAAAAAAATCTATAAGAAATTTAATTAATCATTAAATCCAGATCCTTATACTCAAAAGTTGACTGGACCAGAATTTGTTCTTTTTATAACACAGAAAGAAAAACAAAAAACCCAAAACCCTCTAACATAATAGTATAACATATATTGTTAATATTTATAAGAGGATATGGTAGATATAAATATTTTTAAATTCAGCTTCCTTAACTAGTCAAAAAAATCAGAAAAGCAAGAACTGCTGTAGAGATAATTGTTAAACATGGCAGGGTGAGGTCAGTATAAAAAAATATTAAGAAACAAAATCTTGACTGTGATAGATCAAACTGACCTTTAGACCTACTATCCATTATGGAGAATGATATTTTCATACTCACACATTCAGCCACTCCAATTACTACGGAAATTACTGACCTCTCCTGAAAATTTGGCCCAGTACGTTTATCACTAAAAGCTGAGACCAAAAAAGGAAGTTATTTTCCAATAATAAAGAGAATGCACTTAACTCGTGCTCATATACCATTTTTAAAATGGTGAAGAACCGTTCAGTGCCTAGTTGCAAGAGACAAATAAATGTATTTTCCTATATATAGGGCTATCATGGGGAGCTGCATTGCGGTAAAAATATGTTTGAAATAAATAATTTTTACTACTCTAAAAGCCATGTAAAAATATTTCCATTTTTTGCAGACCCAGCACTTTAATTTTCAAATTCAAAGAAAATTACAGGAAGTTAAGGGTGTATCTGCTCTGTGCTCCCACATATGGAGGACCAACTGAAAAATAAACATCACTAAATTAGTTGGAAACTTGTATTTGGAGTAGGCTTTTGTTTTGGGGAAAAAAAAAAATGTTAGGGCTACTTCAGTATCTCACCTATCATTTTACAACAAAAACCGTTTTTTGTCCCCAGTCTGTTAGACAAAAGTAGTTTCCTTAAGCTATAAAAGAGAATGAGATAGAAGCCCAAAGCAAAGCTTAAAGACTGTTCATTTGTAAACTAGCATGTCAACAGGATAAACATGGAAGATCAAACAAGAATAAGCGGAGCATTCAGAAACTGGAAGTTGGTTCCATCTATTACCTTAACTGCAGTGCTACATTAATAACAAAGTCCTGATTTTATTTTAACCTATTGCTCTATTTTTCAAAGTAATTTTCAGAGCTACTGAGAAGACATAATAGTTTGGAAAACTAATTATGAATTTCTGAAAATTTAATCCTTGACAGTTTTCCTTTACACTTGGCATTACCTGTCCACTTCTTACATAAAATATCTTAATAAAAATGTTTTTTTTAGCATTCAAACATGTTGCACTCTATATTGGTATGATTAATTACTTAAAATACAAGAAAAGATCAGCAACTAGAACAAATTGTAGCTCAAATCAAAGATAAACTATTTTCTACCTGCTTAATTTCAATGTCCATCAAAATCATATCGTGCTTTTTCTGTAATACAAGTTTCCATCGCGCTGTATAACTGTATCCATCAAGAACTTAATGGAATAACACCAAATTTATTGTACTCCCAAGTTGCTTTTATACTATATTATAATATTTCTATTCTATTTAAATATTACCACATATTATAAACCAAATTCAAGCCTTGTTTAAGCATGCAAATTATCAAACAAAATCCAAGTTACTTAACAATCTTTCCCCTACGGTATACCTTTAAGCTCATGCAAAGCTGCTGATACACAAAGCAAATCTGTATACATTTCCAAACTACTGCAAACCTGATTCTAAGTTAAAAAATGTGATCCCAAGATGCCTTTACATAAAGCCTCACTAGGAAATTCTAATTGTGCTTTGAGTTCACAGATGTGGGTAAGCCACTTCTCATTAAACTTTCTAGAACCCCATGAACCCCTTTGACATGCATTTTCAATTGTAAATATAAACACTGACTAGGTTGTGAAACTTTGTTTCATTCTCCTCCAGAGAAGAACAAGGATCAACCACAAAAGGAAACAACCAATTTGTTTTTCTCTTATATGGTATATGCTTAATCCCAAACAAACTAGTAGAATCTACTGTAATTAACCAGCTTCTGACTTTGGTTCTTTTGCTCAGTAGAAAAACATCAGGAGTTCACCATTAATAACACATTTTTAGATAACATGGGTGAAGTAAGAGGAAACAGTCACAAAAAATCCCAAGAAAGTGTTGAGCATCTTTTTACTGAAAGACAACAAATACAAGTGAGCCATTAATAGTGGCAAATATATAGGGCGGGCAGGGGGAGATCTCAATCAGCCTTTTCATGTTTTATTCATTCTTAAGTAAGAAAGCCTTACCCTCTGTCCAGTTTTTGCCTTTACCAACAAAACCAGACAACTGGCATTGCATATATCCACTTTCAGATTGCCACATCAATTATTATTTCAGCCCTGACACGCTGACAGCAAAGGAGGAATTTTCTGGTCCGCAAGTAGACAAACCAGATGCTCTAAACCAGAGATACTCAGTCTGTGGCCCACCCTACCTGCAGTCTATCCCTATTAGCCTTTTCCCCATAAGAAGTTGCCTGTTAAGATACATGATGACGGTGCAATATTGGGTGTATTGAATTTACGGAAAAGGCCCTTCTCTCCTTAAAAAGAAGCTACGTGCTCGACTCAACCAAAAAGCTGGATCTATTTCCAAAACAAATAGATTTAAATAATTAAAATAATAAATACAGGAGGGACTTTATAAGCAGAGAAGCACAGATTTTAAGACTATTAGCTAAAATCAACATGCACCTGTAACAGCACAGTGTATGTTACAAAACTCTAATGTGTTAATTAATCTTCTGCCAGGTGGTCCCAACAGATTATTGGTAAGAACTACAAATCACCTGTGATTTATCCAACACAACTCTGAGATAATCTGCAAGTGCAGTATGTATCGAGAAGCAAAACAGACACATGATGGTGGACAACAGACATACAGAATCATCATGTTCTGTTCAGATTATTTTTCTAAATTAGGACAGTCCAGCCTTATCAACTATAGAGCCCACTCCTTTTTGCAAGAGTCTCCTCACATTTCACTCTAAGCTTGCCATCTGCTTTCTAAGTGAACAACCATATGAAAGCAGAGAAGTCTCTCGTCATTGGGGAAGAAAAAATGGTAGATCAGATGGAATTATGCTTCAGGCTGAATATGCTGAATTATGCTTCACAGGCTGTGAGACTAAACTAACCTAAAGTAGTGATTTAACAGACATGAACTCAGCTGTTTTACTTACAGTGAGCAATAACCCTTAAAAAATACTTGTATAAATATTTATGTAATTAATACAACTTTAAAACCATTCAGACCTTTTTACTTATATGGCACAGTAAAATTTCCAGTGTGTAAGAAGGTCTGCATGATCAAACTACAACCACATTTCAAGCACATTTCAGTCTCTGATATCCTGTAGGTTTAGTTTTAATCTATATTTTTCCACTTAATCCAACAACAAAACAGTCAGTTCACTTAATTTGTTTTCTCATTTTCTTCTGGTACCTGTCACCATGCTTTGCACTTACTGAACAGTTAAAATTATATATTTTTTTTTCCCTACTATTGGCCAAAAAGATAGCAAGTGCACCAGAACACATATACATATATTTTAAGGCTTATATTAGTATATCTATAAAATCATGTTTTAATCACTCATTGTTTATACAGAAGATAAATATTTGCTTATTTAAGGTTATCTTTTACAAAGTCATTTTCTCATTATTATGCTCTCTTTGTACTCTCTTATTCTGCTCCCCACCCCCCCACCCCCCGGGGTATATATTCTGAAATTTCATGCATACCATAAAGTATCTTTGGAATGTTACAGTATAATTGTTTAGAGAAACATTTAATGGATGAGTAAGCATCAAGAGGCCATGGTTAAGGGAAAAGAAAAGTTAAAATGCTAGAATCACTTTGTATTGAATGATCTTCTCAGCATGAGGACAGAGAATGGACATTTGATCCAAAAATCTGATATTGACTCAAGCGATAGAAAACCAACAGCTAGCATCGAAGCACATGAATCCATCCAAACACCTAACAAAACATCTGCTACCACCCACCTCTTTCAAACCAGACTTTAGTCACTGTCTCTTAAAGCAATCAAGTGCTATAGGGTATTCTTTGATCAATAACATTATGATAGGGAATTACTTGATCTTGGCTATTTTTTCTTAACTGGATGCTTGGTTTCCCAATTTACAATACAAATAATTTGCATGTGCAGGATACAGAAATGCAACAGAAGCAACTGGAAGAAAAGCTGGGCACTGAGTACAGAGGCAGCTAAAAAAAAGCTGAACATTCTTTCACTACAGGATACTGCTGGAGACAATATGCTGTAAATTAAATTTTCCTGAATTCCCTGAAGGACTGCTCCTCCCAGAGATTCTACAAATCCATTAGCAAAGGCCCATCTTTATAGTTTCCTTGGGGCTTATTTACTGAAGAGAGTTTAAAAAAGCACACCCAGAATAAAACGTACGGTGTATCAGAGGCAGAGGAGTGGGACAAATCAGGCCTAACCTTACATAATCGATTCATAACCTGATTATTAGAGCACAGCTGAGATGGTTTTTACTCCCAGTTCCTCCTCCTCCTCCCCATACTTTTTTAAGTCAAGGAAAAGCAAAATAATTACCTCCCTACCTGAATTTCTGATCCGAGGAATGGATACTAAGGCAGGAGAGGTACCATATGCTGACATGCACTGCTCTGGAAATTAAGCAGTTCTTTTAGCACCAGTGTTAAAAAAGCCGAGCTTCCTATATGCTTGTGTCACAGCTGAATCTTGTCTTATGATTGGGCACCTAAAATCTCTGTTCAAGTGGATTCTGTTGTGCTTAACAACATATGAATTCCAGCTGGTGCAGTACAATCTCTCCTAGCTTCATACTTGCACAGAATTTTCAGAAATCTAGTATCTTTGAGGAACTTCTATTTCTGCATTAAATTTGGTGGAGAACAGGTTACAAGTTAAGAAAATTAATTAGAAACACATAAGTAGTGTGATTCAATAAATCTCATCTTGTTAATAAACTCATGAACTAGTAGCACAAGTTCTGCTATGCAGCCTTCTGGTTCCAAACCCAATATATTTCCCAAAATTTCTCATCTATTTGTAAAATGTGTGAATCTAAATCACATGTAAAAATAATGGATTGCACATGCTGCTTGATTAAGGCTTTAAGAAGTATTTGCAGGCACATAAGATTTCAAGGGACTTCCCAGGTCACTATGTTTGTAACCTACTATCAGAAACACTATCTGAAATAACCTCTTCGAAAAGACATACATCTCAATCTTAAAATCAGTTTTCTTTTTGCATACCCTCCCTTAAATTATCTCAAGATTAGGATATTTCTTTTAATTTCCAGCTTAATTCATTAAAGATCCCATCCAGTGGCCACTTAGATGAAACTTCAGATTGTGTAGGAAAAGTTTTTACATCCTCAAGTTTTTCTTTCTCTTCTCTTCAACAACACAATGACCCAGATGTTGCTGTCAGATAAATTCACTGTTTTAAATCTACTTTTTTTTTTTTTTTCTAATGCCATACTCAAATGCAAATATAAATATTCCACAGGTAACTTTTTCTGTAACTACTTTAACTTGGTGAAATATAGGGAACCATAATACTACTGCTAATTTTTAAACCAAGTGTATAGATTCCATCTTGTGTTACAATAACCATACCAGAGCCTGTAAGCATGTCTTTGGGGGTTAGGGTAACAGGGAACACAACACAGTTTACAAAGACGTCTAACAAACAAGGGTATGTTAATCTTTTCAGCCACTTAAATACAGGAAAATCAAAAGCGAATGTCTTCCTACCATAGCATCACAAAACCCAACCTCAAATACTTGCATCTTAATGCCTGCTGGGATGTTTTCTGCTAACCATCCATTAGATTTCTTATAATACTCAGTACACACATTCTTCCACAAGCCGGATTGATTTCTTCCACAGTTTAACTTGCTTTTGCCAAAGTCTCTTTTAATTCAGCATTGGCTGCCTGCCTAACAAAACAACCTTTCTTCATGCCAGAACTGTCATCTTCAGTCGCACAAGACGTATCTTACTTACAAACATGTTTAACGAGCCCAATGTTTAATACTTGAAGAACTGCTATTTTAAAATGATCTCTAGCAAAACTTAAACAGATACAGAAGTGGTCAGTACCTAAACCTTGGCAGAGGGTAAGGGGGAAGAAGGGAATCATTCTCAAGAAAGATTTTATTTCCTTTTGTTTTTAAATACACCTTTTAAAGAGAAAACCTTAAGCTAGTCATTAGAACATGAAAGCGCAGGCACTTAACCACAGACAGCAGTGAGAAATGTAAGGTTCATTCTGAACCCAAAGTTGAAAGCTTCATACTCAGTGTGAAGTCATCATTACATAATGATCCCAAGCACCATAAAGTTGTCTTCTATTGAAAAGACTAGCTTTTAAATGTAAGAATCTGAAAACTTTAGTAAGTTATCAACTATTGCTAGTGACCGAAAAAAATCCATCTAAATAAACCTGTTGCTCTATTTGGCTATTGTAACTTTAGTCACAGCCGAACAACAATACCTGTGTAAGAAGTTGTTCTTCAGTCAGATTATTGATCCAACGAGTATACCGCTCAGTAGAGTCCAGTGGCTCCCTTCTGACTTGGCAACCAACAATCTAAAGCAAAATGAGATAAATCACATACTGTAAACTGCTGTACACCTACAAGGCAACAAAACAAGATTATAAAATAAGTATTCAAAACATGGTAAATCCAAGAATTAAAATTATTTATACATTCTTTATTAGCCCTCTTCTATGTTCATAATATAGTATAGTATTATGTAATATAATATGTCACAGTTGCTCTGCTCAAATGTCAAATAGTTACAGACTTTCAAAGGTCTCTAGAAAACTAACACTGAGAAGTGTCTTTCCAACAGCTTCAGTCTTGGGAATATTTGAAACATTTTGGTTGAAATTTTCAAAAGAAAGACATCCAAAGGCAGACATCTAGAATGCAAAATTTCAACCAAAATAGTTAAAGTTTGTCAAATGAAAATTAGAACTTGGATAACACCAGACAATCGTACCAACAGTGCCATAACCTATAATACCACACATTACTTATAATTCATATAAAATAAGGAGAAAAAAGAAAAATCTGTATTTTGATCTGTCTCATTCATGGTAGAACAATGTAGACACCCCATTTTGATTTGTTCAATGAAGTACTATATACCCATTCAAACAACATTTTCTTCCCTAATACTGTTCTGTAGCTGTACAGATTAAATATTAACTTTAATATTCTGAACACTTATTGGTCTAATAAATAGCTTCCAACTGCATCAAACAGAATATTAGAGGGATTTCATATTATCTGTAGCTGCATAGACACATATTAATGCAATTTCACACAAACACTAAACCACTTTACAAATATCTGGTTAGATGAAGAAGCCACCAAGGAGAACCCTAGGAGTGTGACTATACAGAACTCTGCTGTTTGCTGCTCTTAATGGGCTGTAGTCTACCCTAAACCCGCAGGGTACTACAGGACTTAATTATAGATGCAAAGTAAGCTGATACTGTTTTATACCAACTACTGCACTCCTGTCATACTCTGAGTGTCTATTTCTCTTCCAGATTTTTATGGGTACTTCCTGGTGCATTTGTTCATTGGGAATTAACACCAAAACATAGGTATTAGCATTTCTGAACACTAATTCCAGATAATCAAGTTCTGTTCAAGAACAGTGTGGAAAACTTATTTGTTTTACTTTCCACCCTAAGCATTCACAAGGAATGTAAGTATATATACTGAGCACAGCAAGTTTAAATCTTTCAGGTATCTCTATTTACAGAGCTTTAAACCCCACACAGATGTAAGTAGTCAGGATAGAATTCTGCATGTGCAGTTATGAACAGTTTTGATGTGGGAACAAAAACACCACGAAGAGATCTTGCTGGGGGACTCCTGGCAATGAAACATCACAATTTAGATTATGATTAAATACAATCAAAATAACAAACATGAAAAGAAAAAGAAAACATATTTGCTTATCCCATAAGAATAAAACAGAATGTCTCTGAACTATTAAATTTTTCCTCAACGACAACTATGAATTATTATGGACAACTCCAATCCTAATTTTGTCCTGAATTACAGCTAAGTAATACTAAGACATTTTCCAAAGGTTAACCCCAAATTCTTTTAAACTGAATATCAATTAGAAGAGTTCATATATGCATTTTTAAAGGGGGCACTTCACAGATATAAAAATTCCACAGAAGTTGTGTCAGATGTACATATATTCTGTTCTGTGAGGATGATTTTTGAAGAATAGAACTATATACAGAACTCTTACTAGTATTCATTAACCAAGATCTCATTAACCTCCTCTTGCCTATCATGGGATTTATAACTTACAAAGACACTTTACAAAACCACGCATAAAAGACAGAATGGAAAAATCACAAAACACTTCTTTTTCTCAAAAGATATTCTATAACAATACAATATGGAAACTTAGCTTCTTTATTCAAATAGTCACAATCTAAGCTGAACAAACACAGAATCACAAACAGCTTTCACAAAGTAAGAGATAAAAAGGAGAACCTCGATTTTTTCCTGAAAACCTGGTTTTCAATTAGAGCCAAGTAGTAAGTGCAGTCATCAATATGCAACTTGAAATTTAAATGAGAAGCAGACAACAGATTTTCAGATTTTTACATTAATTTCTGACCAGTCTGACCATTTTCATAAATGCTGTTGATAGTTTAACCAATCTTAAAAAAATGTTGAATTCGGTTGTTCAGCTAAAGGGCTGTAATTCCCTGAAGTCCAAAGAATCATTGGTTCAAATCTCAACTCCTTATGCTTCCAGAGAAAATTTAATGTGTTTGATCAATTATCTGTACATACACTCAAGGAGAGGTGAAGGCAGACAGAATAACTGCAATTAAATTGGATCCTGACAGCTCTTTTCTGTATCATACATCACTTTTTGTAATTTCTAGAGTTTGACTTAGAATCCAAGCCAAAATTTCCTCCTCTTTCCACAGAGCCATATACATAATTCCACTGCACACTCCAATTTATTTCTCTGATTTTGGCTTGTAACAACGACTCTGTACTTACTGTATGTAGGTCTTAAAATATGTTGAGTCTTTTGGAATTAAAAACACCATAATTAGGGAAAAAAGCCTCATCAAATAAACAAGTTATTTAGGAATTACTGTTATAGCAGTGATGTAAATCCAGAACAGAAAAAACAAAGGGTTACATTGAATTTCACCATAACTTCGGGCAGAATCCTTGGAACTGTAACTTTACAAACTCCTATCAACTGATATGCCTAATGGCAAGACAGAGTGAGAGGATAACAATCTAGAGCCTTATATACAAACACACTAATCAAAAAAATAGGTTTTATTTTTTGTACACAAAAATTTTGTTTTCTACAGCAAAGCTTAACCTAATGTTTAGAACAATAGTAAAACCAGTATAAGATATTAATCTAGAAAAATATAGAAAGAAATACAGCAGAAAGTAACAGAATTGGTCTCTGACCTTTATGAGTCGTATGTTAGAGTAACTCAGTGTTTCAAGAATCCAATTACATATTTTATCTAATCCAGTTAAAACTTAGAATAATCACTGGTGTGACCCTTCTGTTGTGACTCAAAGTCCCTTTAGCAGCACATTAAACACCTAAAGGTTCATGGCATTAAGTCTAAATGTAGTTTTACTAGAATTGATGGCAAAGGTTTAGAACAATGAGCTATCTCCAAAGCAGTAGATTTCACTTCCATGACTAAACAGGATACAGTCAATGACTCTTGGTCCTTGAATTCTCAAAATAAGACTCTAAAACCCTCCATACTGCAATCACTAATAAAGTGTTATGATGACCTAGTCTAGTATCAATGAACACTAAAAAGAAAGAACAGTAAAACCAAGGCTGAGAATTAATGTGAGAAAGAAAAGCTACTAGCTGGAAAAAATGAAGATAGTGCAAAATGTAACTTAGAAAAACAAGATTTTCTGAGACTGTTTCTCCAAATGATATTTGGACTATTTCCTATTTCTCCAAATGATATTTGGACTATTTCTTATTTCTCCAAATGATATTTAATATACCATATTTTTCCCCCTCACCTTTGGCTTTTCTTAGTCTTTTCTAGTTTGATCTCTAAAAGGCAGGCGTTATTGATGAATGAAATGGCTCCAATGAAGTTAATATAAAGATGAGGTTAAGATTTCACTCTAATTTCTTCCATACACACTGAATAGGATCATTATCTAAACAATAAAATATCATAATACATACTTAGCTATCTTATACTTATCTCATATATAGAATTAAAGGAAGACAGACAGGAAAAGAGGGACTAATATACTTAAAACTTTACTAAAATATCTTCCATAGTAGTGGCTTTAAGTTTGCCTTTTCTTAAAATTACCTAAACATTCTATCTACACATACAACTATAGTATTTATTTCCAGAAGGCTTTCTAATTATTCCTGAAATCTATTCTTTCACAAGCAAATTGAATGGCTGTCTTCTCTCCTCCTCATCATCCAAAACACCAAACCCACAACCTGACAATGCCTTTCTTTAAAAGCAAAGGAACAAAACAGTGATAGTTGGATGTTCTTAGTGGCCTTTCCTAAGGCTTCCATGGATGTACCAAACCCATCAGCAGGGCACATAAAAGCAAGGATCTTCCTCCTGCAGAAGATAGCATTGTAAAACATCATTTAACCACATTCTTTAGATTTAATGGTATCATAGCAAAATACTTTTAACAATATAAATGCATGTTATTTACAATAGCTGCATTTTGATCTTGCAACACAGCAGGAAAAAAACTACAAATGCATAACAAAGTCAACATTTTGTAAGAAGTGAAATGTTCACACTTCCCTCTACCCTAACATAACAGTGAAGTGTTTTGCACAGCACACAGACTTCCTGCTTTCTTTTCATTCTCAGAACCAATACCACTCAAGACTGCTTGTATCATCATCTTGAGAGGTCTTCTACAGACAAATCTTTAAATTATCACTATGCAATCAAACTTTTTTCTAGAACCTCAGCCAAAAAAATGCCACACCTTTCTGCTCATTAGCTGTACCAGTCCCGTCCCAATGGGACTCTGACTCATGACTGGGATTCTTGACTTATACGGTTGCAAGATAAACATCACCAACAGAGTTGTTTGATACAGCTTCTGTAAAGCATAGCTCATTTAACCAGCTTCTTTCATCCAATCAAAACCAGGATTATTTAGAGTACAAACGGATTCCTCTAGTTCCCCTGTGTATGGTGTGGCATCAGAAGCAACTGCACACGGTTCCCATTTCCTCCATGTCTCGCACAGCTTTTATATTCACTTCACTGAGTATTTCCTTATAGCTTCTAAACTGAAGTGAGAAGTTTTTCACTGTTGCTTCCTTCATAAGTTTTCAAATACTTTGATAAAAATCTTTCTGGCCTATTTTACACCCATTCAGACTTCCAGAAAATGAAAGAAACTCTCTGTATTAGAAATATTTTTTCAATATTTTGCATATATGTTTCTATGCAAAAATTGGAGTTCATCCAAGTTTCAACTTTTTGGTAGCTAATTAGGTAAGCTTGTTTTTATTATTTCAAATGCTAAGTGTATACTGGCATATACCTGTACCTAAATTAAACTACATAATATATACAACAAATGCAATATGCTTCATATTCCAACTGGAAACCTGCTGTAATTCAGTATTTATATTACTTGTACAGGAAGCAGTAACATGTGCCATCAACACAAATTTTTTCTGGTTTATAGCAAAGACTATGGTAGTTCATGGAAGAACAAAACTCTAATCAAGAGAGAAAATCATGGCAATACTTTCTGCTACAACATCAGATGAGGTAATTCACTTTCTGGACAGACAATTACTTTTTTATGTATTAAATCTAACTTCTGGGTTATTTAGCAATTTACTTAATTGCATTCAGTACTGGCCTTTCTGGAAAGAAATACAAAACAATTTATAATTTATGGCAGCAAGAAACAGTGATAGGTAAGAACATTAAGAGCATAAAATAGTGGTCTGGTTTTATCTTAACTACCAACAAATACATACGCCGAAAAGCCATACAAGAAACTTTTAAAAACATAAATGGCTTAAAATGAGCTTTGTAGGAGGAAGTGGCCAAATATAAGCACCTATCTTATGGCCCTACAGTCCTGCCTGGCCTCCAGACACCGCTTCACAGAAGGACCAGGCCTCTAGTATCTGCCAGCCCTGGCCAGATGGTCTCAGACAGCCTAAAGTGTCAAAACAGCATTATATGTCTATGTTTAGGCACCTGAATCACTCCTCTCTAATAACTCTACCACTTCACATGATTAGGAGTGGAGTTAATTAATTGAATCTAAATAAGATTGTCAGAATCAAAGTCATGGATATATACTTTATGCCACCACATTTAAAATATTTTCAGGAGTTAGAGTACTATAAAACTAATAAATTATAATTTTGATACCATTAAAACAGTACAAACAACAATATAAAACTAGAATAATGGGGTTCTGCATGAAACAGATGTTCTAAACTGGTCACAGTACACTGGGCTAGCCACGATGTATGAAACCTGATGAGCAAATTCAACCAACTTGGTGATCAATGCAAGCTTCAGAATTATGATCACTTTCAGATGATCTAGGCAGGATTGTTACAAACCTTACAAAACGGTACTATGAGCACATATAGTCACTGTTCTGTGAGTTACAAAACTGTTCCACTAAAATACTAAAATAGTATGTATATGATCACATATCTGATATGTACAAAACCCAGCATTCTATACCCAGCAGCAGTATCATTCATCCACTTACATGCTACAACTTGTTTCAACTTTTCACGAGTGTTTGTTTTTAAATGCAATATTCAGGTAGAGATGTTTTCATCATTTTAGGTTTTTATGTTTTGCCTTGCACATATAAATGGAAAAGGAAGTGGGTGAGAGGAAACAAAGATTAAATGAATTGACTGTAATTAAAAACAACATACTTTCTGCAGATGTGGCGCTTTTTTGGTTTTTAATCACTACAACTTCCCCTAACACAAAGAATCTTTCTTATTCAGGAGACAGCCTATAGGTCAGAACCCTCCTGTTGCACTAAAGAGGAAATGAGGATGAAAAATTAATTGGTCTCCAATTTTATCCCAATTTTTTCCATCCTAGTTTTATAAAGAGGGGAAATGAACAAAAACGGGCAAAAGCATAATGTCTCTCTAAGGTATATACATATATACAATGTTTTCTTATAATGCATCTTTTTTTAAGGAACTTTGTTTTATTAAGGTTTTTTAATTAACCAACCAATAGTGATAGTGAAGCAGGTATTGGAAAAATATGTATTTTTAGCAAGGAAAAATCCACAGCCTTCCTGTACAAAATTGCTTCCCTCAACTTATGGTATTAAATGAAATGCAACTTTCAAAGGTTAAGTACAAAACTTTCTACACACTGAGAAAAAGTGTGGAGTGTTGAGTTTCGTGTTAGAAATATGACTGAATGATGTAAACCTCCTAGAAAAGAATTTAATTAACCACTTAGTGAAGCTTTAATTAGAAATAGCATGACATATGATCGTAGATAATGTTCCATGAGAAGAAAGACTATTCAAATAACAAGCAATACAGGAAGGATTATCTCTAGTGCCCAATACCTTTTCCCCCAGTATGCCTCTTTATGATTGCCCACAGAGGGAAATTTCCTAAACTGAAAAAGCTAATAAGAGACATTTACCTAATCCTGAACATTTAAGAACAGTTTTTGTTAATCATGCCTACATCTTGATGTGTGAAGTAAAGGTAGATGTCACTTGTGCTGTCTCCAAACCCTACTTCCATTATTTTTGTTGTATTAATTTCCACTTCTGTCCCCCCCTCCATTCATGTGACACTGCAAACATATCCTGAAATTCAGAAGAAAACTTGGCAGGAGAGTGAAAATTTTTCTGTCTTCCCTCTGTATTGATTTCTTTGGTTTTAATTCATGTAATATTTTAAATATTACCTGCTTGTAAAAACTTCTATAAAAGTTTTAATTTTTTTTTTCCTGGGTGTGCACAGTGCCCTTTACAAATGCCTGTATTTCTACACCTTTGTCTAAAAGATCAGCAAAGCTTTAGGTGTTGGTACCTCTAAAACTAGCTGTTACAAGTATGGATCAGCAGCATCCCTAGTATGTTTTATTGGTAGTGTCAAGTAGAAATCTACCATGAAAAGAGCAATTGATTGAAACAGTCTAGGATCTCTTTTCAAGTAGACATGAAACAGTGCTTGAAGCGTAATTTTTTATGGCACAGCTTTGACTCAGCATTATCTTGTTAGGTCACCCACTTCTCACAGGAAAGATGATTAACACAATCTTCCACGAGTATTTATTTATAATTTTGTCAGAATAGCTAGAATTTTATTATGTTAACTAGCATGATTGTAAAACTAAGATTTAACCATTAAAATATCTAAGTATTGGGTAAGCTTTTCAGCCAGTGGTAATAAACATTGTTTCACTCATTTTAAGTAAATGTGAACAAGTGATTACACATATATTATTTGTTCCTTCACCCAGTTAAGGTAAAGAAGAAGAATATTTGGAATTGTATGTTAAAATCTATTTTAATTGCTTAATACTAGAACAGGCAAACAAGATCATCTTGAAGAAATTTATCAGCTCTGTTTTCAGTTCTGCTTCTTATTATTAATTATTTTCTCTAAGTAAGAAAGTTCTATATAGCTAAATCTGCATTTTGTAGAAATATATTGGGAGATAGATAGATAGATAGATAGATAGATAGATAGATAGATAGATAGATAGATAGATAGATAGATAGATAGATAGATAGATAGATAGATAGGATATTATTGGATGGTCTTCCTTCAAATTGTGGTGGTGCTACAGAAGAAACTGTCCATAAAACATTAACCATTAAGGAAATAAAATTGTGTCAATAATAACAATTCCTCTTTAGGCCCGATTTAACTACCATCTAACCAAATTTCCCTTATGCTATCACATATTCCATTAAAAGTAACATTAACTACAAGAATTCATAAAGTTTCTCTAAAACTCAAGAGAATTTGTATTTGGATAATGTGACAAAATTACAGGGTGGTTAATCCAAAAACCTATATTACCTGAAAGATAAAGAGAGATATACAAAATACAGCTATTTACTGAGTACACTTTACATTGAGTTCAGGACAAGTACATGGTGATTACAGGAACTAGAACAACTACTTTAATCAATAAGAAACTTATATGGCAGAGCAACAGCTAAACAGATTAGATATTTATACCAACAATTAGCATTTTGGATTTGGACCTTACTAAAAACAAGCTTTGAAATGTAATGTTGTTAAAAATACTGAAATTTTATTTAAATTATATTGTGTTTGTCTAGAGGCCCATGATCTTCTATTTTTTAATGCAGCAGAATGATGAAATGATTGAATATACTAGTGGCTTTAAGAAGTATTTTGTGATCATCAACACAATCAAAAAAGGAAAATAAATGGAAGGAATATTTACGTGGTTAAAAATCTTTCCAAAACTATTTACTGAGTGAAGAAGGTAGTAAAATGTATTTCCTCTCCCCTCCATTTTCAGTGGAGGAAACAGTGTTCTTCAAAACACATAACACCTGTGAGGTAATTTGCATTAGGTGTAAATATACAAAACACACCCTAGTGTACTTGAAGCATGTTCTAAAAATTATAAAACATGTTGATAGTGCTGAGTCCTCAGAGAATCATTAGGTCAGGCGAATATCCATTTCCACAGATGTTTTTATCCTGTAGCAATCCATTTTTAAGAACACCTGTGAAGCGTTCTGCTTGGCACTAGTTCAAGTCCCAAGTCCACAATAGGATGTTAGGTGTTTGTTTTCAGAACATTAAAAAAAAAAAGAGTAATTAAAACCCAAGGAAGTCTGAACTTTCTTTAGTGAATTTATATGAAAAAAAGCAAGAAGTGAAGGTTGTGTAATCAGAATGACCACAGCTGAGTATCACACCAGATGTACATTTGAAAAGGATGTTGTCATACATATGAAATCGTGAAATACAAACATGACATTTTTGGAAAAACTTCAAGTATCACTGAAGAGATACTACAGCAAGTCTGTAGATACTACAGCAGATTAAATGAGTTTCAGAAGTCCTTTCTGTATGCAAATGAGTAAGACCCAGAATTTTGATAACTAGCTTAGGTAGGAAAAAGTACCAGGCCTAAGAAGTCCTCATTCAAAACCTGCCATCCTGGGATAAAAAAGATCTGAGGGGTCAACCTTTCTAATACACTAGTGCACCTGCAATGTGATGCAAATTAAGTAAACTCTTTGGACCCTGTCAAGAAGCTTATATAACCAGTCCTTTGCATAAAGCTTAAGAATAGTCAAAAAGAGCAATAAGTTTGCACAATTTCTATTTTAAAACCAATTTCTCTTGTGTCTGTAGCTCCACAAAGTGTGATTGGATTAATAATAGTTATCACCACAGCAAAATATCTAAACACGAGGAAGGGATCTTAATTTTTAAATGTTTCATGCTTCAGACATAGTTTTAAAAATTAAAAATGTTGAAAGTCTACATTACAATCAGAAATTCATGAGTATCAAACTCTAGTAATAACCATCGTTTGATGGGGTTGTTGGCATGTGGAGGCCATATTAAACACAAATTTAATTACAAAGTGGTGTAAGTTGGGATGTTTCTCATTTGGGATATTTGATTAAATATAGAACAGACTTAAACTGACATGATGACTTTGAAAATGCACTGCGGTTTTTCAGAAATACCAAATTAAAAAGAATCTCTAAGGAAGCTGCCTAATAAAAAGCAAAGACACAGATGAATTCCAGCAGATCTGGGTGATATAGATGGAAAGGCTCAATTAATGAAAACCACCATAAGAATAATAATCTCATTGTCAAACAAAGAATTTTCATATTCTTCAGTGCAGAGAAAGAAAAGGAATCATATTTTCTCCTCTTAAATAGACTCCACTGTCACCACTTTAGTACAAAACATTCATACAACTGCTGCTCTAGTTTCTATCCTCCATACCAGAAGAAGATTATTGAAATATTATAAATAACTTTTAAAAACCTTTAATGACAATTTCCCAAAGTCATAAATATATATATTTTTGCAAGTATGTATACTGCATAGCCTTAATTTAGAGTTACATTTTTCATAGGCTGCAGAGAAATGTTAAAGACCTGTAGTTTGTTTATGGTGTGCAGTATATGGGAACTGAGTACAAAGTATTCACGTTCTAATGACCAGAATACTTAGACTAGTTCATGAAAAAGCCTCCTCAGACCTGCTTGGCTCATTTAGTGGAGCAAATTCTTATTAACAGGGTCAAACGAAGAAATTTGATCTATTCATCTACCCTTCATGACATGCCACTATCCAATTAATTTCTCTTTATTAGCTGTTCTATGAATTAATGCTTATATTAAAACTAAACTCTATAGGCACTGCTTGCTAGGACGTGCCTGGGCAACACACACTGATGTGTCTCAAATATACCAAGTAAGGCAGACAGACGGAGAGCTGATGAAAATTAACAAAGGCAAACAAAGACTACTTAAGTTCTACACAATGAAGATTTTAATCAAGTTCATGTCCAAAATGAAAGCATTTCTTGCTAAGCTATATGCAACAAATGGAAGACAAAACAATAAAATGGAGATTGGTAAAACCTGGACTTCAGTAAAAGGCACAGAATAAGAGAAGATCACCAACAACCATTAAATTGTTGCACACAGGAAGGATGGAATTTAAATGGAGGGACTTTTCTATTACACCGAACAGGGAGGTAATATTTCAGCATGATGTAGTTATGCTTAATGACAGTTTAGCAAAGCTTCACATATGCTTACTATCTTTTCACACCTGCAATTTTACATACAAGATACTACTTAGCTATTTTTGAAGTCCAGACCAAACACTGCCTAATTTAAGTAGAGAAAAGGTAATAAAATCCTTTATGAATAAAGGCTTAGGCTACAGAACAATGTTGCTGACCACTTCCTTAAAAAAGTAGATGAGGAATGGCAAAGCCACTCTTGAGGCAAATTTGTATCTTCTCACTCCTAAATGAAGTCCTTGTCCATTGGCATCACACTACTTCAATTAAACAAGACCTGATCTAAAGCTCCTAAAGAATAAGTCTTTTATAGACAGATATAACCCCAGTCTGCCCATATTCCAGGCTGACCAGAAGCTGTGGAACTGCTGTAAGAGCAGATACAAGTCCTGCTATGTCCTGGGTTGAGTGGTGGAGTTTTTTGGTGGCAGGGGAGGGGGCTATCGGGGTGGCCCCCTGTGAGAAGCTTCTCGAAGCTCCCCCAGCTCCAAGTCAGCTCCACTTCTGTTTGGGAAATTGAGCCAATCGCCTGCGCCTCTGCGATAAAGTATTTAAGAAGGGACGTGGTGACGTGCAGACTTGTGAGGAGGAGTTGCTGCAGCTGCCTGAACACCAAGGTCAGTGGAGGAACGGAGGAAGAAAGGAGGGGGGAGGTGTGCCGGAGCAGAGACCCCCCTGTATCCTGTGGTGAGACGGCAGGGCGGCCCCCCCCCCTGCCACCCATGAAGATCTACGGTGGAGCAGACATTGATTTATGGCCTGTGGCTCCTGCTCAGATGATCAAGGTTCTGCGCCCGAAGAAGGCCGGGGTCTCATGGGAAAAGGTAGCCCCACTGCTGTAATTCAGTGCTGGGAGGATTGCAGCATGTGGGGGAGTCCCACGCCTGAGCAGCTCGGGAAGGGCTGCAGCCGTGGGAGGGAATCCAGTCGGAGGAAGTTAGTGACCCATGACGGAGCAGTGTGGGGAATGCTGCGGCCCATGGGAGGAATTCATGTCGGAGAAAGTTTGTGGAGGACTGTCTCCTGTGAGAGGGGGACCACGATGGGGCAGGAGGAACAAGTTCCAGACACTCCCCTCACCGAAGATAAGGGAAGTGGCAGCGCTGACTGCACCCCCCATTCCCTGCCCCTGCGCCACTGGGGGAGGAGGTAGAGATATCGGGAGCAGAGCTGAGCCCAGGAAGAAGGGAGGGGTGGGGGGAAGGTGTTCTCAAGATGTGGCAATGCTTCTCACTGTCCTACTCTGTTATGTGTTGTTAGTGTCTGTAATAAATGTATGGGTTTTTTTCTTCCCCTAACGAGTCTGCCTTTTGCTCATGATCATAAAGGGGATTTTTTCCCCATCCCAGTCCTATCTCGAACCCCAAGCCTGGCTCTCTGTCCCTTCTCATTGCCGGAGGGGAAGGGAGACAGAGCTGCTGCATTGTGGTTGGCTGCCAACCAGGCCTAAACCACAACATGCTAATACTGTTGTAAGGCAGGAAATATTAGCTAGGGTTCAGCAGTGCTCTAATCACAGCTATAAAGTTTTCAGCTGGAGCAAGCTTCTGTCTGCTAAACCCGCCCAAAAAGATATACTCCTAATATAGCACATATTTTTTTGCTGTGTAACTTCATACCGTGATCCTAATATGCTGAATAGCTCATGAACACATTTAGACTTCAGATTACTTCTTAATGAGTTTACTAAAGACTTGTAACTCCACTTTAACAATATAACATCTAATAAACTGTTCCTTTGCATGGTGTCCAGTTTTAAAAAAAAGTATTAGGTGCAATTATATGAAAAACCATACAAGTTTTAGATATTATGAATTCCAATTAGTACTATTTTAAGAACAAGACATAGGTATAGGATACATGCATCATCTCAATTTTGCCAGCTCTAGTCATACAACTAAGAATACCTTCTTCATTAGATAGAATAAATGCATATCGAAGTACAATGTAATCACCAGACTGCATAATAACAATTTTGACTCCCAAGAGAAAGTACACAGGAAGAAGCACAGCATGCACTCTGAAAGGTAATCTGTTATTTTCAGAACTATTCTAACATCAGACTAATAAGAAGATACAGCAAAGAAAAGGCTTTGAGATCTTTCAGAGGTGACCAAACTCCATTGGTACGTGAAACGTAAAAATCACTGCACACCGAGGACTGCCAATATTCCCAAACTGCTACTGTTGACTGCCAGTGTATAAGGTGGCCTCCCTCTTTATTATTCTTCCTATTTTTATTTTTTATCTCATGCTCTCTTTCATTATGAAGTAGCCTGGCCTGGCACAAGACAGATAAAACAATCTTCTGCCTTTATTTCAGACTTGTGATAATAAGTAGGAACAAAAAAACCCACATTAATGTGATATTTTATGGCACAGCTGTTCTGTAAAGGGCTACACTGAAAAGTTTCTGCTGTACAAGACAGTGTTCCAGTGAGTGACACTGCACTGGAATTCTATCACAAGAGTTTCTACAATGCACACCTGAGAGAAGATGGAAACAGTTGTCTGGATGTTTTTTCCACTAGTTAAGTACACAATGTCTTAACTACTCAGCAAAACACTTAGAACACACTATTTACAAAACAATCGGTGCACACTCTGACTTAAAGACCTGCTCTGATATGCAAGACAGTATATGGAAAATGGCCATACTACCTAGAATTACTTCCCTCCCTCTGAGGACAAAAGCTAGATCTAAAATATGGAACTCACTGACAGATGATATAAGAATGTCTAATAATCTTTTTAGCAATCAGAACAAAAAAAGCTCGATATTTGTTAAGCCACTTCCACAGACCTGCTCTCATGGATTACCCCCTATAAAAGCCCTGTCTCTTGATAATGTAAAAATAGCTGAAACACTGACAATCTTTAGGTATTTTGAAAAATAATCAGATCTCATCATGACAGCTATATAAACACTCAGAATTATGATCTTAAAAGCTCTGCTCCACATGAATATCTACTTCATGTACCACTGAATCTTCACTTCAACTATTTCTGAGAGGATCTACTAATTTTACTGTATACTCTTACTGTTGCAGCTAAGAAAATCTTTACTTCCAATTTCAGATATTGATTTAAATGAATAAGATGGAAGCTGAAAGGACTGACATAGCCAAGAATTAATGAAATCTGAACATTTTAGTCACAAAAAAGAGAAAGTAAAATGATTCAAACTAGTGCTCAATAAGCAATAGGTAAGGCAAATGATAGGGTTAAAAAAACAGTCTTTCTTACATGTAATAGTTGAGGCAAGTAGAGTGGCACAAGACAGAGTGACAATACAAAGAACTTATCTATCGGACTATAACTTTCAAAATAAATAAATGTATGTGTCCACATCAAAAGGGGAAAAAACAAACAAACAACAACAACAAAAAAACCAAACCAAAACAAACAAACAAACAAAAAAACAAAAACAAACACTCATTTCTAAATTTGGTTAATTTGTGAGCTTCAGTGGGGTGGGGGAAGAGACAGACAATGCCTTTGGCTTAGAGATGTGCCTTAAAGAAAGGATCAAGCTCAGCCACCTTGTTGATTTGTTCATCTCTCCAATTCATTTGCTGATTGCGCAGTATTTGTTTACAGCTTTCCCAGAGGCAGACAAACAGGTCTGTGAACTAGTAGTGCCATGCATTGTTCAAGTTCACTCAATCCAATCAACTATCTTGGAGTCACATTAACCATCAAAGATATGCAGAGTTTAGTCAGTTGGTTAACACATTCAGATAATGCAATAAGTTAAAATGGCCTTAGGCATTGCAGTTCTTGATCTACATCCAAGCTACAGAATATGCCAAAAATTTGCTTTAGAGATGCAAAACAGTGAGAATTTCTCATTGAATAAATGCAAATGGTTATACTCAATGTTCTCTCACATGCCGAAGTATCCCACATGTTTGAGAAAGAGGCTAATAATTTTACAACAAAAAGAAAGGTGTTCATTCTGACACTGGTACAGATTCACCTCTTATTCAGTCAGTGAAAACAAAAAGAAATAATGTTCTTTATTTCCATTGTCCACATTTTAATTCCAGCTGTTGAGGTGGGAGACAGTGAGAAATAGCTTAGGTATTTTATAAGCAATTCTGCGGAAATAGATACAAAAATTTGAAGTCACATGCTGTTCATGTGCAGTCATATTCTGGGGGCACACATATACTCAAATTAAACAGTGTTGAGAGGAAGAATAAAGTAACATTATGCCCAGCAGACAATATGGGGTCCAAAACTATTCAGTATGGCTCTAAGACAGATGAGAAAAATCAGTGGGGTTTGAGTGTGAATAGAGCATCTCATTTTAGCACCCTTATTTTCTCCTTCTAGTATCTGGAATCCTTAAGAAAAACTGGAAGAGTATTCTAAGTGCTGCACTATTCATGAAAGCCTCCATAATAGCGCAGTGCTTTGGCAGAGTGCAGCCAGGTACCTGTGCATCTCAGCAATGAAGCACCTTCCAGAGAAGCTCTTTAATGCTACTCGTGCTCTCAGAGAGTACTCAAACCACATCCAGAGATTTCACCTCAGCATGCCCACAGTAGGTCCTGATTCAAGCACCCAGCAACAAGACAACACAGGAGCATATACTGCTAACAATCTCCTCTCTCCTTGAAACAAAAAGCTTTTGAAGTTCTTAAATGGTAATACTCTGCTCAAATAAAATAACAGACTAAATGCGGGACATAGGCATGAAAGACTGCATTATGTGTGTGTGTATGATTTGGGAAATTCCTGGGCTACTCCAAACTCAGAAGCTGTGTTCAACAGAAAACTAGTATGTACATGAAATTGGATCTCCTCCAGAACACAAGCATAAGTAAAATAAAATAGGAAGGCCTGATATTTTCAGAATTAAGGGAAATGTGATCTTGAATCTTCCCACTCATTAGTTGCCAACAAAGCATATGTGATTTGTGGTTGGTAAATAAGCAACACCTGGCTTACCCTGGATAAATGGGATAGATGCTGCTTCCAGGGATCAAACAAAAACTAGAGCAAGAAATTTTAGTAACAGTTGTTCGTCCTCTAGCAACCAAGTAATTTCTTATCAGATTAGAGCATAAGCAATTTGAAGGCATGCTTGTATGCAGCATAACATAAGTGTATGTGTGGACTGGACAAACAGTGCCAAAAGGTTGGTAGATAATATACTATCAATAGACAGTACTATGTCCCTAAGCTTTCAGACCGCTAAAAGTAGGTATTCATATTGAGCTAGCAGACCTTATGCATTTGTAGTATAAATATGCAGTCTCAAAAACTTGTGTCTTCTGGGAGTGTCCTATTTATAGAATCTTTGTCAACAGGACTTAGAGATAATGTAAAAGATTCAGCAGAGGACAAGATGACAGCAGTCCTAGTGAGCTGCAGTTAATAAAAATCACAATGTATTGGAAATTTGTCTTTTAAGATCCAAAATTCTCCACACTAAATACTACTGATGACAAAAGAATTCCAACCTACAAGATTCTTTTTTCATAAGTCTTCCAGATAAGAACAGATTAAGAGAGTAGAAATTAATTTGCTCTTGTTCTTTAAAGCATGATTAAGTAGTCTACAATACAGGAAATTAGACTAATAAAGCTACAGCTGCTGCAGTGTTTCCCCAATCACATTCTAGCACAGGGAGGCAAGCCTCTTGCTGTTTCAGATAGAGACACCAGTTTCTTGGAAGGACAACTGGTTGGGAGTCATTTCTAAGGCATCTGACATCTTTGGTTCTGCTGTTTAGTAACCAGGCTTCAAGTCACAGTAAGACAATCTGCATTTAGGAATAACATGAAAGAGAAGAACCTCAGGGATTAGTTAGGATCTGGGAGAAGATTTCTCTTGGTGGAGAAAGTTGGAGACTTTTCTTACCTGTAAATCTATAGTAGTAATGATAGTAGACTGGAGATTCCAATATTAGAGCCCACTGGGAATACCAGTCTTCAAATCTGGTTCTTAGTAACAACCAGCAAGGCTAGGATTAGGAACAAAATTTCTGAAAGTACACAGACTACATAATCAAAAATCTAAGTCAGAAGAAGTTGCAAAACAGTGGAAAGTCCAAGTCTGCAAATTAGAATTTCAGGAACAAACCAAAAAAACTCACTGCTTCACAGGCATTTCTCAAGCTTCTGCTTTTTTTTTTTTTCCCTCCACCTACTTTGGCTTATCATACTGACTGAAGCTAGGGTCAGAACTTCAAATATAAAACAGAACTATCTCCAACCATCTTCCATGGCCAGAAAATTCAATGGCATGATTATTCTGAGGACAGTAGAGAGATCATTCTTTTAAAAACAGCAGTCCACCCTGACATTGGTCAGTAGATTTGTGGCCAGGTGGTCATCTTTTCTTTTCTCAAAGTAACTCAAGTTGTGTCAAAACTATTGGGGAGCTCTGGACCAAACTGATGTATTTGCTCATCAGGAACAGCTGGATATGTTCTCATTTATCCTTTCAGGCCTTTGAACTAGAGTTCTGTAAAACACAACATTAACCCAGAAGGTACGCTTCCCTTAGGCATTAAAAACATTTTCTATACCTGTAAAATGGAAAAACATGGTTCCATTCAATTCAAACAAAAGATTCATTTTTGCCTTTGTAGGGTTCAAGAACAAAAAGGAAAATCCTCACACCTAAAAGGCAACACAAGGCAAGAAGTAATAAATAAAAACCAATATAATTTTAAAGAAAAGAGAAAAAAAGAAAACCACAGTCATTGCCCAGAAAGCTGTGAGGAAACCTTCCAATTCAGTGGATATTTGAGAGAAAGCGATGGCATGAGACAGGCTCTAGCCAGATGTACTACCACTATTCCATATGTGGATCACAAACACATCTACCATTTTTCTTAAGGTTTAAAATCTCAGGCCTTTCTCTACATTCACTTCTGAGAATTTTTACTTTCCTAAATTGAAGATTTTAGGTACTGATACGTCAGATAACTGAAAGGTGGAAACCCTTATTTCCCATGCTAAATCAGACTGACTTTGGCTAGTTTTAGTTAGTAAAGCACAAATGTCAAGTTAAGCTTTGCTTACAGTAGTACTCTATTCAGTCTGGCTGAGATGGAGTTAATTTTCCCCGTAGCAGCCCTCACAGTGTTTCACATTGCACAGGTACCTAGAAAGGTGTTAATAACAGACCAGTGTTTTGTCTACTGATGAACAGTTCTGGCACAGCATCGAGGCTCTCTCCGACATTCCCCCCTTACCCTGGGAGGGGACATAGCCAGGACAGCTGACCCAAAGTGACCAAAGGTACCATGTGATATCTGCTCAGCAATAAAAACTAAGAGAAAGGAAGAAGACGAGGGTCATTCTTTATTACAACATTTGCCTTCCAGAGCAACTGCTATGTGTACTGAAGTCCTACTTCCTGGGAAGTGGCTGGATATCACCTACCAATGGAAAGTAGAGAATAAATCTTTTGGTTTTCTTTGCTTCTGTGCTCAGCCTTTGATTTTTCTTTTAATGAACCGCCCTTATTTTGACCCATGAGTTTTTTCCATCTTATTTTCTCCCACACAGCCCCTATCCTGCTGAGAAGGGGAGTGATAGAGTGGCTTGGTGGGCACCTGGTGTCCAGTCAAGGTCAACTCACAACAAATACCACACTAAAACAGGAACACAAGTTTAGATTAGTTTAGAGCATGGGAAGAACAAGTTTGTTTTGCTTAGAATATATAATGAAGACGTACCCTTCAGTCTACTCAGGCAGTCATTATTACTTATTTGTCATTTAATAGTTAATACTGAATGTTGTTAGGTACTAAAGTGTAACAGAATATAAGCAAAACAGTTTAAGTGTTTTCTAAATAGACTATAAACTGTTTAGTTGAAATTACTCTAACTAAAAAAAAGTCTTAATATACAGATATAAAAGTCATATAAGGAAGCTCCTAACACTAGTTTCCATAAAACAAGGTTACTGGATCAACTTGCCTCTCCGGTTTTTTGGCATTTTACTACAGAATTACATTAACTGATTGATATCAGAACAAAACCAACTTTCCATGTATCATTTTATTATGTTCCTAATGTGAACTAGGTTAACTGCTACTCAGGTACTACTAAGACTATAATTTGATAAATTATATCCTAAGGATTATCAGATTTCACAAGAGACCTAATACAGGTGGTGCAATGAGCAGGTACACATCCCACCGCTAAGCAGCATGTTGTTTGGCAGACATCCCACAGCTGAAACAACCACAATAGTCTCTACTTCGAAGTAAGTGTGTTTCGGAGGAAAAGTTCAAAAGGTGTTTAATTTCCTGATAGTGATAATCTTAAAACTGTCTATTTTGTTCTGAGACATGCAGGAAATGCTTTCTTGACAGATCAAGTCAATTGACCTTATCTTTCCAGAAACCTCTTGCACATTGAAATAAATCTCACAATAGAAAATGTCAGAGATATGAAAATAAAAAGCCTGCTTTTGCTGAACATGGCTGATAGGAATACAAACTCAGTTTTCAAGTTTATAAAAGAGTATCTATGTCAATAACATTGACAAAGAAAGTAATTACTATAACAAATTATTTATATTTATTATCTTCAGGTAAGTAGGATATATAAAAACTCTTTCTAAAGGATATTGGCCCTAATCACATAAATTTATTTAAAATCAAAATCATATCTTTGTTTTATGTTCTATCTCACAGAATTTTTTAGAGAGTTATTTCATGAGAATAAAGAATGGCATTCTAATAATGTTTTATTTCACAGGCATACGTAGGGAGAAACATCAATTTAACTGTAGGCCAGTTTATTAATGATAACAACCCATACAGTCGTTACAGTTTAAAGTTTCTTAAATATCACAAATAGATAAATTATAGCTGTAGCCAATCCTTTGCAGCTTTTCACATTACTTAGTAAGGCTACATAAAAAAGGCATTCTCTGTTACATGACATACATTAGCGAAACCTGTATACTTATTGGAAAAAGAGTATCACTGTCATAAGGAGACTTGGTTTACTGAACAGAGAAAATGAATGGAAGAAAGGAAGTTCAATCAAAGCTACTATTCAGCACAAGGATTAAAAATAAAGGAAAAGAATACACTGGTTATTGCTTTGCCTCCACCAGCCCTACTGTGAAATTTTCATATCCTTTTAAAGATGTATCCGGCACTCTGTAGAAGAAAAACACACAAATACACACAAGAAAAAAGTACTCACACTGTTTGGGTGTTGAATGGCAGCTTCGTGCTGCAGTCTAACCCGCTGTGGCATCATCACATCATCCTGGAATAAATAGCACACTGTTACTGAACATAAAAAGGGTCACAGTACAGTACTCAGACACACATTAGAATATGCTGCTAAATTAACATCATTTTACTGGCTTGCAGTCAGAAATACAAATGGAACAAATATTAAGAGACATTAGACTTTTAGTGGATTAAACTTGATCCATTCCACTTGGAAGTAATCAAAACTACTATGCAACAACTGTGTTGTGATCTCAACATATATCTTACGTGCACACACCCATTTTATACTTCTAAATAAATTCACCAACTCTGTAACAACTCTAATAGCAGTACTGGCAGTCTGTGTGGACAAGGAACTACCCTTGATTAAAAGCATGAGATTTGAGACATTCTAGCAATATGAGCAAATGCTCTTTGTAGTCTGGTTGTACCTCATTTCATTGATAAGGAAAGGCCCTCAGTCTCTAGATCTACCAATACGTCATATTTCACAAACATAAAACCTAGTATTTGTAAAATGATAAAATTCTAAGAAAAAAAAAAAAAAGAAAAAAAAGGAAAAACACTCACAAAATGCATCAGCATTGACACTGGCTTTAAAACACACTATCTAGATTTAAATTTTTCGTTAATCCTTCTTCAACCTGTAGTGTAAAGGTCTAATTTGTTTACATACAAAAAGACAGGTTGCCTTGTAGAGAGTTAGTAACCTTGCAATCTTTCTTTGAACAGACATGAGATATTAATTTCAAAATTATATTATTTCCTGTTCAGAATTATATCCTTTCTAGACTATGGTTTTAGTCTATTAAAGTGCCCAAATGTAGCACCAATTTTCTCCCTAAATTTAGTGTCCTTAGGTTTCTACCTGTATTATTTCCCATTTTGGTGCCATATTTCTTCCCTGTTAAAGGATCCGTTCAATCTTTCTTAGATGCTGGTTAAAGCTAACATAGCCTATTTCTTCTCAGAATATTTCCAATTTACACTACCTTATCAAGCAAATATAATTCAAAGGAGCCCTGAATTCCTGTTCTACATCCACTCTTTTAACAGTTCCTCACATTAAAATAATTCTAAGGAGATTCCTACTAAAGCCAAAAAACCAAATACTGAATTTCCAAAAACTTTTACATTAAAACTTGCAGTCAAATCAATGGTAACAAAACATATATTAGTACTTAAATATCTAAGTGGGCTGAATGACCTTGATATAAAGGTGACACTGGTTTTGTCAAAAACAATGCAAGGATGAAAAAGGTTTCAGAAATAGAACCAACTATTTAATACAATTCAAAGTTAAAGATAAAACAAATGAATAATAAAACCAACCCTTACCACATGCAGATTTATAAAAGATGGAAGGAATACATTGTCAAAAGCATTTTTCTGTATTTTGTTTTTAGAATATATTTAGTAATAAGCATGAGATGTTATTGACTTTCAAAGCCAATAAAGTGAAAAAAAAAAAGCACTTCTGATTTCTCAACTTCAGTACATCAGTTACTCTAAAACTACAATGATGTTATTTACCATCTAATCCACTTTAATAGTAAGGCACCAGAATTCAAATACTGTATCAAGCAAATGTTCCAGTAAAACATTTACCCTTCTTCCCATAATAAGAACCACAATCCTATTTCTTTATGTCAAATTCACCACTGATTTTTGTAAATTAAAAACCTGGTTTTCGTATAAGCAGTAGGAGATATATTTTAACTGAGTTTTGTTCACTCCTTTACTAATTACTTGGGATTCTCATATGTCGTCTTGGTAAATCCCCCAAAAACAAGAATGCAAAAGAAATCCATCAAAAAGCAAAGAAATGCAATGCTTAGAACAATGTTACTATTATATCTGACAATATACAACATGTGCTCTTCTGCTAAAAGATTCCACTGTTTATGATCCTGCACAACAGAGATAAATTTAACAGAACTCATGCATTCACGAAGATGAAAAATAATCTACTTGATTTAAAAAGGTTAAATCAGCGTGGAAAGCATTCAAACCAATTTCAAATATCCTATTCACCAAACAGGTCAGCATTATGTTTTTATAAGCAGACAACTTGACAGGAAAGGTCTAGTTCCCCCTAACAAAACACTCTGTCATTTTGATGCTATTGGCAAAACTAACAAGTCTACAGATTTGGGTCTTAGGCTATCATCAAGGTCATCAGTATTCTGCAAAATCCAGCTAAAGAGAGAGCATTATAAGCACAAAAACTTCAAAATGTCTTTTTTTTTTATTAATACATCTTTGTTCTCTAATGCTGGAAAACTCTATGAACTCTTATCCTGAGTAACCCTTAATTATTTTTTTTTAAATAATTTTGTTCTTTTTTTTCTTATTAGCTGTTTTACATATTTGATGCATTGCTGTGCAGTTCTGTGATACCTTCCAGGTTCATGGAAGGAGAAAGAAATGAAAAAAAAAAAAAAAAAAAAAAAAAAAAAATTGTAGTTTAAGTCATAATCCCAAATAAAATAATAAAGCAATTAGTTGAGGAGGAAGAACAGCACAAAATACAAATCACATCCCAGACAAAACTGAGTCATGTCAGCCATTTAGCTTTTTAGACTCAGGTTGGGCAACTATAAAAGAAAGCTAACTGCAAAATACAACTTCAACACATCACAGATTCTTTACTATTGATGACTGGGCAGGTAACCACGAAGTGGAAAACAGAATATATTTATACAGAAATAATCTTAAGTAATGGGGTTGTAATCTAGACCAGTGTTTAAAAAACAAATTGAATTCTAATGAGTAAACCAAAAATGATTGTACCACAAAATAAGAGCACTTTAAATTTTTTCAACTTCATAGGCCATTGATATGAGTGAGATGCCCAACTCTGCACTGTACTAATAATTTACAGAGTTTAAGCAACTCTAGTATTAGACAAGTAAGATGTTAAAATATTTATCCAGCTATACCTAATGTCATCACAAGTTTTATATGAAAACTATAGTATTTATGATACTGACTTCAACAACTGTGTTACCTGACTTTGGTTTCTACAGTCAACAGAGTTCAGTCATCTCTTTTGGTGTAAAGATGAGAACAAAACCTCAGTAATTAGACACACACTTTCCACATTATTTTTCACTTGTCATGTCAGATTAAAAAAATAAAAAGTACATATCTGGATGTAGCTGCTACATTAAAAAGGGAAGTATAGTTAGTTTGTTTCTGTCTCCTAGGTGCAGTTAGGGAAGATAACAAGGCTAGCAGTAAATTACATTGAATACATAATTTTAAAAAACGGAAGTTTAACAGGAGTTTCCACTGAAATTCAATTTTCCCTGTTAACATGCAAGTCTCTGATGATTGTCTCCTAGCAGATAGGCTGATAGGAAGAAGAGAGATTGCCCCCACTGAAAGAATGGTCGAAAGAACAGATTTTAAATAAATCCTAGATAAATGCATGCCTTCACTAAGCATATACTTGCAATAGGGTAGATAAATAAAAAAGAATCTGGAAGTAAATCTATTTTCATGTGATCCCACTCACCAAATTTAGAAAAATTAAGAAAAATCTCAGATAATAGCTGGTTTTACTGTTATCTAAATATGTACATACATACAATGCAAACAAGGCCAAATGAACAGGTAAACAGCAAGCAATAAAGCAACATAAATAGTAACCTACTTTAGGCACTCAAAATAACCTAGAATTTATAGGAATTCTGTTGATTACAAACATGCTTCCTGTTCTTCAGTGTCCATTCTGAATAGGAAAACAATTTGCTCAAAGATGGGAGAATGAAAAGGACTTTATTTCGCATGAAAAGCCAGCAAGGATTTCTAAACAAGCCCAGATGTGTTTCTGTCAGTGGGGGGCTGTGATCTCCATCACCTTTCAGTCCGACAAGCATTCTGCCTGATTGGGTTCCTATCAAATATAGCCCTTCTGCAGAAAGCTGGCTTGCTCCTGTCAAGTTCCACACCACTTACAGATGCTGCCAAATCAGAAAACCTACTTATACAACTATCAGCTGGGTTGTTTTCCTTCCAACCAGAGGCGCCATTCTTTATAAAAACCCACACAATTTACACTGAGCTAATTGTTTTGTTTTACTTTACTCATATGTTTAGTTGAAGAAAAGGAAAACTAAATCAATAGACTGAGCTTAAGAATATTACTCAAAGCTGTTGTTGTTTCAGTATGTGTCACTTAAACCAGTTTGGGTAAATCCAAATGACAAGCATTCACTGTCTCTTCAATCAGGCCATCTGGACCACACTGAACTCCACAGTGATAACTTCATGATTTTCCCCTAAAAGTGGGGGGTTTTGCACTTCAGAAAGCAAAACAAAACATACAACTCAACATACAATACATATCTACTTCTTAAAACCACAGACAAATTCACCTAAAACAACACACTAATTATAGCTCAGTATAGAAGTGCTTTCTTAAGCTCACATTACAGACTCAACATCACATGCTTTTCCAAATTCCTTCATATTTGGCTGCTCAAAAAAAAAAAAAAAAAAAAAAAGAGTGAGCTGACACACTCTGTCTTCACAGTAATAGCACCTTTTCATTGCAGCTATTACACATAAAATACAACCTGTAGCAACACCAGGAGGAATGTTTGACTCACTGAGAAACAATATGGCATCTCCAAAGTCTTTCAATCCATCAAATGGTCATTCATTTATCCTGCACCTGCTCAGACTATAGTGAAAATCTTTCTTTGTTATTGTTCAGTTCAACTCCATGAACCAGAGAAGTAAAAGGCCTGGGACCTCCAAAAACTGGCTGGGCAGCAGCACTACCACAGCAAATACACTGATCTTAGGCAATTTTCCAGGAGGTGGGTTTTTAAAGAAGCCCCACACTATCAAACGTGTTAGAATCATGCACTCTAATGGCCACACAACAGTCACCTGAGCAGAACACACCCTAGTGATCTGTCAGTACTTGCAAGATTATAGGAAAAAATTACTACTTTTCTATTTCTACTTCTGAATTAAAATGAAAAAAAAAGGGACAACAAAGAAAACACTTCAAAGTTTAAGAAGCTGACTTTATTGAGCACCTTTCTTAAGCACAGTAACAAAAAGGTCTACATGGGAGGATATCTGTGGTGTTCTTATGCATCCAAATGACTGGTACCTTCCATCAGTATAAAATCAATTTCAATCTTTTAATGGAATCTTCTAATTCAGCACCACTATTAATTGACCAAGAAATTTTTGCTGCTGAGGCAGCTCCCCCCTTGGTGCATTTGTTCAGCAAATGCAGACACGTGCCTTTCCATATCTAGCATTTCTGTAGTCACTGGAGATCACCCTAGATCCTTCTCACAGTTAGGTCACTGAAAAAAAAGTACATGAGTGTCTGCAAACAAGGGAAGCAAGTAACTGACACAGTGTTCAACAGCGAAGTCAGTAAACTCAGACAAGAGTGAAATCTTCACTGTCAATTCCAAACACCCACTTAAACTAAAAAATAGATGAAAGTATATGTAGGGAGAGCTCATGGCTACCAAGTGTTGGGGGTTTGCTTCTTCATTTATGAAAGAGAAAAATAACATTTTACATTCCAGATAAAAGCATTTAATCTGTTTTCAATATATGCACTTCATTACAGAACAACAAAAGGAACGATGCGTTCAAGCACTCGTAGTTTGATTTTTTTGGTGCTCATTAGTGACTCAGAAACATGCACAACTCTTCTGGACAGAAGGGGCTTCTGGTAATGGGGTTCATAACTACATCAACTCACCTATTTGCGTAACACCTTATACTAGTTTTTAAATCAGAGGATCAAATTTGCAAGGAATAGTATGTTAAAACAACAACATAAAGCAAATGTGTGAAGTCGGATCACTGCTTCATTTCCTAAGCTATAAAGATGTTAACTTGAAAGAAACAAAGAATATTTCAAAAGTTTATTAATGCCTGTAATGTATAATGGCAACTAACAAGAAACTAACCTTTCCAAACCTGGCAAGTTATGGAGGCTGGAAAAACAAGCAGCTATGTTTATAACTGAAAGCTAGATTGAAGGCTGGAGTCCCTGAAACATCTACCGAGTCTGGCTAGCTAAGGTCCAACCACCTTCTTCCAAGACATCTACAAATACCCCCTCAATGAAGTGTTTTTGAACTTGAAACTCAAGAAAAGCATGCAATTTCACAGCAATTAAGAATTAACATTCCCAACTTAAATCACACAAGCAAATCTCACAAACGGAAAGGCACAGGTCAGCAGCTGCCAATTCAAACATGGGAATGCCGATTCTGGTGGTCCATCCCCACTTCTGGTGAATAAAACTTAACTGTTTCCCTATCTCATTTTCAACTTAGCAAACAGTGACACTATGGCAACATGGTTTAGAGTCACATCTTTGAACTGGCTAAGAATCTCAGAAATAGCAATACATTGCCAACAGAGCTTAAAAGACAAAAACAAGTGTGTCAAGGACTGAAGTGAATATGACTGGCTTTGAAATACTGCAGGTCAAAAAAGGACACATTTTTATATTTCTTCTTTAACAGTCAGAAACCCTCCAACACCACATTGATTAAACCTGAAATAATGGGAAACTACGCAGATTAATAGGATTAAATGAAAGCACGTTCCTTTTTAAAGAAATAGTTTTATACAAGTATAGGCATGTTTAAGTGAATGTCAATTAAAATAGCAATTCAAAGCAGAAAACAGAATTTTTAGTGTAAGAGTTCTGCTGTGCCACAACTGAGTAAATGATTATAGCAAAGATGGTAACCACCCCAGAGAACTGACAAACTAATGTTACAATAAAATGCAACTGGTAGATAAACTGCAGACAATTTGAATAACAGTAAAACTAACAGTGAAACGTATCTGCATAATTAGCTCATTCTATTGTTATGACCAAGATTTTCTGAGACTATGTATGTTAAATATGAACAATTTGTTAAGTATCTTCAATTTCTCTACTTGTTTTCCTGGTGGGAAAAATGTCTCAGTAGCTTAGAGGTGAAATCTGTAACAACAACCACAGCAAAAAACCTCTCCATAATAGCTATTAGTCAAACAGCTGCCACTTCATACTAGAATAGGCTGATCAAATTCTGACAGTTCTGAGCTCTGTAACCTTTTTTTCCACATTTCTTCCCAATTTGTTGTCCTCACAAATCTGTGTTGAGAGACATAACACAAGCAGCTTGACTCCAGCTGGAATGGCAAGCAAAACAGCCTCTCTGGAGCCAGTAGTTCCAAAGATGCTCCCAAATATGCTCATTTCTTTGAGTGAAATGAATGTACAAGGAGCCACGTTGTATTTTTCCACCTATATGAAATGTACACAAACTGCTGACCCAGCCCCATTTCTCTCCACATTCACCTATAACAAACCTGAAATTATGGCTGCACTTCTGAAGGTCAATTCCCTGGCATTACTGCAGCACATTCCAAAAGGCTGATATCAACATTCCTTCCTAGAGAGCTTGATACTGGATTGGTGACTGAAATGAAGAAGGTAGGTGGAGTGCAGAAGCGGAGTTGTTAAACAGCTGGCAACATCTGTGTTTCAGCTATTATCACACAACATTTACTAACTACAGCCAAAATATTGAGCAATTTTTAGACTTGCAGCAGTTTCCACATTAATTTTATTTCCTCCAATCTGTTTACAGCAAAAAATGGTAGTCAAAGAGAGACAGTAGAAAATACAATTGAGTTAACACCAATCATTTAATATTTCTTTTGTATCAAGATTAGGCTTCTGACAGTTCAGAATGCCTTCTATTTTGAAGCATCTAGCTCAATATCAGGAATAGAAATGCATAAAACAGAAAATCTTGGTGTCTTCTTCCAAGTTTATCCACAATGTAAGTTATGAAATTCTCAAATCACTTCGAGTAGGTCTTCATTATATTAAATATAAACTTATGCTAATGATAATATTGCAGAAATACAAAATCATCACCTGTTACATTCTTTAATAGTTGTAATTTGTTCCCCTGATGTTTTCTTATCCTGCTCAGCTAGACAGCAAACAGAAACACCACAGCAGCATGAAGATGCATACTGTATAAACACCATAAGGTAAATAACAAATTAAGAATTCTGAAAATATCTCTATAAAAATATTAATTAACTTAATTTTTAAAATTTCCTAGTTTACTGCAAGTGATTTACAAACAAACTAGGTCTGTTTAGATTGAAAAGAAAGACTAATCCAAAACTGACCTCAGTAAATTATTCTATACAGATTTGAAACAGAAGACACGAAGTTCCATGGAACTAGAGAATAGCAGGTTAATTTCTCACTCACACGTAACTCAGCTAACTTCAGGCAGTGTAAGTACATACATAACTTATCCTACATCCTCCCTAGAATGCCCCATACAATGTGGTATCTGTCCAAGCCTGGAATACTTGAACTTTGCAAATCATAAATAAGTTCTAATTTTTTTTAATTTTAGATGTGTGAACAGCCACACTGACTCACAATATAGGACAGTTAAATCCACAGAACCATTCATATACATTAAATGGCACTTAGGTTTGTGTCTACCTGAAGTAAAGCCAAAAGAACTGCATCCCAAGTTCATGCATCTCAGCAAAACTGGCAAAACCCCAATTACTTCATGGCATAATTTATGATGTCCCTACACTCTTTCAAAATCTGGTGAATCAGGTGATCAAAAACAGAGCAGTGGCTTTTGTGCTCATGCTGCCTCAAAATGATTTCTTTACGAAACAGACACTGATGCTCAGTGCTGGATATGAAATACTTATTGTCTGATGTATGGTAAACTGACCTTTCCAAGCACCATTACTTTGTATATGTGATTGTGAATTCTGTATATTCAAAGGATGTTCAAAATTTTGTTTCTAAAATACCCATATATACCCATATGTATCAGATACTGCTTTTCAAATCTTCACCCTCCATAAGCTTATATACAAAGATTTACATGAAATATAATTGATAAAACAAATAAACAAAAAGCCCAAACCAAAAAACTGTTAAATGGAAACTAGGATATATTCAAATAAACTCATTTAAAAGGACACACTATATTGCTAAATACAGTAATAGCTTAATAAAAGCTTGAATAAAGGCCAGGAAAGCCACCTGCAAAACTTAATTTCTTAAATAGTAAGACAAGAAGCTTCTGCTGCATTGCCTTGAGTCAGAAGAAACATACCAGCACTTAACCATGTCTTGCAACAGTAAACTAATTCATTCACAAAATTTTGACACACAAACAAAAAAATCTTTCCATGTAGTTGAAACAACAAATGGAGTTTGCAAACTGAAAGATTACCCAAATTAAAACCTGTGTGGTTATAAAGCTGCAGAGTTTACATCCCTGCTCTCATGACACCTTTTAATAAGCACAATGATAACATTAAGTTGAATCTTACCTGAAAACCTACACTTCCAGCAGCCAGTTCACCTTAGTACTACACTAAACCATAGTTCAATTCCAATTCAGAGGAAAGAATCAATCTTCAGGTGAAATTACATGAGATCAGTGAGCCTTAAAGGTCCTGCTCTTCTTGCCTGATCCTAGCCACATGGCACCATTCCTCCGATCAGCTATGCACATTTGTGAAACCCTTCACTGCATATTAAGCTGCATAAAGTCAGATAGCTATCTGTGGGTTAGTGAGCTGAATGGGTGCACAGAAGGTATCCAACAAAGGACAGGAAAAAAAATTTAAAGATGGAAGGTGAGACCTCTCCTATTTTGCATCAAAAAGCCAGTGGATTAGCTCTTAGTTTCTCATCAATATAATTTTCTGAAGAATGTGGAAAGAAAAATCCTGAAAACAACTAAATACCAGCCTTGTCCAACCCTGCTCACAATAGCTTGTGAAATCTGATAGGATCAAAGAATGGTGTAAGACTGTAGGCTTTCTACAGGTTGGCAGACAACTTTACAACTATAAATAGTAGCCAGCACATTTAACACCCAAACACCTTTAAACAGCTTGTCTTTAAGGGTAAACCAAAAACTACATTAAAAACAAAAGAATTTTATTGACAAAACTAAGTTAGACAAAATGCATTAACTTACCGAATCCAGAAAGCAGAGATAGGTACCTGAGCTCTGAATCACTGCTTGATTTTTAGCAAATCCAACTGTTGAGAAAACAAAGATGAAATTATGTGGCAGTTTTTACCTTTGTATTTTTAAAATCTTATTACAGTCAGGAACAGATGAAATGAAATATGAAAATCAGTATCAGGTAAAGTATGCAATTTTTCCATATTTAAAATAATGTGTAAATATTTAAATAGGATGCCTATTTCAGTCGCCTTCTCCAAGTGATTATGAGTTGTATGCGTTACAATTCTGCCACCAAGTAGAATTAGACTACTTCTGCTAGCCCTCCACAAAGACATAATATGTAATACACATCTTGAAGAGTTCAGCTACCTAGGTTTCACATCCAGTACTTCAGATCATAGACTCACAGAATGGTTCGGGTTGGAAGGGACTTTTAAAGGTCATCTAGTCCAACCCCCCTGCAATAAGCAGATGCTGAAAACCCTTGGCTGTATATACATATCCATCTCAAGTCATAACAAATAGTAACAAAACATAAAAAGGCAAAGAAAGAACAAGAGATTGCTAGGCAACTTGTTCTTCCCATCAGAGGGCCAGGTCCTCAGGAGGACTCAAAAAAAAGTTCTGTTCCATTATGCTTGCTAAATATAAAGTGTACAAATATAAAAACTTTATGTACCATTTATATAATGGCACATGTAATGCAGAGGGGAACCAAAGCAGAATAACATAGGTACAAGGAGCACAAACCTGGCTTACTTATACCATGTCATGTTATACCATCTATGGAAGACCACATTGAAATATAAATTCAGTCAAATGACAACATTGGCATCTAGGGTCTTTTAGTTTCTGACTCCCTGATAGTTGTATCTTTTACCAAGCTCTTTCAGGAAGTTGAACCAAAAGAAAACTTTTTTGTCAGCTTAATTGCTGAAGCAGATGCCAGCACTGGAAGGTCAAACAAATGGCAGTCAGAAAAAAAGGGGGGGAGCCAGAATACACAGCCAAGGGTGAGGATGGGACTGCAGCAACCAGCATTAGGATAAACTCAGCTTACCACTGAAATACATCGGCAAGGTAGGAGTGTTTACCTGGGATAATTTTATGTGTAGACAAGGTCTAACTAAGAACATTAGAGTCTTTGAATTATTCTCCTGGGCATCATTATAAGAAGAGACCATGCTATGCCCAGTATTATTCTGAAAAATGCTATATGAATTCCACTTGGTCATATACATAATATTTAAGCTTTGTTTAAAGTATTTATGGAACCAAATCAGGGAATCCAGCAAAGGATTACCCTGACATGCAAACCAAGTGATGTCAAGATATGCAATACCATGGGGTTTTTATTCTTTAATAGAAAAACTGGAAGTGTAAAGCCAGAAAATATCACCATGAAGTGGATCAGGATAATTTCAAATAATATTACCCCTAAAGTTCCTGATTTAGTATTTGAAAAAAGCAGACTTCTGTAATTCTCTAATCTTTCTATGGGATACAAGTTTAAGTTTGATCAGGAAACAAATTTAACTAGTCTCAAAGGTTCACTTAGCACATGCTCCTTGGCTATTTCGCTGACCTGTCCAAGTACGGAAAAAGACTTATGACTGCATTTCCTACTGCCTCAAAGGAACATTATGTCAACTACCAATAGAACACCAGTAATAAAGGCTTTTCTTATAATTGTGTTATTCTTTTCTTATGTATTTTGAGTATTTTAATCCTCACCTTAACTTCTCATCATGGATTTCTTGGACTTATTATCTTATAGTATATTTACATATTACTTTTTATACATATAAGAATATCTAATCTCATATATATAATTACTCTCTTTCTCCTTCCTGTTGGCAGTAAAAAAGCAGCTGGCAAAGTCAGTAGCTACCACAACGGCAGAGCTGAATCTTGGCATGAGCAGTTTTAGTGGGAAACAACCAATGCAAGTTAGCAGGTCTGGACATGCCAAACAAGCAAAGTCCTAATACGGTGGAGGTCCCTACTAAAGCAGGAGGTAAAAGAACAGGATGGAACTAAATTTGCCCAACACCAAGCCAATCAGTGCTCTCATACATCCTTACCAGATGTAAAGCAGCCTGTACTTACATTTCAATGCTGTCATTAGCACACCGCCAACATTTCAACAACTTTCAATGGAATATAATTAAATACTAGGAATCTATAATGTAGAAAAAAAGTGAAGGAGACTCAAAGGCAACTACAAAATGACAAATATATTACTCTATGAACCTTTTGAAATATCTCATATCTCATTTTCAAATAAAATGCTTAAAATAAATATTTAATATTTGTCATGAGAAAAAGTTAGAAAATCTTCCTTTCAAAGATTAAGACAGAAACCATCCTGAAGTTTTTCATATACCAGCTATATTTTTTGAGGGGAGAAAATACACATATTTTTTTAAATTATTAATAAGAGAGATGTAACTCCCTGTAGAAGAAACTAGATATTAAAAATAGTTTCACCACAACAAATCCTGTATTTGGCATGAATAAAATTTTCTTTAATATTACTCTACTGAACAAAATCAAATGTTTGTGCCAGGTTTCTGAGTTTTGTAAGGCCTGCTTACTTGCTGAAAAGGGCCTGTTACCATGGTTACAGCCGTAAAAACTTAAGCCTCAGTGAGATATTAACATTCCTCACTCTTGGAAAGAAAAAGGTTTCCTTTTTTTAGGCTAGTGACCCTTTCTTTTTTTCTAGGTTCTCCCCCCCTTCTTTTACATGTTAGAAAAGAATCAGAAATAAATCCTAATCTTGTGTAAATAGTTGAAGATGTGAAGCCTGACTAGTACATTGTTTCTGTACTAAAGCATCTTCTTTTAAAGGAAAGACTCCTTACAGTTGTAACTAGTCCTTAACATAATAAAAGTAAATCACTGAAAGCAAACAAATACTATGGATTTCAAGTAACCTGCTCCTATAATGTAACAACCACGAAGAAAAGATGTCCTCATTTTAATGGTGACCTGAGAGTGACTTCCACATGAATAAGCTTGGTTTTGTATTTTGGTTTGGGGTTTTTTGTTTGTTTGTTTGTTTTTTAAACAACTATGCATTTCATACTATTATTTAAAACAATGCTCACAGCTGCATCCCCCACTACCAATTTATTAAACATTTGTTCAGGTTTCAGCTATCCCAACACTGGCATATGTCACATTAATTTTTGTTTTAACATGCATTTCTCTAATGGCACAAAATACTTCTTGTATTTCACAACTCGAACTTAGTTTTAGTGCCAGTTTCCTAAAATGGTGAGCTGAGTTCAGAATGTTAACATAAATTATTTTCCATACATTGCACTTGTATGCTTTTGCAAACTAAAAACTAGTTTACATGCACAATTAATACAACATTCCATTAGGAACAAGACTTTATACATAGAAAATTTTTTATAAAAATGGAAAATATATGATATAACAAGTTAATATTAACAAAAACATATATGATATAACAAGTTAATATTAACAAAAACATTACTAAGCTTTCCTAGGTACCATAATTAACAACTTCTGGTATTATTATTTGACTTTTTTCCTGAGAAATCACAACCTGTGTAGCTTCTAGAGCATCAACTACTAAGAGAAATAAGACTTTAAAGAAGACTGATCATCCAGTAGTTGAATAAGGAAAAAAGATAGATAAATTTCCAGGAATACACGCAATTTTTGACATTGCTCAACTCCAGCTTTATCAATTGCCCAAAAGAGACTAATTCCCTCTACAAACCTTGTCTGTCTCTTGTCATCACCAGCTCGATAATGCCAATATTACAAGTTGCACTGTCAAAACAACACCAGTTCATGCTAGAGATATTAAGATACTAAAAGTATTTACTGTAACAGTTATGCTGTGTTACTTCAGTATTGCTAGGTCTGACAACTGTTTAAAAAACAGCTTTAAAGAAGTCTATATTCAAAAGAAATTACAAGAAATAAAGCCAAGGGCCTATACCAAGTTGCAGATTAATTCAGTGCACAAAATCCTATTTATTTGCATGTTTCAACACAGGGATGAAAATTAAGCCTTCTGAAACAGAACTGGCCTTTTCATAGTAAGACTGTTTTGAGGAGACAGTAGTAAGCCTAGGTTCCTTTCCTGCTACAAACAGGATATTTTGTTAAAAAAAAAAAAAAAAAGAAACTGACAGGATTTCGTGTTACAGTGTTTCCAAGTGTATCTTTTAAGGGACATAACTGGAAAGCCATAAATTTGGAACCAGTTTGATATCAATTCCTACCTGTCTACTCATCGCCACAAAATCCAGAATGATAGAAAGATTAGTTATACAGCTCCCATACAAAATGTGAGCACACTGCTCTGCCTGCTTTGTCCTGTAGTTCTCCTTCAGAACACAGACATGATCTTCCCCTTTCAATGCCATTCAACACCAGCTTCTTCAAAGAGCAATACACTTCCATTTCTAGTTCACATTTTAGCAAGCTTGTCCACTAAAAAACCCTAAATGTAAAACAACCAAAACAAGCAAAGGAAAAACTGATAGAGAGATTTGTTTGTTATCTCCTCCAGTGGGTAATTCATATTAGCACATAAATCAATAAGGAATCACACCATACAACTACCTGGTAGCTCACTAAACTTACTGGTTTAGCCCCTTGTGTAAATACTCAGGGACATCAAAAATGCATTTTGTTCTATTTCAGGGTCTATTATACAAGACTGAAAGATATGCATTTGCTTTTTAAATCATTACATAAGAAATTTTTGATTTATTTTTTCTTAAAACCCATCTCCTAAAGATAAATCAGATAGAAGAAAGCCTCAGTAAAAGTGTAAGCATTAACAACACTGTGTATATTACAATTAAACAAAATTCTTTTGCTGAGTAGAACACAAGTGTTAAGCCAAGTTCTTCTTTCCTGGACATATAAACAAATTCTACAGAGCCAAAACCAACAGGGCCAAATTCTAAACCAGAATGAGTTTTTGAACAGCGAGCTCTGGAAAATAGTGTGCCTTTTTCCCATTGCAATGCAAGGGGCCACAAAGAGGCTTTAAAACGTAAAAAACAGAAGATGCCTGCAATAACAACCCAACTCTCAAAAAATTGTTATTAAGCTACATACCACCTCGAGGCTCAGATGAATCGCTACTACCAATGATTACTGGAACACCAGCATCTTCCAACTTGATCTTCCATTTTTCAATGATTTCAGCTGAACCATCCTAGAAAAATGATGACATAGATGCAGCTATTTTAACTTGTATGGTGAACCAAATACAGTCCAAAACAGAAGTTCCTATCAGAGACATTATTTACTCGGACATTATTTCAAATAAGGCCTGAAACATACCTTACTGGCATCATTAAAAACTGACAGCTCCATGGTTTCTTTAAAATCTTGTTCCCAAACTGACTTCAAGCATTCATCTAACCAGCATTCGCTATTGTGAACAGGCACAATGACAGACTAGAAAAAAAAAAATAACAAAACAAAAATCCAAATGTATGTCAATAAGCACTATTTTCGTTTACTTACAGTAGAAGAATATTCATGAAAAGGAGGAAGTGCCAGATCTTTCTGAAACTTTCAGAAAAAAATGAATCTTAAAAATATAAAAATAGGCTAAGTTCCCTTAATTTAATTATAAATATAAGATTTACCTTCTTCTCTATCAAACTGCTTTTTCAGTTTTTGAGTTCTACAAGATGGCTTTTGGTAGACCTCCAAGGAAACAAGAGAATACTGAACCAAAAATGCTAATAAAACATCTAGAATGCCACACTAACCTGTTGCATTTCTTCCTCTTTACTTCAGTCTTACATTAATGTATCCTACTCCTCAATTTTACTTTAAGCTTGATACCTAATTGGAGATGTTCTTATACGCAGCCTGTCCCATTGAGCTCTAGCCAAGTTTTAAAAAATTATTCCTTCTAAAACTGCTGTTAAGCACATTAGAAGGTGACATATGGCATAGTTCCATAGTCTACCATTTCAAGTGCAGGCTTTCCTATTCTAACCTCTGTTAGTTCAGCCACATACAGTCAAAGCATGAAAACTTATCTGGAATATTTTAAAATTTGTTAAAAAACAGAGATAAGGGATCTCGCTGTGCAGTTACTCACTACTGTTCTAATTACCCCCAAAAAGCCAACACCCCCACGCCCCCAATTCTTTCAGTATTCCATTCACAGAATGCAAAGTCCTAAAAAATTAGCACAGTAATACACTGGCCGCTAGTAAAGGGAGAGTCCAAATGTACCTGTTAAGATCCCTTACAGATGGGGAACTTAAGGCAAAGAGCCTAAGTGACTTGTAAAAAGTCTCATGGGACATTTAAAGAAGTTCCCAGAAACAGAACTCAAACTCCTTATAGTATGGTGGAACCATAAACACATCATTTGAAGAAACAGAGGATTAGTTCCTATTGTGAGCATGTGAAAATCTTTAGAAAGAAAATACTAGAAGATACTGAAATTTAATTATTCAAGATGTAGTGACGTGAGTACATGTACATTGTGCAAATCCATGCAAATGCATACATTAGTTGGCAGATTTTGTGGACATTGAGGAGTGTATTTTTGGTTTTTTATCGAGTATGATGTATGTACATGCAGGTATTACAGAATATGATGTATGGTCCAATGACAAACCAAAAGAAATTTAACAACATTTCACAGCAAAATAAAACAAACTACACTTGCCTAAAATAAATGAACATCATGATTTTTGGGAGGATGCTCTAACAGGAGAAAGAGGTACTTAAAAGAAGTAGGAGGAAAGCTATCTAAAATTTTAAGCAAAGCAGGTCTTTTTGACTTCTGTTTAGGAAAGATAAATAAGTAAAATAAGGAAAAATAAAATAAAAAAAAAGTGAAATTGATTACCAAATAATTACAACATACAGACAAAAAATATTATTTCAGAACTGTCTCAGATCAGTACTTTAAGACTAAAAAAATAAGCAAGAATCTGAGATTCTAAACCAATATATTCAATTTACTCAGGATTTTAATATCCTTTATGTCTAGATGGCAATTAAAACATAACTCTATACATTCATACTAATCAATCTAACACATTCATTCAGAAAGAAAAGGGTTCTACAATTCTTCCAATGACAATATAAACTAGCTACAGTTTTGCACATCCAGAGAAATGAGTAATTTTCCAATCTGTTTGCTAATTAACTCAGTAAAACTTTGACTATGACATCACAAAGTAGCTTGATACTGGCTTAAAAACTGTAAAATTGGAACTTCTTTGCTTTTTTTTATCATGAACTCCTGTCTTAAGTCAGGCCAGCAGTACAAAATATCAAGATTATGTTTAGACCTCTCTGTTTAGTTTGAACCGAAAACAGAAAAAACAGTACTCTAATGGCAGCACATACAAAACAATCCCTAAATACCTGATGGCACTAAGGTACTCTGAACTCAGCATCATAACTCATAATATATTAGCATGCTCCTACACACATTACTGTAAATTCTACTTCCACAGAACTATCACAACAGTGTTGAGCTAGATGCCTGCCAAAACACGGTACAGAGCCGAATTGCTGATGACACTTCTGTGCAAAACCTGAAAAATTAACAAATCCATATAAATAACTGTACACAGCCCTATAAGAATACCAGAGTACTGCTAACACTGCATACTAAAGGTTCTTTAGGTTCTACAATTCTTACTCAGTTTACTGTTTTTCTGTGTTTAATTTCTTTCTTTTAAGCCAAATATAAATTAAAAACACCACAGAGCTAAACTTTCATGTTTTCCTAATTAATTTGTACATTTGTAGTATGGCTTAAAAGATGCAGTTGGTACTTGTCCTGGACTAGGCATTCATAAATTGGCCTTTAGCATCGTATGACTATATCAGAACACTTTAATCTACTCGGTTCATTTAAAGAGGGGAAAAACATGAACCAGGGCACTGTTTCACTTATAGATGCAGATTCATAGTAAAAAACCCAGGAGGTAGTAATGTCAAGAGACTGTGTTTATTTCTTCTGTCCCAAAACAACATCAACTACAGCTACAGCACTGCTGCCAAACTATCATCTCCAGAGACAGAAACACCAACCTTGCTAAGGCAATCTCTAAAAGCAGGCATAAGGGAGACATGGAATACAGTTTTCCCAATGTCTGAAGTCCTTTTGCTGCAGTTTATGCCAGCTACTACTTCCCAATCCCAGCACAGATTATTATTCAAGGTTTTTTTGCAGTATCTTTTCTTATATTTGAAGACTGCTACCATAATAGTGAGCTACAGAAATATGCATAAAGCTCTTTCAAAGTTATTTTGAGTCAACACAGGGACATAAATTGCAAACAATTAATGTATTTTTGTCATTACAAGATCAGGTGAGTGGCAACTGAGTCTGAATTCTCATTTCATTAACTGAGACCGATTTATAGCAGAATCCAACAGAGGAGCATTTTCATGGCCTATGAGTCAAGTACAACAGCTAAAATACAGAACTATGAAACAGATCTGGATTTGAGCATTGTGGCACTACCTGGTTTTCCCTGAACTTCACACATTCCTCAGTAAGACCTGAAGCAATTTTAGGTATTTTTACTAATGTAGTTTTGCCATCACTAAGCTGAAGGCACACTGCAAAATAGTTAACAGATAGTCTATAAATGTATTACTCAACCAAAAAACTCCCTTCCCCCTAGCTAGTGCACTGAAAAACAATACATCAATCACACAATTGAAATGGAGAAACGTGAGGTTTAAAAAAAAAAAGGTGTCAGAAACTGTTCAACTGAATGTTTTGCATCCAAGAAATGTCCGGTTTCTGGCGTTACCGCCATCATCCTCTACTAAGAATATAAGAATATACATGATAAACAACTCCACAGTGAAAACTTTTCTGTTTCCGCAAATTTCAGCTTAAGTAGACCCCCACCTACCTCCTTATCTGAATGCAAAAAATAAAATCATTTTAACATGGCTGAAGATTTTATCAGTCAGAAAGTGTTATTTTTAAATTGAGTTTTCATGTGTGTCATTATTCCAAACCATTTAGAAACTCGTGGCTCTTGGCAGAAACGTACTAGTTTTGTCAAATCTCATATATGGGATACTTTAAGAAAACCCAGAGATTTTCAGGCCACAATCTTTGACCTGCCTTTAGAATCTGAGACTCTGGGAAGTTTTTCATCATTTTTACTTGCCCATTGATTTGTATGGTTTTGCTTTTCAAACGTTTGCCTCACTAAAACTGTCGCTAAAAATCAGTTGTACGTGTGTAAATTTGTAAAACTAATTTAAACACAGCCCAACATTGTTACTGGGCGTAACAAAAAGAACGAAGCGCACTGCAAAAAAAAATTGAAAACTCCTGTTTTCAAACTCCATGTAAGCAAAAGTGCCCAGCTTGCCATTCTATATGGCCGGCCCTCACAAAACCAAGGCCAAAAGCCCCTCCTGGAAACCCCCGCCGCTTCCCTCCCTCGGCAGCGCCCACAGCGCGGCAGGAGCCCGGCTGGCGGCCACGGCCGCTCAGGAGGCCGCTCCTTCCCCAGAGCCCCGGCCCGCCGCCCGCCCCACACGTACCACCTGCACGGGGGGGGCCGGCGCCTGCCGAGGCCCCGGAGGGCGGCGGGCAGCGGCGGGGCTGCCGCTAGCTCCCCCCGCCTCCGCCATGGCCGCCTCCGACCCTCAGCGGGGGGGGGGGGGGGGGGGGCGCGCTCAGTCCAGGCGGCGGAGGGGTGCTGCCAGCCGCTGCCCCCCACCCCCCGACCCGGTTTTCTCTTCAGGACCGGCCCCGCTCCCCTCCCGCCCCCCCCACCCCCCGCGCGGGGAAAGCCCAGCGGGAGGAACAACGAGCGATAACGGCGGCTGGAAAGGCCGGAAGCGCCGCCGCTGCGCCGCGCGACAGTCTAGGGCGGCGGCGGGCAGCGAGGCGCTGAGGGGCGGGCGGCGGGGCCGGGGCCGCTCCCGGCCGGTTTAATGTTTTAAATCGTCGCTCCCCGCTGTCTGTGCGGTATCGCCTCCGGCGCGGCCCCCCCTGGCTCGGGGCGTGCGGGTCAGGCCGTGGCAGAGCTGAAGGTCCTGTCTGTGGAGGTGCTACTTTCTTAAATTAATGGTGCCTGCAGTCTCCCACCTGTTCTCAATAGTTTGGTGGTTTTTTTTTTTTTGTTGTTGTTTTTTTTTTTCTGTACTTGTATCTCTCCAGTCCACACTTTTCTTGATCAAGACTGGTCTGTTCCATGCTACCAGTGCCTTTTTTATTTTTTAACAGCTTTTTAGAGTGGGAAAATACTTGTTGGTGGTAATGATACCATTATTGATAATTTACTTACTGAAACTATGATTGTGCAACCACTTACTCCCTTGAAAGTATTCACAACTAAAAGGGATAGCAAGACCAGGCCCTATACAACAACCTATTCAGAATTTTTAAAATTTGCACAAAGCAATCTTTGTTGACCAAAATCCTGAGATTATCCCTTGTTTATCTGAAGAGCCTGTAAAACAGCTAGACAATTCAAGGAGCAAACAGAGCAGAGTTATCTTAAAATGTTTGTTGGCACACAAATCTGAGAACTGAGGAGGTGAGGAAGACAGCCAAGCAGTAATTCACCCTCGGAATCTATTTCAAATTATCTACACAGCTTCTCTCCATCCAGCCTGAGTTTAATCTCTCTGTGAACAGCACTGCTAAATATGATCATTTCTTTTTCTGGCGACGAAGGCTGCTAGCACTTTTATGTTGCCTGCATGCCTTGCTTTATCTAAGAAAGTGTAGCAGAGTATTGCTTTACTCGTGCTGAACCAAACAAAAGTCCTAGTCAGGGACCAAGGCCTCATTATGCGAAGCAGGCTAGAAAATGCAGAGCAAAGCCCATGCTTCCTTCTCTGAGGAAAACAGAGAACCAATCAAAACCACCAGAAATGTTTTCTAAGTTATATTCTGTAGCTGACCACAGAGGGTAATTAAATACAAACATCTACTTAAAATGTGATTTTCATTTGGGGAGATTTTGGACAGACTTTTAAAGGCCCACAAACATGCAAAAACTAGAGAAATTTTCAGCACAACCTAGGCATCCAGCTTCCATTGTGAGAGTCATTACCTACTGGCTTTTGAAAATCTAGCAGGCATTTCTGTGTTCTTGGGCAACTAAATAGTTTTCAAAATATAGTCCATTGTTTCAGTGCCTATTCCTCTTTCATGTGGGTCAGGATGGAAAGAGATCTAATGCTGTCATGACAAACTCATTTAGAAGCACGCAAAAACTGTTTGGTCCTACTTGTACTTCCAGTTGCTCTACTTCAGAGATTTTTCAGCATGGTAGGGAAGAGCACACAAGGCAGTTCTTACAGCTAAAAGCATTACAGAACCAAAGACATTTCTCATCATACTAGTTTTTAGCTTTTATTTCTGATAAAACAATCTCTTGAAGATCATTACTGTGAACCTAAAACTTGCAAATTCTGGAGGCTGTAGCTATCAAATAGAAATTTTCCTCATTTTGTTGGAAAGATGTAGTATCTAGAAAGTTGTTTTGCTTTCCTTACATTTATCTCCCATTTGAGAAATGACACAGACTAGTTATAGGATGGACAACTTAGACCTATTGACTTCTGAGGACATATCTCAACTGTTTTCACTGAGAGTTTTAAAAAAGTTTAAAAAGGACTGCTTGTGTAAGGTATTGCTAGGGTTATTTAGACCAAGTAGTCTTGGGATTAGCTTCTTTTTGAAGAGGTCAAATTGTAACTGAGGGGTAAAAGAATGTCCTTAAAAACAAATCTCGGTTTTGGTTCTAGTTTTATAGGCAACTTAAATTTAGTTGTATCTTTAATGGAAAGACAGAATGAGTATAAAATTTTCTTCTAACATATTTGTCACTGAACTTACAGGCTTCAGTACTGAAGTATTTCTAGAACACACCATGCTGAAAGGATCATTCAACACAGTAGGTAAAATATTCAGCTTAGAGCTAGTTTTGAAACCACTTCTATTCAAAGAATGCTTTGAGCTTCCAGAAATGCTCCCTTATTTTCATAAAATGTCACAGCCGAGTGGCAAGAAAAAGAGGGATGCAATATTTCTCATTATAGTACTGTAGGGCAGAATGGGACTTTGGAAGCTCATCTGATAGTCCTACCATCCTGAGCCAAGATCAACTTTGTCATGCTTGACAAATACCTACTAGTTTATTCTCAGAGGCCTTCCTCAGACAATTTATTACAGTCCTCACTATCTTTACCGTTAGAAATAATTTCTTAATACCTAACATAGATCTTGCTGTGATTTCCAAGGCCCCCCCTCAAATTTTTCAGGCTAAATCTTCTCCCCCAAGCAAAAAAATCCAGACACCTGTCATCTCCCTGGTTTCAGAACTGTTGAGGCTGAGCCTATTACATAACTTTTCCCTTTTATACAGAAGCATCTTGCTATCTCTCTCCCTCCATAGACTAAAGTCTTCAGCTGCCAAGATACAGTTCCTCAGTTTGAATCCTCTGTTAGTAACAGGAGTTTAAATATTTTCCCTTAGGCAAAAATGATCCCCCTTTTCTCCTACCTTAGTTGATTCAGCATTTTGACCACACTTCAGGCCAGATGTGAAAAGTTTTGCTGGGCTATTAAAAAACAAAACAAAACAACCCACAAACAACACCCCAAAACCTTAGCACCCTATCCTGCCTTTTTGCAGGCCTAAAAAATAAAAAAAAAAAAAAAAAAAAAGAAAAAAATAGCCCTTTCATAGCCAAACACAGAGTAAATACAAAGGAGGAGGTCAGTAACCTGCCAAAGATAAGACTCAGTCTCTTATAAAGGACACAGCCCAACATCCCTTAAGCCTGTATCTCTGCCCTGAGAGGCTCCCTCAGCCCCTCCTTAAGGGGTCCCCTGATAGCCCTCTCCCGAGTGTTTTTATCCCCTGCAGCTGTGTCCCTTCTCAGCTGCTTTCTTGCTAATGCCCATGTTAACCCTTTCTTTGCCTTACAGGGCTTTCAAACTCCATCCCAAAGCTGCTATTCCTTATCCACCCCGCACACAGAAAACAAGTCATTCCCTTCCTCTCCCACAGCCACAATTTATGTATTTGCAAACTGTTGTTACGTTTCCCTCCCACCCTGCTCTCTTGTTTAGGTTACGCACATCTGATTCATTCAGTCCTTCCTTGCTGGCCATGCTTTAGCCCTCTTGTTTATTCTCATCGCTCTCTCCAGGACTCTTTCTGGGCGCTTTGCATCTCTGCTGCAGAATGAGACCCAGAGCCGGTGTTCCCGCTGGGGCTGTACCAGTGCTGGGCAGAGCAGGATTACTTCCCATGTCTTGCAAGCCATACTCCTGTTTGCACAGCTTAGTGCAGTGTTTGCCTTTTTCACAATGGCTTGACACTGTTGACTCCTAATCAGCTTGTGATCTATTATATCCCCTAGATCTTTTTCTGCATGAGGGAAACAGTATTTTAGCAGTTTTATTCCAGTCAGCCACATGAGAAGAAAATGACTGAAGTAGTGTGAGTGAGATTATCTGCTTTGTGCTTCAATACCAGAATTGTTTACTGGTTTCCAATTAGTTACATGTGTACACCCTGTTAAGGGAGTTGCACAAGTGTTGCTAATGCCTTCCTTTGGCCTTCAGAGCCTTTATTACTAGTGGGGACTAGTACATAAGAGTTGTTTGGGCCAATTTCCCTGTGTACTCAAGACTTCAAATGCTCAGCTGAAATTGCAGGGCTAATTGCTCTGAAGAAAACCTCTTATAATTTAGACATAGTGAGTTTGAATAACCTCACTGAAAAATGCTGTTGCTCTTAAGAACTGTTGTGTGATACATTTCTGTCTTCTAAATATTAGCTGTCGTTATAAAGGATGTTGCTGTTGCTTGTTTCTTTTTTTAAATGAGTCAATCTGAAGAAACCTGTGGTTGTTTTTATGTGTTGGCAAATGTCATAAATATTCTGTTAACAGGAGTACTGGACTTAGGTACATTTGAGGGTAAACTAGAAAGATCCCACTCATTTCAGTACCAGTCCACACCTCCAAACATACACTCTTCTTGACCACCACCAGTCATCCCACTCCCTCTGCACGTTCATATCCTCTCATCAGTCTGCTGGGCCACCTTGCAATTTTGTTCAGGTTCCCTGTTCTGCTTGAGCCATTCTCTTAGCTGCTCTAGTTCAGGCTGTTGAGTACACCTCTATGTTTAGTGTGGTTTTGTGGCATTTTGACTGCAGGAGATGTGGCAAGAGAGAGGCACAGTTCTTCCAGAGAATTGAACAAGATCAATGCAGGTCTTCAATAATTTTAGGGGGTTTTTTACTTAGCGATTTTTTCTTTAAGGGATTTTTCTATATAAAGCTGTATTTTTAAAATACAATAAAAGAAACATCTTTACTGTTTAGGTGGTGAAATCTGCTGGAGAATCCAGTGATAGGCAACTGATTATGGTCTAACCACCTTGGATAATAGAGTTTGGTTTTGTTATTAAGTAACCCATCTGACACCCAGTAAAGTAATAATGGTATTTTCCTTACTTACCCAAAAAGCTTTATAAGTAAGTTATTTGTGGGGAAAAAATCTTATTTACAAAAGATAGCAAGATTCAGATAATGGAAATAGATAAGAGTTAGCCTTGAAATCCCGTTTTCCTAATCTTGTCAGGTTCATGTGTGCCACAGGTGATAACCCTTTAGAATCAAAGCTTCTACTTGAAGAAGAACAAACCTTTAGAAAGTTCAGTTTGGATTCTTTGTTTTCTGTTGATCTTCCTGATGACTGAAGTGTTAAACACTTACAAAATAAAGTTATGCTAGGGAGGTGAGGGAAGTAGGTGGAATTCTATGTTTCCCAGAGATTCACTGGTAAATTCATACTGTCCACAGTCAGAATTTTGTTGAACTTCAGTACCTTTGGGAGCTTAAACTTCTTTGTATATAAGTACAGGAAGCATCTGACATTTTAAGATGTGAAAGTTCTTAAAGAAATAAATCATATCCTTACAAAGGAATGTATACATAACAGGAACTGGGATGTGTATAATATACAGAGATCCACAAGACAATGTATTGGATGCACATCATTACATGACATACAGACAGGAAGGGAAATGAGTAACATTTTGAATTATGAATTAGCCAAAGGCCTCTGAAAAAAAGATTACAATAATTGTATGGCTCTAGAGAATACAGCAACATTTACTCTATACATCTTCATTGAAAGCAGAATTCAATGGGTTCTTTAAATCTTTATGCTACCCTATAAAAGACATCTTATAATATCTTGAAATATAATTCTTAAAATACTATTCTGCTCTGAAAAGTGGGTCTTGAAGTATGATTTATTGTGACTAATTCCATTTCAGTTTTGTTTAATTTCCAAGCAAAGACTGTTTTTCTATTTTCCTGTAAATGCCAATTCTTCAGACTCACCCTGGGTTATGAAATTCAAAGTTCTTTCAGGTCCATGCATCTTCAGTAAAACAGATTTTACAGCTTCATTAAAGTTAATAATACTTCTGGTAATACAAAGGCTAGTATAGTGAGCAGCTTACTCCCTTCCAGCTGTATTGGCTGTGTGTTGTAAAAGAGCAGTAAAGATGTAATCCTTGTCAGAAAGTTGACCAGATGTGAGCAGAACAGAGACAGGAAACTGTTCTCTCTCAATGAAAAGCTGTTACTCCATTTTAATGTACTTTATTTTCTGAATGTAACTCTTCTCAAGGCCAGGAAGGCCTTTGAACAGCCTCACAAATACGCTGCTAACCTGAGGACCTCCAGCTCTATGAGGAAACAAGCCAACAAGCTGTGCAAATGGTATCTGTGAGGGCTTGTTGCTATCTTATCCAACTGTGTGTGTGCCTCTTGGGCTGGGGGGCGGACAGAGGCACAGCCCCCGTGTGAGATCGCCTGTCAAGACTCATGATAGTGACATCCTCATGCTGGGCCACTGAGCCCAGCGGGAGAAGTGTGGGCTGCTGTGGGAGTAGGAGGGGATGGCACCACCAGCTCCCGGAGTGGCACAGCGCTGCTGCTTGTCCCTGGCTTCAGGGCAGCTGGGCAGCAGCCGCAGACCCAGGCAGCATTAGGGACTGGGGGGGGCTGCCAGCACTGGGACACATGAGAGGGAAAGGAAAGGAAGGTCTGGAGCCCTTTAGACCTCAGCAAATCTGTCTGTATAATAATCCTTTCAGAAGGCATTATCAATTCACAATAACTTTGCGTGAATAAACTAACAATTGTGTCAAGTATTTTTTTTTTTTTAGGTAAGGTTATGATATCTGTCACATTACAGATAGAATTTGGCTATTGAAAATGTTTTAGTAGGTCTATGGAGACTACATTCTTGTGCTAGCAGGATATAAGAGATGACAGTAACTTATTTCATTGTGTAGAGGCTCCCTCATAACACCATCCTGATGCCATTAGAGCTTGCAATAAACCACCATACACAAAAGACTCTGCTTCTCCCTCCCTGTGACAAACCCTTTCTCATCTACTTCTGCAGAATACTCTTATTCTTTCCATAATCAACCCAGCTACTTAACTTCTACCCAAACTTTCCCTTCCCAAGTAAGGTACTTATTTTTTTCTACTCCAAGAGATAGAGAGATTTAATTTCACCATCTGGGAAGCCAAGATCCTCATTTTCAAGTGAAATCACCTAAACCTAGCATTTTGCTGACCTTGCTTCTTGTGCTATGTCCAATACTCTGCCTATTGAGACAGAGTTCAAGGATATATAGGTGTCCAACTCCATTGTTAGCATTGGCCTAGAAGCAGATCCTGCAGGTATTTAAGCAGTGGGGTATCGGTATATACATATCAGAAGTTTAATTTTGTTTTAAAACCTCCAACTGTATAAAGTTGTATTTGTTAGTGTTCCCATCTTAGGTTCTCAGATTATTTATGCACCCAATAATCTATGTGCCAATTGTGGCTATTATGCATGTAAACTTGAACTTTGACATTTCATACTGTTGCAGAACCTTGGTATGTGCATTCTTTTATCTTCCCATCGTCTCTGCAGTTGCTCTTCATTATTGTCAGTGCTTATTAGTTAGAAAACTACATTCCATTTTGTTTGGACCAATTAACTGGTTGGAGAGAGCAGCTCTTCTAGGATCCCCGCTAACTGTGTATCACCAGCCATCATCTATTGATTCATTAAATAAACCTGAGCTCTGCTACACTCAAAGAAGCAAATTCTTGTTTCTCAGTTGATCAACTTGCAAAAACTCTTCAGACTTTTGGGTATTTCACTCTCTTATGACAATTAAAGGGGAAAAGACATTGTGTAGCCAGTTAAATGAGAGCTTTTGTCTGATTATTGTCCTAATTACTTTATATGCATTTTCATGTGTTTAGGATGCTGTCTTCCTAAATGCCAGGGAAGAATACCAGCAGAGGAAACAGTCCTTGTGCTGCTTCAATATTGTGACTTGCAGCCTGTCTGAAAGCATAACAAAGACTTGATTGTGCAAGTGCCCAGCTGATCCAACAAGCAATGAATAAGTGAGCAGTGGTCAACAGTGAAGGAGTGGATATCACAGAGGGCAATTCAAAAAGGTTATAGTGCTGTGAAGTGAGGGAAGCGTGAAATGAAATAGAACTAGAGATACAAAGATAATCAACCATTTGGGTTAGGTTGTTTTTTTTTTTTTCTTGAAATGTTCATTATTTCTGGATAAAATAGAAGAAAAATATGACTGTAGACTGGTAAAAGGTTACAGTATGGAAGAAAGTAATCTAATTCTTCCAGTCTAAATGAAGGATAATTTAAAAACAGAATCTGATCTAAGTTATGAATGAGATCTCCAGAAATCTGCCTGGAAGACATGTTAGGTAGTTTGAGATAGGTCACTGTCAGGGGAAAGAAGTACAGACTGTCAGATTTTTGTGTCCATTCAAGCATTTGGGTCCACATAAGGCTCAATCCAGTCTTGTCAGCATGAGATTTAGGAATAAAAGAATGAGAAAGTTTGATAAGTAACAAGAGACTTCCTCCAGTTCTTTATGGGAGCACAAGTATCCAGAGAAATCAACAGCAGGGAGGATTCCATTTCCTTCAAAGTCTTACACTAGTCTTTTTACCCTTGAGTGGATTTGATTGGATTTTCAGCCAGAATCCTCTCTGAGAAGGAAGATACATAGACATATATTACCAAGATAGCAAAGTTCAGATTTGATACTTACATACTGCTTCAAGGACTTCTCCCAAAAGCATAAAAAGAAAGAGAGTTTGGGTGACCACTGTGTCTTCTAAAAATATTAAAATTTATTCTGGCTTCATGGTGTATCTAAATAAAAATACTTTCTGATTTGCTAGCCATTATTTATCAGTTTTCGTTAGATTTCGTGGCTAGTCACTGTCCTTGGGACATTTCAAATTAAAATATTTTAGCCTCAACAAGGCCTGTTACCACATCTTCAAGCTTTCGTGTTATTTTTCTTTGCCACTGCTTTCACAACAATAAATTGGCAGAGCACCATGAATTTATGTCAACTGATTTTCAGAGTTCCTTATCAACTAAATTCAGCATCATAATATAGAAAAATTATTTTCAGAAGGTCATGCAAGGAACTGAGTGGAGACTTTGACAGAGAACCTAACTTACCTCTTCTTCAGCCCACTACTTACTCAGTGGAGCATTTCTCTGGTCAGATTTATTGGCACCTAAATGGGAGTGTAATCTGACCTAATAAAGCCATGATAGCCAAAACATGCTTTGAACCAAAGAAAAAGAAAAAAAAAAGTCAGAATCTCTTACAGCAGATGTATTGTTTGTCATCTGAAAACTTTGCAAAATAGAGATTCTCACCCAAGCTTCGGGTCTCTTTTGGGGAGTTCTCTTGCTGCTGTGCTGGGTGGTGCTAAAAGGGACAGGGGGATGCAGAGCCCTTTAGCCCTTCCTCAGATACATCTGCCCTTCAAATACTGCCACAAAGCAGCACAAAGGACTCTACTTTGTGGAGCAACATAGATCTGATTTCATGATCTGATCCACTGTTTTTCCTTAAGCAAATATGTAATAATGTCGGAATTTATGGATTAGTTAGACAATCCCTGATCTGATTTAATCAGAATTAGTACTTTTCCTCCCAGAATGGCTGATAGGAGTACTGTGCAGACAGATTGGGTAGGTACAGAGAACTCTTCTAATTTTATTTGTTAATGCTGCAATATTTGGTAATAAATAAATCATTCAGTGAATGATGGAGTTTAAGAAGACATGAAAATTCATGTGCTGTTAATAATAACTGGGCAAACCTCGCTGCCCTTTTTCTAGTAAAACCACAATTGTATTCGGGAGGAGGGAAGTTTTTCATAGAAAAACGACCCCATGGGCCAAATCTGTCTCACAGGAGCATGTCAGCCTTGCTCTAAAAAATCACTGTCATCAGATCTGAGGTTGATTAGAGCTCTGAAAAGACCTGATGTTGAAAATTAAGTGTGAAATTTGAAAATGATTAAGTTGAATTATTTACCTTGTTAGTTCATCATGTCTGCAAAAATATTCTCTTCCCTTCTAGTAACCTAGCAACAAATACACAGTGCACAATTATTTTTTCACAATTTGTAGGAGAGTTGCATTAAAATGCATGTCAGTGTCTTTTATTTCATGACAGGCATATAGCAAACAACACTGCAAATGTTTGTTTATCCTGGCAAGGGCTGGATTTGTTTAGTGTAACTTGCATTAGTTTTGTCTAAGTTCTGAAGCAGAAAGGAAAATACATTCTTGTTTGCAGAGCAGTGTTACAAATATTATCTTTAGCTTTGTTTTTATTACGAGAAGTGCCTACTAATGGATTTAGACCTGTCCTCTGCTATCAGATTCTCCCACCATGTACCTGAAACTTCTAAATGTGTTTGAAGAACTATTGATTGCACAGGCTGAGTCTACAGGTTGCAGAGTGTACACAGGCTGGAGGAACTGGAGAAAATGAAAAACTAAGCCAGCCAAGAGGATATGCATCAAGATAAATATCAATTTCACCAGTGGCATAAATTACGTTTTCTAAAACAGGAAATTAATGTTCATTAGATGGTAGAAATAAACAACTGGTCCTCTTGAAAAGTCCTCAGATTAAATGCTGGGTTTCTGAGTGCTTTTTGGCAGACATTTTAAATACCTAGGTTATTGTGAAATGAAAAGAAAACACTAATTCTTGTGGATGAAATGCACAGGACTATCCCCAAAACAACAATATGCTGAGGCCTCTTTAGAGGTTTTTGTTTTTGACTTCAGCTTTATCCGGTCTCAGGCATGCAAGCATGAGTTAATGCTTGCAACCCAGAGGAGTCTCTAGGCTTAGGCACTAAATCCTCTGCCTGGGTCCCCAGGTCCTGAGACAGCGTTGCTGTGTGGGATGGCAAATGATCTGTGTTTCTTAGCCATCTTTTGTGCTTTGTGTTACCTTTTTGATCCTCTCAATAGGCTGCTTGGGTCCAGACATCATTCCCTTCACTGCTTTTCAGTTTGATGTGCAAAGAGTAAAACGCAAATTCCTGTCTGCATCGGCTGGGTTGCTTAACAGTTTAAGGTGTTTGGCGAAGGGGGAATAGTGAGAGAAAAGCACCAGAACTATTGCTACCACGATGCTGTGGCCTTTGCCTTGATGAAAACCAAGCTGTGTGGTTTGGGAAAATGGTCTTTGGTATCCTAAAGCTATGGTTTTAGTACTATCACAGAGCACAGGTTTAGTCCTTACTCCATCCTTTGCCAAGATTACACCTCACTCAGCCTCCCTAATCTGCATGTAGTTTAGCTGGCTGAGGTGCTTAAATTAAGATTAGTGTAGCCAGGAGTGTGGTCTCCCTCTGCAGTCAGCATGGAGAGGCAGGCACTTGCTGAAGGTGATTCAGCTCTTACCTGGCTGTCAGCGGGCCCTGCAGAGGGGCTTCACTCCCCATTGCCTCTGTGGGACCGGGGGTGGGGGGTGGGGGGGGTGGGGGGGGAGAGCACGCCTGACTTGCCCACTTAAAAGCCAGAGTTAGCCCCATGTTTTACCCTGCTCCGTCTCTGTGAGATGGAAGTAAAGACCATGAGGAGAAAGGGACATTTATTTGCCAGCACTTCTAAACTGTAGAAATTTCAAAACTAAAATATACACATTGGCTAAACTGCTGATTTGCCTTAAATGTCTGAGTATTCACGGTGAAGGAGTTTCACTGCCTGCAGGGGCAGCATCCCTGTTTTCACAGTCCCTCATGCAGTGAGAGCCTATAGGTGTAACTTTAGGTACAACTACTGGTTTGGCCACATCACAAGTCTGGGCATTTCTACTTATTTATTTATTTATTTTGGTGTTATGTCTTGTAATTAACTTGTCCAAATAATGATTTTTTTTTCCCCCAGAGTTTTTCTGGTTATCTGACAATTAAGACCGAAACCCCTTACGTATCACTTTTGTGCCCTCAGCGAAGTCCATTGATTTGGGTGGGAGCTGCTGGGGATCCCACCACCAACCCCCCGAGGCAGGGGCTGGGCCGTGAGGAGCTGTGGGGAGCTGTGGGGTGCCGTGGGGAGCTGTGGGTGCCGTGGGGAGCTGTGGGGAGCTGTGGGGTGCATGGGGTGCTGTGGGGTGCCGTGGGGAGCCGTGGGGTGCTGTGGGGAGCTGTGGGGTGCTGTGGAGAGCTGTGGGGAGCTGTGGGGAGCTGTGGGGTGCTGTGGGGAGCTGTGGGGTGCCGTGGGGAGCCGTGGGGAGCTGGGGGGTGCCGTGGGGAGCTGGGGGGTGCCCGTGGGCAGCTCCGCTCCCAGCACAACCCACCCCCGCTTTCCGCACTTCTCCAACGCTACCTCAGTCTTTCAAAAGCCATCACTAAATTGACACTGCTCCTTCAGAAATCCTCTTGTCCTACGACTTGATTTCAGGCATACAGTTTATGCTAGCTTCTGCTAGGAAAGATTTGCTTATTTTTCTTTAAATGTGTGTCGTTTTCTGTTACATTCCAAAGGCCAAAACTTTTCCATTTAAAACAAGAAAATCAAGTAAGTAGTAGTGATTTTAAAATAATAGGAGCTATGTTCAGATATTAGTACTAACAGAAGTAAGGAGGAATAAGCAGAAGGGTGCAATTATGGATGAATATATTTTCATTACTAATTGTAATTTCGTAAGATCAAGTGACATAGTCCCCCCTCACCACACACAAAGATTTCCCACTGTCCCTTCAGCCACTGAACCTTTCCCTGTTTTGTTATTCTGCTTGCTCGTGTCTGCCTGATGGATTTACCTTACAAATTTTATTTATTTCATACAGCTCCTGTATTAATTTCTATTGTCCTGTCTGTGGCTTGTTTGAATTCTTAAACCACTCTCCTCTCCCTCCTGCTTTGCCATGCATGCTGTTTAGCTATGGCTTTGCCTTTCCAGAAAATACCCTCCTTCTCCTCCTTCCCCCTCCTCCTTTAAAGTTTCAGATTTCCCTTCCTGGCAGGCAGCGAGGGGCTGCACACCACGCACTAGCCGTTGGGTCTGCTCTGTAACCACAGGACCTGATTCACCTCCTGCAAGCTGAGTAGCATGAAAATAAATCAGCTGAGAGGGAGCTGGTTGGGAGCTGCAAAACACGGGGACACATGGCAAAACCAACACATGGGCCGGGTAGTGACCAGCAAGGCTCTCAATGAGTTTGCAGTTCTCCCATATATATATATATTCCCTTTGGGACAGCAATGCTGAGTGAGACCTTTCAACAGATTAGCTCTGCTGCACTGTTTAAACCAGCTTTGCATGTTCTGCTGAGATGTGTTTAACCCAAAATCCTGCATCTGGAAGTGCCCATCCTATGCCTTGCAGCTGGGTCTCAACTTGGCAGGATAATTTTGTCCCTAATACCTAGGATCTAAACACAGCCATGCTTTGAAGAAAATGTAAATCCAGACCTGAGCGTGAGGCCATCTCTAATCACCGCATGATTTTTTTTTTTCTTTCTAAATCTACACACTTGAGAACTGAAGCAAGTCAGTCACCTCTCCTTCAACAGGTTCTCCTCTTGCAGCCGCCTGTTCTCTGGCTTTTAAAATCGCCGCTGTTTGTGCCTGGGTTTGTAGCCGGGCCAAGCAAATATTTAAAGTGAATTTAGAAGCAAATGTCCTAAGTGACTGCATAGATCCTCATCATTGAGTTGCTCCTTGAAGAAGGCAATGGAGCTTTATTTGGGCTCAGGTGTTTGCGTTCATGAAGCTGTTTCCAGAATTTGTATCGAGTCCTGCCACATTATTAGGCCAGTGTAGAAACTTAGTGACTTCTGTTTTCAGAGTAGTGTGAAGTCTCCGCTGCAAAGGATTTATGTTTTCTTTTGACATTATACAATATTTTCCTCCCAGATTTCAGTGAAGTTCTGCTCTTTCTGAATTGTAAATGCAAAAAAATTACTGTTCAGAGTGTTCTCTCTTGAAAAGATGTTTGCTTTTCACAGCTCAAACAGAAAACAGCTCAGTGCATCCAAAAGCTGCCTCACCCTTTGAGCGTGTTCCCAGATCTCAGCCAAGAGCACTACTATGGAATAGCTGTGAGTAGCCGGAAGAGCATTGTGGGGATTGAGATGCAAATGAGCAAACCAAACAGCCCCCTTCGCTGCAGAGGTTCCCTATCTCCCTCTGCCCCTCACTTCTGAACTGGGGGAGACTTAACCTGGCCATGGCTCTGCAGCCGCAACCCCGGGCTTTGCTCATTTGTGAGACTCAGCAGCTCCCGTCAGCTGAAGAACTGGATCAGCATCACGAAGGCGTGGAGGACAGGAGGGGCTTTCAAAGCCCCCAGGTTGCCATTATTTTTCTAGGTCCCCACAACTAACTGCTGGTGCCTTTTCTGAGCTAAAAGGAGGAGAGTGAAAGCCACTGCAAAATAGCACACACTGTTCCATATCTTAAAAGTTCACAGTTTTCAGGCAGTTTCAAAAGTTCCAAAGTGTAACGTGAGCAGCTGCCTGGGCACTTGTTTGTTTTATCAAATGCAGAGAGTTAGAATATTGCAAAGGAAATCAGATACAGTAAGGTGGGGGGCATGCAGAGGGTTGCACATATAAACATGCTGAGGAATAAAGCAATACGGTGTTTTCTCTGTATGCTTTTTTTTCCAGTATGAGGGAAAGAAGCAAAACATTCTAACAAAATCTCCTTCTAAAAAAATAATCAAGGCACAGAGCTCTAAAGCCCGTGTCGCTGCACATGAGCAGGAGAATAAGGCATTTTGCATGGTTGCATGCTGTCATCACTTTGCTCAGTGTTGTCCCTGCATGCTAATTACATGTTTACATGCATTGCATCATTTGACATAATTACTGTAATTATGTTAATACTTTGTAATCAACAGAACAGTACCTGTAATTTACCAAACAAAAACGACATGAAAAGCTCAACCCACAAATGGAAGGGGATAGACTGCGAAGGGTTTAATCCTGGGTGCAGGAGCAGGCAGGAAGCACTCAGAGCTGGAATATCCTGGTTTAGCCATCAGATCCTCCCAGACAGCAACCCGGCACTTCGCAAGGTGGTTTAAAAGGTACTAACGAGGTAACACACCGAACTGTGAACGGGGTGTAAATGTTTAATACTCATCCATGAACTCTCACCTAGAAAAATCTGTGCAGTGCCCTTAACAAAGCTGCGTGACAGACACTTGAAAGAACAACAGGAGACTGAGAAAGTCAGTGGTCTGGAAATATTTTAACCCCTCTCCTATCTGCGGATGTACAAGATCAATCTCGACCCCCTTGTTACTTCTTTGAAAGAAATATGTGGCGCTGGCATATCGGAGCGCAGCCTGTGCAGCTGGATGCTCTCCGCGCCCCCCCCCCCCCCCCCCCCCCCCCCATCCTCACATCTAGTTGTTTTGGTTTTTTTTTCCCCCCGTTTGTCTTGGCCCGGGTAGTTTGGGTTTGGGGCTGATTCACCCCCTGCACTCCCCTCACAACTTGGAAGCCACTTCTTTGCCTCCGGTTTCTCGCAGAAGAGTCTCTGCCACCAAGAGTTAAGTGTCCGCAGACAACTAAGGGATAAACAGGGACATTAAAGAGGACAAGGAGTTATCCCGAGTGGTCATTAAGTGCTGGAGAGTTTTACAAATAAGATCGAGTCCAAGTGCTTCCTGCTAAGTGGAGACCCAAGAAGGTTCCAGCAAAACGCTCAGTCTCCGGCCGGTCAGGCTCCGCGCCCGGGTGCAGATCCTGCTGCGGGCACGGGGACGCGGTGCAGCGCGGTGCAGCGCGGTGCAGCGCGGTGCAGCGCGGTGCAGCGCGGTGCAGCGCGGTGCAGCGCGGTGCAGCGCGGACACCCCGCTCGCCCAGGCGCAGGCAGCGCAGCGCAGCGCGGCGCTGCCCGCACCCACCGCTTCCCCCCGCGCAGAACGAGCAGCCCGGGGACCTTCCCGACCAAAGGAAACTCTTTGCTCTCCCCGGGCACCCGCCCGTCCCTGCACACCCCCGGGGGGGGGGGCTCACACCGCGGGACGCGGCGGTTCCCGATCCGGCGCCGCGTTTTGCTGGAGCAGCAAGTGCCGGCCCCGCCGGGGGGGTGGGGAGGGAAAGGGGGGGGGGGGAGGAGGAGGAGGGGGAGGAGCAGGCAGAGCCGCTCCCCGCCCCTCAGCTGGGAGCCCGCAGCGAGCTGGTGCAAACTTCAGAGCGGAGCCGGAGCGGCGCAGCGCGGAGCCGGGCATGGGGTAGCCGCTCCCCACCATGTAGCCGAGCCCTCGGGCGCTGCGCGCATCGCTCCGCGCCGCGTTACGCACCGCGCCGGGACCATGCGGAGCGCCCCGGCCGCCGGGCTCCTGCCGCTGCTCCTGGGGCTGCGGCTGCTGCTGGGCGGCGGCGCCGCGGCTCAATATTCCAGCGACCTGTGCAACTGGAAGGGGAGGTGAGACCCCGCCGCGCTTGCAGGGGAGGGGGAGAAGGCGAGGGCGTGGGGGGGGGGAAGAGCGGGAGCTGCCACGTCCATCCCCGCCCCGTCGGGGAAGGGAGGGGGGGTGTGGGTGGCAGAAGTTGGTGCCGAAAACAAAAGGGAGAGCCCTCCCGCTGCGGAGCGGCGCAGGGCGCTGCGATGCCCGGCCGGGGCTCGGGGAAGGGGCGGCACAAGGCGGGGAGCCGGGGCTGCGGGGTGGCTCTGCCCCCACCCCCCCCCCCCCGGGCTCGCCGCGACGGGGCGCGGGGCAGGGATGGAGGGGCCGGAGCGGGCTGGGCTGGGCTCCCCCCTGCCCGGCGGCGCGGCTCGGTGGGCTGGGGAAGGAGGAGGGCGGTGCCATGTCCGCCACGGAGAAGTTTTTTCCCCGCGACCATCTTCTCGCGGTCCTCAGCGCTCCGCGGACGCGGTGGCCGCGCCGGGGGGGTTCGGCGGGGCCGGGCGGGCTCCGGCCGCGCCGCGCTCGGGGCAGCCCCGGGGATCCCCCCCCCCGCCCCGGTTTCTCCCGCCGCCGCTGGGACCGGCCCCGGGGTGCGGTGCACCTGCGGAGCTGCCCTGCCCTCCCCTCCCCGCCGCACCGCACCGCAGCCCCGGTGTCACTCCCCGCTCCCGGGAAATCAGCCCCGCACTTCGTCCCGCGGGGATGATGATGATGATGATGAGCCCTGGCAGCAGGGGCTGGCACAGCGGCCTCGCTTCTGATTTATTCTAATTGCGCTGGTTGTGAAACCTCTCCAGTTCTCAAGTGTTTATCTCTCAAATTATCTCCCCTTTAATTGCTTGCAATAAGTTTAACGTGTGTGGTTGGGTCTGTGACCTCTTCCACTGCTCGCAGTTTTAAAAAGCAACGCTGCTAACAAGCAAATGTTGCTGGGTCAGGCTTTCTGTGATTGGAGAGTAAAACTCTATTTTGACTCTAATATTCTGCTCAAATCTGCTTTTCTTTAAAATATAAGTTTGGCCAGCTTGTATCAGTAGGGTGTTTTGGAGTAGGGAGTATTCAAGTTGGGAAACAGCTGAATTGACTTTCAACACGGTAATTTCTTATCTGTTACTGTCTGAAATGTGCAGATGTTTGGTATTTACTTTTTTCTGAACTTTTCTTGACTCTTGACAATTTATACGTAGTTAGTAGCATCAAATCCACTTGAAGGTGAGTCTGTTTGATAGGGACCAAGCCTATAAGTTCTGTGGCAAACTCCTAACTGCATCATTTTGCTTTACCAACCTTCCCTCCTCCCCTAAAGCTGTACCTACTTTCATCCCTAAGCACTGTAGCTGCATGTACTTACCTGGACCTTACCACATGGTACCACAGTGTATTTTTTAAAAGAATGATGACAAACCCCTGTAATTCTGTCCTGTTTGGTTCTTATTTTTGTCCTGTTTTCTTAGAGCAAGCAGTGACCACCCATGTCACCTGAGCAGGGCTGGAATAAGCAATGCCTTGGGTATCAACTAAAGGGGTGATGCTTGGGGAGGGGGGGGAAGTGAAGTATCATTTCCTGTAGCTGAGTTTGGGGTGAACTCATGGTGCAAGCTTGGGCTCGCCCTCCTGTTGTTGCCCTGGTGAGCCAAGGCGGTGACAGCTCCGTGATGATGCTGTTGGAGGCACCGGGAAGGAAGAGCTGCCGTCTTGCACGCACAGCTCAGTCTGGGGGGTTTCACTTGTGTGAGTCCCGGAGTCCAGGTGGGCAGGAGCTGTGGGAGGGGGGTGATGTAAACCAGGCTGGCTGTGGCTGTGCTGGTAGCAAACAGGTGTTGTCAGAAATGCTGGTAGTCCCCAGGCTGTTAAACATCATCTGCTTTGACCTAAAAGACTAGTAGTTAAGAAGGAAAGAAAGGTAATTTGATGTACCAATAAATACCGTCTAATTAACTATTTCAGTGTGGATACTAATAGCTATATGGGTCAGAAAGGATTTTTTTTTTTTAATGTGGAATATAATGTTTTGAAATCATATAAAGTTTTTTACCTTCACTAACTGTTTGAAAAACCTATGAACCTAAATGCCAAAATGTAGTCTGACTTCCCACAGTGAAGTTCTAGGTTGTTTTGTGCTGGCACATATGAGTCTAGTCAGACAGTAAGCCTGAAGGTATTTTCTTACCTTTATACATGTCTATATTAAAAGCAACAATCTTAGAAGTCGAATATTCTGGATATGATTTTTTTTACCCCCCCCATTAGCTTGTGGAGAAGTGACGAGCTTGTGTGCCTGACCAGTATAAAAAGCTTCACTAGGATTCCTGTAGATATCCCTCATGCTTCCAGGGAAATCTGATGCAATGCACAGCTTGACACCTGCAATTTAAATACGCTCAATAGGCCACAGCAGCATCTTAATAAATAGCTTGGCAGAGAGCTTCCAGGAAAGCTTTGTCCAGAAGAAAGCAGAAACTTCACTATGGTGTGTGTCTGGTTATTACTCTTACTGTAACTTCAGGTTTTCGTACTTCAATGACCTCTCGATGCTTTGGGCAAAAATGCTTCAGTGACATGCTGAGAATATGCTAGTCTGGCATTTTTGACTGTAGAAGAGAGAATTCAGCTCTGCTGTGGCTGCTTATGTTCATCGACCTTGCCCTCTGCACTGGTGGATGCTTTGGGGAAGTCTCGATGCTCTGGGCAAGTTTCGTTCTTTAGATTGTCATCTTTAACTATGAACTCCAAGTTAGGAGTGAAAGTTCCCTGTGTTCATGAGGGGTGCTGGGAGGACATGGGTACTTCTGGGGCTCTTCAGAGCATCTGTAATAAAATAAATAAATAGCTAAAGTGGATAGTGTGAATATTCATCCCACTCCCTTTTTCTTTAAATAACACCTGTTGCATGTTGCAGCATAACATTTGATTGCACCGATACTGTAATAGATCTTTCAGGGCAGATGCAGGGGGATGGCTGAAACCAAAAAGGGAGAAGAGTGAGGAGGCAAATGCAGTGATTCAGGATGTCCTCATGGATCGGTATGAGGAAGTAGTATTTGTTGTGGAAGTAAGTCCCAATAAACAGCACAGATTTGAAAGGGAGGATGGATGGCTCATCCATCACTGTAACCATGAAACAACTGTCCTATCTCCTTGCCATATACTTAAAAAAAAAACAAAAACAAAACTAAAATGAGCTTGGGAAAAAAAAAAAAAGGCTCCTGGACCTCCATTATTTTATGGACATGGTGTGTCTGATGACTGGCTAGTGAGAACTGAACACGACATTAAACAATCTCTAATGTGGTGACATATCGTTTTGACAGAAAGCAAAGCGACAGGTTTTACTGGGTGATGATGGCTGCTGTTAAGTAATGTGAGCATGTATTTTGAAATCTGCCTAACTTTTGAGTCATCCTTTATTATAAGGCTTAATGTGTACAGGTACTTGTGCTTGATGTATCTGTCTAATGGCATCACTCTTGCCTGTGGGATATAATTGGCTTTCAGAAGATAATTTCAGCGTCCACCCTGTTTTTTGTTTGAACAGCATGAACGTTTGAACAAAATGAATGTTAAGGCTTTTTTCTCTGGCAGAAGTTCACTGCCTCGGTGTTGTTGGGATCACTTGCAACAGCAGTTTCACTACACAAGTTCAGAGTTTTGCTCCTGGTACCTTCCTTCTGTTTAAGCACTCAGGCTTCAGGGTGGAATTTGCCTCTATAAGTCCTGTAAAACCTCTGCTGCTTATTTTGATGTCTTGAGTAGGAACAAGTGATGTGTGAGGGTAGTTTTTTGTCCCTTTGCTGAGGGATAAGCTTTACACTCTTTAATTTTACATACTGCTTGCACATAAACAGACTTCTGTGTTTTCTGTTGAGTGGCATCATACGCATGCTGTGGTGAAAACTGATTTTGTGGACCAGATGTGGATTTACAGTCAACTTGAAATATCCCATTGCAAGTTAAGTTTCCTGAATGTGCTAAGTACTACTGAATTTGAGGGCAAGAGACTAAAGGTCAAAAACTTGTCCCTCTTTTCTCCTCATCTGTGTTCTTGATGTGGCTTTCAAGATTATTCAAAAGCACATGTTTGCAGGCACTATTGTTATTAAATATGACTTTTTTTTTTCTGAGCTTCCTCATGTAACCTCTATCAAGTGGGTCACACTGACACTCACAATAATGAGTCACATCAACAGTAAATGCAAACCATATGGGTTTTTTCCCCTTTCTTTTACACATGGCCTCTTGTTACTTTCTAAATCCTGACTTGAATTTAAACCCTGTTCAGCACCTGACTATATCTTTGGGGTGGGGAACTGTGTATTTGGAGGCTTCTGTTGAGAAACCAGAACTTGATGTCATTAATTGAACTATACTAAAATATGTTCTTTGCCACAGATTTCCTGTGTAACCTCAGACGAGTCACTTATCCTTTTTAATTATTTTTTTTCCCTGTCTTGTTTCACCTGCCCACGAGGGGGAATGTTGTGAAGCTTCTCTAAAGTCCTGCAAAGCAGATGCCTGAGCTGCGTTGAAGAGTCTCATTTTGGGTGGTGCTCTACAGGCATGGAATAAAAGATGCTTACGTTTGGGAACTAGGTGTGCAAAGCGTAGGAGGAGAAACAAGCTTGATGGTGATTTGCTCATATTCGCATAATAGGTTTGTGACAGGACAGTGACTGGGACCAAAGGATTTTTTTGCCTAATGTCCCAAATACTGCAACCAACAAATCAGGCTTCCCACAACTTTTCCTTTTAACTGGAGTGCCTACAGCATGCAGTGTCATATTAATGCTTTGAGTCACTCTGGGTAGAGAAGCTGTGGGGTTGGTCCAGCATCAGTGACAGGCAGCAAGGGTTGTTTAGAGCTGTCCTCAGTTTAGGCTGTGAGCATGCAAGTCATGGGGATTTATTAGTCATCCTGCCTAAGCAGGGCAATTTGCTCTCCTTTCACTCGCAGTTGGCCCTGGGATCCCTGTTTTGTTCTCCTACTCCATCTCTGTGATCACCAGCTTGGCTCTTGAAACAGCTGTTGAGGTGTTAATTTTTGGCCCTGGTGTTGGGTAAGGACACAGGACTGATGGTGGCCCTGTGCCCAAGCTATGGTAACTGGCCACGTGTTCTCTTTTTTGCTGAACACTCATAGCTGTGTGTCTGCTCATAGCCCATTGGAGCTGGGCAGTAAAATAAGCTAAGCTTAAATCTCATACTGGGGAGAAGTGGGGGAACAGGTACATACCAAAGACAGCAGCATAGTTCAGTGCTTGCCCAGCTATGACTTGGGAGTGTAGTGTCTTCTCTCTTCTCCCTACTTTCCAGTTTGGAGACTGGGGCTGCCCAGCTGGGGTAGGGGGTATCAGTAGCACCCAGAGCATCCCTTTGCTCCAGTTCACAAGGCGAGCTTGGCATCCCTCCCAGTTTCAGATCCATTGGGAATATAGACTTGGAAGGGGAACAAAGTACTTGGGAGAAGGTGGAGTCCGATCGGTGAAGCTGGAGAACATGCTAGTTTAAGCCACCAGGAAGGGAGTTGAAGCGTACGTGTTTTACTTAGTATGCGCCAAGTCATTTGCCACAGCTCAGCTGATGGGCAGTAACTGAGGCTGTAGTAATTTAATTGCATTTGATCATGTGCTTATATCCTACTTAATTTTGAAGTCAGTTACTAGTGGTTTGACTTTTGGGAGATGATTTCAAATTTTTCCATAATATTAAGGCTACAGCCTTGCAAGAGACAAGCACTTCTGATGGCTGCTGAGCTGGATGGGCTAATACTCAGTACTGTCACAGGTTTCCTGCGTTTGTTTACGTGGGTCTTTGAAGGTTTGAGGTTATGACAGTCACCTTACTAGCTCTGTCATTTCTCTAACTTTCTCTTTCTTTCTTCCCCCAGTGGCTTAACTCACGAGTCTCACAAGAAGGATGTTGAACAGGTCTACCTCCGCTGTTCGGAAGGGTCAATAGAGTGGATGTATCCCACAGGAGCACTCATAGTCAACCTGCGACCCAATACTTCACCCGCCTCTTACAAACATTTGACTGTTTGCATAAAGCCCTTCAAGGACTCTGCAGGAGCAAATATTTATTTGGAAAAAACTGGAGAACTGAAACTCTTGGTCCGAGATGGAGATCGCAGCCCCGGTAAAGTGTATTGCTTCGGCTATGATCAAGGGGGCCTGTTTATTGAGGCCACTCCTCAGCAGGACATTAGCAGGAAAATTACGGGCTTCCAGTATGAATTGATGAACAAGGGGATAGCATCTGATTTGCACACAGTTTCTGGTGAGTTCTGGGATATTGGTCATATTTTCATGTACTGTATTGGATGCATAACAGATGGTAGAATGAGTGAGTGGGAAAGTGGTTGAGTCTGAATTTCATGTGCTTTTAAGGACATGTTTTATAAACAGGCTATTGCGGAAGAATTGATTTTATTTTTTTGTTGTTTTTTGGAAGCCGGTAGCATAGGCTGAATTCCAAATGATTTAAGGGCTACATTGTGAACGATTCTCCCCTTGCAGGCATGGGGTGAACGCAGGAGCTGGCTTTACCCTACAGTGAACTCTAGTGTGAACTGGGCTTCCGAGCCTTCCGAGCCTTGCTGTAACAGTTTTCTAACTACTTTTTTACTCAGTTTTTAAGACCCTGCTGCATGTTTTGAATAATAAACATTTAAACAAGGAGGAACTCCTTTTCCTTTTTTTTTTTTTTCTCTGAAACTACCGCTACTTGCTGACCTAATTATTGCCTTTTTCTTTTTTTTTTTTTAAAACCAGGAAAATGGTGTGTTCCTTCCTAAGCTCTGTTTATTACAATCTCTTGAGCATTATTGTGCCATGTCAGAGCTCTTCAACACCATGACAATACTTTTACAGTGCCAGTGTTGTCTTCTCTCTCAACCATTATGAAAAGCAAGTTTTGTAGGGAGAAATCTTATTCCAACAAAAAGCGTGAGGAAGGGGGAGTGGACAAACTGAAAGAGCTTACAAGCCTGTAAAGCCTGATAGTAAATAGCAAGCTAAATACCATTTGGGAACGATAGCTCTAGATATAACCTAATTATGCTATTCAGTTAGTTTGAGAAGAAGTAAATGTAGCATTTGGGAGGATGACAGGGGAGAAGGGGGAATTCCCTTTAGATAGGCGGTATCTGGTTCATGCATCTCCTCCATTCAGAATTGCCTCTATCCCCGAAACCAAGGAGGGGAGATTTCCAGAATAGCCTGAGGAATAGGAGATCTAGGGTGGTTTGTCCCAAATGACTAGGGGGGCTTCAAGGTTTAGATATTTTAAGTGGGGAGCCTAGGACAGCAGCCAGATTTCTCTTTTCAAATGGTAGGGAGTGAAGACAGCCCCGCAGCAGGGGAGAAGAGTCCTCACAGCACACTTGAGATGACTTGGCCCAGGGTAAAATCCGATGTAAAGTGAGCCTAAGATGCTGTACGTAGGCTGTCTAGATTCTGCGGTAGTGATGCCATATGCTTTGCCTGAGATGCTACTTGATAAGCTGTGGTGTGGCTAATTAAACTGCAGCTGTATCTTCCAGGCATTGCATCCCTCCTTTTTGGGGATAAGTGATTGCAGAACTTGAGCTCCATCCTCTCCCCTTCCCTGGCTCCCTTCCACAACAGGACTCTGGGTTTATATGTTTGTATATTTGTGCATACTCACGACCCTGCTAGTGTTTAGATGTTAGCACACCGATTCAGATGTGGCTTTTTTTTTTTTTACAGATCTTAGTTGGATTGAGATGAACAGTTCTTAACTCAGCAGGATGGTAGTTGGCTGAGGGCTAATGCAGTAACCCCCATAACTGATAGATGGCGTGTTTGCCATTAAAACAAAGAACTATAACCACAAATATTAAAATATTCACGCTGCCTTCTTTACTCTTGCCATGTATGCAACTTGTAGCTTAATAGCAAGAGGTCTGCATTTGGAGCAGACTTCTCTGCTTCTAAATTTTAGAAGTGCTACAAAAGAAGTAGGGTATCTGCTGCAGAGCTGTTTTCCCAGTAAGATCATTTATGCAAAGATGAATATGTTGTGCAGAATGTTAGCTATGTAGTAAAATTCCATTGCAGAAGACATTAAATACACTGTTTAATCAGTTATTTGGAGAATGTTCCCAGATTCAGTGCTTCTTTCTTTGACAGGCTATGAGGATGGGGACACAGTCAGGCTACTGAAAGTCACTTTAAACTTACCAAGAACAGTCCTATACTTTTTTTTTTTCCCCCCCAAAAAAGTTGAAATTACTTTTGCATGTAGTAAAATATTATGTGAGAAATACTGTTTATCACTGCTGTTTGCAGTTTGTATATAGATATGGTTTCTCCTGAGCTTTAAAATGAAGAGGACTTGCTGCTGGCATACTTCAGCATCACAAGCCAGCACAAACTGCTGTGTTTTTAGAACTAAGTGCTCTTCATTCCACATAAAATCTTGGAGATTTTTAAAGCTGATGGGAGTTGTTTTTTTTTTTTTCAGAGACTTTCAGAAGTCAAACCGAGGACTGAATCCAATTACAGCCGTCCTCTTTGATAGTCATATTAAATCACTTTTTCTGTGACTGCTGTATTTTCAGCTGTAACAGACACTGGTTGAATTTCAGTGCTGTCATATAAAACAATGTGGTGGGCTATCTGCCTCACCCTCCGAGTGTCTTGTTTGGACAGAAGAAGCTCTTTAATAGTTCATCAGCAGAGCCTTCAGGGCAAACTAGGGATCTCTATTGTATTTTAAATTATTTCTCTCGCCTTTTTTTGGCTCCCTAGACTCTGGGGAGGGGCAGTGGGGGGTGAAAACATGATGGAAATGCCATACATGACTCTTTCCACTACTCAGTCAGATGAGCACTTTTATTCTCCTATAAATATCTGTATGTCTGGGGAAACTGCCAAATAGCTGTCTTGTGAGGCTTCTATAGAGCAATATATTTGGGGCTCTTTGCAGTTCGTGGACCTCCTTTCTTCTGGAGCTGCTTCTAGTTTTTCTGTGAAACCTTCAAAGAGATGCCCTTTAGTAAGCTGTGGATTTGTAGGGGAAGTTTACAATCAATTGACTGAAATCACTGGTGGCTTCTTCATCAGAGAGGAGGCTCAAGCCAGAGGCAAGTTCTGACCTTAGAGGAGCTGCAAACTGGATTTAAGGTTCTGCATTTCTCTCCAAGCATGCTTCTGTCCCTGGGTCACAAATGTGTTTTACAGTGGTTTGGCTGTTGCACACGGGAAAAACGAGCCCGCTCATCTCTCGGTTGCAGTTTGAGGGAGCGCAGCAGGGCTGGCAGTACGTGTGAGGAGATGACAAAGATGTGAGATGCTGTTGCTGATGGGGCTGAGATGTGGGGGCAGAGCCGGGCAGAGGAAGCTCACGCGCTTCCTGGTCTCGCTCAGCGCTGCGGCGCTTCATCTGATGGCGAAAGACCGAAAGTCACAACTATTGCATTATTTTCTTACAACTGCAGAGTGGGGGAGATGACTATCATAAAAGACCCAGGTGTGGGGCTCAGTAATCCAGCCCTTTCCTTGTGCAATAACTACTTGCTAACAACTTCTCCCCACTTTCCCTAAACGGTCTGTTTGTTTCCTGGTGATAATTATTGTACTCTGCCCTTGAGTTTACTCTCTCTTCCTAACCTGGCATCCCAGCTCTGATTAAAGAGTATAAGTCATCTGTTTAATACTTTAATGACCTGTTGTGTCCTCAGAGTCCTGACATTGCAGGGTGCATCAACAAATCAACGTTTGGCAGAGTGCCTGTGGTTTAATTAGAAAACCTCAAGTTTTATTAGTTTACAGTCATTCTTTCCCACTTAATCAGAGTCTAGCAAATAATTCAGCAGAAAACATACACAGGTTCTGAATGGGCCTTTCCCTTTTCTTGGGAAGGTTGAACGGCACCGCAGCCTTACAGTTTTCCAGATTTTTGGGACTCAGCCTTTTCTTGTCTCTGAGTCTGCCTTATCACATACTCTTAAGACTTCCCGAACTGTAAGAAGTATTTGTAGTATACTGATAGGTTTTAATTCAGATTGCTGAAATTTGGTATGGGTAGGTTTTTACTGTCATAGTAACAAGCAAGAAAAAGCATGTTGCTGGGGGTTTGTAGGTTCTTAAGCTGGGTTGAGGAGCAAAGGCAGGCATGCTACAGTGCTTGTCATCATTTTATGTGAGTAGTCCCTAAGAGGGGTCACCTTGACAATTCAGACATCTTGATGGGTGTTTTCTCTTGATACCCAAAGTGATGGGTGACTGAAAGTGATTTTGACTTCAGATTAGGTTTTGGATTGGATCACTGTATTATTCCCATCCACATGGATGGGATCCACTTCAGCTCATGCTTGCAGTAGGGCTCTGAAGCCTTGGTGTTTGCCCAGCTGAGGATCTGTGACATTCTGGCCTGCAGACATTTCAGAAGCAGCATAAATTGTTGAATTTTGTTGATTCTAATCTTTTCTGCTTGTGCTGGAAGAAAATACTCTGGGTCTCTGCTATACTGCCTATGTAGATGGAGGTTTTGGCAAAAGTGTTGTTTGGCTGTATAGTTCCTAGAAGTTTTCTGAAGGTGATGACCCACATGAGCTTCTCAGCGCTAGTGGAGCGTGTGCCTGGTCTAGGTCTGCCTTGCACCACAGCAAGTTGCTTGGATTCAATTCTTACAAAAAATGCAAAGGTCCCTTGAGAGTCATTTGCTTTCTAAGCTCTTCAATTTCTGTTCAGCTAGTTTGAAACAAGAACCTATAGGTTTAACCAAATGTTTTGGAGAGGAAGGTCAATCCTTCCCTCCCTCCCACCAAATGACTTTTGTTTTGTTACATAAAGTCTGTGTTTCAAGAGTGTCACATCCAAGCTCTGGATCCAGCTTAATTAAGGTCTGTAGTTTGCTTTTCCCCTTGCACACTCATGGGGATGTCTGTAATTTGGTTGTTAGAGCTCGAGAGGTAAATTAAAAGCCCTTTCATTACCCACCCGCTTTTGTGTAGTAAAGAAGTCAAACTTTAACAAAAATGTCCCTTTATCTTGATGGCATCTACTGACTTAGTGCAGGTTCTAGTAACTGTTTTATAAATTTTCTTTATTAATGCTGGGTACCTGGCTGAGAATATTAATAGATAGAAGGTATAGCACTCAAGTGGGTATCTGAGAAACAAGGAAAAACTGGATAAATCCAGTTAAGTAATTAAGAACAGTATTCAGCTATTTCCTGTATGCTATTAATTCACGTGCCTGAGAAAAGAGATTGGAAATTAAGAAAGCTCGTAAGTATTTGGGCTATGCCAATGTTTCTACTAGGAAATGGCTTTTTGAAGCACTGTCTTAACTATCGATCTCTAATGCAGTTTGGGTTTGGCAGAGGTGGGGCACCAATCTGCTGTATCTCTGCAGGTATTCTCCCAGAGCGTTGTAGGCTCTTAATCTCAGGCTTTCTTCTGGTTGATCCCAAATATGCATTACTTTTATTCTTTCTTGGAGGCTGAATGCGCCGCTAAGCTCTGTAGCCTGAAGCAGCAGACATGCTGGTGTATTTTTTACTTCTTGTCAGAGTAGAAAGGTTGTTGGTTTTTGTCCCAGAGGCAGGTGAGGAGGCTGGTGTGCCCGCTCTCTGCCAAGGTGTTTGCAATATGGAAATCATGGTCAGTCCCTCTGTGCTCATTGCTGCCACTAGCAGAAGAGGTGATGGAAAGAGGCACTTGGAACACTTAAATTGAAAGTCCCCGTGACCTTTACGCTTAGCACAGGTTCTGCTTGAGTCATTGTCACCGGGATGTTGGCACTGCGCAGTGTGGCAGGGGTGGGAGCACCGCTGTGTGCTGCAGGGTTGGCAGGGATGTGTATTCCAAAAAAAAGGCTTCCTTGGTCTCCTCCCCTCACCCTGTTTTCTGCACAGGATAAAACTTTCACATGTCTTGGGGTTAATCAGTGTTAGGGGAAAAAACCCCAAATCTGAGTGTAGTCTGTTTTGATTTGCACAGAAGAACAGAACTGATATTGATACTCCTCCAGTCAGGATTTGCTGGTGAAATGCATGATGTTCCTGTCTTTTCCCCATAGTAAACAATGATACAAAGCTAGATGCAAAGTAATGTTTTACAAAAGAATGAATAGTATTCCCTAACACTGTATGTCTTTGAAAAAAAAACATTTTAAGCTGATTTTTGAGGGCATACCACTGAACTTGGTGTCATGGATCAACATCTAAATTGATCCGGCTGGCTGCTATATAACAGAGCCTGGAGTGGGATTAATTCTGAGGAGCTAGAAATCTGCTCTAATTATTCATGTGCCTAAAGTGGTCAGATTTGCAGTGAATGATTGACTGTGGGGGGAGAGTTTGAGAGCAAAGTTTTTGAGTTTCTTCCTCTGTGAAATGATTTCAGAGTGCAGTTCTGATGTTCAGGGAACACACACACTGTTATATGTTCCTAAATTGAGCAGGGGTGACTTTTTCAGGATCTGAGCCTCAATAAGGTCAAAAATGTTGTACTAAGAAGTCTTCACCTTAAAGAAAAAATCAAACCAAAATTCGAGGGATGCCCTAATTTAATCTCTCTATCCCCCAAGAAAATGAGTTTGACAGCAGTCTCTTCTGGTCTTGCTGGCCTTTGATGTTGCCAGGACAGTAGTTGGTTTTGCAGTGGGCAGAGGAGGTGACAATGGAGCTGCAATGATAAATACACAGCTGCAGGGGAGAGGGGGTAAGAAAATAGCTTATTTTTGCTAGACTGGCCACGAATGCCGTTAGCTTATTTCTCAACTCAGTGGGCAGTCAAAACCAATAAGCAGTCAGGTGTATTGTCCGGACAGCTGGGGCTCTGCTTTGCTCTGACCTTTATGTATTGCAGAAGATAGTCTCACAAATAGATTTGCAATCCAGCGGAGTTGCTTGGCAGTCTTTAATAATGCTCTTTGCTTGCTCTGCAAAACTGTTTAGTTTGCTAATTCCTGAGGCTGTAGTTAAAGAAGGGATGGGAGGGTGGGGGAACTGCATTCCTCTTCCTGCCCCCCACCTTCCCAGAGGAATAAGAAACTTACTGAAACATGGGCCAAATTTTTCCTGTTAGGGCCTTGATTTGCACAACACAAAATATCTTTCTCCTTAATCTGCTGTGGAAGCCAGAAAATATACACTGTAATATTGCATGGATGCTTGGAAGCCACCCTGGACCCAAAGCTGTGATATGCTAAATCTGGCCTTGGGAGGTTTAATACTGGGTCAAAAGAGCTGCTGCCATATGACACGCAGCTTTGATCCAGCAGTAACTTCTGATGCTGAGTCACATCGTGGAAGGATTTTTTTTTTTTGTATTGGTACCTCCTGGGATGTATCTCTGCACCGCTGTGACTCCTGTTGTTTGCCCGAGTCAAAGCCCCGCTGCTGGGAGACTTGTGATCGTTAGTGCCGGGATATGAACACGGAGCCTGGCCTGGCTTTCCAACGCCTTAACACCACCCCCTCTCCCCCAGGGTTGTTCCTGTTTGTATAGGATGCACCGCTGCCCCACCAGAACTGTTAGTAGCTTTACAGTGACTTCATCTATGTATAAGTGGATGTGAGAAATTTAAGGAAAAAAAAAAAAAAAAAAACAACAAAAAACCCCAAACAAACAAAAAACTGCACCCCAACAACAAAAAGGAAAATAGTCCAGACTTACGTAGAGCCAGAAAATGATCTTAATATGACAAAGAAATGTGTGTTGTTAAGTAAAAGAAGTGTATATACCTTAAAGCTTTTCCTGTTTCAAAAGGAAAACCTTTAATAACTTTTTTTTGGGTTAACTGAACACAGTTATAACATTGAAGATCACACTGCGTGAGATGTTGCCCTTCCACAGTCCTCAAGAATAGGCTAATCAAATAAATGTGGTTTTAAAATTAAAACTGGCCTTGTTCCTTCAGAGCTCTCCCACATACCAAAAAGAATTTGATTTCTAGAAACATGAAGGAGAAGGACCTGTGTGGATGTGAGTGCACATACGCTACTATATTTATTTTATTTTTTTTTTTAAAGACTCACTTAATCTTTGATCTGTCATTGTTCCACTCTCAGGGTTTAACTTTAACCAGCCACTTGTTACTTAATTCTATTCCTCTGCTCCACAGGAGGCATTAATGGTCCAGACCGAAGAGGAGGGTGGTGGGGAGGGAGGGAAGGCTTTGTGTTCCTGGCAGGTATCCAGCCTGGTAGTAGGTGCTGGCTCCTGCCTTTCCTATAGCCCTGGCATGGGCAGAGGGAAGCTCTGGCACCAGAGCCATGTGCCTGGCTGCACAGCTTCCCCCGGCACAGGAGTAAAAAACACCATTTTCATTTTCTGCCTTGCAAGCACTGCATGACAGCTGAGTGTTTTGTTAGCTATCAGAGACAAAACCAAACAAGACCTCAAAGCTTTCTTCATTATTTAATGCTTTCCTAGATCTGATTAGTGTGTTCTTTTATAAGGCTTTGGAAGGATGTTTTCTTTAGAAGAAAAACTAAATATTTTCTGAGTGAACTCTAGGAGGGGATGAGCCAAGCCATAAACCTTTGTGGATTTTGAGTTGGTAAAAAATAGCTGCTTTGGTCCTGTGCTGCCAGGCGGTGGATGGGCAGCGTGGAGGTGCGGTGCTGCAGGCAACTCATTCATCCTCACACCTGCCCAGCGCTTCCCATTCCTAATCCCCCTTGGGGAGCAGCGGTGAGTTTGAGGAAGGAGAGGTATTTTCTGTCAGATAAACAAATAGCTATATTTTTTTACGGCTTTATATTGGTGTTTTGTGTATATGCAGCAGGAGAAATTCCCAGCAGTTACCTTGCTGCCTGCTTTTCTCTTTAATTGCAATTAGGAAGGGGGAGAGAGAAAGCAAAGAGATGGCAGACAATGACAAATGCTTGCACAGAAATATGGACTAAGACAGTTGCAGAGATGCTTCTTGTTTGCTAGGCTCACTCTTCTGCTGCAATTCAGGCAGGAGGAATTTAACTGAAAATCTGATCTGCTGAGTAGGACTTTTTGGACGTGATACATTGCAGACTTGACTGCAACTGAGGATTTTTATAGGGCTGGTGATGCAATGGGTAAGTGTAGGAGCTTGGCTGGGAGTTGGCACAGGCCCTGTTACCATTACGTCGCTGCCCACCCCAGCACCGAGGTTTGCCACGGCAGCGTGGGAGCCCGAAGCCCGGCGCTGCCCTGGGATCGGGAGGGTGGGGAGGGCTGGGGAAGCGATGGAGCCTGAGCCCTGAGCCCTGAGCCGTGCCTCTCAGGGAGACCGTGTTTGGCACAGGCATTAGTGTTTCCTGGTGGAGCAATAAGCAGCCCAGAGGAGGTGGGACAGAAAGAAGTCTCTCAAAGATATTCCACTTCTCATAATTTCTCCTGGGTTGATGCAACTCATGCGTGGGCCTGGAGGTAGACTTTAATAGTGTCTAATGCTGCATGAATAAAAACTGCTCTGTTTTTTTTTTTTTTCCCGTTTTTTTTTCCTTTTTTTTTTAAACAAATGGCTGTTTGTGTTTCTAGCTGACCTTTCAGCTCATTTGTTAGAATGGGTGCTTCATCTTGGAACAGCAAACAGGCATTGACTCTGCAATCCCAGAGGATCCTTACGTGCTCTGTAGCTGCTGAGCCAAGTTTCATTTTGAAAGCTGTTGCAAATGGAGCTTGCCTAGTACCAAATCTCTTCCTCACGCTGTTTACATAAATAGTCTTCTTTGGTACTTAAGGACTTTAATACCCTCTTGGAAGACATTTTTGTGAAAAGATAAATTTCTGGTTTATGGTCTCTTGTCTTAACATTTCTCAGAACACAAAGGTCATCACATCTCTAATGATGAGGTTTACAATATGCTTTTTTATTCCTTCTTTGCAGGAAGGAAGTGGTATTAACTCAATTCTCTTGGCACAAACCATGCCACAGCATATGAAAGTCTGCATTTCATTAAACTTTTTTGCAGGTTTAAATTGTTCTTGGCCAGTGTCTGTATTTTCCAAGTTACTTTTGGAAACTTGTACATATGTGCAAGCTGAACAAAACGTTAGAAATGAGCTAAGGCAGGGAGCTGGAGTTGATACTTTCTTTTCAGAAGAGGCAAAATCACCAATATCCCTGCTTCACATAAAGAAGTCAGGGAAGAATGTCCACTGCAGCATCATGATTTTGGTCCAGCTGCTGAGTCACCATCTTGTCCTGTACCAAATCTTGGCTGTGTTTTGGCTGCAGAAGAAGGGAGTCTTTGAGGTTTGTGTCTTTGCTCATGGTCCTTGTTCTGAGCTGCCTTTTCTGCTCAGCACAGGGGCTCAGATTAATGTTCCAGCAAATATGGGGATGAATTCTTCTGCCTTCAGAAGAGCACTAAGCTCTCTCAGTATGTTATTCATAGCGTTAACCTTCTATTCATTGAAGAAGCACAAACATTTTGAATCTCATGTCTGAGGCTCATTGAGCCAAGGGCTTGGGAGTAGCGCAAGTCCAGCTCTTGGGTTTGCTCCCTGACTTGGCGTTTTCATACTGACATGCTGGAAAAAGTGCAGTGCTTGCAGAAAGCCATGTAATCCTATCCCATCCAAAGACAGGAAAACCTTGTAAAACAAAAGAGTGATGAGAGAGCTCCTCTGTGTGTTGTGACTGGGTGTCAGTAACTTCCAGCCCAGCTGCGGAGATGCTCTGTGTCATCTGGCCACGTTTTCCCTCCCTGCGTGGCTGCAGGTATTATGTTAAATGCAGGTGTGCTGGATGCAGCTCTGCTGGCCTGAGCTCCCAGCTAGCATGTTCATTTTAAATTTGAGATGCACTGAGGTGCAGATGCATTGAAGTAGTTTAGATGGTGTTTTGGTGTGGGGGTTGAGTGTTTTGAGGTTGACTTATTTTGGCTTGCTCAGGAAGAGCGTTCTGAGAGGGTGAGGAAAGTTGAAGTTATATCTAGAAAGGAGATGACTAGTCACAGCCTGGTAAACCAGAGTGGTTGTCAAATTCTTGTCCACCTCCATTGCAGAGTAGCAGATCTTTTTGTTTGGGATATGAGCTGAGAGGTTTGTTTTACGGCAGAAGTGTTGCCTCTCCAGAGAGGAAGCCTAGGCAAACTTAGGAAGAAATAATTACAAGGATTTATTCTACTTCTTGATTAGCCAAAGCAGGATCAGGGCAGGATTTTTTTTTTTTTTTCTTGCTCATATGATGTTTGCCCTTAAACTCTTGTCTCACATCTAGATCACTGATCCAGTAATCAGTTGAGACATAGTCATTTCTGCCTAGGACTCAGAAAAATGACAGAGAAATGCACCATCATTGGAGAAACCGCATCTCTATTTTTATAGTCTGCTCTCGGAAGTCTGTACTCTGTGTTTCCAGGAAGGAGACTCATCCTATGATGCCCTTTCCAGTATGGTTGCAATTACAGAGCTGCCACCAAGAATTTGAAGGGTGTGGGTGGTTTTTTTTTTGTCCATATGAACTAATGCTGATGTCAGGCTGTGAGCTTTCATCGTCTGCTGTGGCCCCACACTGGTACGGCTTGAGACGCTGCAATACAGGCTGGCATAGCTTAAATCAGCTGGGTCTGTGACAAGACGTGTTTGAATGTCTTCTGCTGAGCATGCAAGAGAAAAGACTACTTGTTTTAATAAAAAGATTTAAACCTAAGAACTAACAGAAAATAATACTCCAACCCTGCCTGGGCCTCCTCAGTAGCTTTTGATACTTGAAAGGTCTGATTGCTCTTCAAAGGATTCGTCAGAAATACTAATGTGTGGGTGATGTATGCCACGGAAACTGGAAGTGCAGATAAACCAGCTCTATGTTTCCTCCCCCACCATCCACACCTCTACCACACTGCACGCGTATACAAACTTCTTAATAAAACCAAAGGGTATTCCTCGGTAAAGCGGTTTTCTGCAATTACTTTGTGTTAAACATTTTCACTTCTGCTTAAAGGGTGTCTCTCTTCCTGTGCATGCTGCCGGAGTAGTGACGTATGTTCAGCAGAACCTACCCAGAGACGTAGGGTAGATGGAGAAGGTCTTTTGGGCTCAGGAAGTAGAGCTTTGGGACAGTGTATAGAGACTTGCAGCCTGGTTTGTCTAGTCGTCTTGATAGTTGTGAGGTTGTAGAGCGTGTTGAAACAGTTCAGGACAGACAGAGGAGAGTTCTTACTTACGGGTTGGAAGCTGGTTTTAGGGTAAGGTAAGGTCAGTCAGACCCATGGGTGGCTGTTGAAACACAAATGTTTCAAAAGAAGATCAGGCTCATTCATGTGGTTTCTGTGATGCCTGCAGCCAGAGCCAGCATGTCTCGGTCTGAACGGGTCCTGGGGGGAGCTGTCATCCTAAACCATGACGATGGCCCTTCAAATAACCCCCGTCTCCTATTTTCAGATAGAAGGGTTACGTGTTGCAAACCAAAGGAGGAAGGACTGGCCTTTGTGTGTGCTGAGAGAGGGCGGCAACACCTACCCACACCTCTCAAGGCAGAGGAGGCACATGCTAAATTGCAGCACTGAAGGTGCACTTAAATCCATCCCCAATATTGGAGGAGATCCTTTTGAGACAACTCAACTGCCTGGTGCTGGCTGAGCTGGGGACCTTCTGAAGCACGTGGCATCTCCTCAGGGCACGTTCCTCTCTCTTCCTGAGCATTTCTGCCTCCCCGTGGAAAGGACCAGCAACACGTTTGACAGAGCTGTTGGCCAACAAGTGCAGGCTATTGTTAGTATTGCCATGTCCTCCTCGGTAACATCAGGTTCAGAGGGCAAATCGCTCAAAGCAGCTGGGACATGACTGCTGGCTTGTGAGGAATGATGTAATTACATCTCCCTCTGCGGGGAGGTGAATAGAGAGGCCTTTGGAGGCACTGGACTGGGGGGGTGGAGGGAAAGGGCTGCCTCAGGTTACTTCAGGTCAGGATACTGTCAAAATCCATCAAAGGCATTCCCAGGAGAGTCGGCAGCCGACGTGCACAATGCAGGCTTTATGCCACCAGCAGTGGAGTTGAGTTATAGGCATCTGGGCTTTAGAGGGCTTCAATAAAACATTGCTTTTCTCTCTCTCTTCCCCCCCCCCCCAACTCTTCCCCTGCTGCTGTATGAATTAAGGCTCTTTGGCTTATCGAGTTTAAAGGAATTAGAGCAGCTGACGTTGATATTGTTGTTGTTGCAAGTTCATAGACTCGCTTTTGGATGAGAGAACCTGGGCAGCCCTTGAGACATCCCCAGGGGGTCGGGCATCCGGCAAACACAGCCGTCTTGTTTAGTAACCAGGCCTGTTTCCCCAGAAAACGAACATCTTCACCTGCTGTGCATGAGTGAAGTGCTTTTTTTTTTTTGCCTTTTTTTTTTTTTTTTTTTAGTTATAATGATGCTTCCCATTTTAGCCTGAGGTATGTGTGTCATTTTGACCTACAGATAGAGGAAAACACCTGCTGCCGATCCCAGGGTGAATGAGTGCTGAATTGCAGCTAAAAGCACTAACTTGCAGCATAATCACACAGATTCCTTAGTGGCTGTGATTAAAAAGAAAGTGTAGGCATTGCCTCCTCCGAAGGATTTTGTTTCTTTTATGAGACTGCATAGGAATGAAGCTTTGGTTGTAGCGAGTGAATGTTATTTGCTTTTTAATGGTCCATTTACCTCGGCAGTAATCCTTCACGACTCGTTTTCCATCTGTGCTTGCATACCTTGTTTTTGCCACTTGCAAGATATATTTGATACTCTGTGAATACAGATGTGGGAGTTGTTCCACAGAAGAGGATTTCTGTTCTTCATATGTCTGGTATTGAAGTGATGGGTGGTGGTAAATGGTTGTTAAATAAGCTTGCATGCCACCAAACTGCTGTGAGTCAGCATGGATCTGAAGTAGGTTTTAAGTAATGATCTAGTGTGAGCAATGCTGAGTACTTTTAATTTCCTTTTGCATTTGAAATGGATGTAGGATTTTGCCTAGAATCCACAATTAAGATTATTTGATTCTGTGTATATGTGGAGGTTTGTTAATTTGATTTATTATAGTGTCAGTCTATTCAAATAGAAGGAACCACTTTTAAAGTATTTTGCTTTTTATCTTTAATGCTGTTGCACTCCATTTGAGAACAAAAATGGCTTAGTCATTTTGTTTTTTTCAATTTTCTGATGGGGTTGGACGAACTACAGAGATGTCTGGTCTAAACCAAGACTGTTTTCACTCAGACTTAAAAAGGCCAAGATGCCTTTTTATTATTAGATTTTTGCAGAACAAAATATCTGAAATCCAGTGTCTGAAATCCAGCTGTGGATTTTGAGGATGTCCATCAGCTGTACTTTTTTTTAGAGCTTCTGTCCATGTGAAAATGCTGTAGGATTTGCACAGGTTTGCAGGTTCCCTCCATTTGATCTAACTTGGGTCCTGATTTGGGCAGAGGGGAGGCTGGGGAAGAGGAACATTTGCCCTATGTGAATTTGGTAGGTGCCATGAATGAAAAAATTCCATAGTAGGATGTTATATGACTAATATAATTTTCTCTGTCAGGTGAAACTTGGATGTTTGGTCTGGCCACTAATCAAAATCCCTTGAGTTTCAAAATTGAGGTATCTTGAGACTGTATTTATTGTACTACTCCAATTATGTGCAGGCTTTGGATGGCTCTGTATTCCTTCTGATATTAAGCAGTTTTCAAATTTTTCCAAAAAAAGAGAGTTGAAATAGTATGTGGGGGGGAAAAAAGGGTGGTAAAGGCTGACTTGTTTCTATAGGCCCTGGAGGCATTCACACTTGACTAAACAGAAATGCCTGATGGATCCAGATGCTTCAACAAAACTATTTTGCCTATTCCTTGTCTCTTCTTTTGGTGCTTTTTAACCTTCTTGAATTATTTCTTCAAATATCGCTGCCCAGAAATGTGCATTTTACGTTCTCTTTAATCCTATTAAACAGCGTGTTACACTGTGTATTAATCATCTGACTGGAGCAAATCTGGTGGATTTGGTTCAATAATCCTTCTTTCTGGATCACTGCCTTTCTGGGACCTTGGAAAAAATAAGAGATTTGCCATGTCTTACGTTAAAGAATGGCTTGTGCCGACTAACAGAGGAAGGCTAATAGCTGAGTGTTGTAGGCACAAGCTATGCGTTGTCTAGACTAGTTTAAATCTACTCCTTAGTGCAATGGATAAACTTCTCCGGGAAGCAGGCGGGGGTGAGAGGAAGGGCGTGACTTTTGGGGGGTCTGGTAATTGAGTGTTGTCAGATGTTGAGCTTCAAAACCTAAATTTTTTGAAGGTGGGGAGAAGTGGAGTAGCTTCAGCTTGCGGTTTGATCATGGACTGTGTGATGAAACATGCTGTAGCTCCAGTGCTTCACCTCGTCTCCAGCGTGAGCCCTGCCTTGCTGCTGTCTTTGCCCGTACTAAGCCAGGCAGAGCAGCATGCTTGATGGGTTTCCATTTTTCTGACTGATGTGCAAGTGCCACTTCAAGATGACATCAAGTGAAAGACGTGGGCTCTGATCCTTGGGCCACCAGTGGACAGACTTAATTAGCATCGCTGGGCAGGGCAGGCCCTGATAGTAAGCACATTCCTGAACTCAACAGGGTGTTATAGAAACATCTGTACCGCAACTACAGTACCTTCTCTGCAGAAATAGCTGGCTGAGTACAAAGAGGAGCCACATTCTTGCATTGATTAGATTAGTGCAGATCTCCAAATGTTTCCAGCAGTACAGGAAATGGTCTTTGTGCTGCTTGAGCTCTAACAGATACAGGCTCGAGTTTCCGCTTTGCCTCGACGCCCTCAAACACATGCGCTGGGGGTTTTTTTCCTCCCTTCTTTGCCTCCCCCACTCTGAAACCTCCTGGATCTTTGATGTGGTGATAGGCTAAATGACTTGTGAAATAGCCCAACAACACTTGATAGAAATTGTAAGAAAGAAGCTTTGCCATCAGAGTTTAAAAGGCACATGATCTTCAAAGCCTTTTTGAGAGCTTTGAATTTACAACAGAGCAGGCTGCACATGCACCCAGTATCAAAATGTATTTTGCATGAGTGCAGCGAGTGTGTGGGGTGTTTGCTAGATAATGTATCCCAGCAGGAGCATTAAAGAGATCCATATTCCTGCTTAAGTACAAAAATCTCATGGGGGCTAGGGTTAGCCTCCAATTCTTGTAGCGTTACTGATGCCTGGCAGGTCTTTTGACCACTTGTCCTCATGTTGTGTGTGTGTATGTGTGTGTCCAGATTTTGGTTAATTTAAATTTTGGTTAATTTAAATACCAGTTTATTTCTTTAAGGATTTGCTAATCCTTACCCTTTCTCTCCAGCTCCCTGCCGACCATGCAGTGACACAGAGGTCCTCTTGGCTGTCTGCACTAGTGATTTTGGTGAGTTGTTGCTTTCCCCCTTCCCTTCTCCCCCCAGGTGTCTCACTTGAATGTGACATCCATAAACACTGGTGGACACTCTACTTAATGCTTGGCAACTCCCACCAGCAGAAAATGTGGTCTAAAGGGGCTGTGTGCATGGGAGAGGGAGGAGGACACGGTGTGAAGGACCTCAAAACCATGCACCCAGATAGTACTTCCCCAGGGTAGACAGCAAACAACCCAGCAGTTACAATGGAAGTAGAAGTTCAAAGGCTTGGGTGCATCTAGGGGAAGCCTTTACTTGCTGCCCTAAAATGGACTGTTGATAAAAGACCAAAAGTTTCAATAATTCTCCATGCTTCCCTTTTTAAAGGGGAAATTAATATTAGCTGGTATCCGTAATGGCTGAAGAACAGAAAGTATGTTGGCAGGGAGCATTAAGCATGTATCTTGTTAGAACTCTTTATCATGATTGATGCTATTTTTCTGATGTAATTTTTGTGTTTAAATTTAGCATGTGGGTCCCCTTTGCTGGACAGGTTACAAATATAAACTGTAACAAATAGAAATACATGCTGGAGGTTACTGATATAAACTTAACTCTAAAAATAACAAAGGACCAAAACTGTGGCTGCTGTATTGAAACCAGTTCCCCTTGACCTGCTTGGCTGAGTTCAGACCTGGTTCTTTCAGAGGGATTTTGGGTAACTCTTCCTTATGTCCTTTTTCTGTTCCCAGTGATCAGAGGCTCCATTCAAGATGTAACGAACGAGGCAGAAGAGCAAGAATCCATAATTCATGTCGGTGTCAACAAACTGTACAGGCAGAAGAGCAAAGTCTTTCAGCTCACAGGGGAGAGTGGGAACTGGCGAGGACAAATAAAGACCTTGCTGGAATGTGGGGTGAAACCAGGAGACGGAGACTTCCTTTTCACGGGACGCATGCACTTTGGGGAGGCCAGGTTAGGCTGTGCCCCTCGTTTCAAAGACTTCCAAAGGATGTACAAAGAGGCAAAAGACAAAGGGCTAAACCCATGTGAAATTGGTCCAGATTGAAATCCCCTGTTTGGCTGAAGATTGCTTTTAGCATTTGGCCGGGAATATTTCCTGGCCATGGTGAAAACTGAACAAAAACGGTAACTGAGAGCATGGACAGATCTGGAGTGCAGGCTGAGACCCCGCAGGACACGTGTGCAGCCTGTGGTGCTGTTAGACTAATGGAAGCAACAGAGGTACGAGCTCAGAAGGCTGCCAAGCAAGCAAGGCTGGATTTTTAACCAATCTTGTCCTTACGAATTAAGTTATTATATTTTTTTAGTGACTTCCTTAGGAAAACAAACAAAGAAAACTCCCATGTCTTAATAAAAAACCCAAATGAAAGCCAACATGCCTTTGTATCTTTTTAATACTAATTTTTAAAAATGTCTTAAGCTGATGTAGCATTTGGAATGGCGTATTCTGTATAAATGGCCAAGAATGTGATAGAGCACGGTAAAACATCTTAACATTGACGCTTTGTAAAAAGCTTGGTGTACAATTCTAAGTTGTTTCTTATGACAGAAATTTATGGAGCCAAACTCTTGTGTGTTTGTTTCTTTTTCTTGTGTGTGTGTGGTTGGTTTTTTTTTGTTTTGTTTTTTTTTTTTTTTTTTAATTTGAAAGAATGTACAATCACCGCCTGCAATTTTTTGTCCAGGCTGGCAAATTCTTTCCATTCCAGAGAAATAAAGGTCCCTGGATTTGACACATGCTGTTTAAAATCTTTTATTTTTTTCTTCTCTGTAAGGCTGATCTCGGCTAGTCCAGATGTGCTCATACATCAATTCTGGGCTGCTCGCTTATTTTGTGGCTTCTCTGAGCAGAAGCAGAGTTCCTGTGAGGCATTGGGAACCGCAGTGTTTTTCAAAGGGGAAGCAGGAGCTATTTTTGGAGATTTTTAGACACGTGTCCAGGCAAAGGCTCTAAGTGTTCTTCTCTCTGATGCCTATGGGGTTATTTTGGGAACAGCTCCAAAGAGCTGGCTGCCCCTTCGTGTTTAGCTTGAAGCTTTTAATTGTGCTGGCTTGTAGCTTGGCGCAAGGCAGACGTTCATGCTGGCCTGCAAATCCTGGGGGGCAGGATCAGGCCACCTTGTGAAAAATAAGCACTTTAATAACGTTGGGCTATTTTTGCAGGCAGTGTCCCATGGGAGGCACAGGAGCTCTTCCCCCTTGTTCAGCCCCATCATTCCGTATAACCAATGCATCACTTTAATGGTACCTTCACAAGGATTTTCAACCTCTTACCCATGTTCATTCTTCAGTGCTTTCTACTGTCCCAACTTTTATTTTAGGCCATCAGATTCTTTAAATAAAAAAGTTTCCACTTAGTGCCTCTTTTTGCCTCATCCCTCGTATCTTCTTTATGTAATTGTTGTTTCTGAGGCTCGGGGAGGGTGTCTGGGGCGACTCAGAGGATGGTCTTCTAGGGTGGATGCAGGAAGTTCTAAGATGGATGGGACAGAGATGTCGTACAAGATTTACTGAGGTTAAAAAAAAACAGGGTTGTACTGAAATACTACCCTGAAGTAGGACCAAAATCCTTCTGAAAGTATTTCTGTAGCCTTCTCTCAGCAAGATTCTTTCTTGTAGGCCTGCAGGAGAAGAGGAGTTTCTTTTAGCTGTGCTAAAATGATCCTAAGAGGCTTCAGGAGACTGTGACTACTGCAAAGACCTCTAAACCCTATTTAGCACCTGTCTATCTGCTGCTTTGAGCCTGGCTGCTTTCCAGCCTCCTGTAAGCAAAGCACCACAACGAGCATCAGTACATCCAAGGGGGTGTTTCAGAAGCCCTGTACCTAACCTCTCCTGTTGTGTTTCATGAGCTTTTTCCAGTGGCTGCTGGCAGGCTGAGGAGAGGAGAACAACATGTTCCTGGAATTGTCTCCAACCTGCCCACTCTCCTCTTCCTATGCAAGTCTGTGGGAGCAAGGGGAAGAAGCTGAATTAAATGTTCAGCCAGTATTTGTGAGGACAGTGCTAGCAAAATACAAACAGTCAGGGAGGCTTTGGCCTTGGCATTCCAGCTTTGGTTGTGGTTTAATTTTTATGGCACTTTAAGTTGTTTGTAGACTTTTTTTTTCTTAAATACCCTTTGAATCACACTTGGAGCCAAGCACTGAATTGGTGCTTTTCTTTACTCCAGTGTCTTGTTTGCCTACCCAAGGAGGAGCAGCGCTGTGCCTTCCCCCACCTCCACCGGTATTGGCCCTGTTCCCTGCTGAATTGCTCCCCCCCAAGAGGCTGCCTGTGTCCTGTCAGCTCCCTGGAAATCCTTGGCAGAAGAGGAAATATTGCCCTGCTGATTTTTGCTCTGCCTCAGCCCCACAACCAACTGCAGGGATGTACTGTTGCAGTGCTCTGTAGTTGCCAGGTATCCATCACATTGGTGGTGCTTGCACGCCTACAATTACCGAGCATCAGAGGGAGTGGCTGGATGAGCAATAACTGCTAAGAACCCAGTTCTTTAATCAAAGTGGCACTGAGATCTTGCTCTGCAACATTTTCTTCCCCCCACCCTCTCCTTGTCCCTGTCTCGTTCACTGCAGCATCACAGGTTGGCTGATGTTCATCATCCCCATCAAGTCATCGGTAATCGCAGGACTTGCTCCAGGCCACAGGGCCTGGTGCCACATCTCTCAGTAATTAGGCGTATGTGCACTTTGTACAGCAGGAGGGATTGGGATTCCACCCATTGCCCTAAAATCCAGTTCCCAAATGCTCACCCTTAAGTCTTTGAAACATGATTACAGTTTGACCTGTCTGGCAACAGAGTCAGGGATAGAAAGGATGGATTAAAAATTACTGTCTTTGCTCACATGTGCTGACTCTGCTCTATAATGAGAAGCAAATGACATATTGATGCTTGGTGCCACCTAATGAAAAACTCTTGGATTAAGGTGACTCAGGACAGAGGTGGAGCAGGTGCTTGCAAAGCATTGCTTTTCTTACTGCTGCAGCTCTCTGAAGATGAAGGGCTTCCTCTTGATACCTAATTAACATAATTGAATTCCTCTTAAAAGCAACAGGCTGACTTATCTGTTCCTAAGAAAGCAGAACTAATGAACTTGAATTGTCTTCGTTAGAGCTCCGTTCAGTTGGGCAATACTACCCATAAATAGGCACAAGGCATCTGCTGTGTTTTTGCATCTGAACTCTGGCAAGCATGTGGTTTGGGTTGTTAGTGAAAACACTTTCCATGGTAACCCTCTATTTCTCTGATTTTTTCATAAAACATCAGTAACGAGCCACTGGTGACCTAAGTCACCTCCTAGGTAAGAGCCATCCAGAGCTTACCACGGGACAGATGGGGAGGTTGAGAGACTTGTGTGGGTGTCTACACGGGTCTGTTTGAGGTCTATGAGATGCTGCCTGCCTGGGGGAAAGTTTGCCGCCTTTCATCCTGTGGAGATGGAGGATCATCTCTTCTCCAAACACCACGACCTCAGTGCCCAGCACGGAGGGGAGTGAGATCACTGTGCTTGGTTTGCCTACAGCCAGACCGGAGGTTATTGATTAAAAGACCTGTTTGCTTCCCGTTCAGGAAGAACCGGCCATTTTCCCCCGAGCTATGCTGGTACACTTTGCCACTCACACGTGAGCCATGGCCACGCTGCAGGGAGGTTCGTGCCCCACCGCCTGCCCTGCGGGGTGATGGCCCATCCTGCGCCCGGGCCGACGGGCTAGTAAGATCAGAGACATTTGTAGGCAGCTTTTCATCAAGCTCTTTTCTGCTGCTGCCACCTTCTCCCAGCTCTGCTGGTGATCCCAGTTTCCATGCTGGGAAACATCAGATGTTGCTTTTGTACCAACCTGCTGCAGCTCCCTCCTCCCAGGAAGGGAGAAGCACCTTATCGTCAGCGTGGCTCAGCCTGTGCTCCACCGGGCAGGGAACTGCCCTGATTTATCTACTGTCTTGGGGCACGTTGTGGTCTGGTCCTCTGTGCAACAGCTTCTCTCTACTCTAAGGACACATGGGCTGTTGGGGAGGACACTGTGGCCACACTCAAGCAAAACAGTAGCCAAGCTTTTGCCACCTACAACACCAGCATCAGTGTCTTCTTCAATACAGAGAGAGACCTGCTTGGTCCTGTGCTGCTTGAAATGAGAGGGGGAAAGATGTAATTTGAAGTGAGTCACCCTGGCAGAAGGCAGGAGAGGTGATCTGGCTCTTGCATCAGGCTCCTCTGAGCATCTATGAGTGTTCACAGGCTGGGGAGGAGGCTGTGCACCCAGGGACGTGCCGTGGTGCAATGCACCAGGTGTTTCCTGCATACCTCGCCTTTGAAGTGTGACAGGACTTGTATAAGCTCCAAGCCTGACCAGCTGATGTGGTGCAACACCTCCGAGCGATATAGGAGCTCTCCTTCTGCTCATCACAAACTTAATTAGATGATACTTATTTTTGGAACTGGAAAAGTCTCTTAGTGATGCTTGTCAGAGATGCTGGTTGAATGGTAAATAAGGTTAGCAATATTGGGACCAGATGTTCCGGGAGATATCAAATTGAAAACCAAATTGGTTGTTAAGTAAAACAAAAATATCAGGAGGGAGACATATGCAAGTCTCTGAGAGGGGTTAGAAGCAATACAGAGCCAGAAAAATGTGCAGAAACGTCTTGACAGCAACAAGAATCAGGCCTGGAGGAGTGGAGCTGCTGCGGTGAGGGAGGAGAAATCAAGTTCCTCCTTTCCCGCTTGACAGAAGCGATTCCCCTTTCTGCTGCAGGGACCAGCCCTCTCTTCAGCTGACTTTGATCCTCCTTTTAATGAGGATCAGCCAGCCTTACTCCGGCTGGCTGCGGGTGGGCAGGAATGTGGTGCAATGGTCCAGGTGCTGAAGCAAAGAAGACACCTCCTGCAGATAATCTTTTCTCCTTCATCATCATCAGTCTTTGCCTCAGAACTTCTCTAAGAGTCACTGAGGGACAAACCCTATGAGTAACTGTGAGGGCTCTCCTCCTACTACTCCTTCCCCTTTCCTCCTCCCCTACCAAAAGTGAGATGCTTAGTGGCAAGGAAAGCAAAACAACCTTGTGAAGTTCATTTTGGGGTGTCACATCCACCTATCTCAGCATCACCTAAATGCCTTGAATTTGCCCCAAGCAGCGTTTGGAAACCTCTGGCCAAGACTGGGCAGAAGATATGGAACAGGGCCATGTGTCTCATGTCCCTCCTCCGTGGTTCTCCTGGGCTGTGTGCTGGAGCTGAGCGTGGGTGACAGGGATGCCCACGGCAGGCTGGGAGCACACCGGCCAGCAGCATGTACTGGCACCAGTACGTGGTCATCGCTGCAGCCAGCGCCTGGCTGCTCACTCACATCACGATGCGGGCAGGGCATCATGTAGTTGGGCTGAGGCCAAGCAGCAGTTTCTAAGGGAAGACACTCCTTTTGGCCTCTGGGATAGGAACATCCATGGAGATACCCAGCTAGATCTAAGTGAGAGCAGTGGGGAGAGGGGAAGACAAAAGAAAGGGTAGTTTTCAATAGTTATCTCACCTAGCTTAAAGAAATGTGTCTCATATTTTATTCCTCTCCCTGTTCCCTGCAGCGAAGGAGACGCAGAACCTCCAGATATAATAATCTGGGGGAAGCTGTGGCAAGCAGCCTTTGCAGGCATGGGGATTTGCAAAGACTCGGAGGGGCCCAGCTTGTAGGAAAGGTTTTGAAGAGACAGACAGACAGCTCCTAGGATGGTTGAGTCTGCCTGTTCGTGGCTGTGAAGCACAGTAATGGGAGCACCAGTAGTGAGCACTGGGTCATCTGGGGCCTCCTCCTTGCCTCTTTTCCCCAGCTGAAGCATGTTGAGCTGAGGCTGCTGTAGCAACATGGGTGCTATATAACCCAGTTCCCAGCTCTCCTCCTCAGCCTTCCTCTGTGCTGTTGGTAGCGTATGTTGTTGGTAGGTTTGTGGCAGATGCCTTGGTCCTTGCATGGAGTTAACTGGCCCTGAGCTGTGGATAGCGACAGGCTGCTCCGCTGTTTGAGGTCTTCAGTCTGCAAAGCCTCCCTCGTGCTCCCTCTGTGCAGGCTGACACGGTGCTGCCAGGGCAAGGACCAGGCTGCCGGCAGTGCTGAGAGGGAGAGGAGTGCCGGCTTGTGCTTGCAGCAGAGCTGACTCAGGGCTTTCTCTCCAGGGCTGGGTGCTGACTCAGCTGCTTTGCCTTTTACTGGCTTCTCTGAAAACCAGGGGCATCTCCTGGGGCTCAGGGGCCATAGCAGTGCAGCAGGAGCGAGCGGCTGTCTGGTTTTGAGTCATGTCTTGGATGTTTGGGGGCAACAACCAAGAAGTTCAGTAAAAGCTTCAGGGTTGCTTCTGGGTGTATATTTTGCACTCTTGCTGAGGAGGCTGTGCTGTCCAGCCTGGACTAATGACTGGGGCAAATGCATGTTGCAGCAGTGCTGCTTTTGCTGCTACGTCCCTCCCCATTGTGGGGGTGAATCAGTGCACGGAGGCTCTTCCTCCGGCTGGCAGAGTTTCACTGGAGTGTTTTTCATGGTATTACTCATGCATATGTCAGAACAAAACTACTATGGAGGAGGCTGGGTGAGGCCACGATGAGCTTCTGGATTGAAAAATATACCATGGAGGTCTTGTCTCCTGCTGGGTGTGGGGCCATGATGGGCTAGCAGCATTTGGGACACCTGAGTTTTGGCTCTGCAGCCAGTGACCACGTCGTTTAAGCGCTGGGCCGGGATGTGTGAAACATCTTGTGCATGTAATGAGGATCTACCTGCGCGTCTAATCTACTGGAGAGATCTCCCAGTAATAGCAGTGCGTGGGGTGCTGGGTGAGGCTCCCTGCTCCGTCTCCACTGCAGCAGGTCTCACCTCCAGGACCCGCAGCAGCACGTTGCTCGCGGGCAGCGGCGTGTGCCGCGTGCGTCGGGGAGCGCGGAGCCGGTTCTCCCGCCCTGCGGCCCCCGTCCTGCGGCGTTAGTGGGTCGGGGGTGCAGAAGTGGGGAGCCCCCTTGGAGCTGCTGCCTCTCGTATGGCTCCTGGTGAGACCTGCTCTGGGAAGGAGGTGATTTCTTAGCCTGGAGCCTGAGATGATGTGGGACCCTGCTCCGGCCAAAGGGATGCTGATCCCAGCACCTTTGCTGCCAATTCCAGGGTGCCCTGAAAGGTCTGTTGGTCTTGCCTGATGCTTCCATCAACCCTTTTCTTCAGGTGGGAGCCTGGGTGACATGTGAGGCTGAATCCTGCTCGGTCCTGACCGCTCCTGTGATAAACAAGTTTATCCCATTTGAAATGAGCTGAGGGAGAAGGGCTTTGGGCCAAGCTTGAAAGAGATCCCTGCTGCCACATACAGTGAGGAAGGCATTTATTGCCCTGCATGTGAACCTGCTGAAATTCCTTACTAAAAGGAGGGAGATGAAGAAGGGGTGGATGAAGCAGCGTGGATGCCACTGCCACCTCTGCGGGTGGGGGGAGCTGGGACAGGTGCCCATCCAGGACCGTGGTGGTTGTGGAGGGGTTGCCCCATCACCAACCAGTTTCTCCGGTTCCTTAGGGAAGTGCCAAATCCAGACAGAGTCAGACTGGTTTGTGCAGAGGCTTTATTTGCCCAGAGAGGAAAAAATAATAATAATAATGAAAAGAATCAGTTCAGTTGCCTCAACTCAGAGTTGTGTTTCTAAAGAGAGCGGTGTGGGGGACTACTGGGCACCCCCCACACTGCCCTTGTGCTGTCACCATGCTGGAGCCTGCCCTGGAGCTGAATTACACTGTGGTTTTTACAGAGGACAACTGGAGATTCGAATGAGATGCAAACAGACACATCTTTCATTATGATCTGGATGGCAGAGTTTCTTGGAGACGTGTCAAGGAGCTGTTCATTGGATGGAGATGACAGCGTGCCGGTAGTACAGTTTGCCTGTGCATCGTCGCCTGATGGGAGGATGAAATTCAGGCACGGACACATCCCAGGGACAGCTTTCAGCATGGACACGAGATCGTTACACAGGGCTCAGGCTGCTGAGCTGCGGTAGCTCAGCAGCAGCAGCCTGAGCCCTGTGTAAAAACAGCTTAGGCAGCTAAGCCAAGCTTGCCGTGCCCTTGGGCTTTTTCCTTCTGACTATGCAGTGTTACCACTCTTCCTTGGGTTGTTCTCAGTCTGCTTACTCCAGAGAAATCCTGTTTGCCTATTACTGTGCCCCAAATGCAAAAAGACTTTGTGTCTTCCCCAGAGTGGAAAAAAAAGGCTTTCAAAATCCACCCCAAATGCTGCTACTCTGCAACAGTTTTCTTTAATCCTCCAGGGGATGTTTTAATCTGTGGCTGCTTTTTGCTAATAACACAGTGCTGAATTTTTGTCAGTGCTTGGGGGTACACAGGGATATCCCAGCCCTGAATGCTGTCAGATACTGGGGAGCTGGTTGAGTGTGGTGGATTTTGGACAAGGAAGATCTGGGCTGGTCAGACTGGCTCAAGCACTGACTAACTTCAGCTGGTGAGTGCCATGGTCCTGGTCCTGGTTGGGCTCGTCTAGTTCAATTGCCCCTTTGCACTGAGAGGAGACCAAGTGCCTTCTGCTGACTCATAGGTGCAAACACCTCCTTATGCCATGGGTGTAAACACTGCAGGAGTGGCTCCTGAAGGTGAAAGGATCTAGTATGTGTATTAATTGTGCTTGAGAGACTTTTAAAAGTAGCTAAACTTTGGCCTTTATTTCACATAGCTTTTTTTTTCCACTGTTTCTGACCTTCAGAAGGGATGGATTCAGCCCATGAGTCAAGCCAGCCATGTCTGCCCACCTTTGCAGGATTGTTTTGGCTCGCTGCCTTATCTCCCTTGTGATACCACATGCCCTTTGCTTCCCCCTTTGTGACACAGGGCCCTCTGAGAGCAGGGAATGGGCGATGACGTTAAGCAAGCCCTGTGTAAGCAGCCTGGTTTTGGGGAACTGCTGCAGAGGCAGCAGAAGTGAAGCTGGATGGAAAAACCCCTCTACGCTTCTTGTTGAACTTTCAAAACCAATGTAGCCTTAGCTTAACATCCAAAACTAAACTATCATTTCCCTCAGAACCATAGGTAGCAGAATATGTGACACTTGGAAATATCAGGGGACAAATTTTATCTGCTGTGAGATTGTTTGCTGGCTATAGAGATGGTCAGTGACTGCCATAATTTGCAGAACTGATGGGTACCAGCAGCTCTCGCTCGGGCTGCACCTCTGAGTGGGGCAGCACTCCCTGTTGTTGGCTCTTTTGCTTCAGCATTTCCCTTCTTTCCATGTCTGCAGACTGGGATTAGTCTGTTGTGGGTGTGAATGGGCACACCTGGGCTGATGTGCCCTGACTGGGCTCTCCCTGGGTGTTTCCCCAAAGCCTTTTGGGACTCCCTTTGCCTTGTTTGCCATGATTTGCAGGACAACTTGGCCATTCTTGGCAGACGAGGCTGGGCTGGGGGTGAGCACAATTCAGGCATTTCATTTTTGCTTATAGGACCCCTGGTAACCTGATTCAAAAGCACCACGAGGTCAGGGCAGGGGGTCTGTGTTGTGGCATCCCACAGCTGTGGACACTCTTCATGATGGGGTGAGTATGGCCTTCTGTGAGCTTGTCCAGTGCAAGCTGCAGCTGCCCTTGATGGCACTACGGAAAGAAAAAAATGTCAGAAAAAATCCAGGCTCTCCAATACTCATTCAGAGGTAAACAAAGACGTAAGTGGAGCATGGACAGAGAAGGGCATGGGCACACCACTGACCTGAGAGCATTGCTGTCTGCACCCAATCCAACTGGCTTCTTCTCTCAGGGACACCAAGGACCAGCATAGAGGTGCTGGTGGCCCCTGCTATGGTCTGACATATGATGTGGGTCTATTTAAACACCGAGGGTTTAAGCATATGGCCTGTCCATATTGTCCCTGGGGCGTTGATGCTGCCTGTAGCTATGGGGAGCTGCAAAGAAGTGGGCTGGCAGGGAGCAGAGCCCCCAGCTCCTTAGTGCTGCCCTGGCTGGGCACGTCTGGGAATCACTGTCTAGGGGACTATGATGGCTGTAACGTGTTCCTACCCGGGTCAGCATGTACCAAAGTCTGATGCTGATCCACAAAACGGAGCCTGGGCTGCCCCTGGTTGGCCCCTGAGCAGAAGAGACTTGCCCTGCTCATGTCCAGTGGAAAATCTCTCAGAGTAAATCAAGCACCTTGTGAACTGTTGCTGTTGTTTAGATGGATGTGAGATAGTTCAGCCTGGAGTCGAGTTCAGCCGCTGGGCTCCGTAAGTTTAACACATACAAATGCTGCTGAAGAGTTAATGGGAAACAGAGTGTGGAGGAAAATAAAGAAAGACCTTTTGAGGTCTCAGCTGCTCAGAGTAATATTTGGGTTTGGTGACTCTCCGTATCTTAGAGATGGGAATGCAGCAAAGCTCTTTCAGTCCAGAGTATACATGGAGCCCGACAAGATTGTGGGCTAATATCAACAAACCTTTTGGAAAAGCAGATCCTGTCTGCTCCAGCAAAGCCACAGTGTTATTTTTCTTTCAACAAATGTATTGAGACAATAATAATGCTGTGCAGATTGGTTGTCCCTGGCCTACATGATTTATTAGGAAACAGAAACAATTGCAGTTGCTGAAAAAAAGAAAAGAGCTTTGGACATGGATTTTTTTCCTCTTTCTATTTTCTTTTTTCCCCCTTGAATTCCTCATGAACTAAAAAAAGGCCACCTACTCTGGTCCCAGGAGAGGGGTTGCCTCCCTGCTTGCATGTCTTACTGGACCACCAACCCTGGGCTTGCTGCTTAAATATTTCAGTACTGGGGAAGAGGGGAAGAGTGAAATAGTGCTGGGGGGAGAGGTTGGGAGGAGGTGATACAGCCATAGAATAACATTCCCAGGCAGAGAAGCAGAGCAGGTCTGGAGGAGGAGACCTGCAATCTGTTCCTAGCTGTCGGTGACTCAGGGACAAGTTGCTTCCTCTCTCTGAGCCTCCCTTCCCCTTTATTTATCCTATTTATTTAGTGCAAAAGCTCTTGAGAGCGGTGCTGCTGGCTGCATGCATGCTGAGCTGGGGTCCTCAGCCCGGCTCATACCTGCAGGTGCAATCGAAGCACAAGAGCTGATTGTGGTTGCATGCTGCTCGCCGTCGCTGGTGGCACTCGGCTCCTGCCCCTTGGCTTCAGCAGAGGACAGCTTCACTTTAGAGTGGTTTTATTTGTCACCTCGTTGGCCATTAAGAAGGGGGAAGAGGCAGACAGGGCAGGCAAGCAGCTCCCCGGTGCCGGTAGCCTTCCCCTCACTGCTCAGAAGTTACAAAAGCCGTGAGTTAGTCGGTTTACAGAGCAGAGCATCACACTGTTTCTGGTGGATGCCCCCAGGCAGCCAACTGCTGGCTACAGCCATGCCCGCCTCGTCCCCACAACGCTGTTCCACACTTGCCCACCCTGCCTTTGCATGTCACGGGGGTAGACAAGCTTTTTTGCTGGAAGGCAAGGTCTCCTTGGGACCCGTGTGTCTGTAGACAAGCTTTTTTGCAAGGTCTCCTTGGGACCCGTGCGTTTGGGATGCTTCTCCATCAATGGGCAGTGGCCCCTGGGGGCAGTGAGATGCAGCCTTTCTGTAGCATGAGGTTTCCTCACCTCCCCGGCTTGCTGGCAGCCACCCAAAGCTCCGCAGGAGCTCCGGGGGGCCGTGTCCTCCCCCCGCACCCCGAGGCTGCCGCTGCAGCTCAGTTATGGCTCAGGCAGGCTGCCCGGCGCTGGGGCCGGCGGCCTGGCGCTGGCCTGGGAGCCGGGGGAGCTCACCGGCCTTGACAAGGGACGGCTGGAGGACGAGGCTGCTCCTCCACCGCGAAAGCCCCTGATGCAGATGTGTGGGGGGGTTCTGCTTGGGATGGGTGCGAGCAGCTCCCCAAAACGCCCCATGGGGATGAAGGAGGGCTGAGCTCCACCGCGTTGGGGCTGAGCCCAACCTCACACGGTCCTGCTTGCACCCACAGACCCACACTTCAGTTTTGCTGGGTTTTCTAAAAAGAAACCCATAGTTTTGGTTAATAAAGTGCAAGGGGCTCCCTTACAGCTCACCAAAGCGTCTCTGATTGCTTTATTGAGGCAGTGGGACCAGGTGCTTTGGCAGTGAACTGCCGACTGAGCGTCTGCACAAGTAAGTGATATCATCATGGTTTGCTTTGCCTTCAGAAATGACTAAACAGATTTTCTCTGGTTTCCAGTTGACCCCGTGGCTCGCTGTCGATGATGGGAGCAGGCTGTTGAGGTTTGAGTTAACGCTGCCCTGACCAGTCCTGAATCAACCTCAAAAACTGGAGATGGATTCAGCAGGTAGAGGGACGGAAGAAATCTGCATCCACTGAACCCAGCTCTCACTGTTATTAAATAAAGGATGGCTGGGAATCATCTCTGATTCATTCTCCAGCTGAAACACAAGTATTTTGCATTTGCCTGAAAGGATTAAGTTTTTAAAGCTCCTGCCCTTCTGGCTGGATGTTTTTCTCTGAGGGGTTAGTTAGCCTCAGCTCCCAATTTTAAAGGAAAAAAAAAAAAAAAAAGACTGGGGGGGTTGGATATGGTTTTCCTTTGTGATCTTTCTGTTCCATGTGTGTAGTCAGTGCAAATTAGCTATATTTGGTTATTACAGGGGGCTACAGGAGCCCTTCAATTGCTGTATTTGGTTCCTTTTCTCTTGGGTTTCACTGACATTTCAGATAGAAAATGAGCAGTTCCTTTCCCCTACAGATGTTTTCTGTTGGTCATAGTTGGGAAGAGACCTTAGATGCTAAATCCATGTGCTTCATTTGTGGTTCTTCTAGGCTTGTTTAAATCAGCGTGGGTCACAGGGCTTGCTTGGCTCTGGATGCTCCTGTCACTGGGGCACGTAGGGGTAGACCGCAGCGGGGGTCCTCGGCGTGGCTCTGGGAAGTGGAGCCCTCCCTCCCCTCCCTTCTTGCCTAAAAGAGGAGGTAGAGAAAAAATGAATCTCAGTGGCCAGACCCCCACAACATTTTTTAAATTTTCTATGGCTGCAGGGTGCCAGGTCCCTTCCCTCCTCAGCCCAGCCCTGCCAGATCGGCTAAAGCACAGACTGCTCAGATGAGCACAGCGGGTTCATGCCAGAGAGGTCCCAGGAGGAATGAAACGGATCCGGTTGTAACCACCCAGCTCGCTTTTCACCCCCAGCCTCTTTCTGTCAGCATCGGAAAGCTGCAGGCACGGGGCCATGTCGTTAGATGAAAAGGCTCGCGGGTGCACGCCATCCTCCCGTGGGCTGCAGGGCTTCCTCCGAGCTGGGAGCTGGATGGAGCAGGACTGCGGCGCTGGGCCAGACCTGCCTGTGCTTTTGTTTCACCTGCCAGTGTCGAATCTGCATGTCTGCTGCTACGGCCTTGAGCTCCGCTTCACCCCTGGACCAGCATCTTGTTAGATACAGGCCATGATGAAATGTGCTCCAGAACGAGGGAAGGGAAATACAGCTTTTTGTGCTGGCTCTGGGTAATTTCTCTCTTAATCCAGGCACATACACACATCCTGGAACATGATGGGATATTTGTGGGCTCCCAGGATTTTCCTGGGCTCCTGTGGGCTGCCTCCACTGAGCATCCATGCTTAAGGACACGTACGAGGTCTAAACATTGCTTGCATTTTGGGGAGAAAGATTATGTCAAAATTGCTTACAGGTTTTTCTTGGCTCACCAGAGAAGGTGCATCATCTTCACTGGTGCTAGCTGAAAACAGAGGAGCAACCAAAAGAAAGCTACAAGGCATAAATCATCTCTACATAACCAAGCACAGGTCTGGATTCCACTGCACTAGAATACAAAGGATGAAGAGAGTCCACAAGATCTTAAAATCTTTAAATAACGAAGTTATAAATAAAGCCTAGATGTTGCTGAACAACCTCCAAGTGATAAAGACTCACTCTGCCTTTGCTTTGGACTGGTACAATGGGAATGGAGAGTAGCCATCAGGCTATTGCAATGATTCAGTGGTTTGCAGCCTCCCAAGGCTGGCTGCCATCCTCAGACCCGCTCTCATACATATTTTTCATGAAAAGGCAGTAGCCTGCAGAGGCTCAGTGACCCAGGGTTATGGGTGCTGTACAGTTTCGAGACACTCAGCCAGACCTGAGGGGCCTTAAACCCCAAAACACCCAGTGGGGAGACAAGAAGCCTTTGAAGTTCCCCCAGTCCGCCCAAGCTGCAGAGCGGGGTTGTGAACCTTGTCATTCTCTGTGAGAATGTTGCTTTTACAATTAAAACCCACGCAAACCCCTGGCCCTCGCTACCACTTGTGTTACCCCGGCGAGATATCTGACATTTGAGACAGAATGGGAAGTCAAAGAATGTGAGGAATTTGGTGACTCAACATAGAGTTTATTATACCAGTCCTACCGTTTAAGCCCATGTAATGTAAAATTGTTTTATGGCATGTGGCACAGTTCTGTGGGTTAATTTATAAGCAAACAATAATTATTCAAATTGGACTTTTTTTCTGTGCCTACATAAACTTGTTATCTGTTTGGCAGCAGGGGATGCTGCAAAGAAACGCACATTTACATTTTTTGCATTGATGCTATTTGCTTTTCCTGGAGCAGCTCAATGGTGCATTGACTATGAGGGCTTACTACTGAACTTGATCTGGGAGTGGCATGGAGATAAGCCAAATGCTAAGAGAAAAGGAGCTCTTTGTGCTGAGATGCCAGTATATAAGGTCTCACTTTTAGGTCACACACTTGTTAAGGGTTCCTTCAAAGTGATGGATTCTTCTGCTAAAATTTAATGATGTCCGTTAAATCACAGGGTCATGAACCAGTGCATGTGCTGAAACTGGTTTGTCAAGGGACCATGAAGACAAGGCCTTGTGTCAGGAGACTTCCAAAGCAAATTGGATTTTCCACACAGCAATGGCTGCGTTTGAAGGTCTGTCAGTGGCCTGTAAAATTCTCCACCAGTGATAACAAGACAGACTTGCACTGAAGCAGTGCCACAAGCGTTACAGAACAATTCACTCCCCTCTCAGTACATAATAGCTTCTTGATCATCAGTCAAAGAAAGAATTATCCTAACCAGCAAACAGGCTGGAGGAGGCTCCCTCTCTGCCAGGAGATTATCCCAAAGTTCCTGGGTTAAATCTGCTGCGGAGAGCCTGAGGGTTTCTGGGAATGTCAGTCTGGAGCTGAGCGGTTGGGTAGGTGGATTTTAGGTTGGGTGCACAGAAAAGAATGAAGCAACTAGATGTCAAGACTTGTATTTCTGGGCAGCCCCATGGGGTCGCCTGGCCCTGCTGGTGTCCAGTCCCAGGACAAGTGCTGCTCAGGTACGTCTGTGCTGAAGGAAATGTGGAGCAGTGCAAGCATAGTTGGGTATCTGTGTGGACAAGTCACTCTCTGGTCTGATGCTAACCTGATCTCTGCCTGGGTTTTTCAGTCAGGGTGCTATGGAGGGGGGGTGCAGGGAATGACTTTACCTTCAGCATACTGTGAGATGGGGTCACTCGTGTGTTTAGGTACTCATCTGATGGGAGGAAGGCATGGGATGATCCTATTTCAGAAAAGGATTGGGTGGAAGAGGCTGAGCCTGCCTGCTCTCAGTCTATGGCGAGAAGAGTCTTAGAAGTCTTCCCTCCCTAACTTCTTTTCTATGCCTGCTCTCTTCTGGACATGGGTTGTGTGTCACCTGCTGGGTGGGAGATTCTACAGCTTGTGTGCAGATCCATAAACAGAGAGTTTTCTACCTTCTGTATTGTGACCCTTTAGGACAGGACTCTTTAATCATGATATCCTTCCACCCATCCCACAACTATTTATATAAGGATTACATACAACAAGCGTTTCCGACAGATTGCTAAAATTATTGAAGCAGAATAACCTCTAGCCCAGCCCCATTGGCTGTGTTGGAGTTGCAGGAAGGATGATTTGGCTCATTACATAACATCCTTAACTTCAATGGCTTGCGAGGCATCTTAATGTGGAGCCAGGAGGTCGGGGGTTCAACTTGAACTTAAACCTAATGCTAACAAATGGGGGAAGTTCCAGTTGTGATGGCAGTATATTTTAATGATGAGGTCATGTAAAATGTCTGTTAAAGATGACTTCTGTCCTAAGCGTGAGAAAACACAGTGAAAGCTAAAAGCCTCAAGGAAGACATCTCAGAAAATAGTCTAAATCCCAGTGGTCTGGTCAGCTCTTCTTTAGTTGTTTTTATTAAGAACTTCAATGTGATGGAGGAGGGATGCCATGGCTGCAATGTATTTTCAGAGCAGGTAACACCACCACACTTGATATTTGAGATTTGGGGCTCTTCATAAACCTTATGAAAGGATGATTTAGAGTCACATTCACTTTCATTATCTAATGTTGGTGTTCTTTTAAAGCCTGTTGACATATGAGCACTTTTTGAGCTCTAAAAAGACACATGTTGTCCTGCAGTGATGTTGCACCCATGCTGTAGCCCTCAGCTTGAGGTTCCCAGGAATCAGGAGAAGCTGGAGCAACCAGGGGACCTGAGCTGTAATTCCCTGCCTTCCCTGCATCTTCTGCTACCGTGGGCCAGCTCTTTAGCCTCAGTTTCTTCCTTTATACCGTGGTGTGATGATACCTTATGAAGATGAAGAGGATAATGTAAATGTTGAGAACAGTTGCTATAATTGGTTTGCTTCTCTGGGTTTCCTAATGGCCCATGTACATTTGTGGGTTGACCTGCCTGTTCCAATCATTCCACCATCTGTACTGAAGATTTCTTTGTAAAAACAGAAAATAAGTTTCTTTCTTCCTTCATCTCCAAAATAGTAAGGCCGGGTTTCTGTATTTTTGTCCCTTCCTTCACATACCAGGGAAGTCCGTTTTCCTCCCATTTCCCATTCCATGAATTTTAATTGATTTTACAAGTAATCAATCTAAGGCAAGCTGTTGGGAATGCAGCCTGAATCATTCATACTGAATCCACAAAATACCTGCCTGCACTATTGCTGCTGGTCTCAAGGCTGGATTCCAGCCATTCTCACAGCAGTTTGGCTGAACTGGTTTTAATAGCAGTTTGGAGGCAAACGGCCCTTGTGCTGACAGTGTTATGTACTTAACCATGCCCTCCCCAAGCCTCAGCTTGTGTTGCCACCTCCGAAAGCAGAGGGGAGTTCAAGCCCATCTGGCCCTGACCTTTCAGCTGAGATTTCCACCGTGAAGATGGGTAGTTCCTGATTTCTCACCAGGGGAAGCTGCAGGCAGATAAATAAATATCGGAGTGTTTTGGAACAAGAGATCTGCCATCAATTTGCCTGTGTTAGCTGTAGGAAAGCCAAGAGCTCCTTCCCGGGCCAGCAGCCTGGTCTCAGGCTGATGCTGGACGGGGGAACACATCGGTCACGCATACACTGTCCACTGGCTTCACAGGCTGAGCCTGGATTGAGTGATGGGGAAGGCAGTTCTGGTTCCACCCAGTCTCTGAAGGATTTGATATATTTTACTGCCAAAAGAAAGCAGCATAAATCATCTCTGAGTGAGGAGCTCTCTGGCTCCCTTGGAGGGAAAGTGCAGTTAGGGTGGGGCAAGAGGACACAAGGGTGCAACATTGCTTTTAGACTGGTGTGGTATAAAAATCCCCTCCAAGCTGCCTTCAGCCCAATAAAATCTGGGAGGTGGGTGGCTCTGTCAAGGCAGAGCCAAGTGATTTCTTGGAAGAGAGGGTGCCTGGAGACCGCTGCTGGGGTGATGCTGCACGGAACCCGGGATGGCCTAGGGGTTTATCCTGTTTCCAGTGCGATGTGTGTGCATGTTTATGAAATCTGTCTCCCTGGGTGATGTCATGACATGATGAGAAACTGGGTCATAAATTAAAGGAAGAAAAAAAAAAAATATAGACCCCACTGTGGGTCAGATGCTGGCAATAAATTCAGATAACAGCTCATCAGTGCCTCTTCCCTTGTTCTTGTATGTGTATGCATTTTTTTTTTTTCCAGTTGGGAGAAGAGCTGGTGAAAAAGCAGCTGTTTTTTATTTGTTCTCCATCCACATCTGATTAGATAGTCCTCCTTCTGCCCACTGAGACGTGCTCGGGAACTCTCCCAGCCCCTATGCGCACTCATTTCCTTGGGCATCAAGGAGTTTAAGACTGTTGGAGCTTTGTTTCACAAGCTGACAGCATTTCAGATGTACAAAGGGCTCCTTCATGATCACAGGGCTCAGGTCCCACCGGCCCAGAGGGCATGGCCAGATCCTGTGGTGGGGCTGTCTATGAGGTGCTATGGGTTTGGGCCTGGGAAGGCAGCAGTGGAGATGTATTTCTCTCCCTGACATTAAGCTATTAATTTGTTTTTAGGCAGTTCTGGGGCTCTGCAGCCTAGGAGGAGGGTAGTTTCCCTCCAGGCTCTGTGAATGTGCTCACCACTGAGGCTGATGGGGAAGCAGCCGTGCTGTAATGAGGAAAGCAGGTTGTGGTTTTGGACCAGTGGGAGAAGACAACATAACGGTTAGGTGCGTAGTGTGTGTGTGGGAGAAACCAGGGTGAGGGCAGGGACATCTGTACCCCTAAATGTATTTCTTATTAAAGGCTAAACAAGGAAAACAGTGAGCTTCTGCCTTGTTAAAGCCAATGTCCTGTCAGCTCCACTGAACTTCAGATCAGACATTTCCATCAGGTTTCTTCACAGCATGCTACTGGAGGACTCTCCCATTGAAGCATTTTGCAGGCAGATGTCTTCTTTCGGGAGTGTTTTGCTCAGGGCAAGAAGACTGTTCTGGTCCTGTCCTGCCTCTGCCTTCCCTTCCTCTTGCTATGCTACTGGTTGGCAAAATTAAGATGTCTGGTCCTTCTCTTCTCCTCCTCCTGCTGCAGCTGCCAGTTGGTGTCTGGATCCTTAGTGCAGACATAAACCATTAGCAAAGGTGGTTAGTCATGGGATGGATGAGCCTGTTATCAAAACAAAACTTTGAACCAGAGCTTCCCTGGTCAGCAGCCCTCCTCAAGCACAAAGAAAAGGACAGATAAGCTTATCTGAGCCTGAGAACTTTTTTTTTTTTTTTTTTGCTAGGTGGGAAGGGGATCTCCTGTTACAAGTCTGAAGCTGTGATGTTGAGCTCCCGGTGCTGTGCCTGGGCAAGTCCTGACCGCGCTCCCCCATCATGTGCTGAGAAGTGAACTTGCAGCTCACGTAACCCTCACCTGTTAACCGGTGGGGGTTATGGGCTCTGTGGCTTTGCCTCAGGTTCCCAAGAGAATTTCTGGGAGTCCCCAGTTAAATCCTGTGCAGAGGATGAGTGGGGATTGCAGAGCCCCTGAAGCAGAGGTTCTTGGAGAAGAGGGAGAGGGATGTGACCCTCCTGTATGTCAAATGCAAACATGGAAATTATAAGGTGGGAAACATTCTTGAACATGTCTCAGAAACAAGTTTTCTTTGGGTCAGCTTAAATTTCTGGCAAAAATTCACAGCTGATTTTGTTCCAGACTTGTTTCTCCATTCCCTTTTATCCATGCAGCTTGCATGCTAAAAGCCGTGGGGGCAATTCAACCCCATGCAGAGGAGCAGCCAGTGTCCATGCATCCCTCAGATGTGTGCTGTGCCCTGGAGGTTTCCATGACATGCAGGGTGCAGCCAAGGGGAGGGCAAGGAGGGGTTTACCTTGCCCAGATGCTGGGGATGACACAAAACTTGGCCCATGTTACAGCTGCTCTGGCCTGCAGTGACCATGTTGGTGCAAAACCTCCATCTGACTCTGTATCAACAAGTTCAGTTTCGAAAAGGATAAATTGTTTTATTTTACCAAAGCTTTATGAGATAGTGGGGTTTCCGGATAGGATCTGCAATGCTCAGGTTCAGGTATCAGTTGCATAATTTCCTGTGTTATTTCAACACTCTAGTCTTTTTTCCTTTTCTGTCTTTCTTTTTTTTTTTTTTTTTTTTTTCATGAGCTTCTTTGCATACTGGATAAGTCTTATATAAGCATATGTTGGGTTGGAATTTTTTTTTTTAAGTATTTTTTTTGGCAGAGAACTGCTGGCACATGATACAGCACTCAGAGCCATCAACCGTAGCTGTGATACAGATGTTCATTGCCTGTATAATCTTTCTCATATCAAGCAATTACCCTGAGCCAATTTCTTTATTTTAAGCACCTTGTTGTGGGAACAGAGTTGTAAATGCATGAATTACTGAGTTCCCCTATACTGTTTTACAGCAGACAAACAAAAAAAATCAGCAAAGGGTCTCAGTGAAAATCAAACACGCAGAGTGCTTTAGATAAGAAAGGACAGTCACTAACAGAGACCTTAAAAAAAAAGAAGTCCCTCTCGAAAGAGATACACTGGAGGAGTGCCAATAGCACATAGCTGTGTGGAGACTAAATAAAACCAGGTGAGTTTCCTGCCATTGTGGAATATCAAATGTGATTTCCATTTGTGATGGACGTGCTGTTTCTGCCAAGATCATCTGGAGGTTTTCAGTTTAGGACTTATTATTTTTGTTGGCCTAATACAGAGCTACAGCCCAGAGCGCTAAAAGGGAACATTGCAGCAGTGACATTCACAGCAGATGAAGAAAAATGCCTTTATCAGAATGAAAGGCTCTTCCTGGGAGAAGACTTTTCTCCTATCATCAGTATAGGTGTTAGGATTACTTCTAATGCAAAACAAATAGGAAAATCTAATGAGAGGAAACAATGCATTAGCATTCATCCTTGCTCCAGAGCTACCAGGTAACATCCTTCCAAATTAAGAATCTGGCTCAGTCCAAAAATATAATTCAAAAACTAGGTGTGAACCTGAGATCTAGATCAGGCTGTTTTGCACTTCTAAAGTGATACAAAGAGGCTGGCAAGGTGCCTTATAACAACAACAAAAAAAAATCAGAGAAGGTTCCTCTCTCCCAGAGTGATGTGCATGGGTGGAGCAGAGTTGGAAGGGGCCCTCCTGCAGCCGCAGCGTGTCGGGACAGGGGGATCTGCCCCGGGTTTGCTTTGCCACAGGCTCAGAGCGGAGCTGCGGGCCACGGCGGGTGTGTGTCACTGCCGCGATGCTCAGCTCCTCTCTGCCCATTTCGTCCTCCTCCAGCTCGGGAGCCTCAGGACCTTGGTGCTGTTCTGCTCCATGAAGTGGAGCACAGTTGCCATGAAGACGTGCTCAGGGGTGCCCACCGGTCCAGTTGTGAAGTACATGCTAATGGAGCATCACATGTGCAGGAAATTTGGGAGGAGCGCTTTGCTGCAGCTTGGAGTGCACCAAGTTCACTTGAGCGAATGCTCGAGGGATTGCCTGGAGCAAGGCCCAAAGGGGGATCCACTTACATGAATAACAACAATATGCAGTAAAAATAGTTAATGATAATGACGTTCTGAAAGGGATGTTAAACTCAAAGCTTCAGGGCCAAGCAATCTGCAGCTCTAGAAAGTCAGTGTTAAATATTACGCGCTGGAAAATGAGTCCAGATCTGCTACTGGCTCAGGTGGCTGGAGCCCTGAGACATAATGGTCTCCTGGTATCGTGAATCGGGCATTTTTGAGGTTTTTGCAGATGGACTTGAGCTGATTCCTGAGCAACAGTTGTTTACTTATACAAATGCCATGTAACTGAACACCAGCTTGCTTGTAAGAGATCTTTTAAAACAGGGGCTTGTAAGGAGGGCAGCCTCCCAGCAAAATCCATACCTAGTTTGGGAACGGTACAGTCATTTACATGCTCTGTGCCTCTCACCTGAGGTATAAATTCCTCCTCTTAGAAAGTAAGTCATTAAAATCTTGTTTGGGTGGCCATGGACTAGGGAAGAAGGAGAAGAAAGTGCAGATATGACAACCCATCGTGGTCCTTTCCAGCTGCCCAGGTTGTGTTCTCTTACCATGGAGTGGTGACAACAAGCAGCTACTGGATATACTGGTGCAGTAGTTATGGGTGGGAGTGAAAAAAGAAATATGGGGGCACCTGTCATTCGCAGGTGGGTGAATGCACTCGTTACTCAGTCCTGTGTCTCACAGTGCACATGAAGCATCTGAGCCAGACCTGGTGTGACCTGAGATGCTGGGATCCAGCCTGTGCCTCTGGAGCATGGCCCTGAGGTGTGTGGTATGTGGAGGTGCCAGACTCAGAGGGAACACTGGGGGCTTTGACCTGCCTCTGAAGAGAAAGGGGATGTGGGCCAGAGCAAGACCTGGACATTCCCTGAATGTTTTCGTCCTGCTGCAGGGATCTTTGCTGTGCCCAAGGTCATCCTACATAGAGGTGGCACTGCTACTGCCATCCTGCTGGGAAGTTTCTTTCCCTGCAAAGCCAAATTCCCCGACTGGTCCATGTCCCTATGCCATTGCTTGGCTCCAGAAGAAGCTATGACCAGCCCATCCCATCTGCTCTCCACAGCCACCTTCTGAGAGTCACTACATCTGATCCAATTGTTTGGTTCTGTTTTTCCCTAATCCGTTCTGAGTTAAACTGTAGGAAATTATTAGAAATAGGAAAAGATAGTAACACAGTTCATATGTTGGGGAAGGGGTAATGACACAGACAAGGAGAGATGAAGCATTAGAGGGGGCAGTGATTCCTGCAGCTGGAACAGGCTGAGGGGAGCACTCACGTAACTGGCACCCCAAAAGCATATATGACTCTGGTGTGTGGCTCCAGGTGTTGGCATGCAAGGGTTCTTTAGCCCCAATCCCACCATTGCAGCTCAACAGGAGTGAAACTACTTTCTTCACCAGTCTGAAGCCATCTGAAGACTGCAGAGCAGTTCAGCTCCCCGACCCAGACCCAGGAGAGCAGCTGCTGCAGGGGAAAGGACAGGAGTGGTCACCCTGGCCTTGAGGCCATAGGAGATCTGGTAGGACAGTGGTGTTAGGGTCGGCCAAAAGAAATGGAATAATTCAAAAAATGCAATGGCTGCAGAAGGGGCTGAAACAGTATGCTTTCTACCTACCCTCCTCACATCTGGGTTCTCGGCACCCTCCCACCAGCCCCTTGCTGGGCCTAGGATCAAGAGGGATTATGTAGATATTTGCTTGCTATTCTGAAGTTATTCAATTGCTCCTGGAATAGCTGAGTCTGAGCCGGGATTTTGTAGGGATTTTGCAAGAGCCTCTGTAATGGACAGAAGTTGTTCACTCCTCAGGAATTCTCCAGGCTCAGCGGTCTAAGGAAGGTTCATCTGTCAACAATTGTTGATGATGTTGGTTAGCACCAGCTCTTCCCTTTGACAGATCATGCTACTCTCTTCCAGGAGTTTCATTTACAGGACACTTCTGTCAGCCTGCTTCTTCCTAGATAGAAAAGCCAAAAACCAGTCTGTTCCTTCTCCTCACCAGATTCATAATGTCATTTCTTCAGAGACAGGTTCTCATCTGTGCTGAACCTTGGTGGAAGCTTGCTGATTTTTTTCTCCATTTCTTCGCCAAACCATTCTTGCTCTGCATGTATTGTTGGGAGATGTGTGAAAATTTGCCATGTGTTTTTCCTAAAAAGATAGTAGGGAATAGGTGCATTTGGAAACGTGGGTCTCGTTTTGACTATTTTTCCTTTTCCCCTGAAAGTGAAGAACTGTGAAGCAGGCTCAAAGCAAGTTTGGCTTGCTAGAAGCCAAAGGTAAAACATCCACAGCCCTCCCTGAGAGGGCATAAACTGTGTTTATGGTTATGCTGTTGCAGCAGGCGCAACTCCTTTGTGTCTCACAGAGTTTAGTAGCTGTTCTGCCATCATTGCTCTTTGAAATGAGAGAGCAAAATTAATTTCAGGAGAGAAATAAATGGATTTAGAGCAAGGATGAGTTTGGCTTCTTGTGCCACAGGAATGCAAGAAATCACCAAGCAAAAGAAAGAAAGACCATGCAAACCTCATATAAATCTGGGAAGAAATTTTAATCTGAAATACTCCAGTACTGACCTTCACTGATGCTCCCCTTCATCTCATTGGTATTTCATTCTTCTTAAACCCAGCCCCACCTCTTCAGTGAAGTCAATTCTTGTACAAACAGGAAAGCAGACTCCCTTCCCACTAATTTAGGTGGTGTTTCCAGTCAGTGACCAGAGGACACAGGGGCAGGGAGGTATGTTTGCCTCCAGGACCAGGTTTGAGGCTGGTCTGGAAGAGATTAATTCCACAGGCAGGCAGATCTAGCTCTTCCCAGGTGTCAAATTCAGAGCCAGTTTAGGGGCAAATTCAGAAATTTCATCTGGCTGTCCTGTGGGGAACTGATTTATGGTCCTGACTGTTTCACCTCATGCCATGCATCCAGGAGTGTCCAAGTGTCGGACTCTTACCACTGACCCCCCATGAGTACAATTTCTCAAAGACTGTACTGGATGTAAGTCAATCCCATTTCAATTTAATGAAGTAAAATTAAACACGGTATCTGGGACCAACTTACCTGGATCTTCTCCTTCCCCCGTGACTGTCACAACTCTTGCAGCAGCATCTGAGATTATCCAAGCATCTGGGGGCCCAGGTTTTGCCGCTGCCTTTGATCTTGTGCTACCCAGCCAAGATGTAAACTGGCAGAGGCCACACTGGAGGCAGGAGGAAAATGTGAGCTTGTTCCACCTCTTCAGGTTGAACGAGCAGGACAGGAGGTGAATTTAGGAAAATAAGCAGCTTGTAGGGATGGTGGAAGGACAAGGGCTGGAAGGAGCTGATTGGGGCTGAGGTGGGATGGCAGTGAAGGTGGAAGTGATCAGGGAAACCCCTTGTAAAAGCAGCCAGGGTGGCTTAGGTGCTTCTATAGCATTTTGCCTAATGGGAACAAAAAGGAGCCAGAATAGGGCTGGAGGGTCTGCTGGCCTCAAACAGTCAAGCTGGAAACCTGGGCAAGCTGGTGTGGAAGTCACTGGAATATTTTGAAGGTCTTTTTTACCTAAAGGCTAGGACAACTAGACTGTGCAATCCAATTTCTAAGGAGAGGCATAAACCACAGTTTGTGCCTAGGAAATGGACTGGAAAAGCTAAAAGAGGGACCAGCAGTGCAGCCTTGTTAGGCTAAGGTGAGCTAAACACAGGACAGTGATGGGGGCCCAGCGTGGGAGCCTGGAACTGGTTGTTAGAGGGAACCCTTGCAGGGTCTGGGGTAGGGGGGTTGCACTGTGCCACTCTGGAGCAGGGCAGAGCACACATTAACAGGGTATGGTGGGAAAGAGCTCTTTCCAGTGCTGCTGGCTTGACTTGTATGCAAGTTCAGTGGGAATGGGCAGTGTAATTACAACAAAGAAGTTGTCCTGATGGACCAGAAAAGTCTTCGGGCATGCTTTTTTCATGGAAGGCCAGTTTCATCCTATTATAACCCAGAGTACACCTCCTAGGTGCAGAGCTTGCTGGCAATGCATATAAAGGCAAATAACCACAAGGAATGTGGCCATTTAAATTTCAGTTTTTATAACCTGCAAAAAGTGAAATGGGAAAACACTCAGCCGACATTCCAGACCAGAAGGTTTTCTCCACACAGATCTGGCGCATGCACCCAGCCTGCTCCTGACACACTTCCAAGAATCCCTGTCTGAGTCCCCAAACCCCCCCCCAACCACTCGGTGTCAAGAAGAGGCCAATTCAAGACCCAGCACACGCGGCCTGTGCTGTTCACATTTCCAGATTCTGAATCATTTCCTCCATTCACGCAGACGTCTCTCTCCATCTGGGTTTGGTCCCATCCAGCTCTCCAATTTCTTCGCTTCCTGAGCCGTGCAGGCCTTGAGTGCTGCCCTGGCTGTGTTACCGTGGCTGGAGATGAGTCTCTGGTGGGCTGCCAGCAGAAGCATCCCTTGGTGCTGCTGGGTTCGGCTATGGAAGAAGTCAGCTGCCGTTGCTGCCTCTCTTGGGACAGGGTAGGTAGAGGGTCTCCAGGGAGACATTGTGTACAACCCAATTTGGGAGAACAGACAGAAATCTCTTCCCCAAGTGCTGGGTTTATCCTGGGGTGACCTCTCAGTTTATCCGCAGTAGGACCCCCTTGGATAACTCCTCCCAGTGCTCCCAGACCCATGAGATGGACACAGCTCTGGGCGCAGAGCTTGGTGGGAGGAAGAGATGGGGACAAGGTGGTGAAATCCCCAACAAAGGGTGACTGTTGGCCTGGCCTGGGAAAGAGGGATGCCCTCAACCCTTGCACGGCTGCCCCGAGCACTGGCACGGCTGGCAACGTGCTCGCTGCCGGATACAGGCTAGGAGGGACGTGGGCTGGGATTTATCTGCTTCCTTTCAAGTCCTTTCCTCTGCTCACACCCTTGTACTTCCCCTCCATGCACAACTACTCCGATATATTGCAGCTAGGTCGTGGAAAAGCATAAACAGAAAGATTAAAAGTAGTAATCTTCACTAGATCCTGTGTATCTCTTAATGGCCTTAGAGCAAGGAGAAAATAGTTTGGGTTTGTGGTGCATGAAGGTGCAGGAGTATTCAAACTGCGAGCTGCAAGGGCAGTGCGCACACGACCCAGAAATACTCTGGCTGATGCCTAGAGGAAGAACTGTCTTTTACAACTGATCAGCTGCCAGAAATCCTGTTTGACTTTGCTGGCCTCTCTCTGCGTTGTCCAGCACACTAGATACATTCTGGAGCATTTGCATCTGGGTTTCCACTAAATAGACATAATCAGACCTTTGAGGATTTAAGTATTTGAGAAGGCAACCTGTCCTTTATTGAGAAGGTAAAATGTTTGCAGAAGAGGAAGTGAAAACAACATGGAAAAAGGTGAAATCACTGACTTCAGAGGAGTTTGTCATTAAAATCTCTGGGTTTCCCTGTGGTAATTAACAGATTGGCACAACCACATGGACGATAGGTACTGCTGTGTCACTTGTGAAAAACGAGCTGGTTAGAGGAAACTGAAACATATTCATTTCTTGAAAACGTTATGTGGCATGCATGAAACACGAGGTGCCCGTGCCTGCCTGGCAGGAGCTGGTGGGCCAGGGCTTATCACCGGGAGCAGCCAGGGCTCCCCAGGTCCCCGGGCCAAGTGCTATTTTGGCTTGGCCAAAACAAATGGCAGTTTCCCCTCTCTTTGCAAGTTTTAAAACATAGGTTGTCATGTGAAGGAAATTGTGCACGACGATGATGAATGGTTGTGAAATACTATTTGCCAGAAATATTTCTGGATTCTGCAATTTAGTTGCAAATTACAGAACTCCAAACGCAGCCTTATGGGGAGGATAAAACCAATCTTCCCCAGCTATGCTGGCAGTCATACCCCTCTCTTCCCTTTTCCTTCACCCACCTCACTCCACCCAGCCATTTTTAGCTCTGGGGCATTTTCAGAAGACAACATTCACCGTCCGACAGCCACTGCCGGGTCCTCAACTGGGATAAACTGCACAAGTTTGGCTGCAAGCAGATGAGCTCTGACAGCTCACATCTGCTGGCGGTCTGGCCCCGCACCCCTTCTGAGCTATTTCAAGATGAGCAAAATGGATTCGTTGGAAATTGCGGGTTAGTTCAGCAGTCTTGGCTATCATGCTGGATGGCGCTGAAGTAGGCATAGCAACAGGAAAGGAATGTTCCCTGTAAAAAGATAACTGTGCTTTGCCGAGGACGTGGAACAGTAAAGTTTGTTAAAGCAATCAGTATGTGTCATAATGTTTATTTAACTGAGAGCAGGGACGATGGAAAAGCATTGCAGCTGTGGAGAAACCCAAGAGTGCTAAGGAGAGGGATGGGGAGTGTAGATTTAGTAGCTGTCTTCCCTTGAAAAAGAAAACAAGCTGTGCTATCAAACAATCGATGGGGCAGATAGCAGGAGAGCACACAAGGTAGCTGCTGACTGCTAGCTCTTCTGAAGGGGTGAGGTTAGAGTTTTATTATCTGAAGTTCACTTTCAGGTTAACAGCTTTGAGGATGTGGTTGCAACTCTAAAGGGAACAAAATTTAATTCTTTTCTAAACATAAGCTATTTCTGTTTGAAGGCAGATAACCTTTTTGGCTGTGTTATTTGCCAGTGGTAGATAGAAAGATTGGAGCAGTAGAGTGATGCTTGAATTCCTCCAGCAAATAAAAGGGGATAACTTGACACCATGGAGTCAATGTGGGGCCAAATTCTGCTTTAGCCCATTTCCTGGGGAGCCCTTGCAAAGAGTAGCTCTGGTGTGACTCCTTCTGCAGGAGGCCAAAGCAAGGCCGAAACAGGACGCCCGATAATTCGTACAGCAATAGATGAAATCAAATACTCAGCCCAGTGCTCTGGCAGTGGGATCTGTTAGGCTGCAGAGCAGTGCCAAGGGATGTGGGAAACTTGATGGGCTTGCTGCAAGAAGCAGAATTTTTCCACCAAAAAAAAAAAAAAAAAAAAAAAAAGCTACAAATTTTGACTCATTTTTTTAACAGAAGTTCAAACTGCTTTTGGTCAACATTGGCAATGATGCAACTTTGGGGGTTTTGTTTTTCTTATTGTATTTTAGTTGAAGGCAACGTTTTCTATCAATAAGGGGAAAATATTTTCTCAGTTGTTCTTGGGCCATCTAACACTTAGTCAGCCAAAGTACAGGCAATATATTGAGTAGGAAACAACGCTGCGTTGGCTGCCCAGGAGCGAGCCATCCTCTTCCCCCCCCAGCTCCCTGTGTTGGTGTGTGAATGAAGCCTTGCAGAGCCCTCCCCATCTCAGATGCAGGACAGTGGCTACCTCCAAACCTGCTCTCCTATTTTCTCAAAATATACAGCCCCTGTGAGACCTACCACTCAGTTCTGCCTTCACCAGGGAGCTGGCACATACGTCTTTCCCCCAGGGATCTGCAGGAGCAGCCCTGTAACATACATTGCTTTTCTTCTGCTCCTCTCTCTGCCGGATCAACCGCTATCTCTGTAACACACTCCAGGCTTCCTGGTCACCCTGCAGAAAAAAAACATAAAGCCCATTTCAGAGACCAAATTGCCCATAATTTACATGCCTCTCCTCACTTTGAAACGCAAGACGGCTGATGATAACATCGGGAGTGACAGAAGTGGTATCTGTTGCTAATTACAAGCTGACATTATGGTCAAGCAGAGCCATGAGGCCCATAAAAAGCTTATTCAAAGTTTCTTTTCTCCCACTTCAAACACAGGCTGGACACAATGCCAGGCATTTTCCACCTTCAGAAGGAGCACTCCCTCTGAGCTGGCCTGGCGGGCTCCTTCAGGAGAAAAATTGCTCAAAGAAATAGCAGAGGTTACAACAGCCTGGTCCTCACATGGACTGAGCTGACCCTTTAATGATGAAATTTGTTCATCTTTCATGGAGAAAAACAATAGCCATTTTGATTTCCAAAACACCTTCCCCCTCACAGGCTCTTTCAAGCTGTCCTAAAGGCTGTGCTCCTGCAGCACACCCGGGAAGGGTCACCACTGCCCGCTGCTCAACTGAGGCATGAAAGGGTGCAGTGGGGAGCCCGGGGTTGCTCCACGATGGAGGAGCATGGCATGGGTGCCTCAGTCTCCTTACTCCAGCCACCAACCTGCCTGCCTCACTAGAACTGGGGACTCAGAAGTGCTGATGTCTCTGTTTTCTTGCTGTGACGGCCACACATGCTGTTCCTAGCACTGTGCTCCCGAAAATTTGTTTTTTCCACCCTGCTGTTTTTTTTCAAGCACTACTCTCCCCTGCACAGTTCTTGCTGATGCTTGTCTCGTGGCTGCTCACAGGACTTCTGTTTTTCTGTTTCTGAGGCTGTCAGCTTTCATGAATGCTGACCTTCAAGCAAGTGCTCCTATTGAGAAGTCATTGCTTCACTTCTGGCTGTGCACAGAGCGCTCTCCCACCCCACATCTCCAGCAAAGCTGATTCTGCAACCCCGTGGCTGTGTGGCATCTCCCTGCACCCAAACCTGCATCTGCTCTACCTCTGCTCAGTACAAAGAGCAGCGCGGGCTCCTCGACAGCCTGTTTCAAACATTAATTAAGTTGACACAAGGCTGTGCAGGGATATTATTGCCCATTTAAACCCACCTTATCTCATGCTGGGATGTAACACAGGGTGTGTGAGTACAGCTGAATTACACATGGTAAATTAAGAGACCCCAGTGGATAGTCCCTCTGTGACTGATACAAACATGAGCCCAAAAGTCCCTCATGTGCTGTTGGGGTCTGTGCTTCACTTGATTCATGCAGGCTTTCTCTAAGTATTTGCTACTGGCCAATAAAAGTCCTGGTATAGCACAACAGGGCTTTATCTGACCTGGAGCAGTAGCTGATAGTTCACATTGATACCTAAATAATCCCTGTAACCGAAGTGGACGTGACTTCACCTTTCTAAGTCTGAAACACGGAGCTTCTGAAGTGAACTTAATTTGCTCGTGGAGACGTGGCACCAAGCAGTGAAAAGGGGGAGGCAAGCAGCAGTTCTCTAGGGGCAGGAATATGTGGTAAATCCCCTGACCTGCAGTGAGAGCACCACAAAAGGGGCACTGGCTGGCCGAAGAGTGTGGACAAGGGCACTGAACTGCTTTAGGCAAACAGCTTTTTCAACTGAGGGTTCAAACTGGAGTGTGGGTCTGCTGGGGCTTGTGAGCAGTGTTAGTGGGGCTGCAGAGCTGGTTCCTCCTGCCTCGTGGCTGCGGTGGGGCTGCAGGAGCTCATGGGGCAGTTTGCTCTTTCTGCAGCCCTGACAGTCTGTGAGGGAGGGGGGAGCAAGGCAGGACAGGGCTTGGGGTTCCCCTAACCTGGATGCAGGCTCTGGGGTGTGCAGGTTGGAAATGGTGCACAGGCCTTTCTAATGTCACTTTTCTGTAGTCTGAGGGAAGCAGGATGTGGAAACACGTCCTCTGCCTTCCCCATGTGCAAGGAGTCCCCCGTCATCCCTGGCCCCAGAGCAAATCCTTCGTGTTAGCCCTGAAAACTGGGGAGAGCTTCCCTCGCAGGGGGAGGTAGTGTTGCAGGGGATGGGGAGCGATACAGTGAGGCAGCTGCTCCCCCAGTCCATAACCCAGAGTGATGAAAACAGGGAGCTGTGGTTGGTCTCTTTTCCCAACAAGAGGAAAAGGCCTCAAGTTGTGCCAGGGGAGGTTTAGGTTGGATATTAGGAAAAATTTACTGACAAAAAGGGTTATCAAACACTGGAACAGGCTGCCTGGGGAAGTGGTTGAGTCACCATCCCTGGAGGTATTTAAAACACGTGTAGATGTGGCACTTAGGGACATGGCTTAGTGGTGGACTTGGCAGTGTTATGTTTATGGTTGGACTTCATGATCTTAAAGGTCTTTTCCAACCTAAATGCTTCTCTGAGTCCTATGCCTAGTGGGACCTCTATCAGATACCATTACAATTGATGATTAAAATCCCATTAAATCTCCCCACTATACTTTTCGGACTTTGCCACAGCCCAAACTGAATTCCTTCTTTCATCCTAAGGACAAACCCAAGCTTGGTGCCACTTGTTTCTCTGGTGTAACCTTCATTTCTTTCTTGCAGCCTCTGGCCTTGGCTGGACGCTGCTGTGTAGGCAGAAAAATTCATCCAGACCGCATTTTCACAGTGACATTATGTGGCGCTCCATGGAGCTCCTTTTGGGACCTTTCTCCATTGTCTGCTGTGGAAAAAGCGTCTTCACTCCCAGCCTATGGAAAGAGGGACCAAAAATAAGGCTTAGGAGACACAGCAGCCAATGGGCAACGGATCCTGCACTACAAACCTAGTTCCAGCAAGAAGTAAAGGAGAGTGTTTCCGACCAAAATGTGCAAGTACCTCAACTACGCAGTGGGGAGCAGGGCCAACGCAAAGAGCTCTCTGCACCCTGCCTGGTGGGGGTAAATAAAGCCCCCTGTAGAAAGGTTGCTGGCCTGAATTTCCAAGTATTCATTCCGTTTCTCAGATTCAGATTGCAGTGCTGCCCCCAGCCCCCAAGCCTGCCCGGCAGCATCCCTGCAAAGGAGATGTCCCCCAGTGCCACTGCATTGTATCTCAGTGGTTTGAGCTCTGCCTGCGAGAGGCATTTTGTAAAGTTTCTGCTGTCCCAGCACCCTGCAAGGAGCATGCGGATCTCCGGCAACTCCTCAGAGGTGTGCCAACGATTGCATCAGGGGTTTGGATGCTGAAGCCATAAAGCCTGGCAGAGGTTTTGCTGTTAAATGTAAGGGTGGGAAAGTTATCTTGTTTACTGATGGTAATAGGAGAGGAGGCCCATCAGTACAAACCTCCACAAGTGCCAGTCTGCAATCCTCCTGGCAAATAGGGGTTGCCCATCACAGCAGAGAAGGGCATGGTGGGGTGGGCTCCTTTCAAGAGCAAAATCTTGTGGGCCTTTTCCAGTTGCAGGGGAGGTCACTTGACAAGCACCAGGAAGATCTGTTGTGAGATTTGCTTGGTTTACGCAATTCATAATGAATGGCTCATTGGCAGCTGCACTGTGCAGATAAACCTTGCCCTTCCAGAGGAGGATGGACAGAACTTGCTGCATTGGGCTCGGTTGGCACAAATCACACAGTAGTTTATCTCATCAAACTCAAGCATGAAAACTGATGACTCGGGCTAACTCCACCCTGGGAGCTTTTGCCAGAAGAGTAATGTCAGTCGGGGCGTGGAGCCTTGGGTTTCTTTGGTGGCATTTTCACATAGACTAAGAGCTCTGACAGATGGCCTCACTGCAGATGCTGAAGCCTTCACTTTCCTTAGGGACCCATCTCATCCCTCCAGCAGGATTTCTGTCCCTCAGCTCCTCACCTCCTGCAGTTAACTCCCCCTGCAAGGAGGCTGGCTGGTGCTGCAGTGCCTAAATCAGGAACAGCTAAGGGGCAAGCAGAAGCTCCCCTGCTTTGGGAGCAGATGTCTCCAAGTTGTGGAGTGGTTGCACAGAGCAGGTGTGTGTGTTTGTGCCTTAAGTTGCTGCAGCTGTGGAGTTGGTGCAAATGAGTGAGAGCTGAAATGCTCCAGCTAAACTGCCACAGAAGACTTTGCTCGAAGAGTTTATTTAGTTTGCTGAGCTGGTATAAAACTGTAGGTAGGACTAAGCATGCTCTTTCTGTAGAAATTTCAGCCTAAGCTAATTACTGTGGCCCTGCCATGTTAGTGTTGTTCTTTGGTCACCTGTGATGTGCTGAGAATGTGCTGCTGATGGGGAGCGCTGCTGCCCTGGGCTCTGCTGCCACTGGCTTGCAGGAGGTGGGCAGGTGGGGGTGTGGGGCCTGGCAAGGAGGTGGGAGCCCACTTCTCTCTTTCGGGTCTATTGACTGAATTAAGCCACCCCACCTGCAAGGTCATCCCTGCTTGCTCGCAGCAGGGAGGTGCTATGGGTAAGTGCCTAGGAGCTGCGTGTCTGGGGGGGTCGGTTGGGGATGGGGTCATGCAGCGGTGGGGGATTCAGAGGACAGTGAGTGTGCAGTTTGGGGTGAGAGAAGCCAATACAGCTTTCAAAGGAGAAATGGTATGGCAGTAATTTAACAGGAGTAATCAAGTTTACTTGGCTTGAGAGCTGCTAGGCCTGGGGCAGGAGCCCTGGGACTGCCTTCTCAGGGGATGTTGGTTTTTCAAAGATGCTGTTTAAGGCACGTGAGAGCTGCTTGTGTGGGGAGCATTGGAGTGATGCTGGGCATGAAACTGGAACCTTGGAACAGCTTCCCTTGGCCTGTGGGCTTGTTTCCCCTGAAGCTGTGGAATAAAAAGGAAAATCCAGACAGATAAGGACAAGGTAGCTGAGATGAGGCTTTGTTTTGTTTATTTGCTGCTTTGACTTGTGACTTTCCAAGTATAGAGAAACCTGAGGATTTCCTAGAATGTGGCTAGTGTGAAGCAGGTCTTGCCGTCCTGCTTCTCCTATCCCAGAGCCCTGCTGTGGGTAATGGTAAGAGGCAGGAGCAGCAAATAAAGGTCCATGGTCATCAGTTTAGGACTGGAAGGAAGCATATGGGTGAGGGCAGTTAACTTTGTGAGGCCCCAGCCTCCCTTTGCTGGCTCTGTGGATGTGCTCATCCACGTGTGCTACAGACCACCGAACCCCTCGTGGGATACAAGACTAACTTCAGAGGCCTGGAGATCTACAGCCATATCTGTGAGAGAATGAGCAGAAGAGATGGGTGTTTGCTCCCTTCTGTACAATAAGGGATATATTGTGCAGCTCTTCTGGGTGATCTCTGGAAGAAAATCCTCTTTTTTTTTTTTTTTTTGCCTCTAAAGGATTTTTAGCATGTGTTCCCTCTGTTCCTTTCAAGGAACCAATGGTGACCTGAGGTACTTGCAGTACAGATTTTTTTGTGTTGAAAGAAGGGCAATGGGGCTGGTGAATGATCTAGAGAGCGAGTCCTATGAGGAGAGACTGAGATAACAGGGGTTGTTTAGCCTGGAGAAAAGGAGGCTCGGTGGAGACCTTATCACTCTCTACAGTTACTGAAAGGAGATTGTAGCAAGGTGAGTGTTGGTCTCTTGTCCCAGAACAAGAGAAAATGGCCTCAAGTTGTGCCAGGACAGCTTCAGATTGGTTGCTAGGAAAAAGTGCTTCACCAAAAGGGTTATCAAGCACTATAACAGGCTGCCCAGGGAAGTGGTTGAGTTACCATCCCTGAAGGTATTTAAGAGATGTGTAGATGCCGTGCTTAGGGACATGGCCAAGTAGACTTGGCAGCGTTATGTTTATGGTTGGACTTGATGATCTTAAATGTATTTTTCAAACTAAATGTTTCTAAAGGGAAAGACTGGTGGTGTTTGCTGTCCTGGGCTTTGGGAGCTCCCTCCACAAAGCGCCCAACTGTATGGGGATGTCTTGGATTCATCCGGACAACAGCCAACAAGTGGTCAGTGTTCAGCCCCTAAGTGAAAGTAGCCTGTGTGGGACTGGTGGGTGCTCAGAAGAAAATTGCAGGTGGAGGGGTGTACTTGATGGGAGCACTGGCTGTTCCCCGTGGTGGCAGGGGTGGTCGTCTCGTGGCGTGGGCACAAGCTCCCAGGGAGCCTCTGCTGTACTGGGTCCTTGGACTTGTCTCTGCAGTAGGCTTCATGGGGATGCTCTGGAGCATGTCTCTGCATGTTATTCCCTCCCTACGACCACAAAAGCAGTTCTCAGACAGCCCTTACCCCTGTGGCAGCAAATACTAGTACATACATGTGTGTGTGTACGCTTTGCCCTGGAGGAGCAGTGGAAGCTGAGTGCAGGCTGCAGGGCCCTGGGATGGGTTGGTTGCTGCTCTGCTCAGAAAAGGCTGGTTCAGGGTTAATTCTGCAACAGTGCAGAGATGCAACGCCCTTGGCAAGGCAAGAGGTGTCAAACTGTAAAAACCCCATGACTATCGGACTGAGGGCTTGCAGGAGGAGCTGCTTCTCTGCCTGTGCGGGCTTGTTCTTTACAGCAGGTGCTTGCTGCAGCCAGCTCAGGCAACTGGGAGTTGAGAAAAGCTCTTCTCTGCTCTGGTTTTGACTTGGTGGCTGAGCCTGAGAGGAGGGTTGTGCCTTTGTTAGCCTGTTGGAATGGACAAGATGCCACACAGCCGAAAGGCTTCCTCAGCCCCTTACTTGCAGCCTGCAAAGCCTCTGGCTCAGGGTGCTTTGAAGAGTGCAAACTGTGGAGTGGGGCTGTTGTGGTGCAGGATGGCTCTCTTCCAGCCCAGGTGATTTGACTGTTTCTGCTTTTTGTCCTTAAATGTATCTCTAGCTGTGGTTTATCCTTTCCCTGCTCTAATCGCATACAGCTTGTTGGGCTGGGGATTTTGCTCTGTGAACATCTTTAATGGATATTTGAGAAAGCTGAAATGTCAGATTGACCTTTTGAGGTTTTTCTTTTCTTGAGGAAGAAGGTTTCTATACAATTCATGTCATGAATCAATCCAAAGGGATGCATTTTTCTACACCAGTTAAATAAAAGATCATTAAACCTAACAAATGTTTCCCAGCTTGCCTGCACTTTCACGCAGTGTTCAGCTATAAATATGATCTGTGCTTATGACAACATAAACAATGTGCTACTCAAAAGCAGGAGAGACTATATACCTCTTTTCTTTTTATTTTTAAGCTGCCCAAGAAATATATACACACATTCCTAATATGTTTACTTAAGCAGGAAGCAGAATAGTTTAAGATAATGTTTCAGCCTATTGTGAGTTACATGCTCCTCAAAGATTGTTTCCTTTATGTAGTAACTTTTCAGAGAGAAAAAGCTGAAAAATCTTGTCAATTCCTTAATTGTATGAAAGATTTGCAGGAATTTCCACTGCATTTCTCTCTCAAAGTGACATTTGAGACCACTAATAAGGAGAAAAGGAGATTAAATAGTCCTAATTATTTTCATATATTATGGAGGCTAATTCCTCTTGCTCTCACCACCATGTCCAGCTGACTGGCTTGCTGCTTATTTCCCCTGCATGTGGGGAGATCTGAGAGGTCGTATGAGTTTGAAGGCCTGGAGAAGGATGAGATCAGTTTAAAGGAAGATGCTTAATTTGTAGGCAAAGTTTATTCTGGATTTGTTCACACCCTATACTTATGCTGGGCTTTTTTCCCCCCTCTGCTAAAATATCTTTTGGCTGACATCACCAGTGAAATGGGACATCAGAGTGAATTTTAAATGATACAGTACTTGAGTTCTGGCAGCTGATGAAACCTTATCTCTGGCAGGGTGACCAGTGGTCTGCAGGCACAGCCTAGGGAGACCAGCAGAAACCTTTCTATAAGCTGTGGAGAAGGGCTGTGTAAAGCTTCTCTATCTTTGAAAATCACCCCAGATGGGGCAAATGACCTCTTCTACTCGAGCCTGCCTGCAAGGGAGAGGGTGACTCAGGAGTTGTCCCATACGTGCTTGTACCTGAGATGAGTCTCCATTGCCACGTCCTTCCCATGGCAGTGCAGCAAGGTCTAGGGCAGTCCCTCTCCCATCCGTCCTGCAATACTCTGTGTTATGTGCTTCCCAGGGGAAAAAAAAAAAACAGGTTCCCAAGGAGCTTGCTGCACTCCAGCCCTGGGGCACAGTCCCTTACCTTACCCTATCCTGCAGCAAAGGCCAAGAATGGGACTTCATGCCAAAAATTGCAAAATGCAAACCAGCGAATAGGCAGCTCATTGGAGTCAAATTCTGGCCTAGGCCATGCTTGAGCACCCACGGTGAATTTTATTTTTGTCTCCAGGTCGGTCAGGACAATTATTTAGCTTTTTGTGCACCGTGAGTGCTGCACTGGTGGGTGGGGGAGCCCCCTGAGCTCGCTGGGTGTTGGGAGCAGGGGGAAGAAAGAACTGTTTAACTTGCGAGATGCTTAGATGGGCTACAAATAGCTTGGCGGGTGCGTATTCTTCCCTCTCATCACCCCAGTGCGTGTCTCGCCCGGCGCCATGGGAACCTGGAGGGACCACCGTCTGCGCCCATGGCAACGGCTCCTTGGGTGTCATTCCTCCTCAGCCCGTGATGCTGAGCGGGGCTGTTGTGGTGGCTGGAGACCACAATGAAGGTAAAGAGGAGAAGCTGGGGACTCCTGGTGTCAGGAGTAAATTAAAGCTGGGTGAAGAATGAGGCTCTGATGGCGGTTTCCCCAGCCTGGGATCCTGTCCTGAGTCAATGGGGACACTCAAAGCCTGATGAGCAGCTTTGTGGGGTATCCTAAATCTGATGGACAGCTCTCTGATAGGCAGATAAAAGGCAAGGATGTATAAGGAAATAATTGTGATGGGGCTGGAGTCTAATTAAAACAGGGGTTATTGGTCAAAAGTGAAAAGAAAAATGCAGCCTGAGAAAAGGCAACTGGAAGCAAACAGACGGGATGAACTGTGACCTCTCCAGCTGGGAAGGGAAAGGGAGGTGGTGGGCAGCTCTGTCCTCTGCCAGGGCCTGGGGGTCCTGGAGGCTGATGGCCAGGACTGAATCCAACCTACAGCTCACTCCTTCGGAGCAGGTTCCTCCTTGGGATCCTCCTTCAGCAGCATATGAAGGTACCTGCTCAGACCTCCCTCTGGTAAGCAGGGAAATGGGGTGCTTTGGGCAAGTTCTCCAGTGCCCAGCAAGGTCCATGGGGTGCAGATGCCACGATTGCAGTCAATGGGATGAGAGAAGGTGCTCCAAATGCCTGTAGAGTTTGCTTGCCCAGCTCTGGGGATAGAGTCCTTGTAGGCTGCTATTCTTACAGCTTCCTTAGGGCATGCTGACCGCTCAGTGTAGGGACATCCGAACTGCCCTTGCAAAGGTTGACCCCAGCCTGAGGCACTTCATGAAATCCCTCGGGCCTCTCCTCCCATCCAAACACCATCCAGATTTAGAAAACTGCATTATCGGGGTCCCTGGCACACCGCCGCTCTGAGCGTCAAGTCGTACAGCATCGTTTTTCTACCCCTCGATGTGGTGTAAACACAGCAGTGGGTGCAGTGACCCTGGCTCGGCTGCCGCGAGTCGCAGCAGGGTTTGTGCAGAGCTCCCATGCACCGTCCCCCAGCCAAGAGGATCTGCTGGGGGTGGTGGTGGGAGCTGGAAGAGATGGGGGACGTGTCCTGCCCCCCCGCTCGCTTTGGCGCTGACCCTGCGAAGGGCTCGGGGCTGCTGGCGGGGGGTGAGTAACTGACACCGGGTGCAGCAACTGCGCAACTGCTCTCATTAGGGCTGTTTGTTTTTTGCAGTGAACTGTGTGTCACACTGAAAACTGATACTGCAGAGAGAAAATGGTGTCTGTCCTTCCCCCACCCCCTTATGGAAATGAAGGGGCAGTATATATTTACTTGTAAAGAGATACGGGTGACTTGGTGAAATAATAAAGGAGCTATTAAAGAAGCAAAAATTCCCAAGTAGGGAGAATAAGTAGAGGTTGTATTCTTTTTATTACATTCTGCTTTCAGTAAGCACAAATATAAGCTCAGCAGTAAGGGATGTGTCCCTGTGGTGCACAGAGGGGCTTGTGACTGAGAGAAGGTGGCAGAGGCAGCGTGGAGCTGAGTCCAGTCGTGCTGGCACGTGGACATCACCTCAATTACACAGTTGTTAATTTACAGCCTTGTAATCCCATTGAAATCACCACTGAATGGACAGAGAGACTGGGAGATGTGGTTTGGATAAGTATCCAAATCTCCTGATCTTTACAGGAGCATTAGAGCTGGCAAATGAAGTTCTGCAAGAAATGGGCCATCTCTGAAGTTTTCTGATGCCCTGAGCTGCTCCTCTGACTGATGCTAAGAAAGGGCAGGGGCTGTGGCACTGGGAACCACCCGACAGCTCTGTTCACATTTCCTTCTTCACTTGTAAGTGCACTCAGTCTGAGCTTTGTGTGGACTCCTCCTACGTTCAAGCCAACTTTAGTACAACAATGGTACCAGGGCAAACTAAAAACGAGATAAAATTAAACATAGCAGTCACCTATAGCAAGTTGAAATTAGTTTGTTGAGCTGCACTTTTCCTAAAGGATAGGTGTGTCCAGCACCCTGGCATAGTTAAGCAGGGCAGTGTGTGTGTCTATATATATCTGTGTCTTTTTTTGCACTCACTTTATTCTAGTGCCTGTCTTGGGCCCAGGTCCATTGGGTTAAGTGCTCTGTGTCTGCAGTCAACGACAAAGCTCAAAGGGAGCTCTAAGCATTTGCCCTCTGTTCCTGTTTTGGTTTAGTCTAATTCACTCTAAAAAGCTATTTTGGTTCAATGTCCCCCTCCGTGCCCTACCTACCCTCTCCTCTGCTGTTTGTCTGCCTTTGCTCAGAGGTGCCGCCAGCACTATCTCGGAAGGGAGCTGGAGTCAATGCTCTGATAAATGAGCTGTGTTTGTTCTGCGTAAAGCATTGCACCGTTCCCAGCTGTATTGTTGGTCTTGGCTGGAAAGTTTCTTGCTGTTTTCTAATTTGAATCCAAGCCCTGGTTCCTGGACTACTGCAACGTTCTGCCCGTGCGTAGTCCCCATGTGTGCCAGCCAGACGGGGACCTTGGCCCTGGCTGAAGGTCTGCAAAGTGGATGGTTGGCATTTGTTCTGCTTGTTGCAGCTCTTTGCTTGGAGGGACGAGGGCATGTGTGTTTAGTGGGATGGCCCAGCTAGAGTAGCCAGGGGCTGGTGGACAAGATTTTGTCATATGATCTTGGCTCTGTAATGGGCATCCTGCATGGGTGTGCTGCTCTTCCGTGCCTGAGATGTAAGGGAAGATGAGGAGCACAACCCTGATCTGTGGTGTAAGAATCGTGCAACTGTGAAGGGGTTATTTCTCAAGTAGTGCTAGAACCAGTGTAAAACTTTTTCATTTTCCATTGATTTTTCTTTCTATTTTTTTCCCCCCCAAAGCTTTTAATTTTCTGTGCAGAGAGTACATTTAAATTCAGACTCTGCAGCTCTCAAAATGAGCCATGAATCCACACCTTGATGCAGAATCAATAATTTAGTCATGTCAGCTGGATTTTAAATATGTTTTGAAACCTAGTAAAGGAACAAATATAGGAAAAATGTGCTGGCCTCAGCAGGCGGTACCTGCCAGCCCCTGGGCTGTGAAGAGCAGTGTTCAGCGCAGCAAAGCTCTGCATATGGAGGAGCTCAAGTAAAAATAACTATTTGGTTTCTCACATCCAGCATCTAAATATAATGTCCTGGGTATGATTCTCTTACTGGGCTTTACAGATGCAGGAATGAGAGCGCAAATGGGAGAAACATGAGGAGGGGGGAAAAAAAAAACACCACCAAAACAACAATAAAACTAAGCAAACAAAAACTAAACCAAACTTGGCTTAGGATAGAAAGGGAAAACTTTAGAATAAGAAAGGGCTGTGCTGTTGCAGTGGCTGATTCAGCCTTGCATCCAGCCTGGAGGAGGATTATGGGCTGATTCTGGCACCTGGTTGTTAAAACACTGGATTTTTCCATGGAAACAGTTACTGACTGTCCCATTCATAGTTTACTTTACTCATTCATTAGTTTCAGGTAAACCCAGGTTTTTCCATAGTAGCTGTCCAGACCAGGTTTTCAGAAGGCTGGTCTAGATGATTTGGTGTGAAGGAAACTGGATTTTGCTCCAACATAAAGCAAATGGTATTGATGGAGCAAACCTGCAAAAATGACAAGTATCAGCAGTCACAGCCAGATTCATTAAATCGCCTCTACTCGGATAAACACCCCCAATTATTGGGATTTCAGAGGTGCTCAAATACTAAGTTTATATTGGATGCAGAGCAATGTTATATCTGAAAAAGAAATTTAGTTCCACTGTGGAGTAAAGTAATCATGGGGTGCAGGTCAGGCATAAGTTTTAATATTTTTTTTAAATTTTTCATTTTTTAAGAGCTTTTGATTCTCTTCTTGAAATGTGTTTGTCCTCTGCTAACTGCAGCAAAGCCCTGGAGTGAACCTGCACCCACTGACACCTGTTTATCCCGAGTGGTCTGCATGTCAGAGCCAAACATCGGTCTTTCCTACACGTTCCCTCAGTTAACTCTGGATTTATGCCAGAAAGATACATTTAATCCTTTGATTTCTTTGGGGTTTCTAGTCCAGGCAGTGATGAATCTAGGCATATAGAACTAGTTTTTATACACTGTAGTGTCATCTCTGATTAAAACCAATAATACTACAACAAAGCTATATCTGATTTTGTATGAAAACAGGTATTTTAAGTTTTAGTGCTAAATAGTACAGGGATGGAGGGGAAATTTATATAGAACCTTGTATAAATCACAATTTAGCATTCTTGGGTTTCTCTAGTCATGGCTAGTGAGCAATTCCTGCTCCCACAGCTACGCTGAGGTCACTGGTGTTGCATATATAAAGACATAAGCAAAAGCCATATTCATGATGAATTCCACTCGAGGACACAGTGAGAACAGTGCCTGCCAACCAGGAGGATGAGGTCATTGGAGGAATTCTTTACATTCTGTTTTCTGTATAGGGTGCCTGAGCAACGAGAGTAGGACTATAACAATAACCAACAAATGGGAAGCTCTAAATGGAACCAGGTCTGGTTTTGTTCCCCCTCACCCACTCCCCAGCAGAATATGGAGTGAATAAAGAGTTAAATGAGGTTCTATAGTCTGTAGGACTATATAAGCCCTACAGTTGGCTCTGTTGCTCATTAGGAGTCGGTATGTTGGGGGCTACAACAGCTCTGGCCCCAGCCCATCGGTACTCCCAGTGGTATCCATACCGTAGGCCATGTGATGGGGAGGCTTGTGAGCCGCTCTGAAGCTCTGCCATCCATGCTGTGGCTTATTAACCATAAATAAAAGTAATTCTGTGAGTACTGAAATTGCTGGGGCTCAGTTTACTGTTGAGTAGTGTCTAGTGACTCGTTCAGGTTTTATTAATTGTATTAAAACTGCAGCATAAGCCCTGTCCTCCTTAGCTTCTAGAAAATCCAGACTAATAAGAAATGTTTCTGGAATAGGTTCCTCAGGATATGAAAATCCTGACCAAAGCTTTTTCCTCCCCATGGTGGGGGCATGCCTAACCTCTTTCTCGTGCCCCAAGAGATTTTCTGGTGTGCAAAGGATTGATCTTTATGCTACTGTCTTTCACTGGAAATGTTAATTGAGCTCCTTCCCTTCTACTCATTTTCTTTTGCTTGCCAAACTTGAAGTAAGTTAATATCTCAGATCTGTAGTCCCTGTCAAAAATGGGTAACAGGCTCAAATGCTGGATACGATGAAATGTGCATAGTGTGACTCCATAAACCTTGTTTCATTTGGAAAGCAGGATAAAAGATCTCAGTAATGAATTTGAATCCTTGTGATTAATGAGTAAAGCCAAAGAGCCTTCATTTTGCTCATGGCTATTCTGTGGGCAAAGGCTGTTTGTATTTGACGATTTTATTATTTGCTGCTGTTTATTCTTTCATTTCTAACATAAGAGTCTTCATAATTTTTTCCATAGATACCGGGACCAAAAGTGACTTTAAATCATCCGGGCTGTGACCTCCTGTACAGCACAGGCCAGAGAATTTCAACCCTTATTGAACCCAGTAACTCCCATTTGACAAAAGCACATCTTCCAAAAAACCATCCAGTCTTGATTTAAAGGCAAGAGATGGTAGCTGCCTTGGGAATAGCTAGAAAAATAAGGCTTCTGCAGCTGCCTTGGTGTTTAATGTTATTCTCAGGGGAGTGGGAGAAAACAACAACCCTAGCTTGTTTTAATGTCTTGGCAGCTCTAGTTTATGACCTTGTGCTGTTGGTATTATCCTCCAGCATTTAGCAGCATTTTCCTGACCAGCCCTTGCTCTGGGTGTTTGTTATTCTGGGCACTTACATGTTTTGGGAGATGCCAGGTAGGCAAAAACATGGTGGGTCTGGATGAGTTCAGTGGAAGTCTGATTTTTCTTCTTTTAGTCACAAATGGGCACTGCAAGAGCTCTGTAAGCAGCTTCATGCTGAGACACTCACAGCTCCAGAAGATCCATGGTTTCTCTTGTTCTCCAGGAAAAATTAAGGCACTGCCTTGCTCCCTGTCCTTGCAGGACTCTTATCTACTTGGATCTGAGCTGAGGCCATGACTTCTTTTAGGGAGGTTCCCCAAACAACTGCCAGATGGCAATCGCATTCAGTTCCTCCAATCGGGCTGGTTTTGAACCACTGACAACAGGGTAATAACTGCATATTCCTATTCCTTAAACCAGCCAAATCCCGAGCTGGGCTTTCTTCCTTCCTTGTCCAAATGTTTGAATAAGTGAAGCCAAGTTTTCTGTTTTTTATGAAATAATATTGCCTTGATTCATGTAGATGTTAAATAAACATGTAAAGTAAACAGACTGTGAAGCAGCACTGAGTGCAAAGCTGAATTCCCATGGTCCTTGGCTTTGAGGATCTGCTTTCCTGACCTCTTCTGTGGCAGGGCAGGGTGCCTTTGGTTCTCCATGTCTTCTAAATGGACAGGCTGCTGTCATTTTCTCACTTCTATGATTTTACATGGAAGGGGTTCAGGACAAGCAAGACCAGTAAAGACTTACAGGGACCAATTATCTCCTGATGCCAAAAGGTCCCATGTCATTCATGTTTTTGGACCTCCAGGCCTCAGCATCCTGGTGGTAGAAATGCCTTTAACATCAGCCCTTAATCTCCCTTGCCTTTGCCCCTGCCACTCATCCCTGCTGAAATAAGTTTGTCTCTTGTCACAGCTCTTATGCTTGAGCCACGTTACGTTTCCCCTTGGTCTCTTCTCTCTCAAAACCAAGAAGCCCAGGGAGCAGTCACTTTTGGGGAAGTGCAGCTGTTAAAAGGACAGACATTTGGTAAACCCCTCTCACCTCTACCCTAGACCTGCCATGGTGACCCTGGGCAAGTTCTTCCACCTTGGTTTGGCTCTTTCATTTTTGTCGACTAATCAGCAGTCATGTTCTACAGGATTCCTTCCCTGTGTGTTGGACTCTTCTTTCCAAGTGGGGCACTTTGTTTTGGAATATAATTTTTAATTTTTAGAACTTTTTTTGGCACTACTCCCATCTCTCCCTGAACTCCTGCAAAGATTAAAGAGCCTGAGCTGACAATGAAACAAAGAGCTCCATCACCTTTCAGTTCTGGCCTATTGCTCGCTCCTCCTTCCTGAACCTCTGCCTGCCCTCAGTTGGGGGTTGCATGTAGTGCTCTTCTCTTTTTCCTCCTTGGAGTAAGGTTCATGTTTCCATGTGCTTCCAAAGCCTCAGGCTGTGAGGGTGCTTTAGAAATAAATCATTCTATCACCCAATTGCTGTAGTGTTTAATTACCCCCTACTTGATGGAGATGTCTGGAAACATAAACAAAAGGGATTCCAGCAGTTCTCCCAGTGTCTGAATGTTTGAACCACATTGCGTGCTTCATGCTCCATCCTTTGCCACCCTTCCAACATCTGCCTGTCTCTTATTTCCAGTACAGTGTTGCTCTCTGCTGAATGCTCTGTTCTGATGATGTTTAGGTCTGTTAAGCACTTCTTACCAGGAAAGGTGGCTGCAAAGCAGGAGGGAATTGTGTGCACTACACTTTTGAAGAAAGACACAATTAGTGGGCATGTTGTCATCCCCAAGTGTATAAGAATTTCAAGCTATTGGATATTTAGTCCTTCACATACTTAAATTTATTAATATATTTCAGCCCTGATTAATGACTTGCATGAAACATGAGTCTTTACCTTCACCTGTGCTGTGCATGTATCGTGTTCTCTTGCAGCTGACTGCGCTCCAGGGGATGGGCAAGCATAGGCATGCTTAATTTCATGACCTCACACAAACCAATTACCCCATTTACAAGCAGCATTATGCTGTGCTGAGTCAAAAGCCAGTTTTACAGCATTTTAACACCAGGAGTTAATGTTTCTTTTCTTTCCCTTTCAAGAAAAGAGCTGTCATTCATCCTTTCCCTTCTTTAAACCTGCTAGATAAATCTGTTCTGACTTTTCTGGTGTGCCTTGGTGAACTCCCCTGCAGGTTTAGGCTGGTATATAATGAGAGAATTTGGATTACTTTTCTTTCCCATCAGTTTAGTAACAAAGTGTGTGTGTTTTCTTCTTTATTTATTTTTTTTTAATTTAATGAAAGGCTGGGATGCAGTAATGGGGATGCAGAGGTATTGCATCTCTAATACTTGTGCTGTTCCAGGAGCATCCAGCTCTGAAGCATCTTTCAAAGTCCCAGGTACTGTATTTGACTGTTTTCTGGAGGCACTTGAAAGTTCAGAGGATTATCCAGAGTTTATCCAAACTTGTTAGGAGCTCTTGGTCTGGACTGAGTTCTGGAAGCTTCACAACATTAGAAGCAGCTTGTATGAGGTTTCCACTGCTCCTTGGTTTTGCCAGAGTGGAGGCATGAGGAGATCAGCTTCTCTCGCAGTATTATGGCCTCAGGTACGTGCCAAAGCCAACAAAATGCAGAGATGTGCAAAATGCTAAAATAGAGCCTGGCAAAAAAAAATGTTAGCTTTATGTTTTCAAACCTCAGTAAAGGGTTGGCTTGAGTCTGGCTAGTTCAGGTTTGGGCTGGATCCTTCATCTGCTGAATCTAAGACTGGAGGCACCAGTGAATGCCAGAAACCAAACCCTGATCGTGGTGTGTCTGCTGCGAGCAGTGGCGGGGCCTCTGAAGCTGTGTTGAGGACCTTGTGTTCCTCCTGAGAGGGAGGGACAGGAGATGGCTTGAACTTTGTCCAAACTATAAGGTCAGACCCAAACTTGGAGTTTGTTTTGTTTGGGTGTTTCTGCTTCCAACCCTCTGTCAGAGTGACAGATGTGGGGCTGGGTTCCTCCTCGGAGCATGTGAGGAGGTTGCATTGGCTCTCTGGGGTCTTTCAACCCCCCTGGTTAGCTTTCGTGTCAGCAGTGAACCATCACACCAGGCCATGCTTGCTTTGGCCGAATGGGATGGCTATCGGAGCAGCCTTGGCTTTCTGAAAGGCCCAGCTGTTTCTGCAACCATGAGGAATGTGTGCTGATGAGCACTTGATCTAATTCTCATCCTTTGGCCGGGGGTTGTCATTTCAGCATTTCTGCTCAGTTGCTCCATTCACCACGTGCTTGGCGTGACAATAGCAGAGGTTGCACGAGGAAGGTGAAGGGTTTTCTCTGGCACAGTGAATCTCCTGGGATCTGCAGCAGGCCAAGGAAAACTTTTTGCTTCCTTCCCATGTGCCATATTGGAGGTAGCTCATTAACCCATCAGCCCTTAATTTGTCCGGTAGCTGTGGAGCTGTCACTTCCTCCTCTCCTCTGTGAGATGAGAAATTCATGCGGAATTAAGCACACATGGCTGAGGATGCATTTTGCTGGAGGTGGGGACTGGTTGTTATCTTTGCTAACTGGGAAGTTATTTTTGACTCTGTCCTGCAATTTGATTTTCTTTCCTATTTGATAGTGGGAGGGGTTTTGGTTTATGTAACTGTTCTTGTTCAGCTGCTTTTCAGCTGATGGCCCATCGTTCCTGGTCTGGAATGAACCAAGGTTTCCATAAGCAAACAGGAGGGTGAATCAGAGGGAGGACCATCAACTCAGGTGTACCACCTTCCACAATCCACGCTCTATTTTCATCTTGCTCTCCATTTGGAGATTCCAAAATGCTTTTCCACCTACACAAGCCCTGTCAGAGGAAAGCTCAGAAAGGGGAGATGATGCACAAAAAGGTGAAGCAGCTCCAAATGCAAGGCCAAGTGTCCATGCAGTGGAGAAAGCAACCACAGCCAACAGTGCAGAACAATGTGGTGGCAAGGGGATGCCTACCCAAAGAAAGGCAAAGTACCTATTAAAGCCAGTGGGAAATTTTCTTGGGTACAGGATTGCTGAGTTCGGCCCTATAAATATTCGTATCATTGGTTTTGTGGTTTAATCCATGGGCCTGCTTTAAAAATGAGAACTTTCTTAAAACAAGCAAGAGCTCCCTCTTCCCCTGCTCTCTGTCTGGTCTCTTCAGCTCCAGTGAATAGAGCTCGGCTCTCCTGGGCCCTCCTCCCTGCTGCGGCATGGCACAACTCCCCTGTCAGCAGCACATTGTTCTCATTGACTTTTATTATTCCATGGGCTAAATTACTGTGCGCTTTGATCTTCTGTTGGACTCACTGCTCAGAAAGAAGGGAAAAGGTTGAATTTTTTTTTTTTTTTTGCATCTGCCTCACTCATGCTAAAAGGTCAGGCTATGGAAGGAGACAAAATGCAAGGGAGAGACTATGAGGTTTTGGAAGTCTTTGATAGAGAGAACACTCTAGATACGTCAAAGTGAAGTCTCAATGGAAGACTACCTGCTAAATAGCTTTTATCCAACCCTGTGCCACAGTACCACCAATTGTTGTGAGCAGGGTGCCGCGGTGCTGACATGGGTACTGTCAGTGCTTAGCAGAGAAGGCAAATAAAGCTTGGAAAGACAAGGCTATAAAATTTGTGGGTGGTGGGGAATGGGGACCCCTGCCCCCAGGGTGAGACTCACCCTGCCCTTAGACTGAACCTTGTCCTATGGGATATGCTGAGCTGCTTGTGGGGATGCTCTGCCAGAAGCTCTTGCTTTGCTCTGGCACGTCCTTTTGAGCCTTGCTCTCACTGTATGTCCTATTTTTCTCCTGCCCCCATACCTGTTCATGGTTTTTTCTTCCTGAGGTTCTTGACAGGCAAGTTCCACCTCATCCCTCTCTCCCAGGCATGGTGGTACTGGTGGTGGCATACCTACCACTGCTGTTGTGCTTAGTGCAAGAATGGAAAGACTTTACTGAGGTGACCTTTTGCAAAAAGTCATGGTGGGGATGGATCCCACTGTTTCCAATACAGGCACCGTCTCTATGCCTGGGAGCTGTTCTCCTTGCCAGCTGAGTTAGTTTAACACTGGAGGGACTGGCCAGGGCAGAACTGGTGCAGGAGGAGGGTAGGGAAAAGCACCTCACTTCCACACTTGCTGAATGTACAAGTTGTTAGATTCATATTGCCCTTGGGTGTGAACTTTTGTGGAACTACTGAGCTGCTGGGAGTGTGTAAAGCTGAAAATGCTTTCAGGGAGAAGTTGTCTGAGCCTGTGAAAGAAGGTGGCAAGTTTATGAATAATGAACACTGATCTTGGGACTGGTAAAATTCACACGTGGTGCATATTGCTAAGGGCTCTGCTAGGATAGCTCCCCACATGCAGTCTTTGCACTGCTACTGCAGTTCAAAGCAGTCATGATGGTGGACACTGCAACTGGGAGGAGATGTTGCTCAGGGCTTTGGAAAAATGTCTTTGGGCTCGGTCAAGAGCCCTAAGATGTTCTGGAGAAAGGAAAGGAAAGATAGACCCTGAGGGATGTGTTTCTATGACCACAGCAACTTCCTCTGACCCCTGCTTGCTCATCAGCAGGCAAAGATGGTTTGAGCCAGTGACAATAACTCCAGTACTGCATGTGATGTTAATGACCCCTCAAGAGGCTCAGCACCACTCAACACCCTTTTAATCTCCTGGCATCAATACAAGAACAGAAGAGCTTGGAGAAAGCATGTACATTATCACATTGTAGAGCTGCTCCTCAAAATCAGAGGTCCTAAAAGCATTTAAGCCTTCCCTGTGCTGTTCCAAAAGAGACATTTTTAAACCTCAAGTTAACTAGTAGGTCAGCACAGTAATGTGTGCCTCAATAAATCTACAGTGTCCTGTTACTACTCTTTTGGAAGAGTGCATGTGCTTTACTTGTTTCAAAGATCCCACCACCTCTCTATCAATGATTGCCATGCTTAGCCTGACACAGAAGTGATAATAAGATAAAAGGAGATGGTGTCTTTGATCTGATTTGTATTCTCATATTTTAGGTTGAACCCAAAGATGATAGAATGGCCAAACCCTGTGACAAACCTCTATGAAATGGTTTGTTTGAAAACAAACCAGTCTTTGTATCTTGATATTCAAGAGCAGGAGCTAAGACAATTTCTGGACACTGCAGGTTCTGTCTGCTGGTCTGATGATCCCTGGAATAACTACATATTCTTTATAAAACCTGGATTTGTGTACTACACAAATGCATTGTCCTGTTCATTCTATGGCCCTCCAAGCAGAACCTGAGGACATATTCACAGGAGTTGTTTCCGTGTGAAGTTTCAGCTCACCAGAAAGGAGAATTCCTGGATGTAAAGGCATGAATTGCTGTACAAGATCACTCCAGGATAAGGCCAGTTACAGCACTAATAGGTTGCTTTTGATCCATCCCCAAGGAAATCACCAAGTATTGGAGATGGAAGAGAGACTGTTGCACCGGGAGAACCAAGATGACTGTGAATAAGTAAGTGCCCATTACATGAAGAAATACCTTTTCAAATGTTCCCTTAGTCTTGTCATAACTCAACTATTGACTGACCTCTTGATTTTCTTTCCACAAAGTGTCTGGTTTGTTGTCTTTGTGTAATTACTCAGTAGATGTTACTTCTTAATATTTATGTGAGCAGTGCAATACCAGGTGAGAGGGGGCTGCTGCTGGCTTGCATGATTATTTGCAGATTGATAGCAACCCAAGGCCTTGCAGGACTGTGGTCCTGCTGGGCTGCATGTTCCAGAACGAGTAGTCAAACGTGGTCAAGTTTGCAAGCTGGCACCCCGATTCAGCAAAGCTGTTGAAAAAATGCTTATGTCCTGCTAAAATAGGTGAAGCTTCCTGTTCTTTTAAGGACAGCTTGAGCATAAGTTTACCTTAAAACATGTGTTTACTGAGTAGGGATGTGAGAAAATAAGAGTACTTCTGAAGAGTGATTTCGCATGATCTGAACTGCTCTTTTGCTTTTTTGTGTCTCGATCGATCAGTCTGGCTGTGCTCATGGATGTGGAAGAGACTCATCTGTCTGGGGCAATTGCTGTTCCCTATGTGTCTGAGCACCTTTCAGTGTAAGAGAACTGATCACAGCCTCAAGCACGGGTCTTGCCCTACCGTGAGACCTTCCAGTGTTCGTATCCCTGAAAAGGTGTCAGTGGAAAACTGTTCATCTTCACTCTTTTGACTTTCATGCTTTTATTCTCTTCTTGAGTAAATAGCTAGCTGCTGTTCTTGGTGCTGTGCTGTTGAAGTGTCTGACAAAGGAAATGACACTGATGTTCACATTAACCCTCTGACAATGTAAAAATAGCTGGGGTGAAATGCTGCCCCCGAGAGCAACTCTTGTCCTAGTTTAGTGCACCCTTATTCTGAGGAGAAAAAACACATACTAATTATAAAAAGAAATAAAGGGATGTTTTCCTGGACTTTGAAAGCTTTTGACCTTAGAGAAGAATGCTCTATTTATAACAGCAGGAATGTATATTTTTAAAGGCCTCGAAACACACGTGTGCTGAGGAGTCAGAGATGCTCTTTGACTCCAACTTCTTTTTTGACCTCTGCTAGATTAGTGAAGATATAATTTGCAACATGACCCCAAGAATCAAAAGTCTCTTTTTAATAAAAACTTCGGAAATGACCTCACTAGGGAGTTTGAACTGATGCATGCATAGATAAGAAATCCTCTACTGAAGCTCCTTTTGAGAATTAATGCACAGAACAGACGAAAATGTGGACATATTTGGGACAAAACTCATTCATTAAGCTGTGCAGCTAGAGAACTAAAGAAATGAGTAATAGATGAAGGATTTTAATATATAAATAGCATTAGTCCAGTATCTGTCTAAATTAGAACTATTGAGTAAAGTATTTCAGCACACGCTCAAATGAATACTTGAACATTTTTATGGTGTTACCAAATTTAGGTCCAAAAGTACCTAGTCCAGTCATCTAATTATATTTCCTCCCAACATTGGCCAAAGAAATTCACCTCCTTTTTTGACATCTCCTGTTGAAGATTTAGCATATATATTAGAGGGACCCAGATTTGGTTGCTGGAGATGCCGTTGTTGATTACTTTACTCTTTTGTGCAGTTGGGGTCACACCACCTAAAAAATCATTACTAAAAATGCTTGGTTTTGGTTTTTCCTCCCTGCCACCCACGCTTGTTGCTCTGTGCTCTGAGTTGTTTGGTGGTGTAGGGGAGTTGTTGATTCATTGGTTTTTCTCCTGCAGCCGTACCTCACTTAAGATTCTAGTGCAGGCAATCAGGTGGACAAACCTCACAGCAGAGGAGGGACAATACTTTTCTCAGTCCCACAGTTACCACAGGTCTGTTACCGCTGACAAATTTAGCTGTTAATTTGTGAGCACGTGGCACCGTGGTTTGTTGCAAGAAAGCCTTCAAGTGCCAGAGCAAAAGGGCAGAGTGATGCTTGCGAGAAGTCAGAAAGCATCTGCAAAACCAAACAAGTTTGTGACCATTTACTGGAATAAAAATAGTGAGTCACTGTGGTAAGACAGCAAACATTTTTAGTTAAGTGCTGTTCCTTCGGAGCTTTTGAAGTTTTATATGGAGCCAGGGCTGTACAAAGAAATTAAACACAGCACTTGAAGCTCACTTGGGTTACTTATAAAGCTTTGGCCATCTTGTCTTCAAGTGAACAAGGAACTGTAGAAAAAGTTTTGAATGGGTCATATTTTTGCTTTTCCACTAAGCAACACTGTGAAATGAAGAATTTCTTAGTGTCAGCAACTTTGAATAGAAACAGTATTCTGCTGGGCTTCTAGGCATTTTAAAGCAAGGGTGTGGGTGAGCTAAGACCCCATCCAAAATGAATAGTTTGTGCTGTGTTAGATGCAACACTGCTACCTGAGCAGGCTGCAGTGTGCCTCGGCTGGGAGCTCTTGGGTGCAAGGTGAGGGCTCCTGCTGAGCTCTTGCGGGTGTCTGCCATGCAGCTGTTTGTCTTAAAAAAAAAAAAAAAAAAAAAAAAGTAGTAGTGGAATGATACTATTCAACATGAAAACTTGGCTGTTGGGCATACCACCCACTTGGAGTGCCGGATGTGCAGCACTTGGAGTCCTCGGAAGCTGCGAAAGGCTGGGACTAAAGTGCTTTGCTGGCCTTGTGCTGAACCTCTACTGAAGAAGGGAGTTTCACCGAAACCAAAAAGAGAGAGCACGCGGCGTCTCGGCTGCACCAGGTCTTCCTGGCGGGATGTGCTTTTAGACTAAACTACCTGAGGCATTATGGGACAGCAAGTAATCCCGGCAGGGGAACCTGAGCTTTGTAAACTGAGGGCACAGTGCAAAACAGTTGCCAAGCATGTAATCTCTGCTTATTATCTCCCTAATATACATCATCTGATTCACTGCCAGCACTTACTTCCGTCTCTCTGTCTTGCTACACCCCCCCTTCCTGCTTGCGCAGAAGATAAAATGTGTTGTTATAACTGCAAATGGGGCCCCTGGGACTGCTCCTGAAACCTTGGCAGTAAATTGCCCTTCGTCTCTGCAGATTGCCTTTGACATCTTTGGAGTTTAAAATGTAAAATAAATAAATTATATATAATATATATACACATAAAATACATGAAAATAATATAGATGTCACATTGCAAATCCAAGAAAAAAGTATTAACCATTTTATGCTGGACATATGGCTTAGCAACAAAACATCAGGGTTTCCTGTGCGTGCTTTTTACTATTTCCTCTCTACACTTGCTGTAATCTCGGAGACCTCTGGAAGCTCACATAAATGGAGGTTTGTCTTCTGGGTTAATGTCAGTTGGTCCCAGTTTTTGTTTCTGCTATGGGTCATACTGGCAGGAATCCTGAGGGTTTTTTTTTGTGTTGCTTTTTTTTTTTTTTTTTTTTTTCTGCCTTCCTTTACCAATGGGTCTTCAAGGATGGGGCTGTGTGTGCACAGCTCTCCCCTACCTCTGTAATCCTGGGGAAGCTCTTGAAGCTGTGACTTTTGGGCCCAGAAGGGAGGTGCCTGAAAGGAGCAGAGCTCACAGAATTCTGCAGCAGAAATCTTGCCCCAGCCCTGGGCCTGAGGGGTGTCTAGGGGGAGCTGGGGGAAGGACACTTATTGCTGACTGCAGAGGCGCAAAGCCGAATGCAAAAAGGCCATTATCCTTCTGAACCAAGTGGAAAAAGCAATGCTGTGTTCATGCACGGAGCTGAAATGCTCTGACCGGGGAAGAAAATCTGTAACTCACAACCTGATGAGAGGAGCAGCTCTCTTCACTCTTCTCTGTGCTTGGCAGAAAGCAGCCAAGCTACAAGAGATCTGAGGGCAAGGTGAGGGGTCCCTCCCCTCTTGCTTTGCTCCACAGGGTCCTTTCTGCTGCAGTCAGCCTCTAGAAACCACAGAGAGGTGCAGCAACAGAAAATATGAAAGCATTGTTAAAAGCTATGGTCCTGTTCCTGGTGGGTGGCTGCTCTGCATTTATATGGGGGGTCAGACCAGATCTAAGTGGTCCCTTTTGGTTTCAAAGTTTATAGCTTTATGAACACCTCACAGCATGCACTGCAGGGCCTGTCTCTACTCGATAATGCGGCTGTATGAAAGAGTCATAAATCAAATGTGAAATCTGGCAGGTTTAATAATAAATCCCAAACTTGTGCTAGGTCTGTGAACTTTGCAGTATAACTGAGGTGCTCTGAGAGTGAACCTGGGAAGTTTGATGGTTGCAGGAGGAAAACAGGCAGAACTCGTCAGTTTTGACCCCAAATCAAGGAAAACGTTGTGGTTTTGGCTAAGTGGGACTTTGTGGTTTTTGTTAACCTGAGGCTCAAAGCAAATGTGTGTTTGTGAGAGGCAGGGGGGGAAAAAAAGAGCACGAATTTAAATGGGAATGCTTTTTTGTCATGTTTCTCACTGATCTCACTTGGAAGAGGGTAATGCAAGGAAGCGATGGTTTATCTCTGTATCAGGAGAGTAAATAGTGCTATGGAAAACCCATTTTGTTACTTGTAAAGTTCACATGTTCAGATTCCAAATCCCGTGTAGCCCAAAAGTGATCCTTTCTGATCACTTTTGCTTCCTGCCCCCAGAGTCCCTTTGCACCATGTCTCCACTAAACAGAAGCAATTAATTCCCTGATGTGAGTTCAGATGCAGGTTAGTAAGGAGCAGCGAGGGATCCTTGGTAGCTCTGGACTTGTTTTGTGAAGGAGATATTTTCTGCTCAGAGAACACAAGTGCTTTTGGGTGTGAAGATACCAGGGGAAATGCTTCTTCCATGCTTTTTTCCTACCTCTCACTGCTCTGCTGAACAAGCAGCACTATCCGTGCCCCTAGACTCATCCTGTGAGCCTTGCAGAATCCCCACAAGTTACAAGTTGGGGGAAAAATTGTTCATGTGTTGTCTGTTTCTCCACCTCTCAAAGCATAGCAACAGAGCCAAAATGTGGGACATGGATTTTGCTGTCATCTCCATGGCAAGAAACAGTTTTAAGAGAAAAAGCTTCTCCTTTGGAGAATCCAATGTTTCCAGTGATTTTTAGCAAGGAACTACAGTTGTTGCCCAGTCTAGTTTTTGTACTCCCTGGGTTTCCCAGCTCTTACACACAGACTCTGGCTGGGTAGTCACACAGTATATCTGCCTGGAGCCTTGCTCTGATGCTGCCTTGGAGAGATATTCAGCATCTGATACTGTCTAACTGTTACTGGAAGTCAACATTTTTTGAAGGTGCAGGTCCCTAGGTGAGACTTTCAATTCAGGCAGGGACTCAGTGGTAGTTTCAAAACTCCAAGGCACCCTACTTGGAGAAAACTTTAGCAAGTTATGAGGTGCTTCTGTGGAAAAATCTCACTAGGCATCACTGTCTGCATCTTTTAGACCCTATATGACTTTAAGAGTTATTGACTTAATTGTTTATTAGCTTTATTGCTCTTGCTCACAGGACACAGCTGCTTGTGTAAGTAAATGCAAAGTACAGGCGTGAGCAAAATGTGCAGGGAAGTCCTTGGAATATGGGTCAGGGCAGAGGTGGCTAAAGGCTGAGGAGGAAACTTCCTGCTCTGGGGACAATAGCATGATTGATGCACCCAAAGAACTGATTTAATCCAGTTGAATTATTTCATCGTGAGGCATACAACTGCGATAAAGAGGCTTCCTCCTCTCTGGATTGATGCAGGGAGGCAGCCAGATAACAGGATTAATGATCTGAGCCTGCGGTTCAGGTTTCATCCCCAGTCGCAGTATGAATCAGATGTGACCCTGCTGACTTGGTTGCAGTTATTCCAGAAGGGCAGGGGTTTAATGAAAGGTGGAATTGAGCCTCCTGATCTCAAGGAGACTGGCTTTCTGGGCATGATTAATTTTTCTAAGTCAAACAGATCTTTTGGGCCAGTGAACAAGTCTTTGTTCAATGCTGGCAGGGACGTGTTAGGAGGAGGAGACTTCCCTGCTCTGGACTAGACCCCTTGGGGCCTGCTTGTCTCAAATTAGGATGTCGTTTATAGGTGATGAGATGTTCATTGTGTGTGTGAGTCGTATTCGACCTGCTGGCTTCAGACTGGGAGTGTTTATTAGGGTTGGCGCTGCAAGCTGCAAAATATGGGCCGCATCATGTTTGGTGTGTTTGGTGGTTTTGTGTTTTGTTTTTTGTTCGTTTTTTTTTTTTTTTTTTTTTTTGTTTGTTTGTTTGTTTGTTTGTTTGTTCTTCTCAGATGCAGTTTTTTAACTTGTAGGAAATACTTGAAGCAGGGGTGAGAAAAAGTGGGGAAAAAAAAATCTTTTTTTTTCAGCTGAATCAGTTTCCTAATCCAGTCTGCCATAGGGCCACATGAACAGTAGGGCTGGTGCAAGGGCTGGAGCAGATGGGCAGGGACATGCAGTGGGGAAGGGACTGCTCCTTTTTGGCAGCAGACACATCAGTGCTGGACTAAAGCGTCCCTGCAACTGCACCCAGTGAAGTCCCGCTGCACAGAAATGCTCCGGAGGGCTCCCACAAGCTTAGTGGGATTCCCTTTTGCCCTCATCTCAGAAGTTTCTCCATCTGGAAGGACCCAAGTGGTACAAAATAGCTGTTCCCAGAGCCTGGAAGGGAGCCATGGATAGTAGGCTCGAGCCCTAAAGTATGCATGTGAATGTAAATTCTGAACACCTCCAGTGTGCAGGCGGTTTGGATCCATGGCTCGAGCCTTGGCCTCCTTTCACGATGATCAGAAAGGGGTGGAAAATATTTATACTAACAGATTGTGAGCAGCTGTTTTAATGAAGCATTTATGTACTAGGCAAACTTTAAATTGCCCCAAAATGGGACACATGTGTTTTATAAATACACCATTATGAAGAATTGGGGAGTAAGAGGTTCTGGATCCAGAAGGCTGATCCTCCTACACTTATTTATTTTAATAAAGAGTTTATATGTTGGAAAGAAATGGTGTAGAAAATAAGTGTGGGGCTTTCCAGAATGCAACCATGATTCAAAACTGCAGCAGTGGAGAATTAACCTCTCTGGATCCAGCACATTACCTCTTGATTCTGCACACCAGCCTATTTAAAAATGTTTCTACCCCACTTTGAGCACGAAAACACTGAACAGGTATGGAGCCCTCCCCGTAGGAAGATGGCATTTAGAAGATGGATTTGTTATGGTTTTAGATCCATAATCCAAGCTTTTAAATACTTCCAGTTCTCTTCTTTCTTAGCAGATGATTAAAGGCGAGGAGCCTGATTCATGAAGTCCTGTCGTGTCAAACGCCACAGCGATTTTCTTAGGCAAAACTATCAATTGCTTGATTCTGGTGCAAGAAAACAAATTGAAGAAGGTTTTTGGGGCTAATATCCTCTTTATCTGCATGTCAATTCAGTGTCAGGTAGGAATGCAAAACCCTGTTTTGTGAAGATTTCCTCTTACCAGTACCGCTACCTTCTCCAGATCTTGGGAGCCTTTAATTCATAAAAGTTGTGGTGGGACACAGGTAAAATGTGTGCAAAGGCACACGTGCACTCACTCTGCCAATTAAAACCGGAGGTCCTGCCTAGAAAGTTGTTGAGAGTTAAACTTTGCTTACTTATTCAAATAGCATGTGGCCCTGCTGATCTGGGGAGGTTGTCATGGTTATCCCACATCAGCTGATGTCATCTCCTTTTCTGTAGAAATAAGCGCTTTTCAGCTGACCAGTTCAGGGTAAAGCTGTTTAAAATGCTAAGGCAGCCAGAGCAGCTCTCTGGGGTCTCTGCTATCGGGGAACATATAAAAGCTGTGAATCAGATGGCACTGCTAAATTGTGGAGGAATTGATGGGGAAACTAGTACGGACATGCTTGGATGGGGCAGACCCAGAGGTATTGTGGGTACACAATGGTGGCACTGAGGAAAGCGGCAGAGATTGGGATCGCTGGGGAAGCTAATTGAAGCAGTTGAATAGACGGAAGGAGAAAGGCAGTCAGAGGCGTACAAAAGCACAGAAAAATGAACCACTAAGTTGTTTGCCTTGTGACTTGGGGATTTTAAACCAGGATAAGGGTGCTGAGTGATAAATGGCTTTGGGATGTTAAATGTCAGGTCTGAGGGTCTGTGGCTGGCATCTGTATGTCCAGTGTTTAAGCCTTGCGTGAATAACGGCATTTTGCTGGTGGGGAAGAGCCCTCTTTGTGCCAGGCAGTGCTGCGACGGCCGAGCCGCACGGCTGCCGGGGAGATAAGGGCAGCCTCGTGGAGGCAGGCTATGGGGACCAGCCCGCCCGCGAGACAGGCAGCGCTCACCTGGCAAAAAATGCCAGGGACCAAAGGTTCATTCATGGTAAGATTCAGGAAAAGATGTGAACAAGAGTCTTAAAATCTCGCTTTTGGGGATAGGATGAAAGTGGTAAGGTTTATAAGCATGAATTAGTTGAAGATGCTACACCAATACCCACGTTAGGGTGCACTTACACCATTCTGTGTGAGAAAAGCAGCTGGTTCTGCTTCAGAGGCAGGAGGCAGCCTTGGACAAACCATGGCAGAAACTGGATCTGGTGATTCCTAGGTTTTCTTTAGTATCCATATGTAGGTATGGAAATGTATTCGGTTCAGAGCTGGAGCAACGCAGCCAGGAAGTTGCTTGCTTGAGATTTCTGAGGTCTGGTGAGGGTTGAGGAAACCTTGCTGCAATTTGGGGTGTTAGAGTGGCTCTGGAAACTACAGAACTTGTAGGGTCTGAGTATCCTTCTGAGGTCTATTCCTTTATCAAATGTGGTTGAAATGGGCCATGAGGTTCAACAGCTTCAGGGGAGAAGTAGTGGAGAGGAAGGGACAAAGAAATAGGCAGTGCTGCTGTCTATGACTCATTTTCTTAGGAATCCTGGCTGTAAAAATAACAATCCTACTCATCATTTTACAAATGCTTTTACAAGCACTTAAACATGGGATGTTAATGTTAAGTGTTGATCAAAATGCTCTGAGCATGAAAGCTTCATTAATCTGGATGAAAACATGTATAATGATAAGATAATGTGTACTCACAGTCACAGCAATGTAAACTGATCACTTGGGTTCCCAGCAGTGTAAATGGGAGAAGAATATGCTTTTTTATTTTTAATTTTTTTTTTTTTTCTGTTATTGCTGGAGATCTATGTCCAGTCTTCCTTTCAGGCTGGGAGGTTTTTTCCCGCTAAGGAAAAAATAAAGATCCAGCCCCTGGAGGAAACCTGATCAGAGACACACTGACTTATACACACACTCCAGGTCTATTGATCTCCCCCGTCCCCTCTGCCCTCTCAGTCTGTAGGTTATAGAAACAATGTCTGTCAGCAGCAAGTCTGCTTTCCGTGCTGGTTAATAACTCTCTGGCAGAAGGGAGTCTGCTCTCCCTTTATGGGGTCCCAAGACCCACAACGAACTTAACAAACCAGAGGGAATATCTCCAGGACCTACCCTTTTGTACACAAAGCCCTGTAGTTTCTTAAAAAAGAATAAAGTATCAGGACGCATAGCTGTGCGAGGGTTGAACAAATCTAATGAAAAATGCAGAAAATGCCTATTGAAGCCTGAGTTTGGGCAAGTATCAAATGTGTTTTCTTGCAGGTGCTGTGGGTGCAACCTGTTGCATGTCACCCTTTGGTTTATGACTTTACACAAGAGAAAAGAATCATAATTTCAGCTACTGGGCAGGCAAATACTGAGAAAACTTCATCCTACTGGGAAAAACCTGTAAGAAACCAAATTCCTTTGGCTTTATTTGCCCCTGAAGTTAAAAATTTCTTCAGCACCACTCCAAGGCACTTTCACCAAAATCCTAACCCTGCGTCAACAGTCAGTAGGAAATCACAGTAGCTCACTCTGGTTCTTCAAATTTCTGTAGGGAAGATATAGGGAACATTGTCCCAGGGATTTTAGATCATGGAACAGCAAACTTTCAATCCATCTCCACATTCTATGTGCCCCAGATATAAACTGTTAGACATCTTTGCTCTGAGTTCTTGCATTGAACTGGGCTGTCTCCAAGGGTCTGACAGGGTCCTCTCCAGCACTGCAATCCACTCACACTTGTGCCTCAAAATAGAACATTATAATTTTGTTTATTTGCAGTCAGCTCATCCTGCCCCTTCAATTAACATACTTCTGCTATGTATTAATAACTTACTCTTGATCTTAGAATAGTCATAGTGCTGGTGTTATCTTCAGAGGGTTCTTGAGGGTCTTATTTCAGGAATGCAGTTGTAAGTCCTAAAATGCAATGTGTCATAAAACTGAGATGGATCTAGAATGTCCCTTGGAGAAATTCATCATAGCTTTTGAGTAGTGTAACATGCCGTTAATTTCCATTCTTTACATCACCAAGATGCTTCAGAAAAATGCCTGCTCTTCGTCCCCAAATTCTTTGCTTCATCGGTATCCTTTGTGCTTGTGAACACTGCATGTTTGCAGGGGTGATGCCACTGAGGGGGTTTATTTGCCTTGTGAGAGTCCAGCAGCCAGTGCAGCAGTTGCTGGGATCTAGCTGCTCTCTGCCGTCATCCTTGCTCTTCAAGTTGCTTCCCCGCTTGTTTTTATGTAGGACATGTCAAGCAGAAGTCAGCAGAAAGAAATCCACAGTACGTGGGTCTGTGGTAGCTTTTGAGCCGTGCACAGCAGTCTGTCCACGTCCGTGCTGGAGCACACTTGCTGCAGTGCTTCCTGGCAGCACAGGCACTGGGATGGGGATGGAGTGAGGCTGAAGGAGGAGGCTAAGGACACTTTGCTGAAAGCTGTGAGCCATGTTTCCATTGCCAGACTCGGGCTCAAGTTTGAATTTTGTACAGATTCCCTGGCTGATGCCTTAAAGGCTTCAAGTCCTCAGAGCAAATCTGGAATCAGTTTGGTGTGGACCATTTGGTTTTAAGTAGAAACCAGGCGTAACTGTAAGCTGTTGACCAAGCTTTTCTGTTTTTTGTTCTTACCCAAACAAGCAGGAACTGAGAAAATGTCAATGTGAAACTCTGCGAGCCTAAACCTGAGCATAGACTGCGTCTTGCCTGCTTTTGACTTCTGACAACAAAGCTGGCGTCTTTCCATGGTAAATCATGTAGTGTCTTCACGTTGTAACTGAGGATTCAGCTGGATCATTGAGTTTTAGACAGCATTAAATGGATATCGGACTGCAGGCTTTGGAAAGGTGAAAGATTCTCTGGGCCTGTGTTGAGACCCTTAAAGTCTGGCTCCTGCTGCCAAAAACTGGGTCTAATATATTATTTCGTCTGGCTCTCCATTTGGAAAACTGCTCTTGGCTGTACTTTCCTTTGCTACCCCTTCAGATGGAATATACGATACTCTCCCCACTTGCTATAGATGTAGAAATTCCCGCTAGCGTTTCTGCTTTCATTTGCCTAAAATATTCCAATTAGATACAATCAGTGACTTGGCATAGCATGACTTTTTGAAACTCTACTCCCTCTGCCTAGGCTCCTCTTCACAGCATTTCCTAATTGGTGTGAAATCTCCCCCCTTGCCCTGCAGCCTGTGTCAAAGTTGCTCTTCTATAAATTGCTGTGTCGTGTCCCTGGACCTTGTTAAGGCAGAGAGATGTGGGCTGTGTTCAGTCCTGGGGGGGATCCCTTGAGCTTGCAAAGGCATCTCCTGTTTCAGCATCTGGCCTTCCTGTAGGGCAATCACATGTACGTTCTCCTGACCTACTGCCTTGTTAAGCTGAGGGTTCATTAACCTGTAGTAAGTGGTTTTGGTGTATATTGCTACTTCTTGATTCTTCAGCTACCCACTGAAGAAATTCAGTCTGCTATATCTGTTAATCTATCCTATTCCTCCTGTGTGAAAATAAGTTCAGTTACTGTAGGTACTTCTGTCCTTTGCTGTGCAAATGTTCCTGTGCTCTTTTCTCTGCTTGACTGTAGAGTTTCTTGTTGGGATTTTTTGATTTCCCATTTACATGCTTTCTTAGAGCTGTAGAGCAAATGTTTACTCCCAGTGAAGTTGACTTGACTTGGTTTCCAACTTTTTCTGAATGGATATGAGCCAAGATCCCACGCAGGGTTTAGATGCCTAATTTATCATTGATTTCATCCTGATGACATGGACCTTAGTGCCTGTGCAACTGGAATTGGAAAGGGGGTGCCAGCAGGTCGCCCTGGGACTGCCCCATGTAGAGGTGCACTGTTCCCACTCTGCTGGGGGATACTGGAAGTCATTATTTTCCTCCAGAAAATTTTGCCCACAAAGTTTCAGACATCAAAGATAAGACCTTGAGGCATGACTATAATCTCAGTAAACAAACAACCACAGAAATAATTTGTGTGTACAGTGTGCTGTTGTGGAGCAGTTGCAGTGTGTTTATGCTGCCAGTGAAAGGGAAAATAAATGAAAGTGGTTTTTGTTTGTTTTTTCTTTCCTGTTTTTTTGTTGGATTTTTTTTTTTTTTTTTTTTTTAGTTATTGCTTAAATGGCTGGCTCCCCCAAGCCTCTGAGTAAGGCAGTGCACAGTGCCATGGTCATCAGTCACCATGCCTGGTTTGGCTGGCTGAATATTTCTGAGGAAGAAGAAAGAAATTTCTTGGCAGCAAGTGCTGAATAACCTATACTTAGGGGAAAGATTTTTCTTAATCCTTTAAGGGTTGGCTTATGGCTTGAAGGCTGAAGGCTTTCTAACCCTGACAAACGTAATCTTACCTGGTGTAACATTAGGTGCTGCTGTCTTGACAAACATAAAAATCCTTCTTTGATTTCTGATAAGCAATGGATCTTGAGAAAACCATGTGCCAGTGAGTAATCTGGATTGTCTGGTTGTTGCGTAAGGAGCTGTGCAAGAAGATGTTGTGGCAGCAAGCAGGACGCCCTGTGGATGCTAAGTGGTGTTTAGGACTTGTTTGCTGACAGAAGTGAAGATCGCGATGAGATAAGTGGGTATTGCAACAGCATATGGCATAAGAGCTGTTTGTCCACATAAACAACACTCCTACAACAGGCGTTCTGCAGTGGTAGATATGGGTATTTTTGGAGCTGCTACATGTGTTTAATGCAAATTGCTTTAGAGAAGGAGCAGGGACGTTTCTTCCTGTGATCTAAATGTGTTCACGGAGCACCTAGGCCAGGGCAAGCTGAACTGGATTGGGGCTCAGTGCAAAAGAAGCAGTAATTTAGTGCTGATGGAGTCAGGGCAGAGGTTGGTGCTACAAGTTAAACATGACTCATTAGTCACAAAGTACACTGGAGATTAAAAAAACCTCATGAGATAGGTACTCTGTAATTAAGATTCCCCCACGTCTCTTGTTATCAAGCCAGCCGGTGCCTAGGAAGTGCCTTTACTGGGCTGCCACCTCAAGGACATGCTCTGCCATGTGCCACCTCCTCTGAGCATCCCTGGTACCTCACCCACAGGCAGTGCTGGGCCCATGGTCCCCATCACTGGCAGCTGACCTGTTACCTGTGCAAAGAGAGGAGCAAGGGACACCCAGGGGTTTCTCTTCCCTTCCTCCTGCTGCAACAAACCCACCGTGGCTTTCTGCCACCACCTTTCAAGCAAGCCAGTGCAGACCCTGTCTCACCAGCACTCGGGAGGCAAGGTCCCAAAGGAAGTCCTCGGGGGAACGAGTGCAGTGCTGAACAGTAGGTACACGACAATACCCTAATAAAACCCAGGAACCACTTCTACCTATGCTAGCACTTGTCTTCTGCTGAACTCATGTAACACACTTCTTTTTAGTGTCAGAGATTGAGAGGAGAATTCCTGCTGTTCTCCCCTCTGTTTTGGGCAAGGCTGAGCTCAACTGCAAGTAGAAAAAGGCCAACTTTTTTTTTTTTTTTTTTTTTAAGAAAATTTTGGGGCTGAATCTGGGGTATGTTGCTGCTTGAAGTATTCACCCTTTTATTTATAATATGTGTCCTTTGAGGGCAGCAGGAGAATTGGTTAACTTCAACAGGGTCACTGTAAGTATTAGGCTCCAGTGTAGAGAAAGAAGATGGATTTTGGCTTGGAGGAGTTGGTTGCACGGCTGGTTTAACAGCCTTCTATAACCTGCAGAGCAAATGTATTTGCTTTGGCTGCTGAACAATCTAAACACTCCTCCGAGAGCTTCGGCTCTGCTGCACACGGCGGATTTATCTGCATTTGTTTCAAAGCTGTGTCAGTCGCAGCCAGCAGCTCCTCTGACATAATCTCATCTCCATCTGTCCTAACAGGCAGTCAAATACACCCGGGTGCAGAGGGCCCCGACAAGGTGCTGTGCATCCCTACAGCTCACCCAGGCCATCAGCCGTGATTCAGCCTGATTTACACACGCCTCACCCACTCTCTCTGCTTTAATTGCTCTTGGCTACACCTACAAAGGGATTGAGGTAGGACTGCGGTGCTCTGGTCCAAAACTAAAGCCCCCAAAGACACTGCTGGTGTGTTGGTACTCACTATCCAGCACTGAAGTCCCTCTGAAGCTGAAGTTTTGTAGCTGGTGTGCACAGGAGCTTCTTGGCTTGACAGTATCTGACTTGGTTGGGATGTACCTGCTTGGTAAATAAGGAGCTCCCATGCCTGCCTTGGCTGGGAGGTTTGGGCTGGCGGGTGGTCTCTTCCCATACCTAAAGGGAACCCCTCCAGCCCCATAGCATGCTAGTAAAGATATGCTGTCCTGTGGCGAGTGTTGTTTCTTTGCTCTTGTCTTTCTTCTTAAGCAAATCCCACCCCTTCCTTTTCACTTTGCTTTTCTGAGCATGCTGGAATATGGGTACCAAAGGCACAAGGCTTTCGGAGCAGGGATCAGCGCGCTGGGCTCCCTGCCTGCCACTGAGGGTGGAAGCAAAACGAAGAGCGGGCTGTGACAAGTGATGCTTCAAGTTGGGCTTGTGTGCAGCTTTCCAAGACAAACACGAGCCTGCCTCTGGGCTCACCCTTCTCCCCCCAAACTCCCAGCGCGTGACTCGGAGCAGGGTAGCGGACACCGAAGGAAAGTGCCAAATTCATTATTTAACTTTGTCAGCTCGGTAAAACAGTCTGATGTTGGTAGGAGGTTATGTTTTCATAGAGAAAGCCTTGGAGAAAATAAAACAAAACCAGCCTCCCCTCCTGTCCTGGGGCCTCACTCGGTTTCAGGTTGGGGCCAGGGCTGCTGACTCATCAAACGCGCAGGTGTCGGGGAGCCTTCCCCCGTGGCGAGCACCACCTCGCCGCCGGCCCTCTGGGATGGGTTTTAAGCTTTGCCCCCATTTCCACTGCAGAACAGATCCTGGATCACCCTATTCTTCTGGGTGCAGGTCCGCTGGTTTTGCAGCGCACTGCTTTGCATCGCAGTTGCATGCGACCACTCTAGCACATAATTTGGCCCAGTGCCTCTCTTCTTTCCTTTTTCTGTACCACAGGAAGCAGCATTTATAAAATCCCTAATGATCCTGTCAGCTTTTATACATTTCCTGTCTTGCTTTTTAAATGAAAGAGGAAAACATAGCACTTTTGACCTGAATTAGTTTGGATTGTGTTTGCTGGATGTGGTATTAGTCACTGGTCTGCTTTGCTTCTCTCATCCGTGATGCCAGGATGGCTGTGTCTGCTTCCATGTCCTTATCAAGGTCCTGGCAACTTTAATGATTTCCTTAACACTCCTTCTTCCCCATTCTGATTCAGGGAGAGCCTGAGTTCTGGTTTAAAAAGTTACATGAGAAAACTGTTTTATGTTTTGGAGTCATAAAGAAAACCTGGAAAGTGTGAATCTTTTTCACCCTGCATACTAAATACCAGGAGGCAAATAAAAACATCTTAAACTGTGTTACTTAAGATGAAGCAGCCCTGATTTTTAAGCTAACCTACCCAGTGTACATGCAGAATTACCTCTTTGCAGGAGACTATCTGGTTTGACATATAACTCACAACATTGTTGAGGCCGTAGATGGATTAATTAGAAGATGTAAGAAGTCCTGAGAGCTCTAACCATGTACCTAACAGTAGATTTGAATCCTATATTAATTCTGTCTCTGTTTTTTTGCAGTGCAGTTAAGAAAGAACAATCCAAGTGACACACCTCAGTTTTCCTCTGCCAATACCCAGGTTTTTCAGGGCTTTTCACAGGCAGCCTGCATCCTCAAGGCACATGAAGTCGTAGCTGTGCTGGGCAGGAACTCCTCAAAGCCAAGGGTTGCAACACTTTGTCTGTTCTTGATGGGTGATGTTGTGTTACAGCAATCCCTGCTCATCCAAGGGACCATTTCCCACCAGTGCTCCTGATCACTTTGGGAGGGCGACCTCCTGCAGCACTTTGCAGGGCATGCAGCAGGAGAGGCGTTTTTCTCCTAGAGCACTCCTTGGTGTGCGTAAGAGCAGCAAAGTTTGGACCAGTTTCTGACAAAAGATAAAGACGACTGACTCTTGTATCCTCATTACTTTGAACCTTCCCAACAGAATTTCCTGCATTGGTGGAAAACTTAAAAACCCAGACATTAACTGCTGAGTTGAAAAATGTGTTATTCCATCCGCTTTCTTTGCTGCCTTGCTTTTTTCTTCAGAAGCCCTCTCTGAATACCATTCCTATCCATAACTTTGTGAAATGTGGAGGCCAAGTGCCTGGAAACTGTATAACTAGCATAAAGCCATCTTCTGAGCTGACTTGCACGTAGCATTGCAAATAAAAGTAACTGCTGGAGTCATTGGAGCTTAACCAGACTGAAAACTAGTCTAAGTAAGAAAAATACTGCTCTGACTGCTATAAAGAGGCATTACTCTGCAGCATTTATGAAATCACAATGTTATAACCAGGTGTCTTGAGCAAGGAAAAAAGTGGTTGAGTGGTACATAAAAAATTTCAGGCTCACTTTCTTCACCTAAAATAGGGAGCAAATGGCCAAGGACATCACTGGTTAAACAGGCTATTAAATCAGCTTTAGGGGGAGCTGGATGCAGTTTTGCAAGGGGAAGAAATCAGGAGGACCAGCTGTGAACTGGATATTTTGCAGTTAAGATGAGGTAATATGGTCAAATATGTGCCTCTGCAAGTGAGGCTAGTTATTTATTCCCTTCAAAGACCTTCCTGTGTCTATGCAGTCTGAAGATTATTTTTACGGTTAGGATCAGCCTGGCACAGGCCACACTTGTTCTGCTGCTGCTGGTACCGCTGAAGCAGCGGAGGAGCGGCCATCTCTGAAGCCCAGGGGCCCTTTGATCAGGGTCTGCAGGACTCCCAGCGACCCAGAGGAAGCCACAAGTGCAGATTGTCTTTATCAGGCACTCGAGCTGAGGTTACATGAAGCAAGTCAGAACGCAGCTGGACTGATACTGCTGTGTTTGACTCTATCAGCAGCCAAGAACGGAAGGCTCGGGGGAGCTACGCCGAGTTTACCAGGCCCATCTGCACTGCGAGGGTGGACCCCAATGTGCCTCGTGCTGGGTCCGTGTGTTTGGGGCAGGGTATCACAGAGCATGATGCAGCCTCCCTGGGGCATCATGTTGTGTGTGCATGCTCTTTCTTTCAGTGTCCTTAGGTGCAATTTTTTGTCTTCAGGACCAAGTGGAAGAATCTCTTGATGCTTGTCTAGCCTGCCTGGCTCCACTGAACCAGCCCCTGGGTGCCTGGAGCCCCCAGAGTGCCCCAGCACAGGGAGCCAAAGAGCTCGTGGACTTGCTGCAGCGGATGCGCCTTGTCCTAGACCATCGGAGCAGTGGCACTCGACTACTTTCAAACCAAGACTGGGCTGTGGTGCAAGATAGAGCCCTGTGAGATCCCCTGAACCTTGCTCTGTTTACCTCAGTGCGTTTGGTGGGAAGCAGGCTGGGGTGGGTTACCTAGTGTCTGCTGACAACACGGGCTGTGGGAACCAGTTTCTGTGAGCCGGATAGGAAATAGCATAAAATGCTGCACAGAGTGGTGTTTGACACCCACTAGTGATGGGGAGGCACCAGTGCTGTGTTTCTAGGTGATTAACAGCTCTGGTGTCACACACTCCCCTGACTCTGGCGCTGTGCTCTGTACTGCACCCCATGCCCTGGTCTGGCTGTGCCATCCTTTCCAATAAGCTCCAGCACTCTCGTTGGAGCTGGGGTCCTACCATCCATTGTGTCTGCTCCAGAAATGAGGGTGCAAAAGTGCAGGAGATGGGCCTGTCTGTATCTTCAGTGAAGGGCTGGAGCAGAGCAAGGGTAACAGCAGTGGTTGTGCCCATCTTCTGCACCAAGTGGAGATCAGCTAATCTGGGTCTAAGCTTGGGTTTACACTCTGGAAAGTGAAAGATGGAAAAAAATGTGCTTCTGTTTCTGCCTGTGCTCTCTGGTGTTGGGAAACATGCTCAAAGCTGGAGAGTTACCCTTTAAGGAGCCTTTCAGCAAATTTCAGACTTGAGCGAGATGAAAGGAGACTTCCGAGAAGCATAGCCAAAAAGGGGGGAAAAAAAAAAAAAGCGAGAGAAATATTTGCTTTGAGATTCTGCTCTGAGAGACTTGGGGTTATCTGGGTTTGGAACACTTAAATTAAGGGAGAAGTTAAAGAAACAGAAGACGTCACCAGGATATTTTGAAGCAAGGTGATTTCTTAACACACATGGATCACTTGTGACTTTAGGAGATTTACCCATGCTTAGTTTAGAGACTGGACTTGGAAAAACCAGCACAGCGCTCGGATTTCTTACCAGGGGGTTTGGTTTGCAACTGCCATGTTTGGCAGGAGATGCATTTTACTGGTCTTACACAACCTGGTCTTTCCAGTGCCTCTGCTGAGCTTTCCATCACATGCAGTCCCCTGCTCCCCTCCTCCTGCTGTGGCTGATGCCGTGTTACTCAATTTTGAGACCTCAAGCACGCAAGGATCTATAATTCAATCCCATTTTCAGTTCTTACTGGATTTTTTCGAGGCCTTTTCCTCCAAGGGCTCCTTGCATGAAAGTCTCAAACAGGTTTCTCCATGTTTCTGACGCTGCTGGCTGCCGTGTCCCCTGCCAGCCTTGCCTCTTGTCACCAGCTCACTGGCATTTTTGGGCTGCCTGGAACAACACATCAGTGCCCTGGAAAGCAGTGGGAAAACAGCAAAAGTCATGTTGGAACTTTATTTTTCTTTCTTGTTTTGACAACCTCTGGCAAGAATCTAGATGCAAACAGAGGGGCTACAGGAATGATTGAGGAGGGATTTTTCTGTGTGGTGTTTTTTTTAAGATAGGATTTGCCAGGAAAGCCACCCACCTGTTCAGACAAGGCCTCAATTGTGGTAGATGGTGGTGAACAACCAAGTATCTGTGTTCCCCTCCAAGAGCCGCAATTCCTGGGTTATTTTTAGCAGATTTGCACACCTCTGTTTATTTGCTCTCCCTGGTGCACATTCCTCAGTCCCTGTGACTTCCTCCATAACACGGCCAAAGCCAGAGGCAGAGAGGAGCTTTCTGCGAGAGCACTCTGCTGCTAATAGGAAAGGATTGAGGGACTGACTTTCATCCCAGTACGTGTTCAATATAAACCACAGTTGTGGGCTTTGCCTCTGAGGGTCTCTGAGAGTCATTCCCTTTCGCAGTGGCGATGCCCTGCCACCTCTCCTGTGCCTCTCTGGATCATTTTAAAGCTTATAGGGGCTGTATCTTCATCTGCTTTTAATTTCCTTGGATGCTGCTGGGCTCTTGGCTTTTTTTGTCCTTAATGGCAAATTGCTGTTCTGCACAGTCTCCAAGACAAGGGAGGTGTTTAGTCTGCTACAGGTTTTTTCTGTGCTCATAAAATAAGGGAGAGAGTAACTGATGTCTTGGGCATGGAGGGAAGAGATTTATCAGTGCAGAAAATTGGACCAGTCTGAAGGAGTCCTATTAGATGTGAGTCCTTAAGTGGCAAAAATAATCAGTCAGCTGCATAAAACAAAGTGCTTGTGGACTTGAGTGATGCTGTTGGAGCCTGGCTATCGGTGTGGTTTCCTTACCACAGTCCCCAACTGACGCTGGTGTGCATCTTCTTGATGTGCCTGTAAAAAAGGAAAGGGATTTCTTATCCTTCTCATTGGAAAGAGCTGAGAAGTGGAGAGATTGCTGCCTGTCAGCCCTGCGGGATGGGTCAGGCTCCCAGGGCCACCCTGGATCCAACAGTTTTGTCTTAGCCTCTGTGACCTACCCAAGGTCATGCAGGAAAGTCCATCGTAAAGTGCAGATTTTTCAGTGTAGGAAGGTTTAATCACCAGGGACCATCCTTCTGTTTCCTTCCCTTTACTGCAGTTACTACTGACGTGCTCCTTGGGTGGGTCTCTGCTCTTTTTCTCTGTGCTTGGGACATCGTTACTCATTTGCACAGGTAGGAAGGCTGTTGGACAACTCTATTTCCTTTCATTCTGTGTTTTCTCTCTGGGTCTGCATTAACCCTTGATCTAATGCATTTTCAATGTGAGCTTGCATTCCTTACTCCTTATGTCAAGATCTTTGGTCATTGCAGCGTGGTCACTTGGGAAGGTTAGCGGTTTGAGGCTCAGCTTTGAAATATTCAGACTCATGAACCACAGCAAAACTGGCTCAGCCCTTCCCTGTTTCCATCAGAGCCAGCTCCACTCAGTTACAGGAACGCAGAATGTAGACTGGGTCCAGTATGACTAAAACCAACGTGACTTTTGTTAGGAATTTCCTTGGTTGCCTGTAACACTTCTGCTGCTATCAGAGCTGCTCTTTACAAGACATGTCTGTTGGCCTCCCTGCAGTTTAATGTTGGATGATGTGAAGGAGGATCTTAGAAGGCAATGTCTGGGCAACTCTGTGTCACTGCACACCTCCACCTCAGTACCCTGAACTGAAATTTCCCATCTCATTTGCTGCTGTGCCACGCAGTTGTCTGGGCTGGTACCTACACCTGAGTCGGAGCGGTGTGTTACAGGAATCTGGGCAGTATGTGATGGACAAGCTCCAAAGTGCTTTGGGATACGGTTAGGATGTAGCCTGCCTGCCTAGGCTCAGCTTGGTTTGCAGGAAGGTTATAGGATCACTGAGATGTTTCTATCGGAAATATAGTAGTTACACTGGGTGTAGCATATGGCTTTGTGTCTGGGAATACATGGGGAAGATACCCAGGTCCTGGTAGAGCATCTCACTTGTTTCTTGTCCTCCTACTCAAGGCAAAAGCAGTTTTTCTGGGCTGACTGGGTCCTAAGCAGACTTTGCCCGTGGATGGAGACATCCACTCGTGTTGCACTTGGAGGCTGTTGTCTGTTTTTGTAGAGGAGCTGATGATCTCTCACATCCATCTTAACTGTTGGGTGGTGATTACTTGGTGATTCAAGACACAGTATCAGTATTTAAACATGAAATGTTGACAGTGATCCTGACGGCGCTGGGATTAGCAGCATCGCTCCTCTCCTGCCACCTGCCACTTGCAGTCTCACAGCAGTGGAACTAGAAACAATAGGAGCAAATTCCTTATACTGCTTTAATATGGTTTGGACATGAAACTATGTACACTCTAACCAGCTTGCTGTATGTTAAACAAACAGGGAGACTCCTCGTTGTAGTGAAAGCAGAACCATTAATAACATTGTTTATAATGTGCTTATTTGCTGATTTGGAGGTCAAGCATGTTTGACATTCCTGCTGTTCAAAGGGGGTTCACTTAGCAAGGACCTCTGCTTTCCATCGGACACATCTCCTTTTTTTGCAAACCACATCTACATTTTCCTGAGAAATGTTTACGGTTTGGAGGTCACTGACATAATTTTAAACATCTGCTCAGCTCAGAAAGGGAGAGATTGTAATTGTTTTTGCCATGGCCCTCTTAAGCCTCAGTTATTTCTTTCATGTGCCATGATTCATGTGTCACACTCTTGCTTGCTTCAAGCATCTCAAAATGTGCAAGCAGCAATTACTTCATAGCCAGCGAAAGCAAACAGCTCAGCACCTGCCACCTGCACGCTGTCACCGCGACTTTAAAGAAGACTCTTAAAATTAATTTTTCATTTTCGTGGGAAGCCCAGCCTTGATAGTGCAGGGGAAGGAGGTTTTGCCTTCAGCCTCCCATGCCAAGCAAGTGAGGAAGATGGGGACACACACTGCCTAACTTCATACCTGCTTTGGAAGGACCAGCTGGGAGGCTGGGGAGATTGCCCAGCAGGTGTTCTTTGTGCTGGGTGTTGGTCCTATGAAGGTCTTCCACCGTTTTGTCAATACCAGAGACACCTTTCGACACCTGGAGTGTGGCTATAGCTAGAGCCCTGGTCTGTGCTGATGGTTTGATTGGGGGCTTGTCTCTGTGTGATGGAGATGAGGTTATCTGCAACTTTGTCCTGGCTCAGCAGGCCTGTGGATAAATATGAAGAGACAGCAGCTGTTCAAAGCTTTTTTCTTATGTCACTTCAGGAGCTTACAGCTGGGGTATCTTCTGAAAACTGTGGCTGAACTAAAAGTGTTAAAATATGCCTTTCTCTAATTTTTGTGTACTGTGCCTGACATTACTTTATAGCTCTCTCTCTGCTAAATGGGACTGTCTTATCATTCAGAGCCTGAAATGGAGGTAGAGTTTGATGTGATGATGTCTCTGGAAAATAGCTGATGACAATGACACAATGAGTGATTTATGGAAGTAGTTTCTATTTTCTGAAAGCAACCCATTTCTCTGCAAAGCACACCATCAGACAAACAAGGCAAGGGAAACAGATGCATTATCAATCTATGAAACAAACTGGGCTGCCTTTCAAATATGAAAGAGATACCCAAAGGCTGCCAGAATGCATTTTGGTGAGGAAAGAAAGATGACAAACTACTTTTACTATAGAGAGAACGGGCCAGGATTCAGAGTTGTGCATTTACCACCTCTAGAGAGAAGCGCACAGAAATTTGTGTCTCAACATTTCTATAATGAGCAAGTATGAACCCCTGCCCCGAAGGAAGGAATAAATCCATATGGGATTACACCAAAACACAAGTATGGAGCTCTGTGTCTTTTGGAAATCTGTCCCCTCTTGTGGATCCTGCCCTCTTAAATTTGAGCTAAAAAAATCTGCCTTTGGAAACATATTTGTTGGTCAGCCTGTACGTGTGTGCAGGCTGGGCAGGGTGATGATCTTTGCCTTTCCTGCAGCGCCAAGAGTCAAGGTATCTCTTCCTATTACTCAGGAGCTGATTTAAAAAAAAAAACATGTGGGGACTCTGTCTTGAAGACTTCCACCCATGTCTCACACGTGGCTGATCCCAGCCAACTGCATACAAACATCTTTTGGGGGCGTGAAGACTTGCAGAGGCTGTGATCACAGAAGACTTGTTTCTTTACAAAACTTAGCTAAAAATAGGAAATGATGTAGATTGTCATGGCAGAATTTCAAGTTCTAAATAGTATTTTAATTTTATTTTAATTCTAGCTCCCTAAGGAGAAAAGGATGGCGTGTTCATATGGGGCTACGTGTATGTGTGTTTGTGTGTGTTTATCCATGCATATTCACTCCTGCATGCTAGTTTTTGAACCCCTGGGCCAATTTCAGCAAAACATGACACTGTGATAGTGGTCTCGATTTTAAATCTCTCAGATTGTGTGGGAATAAGCAACTCAAAAGAGAAAAGCATTTTTATTAATAGCTGCAGTGAGGAGAAGACTGACGTTGAAGCTCAACCCTTAGTAGACAGCACAGAATCCACATAGGGGGGATTGTTAGAAATGCTCCGACCACAGAAGGAGTTTCTATCACAGCACATCCTTTATTGTGCACCAGAGAATCTAACCACAATGCAGAAATCCCCAGGACACTACCCTGTGTTATTTCTGCTGCTTATAGAAAAACTCATCTGGTCTATTTGTTTGTTTATGTGTGTTTTTGGTTGTTTTTTTTAAATTTTATTTTATGGGGAAGTTGCAGGGCATGACATTTTAAATTAGGATTATATTGCTATAGGAAATGGTGAGAAAGGTCACAGAAATATCCCTCACTTGGCAACGAAAGACTTTTAAAACCAAGTCCAGGCTGCGCTCTGCTGAGCAGGGTGTTGAAGATGTGCTGAAACAAGGCGTGGGAACGTGGAGCCGTGTGCTGGGCAGCCCTCTTGGGAGTGATGGGAGTATTTGGGAGGTTAACGTGGCCTGCCAGCACTGTGCTGCCCCGGGAACCTCTCCCCAGCCCCATGTTCAGTTGCTGTGCCCACTGCCATGCTGCTGCTCGCTCCCGTGGGGTTACTGTGCTGTAGGCAAATAGGGGCTGTAACAATACGGGCTCCAAAGAGGGACCAGACTTTCATATGATATCGGTGGTGGGATTCATTTCACCAAACCATAGCTGTCTACAAGATATCCAAGGCTAAGCTGTTTTCTGTAAGATCTCTTTATAATCAGAATAAATGGGCAAAAATAGAGTAACCTCCCCCTGAAGGTACCCCATCCGAAGGTAGGTGGGGGCCCATCATCTGGGGGTGATTGCTTCTCATCATGGACTTCAACAGAGTTCAAGGTGATCTGTTTAGATTTGGTCATCTCACTTTTAGACACCCTGTTTAGGGGAGCTGAATTCCACTCAAGCCATTTTAGGTCACAGTGGTGGTTTCTGGAAAAGAGGTGTTTTTTGTGCAGGGGTTTAGTCCACCTCTACCAACAAGCTCAGTTTGAGACTGAGATTGAGATGATGAGCAGCTATTGCCACCATCCAGCTGCTGTGAAATCTCCCCACTGCTCCGAAGCATCTGATGGGGTTAGGGTGCTGCTAGAGGGACCTTAAGTTTGATCTGCCTCCGAAAATAAAGCTCAAAAAACTTCTTGCATGGAAATTATGACTAGGGCAAGCACCTGGTTCTGAGGAGTGTGCTCTGAGGATGTTCATGTCCTGCTGCTCAGTAAGGATGATTTACAGACATCCTCTATGTTGGCTGACTAGTACCTATGAACATTTTATCACTCTTTATAGTGGCAGCAAAGAGCAGAAATTAGAGGAGATGTTGGAAATCCTAACTGGTAAGAGCTTTTCTGGTTATGCTGACAAATAACTATGATGCATTTAATTTTTTTTTTTTTTCTTCTTTGCTCTCTGTTTGCTGATGTTCTCGGCACAATGGGGAGGCAGCTATACTGCTGCCACTAATCGAGCCCAGCTGATTCTTGCAAAGAAAGTTTCTGCTTGGAATGACAATGCTTTTCTTGTGATTATATTAAGAGAACATGGCAGCCTCTAGTTCTCCTTTTGCCATTTCTATCTGTAGCTGTATATCCAAGTGTCGGGGGTGTGTGACCATATGCGCACTCGCGCTTTTATGGGTACTCTGCCCTGACTGTGTTTTCACTCTTTCTATTATTTCTGCACACTGTAAAAGTTACGAAACTTGAAGAAAGAAGCCAGCAATGTGGCGTGTTCTAGCCAGAGATGCTCTTTCTATGTGAGGACTGGGGTGTTGGAAAGACTGACACTTGTGTTTTGTCATAAAAACTGCTTTTGCTAATTCTAGTCTGGCTTAGTAATTCCTCCGCAAGATCCTTGGCGGTTCCAAATACCCTTTTGCTATGCTCTCTGCAATTGTTTATTTTGTGGTGTTGACTACTTTGTATTGTTAGGACATCATTGCAGGCCAATATTTTACTTGGCAAAAATCTTTGAGTCACAAGCTCAGTCTCTCAAAATTTCCCACTGTGAGTGATCAGTGAGACCTAAGCATGCTCATACATCTGCGAAGGATTTATGGGTAAAAGAGGGGGATTAGCAAAGAGGTGATCTCAGCCGCTTGCACTCTGCATGCAGCATATGGGGTAATTTAACAATCATAACTTAAAGTGCTGCAAGATGATGCTTGTGACTCCTCCCCAGTGTCTACAGCTGTGAAGTGCTAAAGCACGCCACTATGCTTTATTGGAGGCTGGAGACCAAAACCAGTTGGAAATTTGAAATGAAAACTTAGCCCTTATTGAATTTGTCACCCCTGAGGTGTGAATGCACACCCTTGTGTGTACACACACACAGAGGCTCACAAAGAGCAGTTGGTTGTTTTAGGAACAGAGATGGATGGAGGTGGATGCTGTGTTTGCGGATTTGGTCTGGTGAAGTTTCTCTTATTAAGAAGTATTGAAACTCTCATCTGAAATGTGATGGGTCAGGTTCTCCAGACAGGTAAAGGAATTGTGGTACAAATTTGGAGAGGGGATTTTCTGAATGCAGAGATGGCTCAGTCTGGATGTCTCATCACCATGCCCTTATTTAGAGTTTGATGTTGGAGAAATTAATTGCTCTATTTTTATTAAAGTCTTGGCATATATCTTCTTTTGCTGTCAGGCTGTTGCAACCGTTTGCTCCGGATTAGCCTTGTACCTATTGTTTTGCAGAGAAGCCACCATGTCCTGGTGAACTGGAGCATAAACCTGTCGCAATGAGTCGAAAAGCAGAGATTACTGCAGTCATGGTCGCCTAAATCCTAGTCGCAGGAAAGCCCTGTCCACCCACTAGCAGGCAACGCTCCTCATAATGCTCCTGCTTGTGAGAAGCACAAATGGGCACATCTGCTCCAGCTTCTCTGTTCCACAAGAGCTTCTTCCACAGTAAATGGCTTTTTCTGTCTTGCCAAACTGGCTCTCCCTCAGCAGTGATACCTGTGATGGAGCTGGGACAGGGTGTCGCTGCATCCTGGTTTGGGTGGCCCTCTGGCCGTTGGCCATCTCACAGATTTAACAGGCGTTGGCCAGGTGGCTCTGCTTAAAGGCTTGAGGACTGGGGTCACCAACAGATGAGTCTTAATTATGTAGGAACGAACCATCACAGCTCACAGTTTTGTTAGTCAGAAGCAGGATCTAAGCCTGGATAGCCTGAGCAGCCGAGAGTGGGTTGTGTTTCATCCCAGGAGAATTTTGAGGGTTATTTTGGCAGAGCACAATGGAAAAAGCATGGACTGTGGCTGCCTTCGCAACTCTTGGCTGTGTAGATGACAAAGTTTGCCTTCTGGCCTGCCAGGCCTTTTTGCCTTCATTAGCACAAACTTATTTTGGAGCCTTTTTTTCTTTCACTTTTTTTTCTTTTCTTTCAGTCTCCTTCTGACTGGTCATTTTCCTGCAAGCCCACACTGATGGGAGCATCCAGATAAGAAAATGGTGCGAGTTACATTTTGCATCATCTATGGTTGGAATTTCAGTGCTGCAGGGTCAGCTTTAAATTATCCCTGGAGGGTTGGTAGTGTTTTATAAGCTGGATGGCTTGGCTCACAGCCGTTTGATTTTTCCAAATAGTATAAATCTATAGACATTTGCCTTTGGCGCAAAAAACCTCCCTACTTCGAAGTCAAGAATAATTATTTTCCCAGAGCCAAGGTCAGCAGCTGGAGTCAAATAATGGGATGAAAAAAGCCACTCATTGCTTTTCACATGATTTTTTTAAAAAGTAGTTTCAGCACATTAGCATCTGCCCCTTGTTTTCCACGGCAGCCGAGACAGAGTTCCTTAACCCAGGTACAGCTCCCAGTATTCTCCAACAGGGCAGAAATTTCCTCAAAAGATGGATGCCACTCATGTAAAAACCTGGAATATCACCCTCACCTTCTCTAGCTTCCTGAACAAAAGTTTGGAAAACCTGAGCTGAATTAGTCATAAATAAGGTTATATCGAGACAAAAACCCAGCATATTTGTCAATACAATCCATGCTGTTGTCAGAATGGATGTTTTGCAACACTTGCTAGTTTTTCACCTTAACCCAAAGTCTTATAAATAAAAGGGAGAAAAGCAGGGAGAAAATGAGGACTGGTTTGGAAATCGCCTTGGGGCAAGCCTTGGGTTCTGCCATTGCGTGATTTGCATCTACCCACTAAAGAGCTCAAAATCCGCTCCCGCCTCAGCAAGAGCACATGGGTACGTCTGAGTGTGATGGTTTTAACGGTATTTATTGTCAACCTCCCTGAGACAGCTTAGTTCTGCTTGTGGGCCCAGACGTATCGCCAGGTTGCCACGGTGCAGTGAGCTGCCCAAGCCCACCGAGCTGTGCTGGCTCCTCACGCGTGCCCTCTGCTACCGGCACGTGCCAGGTCGTGAGACTCAGCTCCACCTGCAGTGACAAATGCATGGAAAGCCACAAGAAATGGCACACAGCCAGTATTCCCCCTGCCTAATGGTGGGTGTTTCCCTAAGATTTTCCATACTAGTCCAGAAACTCGCAATATCCTTTTTTTTTTTTTTTTTTTTTTATGAAGAGCTGGAAAGGATGTAGTTCACGTCAATTCAAATCTTTCATTTGGATTCCTCCTTTTTCAGGGAGAAATTCTCTTAGCAAGTAACTTGCACTAAAAATTCCAATTTCAGCTTTAAAAAAAGAATTGAAATGTAAAAATTGGGGAATACTAAAATTCCTTCCCAAGAGAATTTGGAGGGGATGAGGTTCTTACTCTGCTCCTTCGGAGCAGCCAGAGCTCCCTGGCTGGCCACGGTGCTGCCGTGCTGCGTGGCAGGGCCTCTTCTGCTGCAGGTTTAGGGACGAGCCCCTGGACAACTTGGCTCAGTAGAGAAGACTTGGGATGCCGGGGGAAAGTGCCCCACTGCTGGCCCAACTGGTGGTTTGGGGGAGAAAAATGTACACTGCATCTGTATAGTATAGTATTGGTTATATCTAGCATGATTTTCCTTCCTGAGACTGTTGAATTTATTAAGGATTATTATTTCAGGCATCCTTTTCCCCTGCTACTGAAAGCCCATTAATATGGAAAACAAACCCTGCTCTCTCTGAACACATGGATCCTTTTGGTCTGGACCAGCTTGTGTCAGAGTGACATAACCCAAAAAACCAGTAGGAACCATTTGACTGATATTCTGCTGCCAGAAATATTGAAGGTTAAAATAATTCTTGGCAGGGTCTCCCTCCCCTGTGGATCCCAGGTGTTGGACACGCAGATTCCAGCTCTGCCTTTGCTGCTTTGGCCTCCTGCGTGGCTGTGAGGCAATTCATGGCAGAGAAAGCAAAGGGCGAGGAGCCACGGCCGAGTGGGACAGGCTGGGCTCGGGCCAGCACACGTTTCCCTCTCCAGCTCCACAGCTCCTCGTGCTCTCAGCTTGATACAGATTTAGCTGCATCCGGGTAGTGCTGGGGGACCTGGGCTTTCAGGGATTTTCTTGGGCTGGGGTGGGGGGCACCCCTGGGCTTTTCCATGGGCCATTGCTGCCAGGCCAGGCCTCCTGGCTGTGCAAAATGAGGGAAACTCAGGCAAAAAAACCAGATCAGACAACAGCAGTGAGATGTGAAAGTGTTCTCCATTGAAAAATACAGGTGATGGCTGAGGGGAGGTGACAGGTATTGCTTTGCAATAGTAGGAACATCCTGGTTCCATATAGGTGTGCCTTTTCTTCCCCTTTATGTAATTTGTATGGCAATATTGAAGGTGTTACTTGTTATCTTTTCTACATAGTTAATGTATTTCCCCCTTCATCCTCCTCAGTGCTAGTTGTATTTCCTGGGTAAACATTGGCTGTTCTGCTCTCCCCCTGCTAAAAAACAGACCCCTGGGGCTGCTCGGGGTATCGGCCAACAAGACTGGCTCCAGGGGACGGGTAGCAGCTGAGGTGACTGATGTCCCTGAAGACTTCAGTGAAAATCCCCCAACATTTAGTGTGACTTTGGGTAATTCACTACTTATTTCCTTGTCTCACTTCCAAATTTGTTGAATAATGGAAATAACGTTTCCTCCCTTCTAAGATAGGTCAACATCTGGGTGATCAGCCTTATTATGAATTTTAGAGGAATGGGCCCGTTTTTTTGAAACAGCCAGACTCCTGGCTGGTGTGTAAATCAGGACAGTTTTGTCACAATCAGTCAGAGCAGAGCTATTTTGCACCAGCTGGAGATGTGCCCCCCAGACATCCACTTTGCAGCTTTACATACGGGCGTGTCATTTTATAAAGTATGAATACGGTTTTCAGAGGAATTAAATCTCTTTGTGTAAAGAGCTTTCAGATCAATGGATATATCACGTTTCAGTTTAACACTTAATAAAACTTTCTATCTTCAAAGCAATCTCCAAAGATTGCCCGATCAAGCCTCAAAATCCCCCCTGGGCAGCAAGCAAGTTTTATTAGTCTCATTTTACATAGCGGCAAACCAACACTGGGGTTAAGGCTGTCACTTTGGAAAGCTGCCTCTAATTCTGGGTGCCTTTAGGTTTTATTCCCATCCTCCAGTGTGCCGAGGGTGCTGCCACCCTTGCTGCCATCATGAGATGGTGCTCGGTGAGTGTCTGATCTTCAGCTTGTGCTGAGAAGTGGGATGGTGATGGCAAAGCTGAGGGAGGAAAGGCAGTTTGGGTGATGGATGCCCGCGAGCCATGCGGTTGCTGTTGGGATTATCATCTGACTGCACCATGGGTTCCCAACCCACCCCAGCTTTACCAACTCCAGTGGGGCAGGAGGACCAGATTTGGAGATCTTCAAATTCTTTTGCACACTGGGCATTGCCCTTTGGGCTGTTCACTGTAATTCCTGGTATCAGATGAGGAACCATCGCCCAAGGGAGCGAGGCCGACTGTTCGCCTGCCTGTTTCTCCGTTGCTCTGCACCTGGTGTTGTCGTTCCTGCCTGTTCCGAGTGGGTGTATAATGGCTCCCACTCACATTTCACAGGCGCCCTGGATGGGTAAACAAGGTGAGGGCTGGGATGGTCTGGCTCAGAGAGCTGAGATGAACATACCTACCTGCACAGCTTATACCACTAATACATTCTTTGTACCCATGGGTCATTCCCTCCCCAGATACCCACAGAGTTTCGCTATTTGGGTAAGTGGTGCAACCAAGTCATGCAGAAAGGACTCCAGTAAACACTCAGCAAAAGAGCAGCTCTCCCTTGCCGATCCTACAGCCTAATGAGGCATGGGTTTAAGAGGCTGAGAAGGATCATAGAATCATAGAATGGTTTGGGTTGGAAATGACCTTAAAGATCACCTAGTTCCAAACCCCCTGCCATGGGCAGGGACACCTTCCACGAGATCAGGTTGCTCAAAGCCCCATCCAGCCTGGCCTTGAACCCTTCCAGGGAGGGAGCATCCTTGAATATGTATTTTCCACATAATAAGAAGGACGTTGATGAGTTTTGTTCACTCCAGGTTGCCCAAAGTATGTTTGTTCACAGGTACAAGCCCCTCCAAATGAAGCAGGGCACTGAAGTCCTTTTGTGTGTACTTGGTGTGATCTGTCCTTCACTTTAAGCCTCATACACTGGTAATGTTTCTTGGGAAACAAAAAGTTTGCACCAAGTTTATTTCCTGTGGATGGTCGCTTCTGATTTCAGTTGGCTCTACATCCATGTTGCACTAACAGAAGTGGAAATGGGAGTAGCTACAGTTCCACCATGGGCCACAGCTTCAGATGGGTTTTGAAGAGAGATGGCTGCAAGGTCTGTGCAAAACTTCAGCCCTGATTAAGCCATCTTGGCATCAGGTGGTGCCTGCAGATTTTGGTGGCATAGGTATGGAGCACACCTTCCCGCAGGCAGAGTGTGGCATGTGGGGAAACTGTTGGGGGGTAGAAGAGGAGACAGGGCTGGGGAGACCTGGGCTGCATCAGCAAAACATGGCTGAAGTCCAAATGTTTCGACAAAATGAGAAAAATGAAAGCTAATTGTGGGAAGAAGGTGCAGATTACTAAAAAGAGACATTGGTAGAGAGAGACTGGGCTCAAGCATGAGGTAAATCAGGTGGGTGTCCAATTGTTAAAGCCACGGATTAAATATAGGACATGGGACTTGGCATACAGGGCAAGCTACTGCTCAGGTTTGAGGCATCTTGGCGTTACCAGCCAGAACAGGTCTATTTCAAATTACACATGTCAGTCTTTTATATTCATGGAGGTGCCACGATCACTTGCATTGAGTCATCAGGAATGAACAATTCTCTGAATAGTAGTATAATGTAGCATTGGATCTGATATCACCATCTCTTTGAACTAGAATTTGATTTTTTATTTCTCCACTCCTCGTGCTGCCAGTGGTGAAGCTTGCAGGACCAATTTATCTGTCCACTGGTAGAACCTTAATTTTAGATACCGGTAGAACTTGACTTCTGCTCATAGGACCATCTTTCCCACCCTCATTAATATTGAAATAAATTTTCCTATGACAGAAAATACCAAAGAGCTGTATAAGAGGCAAACATTGGACTGGAAGGACAGGAAGAAAAGGTGCCGCCCAGAAATTAAGTCCAACAACTTTGGAGTTTTGGCCCCATTCAAATGAGTGGTGAAATTTGCATCAGCTTCAGCTGAGCTGAGATAAACCTTAATCTATTATAGATCATAACTCTTTGCTGCTTATAATGTGAGTAGCATGAATATGGGTTTCTAGGCTTCAGGCGAGTCTGATCATGGGTTGGTTCATAGTTGCCTTACCGAAGCCAATTGCAAAAGTCATATTGACTTCAATGCAACCAGGTTGGGCCCTGAGGCAATCTTAGCCTTTTAGTCAGTCGAGATCAAGTGTTATATGGATTCAATACCTGATGAATCACCTCTTAGGATATAATTTTTCCCAATGTAGGGAAAGGGGTGTATCTGACAACCCAATATGATCCTTCCCTCTTTAACTACTAAGAAACTAATCCAACTAAATCTTCTGGCAGCAGACATCTGAAAAACACTAGAAACTGCCATGCCACAAACGTGGCAATATGCTGTAAAAATAGCTTTACACTGAAATGCTATTTTATTACAGCAGTTGCTATAGTTTCTGGTTCTGGCAGAGATTCCCTCCCCGTAAACCCTGGCTTTAAAGGGGAGTGTTGTAAGTCAGCTGTTGTGATTCCCATTAGGCTGAAACTTGGCACCAGGACATCCGTACGTTAAACTCATCCCCTGCAGGTCTTCTGAGATTTCTCAAAGCGCGTGTGTGTGCCTTGTACACAAGAGAAATATCGACCCAGATTCACTGACTGCCCTAAAAGGCTCCTTTCTGTGTTACGGACAGTGGAGCCTTACTGGAAGGCAGGAGCAGTCCTAAGATCATCCCAGGGCAGGAGAAACCCAGCACAGGCATAGCTGTGTAAGCTGGAATATCAGTGCGAAGGTCAACTTCTTTATTACCATCTCCCTCTGTTTTGTATATTACATTTTGCTCTTTCCAAGGTGACAAGGTAGAAAATGAGAAAAGCCATATGTGTTCCTGGATCTCTGCTTCTCTGCACGACTTCCATCTGTCCCGAGCAGCAAGAGGTGGAAGCTGCAGGGAAAAGGGGAGAGCAGAGGGAGCCCTTACCAGCCAGGTCTGCCTTGGTTGAGTGTGCTGTGCCCCACAGCAGTAGGAAAGAAGATGAGTGCGGACATCCCCCACTGCCACTCGAGCATCACCAGGGAGAAGCTCATCACGAAGAGCTGGTGTATCTTCCACCTCTCCTGAGCTGCGTGTAGGACCAGTGCTGACCTCTCTGCAGAAGGCAGATGTTCTCTTGGGGCTTATTCAGGAGGACTGGAGGCCAAGGTGTGGAAAAGATGACTAAATTTTTAATTTCCTGACAACAGTTCACAGTCATTTTTGGTTAGCAAGAAGCAAATACTTGCTTTTTTTTTTCAGTTAGCATGATGCAAACCACCACTAGAAATATCCCACCTTGAGGTAAGTGTTTCTTGTAAAGGTGGAGACATGTCACTGCAAGATGTCAGCTAAACTAAAGCCTTGAAGTGAATGATTTGTTTGGGGTCACTACAACAGAGCTAAGCAGAAAGTGGTTATTTGTGTCATGGTCTGTTCTCATCCCAAGCATCGGGGTCTGCACTGCTGCAGAAAGCTGTTGGTGAGGGAGGGGACTGGGCAGCATCCCTTTGGGGGATGTGCATCCACACACCGCTCTTGGGAATCCCCAGCTCAGAGAGACTCAGGTCAGGCTGGCCATGTCAGAGCTGCAGAGAAGGGAAGGGGCAAGAAGGTCTTTAGAAAAAAAAAGAAAAAGAAAAATCCTTTCCATCCTTTGGTGCCTCTGGTCCCTGCGTTGTGTCAACACTCAGGAATCACCCACGTGGCATGGGTGATGCTGTGGGTTACCTGTTGTGGGGGGACAGACCTGTTGCAGGCGGGTCACTCAGCCGGTTTCTGTTTGAAGTTTATGCAAGGTCTGGATATTCTTTCTCTTTTCTTTTTTTCTTCTTGCCTTGCCGGGACAAATGCACTCCTGTTGTTCTGGCGCCAGCTGTGCTTTATGCAAACCAGATGCCCATGGCAGACGGCTGTCAGGTGTTGCTGCCACTGGCCGGCTTGTGCCATGTCTGATCTGTGCTGGTATGGGAAAACCACAGCTCTGCTCCAGCCCAGTGCTCTTCCCATGGCAGCGCCGGTGTCCCCACTGAGGCACCGAGGCTGCACAGGACCCACGTTTCTGCAGCATCTCCCAAAGCTCCCCCAGGTGGGACCCATCTGAACCTGATTCAACTGTGCAGCCGCTGCCTTGGGGGAAAGATGCTTTCAGAAAAAAGGGAGCGTGAGGAGCAGTTATTGAGAGAAATGCGAGATGGCCTGCGGAGATCACAGCCTCCCACTTGCTCCTGCAGAGCCCCAGGCAGGCAGGGGAGATGGGATACTTCCCTCTCCCTCCTAAACCAGGGTTTGCTTATGAAAAATGAACCACGTGCCCTGGTCTTCGCCACCAACTCCTATCCTTGCGGGTTTCTGTGTGCTGCAGTTGCATTTTGCAGACATCTGGATTCAATAACCCCGTTGATACAGCCCATAAAATTAGAAACCGAACACTGCGGAAGGCAGAGGTCAGCAAGTGATTCATCCTGATATAATGTACTGGGGCTGGAGCACTCCATGACTCAGGATGGGGCTTTGCGGGGCCCTGGGGGTGCAGCAGGGCAGCCCCCTGCCCACAGCTCCCTGTGCTCTGTGAGGAGAGGTGGGAAAGCAGGGGGAGGCGTTCATCTCCTCTGGCGTTTCCCTGACCTTGGAGGGAGAGACCTGGCACCTCCCGCCCCTGAGCATCTCTGCGGCTTGCAGAGGAAGTGCTGTGCATCCCATTATTGGGAGGCTAGTCAAGGACTTGGAAAATTGGGCTCGTTTCCTCTCTACAAGCTTCTTGTGTAACTCCAGGCAAATCCCTGCTTTCCTTCTGGCCTACTGCTGTGGCCATAAAACCAGGACTTGAGCCTGCTGAAAGTCCCATTTTGGGTGGATAAGTCTCCATGTGTGCATTAGCTTATCCCTGCAGTGTGCTGGGCAGCAAGGCTGAACTGCAGCCTGTCGCTGGTCTTCCCTGCCCTTGCAATGCTCTCCGAGCACCCAAATACCTGTGCCATCACCCCTGAGGAGCAGGAGGAGGTGGCTGCAGTGTCCCCTGAATGCTGCCCTGGCTGGGCGAGGTACCGGCTGGAGTCTGGCTCTGCCCGGCAGGTCCCTTGCTGCCAGCTGGCACCCGTGCTTGGTGCCCCGAGCCTTGCTATGGATGGTTTCACCACCCCAAACTCCTTCCTGCCCCAGTGGCTCTGGGTCACCACTGTCTTCAGCCAGGTTTGGGAAGGTGAGAAGTGTGGTTCCCTCTCTGCAGTGACTTGTCGCTCTTCTCTCTCTGGTAAGCAGAGCTGGAGCCGACGTTTTGTTCTGCAACGCGCCAGCCCCAGGCCTGAGCGGGGACCAAAGGATGGGTATGGGGTTTAAAGCTCATGCTTTAATATATTAAAACAGAGAAAGAAAGAGGAGAGGAGGGGATGGAAGAGATCAGAGAGTAGAGCAGAGGGTTGGACCAGACTGCTGTACTGCTGAGCAAAAATTCAGAAAGCCCATGGATAGCCTCATGCCTGCAGGCACAGGTGTATGTGCCGCCTGGTGTGCATGCAGGCTGGTAGGTCTGGATTTCCCTTCTGATTTCTGAGCCTCAGTGGTACTTGCTCTCTTCACATTCTCTCTGCAGCCAAGAGGGTGAGAAACTTGCATATTTGTGAGGTGACAGTATGCAATCCACTGCCTCCAGAGTGCAAAGGCACTCACTAGAGGGATGAAGGATTATTTTTCATGATTGTACGTGTGGGCACTGACTCACAGAGGGACACACTGGATGATGCGGGAGGGATTTAAAAGTCCGCAGGAAAGCCAGAGCCTGAATCCTGCCAACAGAGCTTACCTGCAGGGCTGCAAAGGCTTTCAGATGGCATTTGCTACAGCGAGATGTCCCTTGTGATCTCATCTGGAAGTTGATTATTGCCCAGTGTGTGGGACTTGGCTCTTGTAGGAAATGCAGAAGAGGACGCCGGTCAGAGCAGGGACTGCTGCAGTGGCAAGCAGGCAGCGGTGTCACACCAGCTCCGGGCTGGGGATGTGCACTGGCCAAACTGGGGAGCTGGGCCGGGGCTTGGTGCCACTGCTTTGGTTCTCATAGAGCTCTGCAGCAATGGCATTTGCTGGTCCTGATCAGAAAGAAGAGGAGGAGTTTAAGCCACCCCATGCAGGACCCAGTTTAGACAAGAGGTCTTATTATAACTATTATTTTTAATCCTAATTGTTCCTCCATTTTGATTCCCCCTGCTTGACCTCAGCACATTGAGACCACTGGTCCTGTTGGCATGAAACCATGTTTTCCTACTATCCTGTAGCCAAGATGATAATCTCCGGAGCCACTTCCTGGGCAATTTTTTGGTATATAATATCTGTGGTTTCCGTTGTGTTTGCACAAGTATTTATAGCTGCAAACATATAGAGCAACTCTCAGCCCTGGTATTGCAGAGGAGCATCTTATACTTGCAATCCCTGAAGACTTGGAGACTTCTCCCTCTGAGCCTTCAGCCAGGGTGAAGCCGTTAATCTCGCTGCCTGTGACACACTCTTTCACACCCACCCTGCCAAATCCCTCACTTTTCTGGGAGGGAGCTTGCTGACAACTTGCAGTGTTTATAGCTGCCCAGGTGCTCTGGCACGGAAGGGTTTTGTGTCACTCCTCAGGGCTCTCAGGGGAGGAGGCACAAGCCACACTGCCTGGGGGGCTGCCTTCCCCAGCCGTGCCTATGCCGAGTTTTTTGTGGAAACCGAGCTTTGTGGCATTGCCTGAGCATGGTTTTAGTAGCAGTGGGGGATAATCTGACCCAGGAGGCAACTGCCTTCCCTTCACCCTGCAGCATCGATCCCGGTGTTGACGTCTCAGGGACGTTCCTCCCCCTCATTCCCCCTGTTGCTGGTGCGAGGGGGATCCCTTAAAGTTAAGGTGGGAGATGGGATTTTTGCAGAAGCCTCAGTATCCAGTGCTGGACAAACGAGTGGCCAAGAGAAGGTCTTGTGTTTTGCCGTGAGGCTGGACTTCAGCAGATGGAGCTGGACGCTGGGGGCAGAGGGGCTCTTGTGCTTCTAACGTCTGATCATGGATTTAAACGCTGGATTGGCAGGTGCTGCAACAGTGCAGACCTCAGCCAGGAGGCTCGGGAGGGCGGGGGGTCTGCCTGCCCCCATAGTGCGGTAGGAGGGTGCCCAGAAGCGGCCCCGTGGCGCAGGCTGTGCGTGCTCAGCATCGCGCGGCTTCGCAGGGACGGCTCTCGGCCACTTCCCTGCCCAGTGCTGGTCTTGCTCCTTTTACAGTGAATTTTAATCCCACCTAACTTTGCTGAAGGCAAACTGATATTCCCCGAGGAGGCACAGGCAGGATCAAAGACCAGCAAGATCATTTCTCTGAAAAGTGTGGCTGGATTAGTCTAGGCTTTTATAAATATGCAGATCAAGTACATGACCTGTGTTTCATTTCAAGGATATTTTATTAACTTTATTTTTTTGACTTGTCACGGCTTGAGTGTGGCTTGGCTGAACGGCTTCAGACTGTTAATAGCTTTGGCCTTGGTGCGAGCTTGTGCTGTTAACTAATTTGCAATGGGTTTCTTTAATTAGAAATGCTCTTACTTTTTACACATCATCACAGTCTGCGTGGCAGACACATCTTTCTAGAAAACACGTGCCTAGGCCATGAGGGATTTGTAAAGGCTGTGGCCCAGCTGGGAGTGCAGGCGTGGGCCACACAGGCATCAGGACATCTGCAGGCAGAGGACCACGCATGCACTGGGAACACCGAAGAGGAAAACTGGTGTGTGGAGCTCTTTGCAAGAGGATGGAAGCTCAAAATTGCTGAAAAATCACACCCAAGTAGTCCCAAATGATGCAGCCAGAGTCGTCAGCTGCAGATGAAAAATCCCTGTCTTTATCTCTCCCCAGCAGAGTTTCTGCTCTGCGATGGGGGCTGCAAGTGTTTCCGAGCCGGCAGAGCAGTGAGGAGGCTGAAGCACCTTTGCAGGGTGGCATCTGGGGAGGAAACGCCCAGCTGAAGGAGGAAAAACAAATTAAATAAAAGCTCTTTCTGTTTTTCTAATTGCTGGTGTTTCAAAAAAGACACAAACAAAAAAACCCTCAAAGGAGTTCACGGTGGGACAGGAGCTCCGTTTTGGTGCGTTGTAGCTCTGGCTGGTTTTAGTGAAGCTGCTCTCGGTGCTGGGGCTGCTCCCTGCTGCTGGAGCTCTTCGGGGGAACTGAGGCAAATCAGGCTGCCCACTGCAAAGGGAAAGGCAAGCGCTGAAACAAAAGGCTGTGCTGCCTGCTCAGCAGGCTGGAGAAGCTGTGGAGTCCTGACTTTGTGCAGAAATCAGCCACAGAGGGAAAGAGAAGTTAATTCGATGGAATAAATTGCATTATGGACCTTGCTGGTAACTGGGTGCAGGGAAGCTGCGGCGGCTGAGGAGCGGCTTTGCGGCAGGCGGTGTGTCCTCCGGACATGCTGCCACCAGACTGGGGCTGTGGGGGGTGATCTGACTCGCTTGTAGCAAGGATGTGTTCAGGGGAAAGATCTGGGCTTTGAGGTGCAGCTGAGCCCTGGCAGGTTTAGCCTCAGGGTTACAAGAAAGAGTTGGGGTGCAGGAGGTGTTTGGCATTTGGTAGGTCCAGCTCCCCTCCTCTTGTTGCATTTTTTGCTTTGCATCTGCACCCCAGCGCCAACACCCGACAGGGTAACGTGTGTCGTGGTGGTGGCCCACACGTGACGTGCAAGCGCTGCGTGGGCTGAGCCCGAGGGCTCCGCTTCCCTGTGCCGGGTCCGGCCCCGCGGGGCAGCCCGAGCGTGGTGCACAGCGGGAGCTGCTGGCTTCTGAATCACACTTTGGCTCTGGCCGGCCAAACCACACGTGCTCTGAAGCCGTGCAGTTCAGATCCGAAAAAATAAAAAGCTCTTCTAATTTCCCCCCCCCACTCCTTCCCTCGCCCCCAGCTCCAAAAGCAAAAGGAGAGTTCAGGAGTTTCACACAGCATCCAGTTTCAGGCAAATGTTTTCTGTAAAGCTAATTGAAAATATTTCTCCGCACTGTTCCCACTCGCACGAGTCCGTTAGGAAGGTCAGGGCTGTGGGGATGTTCTCGCGCATCCCTGGGATGGGGCTCGGGCAGCCGCCGTCCGGCAAGTGGTGCTGAGGAAGGTATTGAGTGGTTATAGCAGGAGCCGGGAGGTTTTGTCAGATCCTCATAAACTCTTGGAGCTTTATGGCAACTGCTCAGCCCTGGAGAACAGCCGTCCCAAAGAATTTATGATGCAAATATTCATCCCAGACTTCTCAGAGGCGACTGTGAAATGGCTTAAATCATCGGGATTTGCCTAGCATGAGCCGATTGGGAAGCGTGGCATCCCGTGAAAATATTTTTAGCAAAGCCTCTCTCCCTCACCTCTCTAGTCTTTGAGGCCCACCTTGCTCCCCGGGGCGGGAGCCATCCCAGGGGATCCCCGCTGGGCCCGATACAGGGAGGCAGCGCCTGATGGCCGCGCGTCTCCGAGGGGCCCTGGGCTGGCTGGGCTGGGCCTGGGCCTGGGCCTGCCGGCGGGCCCCTGCCTGGGTGCAGCCCCACCACGTGCCTTTCGGGCGCGGGGACAAGGGCTGCGGCAGGAGCGAGCCTCCCTGCGAAGGCTCAGGTTTAGGAGCTGGGCACTGACTTTTGGTGAATTACCTTCATATTCTTAGTTCTCCGCTCACTTGCGAGTGTCACAACAAGAGAGCCTGGAAAGACGCCCAAACACACCAGAAAGGAATCTAATTTCTTTTCGAGGGAGTTGCTGCAGAAAAACATTTGAGTTATTTGCTAAGCTCTAATAATGATACTTTGCATTTGCATTGCAGCTTCCACCTAAGGGCATCTTGGCACAGCCGGTAATTAAACCTCCAAGTCCTTGTGAGGGAGACAAAGCCCTTTTCTAACATTTGACAGACAGCTAAACTTTGGGCCAGGGTCAGATTAAGTGGCTTGCTCAGAGATGTACATTGAGTGTTCAGCAAATCCAAACTCAAACAAGAGCCTCGCTCAGCCCAAAGAGACATTTGGGATTCTGGTCCCTCCGCTCTGCTCCAGTTGGCTTTTTGTAAGCCTCTGTCGTTTGATGGCAGCTCAGAGACATCCCTTCTTGGTCTTAAATGCGGGAAGGTCTTTTGTTGGGCTGAGGCAACAAGGAGAGCTAATTGCAAATTCAATTTTGATTTAGAAAATGCAGCTTGGTCTACATTACCTTAGCAGCCAAAGAGTTATCTCTTAGGACTTTGCACCAGCACTATATTAATTTCAGGTCTGTTTTCTTTAGAGCTTTATGGTCAGTAATTAATGGTATAATTACACATCGACATAATGACAGCTCCTGACACGGCAAGGCTCAGGGGCAGGGCACTGAGTGTCACTCATTGTTCATTCCTGTTTCTTTATTTTGGAGGGTGAAAGCGGCTTCGGGTTGCCTAGTTCCCCATGGGGGAGGCCTTGTGCATCGCTGGTGGGTCGGAAGGCACCAGCACCGAACAGAAACCCCCATGTCCCTTTGCTCTGCTGGCAAGTCTCCTATCATTTTTTACTGCCCATCCCGCTCACCAGCTGCCTTCATCCACTGGGCAAATCCTGAAGGTGACAACCCAGTGGGAATTCAACGAGTTGGCCGCCCGTCAGCGGGGCAGAGCTGAGCCTGGCAGAGCTGTTTGAACTGAAGGAGTTTTCTCTGTTCCTCTGGGCTGTTTCTGGGGTTTCCAAATTACCTCCCCTCCATGTAGCGTCTTGGCTGAACAAGTGTGGTTCTGGGAGGTGGGGGCTGAGTGTGCTCGGGGGGGTTACAGCGTGCAGGCACAGGCAAGGAGGGGCATGTGATGGGCTCTTGGGGTTCTCTCTCCCATAAGGAGCCACACTTGGCAGAACAGTGTCATTGGGTAGTGGTGCTGCAGGCAGAATGAGGTCCTGGACCTGGTCTCTGGTCCCCTTCAACCTCCAAGGCAGGCAGTGGAGACATCCATGGTGAGGACAGCTCTCCCTACTCTGGACTGTCGGGGGACAGGCAGACCCCAGGGACATCTGGTGAAGTTATTTTAAGGTTTATCACCTATACGTGCTGCCCTAGGGATGGGGGTATAAGCTCTTGGGTGTTTTTCCTGCTTCCAAGTCATGCAGCCCCTATCGGAGCCCGTCTCTGCCCTGCCCTGAGCGTGGCCAGCGCAGCCGCTGGTGCCACCTGAGCCCTGACAGCCATCAGGACACAGCCAGGCTGGAGGGACACGGTCGCCCGTGGATCAGACCTTGGCTGCTCTTCCATCCCCATCTACTGGCCAGCCTGGAAAAGAGCTTTCCAGGGAAATTTTATGTGTCTGCGCAGTTTGTGGACAGGCATGGGGGGCACAGTCAACTCACATCAACCCTGTGGTCCTTGTGTCATCCCCACTTGGCCATGGTCAGGAAGGTGGGACCAGAAGTGGGTCTGGCTGTGAGGAGAAAGCAGTTCCTATTGGGTTGAATCAAAGAAGTTCACTCTGAATTTGGGGGGGACCTCTGCAAGACCCTGTCAAGTCTGTACGCAGAGGGTGAACATGCTTTGTGCTCAGCTCAGATTGGTGTTGGGTCTCTAACGATGTGTTGGAGTTTGTCCTTCTCCTTCCTGTTCTGGATCTTAGAAAACAAAGTAATGCTGGAAGGCTGGGAGTGGGACGGCATCTCTGCCACCCCGGCCCATTGCGAACTCTGCACATCTTCAAGCAAGTTCTCAGCTTTCTGCTTTCTCAGTGTACTTTTCCAAAAAACAAGAGCAGCAAAACCTTCATACCTCACTGAGAGACTGCTGGGCACGTTTGGTGTTCCCAGGTAAAGCTGGTTCACTCTTGTTTTCTTGCCCTTGTGTGAAGGGAGCAGAAAATCCTGGTGAGCTGGGATGGTGGCTGGATGCAGGGAGAGGGCAGGCAGGTCTTGATGGATTTTCTGCGCTGCTTCAGTACTGCTTCTGGTCCCTTGTTTTTTCCTGGTCATGATCAATGCTATGCAAGCTGATGGCAGCAATGTTGTGAGGGTGCTTTACTGGTGGAGCTTGTTCCCAGAGGTGGGAATGAAATGGTGATGCTGTGGGCACTGGGCATGCTGCCGCCAGACTGGAAATGCGACAGTGGACGGTGTCTCTTTTGCAGGCAGGGGAAAGGGAGGGTTGAGTCAGGGTAATCAAAGAAGGTCAGCAGCCTCACTGGTGCTCCCTGCAGAGAAATCAGCTCGGAGATGCCTCTGGGAATTGCAGACATCAGGTTTTGCAGGTTCCCGGCAGTGGTGGCTGAGCCCCAGCCCTCCCTTGGAGGATTTGGCTCCCCGCAGCACAGTACTGACCTCTGGTTTTAATTGATATTTCAATTTGGTTGATCTCTCCATCTCAGCACTCAGGGAGAGAAAACTCCAAGGGGGGGAAAGCCCTACGCAGACAGGAGGCCTGGCCCATGCCCAAAGCAATAAAGCACCAGAACAGAAGGAAAAAATGAGAAGACAATAAGGCCTCAGAAAGCCCAGCCCAGCAGGAAGGTTTACTCTGCCTTCTAGGCAGCTTTCGAGTCACATTGTCTGATTATCCTGCAGCATGAACAAATTAGCTTGTGATTTAAATGGAGGGGTGTAATTACCAGCCATCAGACCTGGGTGCTGCCGACCCCCTCTCCTCCCTGGCGAGGCAGGTGCTCGCACCTTCATGCCCAAGCAGACACTGTGTTTTCTTGCTCCTTGTGATGCTGGCAAAGCTGCTGGTAGCACAAGGCTAAATTTCTACCCAGGATGCTCACGTCTCTGGGCAGGAATGTTACAAGGAGGTTGTGCCAGGAAGACCGTTCCTCTGGTCACCCACCGAAAGGGTGATGGTGGCTCCTGCTGGCACGGGGACATGGGGCCAGGGGAGGCCAAGAGAGGCCAGGTACCCCTTGTTCACCCAGGGAATCACTGAAAAGAGGAAGGTGTATGCTCAAGGGAAGCGATTTCATCTCCTCCCCGCTCTTAATGACATGGTAATTTTCACTGTGGATTTTTTTATAAAATAGGAAAGAAAACAGAATTGGTGTCCCTAAAAACATTCTGGTGGTCAAGTGTAACATTCAGAAACCCCTCCGCAGTTCTTTTACTAATTTCTGATTTAGATTAAATGCTCACCCTGTGTTTACGATGGTGGGAGAAATCGCGGGTTGGACAGGAATGGTTTTCCCTGAGTCCTGAGGAGTTGGGTGTGCCTGTCTGGCAGCCTCAGCCACCCGGGATGGGGGGACCCACCTGAGCTCTGCTCAGCCCTTTCACCTGAAGTTTCCTGTTCAGATGCATTGACAATGCAATTTCTGCCTTCTGCAGACACAGATCTGGAAGGAGGAGAGATCCTGGCAGCTCTCAGCAAAGAAAATCAATAAGTTGGTGTCGAACAGCAATGCGCTTTATAATTTTGAGATCAAAATGCCACTGACTGCATTTGCAGTGAGGTCAGCTTATCCCCGTGCTGATTAATAGGAATTGAGAGCTGTGGTGAGAGGAGCCATCCCAAAACCCAAACCAGCCATAGCCATCCTCATGCTCAGAGACTGAGCTGCAGCCCAGGCTGGTTTGTTCAGAGACACGTCCCTGCTTTTGCTGTCAGGGCCTGTTTAGCTTCAATAAACCCTAATGATAGCACAGCTAAAGCACAACCCCTCTGATCTCAGATCCAAGTGCAGCTTTTCATGTTTAAAACAAAAAAGGAAAGTCCTCCTAAAGATGCAGCCAAAGCAGTGGTGACGCAGGACCTGGGGATGGGTTGTGGGATTATGGATACTGGCTGCAAAATCTTCATGGATTATCCTGAAAGGATGATGTGTAGTTGCAGATGGGTTACTAAGTGTCTACTTCATACATCTACTGCTACCAGAAAAAAATGATGAGAAAGTAAGTTGTACTGGCAGCTAAAACCAGAGTATCTGCTAAATCTCAGGCGGGCAGTTGAGCCTGGATTTTGTTCCAGCAGCTGCTAGTAATGGCTCACGCATCACACACCCTCCTGAACCTGGGAATACACTGAACCATCAAACACAGTGAAAAGTAGAATGCAAACTCAGCCGCAGAGAGAGGTACGTGCTGCAGCCCCCTCTGCTTAGTGGACAATTAGGAACACTTCTGAAATTCAGTATGTGCTTGAGATCAGGTGGATCCAGCGTCTGGATTCTGCCCCCCCAACACACCTGATGGGATTTTGTGTTAGATTGAATCCTGGGGAGCATATATTTATGCCACAGTCATGGTAGCTGATGTAATGTATACATGGGACACATGCCTCTCTCACTTGGGCACAGCATGGGATGTGGAGAGGGCTGTCCTTGGTAGCTGATGTGAGCAACAGACCCCAGAGCTCCCCAACTGCGAAGGCGGTGGCAAACTGGAAGCACTGGACTTCTGGGGAGACCATCATTAAGAGCAAACTCATTTGGATCCAATTACTTCAGTGCAACAAGTTGTACTGTGTGGGAAGCTTGTGTACTGTTCCTCTTGCCATCTGCTGGCAATTAAAAATCTGGCCACTAGTTTTATTCCAAGGAAACAAAAATATCCCTTTGTAGCACCAGTGGGAGACTGGATGATGCTGGATCCTTGAAACCACCTTATTTCCCAAACCCCAATACCAGGGTTCTGGGCTGAGGACGGCTCTGTGCAGTAGAGCAGTGTTTATATGTATTGTACAGTTTTGTGTGTATGCAAAAAAAAAAAAACAAACCAAACCCAAAGTACTCAAATTCCAAAGCCCTCACTTTCCAGGCCCATCTGGAAGGCATTTTTCCCTCTGACAAGTTTAGCAAGAGTTTACTAACAACAACCAGCAAGATCTGTTTTGGTGAGTAGCCCTGGGAGCTGGAAGATAGCTCTTGGGGTTATTTTTGCAGGTTTGAACTGAGGGTGAAAATGCTGCCTTTGCCCCAGCAAAAAGAAACATGAGAAAGGGAGGTGAAGGCTGGCGAGGAGCAGAGTGATGCTTTGCTTGTCTGAACAGGGCGGGTCCTTTCTGACCACATGAGCTGTCCCAGCCCCAGGCACAGCCTCCGTAGCATGGTGCAGGGCCATCTGCTCAGGCAGGTCGGTGGCACCGTGCCCATGGCACAGGTCAAGGTCTGAAGTCCTGCAGGAAGGTGCAGGATGGGTTCCCAAGGACAACCTTTCCCTTGTGCATGAACCCGGCAGCTTGGTGATTTCCAGCCTCAAGCTGCAGGGACGAGGTGTCTCAGGCACTTTGCGTTGGAGATGGGGAGTGGGAACTTGGTGGAGTCCAGTGATGGTGTTGGGCTCCAGCTGTGGTTCCTCCAAGCTCCTTGGGCTTTTCAGCAAGCTCTGACAGTGCACTGCATTCCTATTTCTGTGTTCCCATCCTGGCACTTGATGGTCTTCCAGGATGCTACACCCTCATGGTGCTGGAAAATCTCTTTCCTGACAAAGCTTTTCAATTTTCTGCTCCTTTGAGGGTCAGCTGTATTCTGCTCACATTCATTGTGCAAATGCTCCATCATCTACAGTCTGCTCTTCTCCAAGGACACCATTTCTTCCATTTCTGAGATTGTGCTGCTCTCAACAGGTGGCCAAACAGCCCAACTCTTTGGTGTCCACCTTCAGAGCATCTCCTGTCTAGCATCAACATGGAAAGCAGCAAGCACTGCTCCACTATCACAGTGTGGGGATTTTTATGAGCTTGAAGCAGGTGCTGAAGGCTTAATAAAAGGCGTCACATAATATGACTTCCAAGCGTTTTCACTACTGTTTAGGCACTAGGAGAAAACAGCTTAATCAGAGCCATCTGTAGAGATCTGTGATGCCAGACTTGGATGGCAGAGAGACTGGGGGCTGCTGACTTACTCCCAAAGAAATTTGGCTGCAGCAGTGCTGGACTGTGGCTGCATTTTTACAAACCATATAAATATATATATGTATGTATGGCATTAGTGGAAGTGCCTGAATTAGCCTGTGGAAAGAGATAAATGACCCTCCATAGACCTCAGGGAGGTGGTCCCATCTGCTGAGTGGGGAGACCCTCAGGGTCGCAGCAAGAGGGACGTGGACCACGGGGGATCATTGCTGTTGGAGGTCAGTAGCCAAGTAATTCCTCTATCCCACTCTGATCATTCATGTCACTGGGACCAGGGACAGGCCAGTGGCAAGAGCTTTTGGAAATGCCTTTGCCCGCATCCCCATGCTCCCCAGGGCAGCTGCCCAAAGCGTGTCCAGTACATCTGCCCACCAGCCCGACAACCCATCAGGGTGGGGAGCCCTGCAAACAAAACACAGGGTGCCTGCATGTTTGTGGGTGCTCCAGCAGTGGGGAGGAACCACCGCTGTGATGAATCCCAAGGTACAAGCACAGCTATCTCTCCCTTGATCTCTTCTAAATGTGCACTGAGACTGTCTGCCAATTTTGTAAAGGAGCCTATCTTTACAATTTTCTGTGATCCCCAGTGATATGAGACATTTAGTCAGTGTCTCCTGACTTCTTGTCAGATTAATTACCATCAGCATATGTATTTTCTGCTGGTTTTGGGGGAATCCGGTCATGGGAAAGTGAAAAACAGCTCTGCTTATTCCAGCGGGGCTTGCAGGAGGAGGGAGGGCACCGCGGGTCTCGTGGCTCTGTGGTGGGGTGTCCACGTGCACCGTTGCTTCTGCGGGTTTCTGTGAGCCCATCCTGCATCCCTGGGCTGGCCTGGTTTTGCAGGCAATATCAGCTGGAGCATTCCTCACTTACAAGCATATATTCTACTCTGCAAGACTCCTGCGAGGAGCCAGAGCAGCAGTGCAAAGCCTTCCCGGTCAGCGTGGGTGAGCCCTTGCTCTGTCAGCCAGAAGGGACAGGACTGTGGGGGAAGAGAGGGGAAAGGAAATGGGAAAAAGGGTTTTGGCTCCTGGGGAACGGCACGAGGCTCTTCCCCTTCAATCCGTGGGCAGCAATAATTTTGGCAGCTGCTCCGCTGACGGCGTGGGCTGCTTTCGTGTGTTCGTCCCCCCTCCTGGTTTCTCAGGCTGCAGCCCCGCTCTGAAAGTGAGCCGAGGCGTGGAAACCTAATCCCGTACGGGGGCGGCGTGCCTGTCCCCAAATGCTTTCGGGATGGCGGCCGCCCAGTTTTCTCCTCTGTAATTCCAACGTGGTGCTCTGCAGTGGGTCCCCTCTCTCACGCTGGGGCCGGGTGGGGGGATGCTGTGCGAGTGCTGCTCTGCACGTGGTACCCGTCAGGGATCCTGGGTGTACAAACGAGCGGGCGAAACAGGGAAAAGCTGGGGCTGTGGTGAGCAGTGGGCAGGGCTGCCTATTCCCACTTCTCCCAGCTGGCCCTGATTAGGAACCCGACATGCTCCGACCAAACGGTAGCAGAGGCTCATTTCCACGGCTGTCGTTGGGCTGAGGTCCCCCCGTGCCCCGGCGAGTGGCACTTTCTCTGCTGTGTTTTACGAGGGTGGTGTGGCGATGTGCTGTTCCGCTGCTGGGTTTCACCACCTCCTCCCCCTGGCTGCCTGCAGGCAGGGGGGTGCGATGCCTCCACCGGCAGCATCGCCCGGGGCAGGAAACCCACTGGTGGCCTCGTCCCCGTGGGGTCCTGTGGTGCTTGTAGCACTGACCTGCTGCTTGTTCCCACTTGGCTGTGGGCAGGTCCAGGAGGATATGCTGGGGAGAATAAACTGCAGCTCCCGAAAGACAGACCTAAATTCACTCTTTTCCTAAAAGATAGTGTTTCCCTTGAACAAAGACACTGGGGGGATCGGCTAGCTCTGCATCGAGTGCGGGAAATGCCTGGCTGAGAAGTGTGGCAGGTGACTGCTCCCGAGTTCAGCAGCACTGAGTGGCCAATGTGGTTGGAGTTGCTGAGGTTTTGTTCTTCTTTTCCAAAAAAGTAGATAAAATCAGAGATATTTTCCCGGAAATCCCCCCGCTCCCTGACAGAGGCTGCAGAGCAGAAATGTGTTTGAAGCCCCTTGGGCTTTTCCCATGGAGCTCTCGGCTTGTTAAAATATTTTACATCAGGGTTCTTTATTACCTGCAATAAAATGCCTCTGCTAATCTTTAACATGCAGCGTGTCAGAGAAAAAGGATTGCATTAAAAACCTGTTTATGGGAGTGTTACTAAAACTTGTAAAAAGGAGTAAAAGTGAATGATGACTGAAAAAACTTCACTTCTGTGACAGCAAAGGTGCTCCCCGGCCAGACAGTGCCTGGCAAAACTGCAGAGAGATGTTTGGTCCAGACCTGAACCCAAGGCTCAGTGCGAGGATGAACTAGCACCTCACTCCCTCCCCACCTTTGATTTGCAGCGATTTCCAGGCCTGATGCTTTTTCCCCCTCCAGTCTTAATTTAAAACTTCTCCTTCAGCAAGCCAATCTGCAAACATGTCTGAGCTCAGCTCAGCCTGCCTGGGGGCACGGCCAGAGCCGCAGCGCTGCCCCGTCCACCTGGCACTCGGGTTCAGTGTTTTATGACAGCTTTCCCTCTTTTATGTAGTTTGGAGAGTGTTTGAATATTATAAAACTAGGCTTTCTTGCAGCATTTAGGTTTTTATGAGGCAGCCATTTACTGCAATATCTTAATGCCTTGTGGTTTTCAGTATTTTCATCTGTTGTCCCCATTGCCTGAGTGGGGAACAGAGTGAAGCAGCTGTGGTCCCAGGGCGAGATGGCAGCACCATACCTGCTGCTTCGATAACCTAACAAAAACATTTCAGCCTTTTAGAAGTATAATTTGGTCTCAGCTTCTGTTCAAGACAAGGTCTGGGAGTGTCTGAGCTGTAATCGCACGGACATGCCTGTTCCCAGAGCTCGGCTATTGGATTTCAGACAACGGAGAGGAACAGCATCAGGTGTTGAATTTTTTTCTGCTGCTTCTACTCCACAGTCTATTTTTAATATCATTTTTATTGCATTGAAGATAAACAAGAAGTGGATGAGTTCCCATGGGAATCAGGATCCATCCACTGCTCACATCAGTTTAGCTGAGAGGAAAGTACAGTCACGTGAGAGTCTCCAGTGATTTTGGTGCGGGAGTGGTAAGATTTCCCCTCTTTTTATGATTTCATTATATTTACCAAAGCTGGTTCCCATTAAGCCATGAAGCGACTGCTGCGTTGCCCTGTGGTGGCGGGGGGGGGAGGGGAAAGGGCTCTTTCTCCACGTCTGGCGTTGCGCTCTGATCCTCGCCTCCCTGCCAGAGCAGGGCGGGAGTGGAGGCACAATTGGTGTCACCTCGAGTGCTGCTGACAGCAGCTCTGAGCAGGATGAAGGGGATGCAGGACCCTCTCCTGATCACCCCTGCATGATCCTAGAGTGGGACCAACATGTCCTTGATGTCCCCAGCTTGTTCACAGCTGCTTTGATCTGGAAGAGGGTGTTTGAGTTGGTCCAAACCAGAGTATTGATGTAGCACTGCCCCAACTTAGGCCTGGGAGATGTACCACGGCTCTGTGTCCCACCAGCCCTGGAGAAATATCTCCAGTGCATCGGGTGGGCTGGCTACCCCTGATCTGGGAACGAAATTCCATCTGCCTCAGATGTTTGGATGCTGAGAGCATCCTTGGACAGGATGTTTGCTGCCTTGTTGGTCCGGGCGTGACTTGGGCACCGTTACAGTCCAGTCATGAAGCCAACAAATCAAGTGACCTGTGGACACACTGGCTTGCGTCAATGTATGATGAATGTCAGAAGGTCCTGGGTGGTTACGCTCTGTGGAAGTGGTTTCTGAAGGACAGATGCTGTTGAGTGCTGGGACAGCATGTGCTTGGACTGGGAGGCTGAGCATGAGGCCAACAATAGGATGTCCATGACCCACAGGAAATCTCCATCCATGTGTGATGGTGATGGATTTGGTGACAGACCCAGCAAACAGCAGTGTAAGGAGTGGGAAGGAGATGTGAGAAAGAGCTGTTGGATGCAAAAGGCATAGGAGAGCTGGAGCATCTTCTGCAACTGCAGTCAGGAAAGCCTCTGGAGGTGGGACTGGTGTCATCTGTGGAGATGGGTGATGGCAGACGGAGCCAGAGGGGACCTTTGCATGTACCCACTTCATGCCACATCTGTCCCTGGTAGTTACAGCGTTAGATCTGGAAGAATTTCTTGCTTTTATGCTGGAAACTGAGACCTCAGAGCAAGGGCCCCGCCAGATGAGGCTTGGAGAGAAAAATTCTTTTCTGTGGTTGCGTTTTTGAGAAGCCAAAAGTCAGAGTGAGGCTCTTCAAAGGCAGCGCTGCCGGCCCTGCTCTGCAGATGGGCCAACTCGCGCCTGCTCCCATGCATCTCCCTCTCACGAGCTCAAACCGGGCCCACGCTGCTCAGATCTGAGCTGCTTCATGTAAATCATATGTGAAGCAGCTGGAGGAAATCAGTAGGTGAGGGATTGGAAGTGGGGCTGGGATCTCAGGCAGAGTGTTAATAAGGTGTTTAGTGCAGCCTGTGGAGGCTGAGGCTTTGGTTTGGGGGGCCTGTGGCCCAGCAGGGTACTGGGGAGGGGTGTCGCTCATCCCCTGTGTCCTTGGAGGGGGTGGCACAGCTCCTGATCTCCAGGGGATCAGTGGTTCATCACTGGGGCACCTTTTAATGGGGTACCATCACTGGAGGCACAGTGCTGGCCAGGATGCTGTGCTGACCCCAGTGCTCATGGAGATGCTCAGACCCGTGCCCTCTGTGCTTTCTTCCAGGTCCCGACTTCATCAATGTGTCACCCTTCCACATGACACAGGGATGACAGACTGGCCGGGTCCCCTCCCTGGGCGCTGCCCTGCTCTCTCTGGGTGCACCAGCTAATGCCCCACAGATGGGCAGAGCCAGGAACCTGCTCAGCGTGAAATGCAGCCTCCTCTATGTCATGGTAATCTGCTCCACACCTCTTTGGCCTGAGGCCAGCACTGGGCCAGGGGGACATTAATAGATGGTACCTGCTGACAGCAGCGAGGAAGCCAGGAGGTGAGACATGGGAGGTCATGGTGCTCTGAATGGTGACAGACCACTTGTGGGAGGAATTTCCAAACTTCTGTCTAATTGCAGCATGGTACCTCACATGCTGGATGGAGCAGAGTGGATTTGGGTTCTTCCTCGTCCCTCACCAGAGCCAGAAGCTGATGGTGGTGGGACCATGATCTCCATGTATGGGCCAGGGATGTGTCCAAGTGCCTGGGCTCCCCGCGCTGCTGTGGCCCGGTCAATGCGATGGTGCTGGAGGCCATCCCGGCGCTGCAGACATGGAGGCTCCATCCCTCCCAAACATCACTGCCCTGCCTGGGCTGAGTCACCATCTCCTGGCTGTAAACCCAGCAGACAGTTTTGTCTCACACCTCGCAGCCTCACGGTGTTTGCTCGCTGCTACCTTGGCACTCGGGAGATGCTTAATGGGCTCCGGTGCCTCCCTGGGGTGTGCTGAGTCACGGAGGGGAGCAGAAATATTTCCCCCCTGCACGTCTCAATTAAAACAAGTTTTCCTCCCAGAGCGGGGCAGAGCGTTGGTGCCCCCAAACCTGCTCTGGCAGGGATTTATTGCACCCGCCGGGAGCTCCCCGACACGGGGCCACACCTGAGCTTGCCGGCGGTTGTCCTGCTCTGGGGGCCTCCCGGCATCTGCCGAGCGGGACCAGGCGGCACGTAGGGCCCACGAGCCAAGGCGGAGGTGAATACCTCCTTTGACACCAAGAACTAGACCGAAACTATGTCAACGAGGGAGCTGGGGCAGCTTTTCCTGTTTTTCCTGTTGGAGGCTTTGAACTGTGTCCTGCTGGGTCAGTGGCAGGGAGACACCTTGGGCTGGGATGGGGAGGGTCTGAAATCCTAGACCCTGGGAAAGGGGAGACTGATTGCCTGGGAGAGGTATGGGTGGGAGAGCCTGCAGAGCCCATCCATCCCAGGGAATTAGCCAGGAGGAGGAATCAGGGGACGAGCAGCAACCCATGTTTTCCAGAGGTGGCTTGGGGTAAGGGAGGAGAGAAAATGTGATGTTGGGGTGATCTGTCTTTGAAATGCCACCTCTGCCCTACATGCAATGCCATTTTGGCTGGTTTGGCTGCTATGGGTAAGGATGTGGTCTACAAGGAAAACTATGAATGCCCCAGAGCCTTGGGGGATCTCAAAGCACCAGTGTAACCTGAAGGGGGCCCCTTGGCTGCAGCCCAACTCTGGATTCAGGAGTCCCAGAAGGATGTTTCATGTTTTGCTGTAAGATGGTCACTGCCCAGACCGGGTAGGTGGCCCAAAGTCAAGACTGCGATGACTACGCAGCTGCATCTGTGGGGGCAGATTTTAGGGGCAGGGTATTTACCAGGGCTCAGTGATCCATTCTCCTGCTCTTGCACAAAGAGGCCATCACAGACCTCAAACTTTTCAGCTCTCAGTCCTGTCCAAAATGTGGGTAAAAGCTGCTGGGAGAGGGTAACACCCCAGCTCAGGAAGGGCAGGTAAAGCCTTGGGGCCACTCATCACGCAGATTCCATCCCCTCTGCTGCAAGTGCTGCAGTCGGATTTTATTGCTACAGCTATAAAGATACAAAAGCTGATAGCACAGACCCTTTCTCCTGGTATACAGGAAGGTGTTTTGTGCTGCAGGTTGTTGTTCTGCTGACAGAGCAAGGGGCAGGTCGTACCTGCGGGCGACGTTGCGTAATCCCGGGCTTCAAAGGGTGTCTGCAGAAGTAGGGGAGCAGTGCTGGTTGGTTAAATCTGCTGTACTGGAGAAGCTGGGCCCTGGGCCAGCATCATATCCCCCCACCACTGAAAATGTACGTGCAAAGTAAATGCTGTGTTGCTGGTCTGTGAGTATCTCGGGATTTTGCTGACACAGACGAGTCAGTCTAGGGTTGCACCGTGCCCCATCCAGGACTCACGGAGAGGCACTGGGTCTCCTCTGAGTGGGTCTTCCCTGACACTCTCCGCCCAGTCTGGCTGTTGCTACAGCAAATGGGTTTATTGGTGTCAGGCTGTGTGTTTTAGTGGTCTGGTGGAAATTTCTGCCAGATTTAGGCTGGCCCACCAGATACAACTCTGAGTTATTTTCGTTCTTCTGCTGACATCTAGTGTATGAAAACCTGTAACACACTGCACTGAGTGGGTTGGGAAATTTGGATATGGGACAAATGGGACTGTTTCTTGCCCTATTCATGACCAAACAGGCACCAGCGTCTTCCTCCAGTTCCTCCCTGGGAGCCTCAGTGACCCGGGTGACCACCAGCAAGGGGGGATCCCGCAGGCTGGTGCTGACTGGTATTTTCAGGTAGAGCTGCTGAAAATTAATCCTGACCAGAGTAGGAGAATGAATTCGAAGCGGATTATTGTCCAAGCCTCTTGCTCAACACACCCTGTTTTGACGGGTGGTGAATGGGCCAGTGGAAATAAGGAGCTGCTGCATTATCATGGAGATGTGTCCTCCGTTCAGGGTCCACCTCTGCAAGGAGGTTCAGGGCTGTGCATCTGTGCTGGATGGGGAGGAGAGGGGGGAACGGGGAGCAGCAGTTCCTTGGGTTTGGCTCTTTCCCCCTTATTCTGCTTCTGGTCAGAGCTTCTGGGCTCGTCTCTAAACGTTACCTCAGGACAGTGAGTTCTCCTGTTAAAATAAGTAATTTTAAATGTCTGCTGGTGAATAATTCTTATTAATGTCAACTTATATCCTGGCCTAGTATTCTTGCCATCTGCCTCAGTACACAAGAGTGTCAGGAGCTGTAGGGTGCGATGGTGCCCCAGACATGGGGTTGGTAATTGTGGGTCCATCTCCTGATGCTGCACAGAAAGCACGAGCTGGAGGAGGCTCCTTGGGGACACAGTGGTAACCTCTGGAGATGACAGGTGACATTAATAATCACACTTACTACTTTTGTTTGATTTTGTAAACCTGGGCTGGTTCTGGCTGAAAGCGAGAAGCAGATGATTTCAACTGCAGAAATAAATCATGCCCCACTGAGAAGATGTTTTTCTGCAAAAAGCAAGGTCTGTGCTGGTCTCTTTGGACAAGAGCAAGAGAATGGATCAGTGAGCCCTGGGAAATAGCCTGCCCCCAAAACTTGCCCCTCCAGACGCATCTGTGTACAGTCATCTGCCTGGCCTTAGCATTGGCCCCTGCACATTTCCCGCCCTGGGAGTTTAAATTTTTCCATTTCATTGTGTTTCTCCTAGTTGTGATAGGAGCCCAGCTTTTGGCATGCAGGGCTGTTATGACTTTATCACCCCTCCAGTGTTCAACAGGCTGGCCTTGAGCCCCCAGAATGACCCAAACTCAGGCTGTTGCTGTAGGTTGAGGTGGGGAACCTCTGCACACCCCAAAGCATCACAGAGAACAGAGGGGACCACGACTTAGACCTGCCCTGTGTCCTGACTGGTCTTGTCCTACGGTCACTGGCACAGAGCATGGCACCCACGGGCAGTGGTGGCCCTGGGGCTGGGCACACCAGCACCCACCCGGGGCACCCGCTCCTGCCCCGCGGGGCAGCGCCAGTCCCTCGTTCCAGCCTGGTCACAGTAAATCCTCCTGACACTGCTATGGGACGTCCGGCGGCTTCAGAGTTCTGTCGTGTCACATCACAGGATGGAGACGGGCAAGTGATCCTCTGTCCTTGCATGTAAAACGCACTTTAAGATAAAAAGTGCTGTGGGAAATCTTAAGTTGAACCGTTTACACTGCTGTTCACATGACTTTATTTTGTAAAAAACCTCTCAAATCTTGCCAGAAGTCAAGGTTTATTTCCCCATCCTGAGGGTATTTAATCCTCATCTCATTAACTTGCATTTTAATGTACAATTGCTGAGGAGAGAAAATAACCGAAATATTATGTCTTAGGGAAAAGATCAGATAAAAATCTATCCCAAAGCCATCAGAGATTCTTATCAGCATGTTTTTCTCTCTTCCCTAGCTGCATGAGCTTGCAGAAGAACCAGTTTTGCTTGGCTTGTGGCTTTCTGAGAGAAGAAATGCTTGCTGGAGAAATTTAGCTGGGCAGCAAGTCCCTGCTCGGGATGGTTGATAATTTGAGCATGGGATAGGAAACGAGAAACATCACTGCGTGGGATCATGTTGGGGTGCCCTGGGCAGTGGAAGGACTTGGCTCTAAAAAAAAGGAGAGATTTTTTTTTTTTCCCAATAATTTATGCAGAAAAACATCCTCTGAGTGGGGCGTAACTATTTCTGCAGGTGAAATCATTTGCTTCTCACTTTCAGCTAGAACCAGCCCAGGTTTACAAGATCAAACAAAAGTGTTAAGTGTGATTATTAACCCAGATCTCACCTTCTCCCTCAGACTTTGCTGAGGCTGTACCCAGGCACAGGGCTGTCCGGGGATAGAGCACATCAGGGCTTTCAACCAGCCCCATCTGTGAGTGCTGCTCTGGGTTAACGGGTGGAAACTAATACTGGTAAAATGACTTTTTGCAAAGCTGGAGTTAACTTTGCTTAAGAACTGCTTGAAACATGAACTTTTGGCAAATATGTCAGCAAAAAGCAATAGGAAAGGGCAGTTATTTTTTCCCATTTTGGTACTTTCCAGCCACTTTATGTTTCCTACTTTCTGTAGGAGATTAAAACAGGAGACAAATGCTCCAGCTGCTGCAGGTAGAGGCATGGAGAGTGATGGAAGTGGAAGTGGGAAGGCTGAGATGGCTTGGGGGGGGGGGGGGGGGGGGGGCAGATGGGGCTGAGCAGGCAGATTCCCCACAGAGCCGCCCTGCTGTAGCAAGGACAGAAAGAGTTAAGCCACAGCGTTGCTGGGGAGCTCAGGTGTGGCTCTGCTTTCCTTCCTGGCCTCCAGGATTAGAGCACCGTCTTGCCAGGCTTTGGGGAGACGTTAGGAAATGCCTGTCCCAGATCTGGGGCCAGGGTTCCTGTCCCTGCAGTGTGGGGTCTGAGGACAGCACCTTCCCCGGGGACAAAGCTGGCCCAGGGGACATCGTCGGTGGTGAAGGCAAAGCAGATGGTGCACCCAGATTTGCCCTGTGCGGGCTGGTTTTGAACGGCTCTGAGAAAGCAGCCGGTGCTCAGGAGAGCAAAAAGGCTGAGATTCCCTGTGACAGCTGCCTGGCCGAGGAGGGGGCGGTGGAGACGTCCTGCCTTGCCTGCCGGGAGCATCGCCAGGCTGCCCCGGGGAGCAGTGAGCTGCACCTGCAGCCCCTCCGAGGACGCCGAGCTGCCAACCCGCGGGTTAGAGCCCTTAACTCTAGAACCAGAAACCTGGTCATGAGGGAACAGCCTGGGTAAGTGAAGCGTACTTATTTTTAGGTGTAACCCTAGAAGCAAGTAAGTGGGAAAGAGTGAGGTTTGTAAAACAATGCTCTTTGTCCTTTCTCTGTATGGATTTACTTTCTCCCCCTGGGAGGAGGAGGGCTCTGCTTGCAAAGCAAGTGGTGGTTGCCAGTGTGGGAATGGAAAGTTTAATAAAACTTTTGGTCCTGTGCATTTACCAGATGTTGTGGCCAGTGCTGTGCAGGGCATCCCACACTGCATCCCACAAAGCTGGACAATATGGGGTGATCTCTTCTGGTGCTGTTAAACAGGTGCAGTCATCCACCTTGGATGGTGACCTGGTCTTTTTTGCTGGAGACGACTCCACTCCAGCTCTGGGCATCCAACACCTACCACAGGGCTCAGAGAGTTTCCCCTCCTTGGTCTTCTGACCCCAGAGAGAGTGCGTCAGTGATGGCTTTATGGTTTGTTCACAGGATGAGATTCTTCAGACCTACCCAGAGTATGACTGGAAGCTGAAATCTCTCGAGAAAGCAATTCTCAAAGTACAGAATAACACCCACTCTAGCACGGTAAGGCAGAACACAGCTGGGTTTGCTCCAGCTTGCTGTCGGTGCCAGGGGTGATCTGCCTCCCTGTATAATGATGATAGTCACAATTTTGCCCAATTTCTATCAGGTGGTTTCTGGGGGGCATCAGCAGAGCTCCTGTGGAGGAGGAGAACAGGGCTTAGTCTGTGGTGATGGAGATATCAGTTCAGTCTGTGTTTGTTAAAGCCGCGTGAGCTGGGAATGAACTGGTCTAAAATCCACAGTTTTGGCTGACATCTGGAGGATGAAGCCAGTGTAAGATGCTGTAGCGTGAGTTAAAAAGCCAAGGCTCCCTGGACTGAGCTCTTACTATGTGTGGATTTGGCTTTCAAGTGTCTCTGTAATGCACAGTTCAGCATGAGGTTACTCCCATATACAGACCCTGGGTGCTTTGGCCTTCAGAAAAAGTCAGACCATGTCAGTCCCTGCTGACGCTGTGGAGCAGTCCTGCTCTGGGATGAGCTGGGTCTCACCCAGCCAAGCCGGAAATCTGAATCCCAAACTCCATGTATTCCCAATAAAAGCCAAACTCACCAAGATCCTGTTTTTCAGGATGATTTCTTTTAAGCCTAAATGAAGATTTCTCCATCTCAGGAAGGTGGAACTCCCTTATGAAGGGTTTTGTTGGAGAATTACCCTCCAAACTAAACCTTGGTTATATCATCCAGCTGCTTTTTGGGTACATCTTTGGTGAATCATCATCTTGAGGGCAGAAACCACCCAAAGAGCAGTGTCACCTACTGCTAGATGTAACTAACAGAATCACTTGCCATCTTCAGCAAAGCATGAGCCATAATGGAAGTTATAACACCCAAAATAGTCATAGTGGTTGCCTGGTATGACCAGCTTTGTTACAAACTTCCTTGAAAAACAGCCTCAGTCCCATGTTTCAAGGCTACCACAGCCACAACTGTCTCTGTGCTGCTGAGTTTTCCATTTCCAAAAGGCATCGGACATGCCAGTGTTTGCAGGGGAGGTACCCTGGAGTGGAGAGGGGCTGATAGGAGCAGGAGATGACTTGAAGGACGGTACAACAGGTGACTTCTGTCCCATAGGCATCTGTCCTGGGTGTGGAAAGCCTTGTGGGAGGGTTTAGGCTGCTGCTGGTGGCAGTGGGGAGAGCACAGCAGGAGGTAGCGGCCTTTCTCAAGGAGAATTGATTGTGGCTGTGAACCACATCAACAGGATAAAGATCCACGCAGCATACAAGTGAGCCTTCATTGAGAATAAGCTCAAACTGGAGAAGATGTCTGCTCAGAGCACCAAGTGCCTCTTCTTAAAAGTAGGGTAGTCTGAGGTGCCTCCCAGTACAATGACCAGAGGGACAGGGAGACAGGAGAGTGGTGCCTGCCCTGACCACCGCAGCATGCCATAACTGCTTGCAAAATGCCTCCAACACACGCTATCAGAGCCTAAACCAGGTGAATATTTTTGTTTATTTTGTGGCTAGGAGTGCTGTGAATTCAGGAAGAGCTCCAGGGTGGATGCTTCTCCCCATGTTTACATCAGGCTGAAGGACAAACTGTCTCAAATCAGGTGGGTCAACATGGAGCCTGATATCTGCTTGTACTTATTTTTGCAAAGCTGCACCTGAGGGCATGTGCTTGCTTATAAACAGCTCTGTGCTGTCACCAAGTGGAAAAAGCAAGGGCCCAGAAAATTGCTTGTGAACCAGGCTGGAGCCCACCATACTGCCCTTTCTCTGTGGTAAGATTAGTGCTTTGGATTTGCAACATTACACTGGCTGCTGTGACAGCAAGCACATCAGGACAGGAGCTTAAATTTTTTTGATTTGCTGAAATTGGAACTTTTCTGAGGTCCTGATAAAACTTCTCCTAAGAACATGTTTCAAATCCAGGAGAGACTTTCTTGTCAGACCTAGAGAGAATGAGAAACAGCCAGATAAAAAGGGCATGAACTCGCAGTGTGAGCAACAGAGACCAAACTCCCTGCTCATCTCGCTCGAGACAAGATGCATGAACTCACCGTCCTGCTGAGTCCCCTGAGACCGGGGTCAGGCCAGGAGCTAACTCTGCTTTATCTTGTGGTGAATAATTTCAGGTCTCATCTTGACAGGGAATGGGAAAACCATGGTGATTGCAAGATGCTTTTGGAGCTGACAGCACCGTTTCTTGCCTGGCTTTAGTGACAGGTTGTGATGAGGCGTTAGCAGGTTGAGGGATGATCAAAGGGAGAGGGGAGGGATTCCCCAGGCCAAGAGGGATGCTGGGTCTCTCTCCAACACCACCTTAGAGCAGAGGGCAAGAAAGACCAGGGTTTTATGCCTCCCCCACTATGGCTTTGTCCTGATCTTTCTTTAATATGATAAACAGCAGCAGTCAGCTAATAATGATTTAGTATGTGGAAAGCCTGAGCTTTATCGGCGTCCCTATCCCAGTTCCTTTTAAGTCTCCGGTGGGAATCTCATGAGCAGTAAGATATAAACTGGCTGAGTTTGTACCCACACAAGGTAATATGGCTGAGCCTCATAAATCCCACTAGTTTGAATATATCAGCCCAGTTTCCCCAGCAAAGGCAAAACTACCAGGTACCAGCAGTGTTGAAGAGAAAGATTTGTGCTGGCTGGGGTCAATCTCGAAAAGTGCTTTGCACCCCAAATGTCAGCAGAGATGGGTGCTCTGCAGTGCATTTGGGGTGCTGAACCAGCCTCTCGCCTGTTTTTAGGCAAGAATAATTTCTCATACAAACGGTGGTCGAGCAGCCCTGCAAAACAGCTCCGATGCCTCTAGGCGGCACGAGAGTGTGTCTGATCACAGCCGGACACGCAGCCCCTTGCTTCTTGCCTGACTCTGCATGAACTGCTTGCAGATCCCGGGGTCAGGGAGTTCTCTCTGATCTCTGTCCCCTGTCATTGCGTGTGGTTGTGGGCTGGAGGAAGCAGGGGTGCTGTGCAGAGCACCCCGAGCCCCAGGTTGTGTCCCAAAATGCTGAGAGGCCGAAGTGGGGTTCTGCAATGTGAAACTGGAATCAGGCTCCACATCTGCATCTGCTTACAAAATCCTCTGTTTGGATGGAACCTCCACAGCACTGGCGGGTCCTCATCCTCCAGACAACGTGAGGAGCTGGTTCTGCACAGCTGGGAACCATTGCCCCTGTCCCCATGGTGCGTGAGTCCCAGGTACCAGGGCCCCTGGTTAGTGCTAGGGCAGCAACCATTTCTCTCTTTCCTTTTATTCCTGAAGAAAACTGCAGGATCAAAATGATGGTGTTTGCAACTGGACCACCCAACTGTCACATCTCTGCCCCCCAACCAAAGACAATGAGTGATTTCCTCAAGTGTAGGTCCTGAGTTTGATGGTTTTAATACTGACCTGCCTTTTAGGGGGAGGTGGAGGTTGGTAAGAAATTTCTAGAGATACCGAGTGAAATCCATCTCCCCTGTCTTGGACACACACTTCCATCACGGGTGGTGCAGCAGGGTCTGGAGGTGACTGTCTCCTGCCACTGACTGCAGAGAGAGCCTCAGGGTCTGGCTTAGACTCATAAGAACATGTAGGAAAGAAAATCCAAATTAAATAAAGGTTTATGGATTAAACTCTTTGGTAGGAGACTCTTACAAGGAATTCAGTTTAATTGATTTAAGGAAAACTAAACTGAGTCATGATCATTTTAATTCTGCTAAAAATGATACAAAGAAGTTTAACGTGACTTATCTTAATCCACTTGAAAAATCAATTCAGATTAATTTTCTTGAGTGTCTTGCATAGTTTGCCTTTGTTTTTTCACATGTTAATTGGTTTTATTGTGCATGGCTGAAACCTAGCATGACTGTAGCTTCCATTAGTCACAGAAAATGCTCCTGTGGTTATGTGCAGACTTTAAATACAAGGCTCATGTTGGGTAACCAGGATAGAGAATGCTCCTGGATAGGTCCTGTTAACGACTGCACAGAACCACTGTGGTTAGCAGGGACCTCTGGAGGTCTTGAGTCCAGCCTGTCTGCGTAGAGAGGGTTCACCTGGGGCAAGCCGTCCGGGGCTGTGTCCAGTTGGGTTTGATTATCTGCAAGGGTGGAGACTCCACAACCTATCTGAGCAAACTTTTCCAATATTTGACCATCTGTACAGTAAAAAAAAAAAAGTTTCTCTTATGTTTCAAAATCACTCCTTTCTATTCTTCTGTTTCTCTTAGCATGTGATGCAGAGCTGGAGACAACAAAAAAGTGACCAGCACTGCTCCATGGGAACAGCCTTACCCAGATCATCGTGGAAGACTGGAACACTGGCATCAAGTGCCGTCTGACAAGAGTTTGTACTTCACCTGCTACTATTTTGAGCTTGAGATACCTGGGGCTGATATTTACCTTGGCATGACGTACAGAAGCATTGACCAGACAGGTTCAGAAAGCAACTGCTGCACCGTGGGGAACTGCTGGAACATCCTGCAGAAGGGGAAAGGGTTTTCTGCATGGCACAGCGATGTGGACGTGCCCCTCAAACTGGATGTGTTTGGTAGGATGGGGGCCTACCCGAACTACCCTTGCAGAACCTAGTCATTTTACAGGGTCACCTATGATGACGTGACCTTGATGCACCAGCCTGAATATGATTTTGCTGAGCCGCTCAACCCCAACTTTTGGCTTTTAAAGAAAGAAAACTGTCAGGATAATGCGGCTGGGGGAATAAGCTGAGAAGATCCCAGTGTCCTTGCGTTACTTTGGGGAGCTACGCTCTTGAAAGCATCTGAGTCAGAAGAACTGGCCAGTGCTTAGTTTATGGTGTGATGCCAATGCTTTTGCCACAGGTAACTGGCTGAAGAAGGGAGAGATGTTTCAATAACGACTCTTGTAATCAAATGTGGTTCTGAGAATTCTATATTTTAGAGATGGGAAAGGCTTGAGAGTTCATGCAGCTGCTTGTCCAGCGGTCAGTGCAGGTTGTTCCCAGCAGTATATCCACTAATATTTTGTTTAGTACATGTTAAAGCCTTTTTCATTTTGTTGTTGTTGTTGTTTTATTTCCATCCCCCCCTAAGGATGGTGTTGTGTCACTGCCCTGACCTGTTGGTTTTACTGTACTGATGTGAGTGAGCAGACAGAAGCTGGCCAGCCCATGGTTGTGTTACCCTTTTCCAACCGCTGCGCCTGGATAAACGATCTCAGCCCCCAGCTCAGTTTCCAACGGGTTTCAGGCCCAGGGTGGCACTGGGGCACAGAAAGGTCCCTCTTGGTCCCCCTCCCACCCCCTGGTCCGTGCTGGGAACAAAGTGAATGAGGCTGGTGCCGGCTGGGTTGAGGGAGGCGAGGCCATGCGGTGCCCCCCAGGAGCAGCCCAACACCACCCCCCCCCCCGTCCTTCTCGGGAGGTGGCCGGGGCGCGGGTGGGATGCGCGGACGCTGCGCGGGGCGCGGGAGACCCGCGGAGGGTCGGGAGCCGGAGGAGCAGCCGGCGGGGCCGCGTCCCCGGGCCGAGCCGCCGCCGCGCAGCCCGCTCCCCGCAGGGGGGCGCTCTCGGCCCGCCGCTGCCTTCCTCTGCCTCCTCCTCCTCTGCCAGCGGTAGCGGGGACAGGGCCCGGCAGCCCCCCCCCACGCCACGGGCACGCCGGTGGCCTCCCAGCCCTGCCGCCGTGTCCCTCGCTCGCTGCCGAGGGACCCCACGGTGGTCTGACACGGTGGGTGACAGGGGTGCCCCAGCACCCCGCGCCCTGCCCGTGCTCCGCTCCCCCTTGGCGGCTTTCGGCTTGGGCACGGCTTTTGGGGTGCAGTGCTAGCGGAGGGAGCTGCTGTGAGAGGGTCCCCGCGTGGGCTGCTTTAGCTGCGGGCTCTGCTAAGTGACCTCTGGGGACCCAGAGTGACCTTGGCAGCCCCTTGCACCCAGGGACAGGCAACACAAATGGGTGGGAAGCAGAGAAAATTCGCTGCACACACAAGTTGCTCGTCAGCAGGATGGGGCAAGCTGCAGGCGGCTGATCGGTGGAGCTGCAGGGACTGCTGAGAAACTCAAAATTTCCATCCCCCAGAAGTCAGCAGAGCGAGAAGAAAAAGGGAAAGAAGCTTTTCCAAAGCACTTTGCAGAGGAGGTGAATTCATCATCGCTCCATTCTGCCAGTGGGGAAACTGAGGCAGGGGTTGGAGGAACCATTTGCCAGCGCTCACCTAGCAGAGATGCAGTTAGGTGTCAGGGTGCCTTGTCTGCACTGGGCCAAGTGCAGTGTTAGTACTAAGTTACTGCCTTTATCCCAGGTACTTTCAGTCTTGGGGCTGTGATGGGTAAATGTTTATTGTGCTCTCTGTACAACACGAAGATAGAAGTGGCGAGTTAGGGTAGAGGAAAATAAAAGGCACCAAAGCTTGGGAATCTATGCATGGTTCTTCTACTGCTCACCAAAGGGCTGGCCAGAAGCCAGATTTTAATTTCTGAAAGTGTTTCTGGGGAGAAAAAGACAAAACACTGAGCAAGGCCAAACCAAAGCCATTGGCTGTTGAAATCCAAATGTTTAAAGTTTATTCTTATTTAACCCCTATACAAATATGTGAAATGGAAAAAGAAATCTCATTTCTTATGACCCAGTAAGTCAAGAGTTAGTGTTTCGCAAAAAGATCCAACAAAACCCAGTGTCTTGGAGATGAAGCTGGACAGTGGCATCTGGACAGGAGATGCCCAGTTCCATAGCAAGGGCTGGAACAACCAGGACCCCTTAGCTGGGGTGGCTTCTCCACTGCCAAAGGCCAGGAAGTGAGTGGTTGTGTAGCTAAAAGAGAAGTTGCTCTGGTGATGGGTATGTAACAGCTGGTACTTAGAGAGGCTCTTTGGTCTGTGTTATGAGAAATGTCAAATCACACAATTAAATCAGTCCCTGTTGGTTTTAAGCCTCATGGACCTGTAATCCTAAGGGTGCACTGATGGATTTACTTCCATTTCACCGGTACTTGTTACAAGAGTATTTTGTTTCAAGGCAGTAACTAGAGCAAAGGGGCTGTAAATTGCACCCATGCATCAGCCCTGGCAGGAGAGGATCTGATGCTCTAGAGGGTCCAAAGGGGACAGCGTGGCTGAAGCAGAGGCTTCCCCCAGCTGTGTGGTCTCAGGGGGATTTGAAAAGAGGATATGGGAAGCAAAGGGGCTTCAGTGAGCCTCCAGGGACAGGGTAGAGCATTGCTTCTCCTCTCTTTGCAGGCTGAAGTTTCCTTTCTCCTGGCAGCATGCTGCACCCACACCTGGAACATCTCTGTCTGTGTCCATGCCTGCACTTGTGCTGCCAGAAGTAAGATTTCATGTAGGAGAGATGTGCTTCCAGACCACCCTGGCATGGACAGGAAGAAGAAGGCACAAAACTTGCTCATCTTGAGCTGTTGCAGATGTGGGCTCAGCCACGGACCCAACTCCCATGTTCAGCTGCAAAACTGACTCCTGTGTCCAGGCTCAGTCCTGCTCTCCCTTCAACCCCAGCACACAGCACCAAATTCCACTTCCCAGCACCCATGTAGTGGGTGTTCCTGACTGCAGGAAGGGATGATGGTGATGGCACTGCATAGCCCCATGCCCCAGTGCCACAGCTAAGGACAGAGCTGGAGGAACCTCCACCCAAAGCTGGCTCTGCTGCTCTTCTCAGCTCTCATTTTAGCTTGGCAGCCCATGCCCAGGGGGGTAGGTATTTTATCCCCACAGTGCCAAGCCTCTCCATACCCAGGCTGCATTCAGGGATTGGCATGCAAATAAGCCCACTGCTGCCTCAGACTGTGATAATTAAAAGTGAAGTTGTAAAACAAGCAGCATCAATTTTTGGTGCACGTCCCTAGCAACACATGGTGATTGGACTGAGTTAGGAGACATTTCCAGCTACGCAGCAAACTCTAAATAGCCTGGAGAGAATACATGGGAGTTTAGCTTGTGCAGCAATTTCAGATGTCAAAACAAGTTTCCTTGTTAATATGAAACTATTTGGACTTTGCATTTTTAATTAAAGCTTTTAATTATCCAACTGTATTTTATTAGCTTTTATGAAGACAGCTGCTTTAAATGCTATAAGCCAAATCTGTGCTCTGAAGCACTACTTGTTCGAGACAGCGTTTTGGTTGTGAACAGCCTTCATTGTGAGTAAATGGGGTTGTTTAATTTAAACTAGAATTTACTGTCCCAGCCTGATTGAAACTCTTTTATGGCAGAGACAATAAATAGCCTTGGTGGGGGCCTTTGTGTGCCCATGGCTGGGAGTGGGTGCTGTGCTGGCACCCCGGGCACTTGCCTGTCAGCCCTTTCAAGAATGACCATCAACTCCTTCTGGAAAGGGTTTCTCTGCCCACCTCACCTCCCTTCTCACCTTGTTTTGTCTTTGAGCACTAGACCGAGACTGAAAGGTCCTGGGTGGAAGCCTCTTGCACCCTTGTGGTAGGTTTTGAGGTGCCGAGGCCCCGGAGCTGGTGCTGCAGGTGGGTCCCTGCAGAGCAACGGAGTCACCCACTCCAGGGCAGGGGCTCAGGGGAGCTCGCTGGGCTCTGGTTTGCAGGAGGTCAGGCTTCATGGCTGGTCTTCTCCTGTGCCTGCTCTTCGGTGCTGTAATCACAGACTATCTTGATCAAGCAATAGCTAGTGCTTGTGTTCCCGTCCATAACCTGGATTACTTATTCACTGGGATCATGTTATTTACAACTGCAGTGTGGCAGCATGCCAATAATTGAACAGGTTGTAGAAGCCTTTATGTCCTTCCTGTGCAGGAGGAGAGGCAAAGAACAATAGAGTATCTGAATACAATTGCAAGGGAAGAGCTGACAATCCGGACAGGGTTTCTGGCTGAAGCACAGCGCTGTGCTGAGCTCAGCGCCAGCTTCACAGAGAGCGCTCCGGTTTGAGACCTTGCTCTTCATCACTGTCAAAAATCAGCAAACTAAATCAGCTGTAGTTTGCCAAGAAGAAAGGCAAAGCAGGCAGCTTTTAAGCACTGATGGAGGTCAATCCACAGACCTAGCAGGATCACAGGCTGAAGTGATGATGCTGCGTGTGAAAGGGCAGCTCAGGACCCTGTGTGTGTGTCTCTGCGTTAGAGGACAGATCAAAAGCCTTGGTGCTGGGCAGGACTGTTCTCACCAGACCTGTGGTAGCTGCTGGCGATGAACTTTCTTTTGACCCCTTTTGTGTTTCAGGGCAGCTCACACTGGGATTGATACAGGTGGAATATTGTTCAGAGGAGATGCCACTACCTAGCATGGCATGCAGGGGCCGAAAGGACAGTAGTGCACACACTGTTAAGGAACACATCTGTATGCTTGTGCAGGGGCTGGAAGATCAATGAATCAAATGTCTTCTGGCTTCCCTTGGACCAATGCCTGTGCTGACAATTTGTACCTGTAGAGCATTGCAGTGCAGACCACAGACGGATTCCTCCAACAAATGGATTCAGATGTATCTCCTATTTATCCCATCCCCAGAGAAAGCTGCTGTTTGCACTGGGAGCTGCCCTGTGCTTGGGGATATTTTTTCTCTGATGATGGCATCTGTGTTGAGCAGTATGCTGGAAAGGGCACTGACACCCAGGCAGGGGCATGTCCCAGGAGACCTCTGAATGGAAAGACAGCGATGGGGATCATGTCCAGCTGGCGGATGGCACATGTAGACAGAGCAACAGAACACAGAGACTTGGTTGGGCTGGGACTCGGTGTTGTCATGGTTTAACCTCAGCTGGAAACTAGGCCCCACACAGCTGCTTGCTCATTCCCACCCAGTGGGATGGGGGAGAGAATCGGAAGAGTAAAAGTGAGAAAACTCGTGGGTTGAGATAAAGGCAGTTTAACAGGTAAAGCAAAAGCCACACAGAAGCAAAGCACAGCAAGGGATTCCCTCCCCACGGCCCAGGGCGGGCAGGCTCAGCCCTCCCCAGGACAGCCGGGCTCCATCACGCGTGACGGTGACTGGGGAGGACAAACGCCGTCACTCCGAGCGTCCCCCCTTCCTCCCCCTTCCCCCAGCTCTATGTGCTGAGCATGGCACCGTGTGGGCTGGGATGGCCCCGGGGTCGGTTGGGGTCAGCTGTCCCCGCCGGGTCCCCTCCCAGCTCCTTGTGCCCCCCCAGCCGCTCGCTGCTGGGGTGGGCTGAGAGGCAGAAAAGGCCTCGGCTCTGTGTGAGCCCTGCTCAGCACTGACTGGAGCATCCCGGTGTTAGCACCACTGTTTCCAGCACAAATCCCAAACGTAGCCCCGTACCAGCTACTAGAAAGAAAATTAACTCTGCCCCAGCCCAAACCAGTGCACTAAGGCAGAGGGTGGCTCAAAAAATCTTATGATCTGAGTCCTGGTCAAAGTCCAGTTGTCTTGCCCTTAGCAGGGACTCAGTCTGACAGCTCTGCTGTGGCCTGGTGAGTTTATTGGCCTCGTTAGGAAAACAACAGGCATCATTTGGTGTAATTTCATTTGTCTTTCCTTTTCCCTGCCTGGTCTGAGCCTGATGCTAACACTGAAACTCAACCAGCCCTTCTCTGGCATGGGGCTGGAAGGAGCCGGTGCTGTGAACGTGCCACAGATGCTCCTGCTGGGTGAGTGGTAAATGTGGACTTGGCTTCTTGTTGCTGCCAGTCTCTTCACCAGCCAGTGGGATTGTAAGAGGGGGGAGAAAACTGAAGGGAGAAATGAGAAATCTAATGAACTTGAAAAATGGATGCAAGGAAGGAGTCAAAGTGGAGCTGGAAGGGAACAGGCTTGTTGTCACTTAATAAACATGTTCATGCTGCTGACAGCGTCTCTCTCTTGATTTGTAGGGGCAGTTTTTAGAAGAAAGCAAGCACCGGGCTGTGGCTCTGTGGGGATGCCCCAGGGAGCGGGGAGCCACCTTCCTGAGGGGGGTCAACAGGATATCCAAAGGATGGGCCTGGAGCAGAAATTCTGACTTCACCCGCTCCTAATTGTGGAGTTACATCAGCTGTGGGGCTGGCTCCTCACCGGGCACGGCCGGCAGCCCTGGCCAGGGCAGCAGCTCTGCTGCTGCGTGGCGAGAGGGCTGGGGCTGTCCCAGCGTTTTGCTCCCTAAAAGGCACCGAGGGCTGCAGAGGCACATGGGGATTTCAAAATCCCGAGTGAACGGTCCTGCTGTTCACAGTCTCTGCAGCTGAGCGCCGCAGTGAGCCGTGCCTGGTGACAGCTGAGCTCTGCCCATGGGGCTGAGTGTGGCCGGGACAGGGATGTCACCGCGCACACTGGTGTGTGTTGGGGCTCTGCTCGCCCCGTGCTGCAGGGCTGGCTCTGCCCCGGTGCTGCGTCCTGTACGCCAAAGCACCATGCCCCACACAGGGATGGCTTGTGTCTGCTGGGGTGGCACGGAGGTGGCTCAGGTGTGAGTGTCCATCTTCATCCCTGTAAGGATGCCCAGCTGCTGAGGGCTTGTCCCTGCTTCAGGCTGCGTATAACCTTGGGAAGAACCAATTTACCTCTTAATAAAATGGCAGTAATGACCCTCTGCTACCATACTGGGGCTGGAAAGCCCTTGCAAGGCCTGGCACAGCAGAGCAGGATCTTGAGGCCATGGGTCCATCACACTAGTCCTACTTACAGAAAGTAGGGTGAGCGTTGCTGTCCAGGGAAGCACTTATTTCTCTGGAGGTTTCAGAGCTAAAGGCCACAGTACTGTTTTGGTTTTTTTTTTTCCATTAAAAGGTAGAGAAGCCCATTCTGCGTGCAGTCCGATGCCTCAAAGGAGACAGTTGTGCTGTCCTGCAGACAGCATTGTCCATGCTGGGGTGAAGAGCAGAGGCGTGGGGGGCCTTCAAATCCTGCTTCTGCCTGGGAAAGCAGCACATGTTGGGTCCTGCACAGAGATAAATAATAAAAGGACTTGAATCTGATGCCAAATCTTCTTGTGTTGAAGGACACGGTGGCAGGCCAAGCACCTCCATGATGTGGAAATGAGGCAAAGAGATGAGAAGCAGCAATATTAGGTATATGTGTCACAGCTGCAGCAGAGACAGGACCTTCCATCCCGCTCCATGGCAGCACTCAGGGCAGACCTGGCTCCTCTGCATGTGAGAAATTGGTTTTAGGGTACTTTAATGTCTCTCAACCAAAAGGGGCTGGCCTGCAGGTGACACTCTGTGTAGGATGCTGGGACAAGATACAGGGAAGGAAGCACTCTGCAGACGGGAGGATACAGGCATTTGCTGAGTGTTTTTCTAGAGTATTTGAGGTTCAATCAGGATGGGAGAGCAACATACCAGTGATCATTAAAAAACCCACAGAGACCACAGCCTTGTCACACCTCTCTAGAGATACTGCCCTGAAGCTGGTGAATGCCTCTTGCTTTACACTTGCATGGGGGTGGACATGAGTCTCATCCAGACCTGTTGAGGAAGAGCAGCAATGTGATGATAAGGAGCCCATAAGGAGAGCATCTAGGGAGGAGGGCAGCGTGGCTAAGCTCATAAATCTTGGACTGGGACCAGCACTTAGAGACTTTTCAGAGTGAGCAGGATGAGAACAATGGCAGCAAGACAGCAGGACCATTGGGCTCTCTGCAGCAAAAAATCCTGGCTGAGTGCTGGTGCTGGCTCATGCAGAGTTGCAGTCTGGGCTCCACAGGGACCATGTGCAGGAGGTTGGGTGCCTTCAGGGTCTTCCCTCCAAAGAAGCCTGGAGCACAGATCAAGGCTTGTCTTCTGTGCTCCTGCATGGACGGTGGGCGAGTTTAGCCTTGGACAAGGCTGGGCTAGTGCTTAACTGGAACACGGACAGCTCTGGCTCTGCTGGAGCTGGGATGAGAGCTGGAGATTTCCAGTCTGCCTTGTTTGTCCAGGGCATGAGGATAAAGTGAAGACATTGTATTGCTCTGTGCGTAAAAAAAAACCAAAACATTGAGGAACACATGATGCTTTTAATGAAATTAAGCATTTTGGAAAGACTTAAATCTTGCCTGAAAAATAATGTATTTTAATGGTTCAGAAGAGTTGAAAGTTGTGACCAAATCTGGCCAGTTTCACTTCAGGCATTAAAGCTGGGTCAGAAAAAGGTACCAGGAAAGCCTGAATTCTGAACACTCAGCCACAAACCTATTTCAATGCAAAAGTCACTGTGATTAAGAAGAAATGAGGAGCAAGGAAGAAATGGAGTGTTGAGCATTGTCTATAAAGCAAAGCATGCCAGAATAGGGAGTGCAGCAGTGGCAGCTCCCTGGATGTTCCTGCTGGGCTGCCCTGGGGGCATCCTTCTTCCTTGGCCCTCTCTGCTCCCAAGGGTTAAAACCACTGTGTGACAGCCCTACCTTGCATGTGGCCTGGGTGTCCTGTTGCACCAGCCATCGTGGCTTGATCCTGCCTGGTTCTCAGTGCTGTTGTCCGGGGAACTTCTGCAGCAAAGATGCTCTGGGACAAGACAGCATCTCGCCCCTGCAGTACTGAAGCTGTGAAGGTGACACAAGGACTAGCAATACCCATGCCAGAGAGTATCTGTTTCTCAATACAAGAAGAGCCATAGGTTTTCATTCTCCCCTTGACTGCCCCTTTTTTGTTTATTCTTCCCCCTTGGGATCTTGAAGGGGAGGTTTCCAAAAAAAGATGCAGTATTCTGTGTCAGTATCTGGGCCTTGCTGCAGCTGAGAGCTTGTAATGATGAAGATTTAATGCAAATCAAATGGACTTTTCATCTTAGCAGAAAAGTATTTACAGCCCATTTAGTAGACGGGAAAACCGGTCATTTTTTTTGGAGGGGAGCAGAGAAAAAAAATAGTGCTGTGAAAAAAGTGGCCACAAAAGGCTCTTAGCTTGAGAAATTTAGCCTGAGAAATTTATCAGCTTTGGGGATGGAAAACTCATCATTTATATATAAAATATATCACTTTTAATTACACAGCCAACTTCAGCTTTACTCATTAGCTACTTACGCTACTCTGCCAAGTTACACAGTGGCGAGCTGGCTGGAATATTTTATATGGCATTTTATCTTGGATCAGAAAAGTCAGCATATGGCTCCATCAGCCTTTGTTTTCCTCGGTCATAGGGTAGGAAAATGAATGCAAAAAAAATGGAGAAAGGCTGGAGGACAGGATGGGAGGAGGAAGGTGAGTGCCTGCAAATGGGCTGATGCATCCATTTGGGATGGCTGGCTCTGGTACGTGTGGGTGCCTCTGGCTCTGCAGCTCTTTGCGTGTGGGTGCTCTGCTCCGAGGCCATGAAGCCAGGGCTGATGGTGAGGTATCAGAGACGGGAGCATCCCGGGTGAGGGGGCTCCAAACTGCCTTTTTTAGGTCTGACCCCTCTTCTTCACCTGGCACATCCACATCTCCTCCTGACTTATGCTTATGCCATCTTCAAATAGCTCTGATAAGGCCCTGACTAGTTGCTGGGATAGCTGATTTCTGCACCTAATCACTCTTGTTTCTAAGACAGTTTTTCTTAATGCCTTGCCTGAAATATTTCCATTTGTAACTTCAGGCCCCAGCACTCCTTGTTTTACCATTTCCAGATCATTTGAATAATCCCCTTTTCTCCTTTGATGGTATTTCCCTGGAGGTATTTATAGCATTATCACACTCCCATTTTAATCTCCTTTCTTGCAGACTGTATAAAATTAAACTCCCCCATCTCCTCTCCTTTGCCTGCTGTGCCCTCTCAGCTTTGTGTGTTTGTGGCAGCTTGTTTTGAGCTCTCTCCAGTTTGGGGTGACCCCTCTGATACCCCGCGGGAATCCATGGCCGAGGGCAGCCCATGACGGTGCAGCAGTGCAGGGCTGTGCAGAGTGCAGGGGTCGTGCAGTCCCTCAGAGGGTTTGCAAAGGGCCCTGTGTAGTTTACAGCATCTGTCAGTATTTTTCCAGGTGAGGAGAACTTTGCTGGGAAGCCTGGTGTGGTCTCTGTCTATGTTGTTTGGTATGAACAGTGTTAAGACAACCCTAAAATTCCGATTGGACACAAGAGGAAAATTTTTCGTGATGAGAACAATCAGCCACTGGAGTAATCTCCCCAGGGGAGTGGTGGATGCCCTGACATTGCACACTTCTAATAATCAGCTGGACAGGGTGCTGGGCCATCTTGCCATGAAAGGTTGGACCAGGTGATCCTCAAGGTCACGTCCAACCTCGTATTCTATGATTCTGTGATTCTTTGAAAATGTGCCTGGTGTGTCAAGGACAGCATCAGGAGATGGTACACCCTGACCAGCTGGATTTGCAGGAGACTGGTGGGGTGTGATGGGTCAGCCAGTGAAACTATAGAGAGCCACCAGCAGCAGGGGAATTTGGAGAGGATCTTCCTTTGAGATTCGGGGTATTTTCTGAGCACAAAATCCCCAGGAGTGTGAGCTGCTCTGAGCATGTGGGACACTGAAAGGGCACCCCAGCACCCCTATTCCTGCTGTGAAACCACACAAACCAAATGCAGCCAAACAAACGTGCTCAAGCAGAGCACAAAGTGTTTCAAAGAAGATTCTTTCTGGTCTCCTACTCCATCCCTTCCACCTGCCTGCTGCTCCCTCCTCCTCCCCTCCCTTCCTATCCCTCGTGGCAGAAGAGCTCAATCCTCTCACACTGAACCAAGCTGCAGCCTCCAGCCCCTGTGGGTGGGGAGCAGATGGTGTCGGGGGAGCAACAGTGTGAAATTTTAAATTGAAGGTCTTTTGTAGGGCCTACCATGTCTCTGGAAACATAAGTCTTTCAGGTAATGTCTGCTTTCCTTTTTTTACCCCCCTATCAGAAACTGAAATGTACATCTTTGCATTCTGGAAGAAAAGTAAAAAATTTCCAGGGAAAAATGGAAAATAGTTGATGTTTTTAGAACTTTCCCCAGAGGAGGGAGACCGTCACTCTTTTCCTTTACCTACAGTCTCCCAGGCCAAGCTGGAAGATTGCACAAAGCTGCTGGAAGTCTGCAGACCCTGGGTTAGAGAAATGTGGCTTTACCTCTACGATATGCCAGCTACAGAGGCCTTGTTTCTTCCTAGTCCAGCCATGATTGCCATTACATCCCCAGAGATGGTCTGAAGCAGAGGGAACAGCAGACAACAGGACTTCAGCAATACATAGTTCCTCTGCAGTTTGGGGAAGCCTGAAGCCCTGGGCAGCAATGGGGAACAGAGGGCTGCTCAGTGGAAGATGCCTGTGCCAACCAAGATGGATATAATCCCCCCCAAGGGGCAAAGCCATATTACTGGAGAAAGGGCAGATAAACCTTTGAAATGCTTGTATCTAATCAGTAACTTTGAAAAGATATCACCCTGGCAGCGTGATACTGACTGCCAGGAAGCTTTGAAACCTGGGCTGGAGAATACGGGCAGGTGAATACAGCTTTTTCCCCTTGAATGTGAAATATTCCCTTCAAATATAAAAAAAAACATTTCCCTTCTATGCGTTCTGGCAAACAATTGGGAATGGGAGCCAGTGGGCAGGGTCCAGTGTAAATGTGCAAACTGAAGGTTCCTGCTGAAACAGAAAAACTGAGAGTTTGTGCCTCCGATGGCTGAGTTTTGGGTGGGAGATGCCCAGTTTTGTAGTAGACATTCCTGTTGCTGCAGTTATATTTTTCCCCCACTAGAATCAGTACTCGCAGTGCACAGCCACACAAGGCTGCCATGGCACTGGTGTCTGCAGGACAGGAGGCTGAGAGCGCTGCCTCATGTTCCTTTCTGGCTCATAGCACCCAACACCTTGTGTCACCCAGTAAACTAGGATTAATGGGCAAAGTTCACAGTAGCATCATTGTTTTGCATGTGTGGGATATTGAAGGCAGCCCTCTCTTTTTGCAGTTACCTAACTGGCAAGAAATCAAGGGACGCTCAGAGCAGAAAGAAAAAAAAACAAACCAAAAACAACAAAACCCCCCAAAACCTGAAGTCTTATGTCAAACCTTAAGTCACATGACAGAGCAGTAAATAATGGATCTGGTGACCTAGACCTGCAAATATTTACATTCCCTTGGCTTGGCTGATAGCAGGGGTTCATCTTACCATGTCTCACCTAATTAGCAGAGGGCTACAAGAATCCAGTGGTGGGTTCTGTTTTTTTTTTTCACCTCGTTTGTAATGCATGCCGCTCTCTGGCTTGCCATGTAGTTTGCACATGGGTACATGTCAGCGGTAACATATGGGCAAGGTGTGTGGTTATGCCTGGGGACTGGCAGGACTCAAATGCATCAGCAGCTCGGAGGCCGACAACAAGTTCCTGCAGCCACCCAAGAAGGTGCTGGCCTTGATCCCCTCTTTTAGTCTGGATTGCAAAACCTGCCTGAGGGCTGTCAGTGTTACAAAATTCCCAGTGGACTGTGAGCTCCCTGATTTTAGGACTCTTCCACCCTAGGGGCTCAGCTGGTTGTACCTGTGCTCCTAATAAAACCTTGCCCGTACTGCTGCCTGGGAACAGTTCCTGGCCCATGCTCTGCCCTGATCCGTGCCCAGGCATGGGTTGGGAGGATGCTGGTTGGCACGGGTCAAAACCTGTGGTCACGAATGTCATAAACAATCAAACTCTGTAAATTGCAAGTTCATGTTCAGGCCTGTTTCCTGGCTTGGTTTAGTTTACATGTACAGAGGGAACTTGCTGAGAGCAGGACCGTTTTGTGCAGATGTAGGAATGTGTGGTAGGAGACACGCAGAGCTTAGGTGATTAGAAGAAAAAGAATAAAAAAAGGTGGAACAGTAATTGGCTACAGCTGATCAAACTGCATTGTGGTGAGTGGACAGAGGGTGTCCAAGCTGGCTCCAGCCAGCCAGTCTGAGCGTGGGTGCAGAGGGGCTGGACCTGCGTGGGGCTTGCTGTGGGGTGATATCTCCCTGCGGTTGCAGCCAAGATGCCCGTGGGGAGGGAACGTGATTGCGGATGATGGCTGACCTGGCAGCAGAGAAACAAAGGCAGAACTAGCTCCAGGTCAGGACACACAGTCAGTAGAAACTTTTATTAATTTTGAAAAATTCAACTTAAAACTCTCCTTTTGATGGAAGCTTGATTATATACTCACACAGCTTTTGGAACAAATGGTTCTGAAATAGTTGCATGATAAAATTGTTAAGTTGACCAATAATGGCAGTTTGGGAGTAATGGTTAAGTCTTCTTTACACCAATGGACAAGTTATTTTGCAACACAAACCGTCCAGGTCAGAGGTAGAAAATGCCAAAGTAGGAAAGAGGAATTAATTTCTTTCTTTTTTTTTTTTTTTTTTTTTTTGTTTTTTTTTTGTTTGTTTGTTTGTTTGTTTTTCCATGGGATATCCTTACCCCTTTTTCACCTATGTCTTTGACACAGGCAGTGCTCCAGAAATTGTCAACTTTTTAAAGGATCCCTTCAGAAAAAATTTCTATTTTCTAACCTCAATGATGGGTTGAAAATAGGTGCTAAAGTACTTAACACTTAGATAACTATATTTCCATTGTTCTATTAAATCATAGTTTAGTCTTTCTAATTGCAAACACTTTAACTGGGCACAGAAAGGAACTAGAAGCAGACACTCCCTTTCCATTGCACAGAAATGGAAGTATCTGGCTTTGTAATTGCATTTGTTCTGTGGACCAGCTGACGTTCATGTACCATCAGCGGTCTGCAGATCACAGCTGAACAGCTCTCCAAGCCCACACACTGTGAGTGAGGTGCTGCTGTCCAGGAGCCTGTCTGGCTCATGAAATGTCAACTATGAATACTTGGAGCTGAGAAGGGCTCTTTTCCCTGCCTGCTCTCAGCTCCTGCATGAGATACCAAGATACATCAGAGCATGTGTGCCTTCAGGGCAGGCTGGAAAGTCTGCCACCCCCCCATGACTTTGGGCTGTAGAATGGAGGTTTTGGCTCCACGTGCTGCATGGGGATGGACCGAGAGGGAGCCAGGGGCTCCCAAACAGAGCCTGGGTTTGGTGAAGGCTTTTAGTTGGAGACCTTCCTGCTTTCCCTGAGCTCTTGTTGTGCTTTAAACACTATGAAGGCTGTTTAAAAATGATCTTTGTTGATTATACTGTTTTACCCAGCAGCTGCACAGATCCAGCTTTGCTGACAGCCCCGCTGGTGGGGCTTCTACTTTCATAGCCCAGCTCCCACCAAGCCATCAATTAAACCTGTCTCATTTCCATCTGTAGGTCACTTCACCTCCAGCAACGATGCCTAAGGAAAGCAGGACGCATGGAGCATCCCTCGGAGCTTGCACAGGCACACACGGTGTCCTTTCCCGGTTGCAGCTGTGCTGGGGAGAGCCGTATCTCTATCACGCCTTTGCTGCTGCTGCTGAGCTGCTCTGGTGCCCGTTCCCCAGCAGTGACAGATTGAGATGGCTGGTTTGGCTGGAAATGAGTGGTGTGGGCCTGCTGGCAGGCTGGGAGCTGGCACAAGCCCTGGGCAGGGAGGCAGGCTGGGGCACGTAGGGTGTTGGTCTGGTACCGGGGTGAACACCTGCAGATACACAGGCTGCCACGCGTGAGGTGGGGCGTGCTGATACGACCACACCGTACGGCTCCGCGTTTGCCTTCACACAGGGCTCTGCTTGTCTCAGTTCCAAAACACCTCCTGGTTTCAGCTTTGTCCTTTTTCCTCAGTCTCTCAGCAGAAGTGGTGAGCATAGGAAGAGACCTAGAGATCAAAGATGGACAGTTTTCATCTCATGAAAACAAATCTCCTGCATTTTTTTTTGGTGCTTTTTTGGGGGGGATTTTTTTTTTTTTTGTGACCTTCTGTTGGCCAGGTGCTTGCAAACAGGAGGTAAAGCATTGCCCTGTGTTGGATGGGTATTGCCCTATGTGAGAAAGGAGAACACAAGGACTTGCAGACACAATCTGACTCTCCCCTCCTGCTCTGCTGATCACCTTTCATACCTGCATGCTCTGGCCACGCAATGGGCAAAAGCCTGGGCGCTGTTGTGCAAAGGCCATTCTTTCTCTGAGCTGCAGGTATTGCTTAAAAATGCCTTTTTCTTGACTTTCATGGGCATTTCAGCATCATTCAACAGTGCAGAACCCATTAGCTCCACTTCTTGGCTGAACAGCCTTTGCTTCTGCTGGGGCACTCTGCTAGCTCTTCCCAGAGTCCAAATAAAACTGTAAATGAAAAAAAAAAAACAGCCTGGGAATGCAGGGTTGTGTGACATGCTGGCCCAGCTTGGAGTAGCTTTGCTGCACAAGGATGGCCTTATTTTACTTCTTCTTGATCCCAGTGTGCAATGATGCAAAGCCCTTTTGAATTAAATTATTAAGCTGGTGATAAGAACATCATGCTCAATTTGTTGGTGTTCCGCTAAAATGTCACATACATGATTTATATGGAGGAAGGGATAAAAAGAGGGGTAAAATTATGAGGCTGACCCTACATAAATTAAGGAGAAGACCCATCCCCCCCAAAGCCAAGTTGTTTTTGCTGGGGTGGATTGGGTTACCAGAACAACACCACTGCGTGTAGAAATGCTGAGGGAAGGGGAAGTGGGGGGCTGGATGTAAAGGGCTGAATGTAAAGGGCTGAGTGTGCGGGGTGGCAGCAGCAACTGAGGGAATGGGTTGGGAAAGAAAAAAACAGTGTGAGTCTGTACAGTTGCCAACCAGAAGCAGTGGCTCTTGGGAATGAGTACTAAAGGAGTACAGCCCCTATGCTGCACTGTATATATTGCTGTTGGGCTTTTTATTTGACAAAACACTACCTCCAAAATGTGTGCACTGATATGTTTCAGTGGGAGGAGGGAAAAGCCGCTTCCCTCTCCTCTCCTTACTGTGAGTTACAAGCAAAACAACTGCTACCTGATGTAGGCTCTTTGTCAAAAGCTGGAATAAACCCATCCTTGTATCTGTCTTCAGTGGACTTTTCTCCCTAGGGTGCTTGATGCCAAGGAAAGAGGTAATGAGGAGGTGACTAGGAGCAGCTGAGGACCTAGAGAGCCAACCAGAAGGCTGTGAAGATGGACTTGAGTGGTGCAGCAGAGCTTAGTCCCTGCAAGAAGGCTGTGAAGGTGCACAGTGAGGCAGTGGATGTGAGGGGATACAGCAGGGAGACCGAAATACAGGACATGTTTATGGCTAGCTAGGGTTTCAGAGAAGGTTCAGCTGTTTTCCCTGGCATGTGTATCATGTAATTTCTTTTGGTTTCTTCTCTGTAAGTCTCTGTCTCTGCAGAGCTGATGGGGGTCTCGCTCTGGCTCTCAAAGGTGAGTTTGATAATGCCATTATTTGCAACCAGAAAAGAGCCATGTTTCCTCATGGGTAGGCCCATGAACATGCATTGAAATTGTGACCTATTGGGCTTTCAGCTACTGTGTGTTGGACCCCACACAGCCCTGTGAATGCCTCTTTATCTTACTTTGCCATGCTCCCTGCTTGTCTGGGCTGGGGGCCTTGCATCATTCTTACACTTCGCAGCCTGACCTGTAATGCCCTCGGTTGTACAAACAGTCACATGAGTGAATGTTATTCATGTCTCATACAGAGCTTGTACTATGTCTTGGGCAGTGTATTACAAACTTTTTAAAAGAAAAGCAACTGAATAAAATCCAGTCAGCTTTACTTGAGGGCCAGCATCCTCACTTCTTGTGCTGCAGCCAAGGAGGCTCCGACAGGGCTGTAATTTGTTGCTCACAATAGCTCTCTGTGGCAGACAGGGGATGGAGAAAGCTTCCCTTCATACGGCAGCGACTGCAGCGCTACAGCCGCAGTGAGCCAGAGCCGCGGGCAAGTGCGTGCAGGGGGGCTGCAGCAGCTGGGGGCTGCCGAGGGCATCCGATGCGGCAGCGAGTCTAATCGCTCTTTCCCGGTCTCCCAGGCATGAGAAGCTCAGGTCTCCAGAGCTCTTCAGGTTTTGCAACCAAACATCAGGTGCCAGGGAGCCTAAACCCCTGAGTCACCCATCCCAACAGTTCAGCCCAGCCAAAGGTCCCCCAAGACCCCAGGGATAAAAAACCCCAAACACAGGCATCAGGCGCATTAAAATCTTAGTTGTCACTGTAACTTTTCTTCCCAAATTTGCAAGGCCGGGTTTATGTCTTTTAATATTGAGTAAATTAAGGTTGATGCTGAGACGTACTGGCTTGGTGATAAATGGTGTGTAGAGAGATGTTTTATGGGGCCATCACAGGGCACTTTATCCGTTGCTACTTGCAAGCTGCCAATTCGTTCCTTATTTATTTTCAGAATTAATTTTTATTGATTCTTTCCCCTTCCATTCCCCCAGCCGCACAACATGAGGGAAGAACAAACAAAAGCGGTTGCAGGAGGACAAGACATCAGCTGGCTCAAGGGACTTGAGCTCACCCCAGGTCACTGGTTGAATTGGGGCTGGAGGGGGGGGTGTTGGGCATCATTACCCCCCGGCTCCCTATGACCTGGCCCTGGCTATGTGTTCAAGTGCTCCTGATGTGTAAACCATCACCCAGGATGAGATGCTTGTCAGCGAGAATGAGGGTTGAATAAATAAGGGAGAGGGAGAGGAAGGAGCTCAGACATGGTGTGGGGTGGGAACAAGCCCCATTAGTCCTTGTCAGCCGTGGATGGTGATCATGCAGCCGTGCAGCTGCCAGCCAGCGTGGCCCGGTGCAAGCTCCCACTTTAATGCACGGTTTAGAGTGGCGTTTAAAATGTCTGTCTAGAGCGGGGAAAATTGCTTTTTTTTTAAAAAAAAGGAATGCGAAAAGTCCCAAATGGAGCAGACGCAGGGGGCAGTGCTGGTGAGCGGCCTCTCCATGGCGGTGCCTCCCAGCCCTGCCTGGGTGAGGGAAGCCAGCGGCACGGGCGCGGGTGGTGGGGTGAGAGCCAGCACCCATGGTGGGGGACACCCCGCGCCCCCGCGGGGCCATGTCAGCTGGTGGATTTGGGGCCCTGGTGCAGCCCCAACGCTGTGGCTCCCCAGGCCTGGCCCTGGCGGCAGCCCCCCCCCTCAGCGCAGGAGGCCCTGAGGTCAGGGCACCCATGAGGGGTCTCGGGGATGGGGAGGGGGGGGCAGTGCTGTGAGGGTCTGGGGGGCCATGCGGGGAGAAGGGCTTGGGGAGCCTCTGTACCCCCAGGGAGGGACACGTGAGGAGCTCACGCTGGGAAACCTCAGCGCCACAGGGGTGGCGGGAAGGCTCTGGTGGAGCACAGCTGCTGCGGCTGCGGGGCAGCGGGGCTGCCCACAGGGCACCCCTCCATGCTGGAACATGGAGGACTGCACAGGCCCGTCCCTGAGGACCTCTGCCCTCCGACAGCCAGGCTGTGGCAGTGGCCGTGCTGCTCGGTGGCTGTGTTTCCTCACACTCGCCCAGAAAACCTGCGGCGGCAGTTGTTGTCTTGTCTGAAGGCGACCCCGACCCCTGCAGACAAGGGGGAAGATTGTGTGGGTGGGTGCCTGTCACCACAGGTGCCACCTCATTCCCTTGCAGTGCCACCCGCTCTGCAAAATTGATGGGAGGGCACAGGAAGAATCACTGCAATTAACCTCCAATGCTCCCACTAATCAGCTGGCACAGCATCCAAACACAGCTCCTTTGAGCATGGTGAGTAAAAGCGAGGGGGAAAGTGCCACTTGAGAGCACTGAGTGCCCCCTTCTCTCCCCTCCTCATGCACTTGCATTAGAGGACCTGAGTGGTTTTATTTTGCTAAACCACTTTGAAGTGGAAACCAAATTGCATGTCTCCCTCTTCCCCCCAGCTCCCCTGAGCCCTCCTGGTTTTAATTAGTTCCATCTGATGTTCAGAGGCTTCCAAGAAATAAATGTGCTTTTAAACAAGTTGAAAAAAATGGTGGTGGCAGAGCACAGGGAGCTGTCTCACCAACGTGCAGGCTGACAAGGGACATGCGGTGAGTACCGTGCTGTCTGTAGCCAGGCTCATTTTCTCCCTTTGGCCATGAAGACAACCCTGCTGTGCATGTTCTCCATGCCCATCAGCTGAAGTTTGCAGCCAAGTACCTTTGAGCAGTGTGCTGAGGTAAAGGATCATGGAGAAAGATGTGTCAGCCTCCTTGCTGTAGAGGCTTTGGTGGTCCTCCACCAGCTCATGCTTTGCTCTACACTTTCTGTCTGTAGTTCAGCTTCTCAGCCCAGGTTGAAAGAAGCAATAATGGAGAAGAAATAATACCTCATAGCCTTCTTGTCTCATTGCTTACAGACATTTCACCTTGCTGTATACAAACCTTTGCCGAGAAAGACAGCATCATCCCTGTCAGAGTGTGGAATAACTTCAAAATAAAGCCCTAACTCAGTACAGACACTGATTAAGCAGTAAAAGAGGCCACAGTCTCACAGGAGTGGTGTTGGACAGAGTCCTTTGGGACAACAGGGATGAAACCTCCTTCGGGTCTTGCACTGCATATCTTCCCTCCTCTTCTCCCTGTTCCCCCTCTGCATTCCTATGCTACATATGGTCCTCAGGACAGGCTGTCAGAGGAGGGTTTTATTTCCACATAGGTTAACTTTTACCTTGGTTTCCCTTGTTCTCCTGATCAACAAAGCCAGTAATCTTAGCAGTGTTTGCTCTTTTGATTTGGGAAACAGTGAGTTGGAGCATATCCTTCTTATCTTGTTATTAATCTGCTGTCTTCTGTTCTGGTTGTCAGGTATTAAGCTGCACTGTGGCTGTAACTGTTTATTAAGTAAATGAGCTTATTGCAACTGCACCTCCTGGTCCTACCAGTGTCCCATTAAAATTCCAGGTACTCTTACTGCAGCCTGGGCTCAACTCACAGGAAGGGAAAAACAGCCTTCTTCAAACAGCCCATCCTATGAGCATCCCATTCAGGCATCTCAAAACCATTTAAAAGAGCCAGACACGAAGGGGTAAGTCTTATCCTGCCTGAAACATGTCTATCTCCCATCTGCCTCCCCTCCATAGTGTACCCTCAAGTCTCCCTTCTCCAAGGAGCCCCGATGCTGCAGAAGGCTCCCACCGCTCTGAAGCTGGGCTGGTGATTCCCTGGGGAGGCTTTCATCTACCTCAGTGATGTAGGGTTCGGGCACCAGTTTGGTGCTGTTTTTTTCCCTTGTCACATGTACTGTGTCTGTCCATCTCACGTTCAGAGACACTATGACTGGCTTTGTCGCACCCAACAGGAACCACTTGTAATGTCCCCAAGCTGTGGGGTGTCACACACGGACTGATGTTCATGTACCCCAGGAGTTACTCTGGTAGCTCCAGATGTGTGTGTAATGCTATATAATGCTACATGTGCCTGCCTGGGCCCTAAGTTTATCCTTGGGCCCTCATTTTCCAATTTCCTACATTTTTTATAGATATTGTTGGAAATGTTAAACTGGGAGAGGTCCTCAGACATCCACTTGTTATAACCCACCCTTTCCCACATTAAGGCAGGATCATGTATAACCACTGATAACCTCGTCTTTGGGGAGAATTCAGCTCAAACCCCCAACTTGCAGCACATAGCACCTCCAAATTTGGGCTACAGAAGTGAGGACCATACCCCAAGGAGTGCAGTAATGGAGGATCTGCCTTTACTTGCCCCTTGGGCAAGTAATCCTTAACCGAGATGGCAGGGCTGTTGATCAGCCAGGAAGGGCTTAAGGGGCTCTGCAGGATTTAAAAGGGTCGGAACGTTCTTTCCCCCCCTCCCAAAATGACGGGAAAGGTGGGAGCTTCGTGTGGCTGTTCTGGGCTGGAGGTAAGCCCTCTGTTTGACCAGGGTGGGATAGGTCTGCCCATGGCTTTTTCCATTCTGAAGTTCCAGCAAAACACTGGTTAGAGAGCTACAAAGTACTGGACTGAGACCCAGGTATTGCTGTCCTCCTTTTCTCCCTTCCTGAAAGATCAAGTTTGCAAAGAACCTGGCTTTCTTGGTTGTTTTTTTCTGTTCCAGGGAGACTGGTTGCAAGTAATGACACAGCTTGTGTCTGTCTAGGGCAAATACACCTATATAAGCTATGTGCAACTTGCATGTTTTCCTTGAGGACCCAGGGAAGCTGTTAATGCAGGCTGCCATGTTTGGCCACAGGTCTGGATGAAGGCAACTCTCTTGATTTTGGTGGGTTTGTTGTGCAAGTGACTGGCACAGAAGCTTAAGTGTGGGCCAATTTAGTGCCTGGTCAAAAAGGGTAAACCTCTGGAGACTGCAGTACCTCCACTTAGACTATCAGCAAAATTACTCTCTCAAGATAAGCTGTCTGCCTTCCAGCTTTATACTTGTATGTATTTTGTTTTACTTTTTTGTTGAAAATATCCCTGTCAGTTCAGTGCATTTGTCTGGGTAGAAGGTTTTGCATTTTGTTAACAAAAGCTCACCAAGCACAAAAATCCTCAAGTGCCAGAAGGCTGGTGGAGCCCCACTCAATTACAGTACATCTCCTGAAGCGATTTCCTCCTCCAAAGAACTCTTCTGCTATCAAGTATGATTATGTGGTGTCACATTAGTGAGTGCTTTGCAGCTGTGATTCCAGCTGTTCCTTCCTGGACAGTGTCCTGTCTGTGAATGATTAAAAATAAATGAAGCAACAAGCAGATTTGATCACTTGGTCCGTGTTGTATCCACAGACAACAGACTGGGAGGCGGAGAGGAGGCTTTATGGGAAGCATGTTTCAGTGCTCTAAAATCTACAGTCTATGGAAAAGATTAAAATGCATTATATTTGTACACTGTTGCAAAATGTTGTGTATCAGTTTATTATGCAAAAAAACCCCTAAACTCTTGGAAAGCTTCAGTTTTTACTACCAGATATTCACATTTTGCTTTCAGATCTGGTTCAAGACCTAGAATTTGGTCTCAGAAGCCCTGAATGATCTGCGATTCAAGGTAGACTTGTGAAAGGGGTGGTGGGCAGTGTAGGTTTTCTCTGAATGAGTGGTGGTACTGACAACTTGCAAATTACAGCTCAGTGCAGTCATGGTTAATTAAAGGCAGCCTGTGTTAGTATTGAAAATACATTCACCTAAGGAGGAAATAGGAAACACCGTTCTCTCCTAACTGGTTGATAACTGTGCTTGTTTCTGTTTTGCACTTCATTAGCCTTTCCTCTACACACCCTGAAGTTTAATCTTAAGAAAGAGCAGTGTTTCTTGACGTTTGGTCTTGAATTTTTTTTTTGACTTGGAAGTCAACAGCATAGTCTGGATGATACCCAGTCATGTTGGTTTGTGTGCCTTTGGACTGTCATGGGATACAGGTTCTCACCCCTTGGCTGTCTTGCCTTTTGGCATGTGGCTGAAGAGGGAAGATGATGACTGAGTACAGGATGGTGTGTTGCTGTGCCAGCTGAATAAGAGCAAAAACTTGCAGCAGCACCCAGTGGAATACAGTATTTACAATCCACCAGTTTGGCTGCTACTCATGTAGATATGCTCGGGTGTTTCAGGGCTCCCAAAGGCTGCCTTGCAGTTATGTGTGTCCCAGTTCCAACAGGTGATGGGCATTGCAACACTCAGGCCACCAAATGAGTACAAGTGTTTAGTCTCATCTCGTTGCAGCAGCCATCCAACCAGGATGGACAGACTCTGTGATATGCAACTGATGTAATTCTCCTTTAAAAATATGTATATATTTGTGTGTGTGTCTGTTAATCTGCCTGTTAAAACAAAAGGTTGGAAACTCTGGAAAGGTGTTGCAATTTTTGGTGTTGCTTAGGACAGGCTGAGTCTGTTAGAATCAGATGCACCGATACTTTTAAACAGCTTCATTGGGAATTAAAATGTGCAAGAGAATACTAAAGCACTGCAGTGCTTAGCTGAAGGCTACAGACTTAAAATTCACCTTGTGCCAGTGAGATGTGCTGGCTAACTAACTGGTGAAGTAAGTGTGAGGAGTGTAGGGAGAGCTGAGACACTGAGTGCTTTGAAATGCTATTTCCTCTGCAGGAGACTAGATGAGTGAGTTGTGTCTTCAGAGGCCACATGTGCTTTGTGCTGTGTGGCTGGTCCTGGAGACCTGTGCCTTCTGGCTCCATCTGTCACCCATCATTTTCAGTGTTCTGCTTGTGCCATGCACTTTCTGCCTCTTCCCACAGTGCTGCAGTTAGCGCTTTTGCCCCCAGCAGTGCATCAGGCACTAATACATTGGTCTTTGCAAACATATTAACGATGTTCTTGTCACAGGGTTTTAGTTTAGTTGTTTGGATGGTGCTCTTGTGCAGGCCTAGTCCTGCTAAATGCACAGCATCCAAGGAGACACTGAGTGCCCTGGTCACTCATCAGCTTCTGCAGGTCTTGGTGTCTCACCGGAGTCAAGCCCAACGTGATTTGTACCAGCTATTGAAAAGGAGATGTTTGTGATGCTCTGCAGCTCTTGGCACCTCTCTTGCATGTGCTGTGCTCTGGTCAACCTCAGATGCGGACCAAGTGTGTTGATTCCAGATGCGTGGTCTCCCTGGACTTCTCCCTGACCTGCTGGTCCTGCCCCTGTGTCTGTGTCTACCCTCCTGGCCCTTTAAGCTCTCTCAGCATGTTTTTTTCCATCTTTGTTTCTCCTTTTCTTTGTCACCTCCCACCATGCAGATCCTCATTTCCCACTTTTCACGCTAAACAGGGTACAACATATCCTCTCAAATAGCTTGAAGTTATCTGGGAAAGTAATTTGACCAGAGAGATGTGAAATTTTTGGTAAAAGACGACTTGATGGAATTGTACTCTTTCAGGTATCAATTCTTGAATGGAAAGTTATCTATTCCATTGCAGTTTATTCAGAACGTTTTATTTGAGCTTTGATTTCAGCTGCTTTGATTATAGTGAGATGTTGGCAAGATAATGCTGAGTGTTCAGAGTAGAACAGAGACAAATTTAGAAATCTGTTTCAGTGAGGATGAGATTTGTTTTTCCAGCAGTTGTAGGATCTATCCAAGATTTTGCCTAATTTCATTTTCTAGGTAAGGAGAGGTGCCCTAGCAAATCAATACTGTATCTTACTTAAGTTTGCAAAATCACAACATTGTTATAACTAAGTTAACTTAAGGCAAGACTTTGGTCTTAAGATCTAGTCAAATTAACTAACAAGAAGAATTCCGTTCTTGGAACAACACTGCCAGTTCTCTGCATGTTTGTAGTTATATATTCTTTTCTTAGAAAGTACTTTCTCCTTGGAAAAAGCATACCATCTTCATTGGTTAGGGAAGCTGGAATTGCCTCTTTGGAAAACATTCTCTAACAGATTTTCATAGCATACTGGCGTTACTATCAGATTCCTTTCAGTTGCAATAATATTTTAACAGTTGCCTCTGACAATTGTGGGCAAATATTTGTAGATCTGTATGCTCTGTGTAGTGGATGTTGTCTCTAATCCTAAACAAAGCCCTTAAGACTGGGCTTTGGGCTTTGGTGGAAGTTGATTTTCATCATATCTTATACAGCTATAATTTTAGAGCAAAACCTTGTGAATACATACTTATAAAATTGATGCTCTGCCCTTTAATAAATAAATATGTGATGCTGTGATAGAGCATCCTGAGTAGTTAAGCACCATCAGAAGAGTACTGTGCTCTGCTCTGAGTTCCCCAAGTATAGCCTTGTAGAGGAGAGCACTTATGTGCTGAACTTCAAACATGTGAGTAGTTGCATTGAACTCAGTGCATCTACAGGTTTGAAGTAATGCACTTGCTTAACTGCTTTGCGTGGTTGGAACATATAAAATTTCCATAAATGAGGAATGACTGTATTGCACCTTTCAGCCCTGCAGGAATCTGTTTTAAGTCCTTTAACATAGGCATTTTGCCACATCGTATGGGCCTGTTAGCTGTCCTGAATGCAGCCTTGCAGAGAGTCTCGTAATCATCTTCAACAGAGCATGGGGAACCTGAAGAAGTTCAGATTTAAATTAGTCATCTATTATGTTGCTTCTGTGTGCAGTAGTACGTGAGCCCTCAGTGAGGACTTCCTATTAGGGAAGGAGGGAGCCCCTCTGCAAAGCCCTTCTCTGGGAAGAAGTGTGTTCCCTTGACTCAAAGCAACATCGCATTATACTGTTTTATAAGTGTTTATAAAAACATCTTTCACATATTCCTGCACATTGCACTGGGAGATGTGAAATCCTTTTCCTTTTCCTTTCATGAAAAGAAATGGTGTGGGGGGAGTGGGAGGTAACTGGTTAGCTTTGCAGCTCAGCTGGTAGACTGTCTGGAAGGAAGCCAAGGGGCCTGGGTTCAGTCCTCTGATAAGTCATCAATTTCTTTCTCACCAAAAACATCTGGTTTTGGATGCTGAGTTATGAGCTAATATTAAATACAAAAGTTTATAGCATCACATATATAATATTGTTGATTAGAAGCATCAAGTAAAGTAATTGACCAGAGGGGACTTGGTGTGAGCAGCTGGTAGAGCATCTGGAGCGGAGCCAAGGGGCCTGGGTTTAATTCTCAGGTCATCTATTTCTTTCTCACCAGAAACATCTGGATTTGGATGCTGCAAAGCTCGAGACTATTGTCTCATGCAAATGTTTCTGGGATCACACTTTTTCGTGGTAATGTGATTCCAACAACGCTTCCATCAAGTATTTACACCCAGAGAATCCTGTAAGAGTGACAAGGAAAAGGTGTGCTCCTGGACCCTGCTGAAATCAAAAGCGAAGTCCACTTCTGCGGAGTGGTGATTTTCAGCCAGATTCTGTGTGGACGCTGCTCTGAGTAGCCTGAAGCACGTCTTTAGGTTGACCCTGCAAACCTGAGAGTGCCCTGAAGCACAGGCAGGGAGGTGAGGCGGTTTGCTGGTGCGGGGCAGGCAGTGTGCTGCAGCTCCCGGCACTCCGGGCACTAGGTGTCAGGAGAGGCTCACGCTTGTGCTGGCTGAAGCCTGGTGGCAGTCCCCTGAGCTGTCACCAATCCCCGAGCTGGTGGCAGTCCCCTGAGCTGTCACCAATCCCCGAGCTGGTGGCAGTCCCCAGGGCTGTCACCAGCCCCCTCGGGCTGCGGGGGAGCTCGGCGCTGCTTCCCACAGCCCGGGCTGTGGGGATTTCCCGGTGTGGGGACCTGCTCTCAGTGCTGTTTGCAGGAGATGCGTTTCTCTGTCCTCTGAATATACTTTGGTAGAGGCTATAATGTTGGATAAGCAAAAAAGTGAGCTCAGGTTTAGAGCGGGTTGTTGCTGCTCTCTGCTTGTCCTTAGCTCCTTTCCCCCTGTGATTGCTCGGTCACAGTGGGAGGGTGGAGGCCTCTGGTCCCTCTGGGGAAACAGAGGGTAAATCCTCCTGAAGGGAAAGGAGGACAACTCTGAAAAATTGCTTTTTACCCATACTGCAAAGTCCTGCCTGGATTTCCCAGACAGTGGTTGCTGTTGGCAAGCAGGGGATTGGATCTCACCTGTGGCAAGCTTGATCTGCTCTGCTAACCGCAGTAAAGTGACACTGATTAGTATGAGCTGAAGATCTGGCCCCTGAATTAAATCAAGGAGTTAATAACTTAGCAATGCGTGTGATTTGCAGGTGATCAGCCAGGATGGAGGTTTGGCATACACCTTGGGAAAACTGTTTTTACACCATTCTTCTGTCTGTCAACCTCAGCAGTTACTCTTTGGTGGGTCTCCTGAGCCAGTACAGTGGTGGCTCTGGACTGATCTGTTTGCTGGAGGGGCACAGGATTGTGAACCTCTGACTGGCTCACTTGCATACTGGAGTTCAGATCGTCTCTTATTTAGCTACCCTTTTTTTAGCTATTGAGCCATACTAATGTGAGAAGACACAAAGGAGTGAGCCATGCTCCAGTCCTTTGGCATTTTTGCCTTTAATTTATTAGGAAAGAGGTACAGCCATCTCTCCTTAATTATTCTTCCAGAATTCTCACAAGGGTCTCATCTCTGTTTTGGTTAAAGAAATAAGTGGCCAAATGGAAATAAAATATTAGTCTACCTGAGTTTACCAGCTGAAATGGTTTAGGACATCATTACTAGGCTAATTCCACCATTCCTGCCCCTTCCTCTGTATAAAAATACCATTTTAAAAAAAGAATCAGAATGGGACATTTCCAGAGGAATATTACATTTCATAAGTATGGATTTTAACAGCCAATCTCAACCAAACAATGCACTGTATGGTGCCAGAAATAATAAATCAGTGCAGCCCTCAGGACTGAAATGGAGAATTCCCTCTCCCCTTGTAGCCCCTTGGAACTTTAATCTAAAATATGCCACGAATCAAAGGATAACTTATTGGTACACAGGAATTCCCATGCTTGGTCAAATCTCATTTCCACAGAGTCTAGCACTTTGCTGCTAGCAGTGGCCAGAACCAGATGCTGTAGAGAAAAGACCAAAAAGAGTTGTTAGTGGTGGAATGTTTGCAGTAACGTGTCTGCAGAGAACACTTAATTTTGCTAACTTTCATCATTTAGGAAGGACTTCAATGCACCTGATCTTAGCCATGTAGAAATTGCTGCCCAGACCTGCAGACTTCCTTGTTAGTGGAGAGAGACATAGGAGTCTCCAGAAGGCAGTTCACCCCATTCTAAGATATATTAAGGCCTGTTATTGATTTGACTGGAGAAAGCCTTAATGTTGTCTAAAGACAAGTCCCTCAGCTAAGGTACAAGTAATCCTAGTGACCTTTTTCTGCCCATGAGGGTGGACACTCCAAAGCTCTTGGCTATGGAGGGATATACTCACCTCCAGGTGATTTCATCTTACTGTGAGGGCTTTAAGATTGGGAGGGGAAGTGATCCCGTGGCTATTGTCCACAACTTTTGTTCTGTTTCTTACACAAAAATGTTCTATTATACTTTGGGGCAAATCTGATAGATTCAAGGCAGTTGGGAACTTGTCTCCAATTTATTACAAGGAGGCAGTGAAAATGGTCACAAACAAAACAATTGTTTCTCCTGAGGGGTTTGCAGGGTGGGAAATGCCCTTCTTGTGTCTGGTCCATTTGCCCTGCTCATGAGAGGATGTTCTAAGGGCTTTTTCCCTAGTATTTTAGTTGTTAATCCCTGATCCAACCTTGGATGTGCTTCTGGGGTTGAGCAGTAGGCATAGTTGGTGAATTTGGTTTCAGGGCTGCTCTTGTAGATATATCATTCCTTGGTTCCTCTAAAAGGCCCATTTTTGTATAATGACAAAACTCAGGTAGGATTATAGGATTCATCTTTGCTATGCATCATTCTGTGTGCTGCTTTTAAGCTGTCTCCTAACTGTAGGAATTTGAAATGAAAGAATCATTATTTCTGTGATCTCTTGTTTTGTGATCTTTTGTTGTGTGATGATCTCACCAGAGCTAAAATAATTTAGCTGGGAGTTGTTTCTGAATCCGCCTGTTCCCTTTCTGCTTTGGCTGAAATGGTACAGATGAGGGTGTTGCACCAGGGCAGGGTGTACTCAGAGTGTATCTTATGACTCAGTGCTGCTTTTGCTTGGATTTCACAGTATTTGCCTTTAGTTTGCTTATTTTGACCACTGGGTAGAGATTTTTTTTTTTTTTTTTTCCCAGAGATGCCCACAATGACTGCAGTTTTTATGGTATACGTAATTCATTCAGGACTCATTTACTTCCTCTCTTTCTTACTGCACTGTATTTGTCAGGGTGAAATTTGCTCTTTATGAAAGAGGGAGGTTGTTATTTTCTCCTGACTCACCTTCCTGTATAATTATCTAGCTCCGATGTGCCCCAGGCTATGTAAGATCTCAATATTATTGGTATTAATAGCACTCCCCCATCCCAAGCGTGTTCATTTGCAGCAGCATCCCAGCATACGCATGCAAGGCCAACCACAGAGTCAACAGGAGGACTCTATTATACATGTGCTTAAGTGTTTGCAGGCACTGAAGCTTAGATTTTTCACAAGCAATTAGTGATGTTGTGTGCCTCAGCTTTGATGCCTCATTCAACACATTTTAGACGGGGCTGTTTATTGCAAAGCACTGAGCTCTCGCCCTTTGAGTGTTGGGCCCCTTTCAGGTGTCTGGCCAGGCAATCGGAACTGGAGGAATTTGCTGGTCAGTCAGCTCTTGTGTTAAGAGCTCTGGCAGGGAGCTTGTCAAATAGCATGTGTCTGTAAATGCCTTGAATGGATTGAATGCTAAATGAATTATTATACATGCTCTCCCCCCTCCCTTTTCTTACAGTACACATCCTCAGTTCTTTTCTGTGTCTATATTAGTGCAGATCTCTTACATGAGCAGATGTGTTTTCATGGGAATGGTTGTCATTTAGCATATATTGTGGTGTGCTAACCTATTTCTGTCCCTCTCTAGGCAATATATTATGTCTATAGCTATTTATCCCTATTTGAACAAATAAGTATGTATTTTAAAAGTAGTTGTGTGGAAAGGAAGTACTGAGTTTGCTCTTTTTAGTTACAGTACAAAAGTACCACTTAATCTATCCTTACAAAATGCTGCTTGTTTGCTGGACTGGAGACAATACTGTTTGGACAAATAAATAAAATACCTTTTCTTTCAGTGTATATCCTGCAGGTATATCTTAACAGGGGAATTGCCATGATAGTGTTGCTAGGCTTGTCTAAGCTCATGTTCGGGTCTGGGTGCCTAAACAGTTTTGAGGTAGGCACATCCATATTCAGTTACTATGAGCTTGATACTTACTTAATTCTTTTAAGTGAATACATCTTGGGTTAAGTTTAGAGTTGGAGAAGGATTAAATGGTTTTTGAGTATTGGCTGTCTACTGGGAAAGGCAGTAGGGAAGTGAGACTGGTCTTGGGTTGTGTTTTGATCAAGAGCCAGTTTCAGGTGCTGTTGAATAGGATTTGAAAATGGGACTTGTACAGCTGGTTGTACAGTCTCTGCAGCTTAAGCTAAAATAATAAAGCTCAGGATCATGCAAATATTCCAGTGGGAGTTGGAAACCTGAACTGGATCTGGGACCAGTGCTGTGGTGAAGAGCTGGGGCTGTCTTGTGGCCCAACTGGAGGGAACCCATCAGGGGATTGTATTAGAAAGATAATGAGCTCTGTCTGATGCTGAATTAACTTTGGCTGACAGTTAACATATTGGACGTTTTGGCAATGGTGAATCCTGTTCCTTTTCACCAGTCCCACTCCTTGGGGCAGATTTCAACAAAAAGTAAATTCTTTGTACAAGGTGAACTCTCTGGAAGACTTAAGGGCCTGTGGTTCAGGTGCAACTTCCCCATCAGTGCCCCAAAGATGTGTTACAAAGTGCTCATGAACTATGTAGAAGTGCTGCTGTTTTGAACTCCTGCAAACAGTCAACAGATTCACATGGGAAATTAAATGAGTGTAATTTTGTGAAGAGATACTGAATGTGGCTGCTAAATGAGCACCACAAAAATAAAACACAACCAACAAGGGCTGTTTGCTGAAGCGTCTGGGGAGGGGCATAAACGACAACTGAAGGATATGATGACTTGTAAATTGGCTCCTCCGATTGCTTAAAAATTTGTCTTCACTTTAGAGAAGATTTGGCGTTTAGTGGGAGCCTGCAGGGATGCCTTTGGGGTGTAGAGTACCAGGGAGGAAGCCCTGTGGGGAGGGGATCTGAAGGGCTGGTGGGGGAACAGCACTGGACAGGGAGATGTAAAGGGACTGTAAGTGGGGAAGAGCTAGAGAGGCTTAGAAGGCCTGAAGTGTGCTGTGAGGGAGGAAGGGGGGCTTTAAGTGTAATTGGGGAATGTTATTTAAAGGTATTGATGTTTGTGCATGGCTATGACTTCAGGTTGTGGCATCTATTAGGGCCCCATCTAGAATATGTATAAATCCAAGCATGTCGTTTACTCCTCCTTGCAGTGGAAGGATGCCAAATGGTTCCCATTGCATGAACTCTCCAGGAGTTTTGCAGCATTGTTCTGATATTGCAGGAAGCGCAGGCTGTCTCCGAGTTTGTGTAACCCCAACCTCTGCCTCTGCTGAGTTTTGAACCTCGCCTTCATCTATAATGCCCAATTAGTGTTTTGAAGTGTGTGGAGGGGAAGAAACCAAACAACCTTTCAGGCTGTTGAAAAATGACTTTTTACTTGGGTAGAAATTACTGCTAACAAAGTTTCATTTGTAAAGCCTATTTAAAATAAAAAAATCAAGTTGTATCTGAACCAACTAAACGATATTGAAATGACTATTCACCTGTCATGTAATCTGTAAATCAGGCTTTAATCCTCTTAATTTTTTGATATTTTTAATACATAACAAATAAGAACAACTGGGGAAAACTGAAATTGTGTAACTTACAACATATTGACATGAAAACAGTTTTGAGTGCTGTTTGGATTTTGCTTTTGACTGCTTTTGGTCCAACCTTGTTTTCTTGGAAGGAAAAGTCAACATTTGAGCTCTGACTCCAAAACTTGGTCATATCTCTACTACTGAAGCTTCAATCATGGTCTTTTTTTCCCTCGAGTAACTTAACAAAACCACAAATTTCTGTGAGTTTCAATAGTTACCCCTGACTTTGTTCAGTGTCTGGGAGGGGGGGTGATGTGTCTGCAGAGCACAGGGTATTTCCTGAAAACACAGAAGTGATTGCCTAGCCTGTGTGATCCGGGCTCCTTTTCATTCACATCCTATGCGAGTGTGTTCTCTTCCTTGCTGGGAATACCCGCTTGACCATCTGGTTTATGTTTGCTTTGCTCCTGCCGACAGGGAGGAGAACGTTTCGGAAGGGCTGGGGAGGAAGGGTCTTGCGGGAGTCCTGTTCCTCGGGTAAGCTAAGCCCAATCAGCAACACGCCGGGGGGCCTGCAGACGCTTCCTGCTGACCTTGTGTGGCCTCTATTAGCAGAAGCAACGTGGCACCCAAAGCGCGGAGGACTGTGGTATGTGCTGGCCCAACATCTGTTGATAGTATGGGCTGTGTCATAACAAGGAGTGCTTTAATCACGTAATGAAAGCCACATTCCTGTAATTGTATAATATATGGACACAGCTTTGTAACATCACTTGTCTGAATGTGATACAAATTGGATGCAGAGGCTTAGCCTCTTTGGTAACAGCTTATTTGAGGATTATTATTTTTACTTTTAATATGATTTCAGTTGACTCCCTCATTTGAAGCTCTTGTATTTACCTTGATATTGCATTGGGATTAACCCCTTAAAGCTCTGCTTACCTTGACCCTGCCTGGTACCCAGGTGATTGTACAGTTAATGGGCAGGCTGAGTCCTGGTTCAGTAGTTTTCCCATCTGGGTGGATAATAAAGGTATTCCCAGCTTGAGCAGTTATAAATGGCACAAACCCTTGTTCCTCAGAGCATGAAAAAAGGACCAGTTGATCTGGATTAGGAAAGTGTAGTACAGGCCTTCTTGCATCCTTTCCAGAAATAAATACTGATGGCCAGAATGAACAAAATGGAGAGCTGGTCCGCATGGGACCTGGTAAACTGCAGCAGATGGGCAGTGGACCTGCAGAGGACATATTCTGCTGGGAGCAGAGCCACTTCTCACTGGAAGAGAGAAACATAACAACCTTGTCCAAAACAGCAGTACCCCTTGGTACTTTCATGGAGTAAAATGGGATAAAAATCTCTTTACCTATCAGCTGATGCTTAGACTCTGGTGCTATGATGTTGAATTGCTTTGATGTTCCTTTTTAGGATGAAAGGTTTGATTTCAAACTGATTCTTTCTTTGCCTTCTGTGAACTGACTCTTCTTGCCAGTGTCCTCAATCCAAATGGGACAGTACAGATCAGGTCATGGGAGCCAGGTCTGCTGAGAGATTTTACAAGCTGCTGTGAACTTGAATTAAAAAAAAAAAAAAAATCATATTTGAGCAGGGAAATGGAGGAAGGAAGACACTTGATCACAACAAGAATTAATTTCCTCTACTTGTATTCCTGGCTATTTTGTCTCTCCCCTGATGATTACAGGTGCTGTGTTTCTGGTTTAATTGGGGATTTTCTCACCCAGTGCTGAAGCAGACTGAAAGTTGTGCGGCCTTTTTACCCCCCTCACATAATCACCACTGGGCTTTTCCAAGCTGGTTTGGCTGACTTCTCCTTGTATCATCATCCCATTTGTAAGTGCAACAAAATATTAACTTCTCAAACCTTACTGAGGTGTGCACTTGAGCTTCGTATTTCTCAGCTGAAGCCATGTCTTCAGATGGGCTCTGTTTTTGACCTGCTGAATTTGTAGGCTTGAGCAGTTCTTAACTTTACACCAAAGACAGTAGAAGGGCAAAGCTGCACATCCTCTGGTGTTTTGCTTGTGCTGATAGTGATACTTCAGGGCAGCCTCTCCCTGGCGATCTCACAAATTAAACACTGTAGGCTCTATTTCACAAATACTAGCTAGGGGCATAGAGGGGTATTTTGCAGAAGATCATGAGACTCGGGAATGAATCCTTAGGGCAGGGAAGAGGCTTCCCGTGTTCGGATTCCCTGCCCACAGGGCCGTGCTGCCCAGACTGCAGGTGCTCAGCCTTCTGTGTGCCTGTTGTGGCACAGGGATACAAATAGTTTAGCTCCTGCTTGTACTAATGTAACTCTGGTAAATCTGAAGAAGCCAGTAGATGTGCTGGATAGAAACGGCCTGAAATGAAGACAGATCTGTGGATGAACTCTTCAAAAAGTCCAGGATCCCTGTGGGTCTGAGCTCTCTGATAGCATCCTAAACTGGGTTTCAGCAGCTCTGCAGTTTGGAGGACACTGGCTGAATGACCTTGGGAAACTTATTTCATCTTGGTTTCTGGAGCTATTGAAGTGAAAGCCCTTTTAAGAAATATAAATGATCAGTCAATGCCCAAAATGAACCGTGTTAGAGATTGGTGTTTCCTCTAGCAAAAAAGCCTTCTTAGAGGGACACCTGAAGAAGAGGGTGGGCTTAGCTGACCTCCTTTGGAGCAGGCTGGTACAGGTGAAAGCATAAAGATGTTATTTAGACCCACATGCTGGTGTAGGTGCCTGCATGCATCTGCACATGTCTACATGCTACATGCATATATGTTTATGAGACCGTGTGGATACATGTCCAGACACCTGCATGTGTGTAGTTGCAGAACTGCTGCTTTTCTAGCTGTGCTTCTTTCCAGGGAGCAAAGGTGTTAGATGGGAGAGAAGAAATTTGTAGAGGAATACAGAAGGGGTAAGAAACAGGCAGTGTTTGTATGAGAGTCAAGTGGCTTGAATATGAAATCTCACTATTCAGGAAAAGCTCCGGACAGACAAGAAAGAAGCAGGATTGCCACAGGGAATACTTCCACTGCAGGTCCAGAAAGCCTAGACTGAGCACTGATGGTATAATATCAGTTGAATTTGAATAGATCACTTTTGTGAAAATGTAAATTATTGTGATTGCTCAGTTCCTGTTGTTCAGTGGCTTCAGAAAAAAATTACGTCTGATCTCCCTCTGGTCCTCATGTGGGCCTTGCAGATATTTGAGAGTGGTGGAGGTAGCTGCTGAGCTCCAGGCAGAGCTATGCCTGCTCCCTGCTGAGGGCTGAGCATTTGGTGTGCTTGCTGGGCTCTGAAAACTGGAAAAAAGTATAGACTGGATAAGGGCAGCTTGTGTTTCCGTGGTGTCTTGTGTGCAGGAAGATGATGCTGTCAGTGTAAGGACCCCTCCATTCCCCCCATCTCTCCCCTTTACCCTGCTGTTTCTTCCTTGGGGAGTTTCAGCAGTTAAATGTGCTGAAGTAACAGATCCCACCAGCAGATGAAGTTTCTCCACAGGTTTGCTGTGAGAACTGTCACTGGAACAGGCTCATTCCATGTCAGTGTCTCGTGTTGGTTTGCTCAGTCTCATTTGTTAATGCATGGTTTGAAGGTCCTTCTAGCTCCTCATTAAGTAGTGTGGCCAGTCTGGTTGTGTCTTTGTCTTGTTCTCTCTTTTACTGAGGACTCCTGGGTCCATCCTGGAGAAAAGCTGTGCCTCAGGCAGGTGACTTCTGCGCTCAGGTTTGTGAGTGCAGCCAATCCCACTGCTGTTAATTGGTGTGTAATGAACAGGACCAGGAAACTTGGCTTTTCTATATTTTTTTTTTTTAATTTTCCCACTTGGATACTCTTCCAGATGGTGGTGGCATGTATGAGGACACTTGTGCTGCCATCTTCTATCCTGTCCAAGATATCAGTCAAGGAATGTTATTGTCATGTCCCCATCCTTTCCAAACTTTGAATTTTCTCAAGCCCAGCAAACTCTTGAAATACTGCTTGAGCAGACCTGCTTCACTGCATCTAGCTGATGCTTGGGATCATTCACATCATTGCAGCTTCCCAGCAGTGACCAGTCATCCACCAAGTACTGAGAAATCTGAGCATCCCTTGGACATTTCACTGGCTTCAGCTGGATTGGAGGTGGGTGCTGGGGGACCCTTTGTGGTTTGTACACCAGAAGGGAGATGAGCTGGTGTATGTCTGAGACAAGGCACCTATGTAAAGACAGTGCCTTTGTATATGAATGTGAGGATGTGGTTTGTGACTTGCAAAATTTATTTCTGTGTTAGTGATGGCACCAAAACATGCCATGGGGAAAACTCTCTTTGTTTTGATCTGATCCCTAATGTTTTTTGTATCGTTATCAAAAAAGTAAATACTTTTGCCGAACACATTTTAATTTAACTCCTGGCTAAACACTCTGTTTTAAAAAATATATATTTATAAGAATGAAGTTACCTCTGGAAAATTTAGCATAGTTCAACTCTGGGGTGCCTACCCCTCATTTAGAAGTGAATTACCATTCAAAATTTCATGTTTTTCTCTCGATGGAAGAATTAGAGACATTGGACCTGAATTTGTGAAGGACTTAAGTCAAGCTGAAACATCAAACTGTTCATGAGCAGGATTTCATCCCTAGGTAACGCTTGTTTGCTTGGCTACTATATCAGCTTGTCCAGTGATGTAGTAAGAGGTCTGAATCTGGACTGTGGGTCAGTTTTACTCAATGCGTTTTCCCCAAGGAGATCTCCTATTCTGCATCATTTTTCCAGTGTTTCAGGATGCTGTCTGGAAGGAGGTGTGCTCTGCCTGGCTGCAGCGGTGGAGGTCCACTGTGCTCCCGAATTATCCGCAGGCTTCAGTAAAAACAAATAGTATAACCCCCATGCAGTGCAAGGCTTTTGAGGTACTGCAAATAATCCCAGATAGTCTTTGGAGATCGGTGTTTTATCCTCCAGCCCCTGAGGACATGTGAAATCTCAGCCTAAGTTTACTTGCTTGCTCCAGAACTAATTCGTATTGTTTCTGTCAGGGAAAAGCAAAAGGAAGGAGAGGGAGGGGAACCCTTTTGCAAACACTTGTGAAGGAGACAGCGTGGATTTATATTCTAATGGGGCGATGTCTGATAGACATTTGGCTGTGGGACATCTGAATGAATACAATCTGATGAGTTTCATTAAGGCTACACCTCATTCTTTTAATTAACTTCTTGTTCTTGTCCTTGGTGAAGTAGTAATTATTTTTTAATTAGCCAACACTGCATTGCAGAGCTAGCCAACCCTAGCCTCATCTCACAGAGAGGTGTCATAAGAATTAAGTTAATTAGCTTGTCACCATCCCTGTAAAATATGGCTGTGTTTGGCAAAAAGGAAAAAAAAAAGACCCTTTGCTGTTCCAAGGTTAATTAAAAAACATGGTGCACAGGAGTGCACAGAGTGGCAGATCCTGGGGTTTGGCTAGTGCTGTGATTTGCATCCTATGTGGGCTCAGAGGCAGAAACCTTATGTATTGCTGGCATAACTCACCGATTCCTAGTGGTCCTCTTGCAGGCTGGGGCTCGGACTGTGAGCCAGCTCTGCGGCTGGGCTGGGGCCGGTGTGCGAACCGGAGCACGGGGCTTGTGGCTGTGGATGGCAAGAGCAGGTCTTGAAGATGTGGTCAGCCTGGGCTGCAAAGCAGAGCCCTCCTGTCCTGGTAGCTGTGGTTGTGGAGGTGGGAAGGGATTTGAGATCTGAGCTGGCCACTGTACTCTATTCTGTGCAATTGCTGCAGTTTTCACTGGCGAACAAATATTTTTCAGGTTTCAGCACTTCACAGGGTTTGAGTATTGGACCAGAGGCAAAAAAAAAAAGACAAACCAACCCACAAACATTTAAGAATTCATAGAAGTGATCCATTCCCCCTGGTTGTTTTGATTAAACTGAAAGAAGTTCTGTAAAAATTAACTTTAGGGTTGAAAAAGCTATTTTCTCTGTCAAAGTCCATCTCTGTGAGAGGTTTCCTACCACCTTTTGGCAAGCCCTGGTCCCTGCACACTGTAGGTTAGCCCCATGCCTCTGCAGGAAGCATGCTCACAAGTGTTCTGGTACGGTCTGGCAGCTTCTCTTCCTTTCACAGATTGCCCAGAGAAATTAGGCTTTTTCTTCAAGTCTCATCTCATGCTTATTTGACAGTTCAGCATTAATTTTTTTTTTTTTTTTTAAAAGGCAATTTCTAGCTCTCCTGATTGAAGAGATGAACTTGAATATATGATCCCTGTGGGATTTAGAGCTGTCTCCTAAATCTCCCCAGATGATGATGGCTCTGCTCTCTTTGCTCCAAGGGAATCCTTTTTTCTCTAGCTGTGTTGCCAATTGCTGCTTCTCCCAGATGGACCCTGTTTGTCAATATATTTCCCTGTGTGGTGTCCAAGGACGGAAGGGTGCTCCTGACACCCCTCCTGCTTGCCAGGGATGGGCTGGGGGTTAAATCCACGCACCCAGTTCTCAGAGTCTGTTCATTGATCTGTGTAACCTTTAGTCAAGGGTGAAGGAACTCCAGCAGCTGAAGGAGCAGCTGTGAGGGATGGGTTGACTGGATGTGCTACATGTTGGCTCAGGGTTCACATCGGAATGGTGTGGCTGATGCTATAGGAGTTTTTTTTGTGATTTATATCAGTGTAAAGGACACTAGGTATTTGACACAGTTTGATTCCAATTTTCATGTCACGAAAGTTGTGTGAGAAGAGCGGGAAGGGAAGGTGGGAAGCTCTTGAGGAGGTCTTGGCATCAGATGGAAATCCTCCATATATAGATTGGCTTCAAAACAGCTGTTTGTTGATTTGAGCTGCACTACTTGATGGCTTTCAGTACTGGTCTGTGGCACAGGGATGAAGAGAGCAGGGTGTGACATGGGACTTGGAAGTCCTGCCGTGAGCAGAGATAGAGAAAACATGGAAGGGGCAGGGGGGAGGCTCTGAAAATGGCATGGAAGAAGCAGAGCTTTAGCCCTGAATGGGCATCTGGAGCTGCCTGTGAGAGCTCAGTAAATCTAAGCCCGTGCTATTCCCAGGGTAGTTCAAAACCGCTTGTCTAGGCGATGACCAGTGGCAGAGATGTTAACCCCCTAATTAGCTGTTGGGTATCCCCACCTTCTGTTGCTTGGCCAACAGCACTCCACTGGGTCCTGTGACATCTTTAAGTCAGTTTAGAAAAGGCCAGTAATGCACAGAAAACAAGTTTTTGGTGCATTGTAGCCACTGACTTTGTGTAGTTTAGGAGAAACTTCTGTGGAGAAACTTGTACTATAATTTTTTGTCTGACTATTCTTGAGGATTTCTTCAGATCAGAGCTGAAGATGTTTTTATAAAGAGATTTTTGGAGTATTTTATAAACTGGGAATATTTTAATGGAAAAATACTGATTAATATGAACATAATTTCATATAACATCTTTTTTTTTTTTTTTTTTTTTTTTCCCAGAAAATTCTGATTCGTCACAGAAAAGCAATTATCTTTGATCAGGTAATAGAAAGCTCTATGTCCAAAGTACAGAATAATGCAGGTTAGAGACCTCTGTTTTTTTTCATTGCAAAGTCAACATTTTCTCTAGGCAGCAGGCTGCTTTTTTGGTGAAGAATGGTAGGTAATGAAAAAAAATGTATCTATCAGTAATGCTTTGACAGAAAACTTATGACTAGCCCTGCTCTAGAGCAGCTGGCCACCATCAGAGACAGGATACTGGGTAGACAGGCCCCTGGTCTGATCCAGCAGAGTGATTTTTATATTCCAATGTAAATAATCATTTAAGAGGTAACTGTTTGGGGCTCCCTTAAGCTTTCAGCTGGGGGTCTGCAGGCTCTGTGTTTCTAACTCAGCAGAGAAGGCCCTTAGTAAAAAACTGAAGGGGAAAAAATAATTCCAACAACCCCAGTGGTCTCCTTCAGAGAATAAGGATATTAACTTCGGCTTTAATAAAAACATAATGTTAACTAATCTACTGTGAAGAGCTTCAGCTGCAAACTGTAGCAATTTACCAGTGAAAAATTGGAAGGGGACTGAGAGTTGGAGGGAACCTGCAGTCATTAGCTGCAGATTAAACATGAATTAAACTACTTCTGATTGTGTCAATCCATCCATTGCAAGGATTGTACCTTTCCAGCATTCCTCTGCTGAAGGGAAGAAAAGGAAGCTTTGGCTGGATTTAATGCCTCACTGTGGTGGAGATGAAGTACACGAGAAGGTGGGAGGTGGGGTGCTTGTGAATGCACAGATATTCTACGGTGCTTGAAGTGGCCAAGGCTTCTGGTATTTCTGGTTCTGCCATTGTAAAGTTTGCTTTTAAAAGGATCATTTCTGTTTTGGGATCCCCGAACATACATCATGGCCATGTATCTCCAGGATATGAGAAGTGTTTCCAGCAGTAAGGTGGGATAATGCTGCATCCCCAGGCTAGAAAGGTATCCACTGCAGGTAAACTTCTAGAATAAGATGAAGATCAGCTGAGGAGCAGTGCTGGGATCAGGTCCACTCAAGGCTTGTGTATCTGGATATGCTGCCAGGCATTTTTCACTGGTGTGGGGCAGTCAGTCATGGGGATACCCTGGTGGTGTGTTAGGGAATGACTGGCTGTGGATTCCCTAAGTCTCTGTTCAAGTTAAGAGTCGCTGGAACAGCCCTCTGAAAAAGACCCATTCCTCTGACATCTCATAAAATACATGCATTTTATTTAGTACAACTGGTTATATTTATTAACCACATGGATCCTGCTGCAATGCAGAGGAACACTCAATCCAAAATGACTAGAAAGTCTGAACTGAAAGCCTGTGTCCCATTTTTGAGGGCATCTGGACCTTGTGAATGGCCTTTGCCTGGAACTGTGTTATAGTAATGGATAACCTAATTCTGAAATTTTTCCCTGCTTAAATTGGAGGGAAGTTTGGATTTGGCATCTGTTCCACTCAGATCTAAGTCTTTCCTTCCCCCTCCAGGATGTTTACTGCTAAACATGTAGTCTTGCCTGAAGATACAGAAAAATGTCAGCAACCTGCAAACATCCAAAAGACCATTCCAAATTGTATGAACAATGAGTATAAATGAAATCCTAATTGCATGGCATAGGGCTTATCCCTACAAACCTTCATACTCAGAGAGCTGGGGGCTAATAACTATTCGAACAAAGTGGAAGACATGTTAAGGCGATGCCTGTCTGAGCTATCAAGCCTCATTGCTTGCAAGAAACATATAATCCCTTTTAATCTCATTCCTTCCATTCCGTGTAGCTGTAAAGCTGGGTTTCAGTAAAACTGATTTTTCTAGTTGATGAGTAGAATTGTGAAGGAGCTTGGAAGGTGCTCACAGTTCGCTGTAGGGCACAGCAGGTTGGTTGCAATATTTGCTGCATGAACAGGAAGAAACAAGGCAGAGGGCCATAGTCCAGGTCCAGCCTGCTGGTGTAGCTTCAGGATACAGGGATGGCTGTGTCCAGGCCTACCTTGTTAAGAACAGAATTTCAGGTTGTAGGTTTTTTTTTGTTTTGTTTTTTTTTTTTTAAACAGAAGGAAACAGGACTAGTCTTTTCCCTGTGGGATTAGACCAAAGGGCTGCTTGTGGCCTTCTGGTAGGTAGCCATGTGAAATTGGTGGTGTCTTCTGTAACTGCAGTCCCTCCAAATTTTTCAAAGTCCCCCATCAGGTTTAATAATACTCCCTGTTGTTCCTGTAGCTTTTGGACTGGTCAGTAGTCAGCTGAGGGTATGTTTTCTATAGAGGAACAGGACTCCAAATGATGATTTTATTTCAATGTGGTAAGGCATAAGGCTTTTTCTCTGGGAAGTGAAAACCAAAGTCGTCCCTAACCTGAAAATTTCCAGTTCCTGAGATCTTTGGAATGGTGGGAGCTGATGTGGGAAATGCTGACCTTTTGATGATCAGTGTGTGGGTGGCACCGAACAATATAATAAGCCTAGGGTAGTGGGGGGTTTTCCCATTGGGAAAAAAATTTAGGTTGTACCTTTCAGAGTGTTCTACTACACACCCAGATTTATGGGAATGAGTAGTGTGGGCCCCAGGGAGGATGTTGTGTTGCTGGATAAGTTTAGACTTGACTGGGGAATATGTTAAATCTTGATGTATAGCCACTAATGTACAAGTTAGTTTTCATTTAGGAGTGGGGTGGAGGCTGCGGTACAAGTCTACCCCAGTGAGCAGAACCAGCTCCTAGGTGGTGGTTCAGATGAAACCCCCTTGAAGTTTAGCATGTGGTAACAAACTGATGCTTCTATCAAGGCACTGTGACGGGTAGTGGTGTGTGAAAGCTTCAAAGTTAGCAATTGTAATAAAAAAAATTCACCTCCACCTCTTGCCATTTCCCTGTATAGTTCCTCGGAGACCAGTGGGATTTTTAGCTGAGCTTCAATGCTAATAAGTTTCCTTCTCTTTAATCTGCTGCTTGAGAATCCCAGACCAACTCTGCTGTTCCTAAAATGGTCAATTGTAGCTGTTTAATCTCAGTGAAATGAATAGGTTCTTTGAGCAACTCCAAGTTTAGCAGAGCTATTCCACAATTGGATCAGTCTGCAGGATTTAGTCTGAGGTATTCAAAAGAGTTTGGGAGGTGTGGGAAAGACTTGTGGCAAGTCCTTTTCTTGTGGTAGCTTCACCTCTTGCTGTAAGCCACAGTTTGGGTTTTATTTTTGCTTGCATGGCAGAATAAAAAAATAAATATGTAGAAATTGTCATGGAAAAAACCAAAGTTCATATGGGGGTTGTTTCATACTCTTCATTAAAAATATGTTAGTGTCCAACTAAAAATATAATTTGACAAAAAGGGTAGTTGAAACACTCTTTCTGGATAATGTTGAGATTCAACATAGTGACCTTCCTGGCTCTTCTCCAGACTGATTCACTTTTTTAATATACTATTTGCTGAAACTTTATCTTTTTGGTCTGCCCTGGCCCATCCATTGCTGAGCCCTGTAGATGGGATCTAGTTGAGCCAAGCACTTTGGCTGTCACTGTGATGCAGCATAAACTGATGGGCTGAGCTTAGTCAGGACTGTTATTTTAGAGGGCTACGTTTGATAACTCCAGTTAGCAGGGGAAAGCTTTATTAAAGGTGTTTTTAGTCGACTTCATACACCATGAGCCAAAGCTGAAATGAAGTGAGGCAGTGTAGGGGAGAAGCTGAGGGTTGGTTGATCATGGGATGGGCTGTGTGCTATGGAGGGACCTGAGTGCTGGTCCATACTGGGACATGTTTTCTGTCTCTCCATCCCAATCTGCCTATAGCTGTGCTTTGGCATTCAGGTCGCTTTAAAGGAGGCCACCTGCTTCAAGCATTAGTGAAGGGAGTTTTTTTGCCTTGGGCAGCAGACTGGAATGAGGAGCCTAGGCCAGAGAGGCAGACAGTGACCTCTGCTCTGGGGGAGCAGGAGAGCCAGGTGAGCAATTTCCTGCTGTAGGAGCAAATGGGGCCAGGTCTCCAGTGGGGATAATTCCACTGATTTTAACCCAGGAGCTGGCTACATAGCGGCTGTTGTACCTTTAGATGGAGTGAAGTCTGGGATGTGTAAATCACAGCTATGTAATATTGCATAAGCAAGTCTCCAGTTTCATTTTCATGGATTGGGGAAAAAAGGGGAACATCCCCTGTCATAAAATATTGCAGCAGATGTCACTGATGGGGCTGGGTAGGGACAACAATGCAAAGATAATGACACTTCTCCCTCACGCTTCCTTTCCCCCCTCCCCCTCCACTGCAAATACCTCCCTCCCTTTCTTTTCTCTCTTCACTCTTTGTCTTGTGTTTCTGAGTTAAGAGGATTTTTTTAGGCACCGTAACGAGCTCTTGCTTTGAACTTGGAATATGTATGCTGCAAAGAAAGCCCCTGGACTGTCCTCACTTAATATGCCCAAATATGATTAGTGTCAGACTGTGAAATATTGCTTCCTTATCTCCAGGAGCCAGCAGACAGGAACATTTCTAAGGATCAGGGTATTTTTATTTTTTTGGCAAAACACAGACTTTGAGAAGGAGATGGCTTGTGTGCACAGTCTCTTCACTGGCATGATTCTCGTAAGCCTCTGGAGAATCTTCTTGTTTCTCTCTCTCCTTCTCTTTCTCCCTCTCTGCTCTCTTTTGCTCTGTGCTCTTTTGCTCTTTTATTCTGTGCTTCATCCCTTATCTGCCTTGACACTAATTCATGATCAAGGGGCATAATTTTCAATATGGCAGATGATTTGAAGTTGAATTTTGTTCTCAGCTACGTCACTCGCCTACATCTGAGGAGCAGCACCTTCCCTTTTGCTCTGCATCAGAGTTAGACTTGAAGAGGTGCTTCAAGAAGATGCCCTGGTTGCAGGAACTAATTATTTGGGCCATCACACAGACTGCATTGTTGCTGTTTATCTGCTGAGAAATGCTGCTTTGACAAGGAAAAAATGCCCAGCCCAATTTATTTACATATTGAGGGTCTTGCATGTCAACAACTGCAAACTGTGGATAAAGGATTTGTATATCCCGTAATTTCATGGATCTGTTCAGTTGTTTTGTTGAGCAGAAAGTGGGAGAGGAGGGAAGGAAATTAGTATTAAAATTTATTTCCACCCTTGCTTCTGAACTGGCTGCCAAAATCTTCTTCTTTCCCCCCCAAAAATCCCAACTATGTGGAATAATAGGAGAAACTCATTACAAATGTATCACTTCAATGCCTTGGAATGCTTTTGCTTCCAGTTGTGTTTGATCTTCAGATGGGCTAAAGATAAGGACTGAGGCTGCTATTTAATATCTTCAGTCCAGATCAGGAGCTCGTGATGTATGGAGAAGAGTTCTGCTGAAAACAGACCTTGGGTTTTGAGTTCATTCAAGTAAGCATATTTGAATTGCAGGTTTTGATTGTGATCTATTTCTGCTTGCAACTTGGAAATGTTTAGGATTTAATGTATACCAAGTTTAATACTCTTACATGCACCATTGGCCTCTACTGGAAAGGATTAGAACTCTTCAGTTATAAGTCCTAAACCTTAATACTGCTATGAAAGAATCTTAGATTTAAGTAACAGCATACAGCACTGGGCTTTAAGCTGCAGAGCACTGATCCTTACGCCACTGCATGCTTCCAGGCCTGGCTGGTTTTGTGATGACCAAAAAGTTTTATGCAATCATGTGAAATGTCCAAATTGCATCAGAAATGTCCTTGCTATTTTGGATGAAGTCATGAAACTGCAGGTACTGTTTTAGACGGACCCATCCTTGAAGCAGTTCAAAGAGTAGATGTCCTAGTTGTAGCTAAAACTGAAGGAGAATATAGTGTAATCTCACTGTAAGAGGGATGATGCTGAGATTTTTAGCTCAAAGATTGGGCTGAATCCTGAAAATCAAGGGAAATGCTGATATAAGGAGTTTGCTGACTTTGAACACTGGAGTGTGTTTTCAAGCAAGGGTTGATGGTCAGCGATTCGGGAAAGTCCTGGTCCTCCAGAACAGGCTGCCGATGAGTGCTTAGAAAGACTTGGGAAAATGTGACCTATACGAAAGAAATTCCTGTGTTATAATTTAGAGGTGAGAAGACTGAGAGGAGACAGGAGCAACAGACTTAATGAGTGATAAAGCTATTATAAAGATGATCAGAAGGACTTGCAATTGTGTTGCCCAGGTTTGCATTACAGGAGGAGTTCTAACCAGTAGGTATTAGGAATGTCCAGCCATGAAGGTAGCAAAGCTCTGGGGGAGTTTGGAAGAGGCATGGAACAAATGAAGGTGTTTAATAGTTGCTTGGGAAACATCTAGCAGAAAAGACACAGGCAGAATTGATCCTGCTTTGGGGTACAAGCAAGAGACTACGAGAGCCTTATGGCATCCCTTTCATCCTTCTTCTGTAGATGTTCAGAAATACTGCTTTAATTCTTGATTCACTTAACAGGCACCTTAAACCAGATCAAATTCACCACAACGAACTGCCATAGGCTGTAGGGAACATGTTACATTATAGTATTATTTCTTTTTCCTTTTGGGATCATTTACCAGCCTGCTTTGTTCATAATGGGCCTCTTGTTTGACATATTCATTGATAACCAAAGTGCTGTTTTCTTGACTGGAAAATACTGACTTTGAGGTTAGGGCCTTGAAATGTGTTCAGCATTTGCCAGCCCTTCTCCTCTTGAAGCCTGTGGCAATAATCCTGTTGATCGCAGTGGGAGTGAATTCATGGGAACAGAAAATAAAGGGGAGCCTTGGAAATCCTGCTCTGAGCATTTTGTGACTCAGATGTCAGAGGAAACATGATGTAATCCAGTGTCAAAGGCACTCTGAAACCTTTCATGGACAATTTTTTAAAATAAAAGTGACCTTTTAAAATAGATTAACATTTTTTTGAAGCAAAAAAAAAAAGTCTATTAGCATGAAAATACAGGGAGTTGAATCACTTCTCTCAAGGTGTTGGAACAAATCCCAGGAAGTTGTCTTTTCTTGCTGGGGAAAAAACTTGACTGGAGCGAATATATTTTGAAATATGGTATAGATTTCCTTGTCAGCTTTATTGCCATCAGCAGGGAAGGGGAGTCTCAGTCGACAACAGGAGGAGCCTCACCAGAAAGGAGAGGATTTGACACTGTGGAGTCGTAGTTACCATGATGGATGAGCATCTCCCTGTGTGGTGTTGTGAGTCTGATCGTCTGCCCGGGGAGGGAGTCTCCCATGACACTGGTACTTCTGGACCTCGGCCACCCACTCCTGTGACTCTTGTGGAGTGTAGCACTGCCTTCTTCCCTGGGAGGTGGTGGCCAAGTACTTTGATAACGAGCAGGTTTTTTTGCATTCAAACTTATGTAGCAACAGAAGCAAATGTTTGGAGAGAGGACACCACTGATGTAGATGTCCATTAGCCTTAAATGTGAGATCCTACTTTTTCTAATTATGAAGCTGAAGGATATAGCTGTTTCCCAGTCTGTGCTAAGGAGAGTGCTTCTTCAAACCTTTCCATGGTTTTTCATTCCTAGGGGCTCACGGGCCGCCTTTTATATTCCCCTGCACCAGTTCTGTAAAATGGCTGGCTGGGTAAAATCCTGAAACCTGAAAGATTGCTCCCATCCTTTGTGTCAGCATATGCTCAAAAAGTTTAATTCTAGCCACAAAATTTGCTCTTTTTTTTTTTTTTCTTTTTTTGAACCCATGATAACATTTTCTATGAAAATCTTGAAAGATTTTACTTCTCCCTGCTTGTTTTATGAACACAAAAAAAGCTGGTTATAAGTTCAAATGCTTGAATTTGTGGCTGTGATTGATTCTTGTATGTGTATACTTGGCTCTTCTCAGATTTTCAGTTTTCAGAATGCCAACTGGAATAGTATACCCAATGTGACCCCTGTAATTTCTGCTTGGGTTTAAATTGAGCAGGGATTTCTGCCTATAGTGGTGCTATTCCTGTTCAAGTACACTGAACGGCAGTAGCTCCCTGGAGTCCTGTGGCTCAGCTCTCACTTCCAGCCTGAACTTTGCTTGTGTTTAGGGCAGGTTTGCCCCACTGTCTGCTGGTGGTTTTGTTTCTGCTCTTGGCTTCACAACAGCCTCCTGCACAGCCTGGGACTGAAATGAGCCTATGTAAGACAATAAGCCATGCTGAGTCTTAGAGGGCTGCACAATGGGACTTTTCACTTCTTCCAAGTGCTGCTTGGAACCTGAAGAATTGGACATCAGATATATGGAGTCAGTGCTTCTAGTCCCCTGGGTGAGACTGAGCCCTGTGGTTGGATGGGTCTTGTGTATGGTTCCCAGCCCAGATCTGCCTTTTTCAAAACAGGTGCTAGTGCTAATGATTTGCTCTCAGCCTCCCTGTAGATTCACCTTTGCTTTTCTGTGACACTGCTGAGGCATTCTTCGTCCATACCCAGCATCTGCAGAGTTCAGGGAGGTTGTTCTATCCATTTCTCCACCAGAGGGGATTCGAGCCCATCTCTTCCACAGCTGGGGCAACCTTGTTGCTGCAATATTTAGGTGCCTGTGTTGGGTCCAAGTTTGTCAGAAAATGTGGAAAGTCTTATTTGCATGTTCTTAAATTTAGGTTTGTAGTGAAGAAAGAGAGGTACGTACCCAAGGATGTAGGCAGGTGTTCTTGCAGTAATTTACACCAAAAATGTGAAGTGCTCTGTAAGTGCGAAGTAGATGCTCTTATCTTCTGGTTGGAATTGCTATGGCAGTGTGTAAGTGTTATAGTCTAAAAACCAAATAAGCTTTTTTTGGATCTTAGAAATGCTTCTTTTCTGAAGGCAGACTGGTATGAGGTATGAATTCTTGATGGGAACAAAGAACAGAGTGGCTGAGTGAAAGCTTTCCATGCAGGCAGGTGGGACAAGACAAAATGCTGTGCATGCTTACTTACAATCTGATACAGAATTTGGGAAAGTCTTTGCTTTGCCAGTGGGTGGATCCCATGCAGGCAATGATTAGGATTTTGTGCAGGAAATATTATGAACTACTGTACTTGGGTTGTTTCCTGACAGCAGAAACAATTAAAAACTGCGACACGCCACATGCTTTCCATCTCCAGCTGTCTCACTGCACTAACTGCTGTCTTCATACCCTGCTGAATTCATGCTTTAGCTTGAAGCGAATTTGCCAATGTGTCCAAGGAGACAAAAGAGCAAGCATAATGGTGAGAATCATTGTTTGAGGCTCAATCCAAAATTGCTTTCATAAAAGCCAAATGTCAGGATAAAGGCAATGGCTTGCAGGGAAGCTTCCCCCCTCCTTTAGAAACAGGCAAGCAAATAAAATAATAAGCACACAGCTCCCTGTGTATGTGAGTACAGTTAAAGTGCAGCATATTGTAGGGAAATCTCATGCAGCATCAAATTCTTGCTGTAGCTTCAGGGGATCTGGCCTGTGTGGCACTAATCGATGCCTATTTGCCTCTGACAGAGTGACGATGTGAGGCCATGCTCAGGCTTCTTGCAAAGAATTGTAGTGGCTTTGTGGTGATTTATAACCTGTGTTTATCCACAGTTTCCAGTCAAAATGATGTCATGTTGACACAGGGACTGTGTGTAGTTCATGTTGAGTTCTTCAGCTGTTGTGTAAATAACTCGTGTTGCTGGGATCAGAGCGTTTCTCCTGGATGATAGCTGTGATGGTGTTTGCTCAGTGCCGGAATCATCCCCTGGGTGTAATCTGTGCTGGGGACTCCTACCAGTTGTCTTCATATGGGAAGTGCAAGGAATCTTAATCTTCCCTAGTTTGGGGACAGATTGTGTTTTTTGTCTGGTGTATTTCTAGGTTTCCCTCTTTTCAAGAAAGACTAATCTCTAGATGCTGTCCAAGGCTTTTATGACATATGATAAAATGTCTCCAGTGTATAGGTTCTGCAGGAGCCTGGGCTGTGGCAGAGGAGACGGATGGTGGAGCGTGGCCGTTGTACCGCCTGATGTGTGGGATCTGGACTTGCTTTGGGCAGCTGGTCTCAGTACATGTGGAAACAAATAGTTCTTATTTTTCTCATAATTATCTCTGTGTCCTGCACATTTCTAACTGACCATGCCTGTCCATGACAGGTAGGAACTACTTGGAGACAGCTGGACTAAGGTGACCAAGGAGTCTGTTCATGGGTCACTCAGGCCGCCCATTCCATCCTGGCCACCTCAGTCCATCGCCTCTGTCACCTTTGTTTAGTGAAGAGTGGAATAAGATTCCCTGCAGTCAAGAGAATTTGCATTGAACAAGTGGATTCTGATAAGTGTGCATTAGGTGTTGAATGTTCTTTGTCACTGTATTTGCTTCAAAGAAAATGAACTTTTAATTTCTGATTTTCACAGCTTTTTCCAGCCCTCCCAGATGCTATGAAGTTTATTGTTTGGATAAGTGCTTTGCTGTCAACGCTTTATAGCATTTTTGTATTGGAAATCTGCTGTGCTCTGGCAGTGTTAGATTTCTGGGTACCAGGGAGTTATGGGGTGGAAGGTGTACCTCATGGTGGCCACATTGAGAAGGTCATGGCTTAACCCTTCATGTATGCTGAGGTACCGTCTCTCTGTGGCTAAGGATGGACAGGTAACTATAGGGCCAGATAGAAAAGATGCCACTGCAGAGGCTTCATAGCAAAACCTGTTTGAAGGGCCACATCTATCACTGTTTCGAATGTGTCTTCTCTGCTTGTTAATTCAGAAATATCAAAACAAATATCCCTTTATAAGCTCTACGGCATGTGGCTAGCTTAAATCCACCTCATTACATTTAAAGAATAAGACTTCCTCACTTTTCTAAAGAGGTGGCTAGTACCAGAGTCTGTAGCCTTACTTTGGGTCCAGGAATGTGCTCTGGCCATGTGTCAAACCGGTACTTTTATGCCAAAGGACTCTAAAGTGACTGTTGTGTCATTTCAGTAGATTAAGAAGACAAAGTCCCAAAGGATGAAAAAGCAGGTGATGTGTAATGGATGGTGATTAGTGTTTGCAGCACCTAGTGTGTGCTATCCCATCTATGTTACCTAGCATGTTATGAGGGAGCTGAGTAAGTAAATGAAATTAACAGAGTGGGGTTGAGAGTTGTTAGTGGAGGAACTTCTTCAGTCAGCTACTGTAAAACTTTGTTCCAGTCAGCTTAAATATGAACGATGGTCTGATGTTAAATTGTTCCAGACCGATTGTGCATACATACAAGTTTTACACAATCAGCAAAGGACTTTGGAAACCTGTATGTTCTTCTCTTGGTTCCTTATCCATCAACAAGACTTTGAGATACATGTTTGAGATGTTGGAAGATGCATTATTATTTGGCTGAATTGCTCTTGAGAGAGTTTAATGTTTTTCTTACTATTAAGACCTGCTTGTATGAGCTCAGAACAAGGCTGACCTGTAACACTATTAGTGTGAACCTGAATTCAGCCTTTTATGATGCTCAGAATGTTGCTAGCTCTGTTCTTTCATTGCCTCTGGCCTTCCTGGGTTTGACCATACTGGAAATTGAAATGGCAAATAGCAGCAATAAAACTAAGCCCTCTTGTGATACTTCCAAGAAGAACAGGAACTTCCAGAAATCTCCTGAGAAGGGTTTAGCTCATGAGGTTTGCAGCCCTGTTCAGCCTAAATCAAGGAGTTTGGAGAAAGTTCAGAGGAAACACCCAAGCTTTTGAGCACTTCATCACTCTAGCCCTTATAGGCTCTCCCATTACTGATGTCTGGTTATACACTGTTCCTCATCGGAGGCTCAGCATGTCTCCTCCATAAATGAGCGCTGTTCAGCCCCCCTTTTCCATCCCGTGCTGTCTTCCTTCTGAGTCCTGTTTCCTTTTAATTGCCTCTGAAGAAAAGCTACTTGCTGACATAATTTTCTCTTGGAATGATATTACAGCTTCTAAACCAAGCCTGGGTCAGCAGTATCACATGGATAAGAGACTCTTTTCCTCTCATGTGATACCGTTTTAGTAGAAGATTAAGCTTTTAACCCTGAAATGAAAGCAGCTTTCCCTCTTCTCCCTCCCTCTTTCTTGTTATCGCTCTGGCTCATTTTTTTTTTTTTTTTTTTTCCTTGGGCCCCATCATTTAGATACAACATCAATTCTGGCTGCTGGTCTAGTGAGCAATCCATCCTGAGACTTGATCCGGGAACTTAATTAAGTGTGAAATTGAAGGGAGAGCTGGCACAAGACATGGATGGGGTCCTGCAAGGCAGAAATTGTATAAGTCGCTAGAAAGCAAAGTGCAGATGGATATTCTCCAACATGCCAGGAAGTTATTGACTGTTATTGCTCAGCACCATGATGATGAAAGATAGTTAGGTACCAAGAAGGTATTGTCAGGGCCTAGATATTCTGCTGTGGGCCTCCTGCATTAAGTGAATATCACTGCTGGCTTTGTGCCTGAGTGGATGCAACAACCCACCTGTGGCCTTGGGTTTTTTGGTTCTCCTGTATCAGGCTTTGCAAGGCAAGAGTCAGTCTCAAATGAATGCTGTGCTCGGTTTGAGCTAATGCTCTTAGCTGCACAAAGATAGTCTTGTTGTGCTAGGAGGGACTAGGTGATTCCTTCTGGGAAGTCACCTGTGCTGGGATAGTCTGAGGTGCTAAGTCCCCAGGTCTCCAGCCCTGCTCCATGTCATTTTACAGCCTCCCTCTGTCCCCAAAGGGATCTAAACTCAGAACATTGTCTTGGTACGATGTAGTGTCTGTCCTGTTGCTGCAGTGCTGAGGAAGGCTCATCCCTGCACTTTGGCTGTTTTCCTGGGCTGCCCTCTTGGTGGGTGTTCACACCAGTAGTGGGGGACCCAGAGTAGGGCTATAGTTAACTTGATCCCATTGGTTTTGAAACCCTACAGCTACAGGGTAGTTCACGTTTTATCTGGGGAAGATTTGTTATATGAAAATTCTTTGTAGGTGGGTTTTGGCTTGACCTGTGCTTGGCTTCCAAACCTGGGCCCTTTTGCTTCTGTTTGTTGGTGGAAAGTTTGATGTTTGAGGACTTTGTGGCAGAAAAATAGTTTCTGGGAGCCTTTGAGGACTGGGAAACTCAGCAGGGGTTGATAATCCTCTGAACACTGCAGCTGATGATGAACGCACAGGTGTTAACGCTGTTCCTGCATGGGGAAGTGTGAGGCTGTATTGGAGACCTGGGGTGAGCAAGGCATCAAGTGGAGCAGGCTGGGACTGAGCACGGATACTGCTGGGGGTGTTGGAAGTAACGCTGCTGTATTGTGCAACATCATCTCCCATCAGGGCTGCCTAACCAGCACTGCTGTGTGACTCCTGTGACCTGAGTTAGCCTGGCTGAGCTGCCCAGGAGCTGCAAGGTGAAGAGGTCCCAAAGCTCTGTGTGTGGGGACAGCAAGGCAGCTCTGTGCTGGCAATCTCTTCCCCCTGCAGCGCTGCCACTAAAGATCTTGTTTTTGCCACGTGAGCAGGAGATTGCTCTCCTCCTGCTTTGCAGCCTGATGGCTCGTTTTGGTCAGCAGTGGGTTTAAGCAGCAGGAGGGCATCAAATGTTCCCACTCGGCAGGGAGGCCGCTTGAATGTGCTCAGCCCAGAGCCAGCAACTTAATCATGTCAAGGCAAGATCCCTCCTGCTGGCCCTGTGACCTCTGGGGTTTGTAGGCCAAACGGTAATGCTTCTAGAGAGCCATGCCCGTGATTTCCATCCCCCTTCACTCTGCTATTCCCCCTGCCTTGTGCAGAAAGGAAAAGAGGGTGATGTACAGTAATCCGATCTCTTTTAAGACATTTCATTGCTCAAAGACACTTGCTACCCATTAGAGAGACAAGAGAGCATCCATCTTTAGGGATCTCTGTTTTCTCTCACCTTACTTTTCTCTTCCTTAATCCTCTCCTAATGTCACAAGAAGGGTTTACAGATTTGGAGGGGTTGCAGGTGTGCAGCGAAGGCGTCTGGGTGCTTGGCTGTGGGAGCAGGGCAGAGCCGGTTGTGTGCAGGGACTGGTTGTTGCTGCAGGGTGCAGAGCTGGCAAAGGTCCTCCTCGGGGCAGAACATCTTCCTCCCCTCCTTGTCTGCTGGTAAACTCCTGTGGAAACCAACCCAAACAAGGTGAATGGCTGAGCCTGCCTGGGGTGGGCAGGGGCTAAGTCTTGAACAGAGGCCAAGGTTAATATTTGAGTGAGCTTCTCAGCAGGGTGTGGAGAGCAAAGTGACAATAGCACTGAATCAGCGGATCCCCACTGGTTGTGTGGAAACACAATCAGCCTTTCTCTGTTTTCCCTGTGTACTGGGACTGGAAGACCTATGGCTCAAGGAAAGCTGTCACATTTTGTAGGAGAGTGTTACAGCCCTGCTGCAGGGTGTTTTCTGCTGCACCTGCAAAGCTTTGCTTTAGATCACAGGCAGCGAGTGTATGGGGCATGTGCAGCAAGATGCTCCTGCAAACCAGGTCTCTGGGATTGATGCTCAGTGTGTGGAAGATGCTGAAGTGTTTTTAAGGTGAAAATCTCCTCAAACGGGCCATCTCGCGGATGCAGATGGAGTTCATGGGAGCAGGTCTGAGCCTCGCAGCTGTGTCTTGGGCATAATTTCCTTTGTGTTGATTGAATATTTTCTGAAGGTTAATGAGGACAGTTGGTGAAATCACTGGTGCTCTAGTATTTTACATCACCTGAGGATCTGGCCTCAGACACTGATGATAATTGCCTGCTGAGATGACACAGCAGTAAATATTAAGCCTCAATTTAATGTTGTATTTATGTACAATAGAAGCTGACAAAGCTTAACTTCAATAAATTGCTTTTTTTATAAGCGCTCTAGAAACCTGGTGGTCTATCTACACTCCTCAGCAAAGATTTAGTAACAGATGCTGTAGCCATGTCTAATGTTAGCAAGATTTCATTAGCTATATATAGTGTGCGCCTCTCATTTCAGTGCACCATGATGTTTGCTCAGAGATAATTGCTTGAAAGTGAAAAGGAGAGTATTTTGTGCTGCACTTTTTTTGTACTTCTCTTACTCCTTTTAGTCTGAAATATTCAATGTGGTTTCTTCGCCTTTAGTGTGAATTAGTGAGGTACTGTTATATTAATCTCCTCTGGGCTTGATTCCAGTTTTCTTATTTGGACCAGCTAGGATCTGACTCCAAATGTGGCTTCCACAGGACCATTTGTGAATTAAGATACTGTTCCGCATAAGCATACCATAATCCAGCTTTAATTGTGTTTTTATAGTGACTGTAACAAAAGACTTAGTGGTAATGGTTAACTACAGACCTTCATGTTTGACCTGAATAGCAGGAAAAGCTTTGCAATGAATCTTGGAGAAAAGATTAAGGGTAGGGAAAGTGGGATGGGGTGCAGCTTCAATTTAGGTGCATTGGATTGGTTAAATATGACACCTTTGTAAGCTGCACAATCTTACCTGCCTTTTTCTAGAGGAATCTTATCCATGGTTGTCCAAGTATTTGTTATTTAATTCTTGGGAAACTATTAGTTTAGCCATAGAAAATAGGGATTAAGGCAAGATTTTAAAACTGGTTTAAAGGGAACTGCTTAAAGGACATGTGACAGATTTTGTTGATAGGAGAGCTGTCGGGACAAAAGATGCTGTGAGGTGGAGCCTTGTGAAGTGGGTTTTATGGCTGACTTTATTAAATATTTCCATTAGAGAAGTTGTTGCAGAGAGAATGAGCATGGTGATGATGCACTGTTGGGAGGCATCAACAGGGGAGGAGGATTGGAGAAGTGGATGAATAGAAGAGGTTTGACATTTAGGTGCAAGGTGATGAATTTATGGATTAAGATCAGGAATTTTTTCTGTAAATTGGAGAGTCACTGGCTGTCAATGACAGAAGTGAAGGAATGGTGTGTATAAATCACAGATCCCTTCAAGACACTGATGTAATCAGAAATGCAGTATGCAGGCTGTCACCAGCAGCAGTAAGGAAGCACTAATGTCATGGTACATGGTGGCCATGTGATCTGGGAATCCTATGTGTAGTTCTACTTGCAAACTTTCAAAAAAGAAAGAATCCCAGTGGAGCAGGTCCAGAGAAATCTGAATGCTGGAAAAAGTTAGGAACAGGTTTATTTTATGTGGACAAGGTCTTGCATTCTCTTGTGCCACAGGTTTTCTTGTGTTTTGACCTTAGCTTTGTGTCATGTCTGGTTTAGTCTATAGATACTGTAAATGTCCAACTCTGCATCTTCCCTGCTATTTTGGGATGAGGGCTAATGTGTGTTGCAAATACATATGTATTTGATGCTAAAAGTGGAAATATTACAACTTGATAAGAGGGGGTGGAGTAGATATGTTTTAAATTTTATAGCTATCCCCAGTAGGCTTTCTTGCAACTTCCAGTGAAGCATCTGGACGTGGTTATAATGAGGGGTAACTGGACAAGGTGTGCTGCTGATTTATCCAGTTGCCATTTCTTGTGTTCAGTGTATTAACTGATCAAAAGGTGCTGGAAATACAGAACAGAAATAAGAAAAGGAGGTGGAAGCTAGGAAAAAAAAAAAAAAACAGTGAACTCCCTTGTGAAATGATAATCCAAGACACACATGCTGGAGGAAGATGCTTGAGAGTTGGCAGGGCTGAGAAAGTTTTGAGCAGATCAGATAGGAACCTGCAATGCACTAAGCAGCTGGTAGGTTTTGTAGTGTGTCTGTTATTTCTTCTTTTAGGGGAAAACAGTACATTTTTGAACTGCCTCTGCATGCAGCATACCACAAACCAAGTAGGTGAGTTTCTTTTGCTATAAGAACGAAAGGGAGTGTTTATTCCCCATACCTGTCTTCTAAAACAGGCAGGTTATAGGTACAACTGCAAAGGTAAATTGTGGAAGGCTGGGAGGGTTGACTCCCAACAGAAGGAGGAGAGGGATGGGTGAAAGAGCTCCCCTGGGCAGGAGGGATGTGATTTGGTGGGGTAACCTGCAGGGGAGGGGGGGTTACACAGCCATTAAGGGTCTTGGAAAAGAGGAGCAGTAGACCTCAAGGCCATCAAATCAGCTTTAACCTTGTCAGTAAGACTAAAATGTAGATGAAATGCCACGTTGAAAGAGAACCCTAGCCCTTGCCTGCTTGTGAGCATTGAAATCAGCCTGTCAGCGCAGGACAGTAACACCTGAGTCATATGTAGAGTGAGCAGAGCTGGAGGTGGGCCGGCCAGCAAGAGCCATTCTGCCCCAGCCCAGAGGTTGCCATGAAGTGAACTTCTCTTTGAATGTCATGGTTTTAATGTTAATTGTGTGGGAGGAAGGACCGAACTCCTGGTTTGTCTTTTCCACCTCAGTTTTCTTCATGTCTGTACCAAACTAACAAATCCTTCAAGCTTTTTTGGAAGCTTGACAATATCACACCTCATCCTCCGTTTCTCAAGCTTAGACCAGTTCTGCATGAGCAGACACAGTTGTGTTCCCCACTGGGCCAAAATAAGAAGTGTGGAGAGAAACCAGGGGGAGAGACTGATCTGGAAGATACCCAGTGCCAGGAGCTTCTCTTACTGTGAACAGATCTTCCAGGCTGCTGTGGAGGCTGTCTGGGCTTGAGGCTTCAGCATCCCCGAGCTTGTTGACATGGTGGCAAGCAAATGCAAAGATCTTTTGTGAGGCTTATCCTCTTGGGTTCATCATGGGACCATGTACAGAGTGGGCTCTGATCCTACCATTTCAGAGTGTTTGGTGCAAGGTTATGCCCGCATGAAAATTACCAGTTGTTCATTTCTTGCAGGTCAAGGAAATCACTGGACTAGCCCAATGTGGGTGTTGGGTGCTTCCTCCTCAGAAAGGCTCTCTTCGGCTCACTTTGTGTATCAGTGGGTGCAGTGAGGAATGAGACTGTTGGGATTTATATCTGTGTTTGCAGAGTGGTGTACATCACCTCTGCTGGTGTAAGTCTTTGCTGTTGCTAGTTAGGAGGGGAAAATCCAGAGGAAGGTGATGGCAATCAGTGAAACTTTAAAGGAGTATGAAAGGGAGGATCTCGCCCTCTGTGAGTAGAGTATGCTTCTCCCTGATGCATTGGGCAGAGGTTCTCAGCACGTCATCCTAACTATTTCTTGTAAAAATAAGTGGTTTTTGATCAAAACCATTTAACATGTATCAACATTAGGGATTTTTTTTTTTAATTGCCAATCCAAGAAAAGAGGTAAGTCCCACCAAGGTGTGAGATTGGTGACTCTAGCCAAGACAGCAAAAGCTTTGCTGTTCAAAGAGCCAAGTTAAACAATGCACAATTAGGACTAACGTGCCCCCCACAGCTCCCAGAGGCCATTTTATGGATCCTGAGGGGGCCAGAATTGGAGCTTGCTGTGTCTTGTTTGCCTTGGCTACATAACACAGCAAACCCGTGTGCCTCTTGCTTGGCGTCCTAGGCACAAATCACACCTGCAGGAGGCTCAGGCACCGAGTCTTTTTCCTTTCTCCTCCTCTCTGTCCAAGTGGTTTAGTTCTGATAAAGTGCAATATAATCCTGATGCCACAGTGCTGGCTTTTCTGAGAAAGAGGGCTCACCAACTTTGCTGTGACAGCCCAGGCTCCCACATCCTACATGCAGCTCTCTTCCTCAGGATTTGTTCATGTTTTGTGTATCCCTTGTGATTGGCAGTTGTCTCTGGTTAGAAATTGAGAGATTTTCAGATTGCTGGTGCATAAGTGACATTTCAGAAACCATTTTATCTTCCTTCAAATATTTGACCTTGGTGAATACTGGAGATGGAGCAGTAGGTTACCACCAGATTGACTGTTGCTCTGTTATGGAAATACAGTTCTGATCTGCTTGATATTGCAGATCCCCCTCTCACCTGAGCTCAGGGGAGTTTTTGGGTCTGTTACAGCCTTACCTAGGAATTTCTAACTCAGGCTCTATTGCTCCTGTGTTTAAACTCTAGAAACTTTCAGTTGTAACCAAGATGCTATCTGCAAAATGTGCTCCTGTAAATGCTAGTTTTTCTAAGGATTGTCAGGATACTTCATACACAGACTCTTTGTGTTTTTTGGCTGTAGAAGTCTAGCATTTTTTTTTTTTTTTGCTTGAAACTCTTTCTTCTGTATGAACACCACCAGGTACAGAGATGCTTTCCAGGCTCCTGACTTACTGGTGAGGCCAAGCTCATGCTGGAGGCACAGGTAATGCTTTACTTGTCTACCTGACATAGTTGGAAAACACAGATGAACTTCCATGCCTGAAAACGCTCCTGGAGAGCTATTGCTTGCCTTATATCACTAGGCCATATGGCTGCAACTGCACTGCATTAAGAAAGAAAAACCCATCCCTACTATAAAGCCAGTGACACGTGACTGCAGAGGTCAATGCACGTCAACTTAATCATGTTGTTTTAATCCTGGAAAGGGCTCAGAGGGGCTGAGGAGCCTCCAATCTCAATAATAGGCTGCATTTGCAGACAGTGTTCAAAGGATCTGAGACCATCCTCAGTTTAGGAGGTTCACGTGTAAGCCCCATGTTAACACTTTGTGCTCTATCTTCTTGTTCAGCATCTGTACCATGCCAGCAATTGTTTGTCTCTTCTGGGCTCATCTGAAGGTGTTTTATCTTCTGGTTCCATGTGAGGACCCTGGGAGGCTTTGGAGGGGCAGCGTGTTGGTGTAGATGAGCTGAGACACTGGAGTGAGGACTGATGCAATACTGGGGAGGTACCTTTGTCCAGCCATCTCCTCCTGTGGCCGTTAAACTCACCCACAAATTAAAAAAGCAGTAAATAGCAAGAGGCATTTAATGGCTCCCTGGTGAGGGTGAGTGAGAGGGAGGGGTACTTTTTCAGCTTTCCCATCGTTTTCATGTGTGCTACTGTCCCCAGGGGATGTGCCCTGGGTGCCTGCTCGTTTCAAAGATGCAGACAGGGACTGTTGGAGGATTTGTTATCCCATGTTACAACTCCTTTGGGGGCAGTTTGGTTGTTTCTCTCACTTCTACGCAGAGCAAGGTTTCCCAGAGACTCAAACTTAGGGACGATGCTTAAGTCACAAAAATGTTTCCCGGTGTCACTTAGCTCCACCACCGGCTTGTACGAGGCCATCCAGGGCTTCACCCCTCCTCGCTGCAGGGCTGCATGATGCCGGGCGGCGGAAGGCGGTGAGGTGTGAACGGTGTCATTATTATCCCAGGGAGGTTAGATGATGGAGGCAGCACAGGTTGAGCCGACTCCTGTGAATGAATGAACTCATTATAGTTCACTGCCTTCAATAAAAAAAGTTGTGAATCTTAATTAAAAGCACAGTCGTCTGCATTGTGGGGACATTGTTTTGGGCTGTTTCTTTAGCTGTTAACAGGTTGTAAAACATTTTTAAGAGTTTCTTTTTTTGGGGGGTATTACTAGTTAGGCTGTTTTTTAAAAAAGAAAGGTTTTCTTTTTTTAATCACAAAGAAATTTGAAGGAAGATTTAGTGGTTAGGAAGCAAGGACTTGAACAGACTCTTTGCTGCTGTTGTGCTCGTTGCAGTCAAACATGGAATTCACATGCAGCAGCTTTGATCGTGGATGAGCCTCATGTTACCCTCTGTTTTGCACTTGCTGTGGACTACAAGGCTTCTCTGCTCTTTCTTCAGGCCCTTACCAAAATATCCCCTGCCATCTTCTTGCTCTCCTGTGTGTCTGAGCCCCTGCTGACAGCACAGCTCAGATAACTGCTGGTTTATCTGCTCTTCCACCTGTGGGCATGTCTCTGGAGGAGGGGCTGCTCAGCCCCCCCAGGGTGGTGAGCTCTGCTGGGAGATGCCACTCAGTGTCTTTGTGACGGTGTCCCAAGGTTTCTACCTCCAGCACCTGGAAAGCAGGTGGCTTCAATCTTCTTGGGTTATGAAAATAAGACTTGGAAATGCACATGTAGCAGAAGCAAGGCTGAGAGGATGGCCTGGTTCTAATTTTCGCCCATATTGATTTTTCCCATGTCAAGTTGCTTCCTTACCTGAGGGGAAGGAGGGTTTGGCTTGTAGTTATGTGAGGATTTCTCCTCAGCGCTATAAAGCCTGTAAAGGCAGCAGGTTGCAGAGCTCAGACCTGTGTGGTTTTCATAAGCATTGCTCTTCTGTTGTAACACATCTATGTGGATAAAACATACTTTCTGGATTCCTTTCCACAGAAGAAGAGGTGGAAATCTTGCATCAGCCAGTGGCTTTGAGCAAGCTGTTTTTTGCAAGGAACATAGAAATTGTTGGGTTGTTATGTGTGAGAAAACTTAACAATGGTGACAAGCATTCTCCTTTTTTGATTAATTATATACCAAGTCTTTCAATTGTTAGTTAAAAAGCCCCTCTCTCATTTTCACTGAACATCACATTGCTGCTGCTTTTGTTTCTCCATATTGGAAACCTGAAATTGCTTCATGTAAATGGATATGAAAAAAGCAGTCCCTTTCATTGGAGGCTGTTTTATCTGTAGCAAAAATATTTTGATAAGCTTTCTTTTTTTTTTTTTTTTTTTTCCATGCCCTGTTCTAGTATCATTAACCACAGTGAACAAAACCCTGTTGTTGTGTGCAGGTTTCCTGTGGAATGACCTTGCTCAAGTCTGCAGCCTGAATGTGTTACCATGAAGCAGTGCAATGATATGATCTTATAACAACTGAATGTTCACTCAGGGTGAGATTTCATGGCAGGTGATATTTCCCCCACAACAATACCATCTGCAATTATTTCCCTACATCCAGTGTCACTGAAAGGTCTGTCCCAGTGAAAGGCTCTGAATGGTCTGTTTTCACTTTCAACACTCAAACTTTCACTTGGAGGTGAAAGTTCGCTCGAACCATGTCTTGGTGAAATATCATAATATCCAATTCCACAGCAGGTTCAGAGAGTGTTTCATAACATTTTTGAACCAGATGTCAAGCTGATCTAAGAGGGAAAATGGGGGCATCTTTAATGTGTCACCATACTTTATCTTAGAACAAATAAACCTTCTAATTCTGTGAAGGGAGGTCGTGGCGAGGAAAGCAACTCAAGCCTTTGTTTTAGCGTGCCAATGACATCAGTCTGCCAGGGAAGTCAAAACAGCTGGAGCCCAATTCTGTAGGTGTTACTCAGGCAAAAATCGGTGATCCTCACTAAATGTTTTGCCTGACTACTAAAGACTGCACTGTTTCAGGGTTGGGTGTCTGTAACTTCTGAAGTGTACAGCCTCTGCAGGATTGTCATGTATAAATAAAAAGGATGTGTTGATTTTGCTTGTCACTGGCTTGTTTAACTATTTGGGTGAGGGTTTGGGGGAGGGACAGTTATCTGTCCTGTGGCAACCTCTCTGCTCTGGTCTTGGAGTCTGGGGGGTATATACCTGTGGAGTTAAAATACCTAACTACGTTTTCGCATCATTGAGGTTTTAATTCTTCAGGATTGTTGCTGGACTGATACTGGGTTTGAGTGTAACTGGGAACAAAGCAGCTGCACTATGCTTTCATCTTTTGCTGTTCTTTTTGTTTTGTCCCCTAAGGAAACAAAGGTTATGTAGCTGTTTGTTTGTAAGTCTGCTGCTATCTATTTGCAGTCCTCTAAAAGACCCTTTGAACTGCAGGCTGATTCCAACAAGATTTGATGGAGGGAGCGAGGTCCCAGAGCTTGTTGGGCTCATGGCTCTTTGACCAAAGCAGGTGATGGGGTAGTAGAAAGATGCAGTTGTGGGGAGGAAATGCAGTATGTGTTCAGGCTTTAATAAACAACAGAGAATATAGAGGGGAAAACAGATCTGTAAGAAACCAGGCTTTGCTGGTTTTGCTCTCAAATAACGTGTGTGTGTGTGGAGCAAAGTTCAAGGGGGCTGAGGCAGCTGTTCAGATGGCCCAGCAGCAAGATGTGCAGTCCTTTGGGCATCTTTGCTTGGGTTTACAGTGTCTGACATCTGTTCTCCCTGCCAGGTGTTGCTGAACATCTTCAAGGTCCTGTCATGTGCGCTGCTGACCCTGCCTTCCTCTGCCCACTCCGTGTGCTTCAGAGCCGAGGGCATCCTCACCACTGCTTGATCTGGCTGTCCTAAGGCCCTTTCACCTTCTGCCACCTCGATACTGTGGGCATTTTCCCCAGCCATGTTATGCTTTGCCTGTGAGAGAGAACAGCATCCCTTGCTCTGCCTGGTTAACCCCAATCCCTCCCTTTCCTCAGCCCCCAACTACAGTTGTTGCATCCATGATTAAGATGATAAAACTGCTGGCTGGAGTAAGGCAAATACATCATGCTCTGGGTGTGAAGCTGCAGTGGTCAGGTTTGCTCAAAGTCCTGGGCTCTACCCTGGTAGAGGAGGTGGGAGACTTTCACTCCTGAATGTCAGTTCAAAGCAATTTATCTTAATCTGATTAGTTTCTAATTCAGTGCCCGGCTGTTTATGGCAGCCTGGTTTGTGGGTGCTCAAGAGCTGGCGTTTACCCTTTGAGTACAGGGCGCTCATCCTTTCAAGGGGACTGGCTCTGGGAAGCTGATGTCTCCTTCGTGTCTATGTGTGCAGGGTTATAAATAATACAGGGTCAGAGCACTTGTGGGCAGAGGCTGGGGTTCTTGGGCTGCATGGCTTTGAGCTCTTGGCTCTGCTTTGGCTGTAGAAAGGAAACTCAAGGGGTTGTTTTCCTTTGGTGAAGTGGTGGTGAGGGTTAAGGCTGAGTGAATGGCTTGTTTCATTTGGATATCCCCCTTTGGAGACATTATATGTGAATAAGTTTGTTGCCCTCTGTTTAACCCTTTTTGAGACCTGCCTTTCTTTTTGGAGTGTCCTTGGGGATTTGCCTGATTTTTCCAGGTTGGTTGCTTGTGGGAGGACACTGGGCTGACCAAGACAGTGCTGTGACTTTAGCCACTTACCTCCCTCTCTGGAGAGCTGGTTCCTGACCCCACCAGTACAAGTTGTTGTAGGTCCACTTGGTTGTGGAGCTGCTTTGTACCCATCATGAACACTGGGCTGGTCTAGCTCAGTTGTCTGCATTCAGGCTGCTGCTGCTGCTCTGAGTTGTTGGATGTAGGATACCAAGTGGTGTATATGCATAAAGATCAGCTAATCCCTGCCTGTGTGATGGCTGGATTAGGCACGTGCCATTTGATTCCCATTTTTTTTCCCGGCAGGCCGGTAACACTGAGTAGGGCATCAGGAGAAATGACAGGGTGTTCCAGGGCCTGTCACCTGGATGTGAAATGGGATTTCAGCTTGTACGGATGAACCTCTGTCCCTTCTTGTGCTGTGTCTGCCCTCTCTGATCAACTGCTTAGGGCTGAGCTTGACCCTTGCGAAGAAGGGTAATTAGTCATGGCTGGTAGCAAATACATGTGAGCCCCCTTTGTGGAAATGTTTTGTAAACTGTCTGGCATGGCAGTATCTCAGTCACAGTTTGGCTCCCGAGAGTACAATGTACAGATAACATTTTTGGAGCTCTCGAAATATCCTGGTTGGTCTGTCTGTGTGACCCCAATCTTCAGGAATTGTTATAACAGGAAGATTTACTACTGAAACTTATGATTTGTGGGCTAGATTAATTTTTCCTTGTGTTGCTGAATACCTGGAGTTTCTTCCTAGAAGCCAAGGGTGTAACACAGAGGTAAATCTAGGATCAGGTCCACAATTTTGGTGTATGATAGACTGTATATTACTTTCCTGATCCTTCAGATGTACTAATAGACTTAGACTTCTTTTTATTTTTGCTGTAAGTCCTTTATTTAAAAACTTAACCTGTGAAAGATCTTTAATGTATTACCAGGTTTCCATTTTTCTTAATAATGTAGCAAACGTTCATTGATTTTTAGAGATGAGATCAGATAAGGGAAAAAGAAGCAGAAAGAATTATGTCAGGAAGTTTAACACAGTTAATTTGATGACCTTTAGATGTCAGTATAATCAAAGAATAACACACTGCCCAAGACACAGAAGGCAAAGACAGGGACTGGGAGAATGAAGAAACTGCCCACTGTGTTTGGCCGATGTGCAGCTAACATGAAGGCTAAGCATGTGTGTAGCTAAGTGGCAGAGACCTTCTTGAGTGTTTCTTTGTGTCAGATTGTCACTGAGGGATTTTGGATCTGCTGTCTTCTGGAGCAGCAAAATTTCTGCTTGGTCAAAGTGGGAGGGCAAAGGAAAGGGAGACAGCTTCCCTGGAATTTTGCTCTGTGCCAAATACTTGTAATAACATGGATCTATAAAAATGAAGTTTTTCAGTAAGCGTTGTAAATGCTTGCAGAGAAATGAATCCAGCAATTTTCTCTATCTGTAAACCCATTTTTCCACCATTACTAATATTTTATAAGCCCTTGGACAGTAGAAGCAATATTCTAGTCCTTAGGGAATTTTTTTGTCAGAGTGGCTTGCTGTATTGCTGCTGACATGATGGGTGTGCTACTCTGTTATTATGGACTTGCTTTGAAGTGTTGAATTGTATGTGCAAAAATGTGCATGTAAATATTTTTGTGCTTGCCTGTCAGTGCTAGGTTATGTATGCTGCGTTGCTTTGGTCACCATGTGCTCATGCGTTTGAACTTCCTAGTCCATGTAGGCAGTGCTGTGCTTGAGTCCTGGATGGCAACTATTTAGGGGTTATTCATGAAACATGACATCTGCATATGAAGCTTCTGTATTTTTCTTCTGCTTTACTTTGCATTTTAAAAGCATGCTTATATAAAGATCATGCAGAATCTGCAAAAGCCAGGCAATCAACTGGAGGCCATTTCAACAATCTACACTATCCACTTTAGTGACTGTCCTATTGTTTTGAAACACTTTTTTAATTGCAGTTTTCCAAGGCAGTATTTCAAGGGATTGACAGCACCCCATTAAGTCAGATTTGGGCCCTGAATTATGTTCTATTTAAAAAAAATCCAGCACCCCCCCAACTTCCACAAAACCAAAGACCAACAGAATGTTTCCATTAAAAGGAAATCCAAATGGAAACAGCTTTTAAATCTATCAAATATATGTTCCTTTTCTTTATTTGCCTGTCAGACTTTGTATGTGCATGAAGGCCAGACAGTGAATTGACTTGAAACATATTATTACCTAAAATGATACTGACATCAGAAATGCAAAAGCACCAGTGAAATAAGATGGCCAGAGCTGGAAAATTCTGCTCTGGGCTTGGGTCCAGGTTTTGAAAACCTGCTGCCTACGTTTTGGGTCAGGAGCTTGGGATACAGGGTTTGCGTGTGAGCCTGGATTGGGCCATAAACAGTGATGAGATTTTGCTGTTTAATAGTCTCAGGCTGGGCTGCCCAGTATCTGGCTCATGAGCTGCAATCTGGCCTGCCAGGACAATTCACCTGGCCTGGAGCCTGTTCCCAGACACTTGCTTTCCTGAGGGCCCCTCGGATGCAGGCAAGGAGTGAGCTATAGAAATTATGTTGTCTGGCCTCAGCCGGTTCTTAGCTACCTTTCCTATGGGCATCATCCCTTTTTCCTGCTGTGAAACTAGATCATAGAATAGTTTGGGTTGGAAGGGACCTTTAAAGGTCATCCAGTCCAACCCCCCTCCACTGAGCAGGGACATCTTCAACTAGCTCAGGTTGCTCAGAGCCCCATCCAGCCTGGCCTTGAACGTTTCCAGGGATGGGGCACCCACCACCTCTCTGGGCAGCCCATTCCAGTGTTTCACCACCCACATTGTAAACAACTTCTTCCTTATATCTAGTCTGAGCCTGTGCTCTTTTTAGTTTAAAATCGTTACCCCTTGTCCTATCGCAATATTGCATCTTTCTTTAATCACCCTTCAAGTTTTAAAAGGCTGCAAGAATGTCTACCCGGAGCTTCTTTTCTCCAGGCTGAACAACCCCAACTCTCTCAGCCTTTCCTCATGTGAGAGGTATTCCATCACTCTGATCATTTGGTGGCCCTACTCTGGACCTTCTCTAACAAGTCCGTGTCTTTCCTGTACTGTGGACTCTAGAGCTGGACACATTACTTCAGAAGGGGTCTCACCAGAGTACCTCGACCCTGATGGGAAGGAGAGCTCCTAAGCCCCAAAGGGAAGGGGCACCCAGGAGTTTTGCAGTCAGTGTGTGGGTACGGAGTGACTGCTGTGGATGGGAGGAAGGCTGTGCAGCCTGCTGTGGTAGAGGGAGGGGTTGGCCACCAGTGGTTTGAAACATAGTAGGAAAGGTAAATAATATGTTCAGCTCATGAAGGGTGATGCGGCAATGCAACAGGATCTTGGAGGCTGTGAAATCTGTCTTTTGAAGGTTTTAAATACTTGACTGGGTAGGTCTATGAGCAACCTAGGCTAGCTTTGGAAACAGCCCTGCTTGGGCTTGGACAGGATACCTTCATGGGTCCCTTCCAGCTTAAATTTTTCATTGCTTCCTTAATTGTAAGAACAGCCTTACTTTTGTTACATGGTTGTGCAGTACCAAACATGTGGGACCCGAGTCTTTGCTTGGATAGTACAGCAGTAGGAACCACAATGTTGTCAGAGTTGGAAACTGTGCAATGTGCAGTATCAAATGGGTGGGGAATGGCAGCTTAGTCAGCGTGAACCACCTCTTCCAGCTCAGAAACAGAGGTAATGACAGATTTAGTACTCATTAAGTTTCAGTACAACTCAGAGGAAGCCTTGCCCAGTGTGAAGGTATCCACTGAGAGTTTATAAAGTCAACATTCAAGGTCTTGGTTTGTGTTGAGCCCATGTTCTTCATCTCTTGGTTCCCCCATCAGAACAGTGGGAATAACAGTTCTTCCCTCTCTCCCAGGGCTATTGATAGTGTCAATGTATGAAAGGTCACAAGGTGCCCAGAAATTTTAACAGTGCAAAATACTTAATTCATATGGATCGATGTCCCCTTGAATTTTCCTCTTCTTCCAAGGCTTTTTGAAATGTCTGTGATTTATTCTTCTTTGAACACAGTGAATGCACTGTCTGCCAGGCAGTGCGGATGTTCTTGTTTATAATATCCTTTACTCAAATTCCTGAGAACATGTTCCAGAAACATATATGATTTGCCAGGTGAGGGTCTATAAAGATGGGATGGGTGAGCAAATACAGATGGAAGAACAACGCTCCTATCTCCCTGAAGAGTCTTTGAGAAAACCTTGCAAGTAAAAAAAAAAAAAAAAAAAGTTTATTTTTCCCATTATTGTGTCTGTAATTCCAAGTTTCAGGCCAAAAACAAAATGATGAGTGACATGGCCCATTGTCATCAGAATATATCATTATGATCTTGTGCTATTTCTAATTGGTCCAGAAGCAGGAAATTCCAGAAATCTCCCAAGCACAAGCCCTCTCCTCTGGGATTCTCAGTCTGTGCTGGCATCCTTGTTGGGTTTGGATCAGTTTCCGTTTAAAAAATGATTACACTTCTAGCTGTTGTTCTACCAAAGAGTCTTCCTACTGTAAACCACTGCACAGCTGTCCTGCTAACTAGCCCAGCTGGGATCTGCAGCAGTGAGAGGAGATGAAGTCATCCAGCCTGGGGTGTGGGGCTGGGATGTTACAGAGCTAGACTCTGTTCTGTGCCTGTCTGCTCAGATGTGGGTCCGTTTGCTCCATCCCCGTGTGCTTTCAGAGGCATCTTAGCTTGTGGCAAAACCAAGCAGGTTCTAGATGGAAGGTGACTGCAAAATGCTGCTGTTCCTTGATTGCTGTTTTGAGAGATGGAGGTAACAGCTCTCTGAATGACTCAGATTTGTGAATAGTTTCGATGAACTAGGCACTGTATTTTTCAGCAAACAGACTTTACCGAAAGTTTTTGCCTCTCTGGTCCTCGGTGCCATGAGGAAGGAGCTGTGCAGGACTGGTTACAGCTGCTGTGGGATGGAGGGAGTAATGCAGCTCTCCAGGGCAGCTGAGGATGAATAACGGGCCAGGGCAGAAAGGGCCTGGGACAGAAGGTCCATTGCCCCTCTCAACCTGTTGCTGGCAAAGCTCTTTAGCCATGTCCTCTCTGTGTGAGTATACAGAAAAGCAGTAAGGAAAAATAATCAGTTTGTGAGCAGCAGAATGCTCCCTTCCAGCAGAGCCAGGTCTTGGGATCGGGTTCTTTGGTGCCTACTGTGGGAAGTATTTCCCATAGCTGGGAGTACTCAAAATGTTTGTCCTTCATTGAGATCCCTTGGTACCTGATAAAGATTGGGTTTATGCTATATACCCTGTCTTGTGATCTTTCATCATGTCTCTTCATGCATGCGATGCTTTTGAAAGTTCTGTGCTGCTATTAGATCTGGGTGAAACAGGCCACTGGGCTCAGAAGTCATTGGGTTGGGTGGCAGAGACAGGCCTGTGATCTTGCAGCAAGGTTGTAAGATTTGCATTAGTGAGATTTGTTTTTAGCACAGGCTGAAAACAGAGCAAGGAAACCCCTGAAGTAATGCCACTCCCTGCACTGACATCCTCATTTTAGTGACTGTGAATTTACTTACTAGTCTTCAAAGGTGTTTTCAAGTGTTAACAGTTATTGCAAGTAAGAGTGATCATAGTATTGAGATTTGTGCACACTTTCTGTCCATGATCTGTGACAGCATCCCCTTAAAGTATAAGCATGCTTTCCTTAATAGCCTTTTCCAGGGGCCTCTTTGCAGAAGCAACAGAAGGTTCAGAGAAAACAAATAACACAACAGTAATTTCCAGTGATTTTTAGCAGTGATGGTACAGTTTTTTTGATATACAGTAGCTTCCTTCCCCTTATCAAAAGGTTTGCCCCCTCTGAACATCACTGCCTGCCCTGATCATTGCACCCTGAAAATCACTTTCCTGTTTAAGGAGAACTGATTGAATTAAACCACATGTATATAAAAGCAGAGGCTGGAGATTTAAAGGCTATTGCAGAATACTGAAGGTAAGGTAGCACATGCAGGGTTCTTTCCAGGTGGGACAAATTTCATGTAGCTTCTGGATCTATTGATATGTTAGTCTGATCAGGAAAGTTTAATAGCCTCATCACCATCATATCTGAGCCTGGAAGTTTCTGGCAGAGGAGCTTGAGTTAAGCCCTCAAACCCCTGGGATACAAGCGTCTACCTGTTTTACTACCTCTCTTAATACCCCACCTGTCCACAAGTTTTGAGCCAGTGCTGGTTTTCCCAGATTCCTCTGATGTACTGATGAACAAAAATCACGCTTGGGTTAAATCCATTGCTGCTGTCCAGCTGCCAGCTGCTGGAGATGTTCCTGTCTTGCCAGGCAGCTCGAGTGCCAAGAAAGCCAGTAGTGAGTTTTCAGAGACCTACGTTCAGGAAAGGATTAATCTGGGTTTGCCAGGATGTGGCTTTATTGGCGTAGGGTCACAGACACACGAGTTGTATGTGTACCACTGGCAGTGTGGGTAGGATCCATGAGTAGGAGGCTGAATGTATGGGCTGCAAGAATGGGGATATCCATTCTTATAGTCCCTGAATCGGGAGGAATCTCTCATTACAGTGATAGTGGAATAAGTCTTGGATTTTTTTCTTTTTGTAGAGGTCTTGTGTTGCTAGGGCATTGATGAAGACCTGTCTGTAAGATGCTGAGTGCATATCTAAATAGAGCTGGAAATTAAGTGGTAATGAACAGATCCATCCAACTGGTCAAAAAGAGAGGTTTCAATGTCTTTGGGTAGTCATTAAAAGTGAATGTCATCTCTTGCAATGTCATTAGCCTATATGATGAAAATGGGATTTTATTTTTTTCTTCTAGCAGGCTTCTGGGAATGATTATTCAATGGGGAAAAATATATAATTCCCTGATAATCTAGAGCTGTTGGAGCTTTCAGTGAAATCTCTGAAGTATTGGCACAATGATGAATGGCCTCTTCTGGAATACAGAAATGTGTAAGACATGAAATAAATCCTTCATGCATTGCAGGGCTTTGTCGTAGTGCTGCTTATCTTAAGGGTATTATGCAAATCTGGTGCCTATTTAAATCTTGACACTCTCATCTGGAGCAGGTGTATTAGAAACTTACTTTTCTCTGAGAAGGTTAATTTGTCAAATATTGACTGCTGGTTTCATCTCAAATGACTCATCATTCCCATGAGCTACAGTCCAGTTTCTGGCCCAGCTTTCTTCCAGCTCTTCTGTAGGACCCTAGGAGGTCTGATTGTGAATGCTTCTAGGTGGGTGGACATGCAGCTTTCAGTACCTGAAAGCTGCTAAAGATTAACTTTTCCAAGGACCGAAAATGCAGTAGGAAATCGCCATTGATAACAAACATAGTGTGTGTGTGCTGGGAGCCACAGAATTCCTAGCAATGGGATAAGCCCAAAGGATGCTGATTGGGTTGCAGCAGGGAAATAAAGACTTTGGGTAAATGTACTGCCTAACGGTTAAGTGTCTTGGACGATGACCTGTTGTTAATAATCTAAGATGCATTTGTGGGGTGTTATCATGATAGTGTTGGAGTCCCTTCACCTTGATATTCTGTACTGGATACCCTGGGCTCTTTAGGTGTTCTTGTAGTTGCCTTCAGGTAAATTTCTCACTGTCAGAAGGCAATGTCCATGACTGCATCTCTGTCTTTCACTAGTGACATCAGTTGTCTTGGCTAGGGCTGATCCTCCTAATTATCTGTGGCCATTCAAGCAGCCATAAGAATACTTTCTTACTTGTATGCCTTGTTTGGGAGTCGGCTGTTTTTTCTTCTTGTCCTCTGAAAGGACAAGAGTACTTCTGCATGAACAGAAGGATTGTTTCCTCCCTTCTGTCTTTAAAAATTTTGTTAGCCACTGAGGAAGTAGAAATGATATTGTGCGACTTGTACAAGCAGTCTCACACATGGGTAATGAAGAGCAAACACGCTGGAGTGAACGGTGCATTGGATAAAAGGATTCATTCTGCTCTGGGGTGAGCAGCTTTGTGTAATGTAGTCATGGATTGGCTCACAGAAACTCATGGACTAAGTCACAGAAAATTAAGATTGAAGCCACAATGACTGCTACTTGAAGTTAATTGTTTGACTGACCTAGGGGATAAAGTGAGAAATGGTGCTGGTTCCATTGGTGCTCGTGAAGAGAAGGAGGAAAGTTAGTTTCATCCAGCCACTGCTCTCATAATATGTTCTGTCAGATGTTTTAAATGGTTATATAGGGCTGGCTGTGAACTGTCCATTAAAACTGCTTCTCATTAGAAGGTTGGTTGAGTTGCACTAAAATTTTGCTGAGACATGTTAGTTTGCTATTGCAGAAGCTCATTTTTTTTTTTTCTTTGTGGAAAGGATCAACATACATATTTTTGGCAAGAGTTCTTTTTCAACAGGAAAGGTTAGAGTTTTCCAGACGCATTTCACTTCCATCAGTGTTTTCCCAGGAATCTATTCTCCCCATCCTTAGTCTAGATCTTTTCACTTGGATAGATGCGAAAATGATGCTCGTTCCTGGCTCAGGCCCATCCTGTTTTGGGGTGGCTATCCCCTGGCCCCCAACTAGAGAAGCAATTTCCTATGCAGATGCAATTACGGCCTTCATGGTGTAGCAAGGCTCAGTGTAGCACTCCTGGGGGCGAGTTCCCAGCTGTTGTTTTGAAGGACAGAGCACTGTGAGAACTCAGCCCCTCTTTTCATTTTGCATTTTCCCTGGAAAGAAATGCATTCGGGCAGCAGCTGCTGACCTCATGGACATTCAGTAGTTGCTGTTCATCGATGGCAACGACACAACCTTCCCTACTCAACACATTAAAGCCTCGAGGAAATAATGAATTCCCCCTCCCCCCCCCCCATTTTGGTAATGTTTCAGTAGTGATGGGGAGTGGTGTTGGGACACGGTGTATGCTGATGTAACCCATCCTGGTTACCAGTGTGGTGCATGTACCCATTGCAGGTCTGGTGGTTGGGTCTTTGACAGGCTCTCCCTCATGTGCTGGAGGACACACACACACACTGCTGCGTGATTTAGCCTAGCCTTGGCCTGGCCCTTGGGACTTTGTCCTGGCTGCTCATGCTTCAAACTGCGTGTTCAAATGACAATGTAAGATTTCTGCCTTGAGAGTCAGCAGAGATCTTTGTAAGCCAGAAAAATGAGCCCTGAGTTGCCAAGATGACCCGATGTAACCTACAGCCCAGGAGTTCAGCTCTCTCGGACCCAAGGCCTGGTTTGGTGCAGCACAGCTGTGTGACCTTGGCTCAGTTTTGGTGAGAAAATTATTTCTGAGCTGTGAGAAAGTCCGTCAGCTAAAAGCATGCAAGGTAGGAAGAGGGAAAAGAGTGTAATTGTTGAGATAATGATTTGAGGATTCAAGAGGGAAACTGTTGGCATGAAAAGCTATAAAACTGTAAGGAAAAATGTAGAAAAATGGAAGACAGCAACTACAAAGATTGAGAATCAGCCTATTTGAAGAGGGCTAACTCATCCCCACCTGAGTGATGACTGCTTGGCCAGCAGAAACTCACTGGGTGTGCTAATACTTAACATAGTAGCATGTAACTCTTAAGAAATCTACTGGGACTATTTAACCAATAAATAATTATTCTGTACCTATAAATTGTGTGTATCCCACCCGCAGAGTTCTTTGCATACGGTGGAAGGTGTCTGAACAGAAGTGGCTCTCGGAGAGTTACACCAGCCATATATTAATGGTGTACATGTTGGAGAGTATCGTTTGCCATAATTTCTTCTGGATGTTAAGGATCTCATGAGGCTCTGAGAATACACTTAATGAAGGGATTTCTGATAACTTCCAAAATACATGTCCTTGTTTTCAGCCTACCATTTTTGGTTACTGAGGCACAGCTATGGATCAAGTGGCTCCTTTGTGAGGTAACTAGCAGGAACATCTTGGTGTGGGAAATATGCCTGGAATTTGCAGCTCTTCTTAAATTAAGGCCATGACAGTGTCTTTGCTGAATATAACCTAAACTAGTGGTCCATTCCATAAAAATGCCCAGGGTGTTGCAGACCATTTAGAAATATAACGGACACTCCAATGGGTCAGGATGGAAATAGTTTGTAACTAAGGACTGTACAGAGAATATCTCCACACACCAACTTCAGTCAAATACCAGTCAAATTTTATTGTAGGGGGAGAATGTGTCTCAAAAATAGAAGGTAACCATAAGGTATTGTTAGAATAATATCCAGGATACGTCATTGATCAGGCAGATGCCAGCAGGTTAGCTGTTAACTAAAAAGGAATTGTTTTTTAACCCCGGTAACTGATCCCCAGTTCTACATTACTAGCTCTGGTTAGGCTACCAACCATCTCCTGGCTTTTCTTCTTTTGATACCTTAGAGGATAGATGGGTGGAGGAAAAGTGGAAATCCCAAACATGGCAACATTACATGGCTGATATGTTTTTGGTCTGCAGCCTGTGGAGATTTTTTTTCTTCTCTGCTTAAATCAGGATTTATATATTGAAGACCCTCAGACCCGCGGTGACCCCAGCTGTTACCAGCAACTGAGCTGCATGAATGAGGGCCTTCCCATGCCAGATCCATTGCCTCAGGCTATAAGTGCAGCTGAGTCAACAAATGAAAACAGAAAGAAAATTGATTACGAAGATCTTTTGAGAAAAAAAATAAACAAAATGATGCAGGCAGCAAGGTGTACTCCATCCCAGGTGTGTATTATTTTTCTGAACTGCTGGGTCCTTATGAGCCGATGTGTGAGATCCTGCATCCTCTGAGCACAAGCCTGCTGCAGCAGATGACTTGGGTGAGGGTGAATAAGCCCATGTGGTTACCATTGCTCCACTTCATCAAAAATCCTTCTTACAAGGGGAAGTGAGCTCAGCAAGCCGGGAAAGTGTCATACCAGGGGCTGGAGGAACGGCTGGAGGGCAGTAGGAGAGACTTTACACAAACCAGCTGGCATATGGGTGTGTTTGGTTACATCATACTGAAAGATAGACAAATCCTGCAAGGTCTGGGTGCGTTCCAGACAATCCCAAGACCTTCTTGCCTCCAGTCTCCTAATAAAGACTTTGCTGCATGAGAACTGCTATTCTTCCTTCTCTGCCCTTCCCTATGAATCACTCTTTTGTAGTCTTATGTGGCTTTTATAGTTAACGTGAACCAATTGGCTCATAGAGGAAGGGGAAAGGATTTGCCTCCTGTCCACTTCCATCAAAGGTGGAGGTGTAGAGGCTGATTCAGGTGCAAGGGAAGTCAATGGGAGACTTTCTGTTCATGTCAATGGATTTGAATTGCAAAGTGCTTGAGGACTGTATGGAGAACACCTACTGTAATCTGACCACCCCAAAATAACTTCAGTTAACTTCCGAGCAGTGGTAAATTGGCGTTGAGTTCAAGAAAGTTATGATTTGTACCAGTGAGGTATTTAGCAACATTTTTTTTGTTTGGAACAGATAGATATGCTGGGTTATAATTGGCAGCAGCTGGACTTTTTTCTCCCCAAGTAATGTTATCCATTTTCTGGAGAGAGGGGAGAAGTGCTAAAATTTGGTATGGAGAGTATATTTGGAGTTTTTGTTTCTTGATCATGGAATGCTTTTTCTGGTTTTACCTGTCACTAAACTTCTCACTGTAATCAAATCTTTCTTGAAACCATTATGCAACATATTGGTCAGATCAGACCAGTCAAATATATATATATATATAAAAAAATCACATAAGTAATATCAAATATTGTCTTGATTCCTGCTGAGTCTGTAGCTTGAAGAACTTCTTGCATTAATCAGTTCTGTAGTTTAATTGCATGCTTCTTTGGATTTCAGTTTCTCAACTTCTGATGTCCTGAGATATTGCCTGTAAGAAGTGATGGGATCGATACATTACTTTTCCTTTTGACTGAAGACATTCTTCTTTGAATGACTGCTTCATCTAGTTTTTACCCTTGTCCTTCCTCCATATTGTTAGTCCGCTTGTGGTTCTGTCTGTGGCCCTCAGTTGTGTGATGCCAAGTTGGGCTTTGGTGACTGACAAAAATATTGAGAAATGAAATTTGGTGCTTTTCTTTGGGCCTAGACTGTTAGTGCCTCACTTGCTTGGTGATTAAAATCAGTTGAAGCTGTGAAACTAATCTCTAAGATAGAATATTGAAGAGGCAACAGGCAGCACAGCGAAATAATGTTACAAAAGCCTTGTGTGAATAGCACTGCTTGCCTCTGGCATTCTGCAGTTAAGATATTACACTTATTGAACTTGCATCTCCAGTTGATATTTGAAGGAAAATTTACCATGAGGCCTTGTCTCCTTGGGATTTTTAAGAAAGACTAGAAAACAGGGCTTTTTAGATGTTATTTAAGCTTATTGAAAAACCCTAAGGCTTTACTGATATGCTAAAAGCTAAGAGGTCAGCTGCATATCCAGAATTTATTTACCCAAGAGGTCTGGGTGATTTCATAGATCATAAAAACACAACTTCAAAAGTCATATTTTATTTCACAGTGGTGGTCTCTGCCATAAAGTAAGGTCAGGTCAGGAATCTATTCCTGGGAGAGAGACAGCAGTCCTGGAAGGTCTGCTTTCAGATCGGCAGAAGAATGCCCTGACATGCCCTGAACCTTCCTCGCAAGGACGTAGAAAGAGCGATGTCAGTGTACAAGGCTGCCTTGTACTCTGCTCCCCATGGGACAGAGGATATCTGCTGCTCCTGTCTCTCGTAACACATAAATGCATCTTCAACATCTTCCATTCATCTAGGCTGCAGGTACCTGGGGCTGTTGACAGGAGTGATGGGAAGGTAGCACAGATACTTGTCAGTGTTGGAAAGCTTCAGAGGTGAGATGTCTGTTTTCTTTAAAAATGAGCTGTAATACTCATAATTATGGCCAGGGTGGTCACTCTGATACTCTGCAGATAGGTTCTTCAATGCCTCTCTGGTCTCTTCCAGCCCCAAACTGTCCCTTGTTCTATTATCATCCACTACACAAAAAAGTATGGCCCAGACTTGCTAGCTAGAAATGTTGCTGGAGGCACTTTCTTGGCTGTGGATAAAGGGTAACCACAATGATCAGAAATATGCTTATCACAAGAGAGCTGACAGATGTGGCTAATAGGATGCCTGAATTAACGTCATTGGGGTGATGAGATGTGAATGATACCAGAACTTGGCCCAGGGCTAACCGTAGTGCAGCACAGGAAGCCAGAACAGCCAAATGGAGAGTGCATCAGAGAAGGACCTTTGGGCATACTGAAGCTCAGACTGATGCCAGGTTTTGATACAGGAAGAAAGTTCATTCAGTGCATGATCAAAGGTCCAATTGCTGCAGCTTCAGGAGAGCCCACTGTCCAGTTTCAGGGCTGGCCTACAAAGACTTTCCTTTCCATTGTGGAACTGCCTCTTCAAACCAGACACTTTTACTAATTTATAAGGGATAGAATAAACTGAAACAGACAGAAGAATCTCAGTCTCCTGTTCTACTAGTTATACAGTTAGATCACAATCTACAGGAAAAGAATGTCCTTCGTAATCCTTGGAGATCATACCTACCTCGTTCTCCATTCTGTATCAGTACTGTCAAAGACTGTCTAATTTAAACACAAGCTTATAAATTTATCAACAGACACACAGTGGCAGCATAGCCTTGTTATAGAAGTCTTGATCCTAAAAATACCATGGCAAGGGCTTTTCGGGGTCCATTCTTATTCCCTGCTAGACTGGCCGGGTCTCCTCTGCACAGGCTGGCTACGGCAGGGGTGAATATGGACTTAAAGGAGTGATTGTTCTAATCTGCTCTAAGCAGAGGAGGTGGAAGGTGATGGCTAATTAACTTAGCACTCAGCATGGCTGCTGTGCTGTGAAAATAACAACAACTGTCATGAATCCCTACAGAATTGGCTTTAGTCAGGAAATGAAGAGAGATTGATTGAGATAAATGAGAAGGAAAATCACACTAAAGAAAATGCTTGTTGCTGTATAGAGCTCTCGGCTCGCTCCTGTTTTCTGACGTCTTGCTCAGCAGTGACTCCTTAAAGCCAGTGCTGAAGACTGGCCGTCTGGCTGTCCTTCACCACCATTTGGTGTTGATGTCTTGGACAGAACTTGGTGCAATAAGAACTCACACAGCGCTGGTGGTTATAGATCTGTTATGCCAGTCTTTGCCTTGAAGTTTAAAATGTTGTAGAAGTCTTAGTATTTGGGAAATGATCTGCTCCATAATTGGTTAACAAGAAGAAAAAGGTAATGGTGCAAGGGATTGTTTCTTGTTGATGGTTCTGGCTCTAAGTCCCATCTAAACAGAGTGGGAACATACCTTACTCTGTGATGCTGCCAGTAGGGAGGCAGTGGGAAATCACAGCACTCACTGGTTGTGGGTCCCTTCCTGAGTGGCTCCAGGCAGGGTAACACACTGCATTGAATTTGGTTTCTACTGAACCTTTTTTCCTCTCTTATAAAATACTGTTTGAGAGCAAAACTGCCTGTGTGAGAGCAATTTTGGACAATCTTCTTAGTTTGCAAGTAACACATTACAATTAGGGGAAAAGAAGCTAAGAATGGCCACGTTGGGCCAGGTGATGGCCACAGCTTGCTTGATACCAGACTCCAGCAGTGGCCCTAAGTGCAGGCGTCAGGAAGAACAATAACAGGGCAGGCATACATGATAACTTTTCACAGAACTCAAAATTTTCAAGAATTTTCTACTCAGTTGTTGTCCGGTGATAAATGTGGATTTTATGTATTCAGTAGAAGTTGGTGGACTTTTCTTCCATGTACTTGTCTCATTTTCTCTGGAACCAAGGTAAACCTTTAACATCCACAACTGCCTTTGGCAGTGAAAGCTAATATATTCAGGATAGAGAGTCATCTGCTTAACTGGATTGGAGCCTGGCTCCTAACAGCATCATCTGGTGGTCTGAATTCTTGCACTGGAATAGGGAGTGAATGGTATCTGTCTCTCCATGGCACTTGTGATTTCACAGATTTTTTTTTTTTTTTTGGCCTCTCCTTTTAAGAGTCAACTCTTTTCCTAGGCTGGAAAGTTTTAGCTTGCTTGACCCTTATGCCTGGGAGCTGTAGTTACCTCTGACCAGCCTGGTTGCCTTTTGCAATGCCACAATATCCATTTTGAGTTGGGGGAATGACGACTGTATGTGGTGATCAGGCTGCAGGTGAAGCACAGTTTTTATACAGTGCCATAATGGTATTCTCTGGCTTGTTCTTTTCTCCTAATAATTTCTAATGATGGACTTTTAATTACTGCTGAGCAATGAGCTGATGTTTCCTAGATCCATCTGCAAACCAAGTGACTGTGGCAATACCCCAAGGTATTGCTCCCGTGTGGTTATGGTCAGCTTAGAGCCCATCATTTTATATAGGAAGTTTTAGATTGTATTTTTTCCTGGGTGAGTCCCTTTCCATTTATCTGCATTGAATTTCATCTGCCACTTTATTACCTGTCACTGTATCATAAAATTGTTTTGTAGTTCATCACAATGCTCTCAAAATTAGTATTGTCAGCAAACTTTCCCACCTCACTGCTCATGCCCTTTTCCAGGTCACTTACGAACATGCATTTTTAATGGAACAGATCTCTCCAGGGCTCCCATGCCGACCTTGCTCCTTTGCAAGATCTGACCATTCCCAGTTTCCTAGCTTTTAACCAGGGTTTATCCTTGCATAGACTTTACCTCTTCTCCTGTGTCTGCTTAGTTTCCTAAATAGCCTGAGTCAACATCTTCTGAAATAGATGGTAAAAAAAGTCCACTTTTGGCTGAAAGTTACATCTTGCCTAAAAACAAACCACATAAAGATAAAACCAAAACAAAACTTTCTTCCGTTTTTTTATTCATCTAGTGAAGCTTTCCCTTTCCTTCCTGTCTTTTCAGCACCTGAACATTTTTGAGAACAACTTTTCATCTGATTTTGTGTGGGAATCTCAAACTCTTCTGGGAAGGGAAAATTGTTTCCTGACTGCTTTTCTAGTGGTAAATAAATATGCTTAAATTGAGCTGTGTTTCCTCTCCCCTTTCACTGCTCATTTGATTAAGTAATGCTAATATTTGATATGGTCACACCGGATAAAACTGATTTTTTTTTTTTTTTTTTTTATATAACTGCACGTTCAGAACTGTGTTGGTATAATGATAGTAGTGTAAGCACTTACACTGGTACAGTTTATTTTCCCCATAAGAGAGTAGCTCCACTGATTATAAAATACCTAAAAATAAACATTTATAACTATTCACATCACGAGGTTTATCAGCCTGCAATTAGGTTAATGTAGTACCTCTTCCTAATGGAAGACAAGATTAAAGTCCATTTTGAGCTTGCATGTAGTTTGGAGAGTACCTCGTACCATGCTGCAGATGATGTAGAAATGCCCCCACACCTCATTTACTACAATCCTCCAGTCCTGTCTGCCCTCTAAAGCCTCTGGGCCTGAAAACTACATGGGGTGTGTGCATATTTTCTTCAAAATTTTCCAAAAAATGTTCTCCAGAGCTCTGCTGAAGTGTCAATGCCAAGTTTTGGCAAGAAGGGAAAACTTTTATTGCCATTATAAACCTTGAAAATATGTTTTTTATAAACCAAGTGCCAGCGTAACCTTCAATACAGCTGTGGTAACAAGCCTACCTGATTTCCAGAGCACGTCTAAATGAGAAACTCCTAAACAGTGCAAAGAAAACAACTGAGAATTTACAGTGTAAAACCAGCCTGGTAATTGTATTAACAGTCCCTTCTAAGCAGAATCAGGCTCCCAGCTGTAGCTGAAACCCATAAAAAGCACGCCATTAATTTTATGAAGAGAAGTAGCCATTTTAGTCCTCTGGAAGCTCTGCAGTCTGTAAAGATAAGGTGATGGACTTTTCTCACAGCTGCAAGGGCTACATCTGGAAACCAGGTCTGTACTGCGCCGGGGATCTGCAGGAAGCCCAGCACAACCCTGTCGTGCCAGAGGATGGTCACCGTGGTGGGATCCCTCGGGTGGTGATGTGCCCAGGGTCGCCTGCACCGTGCCGTGCCTGGCGTGTTGGCCATTGGCATCGTGCTCCCAAAAGGAACATTTTGCTTCCAAAAGAGGGACAACCCCTTGCTATCTTGAGTAACAATAGAAAGACCCAGGATGAAAAAAAAAAAAAATCAAAAAAATCCACTGAATATGATTTCATAATTACCTGCTCTTGGTTTTTGTCTTTCCTAGCTGGCTGTCTAGATTTCATAAACACTACTAATTTGCTGTTAAATTTGCCATTTATATGATCCTAGATGATTTGTTAGGCCTTATTGAACAGCAAAGATTTTTTTTCTTTTTTTCTTGGAGATGGCTTTTCACACCATCAAGGCCACTTTCTCAACTTATTGACAGCTTTATGAGCACTGTTGGAAAAGCACCAGCTTCCTTCGTTTCACGGCACTCCGGCTTCGTCGAGTGAAAAAGCAGTGTCTTAATTAGGGCCTGAGAGCCTTTGCTTTGCTTCAGCATTCCCCAGATACAAAGCAACACACTGGCCTTTCTGTTGTTAATCACTTTTCCAGACTTCAGCCCACTAAAATTAGGTGGGCTTTTTGGTCAGTTGTTTACCTGGCTCAGGGCCATCTGAAGAACCTCTTTGGGCTGACACATCTGCATTTGGCATGTGTCTGTGTTCTGACTATGCTCACCAAGTGACCAGGGGTGCAAAAAATAAAATTCAAAAAAGATAAAACCAATCTTGCCCTTTTTATAAAAAGTCCTATTTTCAAGCTAATTCCTGCATGCACAAAGAAGGAAAACTCTTTGTTGGTTTTGTTTCTTGCCCAGGTTTATAGTTGTGTCTTTGTTATGACATTGTACTGGAGTAGCTCACATTTGCACCAGTTCCTCTGGCTCCCTTTCAAATCTGTTTATGAGAGTTTTAAAGTTTTATATTTGTGGTTACATTTAAACTCCTCATCATCATTATAGTCCTATGAAACCAATTTCTTCCTCTTTTAAAGGGATAGTTGCAGCTTTATTTTGCTCAAGTATTGCAGCGATGCCATAGGGTCAGTGGCAGCTCTGTGTGGTGGAGTTGGGTGTATTATTTTGCTGTAGCAATTGCTCTGTGCATGAAGCTGCCTGGGTTGGAGGAGCTGAGGCCAGTAAAGGTACTGGTGTCTCCTTTGGTCGTTGAGAGTCCCTGTGTGGGCGCCTGAGGCAGAGGAGCAAACAGTTGCTGATTCAGAAGACAGAGCCAGAATCGATATGATTTTCTTAAGAAAGTGTCTATGTCCTAAACCAGAGGGGTATTTATATGACTGGGGACTTGACCTCAGGCTGCAGCTGTGCTGGCTGTAGGGGTTCTTTTTTCCAGCTGTTTGTCCATTCTCTCCCCCAAGTCCGTGAGGAAAGCTGCTCCAGTAATAGCTCCCTAACCTGTACCAGTCCAAGCACCTTACCAGGAAAGACTTGCTGTTTATACTGGTTGTCCTGTTGAAATCAGGGAGGAGAGAGTGGCTGATGAGCAGCTGGAGGTGGTGTCCTGTGAGGATGAAAGGCTGCAGTAGGAGGAGGGTGAGAGATGGATGCAATCTTCATGAACCAGGCTGATCATGTCCTTCTACTGCTGTTCCATGAAGGGACCAGTCGCACTGCATTGCTTGTCCTAGAAGGCTTTGTGGGAAGACAGGAATTGCACCACTGGATCCATACCCGTGTCTTAGTGCAGTTGCGTGCTTCAGAGAGAGGTGTAAAGGGAAGAGTTGGGGTGGGAGATGCCCTTTGTGCAGAAGCATTGCATTAAGCCTAGAAAAACGTGATTTTTAGATCCTTTCCAAAACTGTTTTTTTGAAAATATTTATCGCTGTAAATATTATCTGGTTCACCTGGAGCCTAGAAAAGACCTACCACAGTGATGGGCAGAGGATGAGCATCTGCAGAGCTCATCTTGCCCTGAGGCCACAGAGCAGCAATCAGGTGGTAGCAGGTTCTGAGTACATGCTGGAGCTGGGCCACCCCTGTCCAACTCATCATATCGGTGATTTGAATTCCTAACCACATAATCATCTTTCTCCATGTAACCCAGAAAAGAGCTGGTCAGGAATGTCTGGGAAATGTAAGCCTCGAGAAATCCAGTATTTCAAATAGCCCTTAATGAGAAAGGGATCATTTTAAGGGCTAATTTGACTTTTATAATGTTACAGAATTAAATACTCCCAGCTCCAGCAATGTTGTTTTTTTTTTTTTTTTTTCCCATACCAATGCTGTGTTGATTTGGAATTATCAGTAATCTGCAGTAAAACAAAAGCCGGGTTAACATGTCTCCTTATTTGAAAAAATAAAGGTAAAAGAAGAAACAAACTGTTTTGGTTTCAGTTGAAAAAAAAAAAAATTTACATCCGCTCAATTCAGCTATTTTGTCTCGTGTAGAGATTTTGTTTTTCTGGTGTCTTCTCCAGTATTAAGATGGGAGGGAGAAAATACTTTGTATTGGAGTGTCAGAAGCTGAGAAATGTCCTGCCCAGCTGTCATCTTTTTCCTTTGATTCCTGTACCCCATTACTCTGCAAGAGAAGGGATGCTTCTTCCTGAGCTGTGCTAATTGTCAGTAAGAAGAGTAGAGGCAAACTGGGATAAAGGGGAGAGATTGTAGGGCAAGAAGAGAAATGAGAGAGGACTGGTTTGTTTTGAGATTTGCACTGGATCTTTGAAATTAATTATAGATATTGGGCCATAAAATCTTCAAACTCTCCATTTCCCTGAAGTTAACTCACCACTTTCCTCCTATTTCTAGTGAATGGTGACAAAGGAGTTGGTTTATTTCCACGAGGGCAAGTTGTGAGTGCAACGTGATCACAGGAGCTCAGGTCTCTGCAATCCAGCCTGTGCTCTGCATGCACCAGCATGAGAATGATACGTTTCAGTAATGCCAGCAAGTGTTTAATGGCATTAAAAGTGTTTGTTTAGGGATTAGAGCAAAAATCCCCTCATCTTCCAATAGGGGGGGAAAAGAGCTTGGACTTTTTTTTTTTTTTTTTTTTTTTTTTTTTCCTCTAGAGGCTGCTTTGTGCCTGCTAGGCTGGAGTAAAATGAAAAAGCCACAGTTACTGGCAGCTGAACTCCAACCTCTCCAGGGAAAACCACCCTGCTGCGTTACCCTTGTTCGAAATCAGGAGTGCAGTAAGCTGTGCTGGGATATCTCTGCCCCAATCCTCCCGGTGCTGGCAGTCACCCTCCTTCCTCCACTGCTCTGATTTCTCTTTTCTCAGCCTCTGGCTACTTGTTGTTTTCTTTGTTGCTAAACAAATTCCCACCACTGCTTTTCTTTTGGCTTTTCACATTGCTTAGCTGGGCTGGGGATGATGTGGAAACTCCCTCGTGGACCATTCCCTCCAGGAGCGGGTCTGTTCAGAGAGCTGCTTCCCATATGGGCGTTAGCTGGAGGGGAATTATGTTCACCACAAATAATTTAGAGGGAGCAGCTTTGCTGAAAATCCCAGCTTGGACTAAGGATCAAAAGAAATCTTTGCTCCCAAATGTAGCTGAAAAATACCTGTCTGAAACTCAGCGCTCTGCTCTTCGCCTCCCTTAAAGCAGGAAGCAAATACGGGAAGTCATTCCTTACTTTGATAGCAACAGAGAAAGATCAACTTATCAGATGGAGCCCATGACTTTGCCAGGAAAATTAGACTTTTCTTTTTCTCTTCCCAAAGAAGTCAGTGTTGTCCAGAGAAGAGACGATTCTTGAGTGGGAGATGTGATGTAAAATCCTCCCCTCTTGTCCCTCTGCATTTTCACTGTGGGAGTGATGGAGGGTGCAGATTTTAGCCAGTGCTTTTCGGAGAGGACATGTGGCACTGGTCTCTAGCTGGCCTGCGTCACTCCAGCAGCACTGAGATGGCTCTGGGAGTAACGGGCTGCCCAAGAAACATCTTGTTTCCGTAGGAAAAATATTAGCAGAACTTAAAGATTATCAGTTTTGTTAACAGAGCTGACACTCCCTTTCCCAAAGGGGAGATCCTGAGAGCCCATTGAGGTTGTTCTGATTGAGCTGGAAGTGTTTAGATTATTCTTCTTTTAAAAGAAAATATAAAAATAGCTTCCAGATTTTTGGTGTTCTGTCAAAAAAGGGCTTTCCCACCAAAATTACTCTTTTGACAAAAATAACTGTTTCAATTTTTTTTTTTTTTTAAATAACGAATTGCTCATGCTCCATCCATCGCTCATGTGCACGGCTGTGATTGCACAGCCCTGGGTGCTGCTGGGGATGCCTGTGCTCCCAGCAGTTTCTGTGCAATTTTCACCTGTTACATTTCTTGTCAGGTCTAGATCGTGTCTTTGGAGGTTTAACTGAGGATTGAGTACACTTTGGGACATGCCTGTGTCACTGTGTGATGGAGACTAGGATCAGCAGTTTGTAGTAATAACCCCTCTATTGATTTGCCACTACAACTACAGAGCTGGGAGCTGCTTTGATATATCTGACTGGAGACAACAGCAGCCTTCCCTTTCTGTCCTGATATGAGCACCTGACAGACGAATGGGGAAATCTGACTCCGTTTACATTGAAGCTCCTAGTTTGGTGACTTGAGTTACAGCTGTTTGACTGGGGTTGACCCTAAGTCTTAGCTGTCTCTACCCATCAGCGCAGGGAAGAAGTCAGATGTGCCCCTTCCCTGGATTATCGTGGTATAATTCTTTCTCTGGGAGGAGAGGAAGAGCAAAGATGGAAATGCAGCCCCCAGGGTCTGAGGGATGCTTCAGCCCATGCTGTGGCAAGCAACACGGCTCTGCTTGCCCTGATGGAGAGTTTGGGGCTGTCCAAGTCTTATACCCCTGTTCTGGGCCAGATACACCCTCAGAACCCAGGTACAAATGCTTCCAGCTCTCCGTAAGTGCTAATCCAGCTGTGATCTCAAGCATCCAAAACCATTTTACTACCAACCAAAGGATAAAACAAGGGATTTTTGACTTGTAGTGATGGTACACAAACCCTAGCAAAGCATCTGGGGCCAACCAGGAGCTAATTGCCTGCAGTTTCCAAATACAGTGCCTGATTCCATAGTTACGATTCAACCTCCGCAATAATTGTTGCGTGCAGAAAAAAGAAACCTCTCATTTTATTTTGAGCATAATATTAATGGGAAGGGGCTTTTCTGTTGTGTTTTGTTTTGCCAATGCCACTAATGAATGTGTAAACACCTCCTGGCATAGATTTCCCAGTTTACTGAGGTTGGAGTTCACGCTGCTAACACGCCTCCGTGTATGAAGTGCTCCATTTGTTAACCTTGTGCATCCACTAATTAGTGGGTCACTTGCAGGTCAGAGGTGTGCTTATGCTATGCTTCTTGGCTGTCTGTTGTATTATTACAGCAACTGTAAATGCCACATGCGGCAGACTTGAAGAGTGTGTTTGGAAGGCTAGCTATATAATTAGGGTACATTATCCCAAGGCAGAGTATGCCAGCTGACATTCAAGAGGCAATAAAAACAATGTGGTTTGGTTTTTTTTTTGTCTTTCCCATGCAACACATTGGCTGTCAATGAAAAAATATTGAAGTGTTGCTGATTTTAGCAAGTTTGGGGTGTTTGCTCCAGGACCAGCAGCTCAGCAGCCCCTCCATCCATCCATCAGTCAAGCCTATCTTGGCCTTGAGTTGGCTACAACTGCGTGGCATATAGGGCTGAGCAGTCCCTTCCACCTTTGTTTATGGCATGAGTTGGGCTCTCCTTCATGAAATCATAATCACAAGTTTAGTTTGAATAATGATGAGTTCTTAAAAACATAATTTATCCTCCATTTTCTAGGCTTTTGCCTCCATTTTCAAGCTTCTTCCCCATCCACCCCTTTGCAGAAAGTTCTTCAGAGGTATTTTCTGCTTGGCTGAAGTCTTAGAGAGCGGCATTATTTTTCACGCCATCGCGTGACTCCTTATGCTGGGGCTTTAAGTTGGTCATTAAACATGTTGAGTGCTCTGCCTTTGCTCTTGACACAACATTAAGAACATGAAACTGCTTGGAAACAATTAGATGGTAAATAAGCTTGTTCAGTAAATACGCACAAACTGCTCTGGCTACATCCAGATGTTCCCGCTTTGTCAGACTTTCCTTCTGCAGTGCAGGACTGTGAGGTCTTTGATAGTTATTAAAGTTGTTTGAACATGTATTACCTGCTGCTTCTCTACCTTCTCCAGATCAGAACTACTCAGAATATGCAGCAGAGTAGCATGTTTTTTCTCCTTTAGTTAGCAGAAAGTAATTATAAATCAGGAATGACCTTAGTGACAATTTATTTTGCTTTTCAGTAGTGGAAGTGGCTGGATAAACTATGTAGCAGTGGAGAATTTGGCTCTTTGTGTTTTATCTGAAGCCTCTCAATGCATGTAAAAACTCTCCTTAAAAGCAGGGAATAGAGGGGAGAGGGTGTTCAAAATTTTTGGAGGAAGAATGTTTAAAATGCAGATAGAAAGACATCTGAGAGAATACAGAGGGTCCTTGAGATGGTAGCTCAGGAAAGCTGTGGATCTGTTTAGTTTGTGAAATTAATTAGAAAAGGCAGTAAGTTTATATTCTGTGCTATTTCCGCATTGTTCTGTGCTTAGCAAAATAAGTTTAAAAGGAAAAAAAAAAAAAAAAAAAAGACAAAAAGATCTGAAAAACCAAAACTCCCTATTCCTGTTGGTTTCAGGCTTCAGCCAAGAGCTTTGAGAACTGCCCTAGTCCCAGAGGGCTGTGCATGCTCAAGTGTGGAGCATCGCCCTACGCTGGCAGGAGCGATGGTCCTCGCAAAATGCCAACGGGGAGAATTACTATACTGGAAACTGGGGACAAAGGAGCGATTTAAAAGGGCAGGAAGAACAAGGCAGCTCACAGCATGGAGACACTTGCTCTGTCTCTCCTGTCTATAGTTGATATGTCGAGGAACAGAAGCAGCCGAACAATGAGGAACAGGCTGTTCCCATGTCGAGCGGGAAGTGCATGAAATCCCATGAGCAAGTCTGTGCTTTATAATGATTTCCAGATGGCATCCTAGCTCAAAAGTGTTGTGGTTGTCTGGATACGCATTCACACATTGCGAAGCTTCTACAGAAAATCAGAGGATCTCCTTTAAAGTCATACCTTGGCCTGAACCATGAGCCTTGGATGTAAAGATCCATGTGGTAGGTTTGGCTTCCCCTCTACCAGGGGACGCTCATGCTCAACCTATGGAAAATGTACTTTAGATGATTGCATGGAATTTGCATTTTTGGCCATTTGCCACCACGAACTTGATCCAGACTGCAGATTGTACTTAGATTTCCAAAAAGCTTTTGTCGAGTTTTCTCATCAAAGGCTCTTACACTAAGTTATGGTAGGAGATGAAGGCATGTCCGTCTGTGGGCTTGTATCTGGCTAAAGGGTACAAATAAACAGTCGCTTTTCCTGGTGGAGAAATGTCACTACTAATGGAGTCCCCCACAGCTAAAGTGTATGGTGAAGTGGCGGATTTTGCAGGTGATGAAAGTACTTAGGATAGTCAAAACTTAAGTTGCAGGTGGAAATAATAAGGCAGAAGGGGGTCTGCTTCCACCCGACTTCATAAATGTTGAAGTCTGAGGTCCAACTCTGTGCTGTTTACCCAGGACTAACCAAACAGCAGGTGTGGCAGGCTATGTTCAGTGACAACTTGAGTTTATGTGTCAGTCTGCCTGTCCACCCTCACTTCAGTCTAACTCATCTCCATGTAGCAGTACAGTATGTTGGTAGTGTGCTTCCTAGCATAAAACTTCCAGAAAGGATGGCACAAAACAACAGTTACCATAAAGGGAGGAGAGATGAGTGGCATCCTTTGGTGCCATGTTAAACCAGTCTTTTAGGCAGGTAGAACTTTTTATCTGGAGAGAAAAGATGACACGCAAGCAGTGCTGTTAAACGCTATCCATTCGCCATCCCTGCAGCTGCCATGCCATGAGACATAAACTGCAAAAGGCCAGATGCAAATCTCTGAGTCCTAATGTGTCAATTATCTTTCTGACAATTACATATGGATTTCATTAGCTCGCTAAATGGTACCTATTACAGCATCTCACCAGCTGGAGGGATTTCCAGTAGGAAATGTGAGATGGGAAATGCCAACAAATCTCAAATTCCCAGAGGCTCTCTGGAATTCATGCAGATGAAGTGCGATAAGGGCAGCCTCGAGCACCCCTCCTTGGCTCCGTGCAATCGCATCTCCTTGGAGTGAGGAGGGGCACCCGGGTGGATCAGTGGTGGGATGTGCCTGTGGATGCACGTTTGGTACCTTGCACTTACTGCAGAGAGGAAAAAGCAGAGCAGGAGATTATCTTAGGGCAACCCAGTGACCCTTGCCCTCTGTGAAGAGCCTTGGCACTCTATTTTCCTGTAGTTTCAGCATTATAAATTGTAACTTGAGCTTGAAGATGATGGGGTGATCCCTGCAAGGGGTGTATTTGAGTGAATGCTGCTTCAGATGGTGAAAAGGCCCAGGATGGATTTGGTCTTTGTGGTCTTTCTGCTGTGCAACCTCTCTGCAGTGTCTCCCTGAAAGTATTTACTACTTTCTTCATCTTTGACCTTGCTCTTTCTAGGGACTCATCAAATTGGAGCGGTGAAAGAAAGGAAGGGAGGGCTAATGAGTTGGAGAGGGTTTTCATAATGATTCCTGTGGTGCATCTTTGCCATGTAACCTTGTCCTGCTGAGCTCAACTGGAATCTCAGTGGCTTCCAGTAGTGACCTCACAACCTCAGAGACTGAATCCAGAGCTCATGTGCCCTTGTGTCAAGATGCACACCATCTCCTGCAGTACAGCCCCCGTACAGCTAACAGTTTAGGGACTTAGCAGGAAGGTGTAGCCAGCTGCCAGCATGGTTGGGTCTTGCAGAAACATGCTGGGGACTTTTCCAGACTCAGGTGAGCAGCCCCCACATACCTTTCCTGGTGCTCCATGCTGCTGATTTTCCAGCCACCTCTTGGAAACAAGGATCTCCCAGACAGCTGATTAGCTCAAGAAGCTGTAGGCTTTTGCCAGCACATTCTGGATATCAGCCCCGTTAGCAGAGGATAAGCTAAACTTGGAGTCTGAGTTTGCAGATAAGAAGGGGCAGAGAGGATTTCTGCAGGAGTGGCTGGTAAGGTGAGTGCCTGGGGGCATGTGGCTTTCCTCAACCCACCATGTGGCCTCCCAGCTCTCAAACCACAGTGCTGAGTGAGCAGGGTGTGTGCAGGTGTGTTCTCAAGATGATCAGCATGACTCAAGGGCAAAGACTTGCCCCCACACAGTGTGCTCTAGGTGAAAAGCCTGGAGATTAATAATGCACTTCTGGTTGACACGTGCCTCTTGAGAATGTCATAGGTCTTGTTATCTGCTCTTGTAAGGCTCGGAGGAGAAGGGACTGCTTTCTTTGGGATGCACAGGCCCCCTTTTTCACTGCCCTTGATGATGTTCCCCTTCCTTATTAAATGTTCTGCAGCCATTTCTACACTTGCACAATTATTATGTCACGCGTTGAATTATGCCTGCAATCCTGTCTTTCCTCTGGTCAATTCAGCACAGAAACAAGTTAAAAACATATTTAAAGAGAAAGACTAGGAAGATATATGTTTCTTTACCTGTGACACTTTCTCCATACTGAGAGAAGTGCAAGCAGTAGGGTTAATGACTCTGAAGAAGTATTCTTATTTTTGTCATTAAAAATGGCCAACTTTCAGGGCTTTGGAGGGAAGCACAAATGAAATGCTGCTGCTTTCAGTGCTTTCACTGTGGTGCTCTTCAGCTGGTTTGCATCTGGGATTGAGAGATTAAAAAAAAAAAGAAAGGTTGATGCTGTGATGGAAAAGGATGCCTCGAAGGCATCTTCATTTATTTCACAGTGCTGCTGATGCCAACTGGGACTTGCTTCCCGCAGCAGTCCTGGTACACGGGGGAGATGCTGCCACCTCCTCTGCAGTTTGTTCTATCTTTTGTTGAAGTTTTTCCGCTCTCCACACTTGGATGTTAATTGTAGTTCAGCTCAGAGTGCTCTTCAGTCATGGTATGGAAAGCATGCTCTAAATCACCTCTCCGGCTTCCCCTGTCTTGGATGTATCTATGATTGGAGCACAAGCCAGGGAGTCCCTGTTAGCAGGACCATGCACCAGACTTCACCCGTTCCTCTCAAAGTGCCCAAGCCAGGAAGGGCCAGAGTAGCCAGCTGAAATTTTTGGTGTCATAAAAGCCTGCAGGCTTTGCTGAATTAGAGCATCAGGGGCAAGTAAACTGTTCTGATGAGGTATGCGTGTATGGCTGCAGAGACTGCTGGTTTGTACCTGAATGCTAAGCAAAATCACCACATAGATACAGCACAACAGCGTGCTGAACTAAACCACAGTTAACATGTAAGTTAAAGAAATAAAAAAAGTAAGTTAGGGAAAATACGTAACCATACAACTGAGTCACCCTCCCTTTAAATGAGAAGCCATCCTGGAGCAGACCTTGTTGGGTGGTGGTGAATGCAAACAGTTTTAAAGGTCTGATTCCAGTTTGATACGTGGCTGTGAACTCCTAAATGTCAGACTCCATCGTTTCTCCGTGGGCTATCTCCACCATCCAGCAGTTAGGTGTCTCATTGTTAATTGTCTGGGAAAAAAAGCTGCCTTTGCTTACAAGGTACAAGTGCTTTAGTGGCAGCTGGCTGGGGTTGGGGCAAAAGGTTGAGCTGTTTCTTCCCCAGGTATCCTACTCAGAAGGGCATGATGAACGAAAACCTAAGAAAACTCCAAATTACATTAAAATCCCGTGTGCATAAAAAAGGGAAAGTTCTCTCTGCAGTTTCGTCTCTCCTGCAGCGGCACACTTCCTTGAATTTAACCAGCATCACCAAACACAAGAGATGCGTCTTTAGCAGGTGGACAGAGACTTAAGTGACCAGAGCTAAAATAACTGGTCCGCAGAGCATTATGGTTTTTACATATTTTTACACGTGCCCAGACTAGGCTTGGAAGGAGCACTGAGGTGAAGAGCTGCAGCAAGGGGGGCTGAGTGTGTAAGACTGTCACAAATGTGCAGGTGCTATGGGTATGTTCACCTGAACAGGGACATGGCTACTGTTTGGTTGTGTCACCCCTCCTGTATTTAAAAGCTAACATAGTGAAACTCAGCAGAATGAAGAAAAGGAGAAACTTGATTAGATTGTATTTGAGTTTTGGAATGTAGATGATCTTTGCATTTAATTGTCTAGGACCAAATACTTGGTTACCTGTTGTGTACATGGCATAAATGTGTACTTGCAGTGTTGGTATCATATATTAATATTACAGATCACATCTTGGTGTCTGATCTTAAAACTGTGACATTAGTGCAAGGAAAGCCTAGTCGGTCATTGTCAGCAGTCTGGTTATTTTTCTCTGAATGCCGGCTTTCTCGAGGGAAAGACACACAAAACCGGGGAGCAGCAGACACACAAAACTGGAGGGGAGAAGGGACTGCCACTTGTCATGGTTGTGTTGCTTGTGAAAGTCACATGGATCCAACCTGTTTTCACATGCTCTGTCTCTGTATGCCATTCCACATCACATGGGTAGTAGTGGTAACTTTATAGCCCACCATGGACAAACACAATAATCTGATTTATCATGGCCCTTTGATTACTTCAACAGCCCTCTGCATGCCAAGACGTTTTTTACAGGCAATGCTTGTACTGATTCAAACCTGTATGGCAGCTCCAAACAGCTGCCATTTTGGAAGCAAAACCTTCCACGGAATCCTGCTTCCAGTGGAGCTCCAAAGAAAAATGTCTTCTCTGCATTACAATGATTTAAAGAGCACATGCAGCACTGGGCTTTGGTTCAATGCCAGACTAAAGGTCCTCTGCATTATAAACTATCAGGGCTAGAAAGATTTGCTCTATAAATGGCTCTGTGTGTATAGGCACTGTATGTATATATTATGGATCTGCTTATGTCATGGAGCACTTCAAATATCCCTTAATAAAATAATAGACCCCTAGGTAGCTATATATACTGGCAGAAAGTTGTTCGGCCCTTTAGAGCCATGGAAAAAGTTAGCGCTCCTAAACATTTCTTCTTTTTCCTCCGGCTGGTTTCCACTGTGGGTAATTAAAACCGCAGAACATCCTGGATCCTGTTGCATGAAGGGATGTAGTCGTGGTCCTCTGAACCTGACAGGAGCAGAAATGGAAACTGCTTAAAGAGAATGTGAAATGTGCTGCTTGTCTCCTGGCCAGCCTCGGGGATCGATGAGCAGCACTGGAAAGATCTCCGATGAACAGAGAGAAATTGTTTCTTAGCTTCGTTTACAAGGGCTGGGACATGAGATGCCACTGGCAGGTTCACAGCTTTTGAGCACGAAGCTGCTCTTGCTGGTCGGAGAGGTCTTTCCAGCTGCGAGAATGACCCCCTGGCTGATCCTTTGCTTTACAACACTTAACCCCTGACACGCACCGAAGGTGAGGGACGTAGCCAAGCAGAAAAGCTCTGTTCTTCCATGGGGATTTGCTGGCTATAACCCAAGCACCAGTCTACAGAGTGGACTGTTGTCTTAATCTGAAAAGAGGGGTCAGGGCTCTAGGCTGTTGCTCCTCTCCACAGAAATTTCCTAGGGCAGGAGGAATGCTCTGTGAGCACACTTGTCCTGCTCCCAGTGACACCCAGTGAATGGAGAAAGAAGGAGAATAACAGAGGAGAAAATCCATTTAAACATTAGGTGATAGGTTGGGTGGTGAGGAGATACCCCTGGTGCAGGGAAGGGGAGAGCTCTCCTTCCCGGCTGTGGGGCAGCAGAGGTCTTGCTCAGTGGCTGGGGGCTCTCCAGGGCCCCATCCCACCGCCCTTACCCTGCACCTCGTGGGCTGTGGGGTCCCCGGCCCCACTCTCCAGCTGCATCTGGCAGGGAGAGGGAGATGCTGCGCTGTGAGTGTCCTAATGGGACCCTGCTCAGAGAAGCCCCATGTTCGTGTCCTGCCCTGGCAGTAGCTGAGACCTCCCCTCCGCGCTCCCAGCCAGACACAAGTGGCTCCCTGCAGCGCTGGGCCCGGGCCCTGACCCTGGGGTGCAGACCCCCAACTACCCTCAGAGAGCCTGTAGTGTTCATAGCTGCGTACCACACCTTGGTGGAAAATACTTTTAGTTCTTCCCATATAAAAGAGCTTTTGCAAATAAACGTTTGTCTTCTGGTTAGTTAACACCATCCTATCCCAGAATGTTTTTTGGGAGTGGGGTATTTATGGATCTTTCCCATGAGACTGGACAAATGGGATGGTGTCTCAGAAATCGCTTGGTCGAGATGTCCAACCTTTTGTCTCTCCTGGCTAAAACCAGACAATAAATACGTGGCTGGTTTTGCCACAACTGAAAACAACGATTGACTGCCAAGCTGTGAGCACCTCTCCACTCTGAATCTAGCTTTCAATTCTCCCTTAATTTATTATTTGCAGATAATTTAATCCATATTGAGCTGCCTCAAATAGAAAAAAGCTCTAGATTTGGTGAAAAATAATCTATTTTTAATTATTTCTGATGTAGAACACTAGCCCATAAATAAATTCTACTGCTACCCAGTGTTTTTTTTGCCTTCAGAACTGTCTTGCTGGAATCAATAAACAGTTGATTAAAAACCTTGTTATTTAATATATTCAGTAACCCTAATCTATTCATTAGAAACTTAATCACTTTCATGTCACCAGCTGCTGTGATGGAGAAAAGAGCTGTAGCTAATTATTAGCAATTTTACAAAGCTAATATTGAATTTCTAATGGGTCCTCTGTGGCCTCTATTTCAAGCAGTTTGTATATCCCACAAACATGTGTTCTGGCTCTGGGCAGGGCCAAGCATCTCAGACTTACAGCTTTGTGCATAAACTTGAGACCTAGCAACCAAATCTCTGGTTCGTTTGCGAGAGGAACTCGCGCGCGCGGCGCTGGCCCCCGGCCAGGTCCACCCCCGATGCTCCCCTGCACAAGGGCTGGCCGTGGGACGAGGAGCGGCGGCGGGACGTTCGCGTGGGACGGAACCGAGGGGAAACGGCTGGGCCGGGGCGAGGCAGAGCCGCCGCGGGTGCGGGCGGCTGTGTGGTGTGAGCTGTGCGCGGCGCATCTGCCAAGAGCTTTGTTTTTTGCCTGTTCAGTTGGTTTTGTTCTCTGGTGTTGGAGCCACTGCTTTGGCTACGTGGCCGTGCGAAGCAGAGAGGAAGCTCTCTGGGTGAGACAAAGTTGTAGTTTTCTTTAGGGCTGCGATAACTTTAAAGCCGCTCATCTGTCTGGATTGTTTGTATCTGCTGTCGCTAGACTTATATCCTTATTATTTGTGTTCTTAGGAGTGTTACTCTTATAATTTCTATTGTGGTAGCACCTGAGGTGCCTTTTGTACCAGGCAGGGTCCAACGCACAGGGAAAAAACAACATTTCCCCTTCAGGACCTTGTGTGGGACATGGGATGCAGGGGCACTTCAGTGCATACACACCAAGTGCAAAGCTAAATCACCTGTGGCTGCAGCAGGGGCTTATGCCACTCGGAGGTGGTTGAATTGTAAAATATTTTCATTAAGTGTTTGTGGAACCAGCTAAAACTTCCCATATGTGAGATACAAGAACAAATCTTGGTCTGGAGTTGTGCAGGTAATGAGCATCACTACTCAGTGCTGGGGTGGGAGTGCTGAGGGGGTGGGTAGTGTCAGAACAAGTGACAGGCTCAGGCTTTGGGGGAGCTAAGGACCCTTTTTCTTCAAAGGAGAATTGTTTTATAGCTCTCTCCTGTGGGCTTCTTGCTGTATGTGCTGATGGTGGCCAATACTGGAGCTGATACAGGCTAGACTGTGCACTGGCCATCAGTCCATCTGGCTGATGCTGATGTAGCTGTTCTTGGGTGCCTCCAGTGATTTTCCAGGTTTCTGGTCTTTGTGACAATTTCTGGATCAGAACATAATTAAATATGCTCTAGGACTGCACTTTAAGAGATTTCACAATTTGATATCCTTTGCCTTCCGGTTCCTACTCTGTTTTGCTGTGGGATAACTGACTGTGTCAAGCTCTTTGGTTTGGGTCAACATAAAAAGCGACAGTGCAGGGCTGAAGATGTCCTGAGCCTCAAAGCAAATGCAGAGAGAAAAGCACATCCAGCGATGTCTTTCTGACATCATCAGCCTGAAGCTCTGCACATGTGATGGCTCTACACTGTCAGGCATCTTACTGACGTGCTCAGGTCTGGAAGGGTGCCTGTGTGCAGGTGTATTTTGGGGTCTGGAACCTGTGGTGTTATCCTTCCTCTGCAGAGCCTTTTCAAGCAGCCTTAAGGGGAGGAAAGGGCTTGAAATGTGTTGTGGCTGGACATTGCGAATTTAGCACCATGAAAACCAGCAGAACTGGCTCCACAATATGCTGGAAACAGCCACCCTTGAGGTTTGCAGACAGCAGAGGGTTCTGTTTTCCCTTGTGTGCCGTCAAAAGCAAGAGCATCTTCTCTAATCTTCTGTGCTGTTAGAAGCGGCGTGTGCTCTAGCCAAGGGGGACTGATGGCAATCCTGTTTCAAGAGGGTGTTGCTGAGAGGTGACTGCATGCAAAAACTTCCTCCCTTGGGCTTTAGCTCTCTATCTTGGGAGGGAATTTGCCAGATGGAAGGAAACAAATACACAAACATATACGTAAACTCTTCCAAAATGGCTTCATATTCTCGTTTTCGAAAATATGTGATTGAGCTTGTTTTATGGGCTTGGCGAACTTCTGGCGGCATCTGGCTGAGCTAAATATTATACTTAATAGCCCAAGACAGCAGTGATTGCAGAAAGCTGTCTGCATTTCATGTGTGTTTACAAATGTGCTGTAGTAATTCCACAGAAATTAGCATAGAGCCTTAACAACAAAACGGGATGGAGAACAAAGAGGAATGTCTCTCCGCCTCTCTCCTGTTTATATGTGTATTGGTCCATGTGTCTGTCTATGCCTCCTCATGCATAGCGCTATCTCTCTGCTAGTCTGTATATTATTGGGAATTTTTGCACCCTAAACCCTCCAACCTCCACGAATGGCTTTTTTCTTTTGTATCAGATATTATCCAGAGGAAGCACTGTCAAGAGGTGGTACCTGGATTCTTTTAAATTAGTCGGAAACATGAGGTTTTTACCCTACTATATGACTTTATGATCTATGAAGTTGCCTAATAGGAACACTGAAAAAATATTTAGGAGATAGAATTTGCCAGTTTGCCAAATAGTCTGTTTAGTGAGGATATTTTTGATTTCTGAGGTTTGAAGGAACCTCTTTGTTGGTCCTTGGCACAGTGTCTGATGAGGAGCCCAGCGCTCCGTGAGACCATGGCTCCAGCCCCCAGCAGCTCTCCCTGGGCCACGTCTCTGTTTTTTTAGGTAGGGAATTTCAAACACCTTAAATTTTGGCTTGTATTTGATTGAAACAAAGAAAAGGAGTATTGAAATCCTCCACGAAACAAAGTTGCTTTCCTCCAGACAGCTCTGATTAGTGTAATACGATGCAAGAGTTGCCATCAGTGTGAAATGCCACCCTTGCATCAGCTGCAGCAGAGCTGGGACTCTGGTCTGTCTTGTAGGGTGGTGGTAGCAGCTACAGGGCATGTGGAAGCCCAGCGTGTTGCTCTGTTTGCAGGATTGCTGTGGCAGGTAGGCTGGGCTGTTGATGCAGGGAGCTTTCTTATGATATGACCCATGTCAAGAACAAATGGGTCAGTTCTCCTGAGTTCCTGCCGTGTGGTGGCTGTGAGCGTGGAAATAGGGAAAACCATGCTGATCCAGCCATGGCAATGCAGTGTCTGAGCAGACCATGTTTTTCCAGCTGTGGTTTTCTGCAAGGTTATTCTGAGGATGTCTGGAAATGCTCAGTGGTGTGACGCAGAGGGCATGGCAGTGCCACCAGCTGATCAAAGCTTCCACCTGACGTTACCCTCGAGCAATGGGCTGTGCCTCTGGTAACACTGGGCAACAGGGACAGTGACGGCTGGGCCAGCGCGCTCTACCCAGGGCAGTGGGCTGGCTTGGCTGCCACAGGCTGACGACACAGGCAGAGGAGCGTGGAGGCTGTTCAGTCGTGTGCTGGAAGCTGTCCCAGATTTCAGCTAGCCCAAAGCTGGGGAGGAGCCATCAGAGGAGTTATTTAGGTGTGCACCCACACCCCATGTGCAATTAAATGCACCTGGCCTAGATCATCAGTTCATGTAAATAGGCAAAGCTCCATACCAATCTTCTGAGTCTTTGCATCTGCAGATGATGTATTATTGAATTATGCTTGATTAGCTGTTTTTCTGTTGCTTAACAGAAAGCAAATCTCAGCATAAATGAGATTAGTATGTGCCCTCCTTGTACGCCAGCTCTTGCTCCCAAGAATTTAACATTTTTAATAGAAAGATTTTTTTGTTTTTTAAGGGAAGAGGGGAAAAAAGAGTCTTTGAGGCTCCTGTTTCATTTGCCAGATTATCTGAACATTAAATTAAGCAAGTATGGAAATTCAAAATATAGCTGTTCTACAACATGTGCTGACACTGGCATAACAATATCAGTAATCCCCCTTGACAGCCATTACAGCTTAATGCTCTAAGAAAATGAACTACTTATTTTCTTTACCCCACATACACAGTGTCTCAAAATCTTTCCCTGTCTTCCAGCCAAGATGACTCTTTGAATTAATCTCCCCCAGATACCAGCTGTGTTTGTCTCATCCTGCTGAGCAGCACCGATTGCTTTGAGGCTGTCACCTTGACAGCTCAGAAAATCCCCAGCTGCTCAGGAGGACTTCATTGCACTGGGTTTTTTGTCATGTGATAGAGGTCCTCAGACATCCTGAACTTTGGTTCATGCCACGGGCACCCTTTACATCTTGTAGAGTCTTGTCCCATTGTCTTTTTGTTGTGCCTTGTCTCAGTGCAGCTGAAGGAGATGTGGAATCCATGGTCATACAGTTATTTGGTGTTTTTAAGTGTGGATGATTCTCCTTCTGTCTGTTTTAAACCTGTACCCTTCAAGAAACACCAGGACTTGGGTTTTGGATAATGCTAATCAGCAGCCCTGACAATGAAGGTATCAGGTTGAGCTAAGCTTTGGAAGTGTTGTTGAGTAAGAGTTGAGGAAAAAACAAGTTATATTTATCGGAGGTGGCAACTGAGCCTGTTGCTTGTGCTGAAATTTGTATCCTTCTCCTTCTCTTTAATGAGAAGGACTGTTCTTACTGGAAACATCACCTTGTTCTTGGTGCCTTTGGGAAGGACCCACAGGACTTGCTTAGGAGACCTCTTTTGCCGTTATAAGGACAGTTTAGCTATTTCTTTGCCAGGTCTATGGATCCCATCGGATCTTCGGTCCTCCAGAATGGGGAGGTCTGGGAAAGCCTGGGAACTTCTTTTAGGAAATGAAGAGGCCACAGAGTGGTCACTTGAGAGTTTTAAGGGCTTCTGGGAATAAGTGGTTATGAATGCAGGGCTTTCAGATGTGCTTTTGTGGAAGGAGGTGCCAAATTTTCACCAAAGCCCAATTTTTGGTAACAAATGAGCTTTTCCCACAAGCACCGCTGAGCTCAGATTTACCAAGATATTTAGGTACTTAAAGGTGTAGCTGGGCACCAGGTGGAATTCCTAAAAGCCTTTTGGGGAGCTGGGCTCCAAAGGTGGCCAAGGGATTTAGGAGCAGCCTGTGGACACTTGCACAGGTTATATGGAGATGCAATTTTGTTGAGCCGTTTTAGACCATAAAAGGACTTCAATAATTGTTTTTTCTATCAAAATTTTACTAAACAGTATCACTTCTTAGTGAGATGCTATCTACAAGAATTGAAAGAGGCAACTCAGCTTTAACGGGCCTGATCTCAGCTAGTGTGAACTAATTTCCCTCCTTTGAATATACTAGAGCCGTGGTGATGTGCATGAGGACTTACCTCTTTATCATCAGGTGCATTTTACAGCTAATTCATAATGAGAAGAGAATTTCCACTGTCAGATCATTGTACTGCTGAGCAAAATTGGAGCAGCTGCCTTGTAAAATGTGAAATGGCATCAATATACTATGCTGCGTTTCAGAGCATGTGACTGAGAAGGTGATTGCACTCGTTAATAATGAGCCACTAAATTGGATGCAATTGCAATAGCTCATCATTGGTATAGAAATATTATGCTTTATAGGTACATTACTGGACTGTATTTTATAAGGCTGTTAAGCTTACGCACTTTCCCTTGCAATAAATGTCAGCAAGGTTACAATAAAATTTAATACAATATTATTAAAGCTGAAGTGCATCAGTATGGAATGATCATGTACACACACTAAAAATTCTTTATTATTGCTTTCTTAACCTTCTTAAGGAACTGCTTGTTTTAAAATACAGCAATGAAAAGGATCAAAGCTTGGAGGTCTCTGTGTCCATCCAAAGGTTCATTAGAATTTTCAGTGTAGATGGGAATTTTGTGACCCATTAGTTCAAGTAAATTAAACATTAAAATTTCAGCTCTGCCAGGAAAATTTCAATACAGCTGCAGATTATAATACAGGTGGTGAGGTCTCCTCACGTTCACCTTAGCTTTCATGGGGTGGAACTGATTGGCAGATTGTTGGCCTCTGAAGAAGCCAGGCATGCCCTCCACGGGTGCACATCTCGGAGGGGTGGTACACCTAACAAGCCTTCAGGGGTCTGCCATTACCATGACAATGCTGATGTCCCTCCCCTTGTAAAGAAATCAATAGACTGCTGGGCTCCGAAAACAATTTCCCTGACCTTCCAAGGTTGCCAAAAGCATGGTCAAGAAGCAGAGATCAAAGGCCCAGTGCAAAAGAGGCATCCCCTCCCTGACCTGCTGGCTTGGGAGAGAGATCAGTCTTACCTTGAATTATTTTCTTAATTTAAGAAGCTGGTATTATTTGCACACACTCTAGCCAGAGGAAATCAGAATTAATCCCAGTGAAATCCGAGGCATTGCCTCCCAACAGATTAGGTTTTGAGTACCATTTTATGGTGGTTTTCATGGGCAAAACAGCATGCAGAAGTGAACAGCAGCCCAAGAGAGATGGTTTTGTTTAGGTTTCAGTGCAGAAGAGGAATATTAAGGCTCAGCTGTGTACCTTTGAGAAAACATCAGTGGTTGGAACTACTCTTGGTGCTCACAAAGCTAATCCTTATGTATTTGGAAAGAGCAACATAGACCTTAACTACATGAATCTTACATTCAGCTTCTTCAGACTTGTCTGGTATGAATAGCTGATATAAAAAAATATATTTCAGATATAGCCTCTTACCAGTAATCTTCAGCTTCTCATGGGAGCTGCAGATATCACCCCCAGCTTGAGATACAAGCTCTGGGACTGGCTCAAGCAGTCTGTGGTGTGTTCATCTTTTAATTAGACGTTCTGAGTCTTGCAAATTGCTTCTTATTTTCTTTTGTCATGAAACAGATTTGAATTCTTGTCAAAATATTTTGGTGCTTGAGATCTTCCAAAGAGGGTGGATTAGGTAAGCGGGTCCTTGATACTTCCCAGAAACCTGGTCCTAGCAGGGGTCTTGAAGCGGCAGAGATCTGGAAATGCTGTTGGGGTTCATGGTCTCCTTTTCCTTTCGAAGTGGCAACTCCTGAAAGTGGCAGTTGGCTCGGATGAATTAGGTTCCTATCTCTGCCACTTCTGCTTTTGACTATGCCTTTAAATCACAGTTTTAAGAGCTTGTGTCAGAGATTTCACCTCTGGAAATTTATGAGGAGCTGCTGCCTTTTGTGCAGGCGCGATTTTGTGACAGCCCCACTGCCGAGCACTGTCCCCAGGGCAGTCCTGTGCAGTGGCAAGGCTCTGCTGCATCCCCACAGACACAGATGATGCGGGAGGAGAGCAGTGGCCACTAAGCTGGAAAAAAGCAGGAATGGGTTCAAATGAAGGTGAAGAGACCTGCAGTGGTGCTGTGAGGCCAGCGGGCAGGGACAGGCACAGAGAAGAAAAGCAAGGTGGCATTTGTTTGCAGCAGTGAGACCTTTGGGTGCCATGTGTCACTGCATTTGTGCACAAGTGTGTGCACACACCATACATCTTGGGTGGGTCTGCATGCACACACACAGACAAGCATATGCATATAGTCACACATGTGCACATAAAACTTGCTCCCTCTAGCAATCATATTTCAGATGAAGACTTGTCCTAGCTTTTTCTTTTCAGCTTCCAGAGTGCAAATCTCTTGGAGGACAACTGTGTGTCTTGTTGCTGCCCTGCCTGGGCGTTGAGTGAAGACTCTGGAAGACTTTCTTTGAAGGCCAGCCCAGGTTTGGACATCCTACATAGTCCAATCAGACCTTCCTATGCACGGAGCTTGTGGTAGCCGTCGCCTTCTGTATGTGGCATCAGCACCTGGTGGTGATGGGAGGATAGGAGAGGTATGGGGAAGGGCCACTCTTACCAATGAAAATCTTTTGATTTTCCCCCTTCCCTCTTGCAAAGCTGGAGAAATGAAGGGGTTATGAGAGAACTCTGAAAAGGGTCAAAGTACAAATTTGCATGAGATTGAGCTCCAAACCCCTGCTCTACTCTAAGTGGATACACAGCATACTGCAAACTTTCCTCTTCTCACCTTGCTTACTTGTTCTCTCTACTCTCCCTTCCTCCCTGCCCAGCCCCTACTGGTTTTTTTTTTTTCCTGGTTGTCTCATTACTGTGCTGTGGTACCTGAGTAAAGCATAATCCTTTTTACCATGTGTGGATGACATTGTGGCAGTGGCATTTAGGTGCCACTGAGCTCCCAACAGCTCCAAGCCGTCAACAGTCCACCTCACAGTGGCTGCCCTCTCCATCTCCTCCCTGCTCATTTTCTTCTGCAATGATCCTCCACTTTCCCTTCCATAATTTTTTTCTTGATGTTTATTTTCATCTCAGTGCCTGATGTGACCAAAGTACATAAGTCTGTATCTATTGATTTCTGACAGCAGAGTCTGCTTGTTCTCCACTAATATTTCTAGCATCAGCATTCATCTTCCTTTCAATCTAAAAGATATGTCAGTACCACATCACTAAGGCTTCAGTTTTTTCTCCTTGTCAGCAGCATTCTTTCCCCATGATTCATATCCATACATTGCTAAGGGAAAAATTAAGCTTTTTATCAAACCCTTAAATATTTTGAGACTCCGCATTTCTTCCACACTTTCAAAAGGGAGGTCATGACCAAGGGAGCTATTCTATTGATCTCTGGGTTTTTTGAGAACTGCCTCTTTGGTCTGGTGTCTGTGGTCCCATATAATCAAAGTCATCAGTTCCTTTAGTATATTGGCAGCTTGAATCCACATGCACACACTTTGTTTTCACCATGCTTGATTGTAGCACATACTCATCGATAGCCGCCTTATTTATTTTTTTTGACACTAACTCTGGCATTTCTGGGGGTTGTAGCAATGAGCTATGTCTGTCACTGTCATGTATGATGTAGGTTAATAGGTGTCGGTGCAATTCCCATCTGCTTCCACTTTAGCTGGGGTTGTTGTAAAATAAAATCAATGTACATGCTGCAGAGGCTTGGTGGCAGGACATGTGTGTCACTTCTACCCAGTGCAAAACCACTTGCTCACTGCTGCTGTTCATGGTGATGGTTTCTGTTTGTAATAAGAAAATCAGAGTGAATTTGGTGAGATACTCTGGAGTTCCTTTATCTGATGGAAGAGATGGATGTACTGGATATTTTGAGCAGCCTGTGAAATGCACAACCGATGCTGAAACTCTATTTTTTCAGTGACATGAAAGATGTTTTTAATTTCCCCATAGGTGCCTTTTCCATCTCAGGAACCAGCTGATGGTGGCATTAGTTCTGTTTCTATCATTTACTTCACGTGTCTTGAATTATGCCATGCCATGCTTGACCATCAGAGAGATGCTATGATAGTTAAAATACTTCACGTGACCCTTCTGGTGAATGGATTCATTTTGTTGAATTGGCTGGCCAATTTTCAGGCATCAATATATCTTTACAAATTTTTCACCTGAGGGCAATACTATGGTCACTGATCACTTAGAACAATTTGGCTGATTTGCCTTGGTGCTTTCCCAGGGTTCATGTTCAAACTGGCATACACAATTTCCTCCATCCAGCTGACGTATCTGTCTGAGATCTCCATTTTGGGTTGGGACTGCAGAATGTACCTGTTATTTCAGGGATATTTCAGGAGGTGTTTGATTCCTGCACCCTCAGCAAAGGTCTTGTTTTTATCGATCTTTTACTGCTTTCAGTTGGAGGAGAATATCTGTAGCAAGGAATCTGAGATCTGTGAAAAAACACCCAGTAAAACAGAAGAAAGGGACAGCAGTGGGAAACCTCTATGTCTCTCATTGCAAAGTACTTCAGCAGGGCACAGATAAAAATGACCTTCATAAAGCACTTTGCAGTGGACTTTTAGGCCTGAAGGTTCAACAGAGTAGAGTGGTGGGCAGGTTCTTCCTGGTAATAAGAGTATATTTGCATTTATAAAGGTGCTGGACTGAATTTTGTGGGAATTATAGTGCTTGGTGGGAAAGGAACAAGCCATTTGAAGCTTTCTAAGGAGATAGTTGGAGCTGGCATTTGGAAAGTAAAGATGAAGGGATATTTGCTGTTATGTCCAGGTCATTAGAGAAGCACGACAGGTATACGTGGCTTACATATTAATGGAAGAATTGGGTTCAATTTGTGGTGAGAGCAGTGGGGTACTTGGGATGAGAGAAAGTGTCATTTGTCATCTGCAAACTGACATCAGAGATTGCTTGGGAAGAATCCGAACTGCAGGAGGATCACCACAATCTGCCTTGGAGGGACACCAGTCCCTGTGGTCCTCATAAAGGTTTTGTGCCCCTCTGATAGCAGGTGGTCAACAAGTCCTTCAGTGACATGAAGAAGCATTTGTTAATGAAATTGTCGAGCAGATTTTCCAATTGAGAAATTAATATTAGTGCTGGAAGGATAAGCTCTCTTAAAGAGGTAATGGCAAACAATAGACTGTTTTATAAAATGATAGAAATGGGCTTTGTAGGATTTCTTTGCTGCTGTGTTCACCTGCTTGCTCTGAATACCCAGGCATATGATGTTATGACAAAGGACCAAGTCAACTAAGCTGACTGCTCTGGAGACTGTTTAATGGCCAAAGGCTTTCCAAACTGCACGTTGCGGTTGTGTTGTGCTTTGAGCCTGATCAGCAGCCAAACACCACACAGCCACTCACTCCCCCTTCTCTTCTGGCAATGAGAAGGGACAAATGAGCCACACTTGGGATTCAAGATAGGACCAGGAGGGGCAGATCACTCATTAAGGTCATGAGCAAAAGGCAGACTCATTAGAGGAAGGAAAAAAGAACATACATTTATTACAGACACTAACAACACATAACAGAGTAGGACAGTGAGAAGCATTGCCACATCTTGAGAACACCTTCCCCCCACCCCTCCCTTCTTCCTGGGCTCAGCTCTGCTCCCAGTATCTCTACCTCCTCCCCCAGCGGCGCAGGGGCAGGGAATGGGGAGTGCAGGCAGTGCTGTCGTTTTATCCATCTTCGGTGGGGTGAGCTTCTGGAACTTGTTCCCCCTGCTCCATCATGGTCCCTCTTTCACAAGACACAGTCCTTCACAAACTTGCTCTGACATGAGTCCCTCCCACGGCTGCAGCCCTTCCTGAGCTGCTCCGGCGTGGGACACCCCCGCATGCTGCAATCCTCCCAGTGCTGAATTACAGCAGTGGGGCTGCCTTTTCCCATGAGACTCCGGCCTTCTTCGGGCACAGACACCTTGATCATCCATGCAAAATGAAACACAGGCCATAAATCAGCGTCTGCTCCACTGTAGATCTTCATGGGTGGCAGCGGGGGGACCACCCTGCTGTCTCCCCACAGGATACAGGGGGGTCTCTGCTCCGGCACACCTCCCCCCTACTTTCTTCCTCCGTTCCTCCACTGACCTTGGTGTTCACGCAGCTGCAGCAACTCCTCCTCACAAGTCCAACTCCTCCTCACCATGTCCCTTCTTAAATATGTTACCGCAGAGGCGCAGCTGATCAACTCAGTTTTTGTGCAGAGGTGGAACTGACTTGGAGCTGGGGGAGCTTCAAGAAGCTTCTCACAGGGGGCCACACCGATAGCCCCCTCCCCTGCCACCAGAAAACCCCACCACTCATTCAAACCCAGGACAGGTTGTCATGACTTCAACCCTAAAATGAGCAGCTTAGAAGGTAAGGGCCCCTCCCCAAGGTTTGTGCTTGAATCAGTAGCTACCTGGGTACTGCCCAGAGCTGGGTGTGCTCATGAACTGTAGTCTAAAATGGAAGTGTTCTTCAATTTCACTTATGCTGACAGCTTTAGGGTGCACCAAGATGACTGGAATGGTTGTTGAAGTAGCAAAGAGAGCTCAAGGGGTGCTGGGAGGGGATGGGACACAGAAGTGAGTGCTCAAAGTGAGGGGGAAGGTGCACTGGGGCAGCCCGGAGCTGTAACTCACAGCGTGTGCAGACAGCCGTGTTTCTCTCTGGAGGAGTGCTCTGCCTCGGTAGCTACTTCTGAGACTTTGCAGGGTGGCAGTGGGCTCGGGGTCCTTGTCCCCACTTCCCAGCACCGTATGAGCACTACCCCCTGCACACTGCTGGGAGAGGGAGAGCTTCACAATAAGCCACAGAGGGTTTGGTTACCCCTGCTAATGTCTGGAAAGAGATTACACATCAGTCCCCACGTGAAGTCTGGGGCAGTGCTGAGTGTGAGGGGCTGAAGGCGCAGGGAGACTGTGTGGGTATTTGGCACAAGAGTTGACTGTAGGCTTTCAGGAGTTACAGAAGGTCATTTGTTGAGGAAGGTTTCTCCAGAGGGAGCTCGGGGGTGTCCATTCCTCTGAGTTGTGAGGACGCACGGGCAGATTTCCCAGCCTGGGGTATCAGCTTTTTGGGCTAGTGCTGCTTGCAGCATACATGCCCCTGATTGCAGAGCAGGGGCTTCTCCCTGCTCTTCCACCCAACTCCCGCCCAGCACACGTACAACATATGACACAACACATCCACCCTCTATTCCAGCATCTCCATGGAGCTTCTCTCTGTTGTGTGTTGTGTTTTTTTTTTGTTTTGTTTTTTTTTTTTTTTTTAAAAAAAAAAAAGGAAAGATTTCATTTCAGGCGTGTGTTGAGCTAAGACTTTGGCTCTTTGTTTTATTCCCTGTGATGGATTTCGGAGCTGTGGTGGTACAAAGAGCCCAATGCGGTGTTGCACTGTAGCTCCAGGCTCTTTGCAGGGTCTCCAGAAGGACACTGAGAAATCACCAATCACTTCTTAAACCCTGCAACAGGCATCTGCAGGGAATATCCACCTAACTGAAGGTAACCATTGCTGTGGAAAGGAAATTGTTCCCCTTTATTCATGGGATATGACTGCAGGGTAAATAAAAAGTGAGAGCAAGTTTTAAGTACTTACACCGAGAGGGTTAGAGGGTCACTTGCATTTGTAAAATGTCCAGTGCCTCTTGTCCCCTGCACAGCTGACAGATGGAAATCATTTAAGCTTGGGGGGTGTGAGCTGGGGTCAGAGAGGGAGAGAGGCAGAGCCCGTAAGGAGCAACTCATTAATACCCCGGGGCCAGAGAACCACCTTTCTGAGCTGTTTTCTTTGTGTTGGTATAAAACACAAAGGCGAGCAGGCGAACCCATGGGCTGTAGGAGTTTAAATCAATATGACAAATCCATAATTACATAGTGACTTGTGCAGTGAGAACATCATAGGCTTATAAGGAAAAACAAATGCCAGTGTGAAGATGCAATGTTATATATAAAATCCAGGTATATATATTCAATATATAAAAATGTGTATTTATCTTATTTTGGAAATTGTGTACATGAGTGTTTTTCTAATGTCTCTGATCTTTCTGCCTAACTCATAAATCATAGCAGCAGATACAATAAAATGAATTAGGTGATCATTAAAGTAGTATGCACTGGATATATTTTTCCTTTCCTGTTTCAGTCTGAGAGCTCATTAAAAGCTCACTTGCCTTTTGAAGTATCTTGACACTGAAGATGATGATGAATAGAGCTGCAACGACTGTTAATAATTTGAAATACATTGTCAGAATCACATGATGATGCTATAGGAGATTGTTACAGTGGAGTTATTTGTGTTTATTTTATTCAGTTATCCTCTAATCGACCAAGATTAGAAACAGAGCATTAAGCTGAGCAAGTATTTATTTTCTTTCTTGAAGGACATTTTAATTAAAAATGAGCTATTAAAAAAAGAAGTCTAGGCAGGTGAAAATTACTGGAATGTCAGCATCATGGCCAAGTTCACCATGCCATGCTTAATTCCAGTCCCTTGCCAGGGTCTCCTTTGTTTCCCAGGCATAAGTGCTTTGCTGGCTAGGGGACAGTTCCTAACATGCTGACACTTAAGTGTACGTTTAAGTGCTTTGCTGACCCTGTCCATGCACAGTTGGATCCATCTGTTTGTCCTTAACATGGGGGGACAACGGGCTGGATGCCCTCACTCCACATCGCTCTGCTGACAAGTCCTATATCACATTGGCTGGATTCTTATCACAGGGAGCAGCTTGCTTGCTCTCCATGCAGAAGTCCCTGCTAATGCTGATGGAAGGAGTACCTTTTGCTTCTAGGAAGGGATTTCTTCTCCATCCCCGTGAGTGGAGTTCAGCCCATTGCAGGAGAATTTTCAAAGGTCTGTACAACTCAAGTCCATGTGGATGGGCTTTATCTTCCCCATATGAACCACTCGAGATTCATCCTAATAGAATTGTTTAATATATTTGGGAGGTCTTGTCCTGAGGGAGGTGCATTTTCTTCAGGGAGCACAGAGACACATGGGCAATTGCATCCCTACATAGAGGTGGCTGGGGTTTGGGACTTTATTCCTTGAGGTTAGGCTGTGCAGGGGGTCCAAGCCATTTCACCTCCATGGGGTGCAGGTTTCTAAATGTTCAGATTGCTTTTGGTGATGGGAAGTATGTGCTTAAATCCCCACTGCTTTGGTTTGCAAAGGAAATTGGGTACTTTGGGAGGCATTTCCAAAGTGTGGGGGGCAGCTACCCACCTTCAAGCTGTGCTCCCCTTTAAGTGCTTTTCTTTCTTTCCCACCCAGCTTTGCATCCTGCAGCAGGGAGGCAGAGCCTGCCTCCCCGAAACACATTACTCATGCCAGGCCAGCTCTTCATTTTCCTCTATCCACTTGATGCTCCCATATAGAGCGTCCTGTAAATCATATTTAAAAATACATTAGTGTAATGTTTCTGGAGTTGATATTAAGCGAGCTTTGGGGACCCTGCTGGCTTCAAATTCCCCTGTCTCAGACTAATTTACAGTATATTTCACCAGGACAGGCATTTCCATACTCAAGGACCCGCCCCGACCCTTTTCTCTCTCTCCTTCTCTTTTTTTTTCAACTATTCAACTGTTTTTAGAGGATGATTGATGGTTTCTGATGTCGATGTGAAATTACTCTTCTGTTTTCCCACCTACCACTGTAAAAGGAGATGGAAAGAATAAAAGGGAAATGCATTACATCGGGCAGGCGAAAGCGCCAGCTGATCCCTGCCCTGTGGTAGCTCCTCCAGCCTGCGCCAGGGGCACAAAGCATTTTGGCAGGTGGAGCTTTTGGCGCGGGGGCTTGGTGCTTTTGTTTTCTGCCGTGGGATTAAATGCTGTGTTAGCAGGATTTTTTTGCCCGCTCTGCTCTGCAGCATCGGGAGGGGGTTCGGGGGCAGCCCGGGGCTTCAGGCCACCTGGAGCAGCAGGGATGGTGTTGGGCAGTTCCTACAGCGACACAAAAGCTGATGGATGTTTGTCCAAGCAAGGAAGTTAAAGCAATTTAGTGAGGGAGAAAAGATTTCTCCCTTTGCAATGTGCATGTGGGAAGTGGAGAGCCCCCACAGTCTGGGTGAAAGCTTAGGAAAAGTAATACAATAATAATAATACTTTGAATTTATATAAAGCTTTCATAGAATAGTTTTAAAGCACTTTGCAGATAGTATGGGCCTGAGCCTTGAAATTCCCCTGTGAGACAGGCTAGAAATTCATTAGGATGTAGTGCTGCTAAGAGAAGTCCACAGCAGGAACGGAATGGGGATTCTTTCACGTGTGCTTTGCTCTCTGGTGAGGGAGTTAAGCAGTTAATTTTTTAAATGTAAAGGCTGATCATCATCTTCAAAATATTGATCAGGTGCTTGGACTGTGAATCTGGGCAGTGCAATCATGCTCATTCTTCAGAAGAAATCCCTTTAAAACAAATGAGATCTAGGTGGATGCTTCTAAGAGGAAACCTTGTATTTGCAAACTGTACTTGCAAGTTGAAGTCTCAGTTTTTGTCTTGCTGAGTGCACAGATTTAAGACATAGCAGTGGTTCATTCTTTTTTCCTTCCTGATTATTAGACTATGTACTTTTTTAGGTAAATACTTTTCTAATACAGGTGAAAGTAATGGTGGATTTGGACTCTCGGTTTTCTTGGTTGTTCTGCAAGACAACATTGTTCTTCACCACTGAGCCTTTGGGGTGAAGGATAAGCTGAGAATACTTTGTTGCTTGCTGATTTTTAAATGAGGTGACATCCTACCACAGAGAAGTCCAGTGAACTGTGGTCCCAGTGCCCTACAGCAGTTTTGGCCAGAGATGTGTCCCAAGGTGAAATAACAGCTTGTTTTGTGTCTAGGTGGCCAGACCCTCACAGGCCCCTCTCACACCTCTCTTCCCGACCTCACCTCACTTCTCCTGCTCTGTTGAATTTGAAGTCACTCCAAAACATGTCAAGAAATTGTAATAGTCATGTAGTTTCAAATCTGGTACACAGGGCTGGCAGTAGAAGCCCTGACATCTGAGGAGGCTCCCTGGAGACAGAAAGCTGATAAAACAGCAAAGCTCACTCCTGGAAGCTGAGCGGATCCAAAGGCCTCTGCTTTTACTTGGTCTCCACTGAAGATGATTGACTTTGAGTGAGCAATTGCTGCAGACTCTGCAACTTGATCCTGGAGTTTATGTACTGTGTAAGTAACCTTGAGATAGGGATAACTCATAACCTTTACCTGACCCTGGCTGTGCATCTCAAGTGAACAGGAGCTCTTTGTTTGAGGTTTTTGGAGAGCCATGGGAGGTATATTTAGCTTGTAGTCATGAACTGACGCTAAACATATGTGCCCAGAAGGCTGCTCCTTCATTTTTTCTATGAGAAAGTATTGATTAATGGAAGTATAAATTTGTATGCATACTGAATTGCTCTGTGGAATTGGTACCAAACCATTGATAGGTTGACTTGGTATTTTTTAATAAAATGAAACACTTGTTTTGAGAGAAGAGGGACTTTGGATATTGACAGGTGAGTGATGTACTGAAGAAAATCAAGTGCAGTCCATGCTCTACATGTTGTGAAATTACCAACAGATGCACAATTGGTTTGGCATGTTGCAGATGTCCAAAATGCTATGCTGATGAGAAATGCTTTGGTGATGATGGAATGTGTCGTGCACATTGTATGCAGTCAGGTTGTGGCAGGGAAGCATGTGCTTTCATGGAAAGGGGTGGTATGAAACCAGTTGGGACCAACAGCCATGTTAGGAGGTTAATGAAGGACTGTACAGGTCTTCATGATCACTCAGCTCCTGTGGGAAGAGTGTTTATGGAGTTTCTTAAACATTTTGATTCAATCAAAATTTGATCTATTCTGGATGTACAGACAAAGCATTTATGACTCAAAATTAATCTTGAGTCTTGGAGGTTCTTGGGGAGGGTGACCTTTTGATAGTAGTAGCAGTGTCTGTGACAAATTTAGTTTCAGTGACTTTGTCTGGCAGTCTAAGGTCTTGAGCTGCTCTTACAGCGGCACAGCTGCAGGGCTGCCTTCCTCATGGGCAGCCTTGAAAGCCCCAGAGTGTGACTAGTGGTGGTCTGGGCTTGGACAAGTCTTAGGCCTGTTGCTTTGGTGGCTCTTGCTCAGAGCTAAGGACATGGTGTACTGCTGGATGGTGAGGACATTCAGCCCATGTTATACTGCTGGATAACTTTGCCCCAAACCTAGAGTTTCTGAAGGAATGTGGGAATCCTGCCTAGATTGCGGCAAATCTTCAGCTAAACCCAGTCTGGCACAGAACAAGCGTTCAAATTAAACACTTTGGTCACAACAAAATATGTTTTTTCTAGTCTGATGTGTCTCTGATTCAGCACTTTGCCATCTCTTCAATGGGCAGAAAATAGATTGTTTTAAAAAATCATATTTTTTGTGCCCTAAGTGAAGCCAGAGCTTGTACACCCCTGGCTTTTAAGCCACACTTTTTTTTTTTTTTTTTTTTTTTTTTTTTTGTAAAGAGAGTTGCTAGATGATGGCCACTACCAAATTTGCAGTGCTGCCACTAACAGCAAAACACCCAGTGGTGAGGTGGTGATGCTGGGGCCAACCTGCCCTCTCCTGCCCCTTGGGTATGGCATGGAAACTGTATCTGCCCAAGTCTGCTGGGACCCCCCCAGGCAGTGGGGTGGAAGGAGGCAGCTCTGCAAGACTGTGAGAGGTGAAGTTGAAAGTGTAGCTCAACCATATACAGCAGGGGTTTTCCTTTTCCAGTAAGATATTTGCACAGAAAATTAACCCCCGTTCAGGCTCCTGCAGCAGATGCGTGTTATGTGCGGCCATCCAAGAGGTGTGTAAGTGACAGCATGAGTTGTGTCCCTGCTCACCTGTGCAAAAATGCACGTGCAGCTGGATCTGTGCTTCAAGGTGTTCTGGAGGACACAGACTGACTTTGCATGGTTGCACACACATACCACACAACAACCCCTGCCCCAAACCAGCCGGGTGGGAAAGAACCCAGTATTGATAATCCAAATATCAATCCCAATATCAATTATAGAATAAAATGTGGAAGTGATCTTCTTTTTTGTGACATTTTATGTTGCAATCAGTTCAGGTTGCATAGCGCCCATTGGTTTCACTCTCTGAGCTCTCAGATTGAAGGCCTGGTGATATGCAGGTTGGCTAAAAATGGATTACTGAGGGTTTGCCTGCATGATTTCCACATGCTGATACTTTTAATCCTTTTCATCAGCCAACAGAATAAAAAAAGGGTGAAGGAAAAACAATTTACATGAGCAAATACTAGAACTATATCCTATCCTATTATTTTAAAATGTCGCTGGGGAATACAGTGTTTTCTTTAAAAGGCAGGGTGCCTGGTTTCATAAACCCTGTTAAATTACCACCTCACAACAGCCTCCAGCAGCTGTCCTAGTTCCCCAATTCATTTTTAGCATTTGAGAATTAAAAAGAATACAAAACACACACTTTGAAGCCAAAGCTCCCAGTGGATCCCACACCATGGGGAGAGGGCAGCTTCTTCTGACTTGTGAAAGCTGATGTTAGCCAGCCCCGAGAAGGAACAATAGGATCTGAGAACAGGGGGATTTGTTAAATCAGCTTGAATTTACGGAACTTGTGTTTATGTGCCTTTGCTTCTAGTGGAAAACAGTGGTGATACTATTGGAAGAAAAACTAGCTTTAAGAATAATTTAATTCTATCCACATAGGAGCTATACAGGGAGGGGGATTAATGTGGAAAAAAGGAAATGGTTATGCAAAATGCCTCCCTTCTGCCAGCAATATTCTGCATTTCCCTCAGCAGATACTGCGTTTTGTTTGGGGAAACAAGCATAGCCTCATCTACAAGTGAAAACATAATGATGGGCAAGCATCAGGAGACTTACTAGTGTGGTTGTTTTTCAATTTAATACATAATAGGCCTGGCTCATGTCTTCATTCTGATTGAAAGACAGAAGAGGTGTATGAGATGTGTGTGTCTTCATCTCCTTTTCAGCAGCCTCTAAAAACTAAGCCTTTAAAAAATTACATCTTGTCTGCATGGCAATATGAAGTCATTTGGAAAGCTTAGGATCGTTAATGAGGTTTAGCTATAACGTTTTCCTCCAACATTGCTTCTCTGCTGCTGCTCATAGGAGTGTGCCTTTATTTTTTGAAAGTTGCTATTGTGTTACTCTTTGTAATTATGCTTTTACCTGTATATTTTTGGTAGTTGTCAGCCACCTGCCCATCTGCTGTCTCGGGGAGACTTCAACTGTAACAGTTGCTAATGTTGTTGGTTGCCTTTAGTCTAACCTAAAAATTAATCAGTTCGAATATGGAGATGAACTTGCATTGAAGAATATGACCAATTGTCCAAGAAGTGAATAAGCTTGGTCTCTTCTGAATTTTGGATTAAAAAGTATGAGTTCAACCTTCCTATAAAAACAATTCTTGTGTGCAATCTGTATGTGAGTTTCTATACTTTCTCCTGCTTTATTATTAGCAGTATAATTAGTTTGTTGAGAAGCTTAAATATTCCCTGTATGATCACTTGTCTGTAGTCCTTATATATGCTTTATCATATTTAGTGCCAACAGCATAGTTTTTCAGCAAATCACTGATGTTGGAAAAACACGTCCTTTCCTAATGTGAAGCTCCAGTTACTGACTGTGAGCAGTAATTGACTGCAGTGGGTCTTTGTTGCTCATAAGTATTTAGTCACTCATGCTGTGCTCCTTGAATCAATAACCCCCTTCGGTCTGTAACCTAATAGAATTGCTTAATGGATAAAATTTTGCTTGTGTTTCATCCACTTAGCTATTTCACTCTTTTGATAGATTTGCTGCATCAAAATAGCTACTGAAAATGATCATGCACTTGTCGTATGCCTGTGACAATGAACATCATCATATTTTCCCACACATACTCCAGGACACGGGTATCATGCATCCTTTGAAAAGAACTGGGATGAATACGTCCTCTGCATAAAATCAGAGCTGGGTGGAAATCAGCAGCTGCTGCTGGGGAGACAGAAGCAGGGCAAAGAAGATCGGACACAGGAAAGCTGCCGAATAAACCTCTGCTCATATTATCTGTGCAAGCATGTAACCTGCGCTGCGATCGGTCGCAGGGCTTGAAGAGACAGGACAACCTGTTCTCCCTGCATAACACCGGGTTATTCTCAGTTAGCAGGTACGTTGTAGCAGAGTCTGAAATTTCCATGGGGGATTGAAAGCATCCGACTTGTGAAACAGAGGGAATGGTCATGTGCTAGATACTAAGGGCATAGGGCAGAGGTGAAGATGTAGAAAGCTGAATTTGGAGGAAATGAGAAAACGACTAGGGTTTAGGCCTTGGCTCCTTGATGAAAAGGAGCCAAAGGATTCAATTCCGCTGATGGGGATGTTGGACACCTTGCTATAAGTGTGGATATTTGGGTATGAAGAGGTTAAGCTGTCTACGCTCTTTTGTTTTGCCCTGCCTCTCCCTTCAGAAGAAGATTTGCCTATAAAGTTATTTTTAGATGCCTTGTGAGCAAGTTTTGTGGGAAGACAAGCAGCCAGCAGCCCCCGGCGAGCTGCTAAGCCCACCCCTCTCAGCTTACAGCATGTAATTAGCAGATAATCATGCCAAAATCGCAGACTCCAACAGGCTAATTTTATCGCATGTGCTGACATCGGTAAGCTTGTTGAAAGTAAGTTGTGGGTTGTTGGTTAAATGTGTTTCCTCACTTGTTTATGAGCTTGTGTTCCCACATTTGCTGTATGAAGGCGAGATCAAATGCAGGTCTTGTCATTTAGCAGCCACTGGTGTTTTGATTAGGTTAGATAACACAGGACATTTCCTAGCCTTAAAACTGCATTTTATTAAGAGGTGGTTGCTGCTAATAGTATTTCCAATAACACTATTGTGTTTTGCTGCAGGGTTGGTGTGAAGGGTGTTTGAGCTTTGATTCAGCAATATATTCAAGCACATGCTTTGAGGTGTACTTATTCAGCTAACACGTAATTATATATTTATAAATATATATATATATATATTTATAAACTGTAGGTGCCTGCTGGAATTAGGCTGTAATTTCCCCTGATCTAGATAAGAATTAAGCATGTATTTTTAAGCTACATTTATACTTAGGAGTTTTTCTAATTTAGGGCCTTAGTAACTCCTGCAGTTTTCTTTAGCAAAGAAAAATATTATGTGTTTGATGCTTGAGCTGAACAGCCTTCAGAACCTGCATACCTCTCTTACTGATGTGATAAAATAAAGATACTTCTTAATAGAAAACACAGCTCAGAGTCATCCATCTGGGTACAATAAATCTGAGACAGGTAGATAGAATAAAAACTATCACTATTTCCTCCTGATAATAGGAAGATTAAGTTGGCCAGGGTTACGGGGTCAAAAATGGGCTCAGTAACAGGAATCTTTGGGAAGGGTGGCCTGAAGAATGTGAGAAATGAGCCCGACCTCCTGCTGACTGATTTCTTGCCCACAGGCTTGGAAAATCTGACTTTGGGAGACATACCAGTGTGCAGCAGGCAAAGGTGGTCTGGGCTGTCCCAGAGGTCAGCCAGGGAAGGGAAGATTTTGGGTTCTCTTGGTTCACAGAACTGCCTTTTGTGGGGTGGGTTTTCCTGCTCAAGGGCATTTTCAGGTATTGTGGACAACTGAAGGTTTGGGAACAATCCTGTGGTGGCCAGAGGAAAGGTGGTGGAGGGCCTATGAGGTCTTTTCCATTTATGGGTGTCTCCAGTTTTGTGTCAGGACTCTTAATGAATAGTATCATCCACCAAAATGGTTCTCAGTTCCTGCCCAAGCCTCTTTTCTGCAACATTTTGGATTTGGTTATAGAAGCAGATGTCAGGCACAGCAATCAGCCTCCCTCAGGTGAGCATTTAGTGTTTTATAGGAGAGAATAGACCTTTGTAACCTGTTTTCATTTTCTGAACACTTACCTTGACAAAAAGTGTCTGTAGCTGAATTGGACAGACCTTGAGGATTTGATGCAATATTTATCCAAATCTGTATGTCTCTTGGTTCTAAGGTCTTGCATATAGTCTCGCCTGTGAGTTTGGATCTTTGCGGCAGTATCTTGTGCTTTCAGGATGAATAAGAAAAGCAATGGGGGAAGTAATTGTTCAAGCTGAAGCAATAAAAACCCAAAGTGACCCTTTGCTTATAGACCAGCAAATAAATACTTGTCTAGGAGATAAACTTGGTTCCTTTTTTCCCTAATCATTTTGGAGGCTGCATGCATAGAGGAAATATCCCTTGTGAAAGCAAGCCAAAATCACTGGGCTCCAGGTGTATTCGAGTAATCCGTCTGCCTGTCATATGGCAAATTAATTCAATGGCAGAATATGGCACTATTGCCTCAAGCAGACAAGTGCCATTCTGCAGGAAGCATAGTTCATCCTAATAGCTGGCTTGTGAGCAGCGTATCAGAGTAGCAATGAAGTAACATCTTGCATGCAGGAGACGTGGCAGTAGCTCCAGAAATGAGATTGCAAGTCTGGTTCCATCACAAGTCTCCATTTTCCCACCCATCCATCTAAAGTTCACTTGGAAACAGTCATCGACTGCTCCATCTGTTTAAGATTCAGGCAGTCTGAATTCATGAGTCTTGTCCAGGTCTCCTTTGACAATGTTTTTTGTTGTCTGAAGCTGTTTGTGGCTCTTCAGAGAGAGAAAAAGTCCTGTTAGTGGAAGCATCACCATATCTTCATTTGGGCAGACACTGATTAGGAATGGGACAGTTACTAAGGAGGTTGCCTGTCCCATAACATTGGGGTGCGATGTCACTTGTTACTCCTTTGAACATGTAGATTATTTTTGCCAGTTGCTTGTCAGGAACTTGATTTTCTCCATAGCAGAGGGAGGTGGGAGGAGGAAAACCCTCCAACACTCTCAAGGGATATGTTTGGGTTAATTTCCAGAGCTATGGGGGGGGGGGGGGGGGACAGCACTAGTGTCACTGTAGGGATGGTTGTTTTGGTTGCGATCCAGCTCCCAGGGGAACTGCAGTTTCATTTTGCCATGACCCTGTGCTGTTGCAGCCACATCACGGGCCGGCTCGCTGTGAGATGCTGAGTGCGAATGCTGTGCAGGTTCCAGGTGCACATAGGGGCAGGACCTGCTCAGCACTCACTGCCATCCTTTGAAGCTGGACTCTTCCAGTGAAGCATTTCACTGTGGAGAAAATGGTGAATTCTGGTAAAAACAAGATTCATTCGAGTTTTTCCAATCAGATCTAGTTATTGCCCAGCTCTCTCAAGAATCACAAATTATTAAAAATTAATTGCATTCACCCTTTTGACTTGGCTTCCAAGTCAGATCTGAAGACAGACAGAAAAGTTACTGTTGGTAGTTCAGATCCTGCCAAAAACCTCATGAGAACCAGCTACTGAGATTTCTGTGTTTAAGCACTGACAGATGGAAATGGTATCTGATGCTTTAGCGTTCTTTAATTGAGCACTCAAAGGCATGACAAGGTCCACTGGCTGGAAACAGAAGCCAGAAAAATTCAGATTGGAAATAAGGTACAAATTTTTAACAGTGAGAGTAATTAACCTCTGGAACAGTTTACCAGGGTATGTGATGGATTCTCCATGGTTTGATCTCTTCAAATCAAGAATGCGTGCCTTCCTCATAAATACTCTGTAGCTCAAACAGAAGTTAAGGGACTTGATACAGAATTTTTTTTTAATTGCAATTGCATGACCTGGACGATGCAGGAGGTCAGCCTATCATGTCTGAAGAGATAAGAATCTGTGAATCTGAACCCAAACATGATCCCTTGATTCCAAGCCCTGCATTTAAACTTAATCTGGACCTAAATTCCCCCTCTTCATTCAGTCTGCTCAGAGAAATAGAGGGGATTTTCTAAGGCAGTAATTTGGAGACTTTCATGCAGTCTTTTCTTCTCAGCCCAGGAAGGTCTATGGGGATTTTGGCAGAGATGTTGAAGAGCTTGAACCTTCACTTTGGGCTGCACAGAATCTCAGGTTGTTGTTAAAGTCCCAGTTTTATGTGGTTACCTAGAGCTGTCCCCATGGTTAGAGGTGTTGCTGAGCACTTGCACCTTTGGGAGTTCACTCCCCATTGCCTTGTTCCAGAAACACCTTTCTTTCCTGCTTGTAATTATGGGGATTTTGCTCATCTTTAGAGTTAATTTATCTCCATGCCATGCAGTTCTTAGGCTCTCCGGAGATAATTAGTGGCGCCGCAAAAGCTGAATCATGAAGTGCATCATCAAGAATGGTGCACAGGTTAGAAAGCAAGGCCAGCAATGTTTCAGGCACCTTCTTTTTGCTGAGGTTACACACGTTATTTCCCCAGTTTCACTTTTTAATGGCACATTGTAACGACCAGTGCCTCAGCCACAGGGATTGGATGCTGTTGCCAAGAAAAACTGGCAAGACAGAAGGTGGAAGAGGTCCATTAATTGGCTCCAAGTACCAATTTCTCTAGAGGGGATTTTCTTAACAGAGAGAAACTGTTCGGCACTGCAGGGGCAAAGCGTACCTGCAGAGCAAATGACTTTTCTGAGTCTGAAGACATCTACAGACCATGGTAATAATGCAGCAGAAATATCAGAGCTTGATTTTAAGGGACACCTGAGAATGCAAAGGAATTGCTCTTTATTAAAAAGCCCAGACCAGAGTCTCTCTTGGTGCATATCGAATACAGATTCTTTCACAAGGATCCTTTGCTGGAGTGGGGAGGAGGGAGGTGGGTGGAGAAGAGGAGGAGACAGGGAGGGAATTTAACCCTTAAGGGCCTTCACTTGAAAACCCTGCTTTGCAAAGAAGTCATTGCCACAGGAGCATCTCCTCACCCATGAGAGCTATTTGCTCTGTCTGTAGAGAGCATCTGGCATGCTTTTGTGAAAGTGCTGTTTGGTCTCTCTTCTGTTTCACTGTTTTAAAGCAGATCAACCTGTGTATTCCGGGCTGGAGGAAGAACATACAGAAAAGTCTTTCCATGCCCCTTCTATGCTCAGTCATACAAATCTGAGCACCCTAATGACTGTTTTGTTGCTTATCATCCGTTTATTGCAGTGCTCAGAAGTACCAGTAGCTTTTGGGGGGCATCTGACAGGTGATTAACATAGCATTTGGGTTTGCTTCACTAGGACCATGGGTTCTAATTTTATTTTTTTTTTTTTTTTATATATGTACCATTGTTGGACAAGTCTTTAGGGTTTGGTTAAGCCAGTGTCTTCTGTGCAAGTCAAAAGAGACCCCAGAGCAGCAGTAGTGGGACAACTTGCCCCAGAAAGTTTTCTCCTGGCCCTGCTAGCTGGGAGCTGGCTCAGACTCCACATGCGATGCTGGGAGACGCTGAATGCAGACAGGCATGCAACTGTTTTGTGTTGGACCTTTGGACATTCTGGATCTTTCCAGGACTGTTCACTGATTCCTGGCATTCGTAACTGCCTTTATTCTTGAAGAGGTCTTTGCTGCTTCCCTACCCCCCAACATACTCAATATTGAGATCACATTGTCATCGTGTACTTTGAGTGGGGGAGACCTGGCAGATGTAGTGGTGGGGGAGGCTCTGGAGCATTCACATGCTGCCTGCTGTGAAGTGTTTGCTGCCTGGAATGGTTGTTTAGGGAGTGGCTCTGCTGTCTTTATATGCCGTTGTTCTGAAACCTTGGACTAGCTCCATGGCACTCGTTCTTGGTCCTTTGTTTTTCTGGAGATGGGTTGGATGGACAAATATAGCACAGCACAATGTTGATGCAATGACTTGTGTGTTAGTATCCGGAACATGTGCAGACAGATCAAAGGTTAGCTGGAAAGAGCTGAAGACAGCGATGGTGGTTTTTAGCTCTAGAAGATGCCGAGCAGTCTTTGGCTGGGCAACACCCTAGCCCAGTGTCCTGCTGCTGCCAACAGAGAGGCACCCAGTGTGTGCCACAGCCACCACAAGCTGTCTGCCTGGAAGAGCATCCTGTGATGACTCTTTCCTCCTTCAGTGCTGCCTCTGCTTACGCTCCTGTTCCTGCCAGCCTGTCTTCTCCATGCCACTGCAGCCCAGGAGAGTGGCCAGCAGAGGAAACGCGTGGTCTTCAACCCCATTTGGGGCAACTTGCCAGTCCTTAGGTAGTGGTGTCACAGACAGGGATGACTCCAGCGTGGGACAGGGTTGCTGGGGCTACCTGATCCAGTAACAGCAGAGCTGAGCCATGCCAGCAGGAGGTTTCTCTTGTGTTGCCCGTTGCAGCATGTTTGCGGCTTACTGATCTGAATCTTTGACCTCCTGCACACAGAAGACAAAACCTTCGATTCTTCTTTTGTCCCAAGTATCTTTATTTTCCTTAAATCCATGCATGACATCCCTTATCAGTTTTGTGGAATTCTTTGCTGCTGACTTTATATTCATTGCCATTAATGTTTCTAGTCTTCCATGGGGAAGAATTCCCCATTTATTTATTACTTTATGATTTGGCTTTCACTTGTCCTCCAAGCCAGAGCAGCTTTTAGCCAGCACAGCCTTCTTTCTTTTCCGTGGGATTGTGGTTCCTCTGCGTAGGCAGTAAAATGGTCTTGAACAGTTCCCAATTATCATTCACAGATTCCTGCTCAAATTCTTTCTCCCAATTGTTTTGCTTTGTAATTATTTTCAGCTTTGTTAAGCTGGCATTTTAAATCATCAAGTAGATACATTACTCGTTTGGACTTTATTCTATTTGCACATAACAAATGTAATCAAATCAGTCTCTTGTACCTAAGCTGCTACTATATTTTTACATTCTGTCATCAGTTCCCCTTGATCTGTAAAAATGAGGCCTAATATAGAATTTCTTCTATGTTAGATGCGATTGTTTTTGTGTCTGGATATTTTCAAGTATAATTTTAGGAATTCCGAGCACATTTATAGTATTTGCAGCACAAGGCTCCAACATATGGCTTTCAAAATGAAATCCCCATAGAAATGCAGCTCTCTTTCTTGAGTGATATAATTATGTTTACAATAGATCAGTGCTACATGAAAATGATAGCATTGTTAGTAATATTGTACAGAATTTTGAAGAGTCAATAAATATTTCTGTTTCTTATGGGCAAAAGGGAGATTGTGTGATTGTGTCCTTTAACAATAAAACACCTTTTATATCGAAAGAATATTGTATAGCAGCTTTTAATTAGAAATCATTAATACCAGAAGTTACAGCTATGTGTAAGAAGTTCAGTTTTGTGCTATTATTTTTTAAGGGATAAACAAGGTGGCTCACATAACTACGGATTTTTTGCCTGACATTAATCCCAGACAAAATAATGGAATTGCTGATAGGGCATGTAATTAGTAAAGAATTAAAAGGATTAATGTAAGTAGTGTCAATCAACACGGGCTTATAGAATATGGTTCTTGTCTAATTAGATTTTTTTTTTTTCAGGAAGATTACAAGTTGTGTTGATAAATGTAATAGTACTGATGTGATAAATTTCTGGAAAGGCCTGTGGATCCTGGTCTGATCATACATCTCATCCTGCTTTGAGGATCAGGTTGGACTAGGTGACCTCCCGAGGCCCTTTCAAACCCAAAACACCCTGTTGTCCTGTGAAAGTATTGTCTTTGACTAGGAATAACTTCCTATATAAGACTTGAATAATAGAAAACCAATTTGACATCTCTGAAATGGAGAAGAAACTGCTGTAGTCTCCAGTTTTAAATGGGAATTCATCAGTGAGTAGACATGCTTCTAATGGAGTCCTGGGGTTATCATGGATCTATCTTTGTGATGAGGTAAAAATCTGAAGAGATAATGAAAATAAAAGACAGGTCACCAGTGCAGAATGATTTAGATCCCATTAGTAACCTGGATGAAAACAAGCAACGTGTTTTAATATGACCCTTGTAGAGCTGGGCTGTATCCTGGGAACTGTTGCCTCTGAAAAGGATGTGTGAAGCTGTGGGGACCATCAGCCAAGTACAGGCCCCTACATGGGAGTGTGGCAAAGAAGGGAAACGTCACCTTTGGGTGTGTAAAAAGAGGAATATTTGAGACAAGGAGGAGGAACATGGTCTTCTTGCAGTTTCCAGTTGTGACTTTGGTAGTTCAAGGAAGATGTTGTTATCAACAACTGGAGAGAATTGAGAAAAAGGTCTTAATAATTGATAAATGATTGGAAAATACATCTACCTACTGGAGACTGAAGAAGACAGTCTAATAAAGAGGAAGGTGGCAGGGCAGGGAGACTTGAACACTCTGGTGGCAAGAAACATAAATACAATAAAAAGGTTGACATCAGTCCAGCAAACAAACATGTAATAAAAAACAGCAGAGAGATACGGAAGGTAGGTGAACTCAGACTAGGCATAAAACAGGTTTTCAGCAGTGAGAGCAATTAACCACTCACAACAGTGCACCAAGAAACATAAAGCTTTCTGTTTCATTGGAAATTTTTACATGTTTTTCTTTTCCCAAAATATCTGCTCTAGTTTTAGAAAGAATCAGTTCTGGGAAGTCTTATAGCTTGGGTTATCCAGGAGGTCAGAAGTGAAAATCACAGTGGTCTTGTCTGGTTTTGTAACTGATTAATCCAGAAACACTATGTGTGACACTATGTGTGACACTATGTGTGCTACCAGCTCAGCAGCCTGTGTGTCATAGTGTAACACAAGAGGTGGTTTCACAAAACTAGGCTGATCTAGAAGTGAATTAGAGGTTTTATTTGTTTCTTACCATCTTAGATTAGGATTTCTGGAAGAACTAATGAACTGGGGACTGAATTTTCTGAAAACCTTGTTACTTATTAAAGTGTTCCAGATACAGATTAATTCAATTAGCTTCATATTGATTTCTTCACCTGCTCAGAGATGAGAAGCGCATCCATGTAGACAAGTGGCTCAACAGGCTTCTCTCATTGTTGCATCTCCTGGGAGCCTGTTTTAGAGGACATCTCTGGACCATTTGTGTAGCCACTTAACTCAGTTTAGAAATGTACAGAGGCAAATCGACACAAATCCGACTAGTGTGGACATTTTGTAATCAAGTTGCATGTCTTAAATCACTCCAGGCTTTATCCTTTTGTAATCTAGCCCGTTGCTGCAGCGTGCTGGGAGCAGCAGGGACTCCCACGGCACACCTAGCCGGGCAGTTAACGTCAGCCTGCGCAGCACAGATTTGTCCCCCGTCAACCCACGCTGCGACCAGGAGGTACTGATGCTTTCCACGGGCCTGAGACTAGATGCGGTGCTTGGAAGGTGAAGGCAGGAGAGATGAACCCCGTCTGAGACACGTGCCTGCGGGTTGCTGAGCCAGCCTCTTCTCACTGGTAAGCCGATGTCCCATTTCCATCCCCCGTGGCTGTTCATTTGTGCCATGATTTGGTTCTGAAAGTCCAAAAATGTTTTTGGACTCCTGAATACTTTTCAAGAATTCACCTAGACACTTGGAAACAGTAGGGAAAAAGAACAGGAGCATGTGAATGAATGTGATTAACAGGTCATGGTTATTCCCAGATCCTTCTTTTAAATATAATTAGTTCATTACAATACATCCATGTTACAGAACTTCTATAAACAAGCGTTAATGTCTGTCTACTCAGAGTCTTTAAAGTCCAGATCTTGGAGAGGAAAAAAGATTTGGAATGGAGAAAAATAGCAATTAGAGTTAAATGGCAAAATGGAGATTTAATGTGTAGTGAGCAAAACTACTTTTAGTGGAAAATGTTTTTTATGTTAACTTTTGTAAGAAAACAGTTTTCCATACTTGTCAGGCTTGACAGTTAAAGTTAATGGTGTTAAAAAACAGAGTACTGAAAAATGTTCCCTTCAGTGTAAAAGATTTATTCAATGAGAGTTTGCTTGAAAAGTTATTTTGGCTAACGGTGCTGGCTTTTGCCTAACGCTTGGAACAAAGATCCTTGCTGTGTTACCAGGATGGGGACAGCCCCAAATTCATGATTTCCCAATTAAGATGACATGACCTATTTTCTTGTATTGTTGACCTATTGTTGACCCCTTTTTAAAAAGAATGCCACCCTTCAAATGTCTTTTTCCCTCACCCCCTTCTGGAAAAACACATAGAGCAAATGCTGATCTCACTTCTGTCTGGAGTAAAGCTTGGTACGTGCTGGGATGCTCAGAGACAGAATTTGTGAGTTAATCTGCACTGAAAGCGGACTGAGAAGTGTGTTGAATTGTTTCTACCTATTACATGCTACTTAGCAAGGTTCTTACGCACTGAAATTTCTTACATCATATTTATATGGACAAAAAAGGCTGCCCAAGAGCAGAGCTGACTCTCCTCTCGCTGCGATGGAGGTGGTGGTTTGTAAATGACTGGAGTAGTTACAGAAGGGGCATGGCTGGGTGTGTTGTGGCTCTTCACAGGCTGAACTGGCTGCCTGGTAACATATTGGGGAGGGAACAGGTTTTTCAAGGCTGCCCACCTAACATTCAGACACAAAGCTGCTTGAACTGGCAACCTATTTGCTCCTTACTCACCTCAGTATTTCTAAAAAATTAATGCTTTTTTTTTTTTTTTTTTAAGCCTGATGCAAAGTGGGTAGAAGTTGAGGACAGTTTCCCTCTTAACATCAGAAGAGTTTGTCTCTTGAAGCATTTTATGGATTTTTATCTACTTAAGATAGTGATAAAGTAGACACTACTTCATTCTCTGGTTTCCTGGAATTAGGCTGTGGGGCCATATGTGTGTTTTTTGTTCTGGCTGTGGCCTGTGTTCTTCTAAAGCAAAGGCTCATGAATGGTCTCTTGAAAACTGTCTGCCCATTTGCCCCCTTTTTCACCCTCCTGATTTAGTGCTACTTTTTATAATCTGGACCTCTCAAAATCTCTGAGTTCTACCTATCGAAAATCCTTGTAAATACAGAGTTAGTGTAGATTGGCAGAGCTCCACTGGCCTCCATGAAAAGCTGGTTGGCACCATTTGGGAATCTAACCTGGTGCTTAGAATAAATCCATCAAGACTTACTCCAGAGAGGCAGAGATTAAAGTCAATAGTGTTAAAGCTCTGGTTTGGAGCCCACCCATGTCAGAAATTATATTTTCCTGAGCTACTATTCAACAAGACTTCATTGCATATCTTTTTCAGAAGAAAGCCAAAAATGTCCCAAGGTCTTCGATGCTCTCTAAGCACACATATGTACAGGTGCTGTATTTAATACACAGTTTTGGAATTGCTGCTCCCTCTAGCCCTCCTATTTCTCTTGTCCTGTTTGGACCCTGGAGAGTCCAGGAACTGAGTCTTGTTCCAGTTACTGGTTGACTGGTGGCCAAGTGTCCCAGCGGCACCTGCTTTCTGCAGGATGGTCCTTACTGCCCCGCATGTGGGTAGAGGATGCTGCCAGACCATGGGCACTCTCTTATCCAAGTCCTTTGCTCTTTTCCCACCTACGCTCTGGCTCTTGCTGTGTCCTAGAGCTGCTGGGGCGATAGCACAGACATGGTTACAGATTACTCTTCAGGAGAGGTGCAAACAGAAAGCAGATCATGGAGTCCTCCCTGTAAACATCTGCAAATGCAATGTGTGCTTGATTTAAACATTTCCCAGTGATGTTTTTAATCCTTCAGTAAATCAAACCCTGAATGATACCCCTGTGACCCCAGTGATGTGCGGGCTGAGGGGAAGCGATATCTGGAAGCTTTTGGAAGTGTAGAGTTTTGGCATGGGGGTGTTTGATTCTGTAGTGAAAGGTTTGTAAAGCAGAGTTAGAGCCTCTCACCCTCCTCCAGCTATACCTCTTTGGAGACACTGTAATAATGTTGCTCGGATGGATTCTGGGATCAGCACCAGTGCAGCAGCAGATTAGACCTAGGGAAGAATGTTGATTATGTCCGCCTTTTCCACGTCTGTCCACGAGAGGCTTTTTTAATGTTACAACTGAGTCTGATTTCCCTGACCTGGGAGATGGATGTGTTTTTCCTGGAGAAAATGCTGCATTCCTCACATTTTGAGCTCTGTGGAGCCCCATTTACCAGTGCGAGGGGTTGGGGAAAGCAAGGAGGTGGCAAGATCTACATGGATAAAGTAATTAAATTGCTACTTTGGCAGATGCTTCTTGAAGAGCGGTGGAAGATTATCAGATGGACAAGGATTTGAGCAAAAATGTTCACAACATTGTTCCCAGAATGGTTTGTAAATTCAGCTTTAGGTCCTGTATTAAAAGAAGCCTGATTTTTACTGGCGCTGAAAAACTGCATCTTTGAATTGCAAGTGCTTCTGGTGCAGAGTGCCTGAATGCCCAGAGATGGAGGCAGAGCCTAACTAGTGCTCTTATAATTCAAACCCAGGCACCAGATGATCATTTTCTGCAAACTACTTTGCTCATGGATGTTTTCACTAGGATGAAAGGTTTCTAGCAAGATTGATTTCAAGTTACCCTCCTACTTATCCTCTATGCCAGTAGCCCTTAGGACAAATAAAACTAACCCCAAAATGAACTAACTTCCTTGCCCATACAGAGTGTTCCGTTTAGTTCAATTTATGAGTATGGATTTTGACTGATTATTATTGTGCCTGACTGGGTACAGAGCCATCTGCCTTGTGTTATGTTTCCATGTGCTGCCTCTTCAGCCAGACTTCAGATGGTCGTTCTGGCAGGAGAAGACCAGGTTCTCAGTTACACGGTAGTAACAAATGGATTTTTAAATGGAAGGAAATTATGTTGTTATCTATTTGGAAGCAACACTGCAGTGCCCTGTGTGGAAAGGAAAAAGGTGCCCAATGTATTTATTATTATTATAACCCATCATCTTCTGTTGAAAGTAGAGGTGGCCTTCAAAAGAGTCCAGACTGCAGGGAATTTAGCTTATTTTCCCAGAAATATGTTTGCTTTTAATGACATTTTCATCTATAAAAGCTAAAAATAACATGCCTCATTAAGTTCAAAGCACTCTGGGACACAGTTTGCTCTTTCTGGCTGAAAAGTTGAAATTTTCCCTAGGGAGGATCACATTTTCTGTTGAGTTTGGTGTTTTGTCTGCCTGCCTGCCGCAGTTGTGCGTGGCTGTGGAAAACGCAGGGGAGCTGTGAAGCACCATTCACAAACCTGGGGCTGTGGAGGAGATGAAGTCTTATTCCTGAATGGAGAGAAGTTGTTGCTGTCTCCTCTGTTTGCCAGGAGGACAGTGAATGATGCCAATGCAGCTGATCCAAGTGTTCAAGCCAGTCATGCCGGTCTGTACCTGGACTTTTCAGACCTGGGGTTTCGTGAGAAGATGTTTCTAGTTGCAGTCAAGCAGACGTTGTACAGCAAAAGGCACTGAGAAAACCCCCTCTTATTGTTTTGATTTGAGAAGGGAGGGAACGGCTAAAAATACAACCATGTCAAACATCTGTGGCACTTCACCATACAATGCTGCCGTTCGGTCCTCAGTACAGGCAAGAAGTGTCATTTTCTCTATATATGATCTCATCTAGATTGTTTCTAGAATTATATCTCAATAGGAAAAGGGATACGGTGCAGCCCAACATGTTATGGCTTAGTAAATGCTGTTGCTTAATAAATGGTGTCAGATGTGTGTGGTGCAAAGAAGTCAAGATGTGAGTTCGAGGCTGGCCTGGGCTCAGCCCAGGAGTGGCGTGGAGGACAAGATGCTCGAGTGCTAGGCGGGAGGCTGAGCGGAAAATGGGAGACTTGGAGAAAAGATGATTAATGGAGCCTATGTGGTTCCTACTGAGAACAGTCAAGGCTGAGCTGACGGCCTGCAGAAAGGGCTCGGGTTGCAGAGCATGAGGCTGGCAGGGGCTCCGGGAAGTGTGGAGGTGGAAGGAGGCGAGTTTTTCTGTTCACAACAGAAGAGGTCAACAGCAAGGGAAGTGCTGAACCACACTGACCTGCTGCCACCTCCTGTCTCAGGAAAGCTTAGAAAAAACAGTGACATCTGAGAATGGGAAAGCTTGAGCAATGTGGGTAACAAATTCTGCTGCGGCATCACCTGTGTAATATTTCCAAGCAGGAGGAGAGTCCCATTGTGCTTCATGCTTTACAGGCAGGTAGCAAAGAGACATCATCTGTCCTGAAAAGTTCACAGGCTAAATAAACCTTACATCCTTAAATGGTCCTTAAGTGTTTTGGAGTGGCTGCAGCCAGGCTAGCGAGTGTTATGCTTGGGATCCAAGCTTAGCTGATGCAAGGCAGCTTTGGTCTGGGAGCTGATGTATTTTGTGCTGAGGAGTGACTGTGGCTCTGCGCACAGGTTAGTATGCCTGTAATAGCGCTGATACACATTTTCCATACCATCTTCAGTTTAAATCCTCACCCTAGTTTCTACCCAAAGCTTTGTTGCATGCACCTGGGCTCAGACTGAACCAGATCATATTCTCTCTCATTTACTGCAATGCATTTGAGTTGCATCCATTTTCTAGTCTCTTACTGATAGTTTCAAGACAGTCGCAGGTGCACTTCGGTGCAGGTTGCCTGTCTTCTGCAGAGCAGTAAAAGGAGCTGTGGTATTACACCCAGGTGAAATCTCAGCCCTTCCCTTCTTCTTGCAACAACTGGATATGGTTTTAGAATGTTAAGATGTATTTTAAGTAATTTAATGTCAAATAATAATCATAGTGGGGTGTTTTTGCTATTGATGCGCTCCCTGGTATTTTCTCCATTTTCAGTGTGAGTTCCTGCCCCATTGAGGAGAGTCTTAGTGCTGCTCCAGAACAGTGAGTTTTTTACACACTGATCTGTTTAAGGTTGCATGTGGTGACTAGACAGATCAAAATATAAAAATAAGCAGCAGGAGTGATTTGTGAGAGGCATCTGCCACATAAGAGTTAGTTGGTGATAGCATCGTGTGACATCTTTGCCTGCATAATTAGGCACTTGTTTGCCCAGGGAGCCCCATGGCCCTTTTTCTGGTTTTCTGAAAGATTGTATATGGTTTTGAAGTGTTTTTGCAGCTGATCCATCTGAAATCCCATCAGGTTAAAGGAAAAGAAAAGCCACGTTTGTTGGATTATGGTTTCCAGATCCTCCAGCTTCTGGAGTGGGCAGGGAGGGGAATGGAGAAGGAAACATGACTTGAGCAATTAATCTCATTGTAGCTTGGACAACCCTCATCACAGCCTGACAGTGATTTATGAACAAGGCTTTAATATTTTTCTACTCTGTCCTGTGCAGGAGAAAAGTTATATCTGCCCCAATGTAAATTGGCATCGTTCAATGGGAGCTGACGGTCTGGTCAGCTGTTCTGAGGGCAACACGTTGCCTCCCATCATCGTTGGGAGGCATGAGTAATGATGCTGGTCCCCTGTCCTTCCTGCAATGAGGATGTGTATTTTGAGGTGCGTGGCAAGACCTAGAGCTGCTCTTGCCATTGACTGCCTGTGAGCAAGCGACTGAGCTGAAGTCAGTGAGGTTCCTCTTGTGAGTTCACGGTTCATCTGTGGAGAAAAACACGGCGAGCCCCACGGCTGTTCCCAGTGACGTGGGGTCCTTCCCAGCCCACTCTGCCCACCATTGAATGACTTCGGCAGCTTTTTGCCAGATGGAAGGAGTTGAGGAAGGAAACCCTCCTTTCAGACTGCTTCCTCCCCACCAGTACAGGCGCTTTTGCCACAGCTCAACCCTGTAAATCAAAACATTTGCTGTACGTTTGGCCCATAGTCCACGTTCGCTTCAGCCAACAGGCCCCTAGAAGCTTGGCGGGTGGTGTTGGTAGCCATCAGTGGCATAGAGCTGTCAGAGCCCCCAGAAACACCATGTAGACATTGAACAACCAGCTTCCTGGTGCCAGGGAAGGGGTTGATTTGGTAAATCAGGTCTCCTTTACATGTAATTTGTATGCATGCAGTCATTTGAGAGGGTTTTTTTAAAAGAGGGAAAGCTCAAATCTCCCTTTTCACCCTGTTCAGAGTGAATTTTGCTCAGTTATTCAGTTTGAAAGTAGGTGAACAAGAACATGTTCATGGTGCTGAGCATTAAAGACTAGATGTGAGACTGAAGAATAGAGCTGGGTTTCATTCTTCACCCACCTCTAAATTCAGGTACTGTCAGAGCTTTTTCCAGTTCAGACCATCACAGCTGCTGGTGAGACAATGTCTGGTCTAATTTCACTTTTCTCAGCCATTTTGAAATCCAAGATTGCTGAAGTTTCCTGCTACAATGCAAACAGCCTCTTTGCCTCTAATCTCCTTTGTTCCCTCAAGCTGCCCTTGTCTCCATCTTTCATCCAAATCCAGACAGAGGCTTCCACAAGGTCTTAAGCAGCCTTGTGAACATTTCCCCAGACGATTTTCATTTCCGCTTGCCTCTGCCCTTCTCCAGTCCAGATAGGAGCTGAGGTTTCAAAATACCCTGAGGAAAGGCTATTCTTGTGGTTTTTCTGCATGCTTCAGAGAAAGACACACAGAACATTTCTTGAGGGCCCAGCTTTGAGGGATTTTCAGTCTTGTTTTCCAGATCTTGCAGCTTTAGACAAGTTTTCAAAATGTAGGTACTGAACTGAATTAGTGAACTTCTTGAAGATTTCCTGTCACTAATAATATATTTGGACAGCAAACTTGCGACTGCTAGGGTTTTTTGTGGGTCTGAAAACCCTCTTGTCTCAGCCCTGGTGCAGGGCAATGTCCTGCTGAAGCTAAAGGACAGATGTCATTCAGAGGCAAAGTCAAGTTAGTCCTGGCCACATTCAGAAGTCCTAACCACAGCTAAGTTTGTTGTAACTTTCCTGCCAAAACTTTTATTTGATTAAAAAAAAAAAAAAAAAAAAAAGTATTTTAATTAAATACAAATTTCTGTGGAATGTATCTGCTATTTTCTAAAAGCATCTATGCTTTATCGGTAACTCAAAGCCAGAACATCATGGCTGAACAAAACTATTGACATTTGAAAGCTTTTCAGTTGAAAATGTGTATGTTTTGGAATTGAAAATCCTTTTTTATGGCTTTCATTTTTATGGGAACACTGGAAAATTTCTGCTTTGGGGAAAGACTATTCTGACTGGTAAGCTTTTTATTCTCAGAAGCCAAGCACTGTTTTTTCAAACAGACATTTCTACATTTTTTCCTCATATCTTTTTCTTCCTTCTTGCTGTTCAGACCATTTCCCTTGACTTGCTTAACTCTGCTTGAAAACCAACATGAGAAATGGGGCTTTGTGTTACAGGCTCTGTCATCCGGCTCGCTGTTTTGGGCCAGCTAAACAACCATTCTGGATAGCACTCTGGACTGACTGCAGCCACAAAAATGCAAGTTTCGGAGTGGAAGCTATTTGAAAGGTTATTTCCAGGCCTGAGATATATGCCAGCACTTTATCCACCTGAGCCTATCCTCTGCTGAATGATAAGGTGCTATGGGCAGGGCAAGCACGGATGATTTTAATCTAAACGGGCATGACAAGATGAGAGGCCAAATGCTGAGTGAATTTAATCATCTGACAAGTGCAATGATTAACCTTAAATATTTTGTATTCAGTCCCAGGGTGGAATTTCTGCATAGAAATAAGGCTATCAGCCATGGGCATTTATTTGCTGGGGGCTGTAGCCACAATGTGTGCAGCCAGTTAGGAAGTTCTGGTTATGTGTAAAGCTGTAAGTAATGATGGATGATGAGTTGTTTAAATAACTGCATAACTCATCAGGTGTGGAAAGGTGCTTCCAACCTAAAGTGTGGCCTTCCCTTCTCTGGAGAGCCACAGTGGGCTGGGGACATGTGTGGCTCTCCAGAAATTGCATAATTTTGTGCTGCAAAATGCTGATTCATTTGCTCTCTGCAGGCTGGGGGTCTTTCCCTGCTACTCTCAGCTCCTTTCCCTCTAGAGCTGTTGCTTACGGGGCCTTTTTTTTGGCAGAAACTCAGACTGGTGTCTTGTGCACTGAAAGAAAGGCTGAAGGAGAGATGACAACCAGGCTGCACACCTGTGTGGGCCATTTGCATCCTGGATCTGGCCTCTTGTATTTCTCACACGTGAGTTTAGCTTCCAACCCAGTTCCAGGTCAGAGTGGGGAGTGAAACTAAATTTCCAGGTGACTTCAGTAGCCTCACATAATTTCATCTCCCAGCCTGACCTGGACAAAGTAACAGGTTTTCTGGTTGCATTGGAAGGTGGGTCTGATCAGACCCATCTTCCTCTGAATGGCATTGCAGTCTGAGCACCTGGAGGGCAGGGAGATAAGGTCTCTCCTGGCTCTCCTGCCTGTCTGTGGAGAGCCAGCTGCCTCTGCAGGAGGGCTCCGTTTAATTAGACTGATCTGCATGGAAAAGGGCTTGGTTCAAGGAACTTGCCGTGGGGCTTGATGGGTGACAGTTCCTGGTACCGTTCTCTTTGTCATCATTGCATTGAAGTTGTATGCACTAGGTCTGATGCAAGTGGGAAGACAGGCCTCAAATTTCTACCCAACTTGCTATTTTGATGCCTTTGACAAAGCAGATCTTGCTCACCTTGCGTACCATGGTAAACTAGCAGTGATTCTAGCAAAAGAGGTGGGCTTGTGGGAGCTGACTGATGGTGAGTGGGAAACAGGCTCTGAGACTGTGTTAAAATGTTAGGGTCACATAGGCAGCGGTTGGCACCAAACGTGGCAGGAAAAATAGTATGGGATTAATTGATGAAGTGGCATGGCTATTTCTTTACCTTTAAACACCTGTTGTTTTGAACTTAATAATGGCATTCTAATATGCATTTTATGTGAAAGAAATACATAATTTGTTTATGCATCTCACTGCTTAAAGTTCACTATGGGAAAGATACTTCTCATCTACACTTAAAACTGGATGTTTAACTGTTTAATAATAATAGTTAGCATTAAAAGTTCATATCATTTTATCTTTAATGGAAAGACATTTACCTTTTGCCTGCAATACACTGGTGAATTTGCACATTACATACCTGAGTGCAATGCTGATCATGATAGAAAATGTTAGCCTGACTTGAACCAAATCAGACACTTCACCACAAGCCTTCAGCTAGTTTCCTCTGTATGGGAGGCAGCAAACAATAATATAAATGCAGAAGGAAGGATAAGACAGAACAGATAGAAGACTTTGCAAATAACACACAGAGTGCAAGTATGTGTGAAATACTGTATATTTAAGCTATAGCAGTGATGCTGGGCACAGAGTCCTTCCAGAGCAGGTCCTTTGAGTGCTCAGCAAACACCTATCACACAATGCTGGTGCTCAGTGTTTAGCAGACAATGCAGGGAAAGCTTGACAAATGTGATTTGTTAGAGCAGAAACTGTAGAAAGTCTGGGGCATGAAAAATATAAGCCTAATGCCTATTATTTATGGTGTGCTGGGATTTCCTGATGGGGTATTTCAGGAGTGCTGTGTGAGCTGGCTTGGTTAAAGACTTTCCTGAAGCAGTGTCAATGAGCTACTCTAAATCCTGAGAGGGATGAAAAACACTGAAATCACTGATGCTGCCTCTGCAGTTGGACTTTCATCCACTGGATTTGGGATGGTGTCCCAGTCAGAGCTGGGGAAAGAAAGGCTACCAGTGCAAGTGCCCATCGAGCCCAGGGCTTGCAGTGGGGGTGGTAGGCTGGAAATGGTTTTATTTAAAAGATAAAACATATTGTACTAATCCTAGAGAATGGCTAAATATGCTCCCAAATCTGTGGTGTCCATATTGACGGTGGAAGTCTGGCTGCAACCATCCTGTATCGATTTAATCAAATCCTTCTCATTCATGGATGGACTCAAACCCCCACCACCATTAAGGAAAAAAGTGGTGGGATGCACTGCACTGGTTTCCTCCTGCTTGATAATATCAGGCAGCCTTTTTGCCATCTCCCTGAGAAGCAGCCGTTGCTGCCTCCACATGACAGGAGAAAAGTAAGTTTTAAAGAGCAATATTAATAATAATAGCAACATTAAAGTGTGGGGAAGGATTACAAAGGTAATTCCAAGATCTTGCTCAGTAATGCAGGCTATTAACAAAAGATAATCACCTTTAAGTCAGTCACCTTTAGCCCTGGAGTAAAATGGAGGCACAATTATTCAATGCAGTACAAAAGTAATTTAAATAGAGATGGATGAACCATTGGCTCTCTCAGTTCTTGCTTGGGAAACCAGCCAGGGCCAAGTCCTAAAGGGAGGATAATGTGATGAAAAAAGGGCAGCAATGAGTAAATAATTCTTGGTGTCCTTCTCTCTGTTTTTCCACTGGAGCTGAAATTGTTCACCCTTTGGAGTGTAAAAAGGGAAAGGGGAAAAAAAATGGGAGAATTGTGTTGAAAAGTGTCTCTTCATGTTCCTTTTATGAGTAGAAGTTGGAGTCTCTTACACTCCAGACTGCCATAAAACGTCGAGATCCATGTTCTGCATCAGAGCACGGGTTTTTGTCATCAGAAACCACGTGGCCATGTGGCTTTATCTTTTTTGTCACTTCAGGTCCATGGCTGAGGAGCAGCCTGAAGTACGAGGTTGGATGAGTTTGGTATGGAAAAGGTAGCACATTGTCCTGGGTTGAGTGAGTGGTGGAGTTTTTTGGTGGCAGGGGAGGGGGCTATCGGAGTGGCCCCCTGTGAGAAGCTTCTTGAAGCTCCCCCAGCTCCAAGTCAGCTCCACTTCTGTTTGGGAAATTGAGCCAATCGGCTGCGCCTCTGCGATAACATATTTATGAAGGGACGTGGTGACGTGCAGACTTGTGAGGAGGAGTTGCTGCAGCTGCCTGAACACCAAGGTCAGTGGAGGAACGGAGGAAGAAGAGGGGGGAGGTGTGCCGGAGCAGAGACCCCCCTGTATCCTGTGGTGAGACGGCAGGGCGGCCCCCCCTGCCACCCATGAAGATCTACGGTGGAGCAGACATTGATTTATGGCCTGTTGCTCCTGCTCAGATGATCAAGGTTCTGCGCCCAAAGAAGGCCGGGGTCTCATGGGAAAAGGCAGCCCCGCTGCTATAATTCAGTGCTGGGAGGATTGCAGCATGTGGGGGTGTCCCACGCCAGAGCAGCTCGGGAAGGGCTGCAGCTGTGGAAGGGAATCCAGTCAGAGGAAGTTAGTGACCCATGACGGAGCAGTGTGGGGAATGCTGCGGCCCATGGGAGGAACTCATGTCGGAGAAAGTTTGTGGAGGACTGTGTCCTGTGAGAGGGGGACCACGATGGAGCAGGAGGAACAAGTTCCGGACACTCCCCTCACCAAAGATGAAGGAAGTGGCAGCGCTGACTGCACCCCCCATTCCCTGCCCCTGTGCCACTGGGGGAGGAGGTAGAGATATCGGGAGCAGAGCTGAGCCCGGGAAGAAGGGAGGGGTGGGGGGAAGGTGTTCTCAAGAGGTGGCAATGCTTCTCACTGTCCTACTCTGTTATGTGTTGTTAGTATCTGTAATAAATGTATGGGTTTTTTTCTTCCCCTAACGAGTCTGCCTTTTGCTCATGATCATAAAGGGGATTTTTTCCCCATCTCAGTCCTATCTCGAACCCCAAGCCTGGCTCTCTGTCCCTTCTCATTGCTGGAGGGGAAGGGAGACAGAGCTGCTGCATTGTGGTTGGCTGCCAACCAGGCCTAAACCACAACATGCATCTACTGAAAGAGGGCTTAGGACCTGATGAAATTTTTATCAGCATGACCAAAAAGACATGCCCACAGGGTTTATTTATGTGCATAGGAAACCCTTCTATGCTGGAAACCGGAGTCTCTTTCTTTGCAGCAGCTGCTGTGTGATCCCTTCCCTTGTGTCTATATCTGCCTTCTTCCCAGAAACCGGCCCTGCGGTTCCTGCACTTCAAGGGCTTGTTACTTTTTGTAGGGATGCTTCTGAGTGCTACCTTACTGTTTTTTTTTGTTTAAAAGAGTCACTGGAGTTTTATGCTGGGAAGAAGGAGCGTATGGACTCTGGAAGTAGTCATGAGATTGCAAATGTGACTTTGAAAGGTCTTTCAAGCTGCAAAGATGAGCAGTTGGGGCCCATGGAAATGCCTGAGGCAGGGCTGTAGCCACTCGTGAGTCCTCTGGACAAGCTGACACTGACTTACCATCTGAGCTTACATTCAACATGCTGTTAAAATTCCCACTGATTTTCCTTCCCACAGAAAGAAGCACTGGAGCTGAGCATCCAAATCCCATCCGTTGTCTTTGCATTGCCTCCATGAGCAGCAGCAGGGATGACAGGCAGGCAGCAAGGTAAGGAAAGTCTTGGTGAGTCTTGCGGCACGTGGCTCAGCCTGACCCTTGCTCTGGAGCAGCCGAGGACGGCCGGGAGAGATTAGCGGGTATGAGAAATTACAAACAGAATAAACTCTTTGGAAACAAAATTTAGAATTGCCATGAGAGACATTGTTAGTGGCTGCTAATCCGCTGAGTGGAGGGAGGAGAAGCTCCAGTCCAGCCCAGTACAGGGTGGAATAAATTCCGTGTTTCTGTTTTATGTCCTGTCTGTGCAAGCGAGGGGCCTCGTGCGCTCAGTCCTGCACTGATCCCATGTGGCTCTGTCTGGATAGCTGCCTGCTTTGGCTTTATAAACAACATGGTAGGAGCTCAGTGCATGATTATTCTCAGAGATATTATCGCAGTGTTAGCTCTGGTTACTCATTTTCCATTGCACAGCTTGGTGCAGGCTCCTTACCAAAGGCTCCTGAGCTGGTGGCCTTCCTGGGTCTGACCTCTGTAATGGGACAGCTCCAAAATACTGGTTTGTAGAGTGTTACTACTGGGTGCAACCCTCTGTGTCCTGGAGTACGGGCTTGTCTGAGAGCAATGCTGCTGAGGGAGTCCTTCAGAAGAGTTTGAAAGACATGGGAGAGCTTGTGAATGTCCACCAAGGGACACCTTACTTTGCAGCTGCTGAGCACTGCCAGGGTGCCAGGATCGGTGTGGAGCTGGCGCAGAGACCTCACCGTACACCAACAAGTGTAGTGTAGGAGGAGGCAAGGAACTGGGGTTGGTGTTTGCAACTGGAGACCTCTGATGGCAATGCTATCAGCGCGGGTTTTGTCTGTATGTTTGGAGGCAGTGCCTCTGGGTGAGACACAGCTTTATTGGAGGCTAGCAAGGGGTAGCGCCGTGAGCAGAGGGAGGGATGGGATCTATCGCTGCCTGTTGCACAGCCCAGTAAATCAGAGGAGGGCTGCACTGCAACTGGGATTCCAGCCCTGTCTGGAAATTCCCAGTATGTCCATCGGCACCTGCGCAGTCGAGGAATCTGAACCTTGGGCTTCCAACCAGAGAGGTAAACATTTAGGACCCAAACCCAGGATGACAATAACCGGAGCAGAAATCTTTCCATCCCGTTGCAGGTCAAGCCTGGTTTAGGCATTTCAATCCAGAATTTCTCTCCAGGCTTATTAGGGGGGATGGTGACTGCTCATGGCCCTCTACTTCGCCCCATAAAATGCTGCTCATGCACTTGGTTTCCATCCACCTCTTCCTTCAGGCTTGTGTTCAAGACCCTGGTGGAGAATATCTCAAAAAGGCAGACACATTAGCCTTGTAAAAACTGGACTAAATCGATAGGGCATTTATTGCACTCAGATGTTAACCCTTGGTGTGCTGTACTGGGGGAAAGCTCTGAGCTTAACATAACATGTGCTGTAGGGTTTTCTGAATGCCCTTGGCCTCCAATGCTGATAAGATGGGTGCTGCCAACGGCACTGGCCCACGTGGGCTCCTGGAGATGTGGTTCACTATCTGCTGCCTTCTTGCTGCGCTGGTGGGTTGTAGTAGCAGTGGAGTAGATGGCATTGAGTTTGTACTGGACACTGTGTTGGAGACACTTGCTGTTCCCCGGAGGATGTGAAAGCTAGATCAAACCCCGGATGGTTGTTGTCAACTTTTCCAGTTGTGTGAAAATGAGGGGCACAGAGGTTTGGGCAGAGCCTCGTGGGTGCTCAGAGGCTGATTAGGCACCACATCCTTTCTGAGACCAGCGCAGGTTTGGGGAAAGCAGGAAGGGGAAGAAGCTGAAAATCAAATCCCTCTTGTGTTTTGTCCATCTGAAGCCCTAAGCAATTTGTGAGTTCACTTTCAATATCTGTCTATTAGGGCGGACCTTCTTTCCCTAGAAATTGCTCTCAGGTTCTTGATCAGCTTGAATAAGCACAATGCCTTCCTTTGTCAGATAGGCCTACTTCAGCTGTAAATCTGATGCTGAGAAATTAGATTTCTACTGCTCCTGAGTTGTCATCAGAAGAGTAAGACGGCGGTGATCCGCAGAGAGAGCTGAGCGTGGCATCACTGTTACGTGTCTGCTTGCGCAGGCTCTGGACTGGGTTTTTCTTGGCTCACCAGAAAGGGAGCTTTACCCTTCAAATTCTCATCTGATCTGTGGTGGATGAGCTGAAAGAGGTGTAGACTGAACTGGGGAACTAGGAACTGTTTAACTCTGCTGCATTTGGCTAAGCCAAATGAGATAACCTCACAGCTAGTATTACACATGTTTTAGCAGAGAAAAAACTGTTTTCCTGTTTCAAAAGTCCTGGAAGAGATGGGGTGGTGTCTCCTCCATGTTAGCAAGGTGCTATCATGTTGGTGATAACATGTCCCAGCCACCAACTGACCCTTCATGTCTGGGAGCCAGAACTGGTTTTAAAACTGTTAAGGGGTGGCTCACAGCATCCATTATTTTACTATGAAAAATTGAGCACTACCAACTGCTGTTGGCCAATATACCATGAATCAGGCCCTCAACTCAAGAAACAGCTTAGAAGAAAAAGTTTAAATAAATAAATACATTAATACTCAACTCTTTGTTCTGCTTTTGATAGCCTTTACTATTCACGTTTTCAAGCTTTCCTCTGCAGTCTTAAAATTTAGAAGACCATATAAAAAAATTAAAGCTGAGATTTTCTTAAAATCACATGTTTCCAGACACAGGGGACTTGAAAGTAAAGCTCCAGATATAATCCTGAGATTTGGCAGTGCTCTTTGTATCATATTAAGTGATGGTCTACAGCACTCGTTAATTACTGCAGGCTGAAAAACAATTCTGGCTCCCGACAGAGGTCTTCTGCTCATTCTCAAGATATAAGTTTTTCCAGTTCTTCTGGGTAAGAGGGAAATATCACTTTCTAAAGGGCATGGGTACAAAATTATGCAGTGATATAACCTGTATTCGACTTGAACAGTATTTTTAACTGTTTTATTAAAAAAACCACATCAGTATATGCAACTAAAATGATCTACAAATCTGTTTCTGAATAATCATATAGGTAATCTGGTCTTTACAAGTCTACATGTCTAATCCCAAATCTGTTGAAGACCAGCAGAAGAGAGCAGGCTGCTGGTTAAAACAGGTAATAGTGATCTGGACTTTATTGATGGACTCATCCAGGATCAATCCACATTTCTCCTTCCAGTCCTCTGCAAGCTGGGCTTTGTGCACATACTCAGGAGAGGCGGTGTTACCTGGCAGCTACAGCACCAGTCTAAAAATAATTCTCTTCTTAATGTTCATCAAAAAGGGTCTATTTTTGGACCCTAGATCAAACACTCCTCTGCAGTGTTGTTCCTGTTTACACCCTCTGAGTTGTCTGCTTAGACATGAAAGCATTTGGGGCAGTGCCTCTCTGTCCCGGGTCTGGCCTGGGGGGACCCTGCTGCAAGCTGAGGCAAGGTTTGTCATTGGGTTGGGCTGCCCTGGTCTCCGTTAGGATGGATTTATGGCAGCTGAATACGTTGTCCTTGGCCACAGTGGGAACAAGCTGTAGGTGCCACTGGAGACAGTGTCCCATGGCTCCCCGCGGGCGTGGTGGAGAGGGGCGGGACATTGCCTCCTGGACACGAAAGGTGTTTTGCTGCAAAGCTGTCAAACACAATTCTTAAGAAGCAGAAAAGTGAAGCTGGCATCTCTTCCTTCTCCAGGCAGCTCACAGCCAAATCCCCATTATTTTTACAACCATCGTCCACCTGCTCCTGGGCCTGACTGCCATTGCCAAGGACCTGCATGGGCTGTCCATTGCTGAGCAATGGTCCCTGTCTATAGACATCGCCTTTTGCTTTTTGGCAGCGTGCAGGGGAGCAGCGAGCTCAAAGCAAAGGCAAAAGACATCTTCACAGTGCTGGCCCCAGGGCTGATCCCCTGGGGGAGACGCCTCTTCTGTCCCATGGAGCTTTTAATACTGGAAAAGCAGCAGCAATTCACTGTGGTGTGGGTTACTGGGGCAAAAAGGCAATTTATCTCCATTGGGGCTGGAGAGGAAGATGTTCACCTGTTCCCCTTTTATCGCCGCTGCCTGCAGCCCCGCGCCTGGCCGGGGTGACTCCAGCGGCCGGCGGGTTCGCGGGGCTTTGTCTCTGTGCGAGTGCTGACACGTTCCAGCAAGCTGCCACACAAACACAAACATCAAAGGGCTGGCATGTGTGTTTTCTGAAGCAGCTTTCTAGGTTTTACTGGGCTATAAAATACAGCGATGAGGATATAAAAACAAAGCTGTGATGGACTTAGCAGAGAGCCAAAGCAAGCGAGGAGAGAAATGATGAAAATGAGAAAAAGGGTTATGAGCAAGGAATGATGTATCAGCTCCATGTCAGGAAGAACAGATTTTGGAATAACTGTGAAGAGCATAAAACTGGTTTAGTCATTAAGAAAAAAAATAGAAAAAGAAAGAAAAAAAGAAAAGGAGAAAAAAGCCTGATAAAAATGAATAAAGGAGGGAACTTCAAAGCATAAATTTCCCGACTGTATGACACTGATGTTTTGAACAGTTGTTCTGTGTGAGATAGCAGCAGTGATTTTAATGAACTTTAAAGAGCAGTATAAATAGGAACAAACAAAGGCAGGCGATCGCATTAACACAGAGCTAGGCACTAAGCTAATTGCCTGAACAGGTTTTAAGTGGCAGGTTATTATTTTTTTATTTATGCGTATAAACCTATTTTTCTATTTGGGCTTAAGAAAACCGAATAAAATAAACCCAAGCATCTCAATTTCAATTCTGAAGGGAATCAAATGCATGCTTGATTTCCATGAAGTACTTGAGCTGCTGAGACAAAGGGCAGTGAAATGGGTGTAGTAGAGAAAGGGGGGAGCCTTTTGTTGGGCTCTAAGGGGGCTGGGTGGGTAGAAGAATTTATTTTAGTTTGATGCACAATCTCTCTCTGATGTTTCAGATGGATTTCACAGTGTGGCTGCATGGGGACTCAGAGGATCAGAACCATCAGAAATGGAGAAAAAACAGGTCACCTTGTACCTGGAGTGCGCCACTTTATTCTCATCCTAGGCTAGAGATTTTCTTACGCTTTGGATTTTCAGATTAGAACATTTGTTTGTACTCAGGCGTGCTTTTTGCTTTTACGTGTTCTGTAGCTCAGGGGTAGATGCCCCCACCGCCGTTGGCAGCAGATGTGCAGAAGTGCCTCCCAGGGGAGGCAAGGGTGCTCTGATGTATGGCAACCTGCTCCAGGTCCTGGCTACTGTGAGATTTCATTGATGCCTGCTTTCCTGGCTTGATGTACTCACCTGAAAGTAAGTCAGCTGTATCATAGGCCAGATTCGCTTGCGGGTCTGACATCTCTTGTCAAACCAGTCTCACCTGTTCTGCATTTGGTAGCCTAAGAGACACCACTGTAGAGATAGGCAAAGGGAGATAGCCCTGAACATCTGCAGCGTTAAAAGCATCCTGGCCTGTATAATGGCTGGGTTGTCTTGTTAGAGAAATTTGTGGTCCTTCAAGAACTGCTAAGGAAGTTAATTAAAAATTATAATCTCTAGTTGGGTACATGACTGGAAAGCCAATGTCCTGTGTATCTGAGGTGTAGACTAGTACAAATTCAAATTGCAATCACTGCTTTCTAATTCCCATCTCAACTTGCCCCTCGAAGACTTCAAAGTATTGACCCACTTCAAGCCTTAATGAGCTCATCAGCTCTCCCCAAGGCCCATCATCACTCTGCTGCTTTTAAAATAAGTTTCTTCTGCACCGGGGAAGAAGTTCACACACCACAGCCACTGCTCTCGCTGTCACCTTTTGCCCTGCAGCACAATCAGCCTGCCTCTTCGTGTGCCATTTCTCCCTGGAAGAGGAACTTGCTGTGCAGTGTATTTCCACGCTGACCTCCTATGATCCTTGGATATTTTGCCAAAAAACATCAGCCGAAGGAGGGAATCATCTCTCTGGTATGTTAACCACAGTTCTGGTCATGGGTCAGAACAGTAGAGTCTGGAGAAAATCCAGCCCACCTCCATCAGCTCTTCCAACTGCTGCATCCCATCATCATTTCCCTCCTTTGATTAAAGAGCAACGTGGATTCAGAAATCCCCAACAAAAGCCAGCCATCAGTGAAAATGTGATTAATGCTCACTTGACTCCATATTTGCTTTGAATTAAAATTCTGGAGGAGTCCATGTGCTTTTCATATTTATTCTTCCTCACCATGAGAATAACTGGCCCAAGATGGACATTTCTGAGCTGCTCAGGTGGCTACATATTAGAGTGATTACAATTATCAGCACTGAGATTAAGGGATTTGGGTTAAGAAATGAGGGAATTGGGGAAGGAAGAAGCAGAAGAAAGGGAAAAACACTTCAACCTCTTGCAACCTAGAAACAGTTTGCGTTTGCAGTCCATTAGCTCCCATTTCCTGCTTTATTTTTAGTGACCATAGTCTCCGATACCATGAGGAGTCCTTTAAAGTGTGTGCACAGTTGGAGGAAACAAGCCAGCTTAAAGCAGAAAAGAGGCTCCACAATTTTGCCAGCTTCTAGAAACCAGCCTGAATTGAATGCTTGCTCAAGGTTGCCGAAGGTTCAGAGAATATAAAGGCTCTTGCAGCACTGTTTGTAGAAGATTTAATGGGTCAGTCTGTTCTTTTTGGCTATACTGAACTGTGTGTTTCTGAGCCAGGCGCTCTGACTTTTTTAGTGCCAAACTCCCGGTACAGGCAGTGGGGCTGACTTTTGGGAAGTGCCTGGCCTTGCCTGGCTTGAAGCTATTGATCCTCGCTTGGAATGATTCAGGTGGGTCACTCAAAATGGGGACATGACAAATCACTTCTGCAGACCCATGCCTGGGCGAGCTGCACCTGGATGCTTCTGTCTGCTGAGCCTGGAGGCTGCACACCGTGGGTCCTCATCCCACTTCAGTGGAGATCACGTCCTGGGTTTTCTCATTAGCATCAGCAAGGAGGATTAGTTTGATACAGGTTTACTCATAAGGACTGAACACCTTTCCCCCATGTGTCCAAACGGTGATGTGCAACATTGACTTTGCTCTTACCTGATCTTGGTGCCGTTCAGAGTAGGACCTATTCACAAAAACCTCTCCAATGTTTCCTGCTCAGCAGTCCTGTGGAGGCACAATACACAGATTTTTGGCTTATGTTCTGCTGAGGGACAGTGTGTTAAGACCGAATGATTCATAACAGGAGACCCCGTCCACCCTCCTCCAGCCCCCCGGCCTGTTCTGGTCTGCCGCGGCCGCTGGAGCTGCGGTTGGGGAAAGGCCAACTCCATTCCTGTGCTCCGGGCTGGAACGTGCCCCGGACGGGTTGAGGTTTCTGCAAATGTAGGTTTTTCTGAGCTTGTGCAAACTCTGACTTTACAAAAGCTTGTAAATTGCCCACATTTTCTCAAGGACAACCGCAGGGACATCCCAAATAAAATGCCTGCTCCAAAGTGGGAAAGGTGGTGAGGAATTTTTAAGGAAAAAAGTTGCTTGAACTGTTTAACTTAGCTGAAGAATGTTATTTTTGCTTCTATCCGCATCCCAGGAAGGGACAGGTCATTTTAGATGTAAATTAAAGAGAAAATATTGCTAAAAGCAGATTGTTCACCTGTAAAATCTCATCTCAAATCATTAAAGTTTGGCAAAATTGTGTAAACAAGTGAGGTTGAGAAGTATTCATCAGCTTTAAGACTTGATAGTGTTTTGCAAATACTCATAGGCAATTACAGCAAAATAGCAAGTTTTAAAGAATATTAAGAAAATTTATGATTATAATAGGCCAGAATTTAAGTTGCTGCCTTGTGTAAATGTAGATACGATTGCCTTTCATTTCATGGTCACCCACTATTTTTGTAAGATACCCTATCAGAATATTGTCAAGCATTCAGTGGTAAGAGGTGAATAGCCTGGGTAAAGGATGTGCTATCGGATGTTTATGCTGCTCCTGAGAAACACTCCGTAGTTCACTGACAGTAGTATCTGGGGACTCTTTATCAGGAATGTCATAAGCCAGATATGGCAAAATTCAAAACATATTTGGTTTGGACCTCTGAGATCTGGAGCTCTGCAATTCACTGCCAAAGCAAAGCTGTCCCAAAATTGACCTGAAGAAACTTGCTGCACGTTTTGGTGAAGTCTTGGAAGTTCAGAATAGCAGAAGTGAGAGGCAGCTTTCATCTGCTAAGTGGTCTGTGCTTTTTTAAAAAAAGCTAACTGTGAAATTAGCATTAGACCTGATGAATTCTGAAATTCGTCATTGTTTTTTGCTCTTTTTTTTTGCAGTCATTGCAATCCCTTTTGCCCCATGAAAACTGGGTCTGTTCCACTGGTCAAAACAAAGCAGTTCTATATTATTCTGACACCAAAAACATAATAATGAAGTGAACTGAAATCAGATTTTCTTCAGTGGATTACTGAGGGGCAAATTTAAAATGATATTACAAATAATACCTCATAATTACAATGGGAATGATGAGCAACCTTAATCATGCCTTGCAGCTATGTTTGTTAATATGAAAGCAAAGCAGAGTAGTATTGTGACATTTTTCATATTATTTTTAATGTAGTCTACAGTTTTCAGGCCAGATTTTAAGATGGAGCAAATAGCCTTCATTGCCTCCAATATAAATAGGCTGCTTTGCACTGGCCAAGCCTCTAACCTTGTTTTGCTTTAAAAAAACCTCTTTCCCCCCCAAAGTCTTGCAGTAGAGAAGGAGAGCGGATCTGTGAGACTCTGGTTCATTTCAATTGAAACTCTGTGCATTAATCATAGGTTTGACGCACTAAATGTTTCTAATTAACATCCAGCTTAAAACCACATGTGCTTCAGCCCATGTTCAAATGCTCGAGCTGCACAGGTAACCTCAGGAAAACCATGAACAGATGGCAGGACATGGCTGAACCGAAAATCAGACGAGGCATTTGTCCTCTTTAAGCAAACAGAAGGCGTAGCAGCAGTTGTGATTTAAGGCTGCTGAGCGGGCTGTGTCCCAGTGCCTCGGGATGGTGGTGCCCTGGGGAGGGGAGTGTGTCCCACCAGTGTCCGTGTGCCATCGCAGACCTCTCGCCACGCTCAGGTCCTTGGCTGGTGGAGGAAGGTGCTCATGGCCAGCGTGGTTTGTGACTGCTGGAGTGGCCGGCACTGATTTTTCTGGGAGCGGGAAAAGGCATTAGAGTGGTCAGTAAGTGGGATTGCCCAGAGAGGTGGTGGGTGCCCCCTCCCTGGAAGGGTTCAAGGCCAGGCGGGACGGGGCTCTGAGCAGCCTGGTCTGGTTGAAGATGGCCCTGCTCATGGCAGGGGGTTGGACTGGATGACCTTTAAATCTCCCTACCAACCCAGACCATAGCAGCATCAGCAAGGGTGGGTTTGTTAATATCTTTTGGATACTGCCAAATCTTTTCCTTTCTCAACTGACAAAAATAAGGCTTGTTGCAGTCAGGCTGGTAGCTTCGCTGGTTGTATGCCTGCTCCAGTGGTGAAGTCCGCCTTGTATCCTTTTAGTGCTGTTCCTGGAACTGCAGTGTCTGGGGAAAAGCATTTGAAAATTGCACGTCATTAGCATGCTGAAGAGGAGGTAATGCATATAAAGCACTTCACCTCCTTATGGGTCCTGTGGTTGGGACAAATTCTGATCTCATTTGCAGCACCGCAAATCCAGATTATCTACAGTAAGCACATTAAGTTTAGTGGAGTTACTCTGAGTTTGTACTGCTGCCTGGTAAGTGGAAGATGTCACTAGCAGCCTTTTTGTGACCCAAGGGAAGGAAGTAATGAAGGCAACCTACAAATGAAAGGATGAAAAAGCTCCCAACAACAGGACTTTTGCAGGGGTGTGAAATTTATTGGGAGTTGCTGCATGCTCAGCATTTTTAAAACCAGCTCACGCTTTTGGTGCTGGAAGTATGGAATTAGGAACCTTACTGTAGGCATCAAGTTTTTAAAACACGTCAAAGGCTACCTGGGGCCTACCGGGAGAAAAGGTTCATTATGGATTTGAAAGAAGTTAAATTATGGGGAAGGGTGAGTTTTTAATTTCTCATTTCCCATCCTTCTTCCAAGAAAGGGAAAATGGGGAAGATTTGAAAAAAAAAAAAACCAGAACAGAAAAGAAGCGGGGAGTGGAAACTAAAGCCAGTTTAATGCAAAATTAGTTGAAGGAATTAAATATCCCACAAAATAACAATGGCCACAGTTTTTTATTCTCTCCCTGCACATGTAAAACACTGGTGAAAGATTCACCATGCATTTCAGTTTGTCTAGCTCCTCCTCCCCGCTCCAAATCCACTATCACTAACTATTCCTAGCATTAAAGAGTCATTTTATTTTTTATAAATATACAGAAAAATAAAAACATCTGAAAACTAAACGCTCCTCTGTGTGCAGCTTTTCAAGTCGGAATCCCAACAAGCCCAGAGAACCCGTGCTTTCCTGGTGGTGGATGCGGCAGAGAGACCTGATTATCATGATGGAGGAGCCTGACTCGGGTATCGGGATGAACCTCGGAGATGCTTACATTTCTTCATTGCTCTTTCATGGGAGACAGCCAGATGTAGTGTCAACTTTCTCAGAAATAACACAGTTGGTCTGTTACCCACATGCATCGGATGTTAATATACAGATGATTGATTGTGAAAATATTTAAGGTTCCAGTGAGAGCCTTTATTCATCTGTGCAGAGAGGCAAGAAAGGACCTTTGGCTCCGTGGCGGGGTTGATCCATCTCGCTGGATGCCCGTGTTCTTTGGCTGGGAGGAGGGAAGAGCTGCTGTGCGGAGAGAGGCAGCTCCTCTCTCTTTGTGTGAATGACTCTGGTTTGGGTCCCAGCGACCGGACACGCACGGACCCTTCACCTCAGCACTGGGCAGCCCCCTCTCTGCCAGGCACCTCTGGATTGGAGAAATAAACTGCCTTTTAATTTAGGATGGGAAAATCCTGCTGTGAAATTGAATGTGGAGAGTGGAGTGAGGGTTACCTGATGAGGGCTGAGAGGATGTTTTCTCATTCACCAGGGCCAGACTCTTCTGTCTAAACGTAGAAGCCACCAGCTGAACGAATGGGCCCCAGCTCCCTGCGGACAGAGACCAGCCCTCCACGTGGCTCCTCGCCTCCTGAGGTACCTGCCTGAAGTAAGCAGATATTAGCCCTGAAAGTCCCTATTTTTCTCTGTTTCGTGTCTTCTTTGTCTTCCCAGGTTGTGTCTGTGGTCAGTTACTCTGTGTGTTGATTATCTACTCCACACGTCATGCCATGAGATTTGATTTCGGGGCAGGCTGAGTCCTTGGCTGCTCTCTGCATGCTGCTCAGCTCTCATTCCAGAAGTGCGTAAAGCCTCTTATTTGTCATTATTAGACTTAATTTGGACAAGAATGCCACAGATTAGATCTTTCTTACAGGACCTGGTTGTCAAATAGTTTTAAATCACAAACTAGTTTGTCACTTTACTTTAGATTCTTAGAAAATCCACGCTGTGCTTTACAACTTGGTAAGTCTGGGAAACGTGCACTGGGATTTTCACACATCCTATTCCTTTCTATGCAGGAGGAAACCCATAGCTGGTGAAAATCTGAGGTTACATTTATTAGGAGGTTCTGGAGGTCTTTCTGCGTTTCCTTGTTGATTCCAGCTGAAACTGATGCAGGTGTTCAGGGAGAAAAGGGATGTGATTGAAAATGTTTTCTGAGCAGACAGACAGAAGTGGTTCATGCTAAGCAGCAAGATTCCCGTATCCTGCAGGATGCCTTGCCGTGTACTGTGCCGAGCACTCCTCAGTGTGAACAGTGATGGGAGAAGAAGGAGGGAAACAACGTTAGCTTGCAGTACTCAAGTGTGTGAAAATTAGTAAGCGTTTGCCATACACGCGTTGTTAGACTGAATTTCCTCTTGAAGTGAGTTTGACAAGCCTGCAAGACAGCATTACACACAAGTGCTTCTATTTGCTCCCTGTGTAGCTATTTGCAGCAGCTGCCAAAGACCCGATGAGCTCTGGGCACGGGTAAATTTCTTCCATGTGCTGTTTTGTTGGGTCTTGTACTGCAGGACATGTCAGACACTGGCAACTGCCCGTCTGTGGAAGGATTTGGTGGCTCCTGCGCTGTCAGTGGGCTTTTAATGTAATGCTCTCAGAAATGGGCTGTGTCTGGGCTGGCCCCTCATTCAACCAGTTCTTTGTATTTTTTTTTTTACCAGGTTGATATAATACATCTCCCTCTCCCTAATTCGTTGATGCAATCACGTTTCTTTACAAAGAAAATAAAATAGTCAGCGGTGCAGAATGAATGACAATTTACCAACAGCCTTCAAGTGTTGAGCTGCTATATGCTGGGGGTCTGGAGCAGCCCTCTGAAATTGAGCCAGTGTGCTTTTAAAAGAGGAGAGAGGATTCTTCAAAAGAAAGTAGGGTTGGTTTCTGCCTTTGCCGCATGATTACTTGACTTCGTTAACAACTGCCTGATTGTGATGAATAGGAAATAACTCTGTCGGTGGAGTCAGATATGGTCCAGGCCGTATCAGAGACCCTGTGATTCTAAGAACTGAATTTATCACAAGATGCTTTAGTGAAAAGTCTATTAGGAACAAGCAAGCCTGAGTGCTATATAGCTCTTAAGCTTTTGTGAAAGCCCCAGCTGCCAGGACTTAGTTTAAGCAGTTATCTCAAGGAAGTGGTTGGCTTTTTCCTGCCCGTGTCCGGTCCAAATCCAAAAGCACAAATGAGACTGAAGAGGTGGTAGGCGACTGTGACCACTTTTATTATCTTCCCTTTTATGTCCATCTTGTGGATTAGCTCGGGTTGGACAAAGCAGCACGAGGGCCTGAGCCCCTCGGTGTGTGTTGAAGGCATTGTTAGAAGGGGCTCTAACGCTGATGAGCAGCAGACTGAAGAGGCTGAGCTTCTGCTGATACCCAATTAGCTGATTATCCCAAAGGGAATTGAAAATGAAGGTTATCTTTCAACTTGTGATGAGCTTCCAAATAAATATTCAACATGCATTTAATAAGACAGTTTTATGCATTATTTAAGTATCAATTGAAGGGTTGAAGACGAAACACTACACTACTGATGCTGAGGTCTGAAAGGCAAGGGCAGAAATCTGGTGACTGAGTCATTAAAAGAGATTTGTATCACTCATTTTACTGGATTATTATTTACACGGTAATCATGAAAATAATTTTATCAAGAATTCATTTCTACATTTTGGTCTTCTGGGGATTTTCTGTTTTTAAAGCATGAGATGAGCAAGGCTACAAAAGGTCAGCTCTTCTGGGGCCAGGGTTTAACTTTGTCCCTTGGAGTTTTGTGCCTAATTCAGAGAGAGAATAACTGTTTCATGTCAGGGGCTAAATCTCTTTCCATGAACTTGGAGGGTTTGATTCTCCTCTTGCTTCTGGCATATTTCAGGATGGACTTTGCTGGGGGCAGAAGCCCTCTCTGAGGAATTAATCTGCTGCTGACGGAGAGTCCAGGTCCTCATGTGTATCGGGATTTTTTAATGTAGACACTCAGAGGAAGCCTTAACTGTTGCTTCATTCAGATTGTTGCTGGATTGATCTTGCAGGGTACAAAGCAATAATGTGCCCTATTCACATGGTGAGATTGTGTGTGCCTGGGGGTTCTGGTGTGCTCTACCCCACAGACTGATCCCTGTGTTAAGGATCTCTAACATACCTGACAGTGATGCCCATTTTTGTCCTGTACTTTTCCCTCCCCAATATTTTTGCTCTTCCAGTCCAGGTTACCTGAAACTCTAATGATATACTTTAGCTTGTTCCCATCCCTGCCAGAAACCCAGGAATTGGACCAACACCCCATGGTTTCAACACCATGGAAATGTCATTGGAACTCTTCTCTTGTGGGATAACCAAGAGCAGGGTCAGCCTTGTGGTCCTGGGAGACACCACTTGGTTAATTAAATAAACTGGTGACCTCTGAGACAGGAGTGAAAACAAGAATGAAAGGAGGAGAGTGGGTTTTCTCCCCACTGTGTCTCTGCCTCTCCAGTGCTTCATTCTTCAGCTGCCCAGCAGGGCTGAGCTCCTCCTGGCAGCTCGGGGTAGGTTCTGTTTTCTCTAACACCCCGTGGTATTCCAAATATTATTTTATGCATTTCTTTATTTATTTTTTTTATTTTTTTTTTTTTTTAAAAAGAAAAGGTGCTAAAATAAAAACAGAGGGTCTGTCCTGATTTGTGGTACTTCCTTTTTTCAGCTGTCTCTGTTAACAAATTTATTAATCTAGTTGGGATTATTTATTTTTCCTCTTATAAAATGTTTTTCCCTCCAGAGGAAAAACTGCCAATGTATTATTAAAGGGAGGTCAGATCCCAATGCCCTTTTCCTTGTTGATTCAGTGTTTGTAGAGAAAACTTAAAGGGTGAGTTTTTTAAAAGGACACTGTTGAGAAATAAGAACTTGAGTTCAGTTTTCCTTTTGCCTTTAATTTTCCACTTTTCCCTCCCTCTTTCACTCAGTGCAACATGACCTATTTTCTGTATATATGCAGTTTCTCAGCCTAATTTATCTAGTACTGAGCGTTTGAATTTTCATTACTTTTAAAAAAGATCGTATCTCCATTTTAATTGCAAAATCACCTGTTTTATTGGAAATATAAATAATTGTAAAATGTTTTCACTGATTTTTATGGAGATTTTTTTTGAAGCCTTTATTTTACATCTAATATTTTGATATAAATGCACATAGCTATATTTCTTAATATCTTTAAATGATCTCAAGCATATCAACAAGGTAGATTTTTCAGAAGAGCTGAGAGCTAGAACTCTGAATAATTAATTTTTTTACTTTTGGTTGTTAAACTAAAAATGTTTCTTAATTTCTTTCTGATCACACTAAGAGGAAGATTATTTGGCAAAATAAATAGAATACCCTAAATGTTTAGTTTGATTCATTTTGCTTCAGCTACATGCTCTGAAACCATTTAAATCCCTCTTTAAAAATTAAATACTGATGATTTTTTGAAACAAATGTACTTAGGAAGGAAAAATTTAAACATTTCAAAACATCTTCAAAGTGCTAAGTAGAAACATTTTTTCTTTTCCTGAATATACCCATTTTTTTCTCCCTTTATGTCCTCTTTTTTACTGTGTAGTAGTTACCATGGGAAGGTTCCCATCCCTAGCTACTGTAGGCTCCCTAAAAAATCAGCAAAGAAAAAGAGATGACTCCAGAAGGTGATTCAACCCTTCTGCCTTTCTCTGATAACCGTAGGGATAGCTCTCCTAAATCACGTTCTGTCATATATTTAAGGTTGGAGGGGATGAACACGGGCCTGTGGATGTACTATGCTGAGTGCAGCGTATATTGTGAAGTGCTTAAACAGGCTCACCTGCATGTTTAGGGTGTAAATGTATAGCAGAGGCACTGGGAAACAGTGGGGTTCATAAATGAAAGGCATTAACATCACGAATAATATGTAGATTAGTCAATATTAACAACCACATTAATTTAGATGAAGTTGATGAGCCAGCAGAGGAGGTTCCTCCACGGAGCGAGTATCGTACCAGCGACCTTGGGTGGGGGCAGGAGAGGTCATACTGTGAAATATGGTAATACTGTTAAGGACTCTTCATGCTTTTAAGGTGATGCAGTTATGTATTAACGTCAGTGCTTCGCTGAAGTCTAAGCAGGGTCGTTCCATCCTCTTAATGAGATCGGTTTTGCTATTTCTGCTGGATACCCTAAAATAATATCACATAGTGTTTTGTCTGGTGCATGCAGTGCAGGAGTGGGTGAACTGATTCTTGTAGGAAATAATTAGAGATTCAGATATCCTGGGCATGATGGAAAATATTTAAACACAAGGTGTCGTATTTTTATCACAGGATCTTTGTGTAAGTGTCTGTAACATGCGAGTTTGCTGCTTATTTTGGAAGAAGGGCTAACCGTGTTTTTATTATCTCTGAGCATGCTAAGCTGACTCAGTGTACTGTAATTAATGAGGCCATCTTTCATTAGAGGACAATGGTAAGAGCTATTGCTAATTACTTCAGGGGCATCGGAGAAATGTTGCTGAAGCAGGACCTCTCAGCGCCCGGGCGATGGCGTACGAAGATGTTGATTCTTTGCGAGTCACCAGCTGCGGCATCGTGTGCTTGCAGCTACTGCTGCAGAAGCTGTCCCGCTGCTGGCCACCGAGTGCGCGCAGAGAGAGCAGATGAAGCTGCTGCTGCCTGTCCAGAGTGTGGCCCCCAGAGGACTTCCCTGGCTCAAGCAGCAGATATTTGCTCACACCAGCATAACCCCTCTCCAGTGCCAGTATTTCCTTCGGTCATGCTGGGACCTCTGAGGATAGTTGGGGCCATCTGAGGACAGCCTGGGGTCAAGCCATTGCTCCTGAGTGAAGATTCGCTCGATGGACAGTTTTGCTCTTCGCAGTGGCATGAATGAGACTGGAAGGTCAGTGCTGGTAACCTGATCTAGAAAGCACTGAAATGTGATATATAGGGTGTTGAATACAGAGATTCTGGCTTCCCTCCGTGTCAAACACAGGAGAAAATGCTACTGTTTTATAAACTTTCCCCAATTTCCCCATAATTGCACTTACGAGTAGAGTGGCCTGGAAGAGACTCTTTATTATTCGCTCATCCATTTGTTCAGAGAAATGGACATATGTATTGCTGGAAACATCTAAAGCCTTATCTAGCCTGACCTGCTGTATAGGACACTAAAATTTTGTCCATTAACCTCACCACTGAGCCCACTAACTCATTTCTGGCTAAAACATCTCTTCCCCTCTTGGTCTGAAGGGACCGTGTGGTGGATAATCCACCATTTCCCTTAACAATTTCTTTTAATGGCTGGACTGTCCCTCCATTTAGAGCAGTAACTATCCCTGCTGCTCCTGGCATGAATCTGATCCGTGGTTCACTGTAGTTTGCAGTCTGCACATGTGGAAGCCAGGGCTAGGCTGGAAGGTTGCTGTAGGTTGGGAGGGAGATGGTTTGGGTAGAGGGGATGGTATATAGGAAGCCTGAGGTGTAAGGTTCAGGTCTTGGGAGCATGACCGTAGTTAGTGCTGGGGTGTATTGGTGGCTCAGTGAGGGATCAGGCCGGAATCAATGCTGCTGTGCCGGGGGGATTGCAGGGGTGTTGGCAGAGCTGCCTGGGGTCCTGGGGGAACTGCTGGAGCTCTGCAGAACTGCTTCTGCTGTGCACGGCATCAGAGCTGATTCAGCAGCTTCCTGCTGGGTTGCCTTGGTCAAACTAGATGAGAAACTGCAGTGTTCCCCCATGCCTTGCCTGGCTGTAGTGCTTTTCTATCTTTGTTATCACAAGCCCTAAATTCACTCACAAAATCATTCAACTCCTTGTTTATCTGCTTCCTTGGGCTCCATAATTACAGCTGCTGCTGAGACAGCAAAGCATGGTTCAGGAGACCACCAGCACAGCCCATGGGGACACATCGAGCCCCCCCATGTCGGGATGTTCTTTCTGTAGAGTGGCTGTGTGAGTCAGTGGATAGATTTGCCTTTCTCTGGACTGAATAAACACAGCGAGGCGCAGCTTGCTCCACGCTTCTGTAGCGTTGCCTGAGCAAATGAGCAGCAGCCCGCTGGCTCCAGCAAGGTGAGCAATATTTCGCTGGGGAAAAACTGTGGGTGAATGTTGTGACAGGCAGCCTGGCAGCTGGAGTTTGCCTCCTGAACAACTTTGGATTGACCATCTCTGTTTGCAGAGTGCATTTTTTCAGAGCTTGTCCTTTTTAAGGGCATTGATTTTTAACGTGTTTTCTTTGGATGGTGATTTGACAGTGGATGAATCAGCTCCAAGAAGGAATGGCATTCCTTGGACTTTCACCTCAGCATGCCTTGACTGGAAGCTCTGGCTGTCAGTGGTACCCAGAGAGAGTTTTGTTGATGAAAACCGTTCCTTGAACTCCTCCCATGCAGAAAGAATGAGCCATTTGTTTGGAGAATTGTCATCTTCCCCAGGGACAGGTGCCATTGTGAGTGAAACCATCTCAAACAGCGCACACGGCTCTCATGGACATTGCACAGCACCATGGCAAAGAACAGACTTTTAAGTTTGCTAACTGAGTGGAGATTGCCAGATATTTGTGAGCTGATGGATAACTGACATCAGGAAACGTTTGCAACTGGCTGCTCATGAAAGCCTTAGAGGAGCTCCGGAGCCTGTGATTTCCTTCCTTCTGACACACCCAATTTCTAGCAGGTCGGTGTTTGCATCTGGAGCAGTTTCAGTGGGTGAAGCTCATTGGCAAAGCACAAAGTTTATGACCCTACAAATGGCATGATGGCTTTTGTTCTCTTCTTGGATACATGCTGGAGGATGCCTCAGCTGTAATGGGGTGAGCCAAGGTCTGGAATGAGAGGCAGGCTTAAAAAGCTCAGCCTGGCTTGCTGTAAAGAAAATGTGGAGGAACTATGATCATGGTAGGTAATTCCCGCACCAAAAGATTTCTGATGTATAACAGATACAAGAAGATCCAGTGGATGGATATTGAAGTTAGATTGGAAATAAGACAACTGTGGAGCAACACAGTAATTACCTCTTGCAGCAGCTGACCAAGGCAAGGGGGAAATTGATTTTCGCTTGGATGCTTCACCTTGAAGCTGGATATCTTCCTGGAAGGAAAGCTCTAGTTCAGCTGTGTATGAGCTGGATAACATTACACACTGATGGGAAAAACAAACTCAAAAATGGTGTCCTGGATCTTTTCACACACTGGGCAGCTCTCCCTTGTGTTACTGAGCTCACTGCAAAGACAGTTACTTCACCATTGAAAGGCAGAAGCTGCTCTGGGCTCTGCACCTTTTTAAAGTTACTTTAATGGCAATGCGGAGGGCTGGGTCTACACTCCTTCAATGGAGAGAGCTGGTTACCTATCACAAGGACAGTTCAGAGCCCTTTAGTTTGATGCTGTAAGTAGACACATTTGGCCTCTCTCCAACGTGTTAGGGGGTAAGTATGGGAAATACAGATATGTGGTGTGGCTGGCCAACTCAGAAATCATCAAGTAAAGAAAGAGTCACCACACTAAACAGAAAAGTTGCTTTTTTTTTTTTTTTTGTCCTAGAAAACAAAAGTAATATTGGCATAACTGAATTCTTCCATTTTACCCCAATATTTTGCTTCATTTTTGACTTGTGTATTTAGCCATTTTGCTTTAAAACACGATTGGCCTGTACACAAGCAAACAAAAACGTCACTCTGAAACAAAGCAGTGAAAAGTCTGGTTCTGAAAACTGGCAAAATGATCTGGTTGTCAGCTCTGTGCCAGGTATCGCCTCCGCTCTCTCCCAGCTGTCTGTGTGTTGAAGTCCGCTTATGACTGCTGCTGAAGGCCTCAGTAGTGTCACTCTCAAGGGCACCGATGTCATGGTTTTTACTGCACGCTTTTCAAGGCTGCAGCAAAACCTCAGGAGTGTGGGCAGTGCTGTGTGGCTGTGCAGGTGCCATCGAAGCATCCAACAGTTGCATATGCACTTTCTTGGTGGGAGCAAGTGTTGGGTTTGTGTGGCAGGGCTGTCTGCAGCCCCCATTGAAGTCGTATGAGGCAGCAGAGCTGCACACCCAGGGACCAAAAGCCATTTCTATCCAGTGTGTGTGGTGTTTTTCTCCTGAAAGGCTTAGCTGTGATAAGGCAAGGTGGAATGGGATATAAATCACAATCAAATAGCTATGGTATGATGCTGTGTTTTTCCTCTTTGTGATACTCCTCTCAGTTCATCAGTTTTATGGCTGGGGCTTGGAATGACTCTGTGCCTGATTCTTGTTAAAAGTTGCAGATATCTGTTAATGTCGGGCAGCTGCTGTGGCTGTCGTAGTGTTTCTGGGCTGCAGGTCAGTGTAAAGGGATTTGGATAGCATAGTTCCATCTGAGGGGCTGTCTTGTTAATTCTGGTATATTGGATGACTCCTGGAAGCGGTTTTCCTGGGCTATTGCAAGGATTTGTAATAAATCTTAATGAGGCACCCCTGCTATGATAAATCATTTGTTTCTCTAGTAGGATCATGGCTTATGGTCCCCAGAGAAAGGGAGAGGAACCTCAAACCTTGCATCAAGACGGTGTCAGTGGTTACCTGGCTGTTTACTATCCAGCTAGAAAACATTGCAGCCGTCACCCCAAATCCCCAGGACATTGTGTGCTGTTTGTAATAGTCAGCGTTTGCCTCCCAAGGCAAACAACTGCTCTTGAATGAGATGCTCTGTTTTAACCCAAGGGATTCTTCCCTCTCCCTGCCTCTTGTGTTAAAAAGAGTCCAGGAGGGATTTACATCCAAGGCAAGAGAAAAGGTGACAGAGCCAGAAGTAAAGCCCACCTGAGCAAAGGCTCCTCTGGCTGCTTTCCCTTTGTTGGTATCTAACGGCTCTAGCCGAGCACAGGTGCAGTTGGGAGGAGACTTGGAAAACACACGGAAGGCAGCAGCTGTCCTCTTGTGGATCTCAAAAACTGAACTAAAACTGAAGACCAGAGTTGGCCACTTTCCCAAAGGTGTGTGACACAATAGGCCAGTCCTACATCTTCATCACCACCCTTTTCCTGTTCCTTTCCATGTTACATGTTGTTCTGGGTATTTCCTTACACCATTTTTGCTGTCAGCAGTAAGCAGACACATCTCAATGTGGGGAGATGTGGTCTGGTTGGACAAAACACTTACAGGATAATTCTTAATTCATTAGTGCATGACCCCTTGATTAAAACATTTACATGATTTGTAAGTAAAATAGGTCCTAAAGGATCAGATCTAAAACCTTTTAAAGTGTACCTAAGTCTTTAATTGTCTGCAGTAGGTTCCGAATCAAGCCTTGGAGTAACTGTTAATTTGGAACCCTCTAAAGGGATGGTGTAAGTGCTGTGCTGCACAGGCTGGACAAAGGTGATGGGGTGCTAAATCCCCAAGGAGAAGGGGTTGGGTTAGAGTGATCAGCATTGCTTAGTTAAATGAATTCAAATCAGTAAAATTATCTTAATCCAGGCGACTGCTTTTGTGTAATGCTGTAAGTGGGTTAAATTTGTAAGGCAACAAAGATTCTTCCCATTAAACTTGAGGACTTGACTGTGGCATCTAAGGCAGAGTGTCATTGCCCTCAACAGGGGAGAGGGAGATGAATGACCAGAGAGTGATGTAGCTTTTAGTGGTCTCACTGCTTTGATAGCTGCCTTTTCTCTCTCTCTGGATGAAGAGAGAGCTGAGGGAAGTGCCTGCTATTTGGTGGGGACAATCTGGATCTACAGCTTGGAAGGATGGACGTTGAAAAGAACCTCAGAAATATTGTGGAGATCCCTGTCAGTAGGAATTCTAGTGAATTGCTGTGATTAAAAGGGCTGATGTACCCTTGGATTGGTTTGGGGGATTGTTTTAAGATGAAGTCTGATAAGTTTATGGAAGGGTTTGTATGACAAAGCAGCAAAATTTGTACGGCGTGAAAAGCATACCTAATGTGTTATTATCTCCAATGGGTTTGAAAAGAGATCACTCTTTTTTTGTACCATGTTTATATAAATTTGGTGTTCCCTGGCTGCTTCTGTTCACCTTTGAGATCAGGAGGGAATAGTGTTCTCCCTTGATGCATAATTTGGTTTCTGGTGGGTTGGGGGAGCTCTTCCAGGTCTCTGTAGCACTGGAGCCTGAACCATGGCAGGGGGTAAGCAGCTCACTTCAGACCTTCTGGTGGCATCACATTCTCTTCGGTGCCCGACTGTTGCACTCTGTCTCCAAACCTGGGGTCAAGAGGCAATTTTCCATTCAGGCTCATTTCGTAAGGGCTGCAGGAGGCAATAGCTTGGTAGTTATGGCATTGGGGTTTTTGGTCATGTTTGTTTTGCCTGCCTAAATAACAAGATCTGCTTTCCATGTTCCCCTAAGAGCCATATTTAACAAATTCCCTGCTAATGCTGTCCGTGTGTTTCCTCGGTCTGCGGAGGAGCCCTTGGGGGAGAGAGCCTCTGCCACACCATTTCTGCCAGACTTCACGTGAAAGATAGGAAAAGAGACGTAAAGGGGTGATGGTAAATAAGGGCTATTTTGAAGGGGAAATGGAGTGCAGGCCTGGGGAGAGACAGACACAACTCATACTACTGGAATGCAATTGCTGATGGACCGGTTAAATTTAAAAGGCAATGGCCCAAGCCCAGATGTTTAAGAACTTCAGCATGGCTTGAAACTGGCATAGCAATAAAAGGGCTCTTGTTTGAAAATAGTTTATTTGAGGTTAAAAAAGAGCCCTTTAAAATGAGCTGCACCATCTGGCCACTGAAATCCATGGGTCCCAGGCATGGAGATCCAGTCAGTGATGCAGCTGTGGAGTGCCACCGTCCTTCGTGAGTGACAGATCTTCTTCACCTCGCCCCTGTGTCCATCCAGCACCAAGAGGAATCCAAATCCTCTATGCCTAGTTGAGCATAACGATGCTGCTGTGGCTCTAGTGCAGCATCTCAGATGGTGCAGAAGGTAACGAAGGGGTAGCAATGGTCCCCATAGGGAGGAGGTGGAATGTAGTTAATGGAGAGGAGTGGAAGCCACTGTGCTTGTCAAAAGGTGTGGCACCCTCTAACTTCAGGCAACCGTGTGGCTTGTGGCCATCCCATTTATGTCCCTTGCCCATCGTTAGGTCCAAACCAGACCCAAAACCACCTAACAAACTGAAATTGTTAATGTGGAAGACTGAAAGCATAAAAAATTGCAGTGACCTGCCAGCTGAGAGCTGGGCCTTCTTTTTGGCACCTTCAGATGAAGATGTCTTAACAGTCCTGGGAATTCAGTAGCACCTCCTGTGGTTTCATATGTGTTTTATTTTCTGAGGTGAGCAAGCTGAAGGAGTTGCAGTAACACACTGAAAGCCAGGTACAAAGGAACAGACAAATATTGCTACTTCCTATGGAGTAATTCTCCTTCAATGGTCCCTTAGATGCCAGGGGAGGAGCTCCTTTGGTGATGTTGCAGTAGAACTGTAAGGTCAGGCTCAGGAGTTTGGTTGCAGATAAATGAGACCACGACAGAAGAGGAAGAGCACGTCAGACCCACCTACTGCCATTTGCCACAGATTTACTGACTTAGCATGGCAGAGCTGCTTCTGCAGCCAGCAAGCTCCATTCTGAAACCGCAGCCTCACCGGCGTGAGTGGCAATATTCTCATTGTCTTTTGGGGGCAGCACTTTGCCCCGATGCTTTCTAATGTGCAGCTGGATCTTTCCCAGTGATCCCATTAAGGCTCTTCAGGGAACTGTGGGGAAATTATTTTAAGAAGATAATTATAGGGTAGCCCGAATAAAAAGACAGGTCAAGAACAATTTGAAGAGTTGGGGAATGAGTTCAGTCAGCTGAAGAGGTGTCATAAGGTCTCTATTCTCTCCAAGACATTTTCTCACTGCCTCGGATGAAACTTTAGCTGCAGCTTTGTACATGCTCTTCTGGTTTTCAGTATTTCCCTGGCACAGAAGACTCTCCTTGCTGTATACCAGGTACTGGCAGAGCTGGAGTTAGCTGAGAACAGTTGGATTATAGGATTTAGAGACAGATGGGACCTTTTTCATTATATTTTTTTATGATTAGCTCACAACATAACATGTGAGGCAGTCACGTATTTCATATTCACACAACAAATTATGCATCTAGTATGAAATAGCTCTCGTTTCCTTCTCTGAAATAGAGTATGAATTTCCATCTGGAATATATAATGTGGTTTCCATATGTACAAACAGAGACTTGTTACAAGTATCAAAGCAGAAAGAACGTTTTGGATGATAATGTGCTGTGGAAGTGTCTGTCCAGTGAGTGCATGCGAGCCGGCAGTTGATTCACAAATCCTAAGACAGGGACCTAGCTCAAGGGTAGGGTTTAAGCCCAGTAGAATCTATTGAGCTCTGTGGCTTCTGGTTGAGGATACTGAATTTAGGACATCCAGTTCTGGAGTGGGCTGTAATGCCTGAAGTCCAGTCTACCCAGACGTTATGAACAAGAGGTCAAACCTCCTTTTAGATCTGGAAGATGCTTGGTTTCTCAATTTCCAGGGCTCAGCTTAAGCGGGTGCTGAGTGTGTAGATGGTAAGTGTGTCCTGGAGAGTGGGCTCAGGTTCATGCTCTCACCATTAACCTTCTGCGTGGTGTGTCATTCCCATTCTGGGGCCAGCCCATTGCGAGTACCTGGAACAACCTGCTGCCACTTGTTGCTGTAGGCCTGTTTTGGGCACATCTCCTGATGGTTGGTGTCTTTCAGTGTGACCGGTGTTAGTGCTATGCTGAATCTCTGGGGAATTTCTGCTTTTGTTACCTCCAAGTGAGACTGAGAGTCTGGCTCTGCTACAAGCCAAAGGTGTCCCACCACCAATTTAACATCTCAGTTTCTGGTTAGCTTCCATTACACATAGAACATGTCACAGTTTTCACTTTTTTTTTTTTAAAACTTATCATATCCTCAAAGCCTGTTTCTGAAGGGTGAATGGATTATTTATTGCGTAGCACAGTTTAGTGAGTATCTATGGAAATGGCATCTGGTCGCCAAATGGAGACCTTCTCCCCGCTCCAGGTCCTTAAAAGAACATGACAGTAATTGAGCAATAATGAAATGTTTCAGGAGGAGTGTCAGAAAGTTCAGAGTGGTATGGGGGAGTTATAAATCTGGGCTGAATTTGGCTTGAGGAAGAAACTCTGTTATAAACTTATTAGCTGCTGACACTGCGCTTCTCTCACCTTGCACAAGATGTAAAGCTCACCTCAACACCGTCACACTGCCTTTCACTGGCACCTGGCTCAAGGTGCTGCCGTCTCAGGCACCGCTGGGCCTCCCAGGAGATCAGTAGCAGAGAGATCAAGTGCACACTCCGACACACGCGATACGCTCCGGCCAGACCTCTCTGTGTTGCTCCTACCAGGACAACCCTTCTTCCCATCGGGCTGAGGTCGGGGTTGCTAATTCCTGCAGTAAGAACTTGGGCCAAACCTTTATAGGTGCAATCAGAGCATCTCCCTTTTGAAGTAATTTGTCCCAGTAAAACATTGAAGCCTAGGCTTCAGTTTTGTTCAAACTAGCTTCTGAGTACCTAAATGGAGACTTTTATCCAGCTTCATAGTTCTCCGTTAAATATTCGTGTTGTTTCTAATTTGTGTCTTGCAGAAAAGATTGCTCTTTTCCTTTCCTCGTCAGAACGGTTGATGGTTTTAGAAATAAATCTGGAGTTTCAAATTCCAAGCTGGGAATCTTTTAGCAGTGGAAAGCTATTTCTAACATGTCAAATTCTGTCAAATTCTACTCTTAGATTGGAATAAGTTGCCTCCAGCTTTCAACCTAAAATTTGGTGACTTACTTAAGGAAATTGCATAGGCTGTTGCTACAAACAGTGGTGGGAAATTGGCACTTCCAAGTGGTGATTCATCTTGCCTATTTTACATACCTCTCTCAGGGTTGGATGTTTCCGTGGTTGGCAGAGGTGTCTGGGTGGTGGGTTTGTGTTAGACACCCCACGCTGAGGCTGGGAGGATGGACTTCACGTGAACAGATACGATGATTTGCGGTTTAGACTTCCATATCTGAGAAGATACCAAGGTCTCTATCACCCATGCCGAGAAATAGGAACTTGTAAGGTGTGATTTATCTGGGCTGCCTAGCTCAGATGGAGAGGGGCATGCAAATACTGAATCCTGTTGCTTAAAAATTATTTCTGACATTGTCTAGGGATGTCATCAGCCAAGGTTTGTGTCTTGATTAATTTTTGACATCTATTGTGCAGTCATTTCTTGATCCATGTGGTGTGCAGTGTGCAGCTAGTGGCGGACCTTAATCAGAGTATTTTTATTAGTATGTAAAATGGCTGATAAAAGCCTCTGTACTTGACAGCTTCGCAATCGATCAAACCCATGGTCCTATCAAGGAATGAAATCAGGTCTTCTTGACAATAGAAGGAAAATAATATGGTGCATTGCTTCCAAACTGGTACTTAGGTATCCTGCATTCAGCCGAAATAACTCAGAAACGTGTAAGGAGTCTAAAAATATTGGTCTGACTAAAAAATATTTTCTTCATCTGGCTTTATGAATCTTGTGAACTCTTGTTTCTACAATCAGTGGTTATAAAATACTGCTAAGTGTCTTTTGGAGAGAGTTGTGAAGGGGCCACACATTTAATTAATAGTGGTTGCATATGTCCAAATAAATTCCTGCAAAAAGTGACATTTTTAAGGAGATCTCATGATAAAATTGTTCTGGAGGCAAAGTTAGGGTTTCCCAGTTTCACATTTAATTAACTTGGTCTGACTTTTATAGGGCTTTGTCTTCTGCATTTCGTTCTTCAGTAAACAAATGGCAGAAAATTAAAGCAGAGCAACTGCCAATGAACAGCAAATTTAATTGAAAAATAATGAGTTGCCATGGGGTGCTGTAGGGTTCTGCAAAGATAACGTTATTTATCTTGGAAAAGTTCCACTTGCATTTGTCAAAATGTAATATATATAAAAGGAACAAAAGGGAAAAATACGACATTAGATAAGAAAGGGCTAAGGCCTTATTCCTCATCCTGAATTTGGGACTGGAATTTGGTGGAGTGAAAAACTGATTTCCTGTGCTCTGTGGCAGCTCAGAACAATTTCCATCTGATGCATTGCTAAGTGAAATGTGTCAGGAAGAGAAGTGACTGGAATTTGTAAGGTCCAGATGAGCAGGAAGGAAGATGAGCATCAATATCACAGGAGGGGAGAAACATGTGAAATGATCTCGGTTCTTTCATGATGAAACAAAAGACTAGATCTGAATGCTCTCTCTGGTTTTCACATCTATTTCAAGGGAAATTAAGTGTCTGGAAAACAGAAGAGTGAGCCCTTGAATAAAGGTACTGAATTAAGACAGCAACAAGATGTCTTAATCTTGGGTTAAAAAGATACATTTGTATCACCAGGTTTGTTCCTCTGTGAAATACTTGAAATTCAATCTGATTGAATAATTCTCTGGGCAGTGAGCAGCAAGAGCAAATTAAAGTCCTTGACTGACAGTGAACTGTTCATCCAGTCGACAGAGTAAGCGGAGTTACTCTGGATTTTCAACTGAGTAATAGATCCAAAGCCCAGGGTGCCTGCCTGTGGGAGAAGACAATGTCCTGGGCAGCCCAAACCTCCCTGATAAGCAGTGGTCCTCGGATGAGACCTCCTTCACCCTGTGCACGTTCCTTTGATTGCAAATGTATTAAATGAGATGTGTAGCAGCTTCTTTTTGCAACATCTGTTTTCCAAGTCCATCGTTTCCCAGCAGCTCCCACTATGCAGCAAAACCCACCTTATTTACAGCCTTCACATTTGGAGGGCTCAATGGAGCCCAGATTTGGCTGACATTTGCAAGGTTCCTGCTTTTCATTTCGACCCATTCTTGCTTTATTTTTAGCTGTTTTAAAATGACACATGTTTCCGTCTTTTAGGTAATGAGATGCTTTCCACTTAATTCAATCACTAGTTAATTTGATCCTCTATTTAATTTGTTCCAAACGTCTGGAAGCAAAGTTCTGTATCTTAAGTATATGTATGTATTACATATATAGCTTCCACCCTTTGCTCTGATGATTCTGCTTGCTCTAAACAAGCCTTATAATTCAATCTTAGGCTATTGAAACTTGCCATTTAATTAATAAGAAAAGCCAAAATCGAAGCAAGATAGAAGGAAAAGAAAAGGTTTAAGGAATGAATCCTGGTCATAAAAGATGACTATGACTGAAAGTTGCATCATGGAGTACCTGCTATTGGCTAATAACTCTGTTATGGGCTATCAAATCTGTGAGAGTGGGGGGTGAATTGATGGGGAGCAAAATCTTTTAGGAAAATGTTAAGAATAAACGTGAACAGTCCTTTGCATGGAACAAGCTCCAATGCTCGTTGGGATATAATGGAATGTAAAATCTGAAATGTTGTGTAGTGTAGCAAAGTTTCATCAGTCACCCCAAGGCCTTTGGAGCTTGGGAATCAGATGGCAAGGGAAGAAAGCTGCTGCAGCCCACGCCAAATCCATGTCGTCTCCAGCGCTGTCAGGAGCACCCGCCAGCACTCCATAAAGCTTTCACTTCCATCCCCAACAGATCCCTGAAAAACCCTCACCCACCTGGTTTAATCAAACACTCACCTCGGCGCTCAACCTCTGTGCTGACCTTTCTGGCTTTAGTATCGACAGACCAGCCCATCTCGGTGTCACACCCAGGCGGTGCTGGGGGAGTGGATCCGCTTTTGGCTTGCAGCGCCGTGTGTGTGCGTGCAGGAGGAGCACGCACAGCCCAGCTCTTTGGCTGCAGCAGCCACGGGACGAGCAGTTCTACATCACACTTCCCAGTACATTTCTCTCATGATCATCTAATGGGGTTTGCAAAGGCAAGGGAGAGCAGACGTGGTGGGAACCTGGAGCTTTTCGGCCTTTGGGCCACAAGGATTGATGGCATGGGGTGGATTTTCACACGTCCTGGTCAGAGCAGCATTGCTATGGGGCAGCAGAAGTCCTGGTCAATGAATCTCCGTGTTATTCTGCCAGGAAGCTGCCAAAAATCTTGCCGTGCAACTCACTTACTTTCCTGGTGCTTTGCTTGCTGGGAACATTCAGCGTGTGCCTGGCTTGTGTTTCTCGTGTCTGAGCAGTTGCAAGTGTCGGGATGTCCCTGCAAGGTGCACATCTGCAGAGCACCAGGGGACGGAGGGGGGCGATCCCCGTGTGAGACATACTACACCTTGGCAGGGAACCCAACTTTCACTCATTTTCCACTGAGAGGTAGAGGCTAATGAAAGCCAAGTCAGCCAGCAGCTCCACAGGAGCCGTGCCGCTTCCCCTGCTTGTGTGCCCGCTCCCTCTTCCTAGAGCGCTAAAGTGAAAGCACGGAGCGTGCTCCTCGCTGAAGCTGCACAAAGGTTGTGTGAGGTCTGTTGGGGGTTTTCGAGGCTGGAAGAGAGCTGTGGGTATGGCTGTAGCAGGGGTCCTCGTGCAGATGCTGCTATGGCTGGCAAAAGAGGTTTCCCGTGTGCAATTTTGGGTGGCTTCCCCCTCCCCGTGGTCTTGCCCTGCCGCGGGTGGCCGTCCTGGCAGCAGAGGAGCGTGACGATGCGCGATGACTGCGGGGACGATTATTGCACTGCCGGGACAGGAGGGAATTGGATGTCACAAGCAGCTGAGAGGCAAACCACCCAAAAGCCAAGGGCAGAAGTGGGGAGGTAGCGAAACCACAGATCTGTTCAGCGAGCAGTGACACGGTGTTGGCTGGGTTTCAGTTCCCCCACGAGATGGAGACAGCGCTGCTGGTTTCAGTTACTTTCCAACTGTGGTGCAGGAACGATTTGTCTTAATAAATTGCGAGGAATAATGCAATAGGACAGAGCTCTCGAGAGGGTGCGAGGGTTTTTATGGGAACCATGGGATGAATATTAACAAACAGATCATGTAGTTATTGCTTACTCTTGGTTTGTGACCTGGGCTCTGTGGCCCTTTGTGGCCTCTGTGCCCCAAACTCTAAGCTGATGCCCTCTGATCTCCACGGACCAGTTTCTTTTATGGTGTCTGTGGTTTATGTGATGGGGATCCATCGCTGTGACGCAGTGTGGAGGTGAGCTGATCCCTCCATCTCACCAAGCAGTCACCTGGGGAAGCACGCTGTTACCGTGAGCATCAGCATAATGAAACTTGTAACAGAGGGAAGAGGCTTTTTTTTCTCCTTCACAGAAACAAAAGCATCACTTACGCTGCTTTTCAGCTCGGTTGCTGCTTTCCTGAAGCAAAATGCTTCAGCCTTCCTCCTGTGCCATCGTCCCTGTGGACTGGGATGATAGCTTCAGGACAACTCAGGATGTCCCAGGGAGTGCAGGCTCAGGAGCCCAAACATCGTTCCTGCCTCTGCCACTGCTCTCCTCTGTGGCCTTGGTCATGTCACTTCACCAATGTGACATGGGGCTGTGTTTTGGTGTGACACACGCAGACAAACCCAGGGAAGTTGTTTTTGGCAATTGTGATGCAGCTGGTAGGAGACTGGGCTTTGCTGGATGCTTTGCGTGCACTTCAATATAACTAGTAACTGGAGAAGCATAAGAGGCACAGGATCAATGTCAGAGATTGCCAACAGCAAAGGGAAATGTGCTGAGAAATGCATGTGAATGCCAGCACTTCAGGGCCTTTATTTACAACAGTGGTCAGTCACAGTAACAGGCCAGCTTGCTCTCATTCTTGCCTGTTTTTATCTCACTTTCAGTAATTCCCGTTTTGTTTTTTTATTTTTTTTTTTCCCCCTCAAACATATGCTCTGTTCCCAAGTAGCACAAATGAGCTGCCACTCTTCTGAGCCGCTCTCGCTTCTGCTGTTGCTGTGGTGGTGTGTACCTCGGGAGACTGGACACCCCACCGTGGCCCCGGGGACTTCTGCATCCACCATCACCCTGCGGGGCTCCCCACTGTAAATGCAGTAGCTGCAAGAAGAGACCCTTCACAAAGAGCCGCCTTCTGTTTGTCTCTCCCGTCTCCCAGACCTGTCTGATCTGCTTTCACCTGCATCTCAATCTCCTTCCTCTTCCCGCCCTGACAGAAAACAAACCTAATAGAAAAAGTGGTGCTAATGATCACAACCCCACTACTATTTTATTTCCAATTGGCAGCTCATGCAAGCAGCCCTATTTTCTGTTCTAATAGGAAACTTTATGATGTACCAAATTACCCTGTAATAGCCTGCGCTGAGTTGCCTCCTGAAAGGTAAACGATTTTGAATTTTTATGATCAGTTATTATTACTTTTTTCTTGCCTATTCCATAAAAAAAGAGGGGGATTGCATTAAAGAGACCCTAAGGTTGCAAACGGGAGCCGGGTGGTGCCGTAGGCCTGCTGCAGGTGTAGGGCAGCGCCGGGGGCTCTGGACCTCACCAACCCCCACTGGCACGGACAGGCTGCAGCTCACCACTCGCCCAGATGCTGATGGGTGGAAGAAACTGCTTGGGTAGGCATAAAAAGGAGGTTTTTGGGGCATGCAAAACCCAGGTGTTATTCTGCATGTTGTGGAGTGCCATCTCCTGGCTTGATATGAATTAACTGGGACTCCCGCAGCTCCGTATGGTCCGTAGGGAGCCTGGGGCAGCTGCTCCTGCTGCCTTCAGGCTGGTGTCCCGGTCAGGAAATTATCCAGAGAGGTAGACAGCAGCAGGAGGTGGGAGCAGTTAATCCAGAGCTGCTCTCCTGTGCTAGTTGGGGAGAGCTCATTTCCTGGTAATGGCTTTGTTTTAATTAGAGTAGCTGAGCCCTTGCGCAACCCAATTTGGAAGTGATACGACTCTGGGAAGTCCCGTTAGAAGTTTCCACTGCATTTTGTAGTGGAGAAGCAACAGGGAGGTGTGGGATGTGAGCCAGGGAGGGATTAGGCAGGAAACTTCCCATGGGCATCAGGACATCCACTTTATTTTAGCTGAAATTAGGTGCCTAAATATCTTCCTGGCTCTGCGTGAAAGTGACTGCAAAGACCACACTTAAATAATCTCAATGTCTGCTTGTATTTGTAAAAATAATGTGATTTGGGGTTTTTGTAGCTGGACCTGGCTGGTGAACTGGAGACTTAGAAGAACTGGAGCAGAAAAGGTGAAGTCCTACTTGGGAGGAATTTGCCTTGTCCCCCAGTACGGTAAGGGCTGATGTTCCCCTCCGAGGAATTGCTGTCCTGTATTGCTCTGTATTGGGTGCTTTTAATCACTGCCTGTAGCCATCACATTTCCATCAGTTGGTGTCAGTGCTGATAAATCTGAGTGCAAAATAGGGAACCATTTATGTGAAAAAGATTTAAACTCAGTCCAATGAATGCACTTCTCATTTTTTTCATTATGCATATTTTTCCAGTAACTAAAAATTGTTTGAAAAATCTGCTGAATCTATAGAAAAAGGAGGTCTGTAATATTGAAAAAACAGCGATGATTTTGTGAAAAAATTATCATATACTTTCCACTGAAGTGCTTGGTAAAACCTATGGTTAAAAATACTGTATAGAATTTTGCAGTAATGTTTTATCTTTGGTTGAAAATTTGGCATTTAAATATGCCTGTCTTTGGGCCGTACTTAGAAGGTTGACGATCATTGCCAATTACTGTAGCTGTGGGTAATAATGTGATTTTGATGCTGATGTTTGTTTTGCCTGGTAACAGAGCTCCAGAGCGGGGCAGCCCCATTGGTGCCTGCTGCTCCACTCACCCGCCTCTCGTACATGCGTCGGGAGAGCAAGCGAGCTCAAAGACAGCTCTCCACTCATTTGAATAAAGCGGGATTTAATGGAGCTGTATATGTATTTATAGTAACTTCTGTTGCTTGCCTGTCTCAATAGACTGTTGCTACTATCTAACAGCAAATCTGATTCCAGGTGCACTGTTTGGCACAGATACCAAAGGGGTTGGGTGCCCGTTCGTTTACTGGGCATGGACTCCGGTGGCCCCGGATGCTGGGACAGTCCCGGGGCTGAGCTGTACTGGGGGTGGCGGTGCCTGGTGCCTGGGTGCAGGGTGGGTTGGAAACTGGACCCTGTGGGTTACCCAGAGGGTCTCAGAGAGGTGACTAAGAACAGCCAGCACCCCAAGGGTGCCCACCTCTGCTCAGAAAGCTTTTGGGGTGGCCAGCTGGAAGGTGACGAGCTCCTTCTGCCCATCCATCTATCTGACTAATCCCAAAATAGCCCACGGAAACCAGTTCTCCCTGGAGGAGCTGGAGATCCATTTCAGCATGTCTGGTTTGAGAATCCCTGCTCTGGCTGGGGCCATCAGCCCACATCTGCCTGACTCACCTCGGTGGTTTGGGGAGGCTGTCGCCCACGGGGGCGTCCTCCTTCAGAGAGAGCTTTCCATGGAGCCGAGGCAAGGTGCTCTCCACCAGGAAGGCCAGAGGGACCTCACAGCAGAAAGAAATAGAGAGCAGATCCTTGGCCTTTTAAAATTTAGTGCCGAGAGTGATGAAAGAAAGGGCAATAATTCTCTTGGATTCACTTACTGTCCAACTTTTGGAGACAAGATTACTCTTTCCCTGTGGAGAGAGCAGAAATGAACATCAGGTGCTCTGACACGACACAGGCAGTTACCCATCCCTGGGCTGGCTGTGTAACACCAGCGAGCATCTTTTTGCAGCTACAGTTATGCAGTTCCTACGACAGATCTCCTGGTAGGGATCCTGAGTGGCAGAAAGCAGAGCAGCCTGGGAGCCAAGCCCTCTGTGCTCAGCAATGACTGTGCCTACTTTTAACTCTTTTCTCTCCCCAGTTCTTTACACCTACCAACACCCTGCTTTGGTTTCTTTAAAAGCTGTCTGTTTATTATATGTGGGTGAAATCTGGTTATGCTGTACTGTTTATTAGTCCAAAACTGAGGTCAGGCAGGTTGGGTTTCTTTCCCGAGTGCTTTTATAATATTTGTGTTAGCTGGGCAGCTAAGTGCTGTCAGATGTAGCGGCAATGGAGCTTGCTGCTGTTGAAATTTTTATGGTTTCATGCATTTTACAGCATCACCTGTCAGACTCCAGCAATCATGATGTCACCTGTAGTGGAATATATAAATTTGAACAGAGGAGACTGGAGCTAGGGGAGTTCTTCAGTAATCTGGGCTCCTTTCTCCCTTCCTCCTCCGGTGGGGGGGCTGGGAGGTCTTAAGGCATGACGAAAGAAAAGGAGCAGACCTCTCTTCTCCCCCGGGCTTTGCCCCAGAGACTCTGCATGATCGGGGCAAAGTCGCTGCCTTCACTCCAGCTGTAGTTTCCATGCTCCTCTTTGTTTCGCTGGCTGTGTCTCTGGGGATGTGGTCTCCTGTGTTCATCCCGAGACGTGGGGAAGGCTTGGCTGGCGCTGGGGAGTCTCCAGTGGCTGTGCTGTAGTCTGGTACCCCACGAGTGTGGGATGGAGGCGTCAGATCTGGCAGCAGAAGCAGGTGCTGTGGGGGCTGGCAGGGAAGGGCGGGAGGAAGGGTGGCTTTACCGGGCAAGTGTTTAAGTATTTATGAAGGGAGCGATGGGAGGGCACTTGCTCTCTGTGAATAAGCAAGGACTGCACATGCGGGGCACCCTCGGCCGGGTGTGCTCACGGTCTGTGGCCAGCACTGGGCTCACCGTGCTCAGCTCTCTCCTCCTGGGCAGTATTTGGTCTCTGTCCCATTTTAGTGTCATTGCAGTTTTGATTACAGTCAATTTATAGTAACAGGGCTGACACAGAGACTCAGCGAAGGCCCTCGGGGAGCACGAGGGCTTGGTGAGTGCGAGTTGGTGGCAGCCGAGCGGAGGTTTGAGCTGCGTGGCTGCGGGCAGGAGGACGCGCTCTGCCCGTGGCCCCGGGCACTGGGATGGACACGACTCTCCGTGTCGTGTCGTCGTGGTGTCCTCAGATCACCCATGGTCCACATGAAAGAACGGTTCAGAGATTAATGAAAAGATTCGACAACGTGTCAGGTAGCAGCTCTGATCTGTGTTTTTTGGGAGCAGGAAAACGATTGTGTTTTTTTCCCGGTTCTCATTGGTTGGTGTAGTCTTTTCGCTGCAAACACTACCTTAATTAAGTATCAAATGAGCATTAAGATGATATTCCATGTGGCTTAACAACCCTAAATGAAGACATGTAGCCCTACTGCTGAGCTATAAACCCCTGGTAAAAATGGCTCAAGAACACACTGATCAGGTTTTAAGAGCGCTGTAACCGATACGCATCTTATGGTATCGTTAGGCCTCAATAAATCTGTTTCTAATAATTGCTATTTACTGAGGTTTCGCAACTATGCCAGAGGTACATATCTGTTACCTTGTGGTCCAGCCTCAATAAATGTGTTTTTAATAATCAATTGGTACTTCAATAATAAACAATAATTGCTTTATTAAATATGAATTCGAACATGTTCTGCATTTCAGTCATACTGAAATCACAGTCTTTTTTTTTTCCTTTTACTCTGAAGGAGCTTTTACCAACCAGCGCTTGCAACTAGTGTGCACCAAATGTTCCTGTTCCTTACAGAGCATTGCTGACTTTGCCTGGTTTATAACTCATGATAAGATTTCAATCCTTTGCTTCTTCCCCAGCCTAAGCAGTCTATCAGTTGTTTCCAAGCAATCTTCCCAGGAGAAATGCTGCAGTCCCTCTTCTGGATCATTAACTGGAAATGAACTTGGGATCTTCAGATGTAAACACACCGCCTGCTGCCATACAACCTAGCAGACCAACACTTCCAGTTGACAGGACAAGTAATAGTGGTATGGGACTCTAATCTTTTACAGAAAAAACAGTAACTGAAGAGGGAAGTTGATTTCTTGCAGTGCCACTGAGAAAGATTTATTGTTTTTCAGGGCCTGTGTCTCAACCCAGGTCTTCACAGCCAGGCGCTCCCCTGGCACAGACATCCCAACTCATCTGCCCCTGCCCACCCCCCCGGTGCCACTTTCTGCATTCCCAGGGCACAGCAACTGGTTGTTCCTGTACCTGCACGGGACAGAAACGGGCACCGCTCGTTCAGCACCCTCCACTTCCATTTCACTTGAGGAAAGCTCTGAATCCCAGTCCCATCCCCACCTTCTCGAATGACTTTTCAGTGTTGGGTCAGACCACACTCCTCTCCCCAAAATGGGACCTTCTGCAGAGTGTCTAGCCACCCAGGGCCGTTAGTGGCTCCGAGGTGGGATGAGTAATTATCTCTGACTTTGCCACCCCACACAGCTCACCCCAGCGGGGCGAGCGGAGGAAGCGTGCTGCAGCTGGTACACCCCCGCGGATGCCAAACCCCTTTGAGCAATGAGAACCGTATGTGCGCGTCTGCGTTCCTCACGTATGTCGAATGTCACATCAGATTAAAGCACATCAAGCCATAACGGGTGCAGAGTTCGATGCCTTTAATTAGTCCAGTCAAAGGCAGGAATTCCCTTCTGCCGGGTGAGTCTGCTCCCATGACAAGATGATTAGCGGCCTCAGCTTGTGATTGTCGAATTCGGAGTTTTCCATCCCACTTTAAGTCATCTGCAATTTTCTGTTCCTCGTGCTGGTAGTTTTGAGGGGCTGGTTTCATTCCAGGAGGGCAAGGGTCAAAGCATTTTGGTGAACAGAAGGGAGCCCTGTCCCTGGCATGTGTTTGGACAAGTCTGCTCCCTCCTGGACTACCTCTGGGCCAGACATTCATGTGTCTGTCTGGACCTAACAGGGGACCTAGGAGTGCACCAGGGCCTCTCTGGGGAATGCTAGCACTGACAGCGGTGTCTGGTGGACATCAACTGGCCCATAATATTGAGAGGTGCAGTAATGAACACACCGAGGAACAGAAGTCCTCCTGTCTGGCAGCACATGCCAACCATGAGCTGCCTGGGAGATGTGTCCCCGTCCTTCCACGCTCTGCAGGATTGTTGCTTGCTAGTAAAGCAGCTGGTAGGTGGTTGTGTTTGAGCAGTTCTATGTTGCCGTTTGTCCCTGCTCCTGGTTGGTCCTGTACAACCCTCTCTCTGTCCTCAGAGTTGTAAATATCCACGGGCAGTGCTCAGCTCCAGCACTGTGGGGCCAGAGACCGGCAGGGAGCTACTCTGAGCTCCTGATATCTGCTGCTGTTGCCTGACAGTTAGTACTGGCTGTGGTGAATGTGGATAAAGTCCTGAATACCAGTGATGTGGTCTAAATGGTCTAAAATGTCCATTTCCAGGACATTACTGAAAATCTCCAACTTGTGTGTCTTTCTAGTTTATTTTTTCTTATGAACGTTAAGATTTCGTATGCCTTTATATGTCACCCCATTAATGTAGTTAATATCAATAGAGAGGAAATATCTTAATTCCATATTTTGTGTCCTTTTTCTATCCTTTTGGTTTAAACTAAGCTCTATGGGAGCTTGAGTTTATTGTTTCTTTGTCGAAGCTGTAGAAAGGCTTTTGTGTCTGACTGCTTGTCCATTTTCTCAGCTGAGTAAAATATTCCTCCCTCGACTCTTTGATATCCTGAGATTTTCTCTTGCCACAGCAAAACTATTAAACTTTTGACTTAAATTGATCTTTGGTAACTTAATGCTGCCTTCTCTGAAAAGGGAGTCCTACGCTTGCAAGCAACTCTACAGTATCTCACGGGTCTACATGGAAGCAGGTCAAAGGTCTGGTTAGCAAAGTGTATTCCAGACATCTGTAAATAAGAATAAGTTGTTTGGGAGTGTACTGAATACCATGGAAACATGTGAGACCTAGAGATGCTTGGGTTATTGTTGGATTAACTTCAGCAAACTGAGATGTCTGGATAGAATTCTGTATCAGAGATAAAATGTTCACTTGATGGACCAGAAGTCTTAAAATTTAAGCAATTCTTAGAGTTTTGGGACCAGGATCTCAGGTAATAGAAGCATAAATCACTGAGACCAGTAAGATCTTTCTCAAAACCACACAGGTGAGATAAACACAGCCTGCAGCTTTTAGTGAAGTCACAGAAAGCAAAATGCTAGGGTTGGTTCTGTGCACGGTGCGAAACGGTGCTTTGGGTTGGTGTTTCTGGAGACTCTCGTTTTGGTTATTTTGGGGTAGTTCATAACCCAAACCTCAGGTTCTCAAGCTGGGGGTTCTCACGTGCCCCGGGGGCCCCGTTGCCACGGGCAGGGAGGGGATATGAACAAGGCCGTGACTGATGCTTCCTGCCTGCGAAGGCAGCTCCATCTGCACTAGTCAGGATCCAAGATTCAAGGTCAGGCAGGATGAATCATTTTCGGAGGCTGGCAGGTTTCCAAGTCACCCCAATCCTGGATATTACCCCTCATAAAGACCACTGTGCTATGCTGGGTCCTTCGGTTGGAACAGTATTTTCCTAGCAAATTACTCCATGGTGCACCTGGGATGCAGTGATTTATGAGACAGATTTGCATGAAGGATATACGCTGCATATATAAGGGGAAATCATACACGGGCTGTTTCGCTGTGGGCTGGAGGGGGCTGTGCTGGCCGTGGAGGAGAGGGGAGCAAGGCAGTGAAATCTTGCTCGAGCCATCCGGCCATCGCCGATGGGCCCAGTGTTTAGTCAGGTGCAGCCCAGATCGTGTGCATAACCTTCATGTTATCTTACCTTAAATAAAACTTTATTGGGACGTGTCAGAAAGAAAGGCCTTGGCTCAGACACCATGAAAGGGAAGTTTATTTAAGTAATTACCAATGAGGCAGTGGGTGCTTCCTGAGAATTAATGACTGGTGGGCTTGATGGCCTTTGCACAGTCCTCAGGAAATGTCCCAAGCTGACGGCCTGATGGCACATAGGAAAGTACAAATGCACGTAGGGGAGCGATAGGTGGGTGACACTTGTTTTGGTGACTCTTGGGAGAGAAGCTCAGCAGAACAGAGCAGAGATTCTTGCACAGCCTCAGGGGAATTCCTTGGCTCATTTAATTGCAGTGACTTTGAGCTGACTTCCTGAAAGGTCTTTGGAAAGCTCGGTTTTAATATCCTCTGCCCTGGTCAGAGGGAAGTAGCCTTGGTTCTCCCGCAGCCCCTGAACTCTAGGGGACCTGCCTGCATTTACTGAAGCAAAGGATTTGGCTTGGTTTTTCTGAGACTGATCTTCTTCGGTTTCCACAGCTCATTACTGCTTCTCTTACATTCTCGTAGAGGTTGCTTGGTTTGTTCTTCTTCCTTTTTCAGTCCTGTATGAAAAACCACTGCGCTTTCTAGTACTGTAATTGCTATCATTAATAATAATGGCTTTAAATTATTCTATTCAGCCTTTCTAAAATGTTTTCCTGACCATCATCTTCTTTGCTAATTGCGATCCTTTAGTGTCCTGAGGAAACTTACATTTTCTGGAAGTTATGCCAAGGAAGGACAAGGGAGTTGGCTCTGATATTTATACATTTTTCCTAAGCAGCCTTTACCAGCTGGTGAAGAAGAGATAGAATTTCTATAGGCCTTCTTGTGCCCAGAGTGGGGAGGTGAAGGCCCCAGAATACCAGTAACAAAGTCAAGAAATATTAGCCTGAGATGGGAGATTGGAGCCAGCTCCTGCAAAGGGGGTGTAGGTCAGCCCTTGCCTCACGTTTGCTCATAGAGAAAGGGGCAAAGTGGAGTAGAAAGTAATGGAGGTTTCCCCACATAATTGCATTTTGCTGTGCTTCCATTGTGCAGAAGGATCTTGGAGCCCAAACTGACAAGGCTGGAGTATTGCACGGGCATGTGAGAGGGACAAGACCTGTTTTGGGCTTGGGATGGGTGACTGTAGTTATGGGTGAAGGAACACTGGTGGATGCAGGGCAGGGGTGTGGGAGCGTGGGAACGGTGAGGAGTGCTGTGGAGTTCATTCTTAGCTGAGATGGAGCAGGAGAATTTGGAGAAGTTCTTTTCTGTAGCCCCCAGAGCTGTATGAATCCCAATTCATCCCTCCAAACATGCAGTGGCTGTTCCAGCTGCTCATCCAATGGCTTTTTAACCCCAGATACAAACTGGCCTTAGAAACCCCTTGCACCTTTGGTCCCTCTAATCTGTCCCAGTCACAAGATATGGCAAATTATTCTGGGCTTTACCGACCACCAAAGAGGCATCTGCTGTCCCTCCCCTCTCCCATTCTGCTTAATGCTAAGTGACCTGCCACCAGCTGGGTTAGTGATGGTGGTGTCAAGAAGTGGCTGTGATGGGGTGTCAATGGCCATGAACTTGGGCGGAAGGAGGGTTGCACTTGGTTTAAGGTCTGTCTCAGCCTCGTGTCCTTTAGTGGTGTTTAGGACACCAGTGCTATTCAGAAGTCAACTCCAGACCAGTTTGTCAAAAGCCCTGGTTTCTAGAAAGTCCAGGGTGCCTGGACACCCGAGGTGAGGTGGCACACAGAGATGCAGGTGCGACATGCCCTGGGCAGGCAGATCTGGGAAGGGTTTGCTGGTGGAGCCAAGTTTATGTTTCACTAGCAGGTGATTAAAACCAAGTCATTTCTATGACACTTTAAGTGAAAAATTACCATTTTCTGATGAATTGTAATGAAAATACCCAACTGACTCTAAACCTAGGCTTTTATTTCATCGAGACTCTTTCTTCTGAGTCTGTCGCTCCCCTTGATTTTGCCCAGCCCACAGCCTGCAGGATGCTGAGCGTTAGAGCTGAGGAATTGTTAGCGATCAGGGTGCCCTAAATGCCAACAGCAGATGCAATAAAGGACTGTTCTTTTCCACTTGAAATGCTTGTTGCGTTTGCCAGGCAGCCAACACTGTAAATTCATTCTGACTATTTAAAAAGACCTTTTAAAGCTTCTGAATGGTTTCTGGCTCATTCTGTAGCAATAAAACCATAGTGCCTGAGAGCCAGACGTTCAGGACCTTACCAAGTAACTAAATACAAGATACTTGGAAGCATTGTTGGGTGCTTAGAAACAAGATAATTATACTGGCCCTTACACCATTGTTTGCATCCTCATAATCACTGTCCTGGACTGTGTCTAGTGACATTTGGGGTTACTATGAAACTAAGAAATAGGGCAGGGATTTGCAAAATCAGAATCCCACCTGCTGTGGGGTGGTAGAACAATTGTGTAAAGAAAACAGGCAAAGAAGGCAAGTGAGGTGATGAGTTTTCCTTCTCATTCTGCTGCACAGAGCTAGGAGATCAAACATTGCTTGTCTTGTCTGGTTTTGTAAGGATAGATTTCACCTTGTCCCTTCAGATGACTCTTCTGAAGGAGGCAACATACCACTACCTATTTTCTCTCCTGCCATGTTTGGGTGGGACCAGGACTTGCTTCCTGCTCTTCCTGCAAGTTCAGGTCTGGAGGTGTCAAGCTCTGTTAGGGGAATCCAGCTCTTTGGAAGAGGAAGTACCATATATGTAGTATGCCAATGTTGTTTTCTCTAGGCATCTGCTCTTCTTTGGGTTGGAGACAGGATAATGAGCTAGGTGGACCTTTGGTGCGACAGTTTGATCATCCCTCTGATCTTAGGTTGAGTGGAAATGGTGGATGTTTGGTCTCATCCTGGAACAGGATGAGATACTGAACGCTCATGTTATTTTGACTGGAAGCTGTGGCTACCCAACATGGTTGGGCCATCAGGGTGAGTTAGTGCAGATCCTGTGAGATCCACAGGCTTGGTCTGGTGCTGCTTGGAACCAGCAGCCTGTGCATGGGAGGGGCTATCAGTGCAGGCCACCACAATACTTCTCGATGCTTCTTTTCCTACCTTGGTAATAATACCTGGCCTCTGCATCTCCCTTGCGCACAGGAACCCATGATAGTTTGGGCTGCTTCCATCTTGGTTCTCTTGACCTGGGAATGGTGTTTACTCCTTGAGGAGTTCAACCATGAGACCCTGAACAAAGTAGAGCTCAGCAGCTTTAGTTAGAGACTGCAAGACTCAATTTAGGCTCTCAGTCCACAGCACAGTTCTGCGCCCATCATCGTGGGAGCCCTGGGGACAGGCTGGTGGTCACAGAGGTCATCCAAGTGACTTGCTGGAAGGTGATTTTCCTCCAAGAGACTGAGAGCACAGTGTGCATGCGTGCCATGGTACCCAGGTTGCCAGATGGCTCCCTGGCATCCGATCAGGCCTTTTCCATACAGCAGGGAAGAATGTAGTTGAGAAGGCTGATAAATGGTCTGTGAAGATTTGTCTGGTACTGTTTTGGTCTTCTGAGAACGAGGCCCTCATTGCAGATCAAGTGTATGATCTTTTCCTGGCATAAATCAGCATAACTCTACCAAAGTTAATGGACTTCTGCTGATTTGCACCAGCTGAATTTATACCACCAAAAATCATTCATTTTCTCTGTCTCTTCACCATTTTCCCCTCTCCTCAGATTAGAAACGAAGTCTATAAAGCTAATATGGTCCCTGCAGCAGCATAACTTCCACCGAGTGTTTGCCTGAAGAGGTTAAAAGGCCTATAAACTGCTTTACATTCTCTAATAATAGAATGCAGATGCAAAGGGGAAGGATTTGATGGTCAATTAATGCAGAAACTATCCAGTGCTTTGCATAGATCCTACTCTCTGGCTTTGAAATACAATGCCCAATTAAAACCTTACCCAGAACTATACTGAGATTAAAAAAGTAATAATAATCTGCAGCACTCTAGGTAGCATGCTGCACTTTTCAGGGTGCCTCTGAGCTGTTCCTCATAAACTCTTGGATAAGATTTGTCTGGATGTTTCCAATTGCAACTGCTTCTGGAGAAAAGCCGTGAAGTAACGTTCAGCTGGTGAAGCTGGAGAGAGGCTTATTTTACAGAGGAAAAGAAGGCGGGGGGGGGGAAGGAAAGTGTTGATAATCCCTTGTGCATTCTTCTGAAAGGAAAAGAAAATGATAGTTACTGTAAATGTTCTGCCCTTCAGCTGGGTTGTCCTGGGGCCTCGCTGCCGTGCTGGGCCAGGCAGTGCCCGCAGAGTGGCTCTGGGGATGGACTGGGCTGACACAGCTTCAGCATATTCCAGTAACTTATTTTGCAGTTGGATTGAGTATCACTTGCTCCAGCTCTTAGGGGTGGATGGTATTGATGACCTGTCAGGATGTCTCTGCATGTGATGGTGGCTCCAAAGGGATGGTGCAATTTATGAGCAGACCTTATTTGGCCGAGAGAGAGAGGCTGGGGCTGCAGTAGTGTGGATGGGATCTGGATTTAATAGTCTAGAAGGTGGAATGAAAGCCCTTCTCTTTCAGTAGTCTGTACCACAGGTGGGAGCTGAAAGGGGAGAAGGCAGTTTGGGCAGCGAGGAGCACCGGCAGTAATTAATCAGGGTAACAGCCAACCCCTTCTTGGCTCTAGAGCTTACTCACTGGCAAAAGACACCAATGTGGAAATGTATCCCCTTCTTTTAAGGGCTTTAGTAATTTACTTGCTGTACAGAGTGACAGAAAGATGGAAAAGCAGGGCTCTGTATCCCTGAGGTACCTGGAGACACTTCCTTCAGGACTGAGCCTAAGGGCATGGGCTGCCTTAGCCAAAGAGACCTTCCTCTGGGCTGCCAGCTTGTCTGGACTGAGCCCGTTCCTTGGTCAGCTCTTGCTGGTTAATGGATCTCCTCTGCATTAGTCAGAAGGGATGGGGATCACTTCACCGACCTTAACCACCAAAAACTTGGGTAACTCGTACAGCTATTTATTTGTCTGCCTATCTGGTCAGTGCTCAGAGACTATCTCTTCAAGGAAAATTAATGCATTTAATAGTAGAGATCTGAGGAAGGCCACTTCCTTTCTTGTCAGCATCTCTTTCGATGTGCACAGAGCAAACTGGTAACTGAGCAAAGCCAGTGGCTTGGGCAGGGATACGTGGTGGTGGCTTCCCTTGGGCCTGAGCAGGAGGCATGGAAAGCCCATCTGCGAGGCATCAAAACCCTGATGGCAGCCCAGCATGTCTTGTTATTCATTCTCTGCCTCTGTTTTTCTCCCTTTAATGGTTTTGTACAGAGGACTGGAATATATAAAGTTTTTTTTTAAAAAAGTCTTCAAAATAACTAATAGAAAGAATAAATCTATTACAGATGGACTGGAGCCCGTTGGGGACAGGGAGTCTTCAGGTGGGTCCTCAAGTCTAGTTTAGATTGAATGTTTTGATGTGTTTCTGTCAGAGCTCAGGCACCTTCTACTGCCCCTGGTTTTAGTCCGAACTGCGTAAAATCTCAGCACAGATGGCAAAGGTCAAGGGGAATTGCCCGAATTTGGGAAACTAAAACTAAATGAATGGAGCATGATATGAAAGCATAATGGGGCTGATGTTTTTTTATTGCAGGAAGGCCTCTCGACACCGTTCTGACAGCATAAAGGGTCATTTACATCTATTTTAAGCAATGTAAAAGCTTGATCCTCATTTACACATGTTGAAAAGAAAATATAATATGTACCAAGACTAAGCCCCTTCCTACTGCCAAAGTGATGGAAAGAGACTTTAGTGTAAATAAGGTTCAGGCCTGTTTTCAGTTTCAGCGCCATGAACGTGCCGGTGCAAACGCAGGAAAGATGCCAAATGTATTTATTTTGGCCCGGCAGGGTGTTTCTTCAGTTTTCTGTCTGCAGAAGAAAGTGAACGCGCACGTTTTGGCTCTGCCTTCCACAAGAGCCACTGGAAGTGTCACTTCCCCGCTCTCAGCCGGGGACCGAGGACGCCGTCCCACAGGCCGTTGCACAGGAGATGCTCTTGTTGGGCAGGACCCGGGGGGCCGGCGGCTGCTGAAAGGGCACCTTTGTGGCGAGGGCTGCGAGTTCTCTGTTTCCAGCTGCTAAGCTGCTCCCAAGGACTCCGCAGCAACTTTAAACCAAGCAGAAACCAAGGATGCACAAGCTGACAAACTCTGTTTGTGTCAACTAAAGCAAAGCAGCTCTCTGCCGGCTGCAGGAAATGGGCTCCAGACCTTCTCCTGGCCTGGAGGAGACACGGAGTAGCTGCTCAAAGATGTGAGTAGCTCCCTAAACAGAATGCTGATGACAATTACGGGCTGATAGAGGCTCAGTATTTACATCTCCTTAACTAGTCAGACTTTAAACCAGATCAGAGTCTGGGAGAGCGTTGTTCTTCCCTGAGAACATTGAAGGAGACTGTGATTTATCATGGGGCACAGGGGCAAGTGGCTGATACTCCACAGAGGTTCCATAATACGGACCATCTGCACGCAGATTGTGATGCAGCCTCTCCCCATCCTTTTTTCTCTCCACGTAGGATAAGGGGCAGCCTAGATCTGAAGGGAGGTGCAATTTTAAGCAGAGCTGACGTGCCTCTGTGCCAGTGTGGGACGGATTAGAATTAGTTTCTGCTAATTTGCTCCACATGGAGCTTTCAGTTTGAATTCTGTCTCCCGAATTAACAGGCAGACCACCCTCTCGATATCCTGACTGCTGTATTTCCCGTTGTGAGGGAAGAATTTCTCATCCATCCTGCTTTTCCTGTGGTTTAGACAGCGTCGTTACTCACTGCTCCAAGGGAAGGGGTATCTGTAGCTCTGTTTATTCAGTCTCCTGGGACCACTGAGCTGATCCAAACCTGGGCAGTCATTTCAGAAAGCAGCAAACCTTGAAGTCTGGGAGCAGGAAGGATGCACAGACCAGTGATTATTACCTCCTGATTTTTTTTGTTTCTGTCCAGATCTCAGATTGTTCCCATTCAGAAGGCAGTTCTTAGTAGTCTTGCTGCTCTTCTTAGCAGAGAAGCCAAAATAAGTCTTTCCAGAAAAGATCCACAGGCTCTGATTTCTTGCAAGTACTCTTGAAACCAACTGTTTTTGCAGAGTGACATAAAAAAATGCAGAAGGTCCTGTGGCAGTCCTCCTGCTAATGAAGACCACAGAGCTGAAAAAGCTAAAGACTACAGTGTAGGTTTTGTTAATTTGGCTGTGGTTATACAGTGCAGAAACACCAAAGCTTCATAATGAGACATGGAAAATACCTTCTCAGCCCATGAATTGATGGGGCCATCTGCCACCCCATGCAAAGGGTGTGCAAGGGGTGTATTTTGTGGGGTTTCACTCAGTTCAAGGAAAATGCCCTAAGTCAGATGGTTCCTTCAGGAGTCTGTTCAACCAGGCTTGCACTGGGGAGGTCTTCCTTAAAGTTCAGCCTCCATGTTCCCCTTCTCAGACCCATCCAGACAAATTATTCATCCCTGTGTCACCTGCTGAAATTTTCTGTTTACTGTCGAAGAGCAAGCCACTGGGCTGGCCTTGACCAAATCTGGTTTGATTTTTTCTGTTTCTCATGGTATATTGATATCCTGTGGGCCTTTGCATGGGTTGTTTCAGTCTCACTGTGCTTAGTTTCCCAACTGAAAAATTATATTACTGTAGTAACAATCCCTCTCATGTCCACAACAGCTTGGGTAATTCTTAGCTGTGTAATTACTCAACAAAGGTCTGGACATTTCCAGTAGCTTCTGAGTCATTAAGAAGCTGCTTACTTGGAGTCGTAACTATTCCTGATAACTTACACTGAGATCATGGAGCACTTCTAGGAGCCCTGTAGATGTTCAGGAGCCCCTACAAGCCTCAGCTAACACAGCTCTTGAACCAGAGACTTGCTGCCCACAATATGAGGCAGAATGAAGCTGAATGTTGAGCTGTGCTGGCTACTTTGAGCCCAGGCAGTTGGGTACACAGCGGTGGAGTGAACCCAAAGTATCACCACTAAGGGCTGAACTTTGCCTGGAGACACCCTACCATGTATAAATCTGGAGCACCTTCACTGGATGCGAATGAATAAAGCTAAAGCTACTTTTACAATATTTTCACATTTGCCTGAGAAACAGTAACATTTCTTTCTGTTTGAACTTTCAGAGGGATCAATATTTCATCCTTGCTTTTTAAGATTTCTGTTACATTTTGATCCCAGCCTCAGTGTAAGAGCTAACTTTGTGCTCCTGGATTCTGACTATAATGAATGGTGTTTTGTGTGTTAACTGTGGTGATGTGTTTGCAGGCAAAGGCTGGGGAAAGGGGGAGGAACAGAGTTTCTCTGTTTGGGCTGTTCCAAGCCAGCGTGTTGCAGAGTCCTTCCTGGTTATGGTCTACATGAAATCTTACCATTGCATCTGCAGGGGTTTTATAAAAACTGTCCACAAATTTATTACATCTTTTCAGCCAAGAAAGACTATCTCTAATGGTTCTAACTCAAAAGGTTTCATTTTGTCATTTCCAAGCAGTCATATTTCTCTTGGTTATTTCAAAACAGGTGTCTTAGGAATTTACCTACATTTAATTTCTCAATAGCCTTTTTCACAGCCCCCAAATGAAACTAGTCAAATTGGTGAAATATTTTGTTTGATGTCTAAGCATCTTTAAAACTTATTTTTATTTCAAGTGGGGTGAGTTGAATTCTGTGCCTTTTGGTTTGGGAAAACTTGGAATTATTTACCAGAGAAGCAAAGAAATCACTTATCCACCTACTTCTGGGGTTTACCTATTTCCCAGGGTCCAACAGTAAGTCAGTCTAACCTTCAGTGCTTTTACCTCTGTTTGCCCTTCCTACTAATTTTTACTGCATACTCTTGAAGTCAGCAAAATAGACTTGCTCAGTGAGGGAGTATCTGGGCCTGGGTGTTTATTGCCCTTCCATGATGACTGGCAGCAGGCATTCCCATACAATGCATCCAGCATGGAGGTGTCTTGGCAGATGGCTCTTTCCCCTGTAGTTTTCTCTTTCTCCTGTCTGCTGGAAATAAGATGAAAGTACACCTCTTGTGTACTTTGTCCTATATTATATGCAAGGGATGGGAGTGCTCTTTGGGAAGAGAAGAAAAGAGAGGGTCATCTGCAGAGCACCCACCCGTAGTGCATGGGTGTTTGCTCGAGGGCTCTGTGGGCACGGAGAGGGCTGAACCCTGGCACACTGGCACTGGGGAGGGCTCTCACTGGAAATGCAGAAAGCTCAGCAACACCCTGCTTCACCTGGATGTCCTGTTCTCAGACCTCTTGTAAGGAGCAGCTTTGGAGGTGTTGCTGGAGGTATCCCAGGGGGAGTGCTTGGCTGATATGGTCCATTCCCTGTCTCTCATCTAGACCTGGTCTTGCGACTCTGAGTTTAGTTGCTGAGCCTGGTGTCACTAGCTGAGGGTGCTGCCAGGAAAATGCAGGCTGTTTTGGGGATGTGGGCGGCTCTGAAGAGTGGATGAGTGGCTGGGCAATGGTAGTATTTAAGTGACCTGAATCCTGTTCCTAGTAACTGTTGCGGGCTGTCTGTTTAAACTCACTCTACCTCCCTTCTCCATCTTTAGCTGAGCAGCATACTTCTTTTGTTTGTTTTTTTTTAGAGCACAAACAACTCATGCAAGCTGGAAAGCCTTTACCAATAATTCCCAAACACAGAAATATGTGCCTGCAATGTGGTGCTTTTTAGAACAGCATCCACTCAGATGGCGGAGAATCCATCACAGCCTGGGGTGAGTAATTCCAATGGCTCATTACTCTTTCAATTACAAACTGGCACCTTCTTTGCAGTTTGAATTTGTCTAATTTTGGCTTTCAGCCATTGGATGTTGATACGGCTTTGTCAGTTAGCTTAAAGAGAGTTCTGCTATAAGAGATCTCCTCTTTAGTAAGTGCTCTTTATTGTTAATAAGGTACTTCTTCCTCTTCTTTCTGATAAGCTAAATTATTAAGCACCTCAAGTATCTCAGTGTGAGCAGCAACCCTCCACCCCACAGTCCTCAAACTGTAATTGCAGTTCCCTCCTGAATTCCTACTCGGGTACCATTCAGTTCCTGATAAGCCTGTCATGCCATTTGAGACATCTGTGTAGAACTGGCAGCTCTGCCACATCTGCAGTGGCACTAGATGAAATGATCTGGATTTAGGCATAAGAATCAAGCCCTCAAATTCCAGAAGGGTATAAGATCCATCTCCCTTAATGTGAACCACCTTTAGTAGTAGACCAAATCTATTACCTAGTCTCCTGAGTACATCTTGCTTAGTCAAAGTGCTTATGTGGTTTTCTGGTAATTAAGTCGACGCTCACTAAGCTGCAGTTGCCGAGAAGGTAACTCTGGCATAACGCGCCTGTTCTGCTGCCCATTGCAGCAGCTGTGGAGCCCCTGGTGTGGCTGGTGAGGTTCTACTGGAGGGCAGCTTGGTAAGCTCACATCTCCAAAGAAGACTATCTAGGCTACTGTCAGTTTTCCTTCTGCAGGTTTGGGGGAGGATGCCATGCTCACAATGTAGACCTGTGCCCTGCTTTTCCAGTAAAATCTAGCAGAGTTAAGTTGCTGATGCTGGTTATTGTGGCCACGGGGACGGAATGTTGTGTGATGTGTTCTGTTGTTTGGCCCTGGGTATCTTAGAAATTGCCCCAGTCTTTCTGTTGTGATGCAGGTGTTGGCAGGGAACTTTCAAGGAGAGCCATCAGCCGTGTTCTCCACCCTCATGTCTATCTGAGGGGAACCTGAAGAACGCCATCATTTTTCTCATGGCTCTTCAGAATGTGTTGACTGGAGATGGCCTCTATTTTAATGTTTAAAGCTGTTTGACAGTATCCTGGCTTTTCTTAGTGTAATTTCAGTTTATATACAATGACTGATCATGTGCCAGGAGTTTTATTATGGACAACAAATCTCATTCAATCAACAGCAGAGACCAAACAGCCATTGTTTAACCTCACTGCTTAGAACAACGTTGGATGACTCCAGGCATACCAGATGGGACCTACCACCCTCACTCTGCTCAGTATGAGTAATCAGCAAACGGATGGGCTGCAGATTTCCTCATGAACTGTTCTGTGCAGGAGCTTGTTTCAGGCCCAGCTAGAGAGCTCTGCTGTGTAATATGGGATGGTAGCATGAGAGGTCTTTGATGAAGTGTGTCGGCCAAGGTGGAACTTCGTATGATGTCTTTGCCACAATGCAGCCATTAGAGTGCAGTAGCTGAGCAGAGTAAGTTGTTGTTTCACAAGACCGTATTTTTCTCTGTGCCAAAGGTGTTTTCAATTGATCCAACTGTAGAGAGGTAGTTAGTCCTCTGAGGAACTGTGAATCAAAGGCTCCAGGAGATCTCTCCCTTGTGCACTGTTGATAAACTAGTCTGTCTTCACCACCTTAGCCCAAGGCTCAGAAAGATGTTTTGGAGATACTCTGCTTGCAAACTCTCATTTCATGAGCAGCCAAGCTCTGTGGAGCATATTTAGTGAACACACAACTAAATGAGATGTGAGCAGCCTGATCACGGTAGGGTAAAACACACAGATTCATTGCTCAGGTGAGAAGGAAGTGTGGCAGATCCTGAAAGAACAACGATGAGTGTGTATAATCCATTAATCCATAATGTGAAACCAATGCTCTAAATAACAGGCTGATAGAAACCAGATCTGTTCTGCGTATGCTTCCCATTTCTACTCCAAAGTAAGAAACTTGTTTGCAGTGAAACGTTCATACATGGCCATGCTTTGGTCTCTGTTCCTTCCCCCAAGGCATGTGCTGGTCCTCCTGAGACCTTTAAAAAGGCGTTCTGGGCGTGACCTGGGAAAGGAATGTGCAGATCTCCTGAAAGATTTTTCTATCAGCCACTACATGTGAGGGTAGGCCAGCATCGCACATTTTATAATATAAATTATCTTTTCCACTTGTTCCTCCCTGCCCCAGTTTTACAAAAAGAAAACACTGGGAGCTAAACTAACTTGTCTGAGGGTAGAAGATGGCTGTAAAAATAAGTACTGCTGTTATCAACATCCAGGCTCCACTATTAATATTTGATATTTTGGTCTCTTCAAGCTGCCAGTCAAGCAAAGTAGAGAAGACAGGAATTGCCATATATAAACGTACTCAGTGCTAAATCCTACTGTGAGCCATCAGAGTAAATAAGTTTGTTTCTCTCCTACCTTGTATTCCTGTAAATCACCACGGCCAGTGGAATTAAGCATGTATAAGGCCAGTGCAAGTGGGAAGCGGTGGCACCGCCGACTTCAGGAGCATAAGGAGAGCTGAACTTTGGCTACCAGTTTTTGGGGAGTTAAAAAGAACGAACCGTATTCCCCAAGGCAAACAGCAGAGACCCATTTGGAATAAATCTGCTTGCTGGCTGCACTCCTCATTCTGGCAGTCAGCTCATTTACATTTACAATTCAGGCCAAGTTTTGCACTATGGTCAGCTTTAACTAATAAAGATCTAGCATGGTACCTTGCTAATCTCATTAGATGGAGAGGTATGTTTTGGTAGCGGTTTCTGGGGGAGGACAAAGAAGGAAATATGTTCAGCGATTCCAGCTCAAGCTATTTCTGTCAGATTTTTAAAAAGTACATATAAGTGTATACATAGCATACATATATATATATATATATCTGTACATTTCCGCTGTTTCTACTTAAATCTCCCACCAAAAATAGTGATACCAGAGGCCCCAATTACCAGTCCCCAGGAATAACTGCATTCTTATAGGGACTTAGAAACTCCAGTAATGTCATTGCTCATGGCTGAGTACTAATCCACAGAGGTCTTGGGGTCCCTCTCATGCCTTGCTTGGAGTTAGACACACTGAACCCCCACCATCAAAGTCCAGGAGAAGCTGTGATGTTAAAACCTGCTGGTTTCAATGCCTTGCCCAGTGTCTCATTGCCAGGTTTATTTTCAGTGACACCAATATATATTTTTCCCTCCCTCTGAACTAGGCTTTAAAAATACTAGGAATTGGGCCAGTATTAATAAGTGGCAGTTCTTTCACTTGGAGTAGAAGGCATCGCCCTACCCTGCTGAGCCAGGCTTCTCGCAGAAGGGGAGAAAGGGGAAAACCTGGTTCTCTCTCCTTTTTTTTTTTTTTTTGTTCCCGGACCTCTGTGGCTCTGTGCTGGTTTGTGTTAGCTTTGAAGTGCTGTATGGATTGACTGGCTTTCGACGCTGCTCCTTGGGACGTATCGGCAGGCTTTGCTCTCCCCTCTTTCCTGATGGTAGTATTTGTCAGGGGAGCCTCAGCTGCTGTTTCAAAACGGGTCCTGAACTGAACACGTCATCGCTGTCCTCCGCATTTAGGTGCTGTAACTAATGCAAAGAGGGAAACATATTGATGTTGTGGGATACACTTGATTAATCAATTGGTCAAGGTGGTAGCACGGAGGCTTTGTTGCCCCTTATAAGGTTGTTCCTTCCCCTTCCTTGTGTCACAACAAGGACATTGTTGTGTTTTGCTGAATCCTTCCTTGCTTGGGGCCAGTCATTTATCAAAAGAGATTTCCATCTTGGACTAATAATTCATCTCTTATTGCAGCCCTCACTGCTCCGAGGGCCCATTTGTTTCCTCTTATCACAGTCTAATTATTTGGTGAAGGAAAATTTCTGACTATCTTGGGGCCAGTGGCCGAGAGTTCGGGAGAACCTGGCTCCCAGGTAGGGACGTGCTTGTGAGCGTGGGAGCGGGGTTTCCAGGGGTCAGGGCCCGTCCGTGGGACTGCTCCTGTGAAAGGGAGGATGGTGCGGGAGGCCGGGGGGTTTGAGATGAAACGCAAAGTCTCTTTCTTTGGCTCAACTTTCCCTTTGTGCATTTTTCACAGACGAATGCTCCCACGTGCGTCACACCCACTCATCTCCCACCACCCACATGCTCACTTTCTCACACACAGACACACTCACACTCTCACACGTACTAATAAGAAATCCTGTAAATTACATTTTTTGGTCTTTTTTTTTTTTTTTTCCCCCCTCCCTTGGAAAACTGGGAATAAAAAGAGAGTAAGAATTTGTATTCATACATACTTGTCCAGTGCTAGGATTATAGAAGGGAGGATGGGTGGATGGATGAACAGATAGTAATCACAACAGCATAATTAATAATAATGACAGAAAGGAACCTTGTTCCTATTAATAGTGTGTGCACAGCTTTAATCAGCTTTAGCCACCATCCAATGGGAGACCTTAACTAAATCAATTGCTAGTTTCTATCAGATAGGTTGTTTTGACCAGACTGACACAGGGATCCCTTTGGATCTTTATTTCAAAAAAGTCGAAATGATGTATTTATTTTTAATTTCTGTATCTTTATCTGACCCAGGATAATGTCATTGTTTTATTCAGTGACCCCAGTGCAGCTCTGAGGCCATGGAGGATGTGTCAGGGAGTTTCCCAGTTCCCTCTCACCTGGCTGAGCATCCTCTGCTCCTCGATCCACTGCATCTTGAACTCAGTACAAAACTCTGAGATGGCCCTGAACAGCCAAGCCGGGGAGAGAACTATTAATAAGGGCAGCAGGGCTGTCTGCAGTCACTGTGCCACCGCTACCGTCCTACCACACTCATTGCTTTATAAAGCATTTTGGAATCACCTGGAGCATGAGAGGTGCTCTATAAAATCAAACTCCATCTCAGTCTGTCTTGCAGCTATTCCCGTACTCTGAAAGCAGCCATAAATTCAGCTGGGCTAGTAACGGCCAGTTGTACCACTTCAGAAATTTTCTTTAAATAGAAGTTCTAAAATCTCATTGGTTTATTAAGCATATCATATGTGTGAATTGTCAATTGATGTATTGCATGCCAAAGATACAGCAAATATAATAATAACCTTTCCCAACATTTCATTTTGAAGCCCCATTTACCTGAACTGAGCTGCTTCCAATAAATATTTTACAACATGTTTCTCCTCCACAAGTGCGCTTACAACTTATGAAGCAAACACAAATGTTTTAATTCTGACAAAATGAGCATCTTTCATGCACCAGCCTCTATTCAGCACATAGTTTTGTTGCTAAATGGCTTTCTGATTATCATGTCCCAGGATATTACTTCAACTGAAGTGATATGAAATGTCATTAAAAAGTAATGTTCCTCTGCTTTGACAATCATATTAGTAAACACTGGAGGCTCTGCAGGTTATATGTCAGGCGGGCCGACACTAATGGGTTTATTAACATATACAGTAGCACTTTGTCAAACCTCCTTGTTAATCTGAATTTGCAGGTGACAAAAAGAAAGGGAGGGGAGAGCAAGCAGATGATATTTAACTACTGTTTAGGTTGGACCACAAGTTAAAGAAGCCAGAAAACCCTGAGCAAGGTCAGCTGTTCCCCAGGGTGCTTCCCTGGGCTCACCCAGCCCTTGCTCCCAGGCAGAGGTCTTCTCCGAGCTGATGGGGAAGATAGACACTCATCCTGGAGAGGAATGAGTGCAGTGCACGGGAAAGGCACGGGTGGTCTTGAAGGGTTGGGGTGAACGGCTGCATCCCCGTCTGAGCCAGCAGGTTTATGGCACTGGAGCAGCCAGGGCTGGGGTCTGCTGGGCACTGTGGGAAAGTCAGGGTATCCGAGTAGCAAATAGAAGAGGGCAGATAGTCACAGGGGCAAACAGGTTGTCACAAGGATGTCAGGGTCCCAGGGACATCTAGTCTGAAGTATGTAAAGATATTTGTGCCACCTATAAACTAATTCTTGGGGAAAATCCAGGCAATGTTGCTGTATAGCCTGGGCATGACACCGAGTGGCGGGGCTGTGTGGCTTTTTAGAGGTGATGGAGGGCTGAGACCAGATTTCTACAAGGACTCAGGCAGAAGGATGGACGTCTGAGCTTGAGGAGGAGATGTGCTCTCTTGATGACCCCAAAAGATGGGACTGGAATGGGCTGGGGAATTTGAGTTGCTGCTGCTGGGTTAGCTGACGCTGAGCCCAGCCCAGGTGGTTCCTGGGCAGCAGCCCTGGCTGGGCTGCCATGGGCAGAGGGGGCACACACTGCCGGGAGGCTCCGGGCACCTCTGCAGAAGCCCCTGCGGTGGTGGTGATGCCAGCCGGTGGGTTTGGCTCCCTGGTGAGCAGCAGTGAGGCACAGGCTGTGCTCTTGCTGCTCCCTGCAGCAGTGATGGAAAGTTGAATTTGGCCCTCCGAGAGTTATTTACCCAACAGCTCCAAATGCTTCCCCTTGGGATGCTAGCTAAATACCTGTTTCCAGTGCTATTCAAACAGCACCATCTGCTTGATGGGCCATAAGCTCTTCCAGCACATACCAGAGATGGCTGGAGGCAAAGAGCGAGAGAAACGGGGCTGTGGGGAGCTGCCCTGAGGGGATCTTCAGGGAAAGCCTCTTTCCATGTGGGAAATGAATTGCATCCCTGCAGCCACTGCCTCCTCCTCCTGACTTTGCCTGACTTTGGAAGAGGTGAGTAACAGTGGCAAAACTTCGTGTAGCGAAACAGACTTCAGGGCTGCACAGACATCTGGTTTGCTCTGGTGCTGGGGAGGTGGCACTGCGCCGTGTCCTGGGCCCTGCTGGGGTGCTGGAGGTGGTCCAGGCTTCCCATGTGCATAGGGAATAGCACCGTGTCCTTGGGCAACCCTACAATAACAAAGCGGTGTGTGATGCAGCCCTACCCAGGCTTTGCAGCGAGGCGGGAGCCTTATGGACCCCACCAGGTTTGGGGAACAAGAGGCATCTGAGGTTTCGAGTTGTAGAAGACAAACCCACCTCTCTCCTCAAATAACCTGGCTTAGAGAACCACAAGCTGTTTAAAATCATCTCTTGAGCTAGTTGAGAAGAAGGAAGGTTGGATGCTGAAATCTGGGCGCATGGCCAGACTTCAGTCCCCGGGGACATGTAGAGCCTGGAGGGGCTTGCTGGCTCCTCTGGGTGCCCCAACACACACTGAGTCTTGGCCATTGGGATCCGTCATGTAATTTTTCCTCACAGAGTGGGACGACACGGGTCTGTATTTGGCAGAGTTGTCAGGCTTGTTTTTAAGGATGCTCTGATGCAGTGATTCCCCTTCCCCCTCTGAAAAATAACCGGACTTGATAAGGCTGCTCAAAGGCACCGTTGACTGCAGGGGTCCCAGGGCTGTGCTCATCTTTTGGTTCTGCCTTTGGGGGAGATAACAGCTGACTCGGGTGTCTCCTCCTGCCAGCTCTGTGCTTGCTACGGCGTAACTGAAGTCAATGACTTGCCGTCGTTTTTATTTTGGGAGCTGGGAAGTCTAAGTACAGTGGGACCTATTCTTGTCCAAATGACTAAGCCTCTGCCAGCCCGGAGCTCTTCATCTTGGCAAACAGATGGTGCGTGGAGGAAAAGTGATGCTATTCACTGCGCTGAAAGGCCTTTTCTTTCTGGAGCAGCGCCTTAAAGGTACAATGGTTTAGTTTATCAGGCTGAGCAGTACTGAGCATTCAGGTGCCTTTCGGGGAGTGACACAAAATAGGGCAAAGTTGCAACCACAGCCTCGGATGGGTCCTGCCTGGGAGGGTCAGGAGGGGCCTGTCCTCCGTGGGTGTAAGTTGGCTTCATGTGGGTGTGGAGAACTTGAGCGTGGGGCAGAGCAGCAGGGCTCAGGGATCCCTTGGGGCATGCTAAGGAGCATCATTTCGCAGCCCAAGAGGGAGCCTTCATTCCTGGAGCCATCTGAAGCCCTGTGTGCCCCAGAGCTTGGCACAATGCGCATTTCCAGTGTGCAGATGGGCCCGCTGCAGTTGCTGTCTCTCACCAACTCTCATTGTTTTGGGAACTGGAAGTCTGAGGTTGAATTGCCAAGCTGAGACCGCAGCTGGGCCGGCAGCAGGGGTGCCCTTTGCAGAGGGCCATAGGACTGCTAATGCCCTCACAGCCACACACAGCAATTTCCACCCAGGCTGGCAAACCCACCTATTCCTTTCCCTGCCTGGAAGCAGAACTTCTGGATCTGCAGCCACTATCTTCACCCTTTGAGCTGCTTCAGCAGCAGGTAAAGCAAAGGCTCTGGGCAAGCCAGTGCCTCTGCTGCTGGGAGTAGTGCAGAGAAATTCACGAGCAGAGTGGGGAACGTCACCCCAGAGAGTGTCTCCACCTCTGCTCCTCTCTCTCCAGCCCACGACCTCCCCCTGCACTCATCTTTCCTCTGCGCCTCCTCTTATGCCTCCAAAAATAGGCTGGTTGTGCTGCCACGGCGCATGTACCTGCAACAGAGGAACTGGGGTTATAAGCCCTGGGAGTGGATCCTGCCAATCTGGTGGTTTCTGCTTCGTTGGCAGATAATTACAGCACTGAAAGAACAAGTATTTGCTAAAAGCAGGAGCTTAATGGGGTTTATAAAAGATGCTTTGTCCAGGCAGCTACCAGAGTTAATAAAACTCAGCTTGGGCTCTGTAAAAGTCTGAAGTGCTTAAAGTCTGAGTTTTGCTGAGTGTTGGCAGGCTGGGAATTTGGGGCTGGCATTCATGATTATTGTCCAGTACTCCATGGAGAGCTGTGGGGGTGCAAAGGGTAATGAGGACTTGGGGTTGTGCAGGAACAGCTCCTGAGCATCCCAGCTCATGTGAAGGAAGGCTGGGGCCAAACAGGAGCAACCAATTTGTGTGCCAGCCAAGGAGTTTGGTTGCTGGCAAGCAGCAGGATTTCACAACGATTGGATTTGTGTTTTGTGACAGCCCTGCAAACTCCCAGAGGTTTTCTGTCTTGAGGGCTCATTATTATTAAGCGCTTGGTACATTTGTCTTCATTTGATCTCTTCTAGCTTAAAAGGTCAGCAAGACTGAGTAGCAAAGCGCTCTGGAGATGAAGAGGGGGTATGGATTTTTAATGCTGCGTCATCCCTGCTTGTGCAATCCTGTTCCCAGTGCCCAGGTGGGACGTGAGCACAGGATGGGGGTGCTGGCCCAAAATAGCCCAGAATAAGTAGCCGTGGCCCCAAAGGTGCTCCCTTGGTGCACTGGGAACTGCTGTGCGCACTCACAGCTGACAGTCATATCTGATGCTTATGGACTTTGAATTTCTCAGTATAACATAAAGGCAATGGGAACTGAAGAGCTGCTGAATTGGTAGTTTATCTTGGGGAGAGAGTTCCTCCTCTTTCTTATCTTTTTCTTCTTTCCTGTAGTAGCTGCAGTGTAAAAAAAAAAAAAAAGTTTAAGAAAAGGGAGGAAGAGCCTGGAGGCAACAGGTTAGAAAACAAATACCGGAAGAATGAGAAATGGAGTTATTTGGAGAGCAGAGTTATTTGCTTTGGGATACAACTTCTTTTTTTATTCTGATTTTTTTTAAAGAAAATTGAAAAAAAATCCTTTTCTCAAAATACCCCCTCTTTTTGTTTAAAAACTTTAGACAAACTTTTGGTGTTGCCTCTGCTCAGGATAGAGTTCGCAATTTAATAACCTTATTATGTCACAAATCCTGAGACTTAGTGACTCCTGCACTAGTCCATCTGCCAAGCAGAGAGCATTTCTTGACCTTTTAAAGAAAGCCAGAGATAATGAACCATTTGGACTGTAGGATGCCCTAGCTGCTTGGAATAAAATCAGCGTGGCTGTGAATTTTGGAGAGGAACAAATGTGCAGCTCTGAGCCAGCAGTGTGGGCTGAGAGTTCACAGTGATCTCCAACTGCAGTAACAGCCATAAACTCCTTTAAAACACTTAATAAATCAGAGGACATGGGCAGAGTGAGATGTAGGCTTCACAGGGGCTTTAGAAATCGTCTTGAAAGGTCCAGAGAGGGATGTTTTGACTGGTTGCTGTTGAGTTTGAGCTTGTAACTAGCGATGTTTGTCTCCTTCAAAAATCTTGTCAGCTCTTGAGAAATGCAAATGCAGAAGAGGCTGATGCTTGCTGGGGGGAGCTGGATGTCAGAATCTGCTTTCCTTGTTATTGACAGCACTGGAAATGTGCAGTGTGTGCCGCACGTTTTGCACTGTGGATGTTGGAGGTGGACTGGTAAAAGATGTTGCTTTCATCAGTATTTTCTGTGACGGGTTTTAATTCTTCTCTGGAAATGGAAACCTGAAATATTGCAGCTTCATGGGTGTTGTCCCAGGTCAGGTGTCCTGTCTTAGGTCAGAAACGTTCCCTGGTGAGCACTGCTGACCCCTGTTAGTGCAGGGGCCCTTGTGCATCCCAGGCAATGTGGCTGGGAGAGGAGACCGAGCACCCAACCTGTCCTTCCCGTGGCCACCACGACAGCGCTTCAGATGGGCATCTCCTGACCTGGCCCTGCCACCGCGGGGTCCAGCTCCCATGGGCTCAGCACTGAGCAGCAGCTGGGGCTCTGCCCATCTCTGAGGGCTCCCACAGAGAACGAGAGGACTGTGGTTCTCTGGTCCTTTCTGGAGACCAGCAGATGTTCATGGATGACCCTTTCTGTGTTGGGCTCATCAGATCTCTCCCACTGCCTGGGGGATTGCACCAGTGCTGTGATTTTCCTGTCTCCTGTGTGTGGTTGCTCATGCCAGTGTTCTCTGCTTTCCGCAGTCTTTCCATCTTCGCAGCAAGCCCAGCACAGGAGCACCGAGCTCCTGCCAGGCTCTTCTCTTGCTCTGCCTGCTGCAGCTGGGTGATGTTCCCAGGTCCGAGGTGCAGACCTGATTCGGCACACGTGTACATGAACAGGGACACATGGACACACACACATGAGCACACATGTGCAAACGTGGTGCAGGATGGGGCTGGCAGGCTGGTGTGGACTTTGCTTCCACAACCTCCTTTCCATCACAACCGACTAGCTCTGTGGTTCCAGCAGAAAGGACGTAGAAAGCTTTTTGGGTGGAGCAGAACAAGAGATGGCTAACGTACTCCAGCCCTTGAGCTGCTGGTGCCATGGAGAAATGCATGATTAATTTGTTTAAAACATCACTGAGGATATGTGTGTTCTTCCTATGCTGCAAAACCAGAGCCAGAGCCTTGGTCTGTAATTCTTTTAGGGAAAGATGACATAGTTGGTTTTGATTAAACCATTAGTTTAATGTTGATTAAACCATGGTTAAATTATTCATGTGTCTAGCTATTCATAGAATACATAAGGATTGTATTGTAGTGGGATGGGTTGCTGTGACTGGTATTAAAAACTTGCTGTTGTGATCACTAGCAACTAGCTGACAAAAATAAACAAATAGGGTGGTAGGGGAAGGACTTTCTGCGTTACCACTGTAGTATAAATGGAGCTGTCTTTTAAACTGAAATAGCATTAGTTTTATGGTGATTTTTAGCCACAGATCTCATGTCATAGCCTGCTTTCCTGCCAAGGAAACATGGGCAGGCTTGCTCTCCTCTAACGGGGGTTCCCAAAGCATTGCAGAATGTGGCCACCGCCGTGGTGATGGCAAAGAGCCAGGTAGGACGGTCGCTTAGTGCCATAATAAGCAATCATTTAGCTAAGGGAAACCTCCAAAGTCAGTGCACATAAGGAAAATCCCAGGACTGTTTTGGTGTCTGGCAGAGCAGATGAAACACCAGGCTGAAGGAATTTCGCCGAGAGGTCGTCCACTCTCCATACAGTGTTTGCTTTTTTCCTTCAAAGCTGAAAAGCTTGGCACGTGTATAACGCACCCCACGATACTGGAGGCCTGTTTATTGCTGAAGGGTCTTCTCATTGCTGTCGTGTCCAGGAGTAAAACACGGTCATTAGAAATTGGTGTGCATGAGTCTGTCTGGATGCCCAGGCTGGTTTCAGACCCAGGGTCAAGGGTGATTGGGCCAGAGCAGCATCCTCGGCGCTGGAAATCTGCTGGGGAGCACATCAGTGGAGCGCTGCCTTTGCATTCACCTGTGTCTCCCTCCTTTGCCATGCAAAAGCTGGGTTTGGGGAAGGAAGGAATAAATATCCTGCTGGGAATGAATATCCTGCTGGGGATGGCCTCAGCCCTGCCCTGCTCTGTGGCTGCATGCAAAGCTGCTGTGGGGCCAGGGAGGCGGGTGCTGGGGCCCTGTGCAGGGCAGGGAGGAGCTGGCACGGCAGAGGAGCAGGCACGTGGAGAGGGACCACTTTGGTTCTGCTCTGCTAACAAGCAGTTGAGGTGAGAGCTGGTCACACCTGGAGGGGCCCAGGCACATTTTAGAGAAAAATAACATGCCTTTTTTGCAGCGCAATGACTTAAGAGAAAGGATGGCATGGTGCATTGGAGGAAATGGTGAACCCCCGAGATGGTCCTTCCTGTCCTGCATTGCTCTGGTAGCCTTCAGGGAAAGCTTCAGAATTTTGACAAAGCCCCAGCTTCAGAAATTTTTAAATGTTGTCCCAGTGCCCTGTGCACCAACCTTCTCACTCAGATGGGTTCCTACTGCCATTACATTCCTGGGCTGAACTGGAGCGGTGCTGCCAGTGGAGGGGAGGCAGTGAGCCCTGAGAGGCTGGGTCGTGTCGGGGTGCCCCCTCACCCCAGCACGGCTCTGCCTCCATGCCTTCCTGGGCCCCCCGGTTTCTGACACTCTTCTTCAGGGCACCGAGTCAGGTTGGGCACTGTAATGTGGATCCTACTGGTCAGGTGAAGATCAGCCTCCTGAGATAGGTATGGGCCGCGGCTTGATTGAACCCAGCCTGGGTGGACTTGTTGGGTAGCAGAAGGTCTTTCCTGAAGTCTGTGCTACTAAAACAGTTTGGAGGGCCTGGTGGGGCCCCAGGGAGTGAATGGTATCTTCTCATGCCCAGTGCTCATTTGGCAAGTTCAGTGTGCTCCTCAAGGTCATTTTTTAGGTCAGCCTTTCTTGTGGGGGTAGAATCAGGACTCAAAGCCATGCCTTGCTTCCGCTGAGGGTCCCTACAGCTCCCTCGAGACTCAGGGGGGTCTTGTCCCCAGGAGGAGGATGGCACTGGCTGGGGAGCCCATGCCTCTAACAGCTCCCACCTGCCAACTCCAAAGCCTCAGGCTTAACAAAGCTCCCACCAGTCTTGCTTTCCCACACCCTGATCCCCGGCAAGAGGCTGAACACCAGTTGGGATCTCTCCCATCACCTTATTTCAAACAGTGTTTCTCCCCCTCTACCGGGGCTGAGTTTCCTTGCTTGCATCCCACCAGGATACAACTCCTGACCCCAGATCTCATACCCAAATGCAGACAGCAAGGCAAGCCATCCCCTGGGGCTGATACCAGGGTTTATAAAGCCCCGTGTCTCCCTTCAGCCGTCACTGGCGGGTGGGAGGACGTTAACTCAGCTCCTGTGCGGACGCCTGTAACAGGAACGGTGCCTGGGGAGGCATTTGGTCCTCGTTAGTAGACGCTCAGTAGCTGTTTTGTCATTTTTCTTGTTTGTCATAAAAAATAAATACAGTTTAATAGATGATCTTACGGAGCAGGTTTTGGCAACAAAATAGACCGTGTCCCATTATAAACCTGATGTGTATAATTTAAAGCAAGATGGAATATAAAACCATTTCCAGCTCAGATGAGGGAGAGGGAGACACAGATTTAGGTCTTGATTGTGCTGAAATGAAAAACAGCACATTCTCAGATAGTGTATTAAATCAGGCATTCTGCTTTATGGAGTCCAAACTATAAACAGCCCTTTTCAGAATAATTAATGACGTCATTTATTTTTTGGTTTGAAAAGTTTGGGGAGGGGATTTCTTTCATTCCTTTGTGTATTCTTAGAGATATCATACGCAAAAGAGCAGCCCTAAACACCATAGAAGATTATTTGGAAGGCCAAGGAGAACTTTAAGGGAATGTTCCTGTCAAAATCGAGATTTAAGGAATGTCCTGAGGAGCCCTTGGGAATGGCTCGTCTGATGGGGAAAGCTGGGCTCTGGAGCCAAGAGCAGGGATGTGGAGCAGTGGTGGGAAGGTGAGTGGCAGAGGCAGCGGTGCAGCTGGTGATGTGCTAACCATCTCTGCTTTCCCAGACCAGCGTTTAGAGCGGGTTAATTGGGGCTGGGGGGCCGGTGGGGGGTGTCTGTTAGCAGAGAATGCTCCTTGTCTGACCCCCTGGCCTGCGGCGTGCTCACCTTCCACCCAATGTGGCAAAACCTCCCCATTGCTCTTGCTTAAACCAGGCAGTTAATTCTTACTGGGATTAGAAGCAGGACCAGGCTCTGCTATCAGCACGGTCTCCATCATCCCACAGAGCTAAGAGCAGAGGACCTGATCCCCCACCACCACGAATCACCACAGCTCTAGAGCTGGAAGAGGGATGCGGATTTCTGCCAAGGAAAGAGGGAGATCCAAAGGGCGTTTCCTCCATCCTCCTGTTGCGTAAAGCAACACGGCTCCTCTGGTTTCGGAGCAGCAGGGCTGGCTCGCCTCAGTCTGCTCTGGCTGTTCAGTTCTGATTTCAGCAGAGCCAGTGTAAATCCAAAACAGTTCTAGGGAAGTCAGTCAAGTTCCTGGAGACTCAAGGCTAGTGGAGATAGGAAACTATTCACAGCTTGTATGTAGCTGTTGACATTATACATAAAAAGCTGGCTGAATGCAGCAACAATGTGATATAGGCAGGGCGATAATCTCTGTTGTTATTAGGTTTCCTGACGTTTCCCATTATCAGAGCTTCTTCACAGTTGTTTATAGGACTGCAAAACTGTAATCTTTTAGCTTGAAATGCCTCACCCGTGTGCCATCCATGACACAGGTAGTGCTGCCGCGTGAAATTTTGCTTTTTCTTCATTTTGTCATAAACTACGAAGCTGCGCAAACCCCAGCTGTGTTAAAAATAGCGATCGATAAAGCTGCAAAGTCTCGTGCCCCAGAGCAGTCCAAACCAGCATTCCTCCGGCCTGAGCAACCCTCACTTGCGCCACGCTGCACGTGTGAGTACGGGTTTTAATAAGTGATTACAGGCTGCTTTCCCCACGGGACCCCACGGCCCCTCAGTCAGCGGGAGCTGCGCCGAGGTTCGCCGGGGTGAAGGCAGGTCTACGGGATGCAGCAGCATCTTGTCTTAACGATGTTATGTGGAATTATCTGCTCATCCCTGGCAATAAATAACACACCAAGTCCTATAGGAAACCTACCCTGCTTCTGTAGCAAGAGGCTATACACTAATGTGCCTGTACAAGAAGGTAAACCAACATTTTTTTTTGAGCTGGAAAATGGCATGTTTTACTGGAAAACCAAACCAGTTTGCTTTGGCTGTGCTGCCACCCGTCCTTATGGCAGCTGTACTCCTGCTGCCGTTCCCTGGTTGGGATACTTAATGCTGGAGGTGTTGTGGCAATATGTTGGAGCTGAAACATATCGGCTTTGTGCCAAAATAATTCACTTAAGGTTGTTTGGCTTTTTTTTCCGATGAAAAATCAAAATTTCCTCTGCAAGATGAGGCATGATTTCAGTGGGGTGGGGGAGGATTGAATGGTGGTGGTGCGGGAAGAGGAAATAACTTTCTTAAAAAAAAAAAAAATCCTAAAAATGACTTCTCCTTTGCAAAATAGATTTTATGACACATTTTTCTACCAGCCCTAATTTTGAACAGTATTAGCAGTTTGGTGCCAGCCCAATGAGTGCTGGAGCAGCTCACATTCCTGTAGGAAAGAGGTATAAATCCTAACACCAAATCTGAGGCTGGCAATGGGCCTTTCTCTCTGGGAGCCTGTGGACCAAGGTCCCCCCCCTGTGTGGGGGCAGGAGAGGAGATGGTCTCAGTGGGATCAGTGCACAAAACCAGGGTCTTCTCACAGCTATAGCAGAAATATAAATCCTGCAATGAACCATTCAAGAATAGAAATGCATTTTGGCTATCAGATGGCTGATACAATAGTTGTGTGACTAGACAGCTGAGTTAGTGATGGGATTAGATAGTCATATTTGGAGTTCCTAAAGGGTCTGGTTTGGGATTCCACACAATGTTGTGTTGCATCTGCTCAGGTGTCACCAAAGAGGCACGTGGAGTTGCAGGATGGTGACTTATGGGGAAAGGCGACCTTGAATTCCAGATGCAAAGTTTGAATTCACTTCTTGGCTCTGCACTACAGTTTCTCTTGCCCATGTGTTGGCTTCCTTGTGCCACCAGCAATGCACGAAGCCACTGTGGTGTCCAGGGGTGGGACCTCCTTGAACCTGTTTGTGTTTTGTTAATAAGCCACAGGAGAGCTGCAGGCTCCAGATATTGCTGCAGCTGATGGATGGGGTGAGGGTGCATGTGTGTGCTCTGAACCTCCATGAGCTCTGGCTATTTGTCATCCCCAAACCCAAAGAGGGAAACAACACAATTTTCAGGACATAAAGAGCAGAAAAGGTTTCACCACTTGCTGGTTTTCTTGAAGTAAATGGATCAATAACACTTGATACATAACTAAATAAAACCAAGCCAGACCCCAGCTCTCTGGATCTCCAGAGATATATTTTGTGGCTGAAAAGGTGGCTTTTCTCCTTGGAAATGGCACTAACTGTTTTCCCTGTTTTGTGGGTATTAAGGGAAAGAAATGGGAATTTTTCTGTTCCTCTTTCTGGTTTGATCTGGCTTTTGTTGAATGACACCCTGAACATTGCTTATCAGCACTTGAGCTCCTGCCCTTATTTGCAGGGCTGCTGCAGTTTCACTGTAGTTGCTTGTCCACGAGCAGATTTGATCCTGAGGAGTGATCGTGGGTAGAAGATATGCTGTTTGCTTCAGAGAAAGAACAGCTGGTGGTTCACTGCATTCCCAAGTGAAATTTGTGGGGAGAAAGGACGTATTGAGCAAGTGTCTTCTGTAGAAAGCATCTTGTGAAACTGAATGTTTCCAGTTTTATATTTTTTGGTAGAGTCTATTTCTTGAAAGATTTTTTGGAGTTTTGAGCCACTGACTAGACTTTCTTCACCACTGTAGGATTATTTTTCTTGATCAAAAAAACCTTATTTTCTTTTGGGCTGCTCCTTCTCAAAGTGCTGCCCAGAGTATGACCTTTTCCTCAAACTGTGTAATGGCTTCATGATGGAAAATGATCTCCTTTGGCTTTGGCAGAGAGAAGGGTCTACACCTTTCTTGTACAGCTGCTCCCATGGAGCCATGAGAGGAGGATGGTTGTGTTGGGTTTGTGTGTGGCAGGGGTTTGGTAGCAGGGAGGGAGCTACAGGCAGTGGCCCCTGTGAGAAGCTTCTCGAAGCTCCCCCGGCTCCAAGTCAGACCCACCTCTGGCCAGGGCTGAGCCAATTAACGATGGTGACTGTGCCTGTGGGATAACGTATTTAAGAAGGGGAACCTGGGAGAAGGAGTGTGGACTTGTGAGGAGGAGTTACGAGAAGGACACCTCTGCGAAGATCGAGGTGAGTGGAAGGAAGAAGCCTGAGGAGGAGCCCACACCAGGACAGGTGTCTGTGCTTGAAGGAAGCTGGGACTCTGAGGGGAGAAGTGCTCCCCGTTGTTGTGGTTTGGTGCTGGAAGGACTGTAACACGTGGGGGTGGCCCACGCGGGATCAGCATGGGAATGGCTGTGGCCCGTGCAGAGGACTCACGCCAGAGAAGGTTCGTGGAGAACTGTCTGCAGTGAGAGGGGAGCCCCGTGGAGCAGGGGAGAAACGTGCAGCATTCCCCCCACCTCCTGAGAAGGAAGGAGCGGCAGACTGACTGTAACCCCCATCCCCTGCCCCCTGCACTGCCGGGGGAGCAGGCAGAGAGACGGGGAGCAGAGCTGGGCCCGGGAGGAAGGGTGGGGTGGGGGGAGGTGTTTTTGGATGTGGTGGTGCTTCTCACTGTCCCACCTTGTCTGTTAAGTGTTGTCTTTGTTAGTGTTTGAATTAAAGTTCTTTTTCTTCCCCTAACAAGTCTGTCTTTTGCCTTTAACTGTAATGGGTGAGCCACCCCTCCCTGTCCGTATCTCTATTCTGAGCCTTTTACTTTATTTTCCCCTTCCCGTTCCTGAGAGGGAGGGGGTGAATGGCTGCGTGGTGCTCAGTTTCCCTCTGAGCTCAAACCGCGACAATGGTTTACCACCAGGTGAGATCTCTCTAACATCAACAAACGTGGCTGCCTTTTGGTGGATCTAGAGACCTTCCTGGTGTGATGGAGCCTCCAACCTCCACCTACCCAGCTAGCAGGACAGTTGTGGCTCAGCTGTGTCTCTGGGCACTGGCTCTGTGTCCTCCCCACCTCACCAGTGCTGTGATAAGCAGGGAGCTGAGCACTCCGTGTTGAGGGAGACCTCGTGCTTGTTTTCCCTTGTCACTGGTGAGCTGTGCGTGTCCTGAGCAGCAGCACAGGAGCAAACACCTGGTGGGAACTGAGTGGTTGTGCTGAAGTAATGACAGTCTCTGGCATAGGAGCTCTGAGGAGTTCCTCTGCTACGTGCTCTGCCCCCAGAATGAGTAAATAAAAGCCTCCTCATTTATTTATGATGCAAGTAGCAACTGTGCATTCAGCTCTAGGTTTTGTTGATTATTTATTTAGAGCCTCTTGTCTCAGAGGCAGTGACTGTTTGTGTGCAGGAGGCATCTGTCCAGGTTCATTACCCACAGATAGACATTTTGCTTCTTAGGCTGTGTCTGCTAATGTTTTTGAAAACCTGCTGTGGAAGTGGAAATCCTTCAGGGAGATAACAGATTCCCTGGTCCTTCCTCTTCAGAGTCAGTACCAACAGCTCACGGTCCCACCAGCCGCCCTGAAAACTCCAGCTGCACTGTATCCCACTCCAACAGAGCAGTTGAACATTGAGCTTCTCTGGGCACAAGGGTTTCTACTGTGATAGCACCAAAGATCCAGTTGCTGTAGGTCCTTAGCCTCGAAAAGCTGAAGGGATACAGGCAGGCATGAAAACAATGAGACGGTATTTGGCCTAATATACTAGTGATGGTTGCTTGGGACCCCCTTCCTCTCCCACCATGATGGGAGACAGAGTGTTACTGTGGGCCAGAAGTGTTGGATTTGTCTTGTTCTACAACCACACACAAACAGAAGCTTTGCTGGGTTCCCAGAGACCTGGGGAGCGAATCAGTGCTGCCTTGTGACTGTTATCCCAAGGTGCCTTTAAATACTCGGGGTTCTTTTCAGGTTGGTGGCTGATAAAGTTTTGGCACTTGGCTTTAGTAAGGGAATGACACACATTTCATATCCTCCACAGGTCATCCCCTTGGCTTTGACGGTTGATGGAGCACAAGTGTTCCTGCAGAGAGCATCCCCCCAGTGACCCATGGCATGGACCAGACCGCAGCTCCAGAGCTTTGATGAGTACAGTCCTGGGCAGCATTTTCAATGAGTGCAAGGGGGAGGAGGGAAGGGCTTGTCCCAGCAGATGGATTAAGCCCAGAAGGGTTAGATTATGATGAAATAGTTCTGTCCATCCCCACTGGTCACAGTTCTGGCATCATCACAAGGAGGAGAAGCACCAGCGGCTGGCCCTGGCCTGCTGCCACCCTCTCATTATCCACCAGGTTATCCTTGCTGAAATGTCTATCTTTAAGTATCCCATGCAGGAATGCCTTCTTTGTAACGATGCCACAGTCAGGGTTTTAGAGGCGAGAGTTGTTTTTGTGAGATTTCTTTTCAAAAAGCTGTATTTACCCTTTTATTTGACTGCCTGTCTTGCAGTTTTAGGGCCTGTGGGTAGGAATTATTTTCCTGGCACCCCCATGGCATGTTTTTGCAGGGTAAATCATTTACATCCATTAAGTCTCAGAACTGTGAGGTAGAAATAGAAGAATTAATTCATACTCCATAGCACAGCTGGCCAACCTGCAACAGAGGACGATTACATCCAGACTTAGATGATCAAACGTAGGCACCTAAGTGAGTGACCAAAGGCTCTGGTCCAAGCTCAGATCAATGTAGGTCTTGGATCTCTTCTCTTAGAGACTGGAAAAGGTTGCTTTTAAACCAGATGGATTTTGCTTGGCTCCTTCACCCATGGCAGGATTTCCAGGGCTTTCCAGGACTTCAGCCATTCTCATGGGTCTTCTCTGAGTCCTCTTCCAGCCTTTCAGCCTACATCTCAAGGTGTGGAGCTGCGTAGGACCTTACAGACAGGATCCAACCTAAATTCTCAGTACCTTGTGCAGGAAGGCACCCCAGTGGTTAGCGGTGAAAACCACTGCTAGCTAGTGACACAAAGTCTTTTAGAGCTGGTAAGGTAGAGAAAAGGGGGGATGTCTAGGAGCCCCTGGGCTTGAAGAAGACATTTAGAGTTTGAAGTGGTATGGCCCCCCTGTAGCAAATAATCAGTGTGTGTCCTGGAGGGACAAAAGAGGCTGGATACAGATAAGTAGGAGAGTGGTAAATGCTGTGCCTGCTCTGTGTGTGTGATTTTGGGAGGTACACAAATACCAAAGAAACCTACAGAGATGCACAAATGGGGCCTTGGTGGCTATCAGTGTGTCACCTGAAACACAATATCAGCTGAATGGAAGGAGAGCTGGGGATGGGCCCTGGCTCTGCAGCGGGGCAGGAGGCAGCCTGCCGCTGTTTTCCACGGGTGGCTGTGCTGCACAGCTGGAAAACCCCTGCCCCAGTACAGCACCGGCCACTGGGCCTGCCGTGGCTTCTCCAGCCGCTTCGGTCTCTGGGCTTGGACTCAAGTCCGAGTGAATCTCGTCGAGGGGCTGGGACAAGGAGGGGGCACTAAATGGACTGTTTAGAGGGCCACGAATAGCAGCTTTTCTCAGCTGTCATTTCCCATTACGGCTGCCTCAACATGGAAACGCAGCGCAGGGCCCTGGCAAGAGAGATTCCCCCGCCTTCCGAGTCCCAGCCAGCCCCATCCACACTCTCCTCTGGCTCTTTGGAGACTGAACCTTTCAGCTTGAACCTGCTACAGAGACTGCTAAAGGCCTGGCTGGGCCCACCAGCTGCACACCACTAGCTCAAGTCTTGCTTGGTGGCATGGAGAGGGGGTCAGAAGTGACTAGGACCTTGCTGTGCTCGATGTGAGTTGATGTGGATGATGCACAAATACAAACTCTTGCAGACTTGAAGGAGTTCTGCAGCACCTAACCTGAGCACAAGAATGCCAATCTTTGCATGAATTTTCAAACAAGACCTTATGTATGGAGGGCCTTCTGCCAAAAGGTAGCAGAGTATTTGATGTAAAACCAGAAATATGCTTCAGTTGTCTTGGAATACAATATCCTCCTGAGCTGGCTTGCATATTGCTTCACAAAGATCAGCTGTCCACCAAACTACCAATACCTCCCAAACCTGGCTGCATTTCAGTGCTTGTGGGATGTAGTATAAAAAGAAAAGAAGGATGATTGAGTGTCTCTGTTTCCAATTGACCACGCTGCAAAGTGCCTAAGTCTAAGTCTGAGGATGGGGTTACACCCTGTGTGTGTGGATGGTTGCAGGAATTCTTGGTGTCATTTCTGGTTGGAGATGGGTGTGGTGGTGCTGGAAAGGAAGGAGAGTTTGGAAAAGGAGTTTCCAACAGGAAGTAGCCAAAGGAAACTGATAGTTTTTATGCCAATAAATTCGAACTGGGATTACAAAGGCAGAGTGTAATTCTTATGCTCTGAAGCGCATTCATTTGCTTAATTCTGGGTTTGGGTGGTTGGTATGGGAAAGGATGGCGGCCAAGGTCTGAGCATGGAAATCCCCCAAACCAGTATCTGATAATTATTCACTTTTCTTTACTGAGCAGTGTGTGCGGGCAGCTCTGGGCAAGCAATATACAGAGAGTGATGGCTGGTGCTTGCCAGTGCCCAGAGACGCTGTGGGTGTGCGTGGGGGGAGAAGGGCTGAGAGGAAGGAGAGGGTGGAAGAGCTGCATTACTCCAAGACCAAGCCAGGGATGGAGCAGAGAAGGGATATGAAGGACAAACAACACTTCTGCAAGAGTGAGCCTTATAGAAATAGCTGTTGCACTCCAGTTGCTCAATGTCTACTCACCTGCAGCTCCCTTGAACCTTCCCTTTCATCCCTTCAATCTTTATTTCATTTGATTAATAAAAAGCTTCTTTCCTTCTCTCAGCAGAGATACTGGAGCACAGCCCACGGGTTGGGAGTGGAGGGAGGGAATAGCTGCAGCTTGGCTTCTCCTCTCCAACCACCAGCCAGCTCCCTATCTCGGGATGGATCCAACAGGAGCACAGGAGCTCTCATCCAAGAAGCCCCAGTGCTCTGCCAGGGCCACACAGGTAGCAAAGAGCCCGGTAGAAAGTTGAGTGCAACATCTGGGAGTCTGTTTTTTCTGTTGCCTCCCCTGTATTTCAGAGCAGTAACCCTCTGATGTGCTGGAGGGCTTGCCAGAGCTCAAAATGCTCCAGTCACACACAGGCAGCCCTGTGTGTGAACAAATACATGCCCATGTCTGTCTAGGAAATCTGGATCAGAGGACAACAACTATATTCCGAAGTAGTATGTTGCCTGCGAGACCCTGAAGTCCTTTGTTAGGAGAGCAAGTAACAGGCTGTTCTGTTTGGTTCTTTGTTCAGCCCTGGTGCTGTCACCCAGGGCAGAGCGGGCTAGGGTCAACTGATTCAGAGATCTTGTCCTTCTCTCTCTCCCGCTTCTCCTGCATCCTCCCCTAAGAGTCTAAAACTGCAACTAGTAGATAAAGGAAGACGATCCAAAATACCCCCGTGAGAAGGAAATGGATCCAGGCAAGGGGGAATTGGCCTCCCTTGCTGTTCATCAGTGATGCCCCACAGACTGCCAATTAATTTGCTTTCCGATCTGCATCCCAGGTGGTCTCAGGCAGTGGACAGCTTTGCGAGGGGTGGGAATCTGCAGTCCTGCTCTTCTGTGGTGAGCAGCATGGCTCTGCTCTGGAAACAGCACCGCTAAAGGGTTGCACAGTCTGACAGCTTGTTTGTGGTGGTTTTTCCTGGTGTGGGTACAAGCTACTGAGGGCCCTGTAGGGGTGGAGAGAAGCAGAAACCTTCCTGATAGCCAGTGCTCGGGCAGGGAAACAGGATGTTACTGGGAAGCAAATGGGAAAACAGAGCCTATGGGAGAGGAAGGAAAAAGACAATACAGGCTCCAGATCTGGAGCAGGTTTAGGGCAACAGAGTTGGCTATCATAGCCAAGGATAGGCAGGTTGGATTCCTGAGCCCATAGAGCCCCATTCCCATAACTGGGCATTTTGGGCCATATTTATTTACCCCCTACATAGCAGCAAAAATTTACTTAGTTCCCACTTGTTCTGTGTTGGAAATCAACTACCTTAATAGAAGCCACAAGCTTGGAGAAGGGGTTTAACTTTTATTTTCTTGTCCAAACGCTGGTCTGGTGATAAAAGTGTTGATTGAACCTTCCTTAGTCTTGCAGGGCCGGGGCTGCTTCGCGCAGGGCTCCCTTGCTGCCTTCTGGGCAGTTTGCAGGGCTGCAAGGGACCAATTTTGTCATCTTTTGGGACATTCAGGAAGAAAAGTGCAGAATTCCTTCTTGATTCATTCAGAGGGCAAGGACTTGATGCCAAGGGCAGATTCATACAAAACTTGGCTTCAATTTTGGTCACGGTCTATGAATTCTACTCTCGTGAAACCGTCAGTAACAGCGAGCCTCTGCCACCAGGCACACACAGCCATGGATTTCATGAGTGGATTTGAGGCTAGCAGTTGCAAACCTCTATCTGGGTGCTGCATCATTTGGTGCTTGCATTTCTTACTGGAGCTCTTCCTCTCCCTGGTCTTGCTTTGTATTATTTATCCTGGCCTTTGGCAACTTTACTTACAAATGGTTACAGAGGTGACCTCAATATTTTTAACAGTTCATATCTGCAAATATTTTCATGAATGTGATCACAAAGTAGAATTTGGTGATCTGTCAACAATAAATACTAGTTCAAGAAACCATCAGATCTGATGCATTTTAAGAGGGGCAGTGAAGCATCAAAAATGCACCAGTAAAGTTTGTTAGTAACTATTTTATCCTTTCTTCCTGAGGGATGTCTTATCCAGCCTGGGAATGGGAGTACTGCCATGTAACTTGACTGAGTAATCACTAAACACTAATAATAACAAACAGCTTAAATAGATTATTATTTCCTAACAACAGAGCTGTCAGCCATACGGCTGAGAGACAGTGACAGAAGTGAAAAAAATTATTTCAGGAATTAATTGTGAGCAGAGAAGGAATCCAGTGTCACTGGTGCAGGAAGGACACAAGAAAAGGAAAAACAAAAAAACCTTCAGGAAAATATAATTTAAACATCCACAGAAAACATGCAAATGCAGCCGTTCACTCAGTGAGGGGCCTCTGGATTTTTCCTAATGATCTCTAATGCAAAGAGGAAATTAAAGAACTCTGTTTTCCACTCTACCCAGTTGCAATGTGTCTGCGGGGGGAGCGGGGGCCGGTGCCAGGGAGGGACGCTGTAGTGCCTGCTGATGGGGAAGGGCCAAGCAGGAATGGTTCTGCTCTCAGGCTGACAAACGGTACTTGTCAGGATTTTTTTTTTTTGGACAATATTCTTGTTTGTTAAGCAAAGCAAACAACCAATTCAACAAAACTGAAACTTGAAGCAGGAGAAGATCAGCCTGGATAAACTTCTTGACCAAGTGCTTTTGGTTTTTGTTTCTCTGAAAGGGTCTTCTAAGATAGTCCAATATCTGAGACCATTTCTTTTTGGAAATAGAAACATCCAGTTTCCTACTCCATAATACTTTTCATTTTGAATTGTAAGCTAAGTATAGCATGAATGGGGCTTCTTTGCTGAACATTTGAGAGAATTGAAACCAAATGTTTAAAAATTATCTATCCAAAATGCTTGGCTTGACTGAACTCAAACAACTGCTGTTTTTAAAAAGCTATAAACAATATTGAAATTCTGACCGTTTATCCCCATGTGACTTGAGAATTGTTTACAATTTTTAGACATTTTTTGGGAACTAAAAACCTGTTTCTCATGTATATTTATGCTGGCAGCTGCTATCTAAAGGACAGCTCAGCTCCTTGAAAAGTAGAAGCATGTGACAATTTTCTCTTCAATAAAGCTGGTAAAATATGGGGTGTCAAACCAGGATGAATTCCCCCGGCCAGTCTGGCCGGCCGGGCAGTGGTTGTGTCCCAGCAGGCTTCTCTGTGGCATTTCCCCCCGAAGCGCTGGTGCCGAGGGTCCAACGTGCACCACCAACCCCACGCTCTCCCCGAGAGCTCCCCGGCTCCGGGGCACGTTGTGTCTGAGAGGGGTTTAGGTGGTTGAAACGTGAGACTCCAACTTTGGACGGACATTCCTGCGCTGCCTGGAAAACGAGCCATGGCTTCTGTTTGATGGAGGCAGGATCTACAGCGGGGATCTGGCCACGCAGGGGTGCAGGGCGCTGCAGCCAGGGCTGGGCTCCGGCTGGAGACCGGTCAGCTCTTCCATTAATAAGCTTTTCTGGGGCAGTGAAAGGCCAGATATGATCCTGGTGGCAGATGTGATAATGTATACATGCGGTCCATTACTACACCAGCAGCATCTTCCAGATGCCGCTTACGTGAGTGTCTGCTCTGGATGGCACAGCTTGTGCCAGCTGGGGTAACTGCGGTCCAGGGAGAGCTCATATGGCACCTCTTTCTCACCAAGACATAGAGGGACAATATCCAATTTATATGGGCAGAGCTGGCCATGTCCTGAGTACCAGCCCTGCCATCAACTCACATGGGTAGCCATACAAATAATTTATTTAACCTTGAATCTTCTCGTGGAAAACGGAGGAGTTTGGTCTCCAACCGAGAGTGGTTTTGAGTTACAGGGAACCACAGGGAGGTTGTTTTTTAAACCATGGTGTAGTGATGCCATTAGTTATCTCTTTATGATTCCCATGGCAGGTGGCTAGAGATGTGTCTGTGGGATAGGATGTGCCCCTGAATTGAGGTCCTTGGACTCCGGCTTCACTCTGGACAACAGACCCTGTCTGGGCTTAGCAGACAAGCTGTTTGGTCAGAAGAGCTGATTGGAAAAAAACAGTAGGAAAAGGCTCCTGGCAATGCAGCAAATGCTGTGGTGCTGCTGAACTGATAACGTGCTTGGAGGGCCCCAGCTGAACGCTCTCCTCTGCCTCCACCAGCCCTGCACCTCGCGGGAGCCTGCCCCGATTACAGGGGGACCCTGTGGTCAAAGCACAAACCCCTCTGCCCACCCCGAGGCCGTGGGTCCCGGGAAGCTGCTGGGGCCGTTTCGCACCGGCGGAGCCCCGGCGGGCTGCACACGGGGCAGCGTGCAGCTGCGGGCCTGCGGGGAGGCAGGTAATTAGATTCGTGACTGCGTTTGTCCTGTCGATATGATGCATTTGGCTGCTTTCCTCTGTGCTCTTAAACTCGTCCTTCTCAGGAGAATTTTTTCACTCCATTGCCATCTCTTCTGTCCCCAGACATGGGGGGGTCTCCAGCAGTGAGCATTATAGAAAATCTATTGATTCTGTTCCATAAGTCCTGTACAAGGGCAGGTAAGTGCTCCCCAGACAATACCTCTCAGTCATTTCCTTTAGATGTTTCTCACATGCCCTAAATCACAGCTGTTGGTGAAAGAACAAAAGAAATGAGCTGGAGAAACTGTGGCTGAGCGGGTCTAATCCTGTCTACAACATCACCATTGCCCCAGCATTAAGGGAAGAACTCGCAGAGGCCAGATGCTGGTGTGTCTGGGAAGAAGGACCCTCTGTTACCAGGACTGTTCTGAATTGCAGGAGAGGAAAGAGCAAAGAGGTTTGGCAAGGGAGACATACTCGTGGCTGATAAGCTGCTTTTAAAGTTCTTCTGATGCACTGAGGACCTTGGGTAGCACTCACACCGGTGAATTTGGCCTCCAGAAGTTACACAGTTGTCTTAAGAACCATGAGATGATGATTACCATTATTATTTCTATTTAACAGTGCTGAGATGCAGGTGCTGAGTCTTTCTTGAAGAGCTCTACTTGGCTCCCAGCAGCTTTCACCGCGACCTGGGCTGCCCGTAAGGTATTTCTCTGTCGTCAGATTTGGAAGATCCCGGGCCAAGCGATATGCTCGAGGCTCAGCACAGTGTTGGCCTTTGCTAGCAACTTCTCACCGGGATAGACGATGCATCCAGAGCTGTGTTTGTACAGGGTGGTACTGAGCCTGAGGGCAGTGTTGGACCGGAATTAATGAGAGCTTTCCCCAGGGAGCAATGAGCTGCGCTGCTGCTGGGACGGAGAGAGCTTGAGCACCGCGCCAGCCCCCACCAGCGGTGTGGACAGCCCTAAGATGAAGGAGGTATAATTTTGTTCAGAAGCCATGGCTGGCCAATGTCTTAGGTAATAAATGCTGTGAATTGAGGAATGCAGCCTTGTTATTGCCTGGCGGAGGGGAATTCATTCTGCACATTGGCTTTTCCAGAGTTTTCCGCCCAGGCGTCGTTGACTTCTTACCACCACATAGATATTTCTGTATTTCAGCAAAATTCCCCACTTCTAATCTGGATAGTCCTTGCTTGGGTGGAGTGCAAAACCCACATTGTTAACTCCGGATAACGGTAATTAAAAGAAAATAAAATCAAAGGTGCTCAGAAAAGAAATGGAAAATTTTTCTGGGGAAGCCAAAAGATTATATTAAACTTCAGTGGTTTAATAAAATATTATGAAGTTTGGGAGCATATTTTCCCTGGGACTTAATCTGTTTATACATCTAAAAAAGTAAATAGAATATCACTTTACTTGACCACACAGAAAACCTGATATACGGGGGCTGCTCCGCTGTATATATTTCTTGGTGAATTGCTTCCACCTCAGGTTTCACGCAATGCACCATGAGTTGGGTCCATTCCTCTCCCACCAGGTCAGGAGAAAAACAGGAATTCATCAAACTCGGTGGCAAAATGCTGTGGACGTGGCAGGGCCAGCGATGGCTAAGGGGTGAATGGTGGGGGGGAGCCATGAAGACCTGACTTTTCAAGGTTTTTTGCAATCTGAAGAAAGGAATACGACATCAAGCTTGCTGGAGAAATATGAAGTGGAAGATAAGAGGTCACGGAAATGATGCCAGTGATGCCACCGGGGAGTTCACAGCAGGCAGAGCCCCCCCAGCTGCCGTGGAGCGTGTTACGTTTAGGAGACTAAAATCAGACACAAGTGGGTAATTCTGTGTTTTCACCTTTTTTCATAAACCTGCCCACTCTTTCCGGGTTGCTGTCGCCAGCAAAAAGAGAGCACAGCCTCTCAGTACCCGTAAACTTTATTAAATGTGTGCTTTTTCATTCTTAAATTAAATTAAAATCAGTCTGTTTCATACTGAAATAGCACCAAAGGGAGAAGGATGACAGTATCACCAAGCAAAGTGGAGGGAGGAGAGAAAAGCCATAAACTGCTATATACGAACAAGAATTTTTTTAATGGTTAAGAAAATGGGCTTTTTTTTTTTTTTTTCCCTAATCTGGAGACCTAACATTGTGTATGCTAGTGTGCATGTGGGAGAACCGAGGAGGCTAAGGATCAGTTTTAGTCAAAATCACTCAGTGCAGGGTAGGCATGGCCAAATCATTGCTGGAAATTTAACTTCTTGGTGTTGCACCCCAAAGACCACCCTGAATACCACACAGAGGAGTCTCACACACTGATCTTCATGGCACGTTGGTGTTTATATTCCTTTTAACTGTGTAAATTATTGGGTGGCAGCATTTCCTTAGGAGTTGATTAAATTTCCCATGGCACAAAATCAGCGCCAACTACAACGTGGACGCAGCGGCCCGGTCCTTACCCTTCCAGAAATCGCAGCGATGCGAATCGCAGCAGCAGAGGGGCCAGCTTGTGTCTTGCCAAACTGCACTGGTAAAGAAAAACCCATTTCTCTCAAATTTTCCAGGTGTGGCCAGTTGAAACACAGTGCAAAGAGCCTTCCCACAGTTCAGGTTTGGCTGAAAGCTGCTGCTGCAGCGGGCTAAAGGGGGGTCTTGCGTTCAGCTGCCTTTCTGAATTGGGCTCCACAAGCCTGTGCCAAAGCATGTCACCATCAGTGGAAAAAAAAAAAAAAAATTTTTTTTGAAGGCTTTTGGGGCAATACTTGTGCTCAGCACCCCTGCGCCAAAGCTGCTGGTGGTTTCTGTGCTGGGAAGGGGCTGTGCAAACCCCCCGACACCCACTGCCCGCTGAGCAAGGGCCCCTGTGCAGTGCTGCAGGCGGGGGGGTGAAGGAGCTGTGTCTGTCTGCTCAAAGATCACAGAATCACAGGATGGTCTGGGTTGGAAGGGACCTTTAAAGTTCATCCAGTCCAACCCCCTGCCATGAGCAGGGCCATCTTCCACTAGACCAGGCTGCTCAGAGCCCCGTCCAGCCTGGCCTTGAACCCTTCCAGGGAGGGGGCAGCCACCACCTCTCTGGGCAATCTGTGCCAGTGTTCTACCACCCTCATTGTAAAAAATTTCTTCCTTATGATGAATCTGGCACTTGACATCGATAGGATGCTATATAAAGGAGTTTTTTTCTCTTAAAACAGATGTTCTAGAATCCAAATGTTACATGGCATATAAGCCTAAGCTTCATCAGTGCCTAATGGCACATTTGATTATTGAAACCAGAATAAGTTTAATACACTGAATTAGTTTCTCAATGTTAGCATATTGATTTTTCTGCTTTAAAAAAAAATAATCAAACTTTATAGGTCACTTTTTTATTTATAGCTACTAGCTACTTGTACTTTCCCCTCTTAATACACATGCTCAATACTGTAGGCCTAGGAAGGGTGCAGTTTTCAATAGTTTACTTCCAATTCTTCTTAGGTTAAAACAATCCAAACTTCATGGCCAAATTTTAAAATAAGCCTAAAGAGTTTAGAAGGTTAAATGTTATTAGAGGTCAAAGCATTTGATTGCATGACCTCTTTTTAAAAGCCACTGTTCATACATGGAGGGATTTTCAAAAATACTTATGGCCCAGATCAAAAAAATCAATTACAGTCTCAGATCCCTAAATAGTTTTACTAGGTGTGCAGCAAGAGATTCAAATCCTCAGAAATTAGTGGAAGTAAAACAATCAAGCATTTTTGGGGAAGTATGCCTGTGTAGCTGAGTTCAGTGTGCACGTGTGATAGGTAGGCTTGTGTACACACCACAGCTATGTGGATTTAATGACAGTGATTTGGTGGCAGTTGTAGAACTCATTTGTATGAAGGTGGTTTAGGTATTGCTGTAGTTAGTTCAATATGGGAAGAACAAGCTGTAGCACTATAAACCTGCTTTATACTAGTCTAAATGTGACCGTATGAAAGACAGTCGCAATATAATTATATTGAATTTTTTTTAAATCATACTCTTAAGTGATATTTTTACTTGTTAAACGCATGTACAGATTATCCCAATCTTAAATCTCCTTGAAATACCAAAGAAATGGCATGCTTAAATATTCTTTTCAGCTTGGAAAACCTCAGATTTCGTGCCTTGGCAGTGCTGGCACTGTTTGATTGTGCCTGTCAGTGAGTGATGCCTTGTCCTCGCTGCCAGCTCGGCTTTTGCACTTGGATGGAAGAGCACAACATGGGAGCGGTGGTGGCCATCTCCCATTCCTGCCCCAACAAGCCTTGTTCTTAGAAAGGTTTTCCCAGAAATTAACCCCCATCCTTTTGGCTACACCTTAAGCCCACTCCCCCTTGATCTGGCTGCCATGGCCAGAAAGCAGATTGCTCCCCTCATCTCCAGTGACACTTTGGGGAGACCATTACCAAGAGCCCAACACTCTTCCAACTTCTGATATTGGAGCTCTGAACTCCAGCAATGAGCTACAAAGATGCTGGGAGGGACCATGACCCCATGAACCCAAAGCTGCTTGACCGTCTCTGATTTTCTCATGTCATCTCTTGCATGAACATTGAGGGGCTGGAGGGGGGCAGATAAGAGAAAGAGCTGTTGAGGGTCTCTGTGATCCTTCATCTGCCTTTCTGCTGTATGGTATTTGCAGAAGACCAGGACGTTGCTGAAAATGGGCTTAAAATGGGCCACACTGGAGCAAGAATGTCAGGAAGGGGGTGAAGGTCTCAGTGGTGGTAGTGAGGGTGGCACTGAGCCATGCCATGCCAGGGCAGACTGCTGAGCACAGCCTGGCTTTGGTGCCACCAGCCCATCACCACTGCTCCCCTGGCTGGGGCACGGAAACCTGAGCCAGGTAAGGCTTTGGGATGACAGTGGTGGGAGAAGGTCCTGGGGCCTCCTGACACTAGTGAAGTTCTTTTAATTACCTTGGGAAATGGGCCTTCCATGCAAACCCATGTGGGTTTGTGTCTTCAGGGGATACAAAGGCCCCAGGACTCCACATCCTTGGGAACAGGGGGAGGTGTGTAGGGAAGGGTAGGAAGGAGGCTCAGGGCAGCCAGGAGGGGATGGGGCTCAACACCTGCAGTGGAACTTGGTGCCGTGAAGTTGAGCAGGCACCAAGCTTGTTTTCCTCACCTGTCAAGCAAGACAGCCCAGGGTGGAAATCCCTCCCTCTTTGGTTAAACTGTAATTTTGGAAACAATTCTCTTCAGACTCCTTGAAATCTCTGCTCTGCTGTGATTTTATTAAGATCTTGGCCAGTGTGCAGGCAGCCAGTGAGCTTGGTCCCCAGGCTTCTTCCTAACCAGTTTACCAGGTGATCCCCCACTTTGTTTTACCCCAGCAGGGGCTTTTTTAAAGTTAGTCAGGAGAGGGAGCAACACTGTGTTGTGTTTATACAGCACCAAGCGATAATTAAGTGCTCCTATAGTCCAGAAAATGCTGAAGATAAAGAGCCAGCAGATAAATGAGCCCATGGTAATACAAGATCCTCACGAATAGATTTCTGTTGCTGAGACATTTCTACCATCCAAAAAAGGTGATAAGGATCAAAACAAAGAATTTAAAGCTCATGGTTATTGCAAAGAGGAGATTCGTTTTGCCTGACAATTTTTAAAGCCTGCACACCCAGTGTTCTTTTTCTTGCTTCCCCCTCGGTTCTCCTTTAATAAAGGACAAGAAAACACCCTTGTCTTCTCCTCATTTGGTCCCCTTTCTGGATGTGATTTTTGTTCATTTTTCCCCAAACAACCCTTTTCCCACTGTTTTTAAAACTGGCCCAACTTAAAACATTCTTCATTATGGCTTAAATAGCATCTGCCAGACAGTGTGAACTGGTTTCCTGCGTAGAGCGGTGGGATGGTGGGTCCCCCCCATCACCCTCAAGGCAAGTGTACTATGAGCATCATCTCAGTGTGGACCTTCCTTGCCCATCAGCCAAATTCCTTCAGATGGGCCCCCCTGGGAAAAGTGCTCTGCTGTCAGCGTAGAAAAAGGGGTGCACGTTGCTAGCAATGGGGAACACTGGTTTAGAGCCAACTCCTGTGAATGAGGCCTTTTGACTACCTGGCAATTTTCGTCATACAGTCAAAAGAATCATTTGTTTTCTTTCACTTTTGGCTACCAAAATTATTTTGTCTCAAAACAAAACAAAGGGTTATTGGTTTTGGCTTCTATAAGATGAAAAATAAGTTTGGTTGATGAAAAGAGCTTGATTTAGGGGGGGCAAAAGTCAAACAAAAAATTGGATAAATGAAAAAAATTCATGAAAGGTTTCATGCAATAAAAAAATCCCCTAAGGTGAGGTTTTAAAAGCCAATTAGATATTAAGCCTCCTCTGGTTCATTGTCAAAAATGATGAGGTCTGGTCTAAAATGGCATTTGCATGCCAAAATCTGGCTGACCTTCCAGTAAGGTTCTGAGCTCCTCTGAGCACCCATGCTGCTTCTGGAGGTGGACCTGAGGACATCTAAAAACTTTGCACCTGCATTTTTTTTTTTTACAGAGTCAGTGCTAAACCTTGGGCCCATTGAAAGAAGCAGCCAAGCTGCAGACAATATCAATAGGACCAGGTTGCTGTTCTCAGCCTCCTTCTCTGGACAGACACATCACCTCATCTCTGAGAGAAAAATGAAAAAAAACCAATGTCAAAATTAAAAAATCAGAACAAATCATGTTTCAGCACAACTGTTTTGTTTTTTTTTTTTTTTTCTGTATTTTCCCCCTCTCTACTGATATGTAAAAAAAATATATATTATATTATATTTTCCTTTTCTTAAATTATTTTTTTCAGCCTCAGTCCCAGCCAAAGTCCTGCCCCGTCATCTGGTAGAACTTCATGTTGAAGGGCCGGTAGAAGTCCCGCAGTCTCTGCACCACCTCCTGGTCTATGTCGGGGTGGGTCCTGCCTTTCGTCTTCCCCAGGCAGTGGGGTTTGCTGCTGCCTTCCGCCTTCTTCAGGCACGGGAACCCCTTGGTTTTGTTGAAGTAGAAGTGTTTGTCGGTGATGATCCTCTTGAGGCCCAGAAAGTCCTGGACCCTGCCCAGCTCCCCCGCGGGGTCGCTGATCAGCCTCTCCCCGCTGACGAAGAGGATCTGCCCGATGGGGAAGTAGAGGAGCCAGTTCTCCAGGTGCTTGGCGTAGATGCCAATCTGGATGGCGCTCCACGAGGTGTCGATCAGGCCCGTAGTCCTGTTTTTGAAGGTCAGGCTCTCAAAGGTGGGGATATCGGGCTTCTTGGAGAGCGTCTGGGTGTAGTCCGAGATGGCTCTGGTCACCGGGTCCCGCACCACAACGATGAGCTTCGTGCCCTTGGACATGGAGGAGATGCGGGCTGGGGCCTCCTTGGTGACGAAGTAGCTGGGGGTCTTCTCCATGGTGATCTGTCCCTCCAGTGTCCTGGGCATGAGGTCCCTGAGAGAGGGGGAGAGGGGGAGACGTTAGTGCCGAGTGTCCCTGGGGGGTGGGGGGAGCTGAGTGCAGGCGCTGCTCCGGGGATGTCCTGGGTACCGAGGGCAGGATGCTCCTCAGCCTCACGCCTCCAGCCCAGCCTGCTTTCCTCCTCGTGTGGATTGGCAGGAGGCCCATAATGCTCTGACTCAGCAAAGCATCTAAACACACTCCCGATTTCCCCTTTCCTTTGGCTGCCTATTTACCTAGAATTAGACCTAAATCAATTTTGCCTGTTCAAGGCTCTAAGGAGCTTCCTGAGGGGGATCCCACCCCACTTCTTGCAATGGCAACGTAAGAACAGAGCACATCTCTACAATCCTAATGTCCTATCCCTTTAAATTCCCCTCTGCCCGCACTGGGGTTTCCTGCACGTTGGCTTAAATTTCCTGGAATAACAGTGAATTTCTCGAGTAACAACACTCCCTTCCTGCAGGGCACAAGGGATTTTCAAGGGCCAGGATGTTAGACTCTATCTTTTGGTATTTTCAAGGTGGCAGCAAGCTGATGTCACATAAAAATGTGCAATATCAGCCTCCTGACCTCAATGATTTCCTTCTTCCACCCGAAGAAATCCTACACGCAGGCTGCTCTGGGAAGCTCTCCCAGCTGGGAGTGGGAAGGGGCTTGGGGCTCGGGCCAGGGTCCATCCAGCTCCATGGTCCCTTTGAGAGTTCAAAGCTCTCCTGGGCCAGGCGTTGGGTGTGATTTGCTAAAGGACTGCAGGATTTGGCCGCAGGATAACCTGAGCACCCCTGTGCTAAACAAGGCAAGCCAGAAAGGTGTAGGAGCCATATAAGCAGCCGTTTGTCTTCTCCTCCTGGGTGCTCCCAGCTCCTCTCCTTGCTCCCCCTTGCCTACCGCACCACATCCCATCCCCTCACATCTGCATCACCCCGTGTATCACCCCCGGACAGAAGCCAATATCTGCAAAACCCCAGTGATTTACAGGATCATCATTTGGTTACACAAACCCATCCCTCCTTCCAGGCCCTCAGCAGTTTTCCTCTCTGCGGCTTGGTCTCCTTCCAGCAGTCCAGTCCCTCCCAGTGGGAACGGGAGATGGATGGGAGGTGGCTGCAGCGCCGGTGAGGTTTGCCACCGTGCCACCAGCAGTTCTCATGGCAACTGCAGCCCCGGGTCCCGAGGAGCAGGGACCCGCGTCCCCCCCCATGCCCTGACCCCTCGTCTCTGACCTTGGCGCAGTCGCGACACCCGTATGCCGTGATGAACGGCTCCCTGCCAGCCTTATTGTTGCCGTCTTGCAGCAGCAACATCTGGTTTGCAAACCTGCGCAATATGCCAGCAAAATTAAACTCATCTATCAAAAAAGCAACAATGAAAAGCCAACAACAGCTAAAAACACCAATAACAACCAAACCCCAGGCTGAGTCATTATGTTACAAATGAGGCAGCGAGGACTGACCATTCCTAAAGCAATTCTTTGTATTTACAACCATGTTACATAGAGGCTGAGCGAAGACATGGTCCTAGAGTAGCCAAATCTTTGCTGGTCTCTGCTGAGGGTTTCTGTTTGGGGGAACTGCCATAAATTTGGGACATTCAGGCTGGAGAAGAAATAAGCCAAGGGGTATGAGAGAGCTCTCATGCATCCGGCAGGATGTGGAGACATAAAGGCAATCGCTGCCGGCACTACGGATGGAGATACATTCCAAACCAGCACGAGAATGGCCTTTGCTGAGCAGACACATAATTTTACGGTGGGATTTGCCATCACCTGATGCTGCAAAGGCCAAAAGTGTAAATAGTTCAGAAACAGACTGGCCAAAGTCATGGATGAAATGAGTTGGTGGCAATGAAATGTGAGAGTCCCTGAGCCACTTGAGCCATAGGGAGCCCCCAGCCTTGATTGCCCTCAGCTGGGAGGAGATAACAGGAGAAGGAGCCTGGCAACCCACCAGCTTTCCTTCGCTCCTCTGTGGATACCCGATACCAGCCACCATCTGGAGGAAGGACTGGGCTGGCTGGCTCTTTGCTCTGCCCCGGGGCAGCAGTTTGTCTGTTACTTTGCCCAGGGCGATCTCATGAATCACCTTTTTTCCCCACCCCCTCCACCATGTGCTCCAACCCCGCGTTTCTCAGCTGCTGCGGTGTTGCCCTCTGCTTTGGAAACCCTGCAACAACTGAGTCACCTGGAAGCGCCTGAACCCCGAAAGGGTGAAGCAACCGGGCAGTGCCCCGCTTCCCCACCGCCCGCCGGCGGGGTCCCGGCCGATCCCTGTCCCGAAACACAACCTCCCACAACTGCACATTGCTGTTGAGCAAGAGCAGGAGCTGCTGAACCGGCAGCGGGAAGGCAGGCTGACTTCTGTTTGCGTTTTGAAAAGTGTTGAAATCTCCACTGTGTCTTCCCAAGCAGGAGGTTAACCCTTTTCGTGGCGAGGCTGCAACACAAAAGCTTTCTTCAGCGCCCAGGAATGAGCATGCACCTCCGCTGCCAGGGCCAGCGGGCAGGGACACGCCACGGGGAATGTGCTACCACAGCTTTTGGGAGATTAATTAATTACAAAGGGCATCTTTCATGGATGTAAACAGTTGCCTGGAGGCCTCCCTGGACTAATGGCATCTGGGTTTTATTGCAAAAGAGCCACTTGAAAAGACAAGAACCACAAAAATGTTTTTGGCAAGAGCAACCACCAGTGGGCCCTGCCAGAATAAATGGATTCTGTTATTTTAATTTTAGTAGAGCTTGGGGCTTTATTTAATTACTTAATAGGGGAGGAAGACTTTCCTCAAAGGGAATGTTTCGGCTATGCATGCATATTCCTATCTGGCCTTTTCCAGGTCCATACTTTCTTCCCAGCAGTGGTGTCCAAGACGGCTGCTCCCGTGCCCGGCCAAAGCCCCCGGCGTAGCTCTCGGGGCTGCTCCTCGCAGGGGCTGTGGCCCCTTCCCCACCCCGATGGGCTTTGTGGGACTTCACTTTGGTAATGCAACAGTTTGGATTTGTCTTCCCTTGGAGCCGCTGCAGCAAACCCTCCAGCACGGGGCCAGGGCGGGAGAGGTGCGGCTGCGGGGTCGGCTGCCTTGGAGGGCCGGGCCGGGGGTGGTGCTGGGCGAGGGCTCAGCACCAAGCAGTTACAGGTCCCAGCGACGCGCGCGGTGCTGCTCTGGGATTTCCCGATGCACCCGGGTGTGCCTGTCCTCGACATCAGCGCTTTAGTGCTGGGGTCATATTAGGACATCCCAGTAACAGTCTCCCAACCCTCACACACTCCCGGTGTGGGAACTGATCGTTGGTGTCGTGTTTATTAAGGCTTTTATATCTCTTGATGGGCTGTACAGTGATGCCTTTAAAAAGCTGGATTTTATGTTTCCCAGGGCAAGCAGGGTGTTGGCTTGACCCCAGCCCTGGAGATCAGAGTCCACAGAGATGCCACCTGATCTTAGCAAGAGCACAAATCTGGGGAATAAGGCATCACTTCATGCCAAGAGTCCAGAATAACATAACAGGCTCCCTGCTTACAAGACTGAGCACCCAGGGGTTGTGTTTCTGGTAATTCAGCTTGGAGGAATGGATGCAGTGATATGTGTTGGTGTTTGCCACCAACCCATGATGGGTACCTGCCTCGGCTCCATCAAGGGCCAGGAAATGCGTTAAAACATCTGGTTTGCTTCAGCTGACCTGTGCTGCTGTCCCACCAACTCAAAGCAGCAAGGGAAGCTGGTGACTAGCGAGAAACCAAGCATTGATTGTCCCAGAAATTAGATTTTTGGGAGGGGACAGCCTGTTTCATGTAGGAGGAGCAGCCTCGTGCTGCTGTTTCCCACGGAGGTGGGAGCAGCTTTTGGTCACTGGATCCAGGAAAGTCAAGATGAGTTTGCTGTTTGAAGTCCATCTGCTGCTTTGCTCCCAGCTGGACCAAGCCATGTCCTGCTCAGGACCACCTGGGCTCCTTGGCAGCACGCAGGGCATTAAAGGCAGCTGCGGATGGACTTGCTGAAAATCTTTCCCACATAAATCTAGTCCAGCTCTCTCTCAAAGGGAGGCTGATGTTAGCAGATAAGGGCAGCTCTTCACCAGGCCTCATGCCATCGCAACCCAGAGTGATAAATAAAGTTGTTGTGATCACAGTGATCAGCCCCCCCTCCCCATGCTCTCTGGCCTCTGGCACAACCTGCCCCAATCATGTGCTGAGGGCAGGGCACATCTCTTAACCACAGAAGGTGAGCTCCTGCTCCCTGGCAGTCCTAGTAGGACCTTTTAAAAATCATCTGCCTGTCAGAGCCCAGGTATCCAGGCTGGGTGGCTCGAAATGATCATCTAGAACAAGGTGTGCCAAGCCTGATGCCACAGAGAGGAGCGATGGGGTCATCCCCTGACCCTCTGTGGCCAGGGCCAGCACTGCTCTGTGTTGAAGCAGTGTCCCAGCTGCAGGGTCTTGCATACTCTTCTCTGCCAGAGTGCATAGCCAGGTCTACTTCAAGCTCACCTGCAGCAGAGAAGTGAGTTTGTGCACTGCCTGAAATGGCAATTGCAATATAACCGAGGAGGAGGATGCAGAAAACGGGCTGGGACCAGCACTGGGGTTTGCAGTTTGGAGCACCGCAGCTCCTCGGTGCCGGTGCAGGGAACAATCCAGGGTGGCTGAGCAGCGAGGGAGAAAGATCAGTCCCTGCTCATCAAATGCTGATGTCCTGGTCCCAGCACCAGCAAACCGAGGGGGCTGAGGTGTGGGCACACGCTCACCCCGACAGCCTCTGCTGTCCCCAGGGCTGTCCCAGCTTCGCTCAGGGCGGGAGAGGCGAGCAGAGCAGGTCTGCAAGCGCCCCAGCAAACGCGGCAGAGGCACAGCCTGAAAGTGCAAACCCACCATCAAACAAGTTCTGAGATGTGGAGAAACCCACAGCCGGGGCATCTGCATGGCAGTGACAGCGCAGGGACCCTGTTTGTGTCCCTGGACCCCTTCAGCATGCTGCTGGGCCAGCTTAGTGCTCTCCCCACCCGTTTGCAGCAGCAGAGAGGCTGTGAAGGAGGAGCTGCCGCCGCACAGCCCCCTTCCCTGGCACGCTGATGTTTACCCTTATCTTTGGCCGCGTTCCCGCTGACCTGCTGCAGCCCTGAAAGGGCACACACTCCAGGAACTATCCGCTGGATAAAGGATGGGAATGAAGCAGAAACGTGAAGCCAGAGTTTCACACGGCCTGTTTACACAGAGCTGGGCTTTCCCAAAGGGGCTGGTGACTTTAGCTATCGGGATCTTTCCATTACACAGCCTGCAGGTTGCAGCGGGGTTGTGAGACACAGCAGGAGCAGAAGGGCATGGCTGACCCCTGTGCTGCACCCCAAGACACCTTCCCCAGACAGCCTGGGCTGGGGGGCACCTTGCTCCAGCCTCCACGTGCTTTTTCCATCTTTGCCACTAGCCTGAGTTACTGGTCCAAGCAGTGGGGATACACACAAAGAAATGCTGGGAGGAAAAACCCCCAGGCAGGTATCAGAGCATCCAGGGAGCCTCCTTGCTTCCGTGGCTCCAGATGAATTGTCAATGCATGGGATAATAAACACCTTAGAGCAATCTCGGCTTAAACCCACTCAATTCAAACCAGCAGCAGTTTGGTTTTGCTCAAGACTCCATGGCAAGGGCTTAGTTGGGGTTTGGAGCACCCCAGCCCACAGCTGTGGTGGGAAAGGAAGTCTCTTGTGGTGGCAAGTGCTGTTTTTAAGGAAGTGCCACTGAAGAGGTCATCACAGGATAAACTGTATCAAACAAATGCTTCTCTTTCTGAAAGAGCCCAAAAGCTCTGCAATCAGCTGTGGGACCTTGAATTCCACAGAAGAGCCTTTCCAGCAAGGAAGGGCCAAATCTGCTCCCAGAAATGTAACACGGGGTCAAGGGGAGGATGGGACACTCTCCCACCAACAAACTGAGTCCTGCCTTTGCAGAATGAAGCAACAGCATGTTAAAAATGAAATTGGCTCAGTCATGCAAAATATTCTGGTGTTTGTGCATGGCAAGAAGAGGAGAAGGAGGTGAAAAAAATACATTTCTTTCATCTCTGGGAGTCAGCAGTGTTCAAGGCTTGAGGGAAACCCCCCTTCATCAACCACCTGAAAAACCAAGCAGTACCTGAGATGGGCGCTGGCACTCTTGTGCCCTTTAGTCCCATTTGACAGTGGTTTTCGCCTCCCTCACTTGTGTGCTGACTTCTGCTTGTCAAGTATTAAGTGACTGGCACGATGGTGGATGCTATGGCAGGGCCGGGAGAGCAGAGCAGAGAGGGAAGATTAACTGTCTGAGGGGATTTATTTCACCTCTCACTTCTCTATAGCAATGCTGCCAGAATTTCTGTGTTCAGGAAGGGGCCAGACACTGCGGTGATGGGCACATAACACAGCTGGCAGTCCTGCGGAAACATGGACCCTTCCCCAGCATGAAGCTATCGAACAAGGAGGATGGGGAAACTGAGGCACAGCAAGCACTGTGACTTGATGCAACCTCATACCCCCAAAGTGGTGTGCATTGCTCCCTGTGCTACTGCAGCCACCTGCAAGTTGTCTTCTCCTCCCCCCACCATCTTTTTCTTCCAAATCATTTTAACTAGTGCCTCTGCAACAGAAATTTATAAAAAAAAAAAAAATCAAAACTTGCTATCACAAGCACTTGCCTTTCCCTAACCCTCAAGCCCGCACTCCCAGAAGTACCATTACAGTGTGTACAGGAGATGACTGAAAAGAAAGATGCTCTGGCAAGAGTGATAACTTGATGTAACCAGTAGCATGCACATATATATAAATTAAAAACCACTGCCTAAAGTTGAGGAAAGTGTCTCTCCTATGAGGCTGGTGTCTCAGCCCAGGGCTGTGGTGTCCTGGCAGCTCTAGCAAGGCTCTAAATTTTCTTTGATGAGCTGTGAGGGCATGTCGGAGTTAGCTGAGCCTCTTGCTTTGCCTTCCTTTAGATGTCAGGCAAAATCAATAAATGGAAAGATGTATTTCATGAAACCAATAAAAATTAAAAAAACAAAACAAAACAAAACAAAACACCAAGAAAAACTGTGGGACTGAGGAAGCTGAAAGGAAAGTGGCAAAAGATCTGAGAGGTCTGGAAGGAAAAAATAAAATCACTCATTGCTGATGTAAAATCAAGTCCAACTGACGTTAGTAGCAAAAGGACACCCTTGCCATTGGCTTTAGTGAAGGATGGATTTGGCTGATGTTGGAGCAAAGTAAGAGCCAGGAATAGCCCTGGGAGAGGACAATGAAGACCGTGGGTGTCTCCCATCCCTACCCATCCTGCTGCTGAGGCATTTTCTTTGGGTAAAGATAACACGCAGGGAAATCCAGGTGTTATTGAGGGAGCATACAACACAACCGTCATCTCCCAGAGGACGCCTGCACCCTTGGGAAGCGACTGCAGTAGAGCTGGGGCCTTGGGTTTTCTTCTGCCTCTGCTCTTGTGTCCCCGCTGAACCACTGCCAACCGTGCAGGACGCGTGCATCGCCCGCTGGGCTAATCGTGGTTCTGCTCCCATGGCTGTGGTTGGAAAGACGTCCCACAGGACTGCTTCATTTCTACGAGTGGTAAATGGTCCCTGGGTTATTTGCTCCCTTGGGATGTGCTGAGGAGCCTCCTGCCACCTTGGCATGCTCCCTGTGCCCAGCTCAGCTCCCAGAACACAGATTTTTCACCATCCCAAATACTCCTGAGGGTTTTAAAAATCAATCATAGAATCACAGAATCATAGAGTATTAGGTTTGAAGGGACCTTAAGGATCATCCGGTCCAACCCTTCCTGGAAAAAGCCCGGTCTAGACAAGATGGCTCAGCACCCTGTCCAGCCGAACCTTAACAAGGAAAGCATACATGAAAACAGGGCCTCACTGCACCGGGCTGTGCTGGGATGAAAGGGCGGTTCTCAAAGCACACAGGGTGTATTAGGCACTTAGAAGTTACCCCCAAACCCCGAGCTGGCGGCAGGCAGCCAGCCCTGAGCGTGGGCACCTTCCCCTGCGCCGGAGCCGGGGCTGCAGGGACGGTCCCTGCTGGGGGGCCGCAGGCGCAGCCCCGGGCAGCGCTGCAGGGGGAACCGCGGCACGCCGGCAACGTGCCACCTCCCCGAATGAAATGCTCTTGCAGCGGCAGGGCCTCTCCTCCCCGCACCCCCCCAAATCTGACTGCTCTGCGCTCGCTGCTGCCGCACAGTTAGCGGCGTCGGGAGCTCCCAAGCTCGTCCCTGCAGCGGATGCTGGCGTTTATTTGAGCAAGGCCTGGTATTTATGTATCTCATTACATCTGCAGCCGGTAGCATCTGTTTCCACGCTGTATCTGTCAAGCAGCATCTTATCAGCCGAGCTGCCTTCCTGTCCCTCTCTCCTCTCCTTCCAGTTAAGCTCCCTCTGAAGTTTAGGCGATGGCTGACAGCCCGACACGGGGTGCAGCCAGCACCCATGGTGCAAACCCCTGCTCACGTTGCAGCCCGCAGGGCCACAGAGACCCCCAGGTGTCTGCACTGTCCCCCTCCAACCGCCCAGCAGCAACCAAAGCCAGTCAGCCCAGCCCAGCCCACGTGTCTGTCCAGAGTCTGTGCAGGGTCTGTCCAAAGTCTGTCCAGAGCAGGGTAAGAGAGAGGCACAAGACAGGCAGCTGTGCCCGTGCGGACATGTGCCCATCACATGGGCATCCTGCAAAGCCACCTGCGAGTCCACCCAAGGGCTGTGCCAGGTCCCCAGCACCCATCGCCCCCCCAGATTTCACACCCACTGCATGCTGAGTGCCGCAGGCTGGTCTGCTCCCCGCCACCAGCGGCTTTAACCACTTCGGCATTTTTGAAAAAACACTCCAGAAAGCTCACTGCTTCTAAAACAGGGACTTGGACACTCGGCTCCCAGTGTAGCGTTCGTGGGGGTAACAGCCGCTGTCACCCCATCCTGAGGTCACAGCCAGGAAGCCTTCTCCTTCCCGAGGAGCTGGGAAACTCATCAAAGAAACACCGTGGAGAAAGTGGCTTGTTTGCCCGGGCCGTTGCTGATAACTCCGCAGGTGGATACTCTCTTCCTGGCTCTCGAGGCCGTGACCTTGCTCAGGAAGGGCAGGAACAATCCCTGGCCAAGGGCAGGGCGGCTGAGCCCCGCGGACCCCAGGCCGAGGTGACCCGTCAGGAAGCAGCAGTGTCCCCAAGATAAGGGGTTCATTCTGCCCCCAAGATCCCCCGTATGAGCTGGCACACGTGTAACTGCACGTCGGCTTCCCCGGACCCGGAGCGATGGGGCTGTGGGGCATTTCGATGGGGCAGGGGGGCATTTGCAGGTGACGAGGAGCTTCACAGGGGTCTTTGCTCAACAGCACTGTCCCCTCGCTGCACTTCCAGTGCTCGGCTCCTTCCTCGCTGCCCTCCCGGGAAGGGAGTTTGCACTGATCAGAGCTAATTACAGTGTGCAAGCCCTCTGCCTAATTGCTCTGGTTAATTATTGATGAGCAGAGCTGCTGCTTTGAAGGCAGCAGGTAAGCGGGGAGCCTTGTGCTCAGGCAGGTGCCCGGTGGGCTCCTGGCTTGGGCGATGCCGGTGGCGAGAGGCGATGCTGCTGTCCCGGCATCCCACAGCTGGTCTGGGAGAAGGGACCGTGCTGAGAGGCTCCCGAAAATCCACTGTGCTGGGAAGCACATCTGGGCCTCTCCCAGAGACCGCCAGTGCCTAAGTGCTATCGACAAGCAGAAACTCTCTGATGCCATTAGCTGTGCAAGCTATTGATTTTCTTTGCTGGAACAAGAAACTCATTGGAGCTGAGGCGACCGTGGGTGGCACCGCCGCTTCCTCCGGGCTGACCAGCCGGGCTTTGAAAAAGGGGCGTTTTGTAGTTGTTTTCTTTCCAATGGCTAAAAAGCCAAGTCATCATGGCACACTTCTGCATCTGTCCGGGAGGATGCTGGGTCCTGCTCGGTGGTGTTGCTGGTAAAACACAGCCGCCTGCCTACCAGATGCAGATGAAGAGCTCCAGAGCCCTTAGCCATAGCCTCCTTTACCACTTCTCCATCCTTTGTACAGGAGTGGAGTCACCACCAGCCACCATTTAAAGGAGCTTTCTCTGCTGGGGTTGGGGTTCATCAGCCATCTCTGCCACCGAGGGGTCCTGCAGTCTTCAGCCAGGACATGAGCCTGCTCCTTAACCCGGCCTTAGAGCTCCTCTCGAGGCACTCCCAGCAACTTTGGGGTATGTGCTGGGGAGCACAATCCCTGCCTTTCCTCCTCAGACCTGGACCCAGCACTCATCACCTCCAGCAGTGGCCACACACATTTTTCGATCCCCCATGTTTGTACATCTCAGTGGCCTCTCCAGCACCACGTACCTTCCCCAGCGAGAGCTTAGCCCCAGCAGCGGTCGGGGCTCCAAGCATAACGCATGAGCTATGTGCCAAATCTCTGCAGCACCAGCTAATTCTTACAAGGGAGCAAATCAGGCCTACAGTGATTTCATCATATTTCCAATGTAGCTCCCAAATGAAAAGTGATTCCTCATTTCCCAGATGGATTTGCTTGGGTAAATTCAAGCTTCTAGTGGCTGGCTCTGTTGGCTTTTTGGTGCTGTTTTTTTTTTTTTTTTACTGTAACTGTGGTGCCTCTTCATGAAAATAGACACTACTTCTGCTCTTTTCTATCGATGCCTCTATTATTCTGCAACCTGCTGATTTCCCTCGATGCCATATCATGCCAAAGGAGGATTTTCCAGCTGAGACGATGGGCACGATCCTTCTACAGCCTTGCGCCCTGCCTTTCCCCCTTGCAAGTACACAAAGTGCAACTCAAGAGCTCCCAGTCCCGATCCCGCCGTGCATGGGAGGGAGTCACTGTTGGAGGTGGGTGGCAGAGGCCAGTCATGGACAGGAATCCCGTGAACCCAGCGCTCACCCAGAGCAGAGGTTTGCTGAGCAGTGCGTGCCCGTTTGCCCACTGCACGGCTGTGCCACGATGAGGGAGCTCACAACCCCTTGCCGTCACACAGAAGGATGTGGAAGAGTCACAGCCTTCACAAGGATGGGCATGGCCTTCAGCCTGGACCTCACCCTCCTCAATTATGATGATAAAATACCCACTTCTGGGACCTGCATCGCAATTCTGAATGTGAGCTGCATTTTTTGTTCATATTAAAGATATGCCTATATGGGCTGATCTTTATCCCCAGCTAGCACATGAACAGAGCAGGAGATGGCACGTGCTCTGAAAAGCTTAGAGAGTAAAGAGAAAAGACCAAAAGGGGAGAAAAAAAAGGGCATAAGTGGCCCAATATCTGATATAATTAAACCTCAAGCCTGTTCTTCTTCCCTAAGGGCACCCCTGTGGGTGTTACCTGTGTACATCCCCCCCAAGCATCCTCCCAAGTGCTGCTGGTGGCCTCAGAGGGACCAGAGCTGCACCTTCCCCCACCTGGACCCGAGCGAACCCTCTCGATGGGCTCAGTCTTGGGGACCCGGGGCAGAGGGGTTTATACTGGGGAGAACATGGGAAAAACTCCACCCTAAAACCAATAACCATCTCATGTCTCTCTCACTCAAGGATCTTCCAGACCGCACATTTCAGCCCTGACTAAGCAAATCATCTTAAAGAGGAAGGTTAAAGAACTGTTTATTATTGGAAATGTCTCCCTCTCTAGGACTCATTTTTTGATAAATTAGCTTCAGCTTCATTACTTCATGATATATTTCCCTTGACATTTAATTATACTTACCCCAAACACATTAAGCCAATCAGTCTGAACAGCTTCTTATTAATATGCAAATTTCTCCTTTGAAAAGCCATGAATCTGTGAAAAATCTCTTTAGGCTTCAATTAGGCCCATTTGGGAAGTTGGGAACACCCCAGAACACCCTCCTGGGTCCAAGGCTGGAGGGGACCAGGGGGGGCTCAGACCCACAGACACACGTTGGTGCCTGGGGTTGGGGTGGAAAAAAGGGGATGCTGCCATCTCCTAAAGCACCCTCACAGGCCTGGTGCCACGACGATGGGCGGTTGAATCCTGCAAACCAACACGGTGTTGGCAGCTTATCCCCGTCCCAGCCCTTCTCCACGGGAGCTGATGTTTCTCTCCTCCACCAGCCTTGGAGATCCTCCGCTGCGGACCACAAATCCTTCTCGCTGCAGGGGAGCTTCACGTGGGAGCCGCAGGAGATGCAATGCAATCCCAGCCCAGTTTTTAGCAAAACAAACAGGAATCTGGCTCCCCCAGTGCCATGGGCAAATGGGATGTGATTTGCATTAGGCAAATAAATTGAACCACACAATTAACCATCTGCCCTGAAACAGATTTAGGTTTTGCTTTAAAGCATCACTTCCAGCCTCCCTCTGCTCTCACATCCGTCTGAACGCCACAGGATTTTCTACTTGGAAACCAATGGGGAATAAATTCACTGAATCATTCCTATAAGTAATTGGAGCGAAACATCGGTGTAGGTATGACAGCCCTGGTAGCCTTTGGCTTCCCGGATGTGTTTCCCGTGGATTACGCCAATGAGCAAACCGCAAAACTGCTTCAAAACCTTCCAGAGTCTCCAGTTCCCACTGAAAGCCTTTACTCACTAAAACAAGATGATTTCCTGGGAGCTGCCGAGTCCCACAACATCTTCTCGAGCAAGAGTTACCCATTTCATCTTATTTCAAAAGCGGTTTGCAGTTTTTACAAAAATACGGTTCGGTGTAAGTTTTTTTATTCCCTACAGTTAGACATTAAGATCGGAAATACATTGCAATCAGTGTACTATATAAATAGTCCAATTTCGGAGAACAGCTCTCATGAGCAATAAAGAAACCCAATTTACTACGCACTATAATAAAAATATCTCTTTTAGCATATAAATCAAACCGAAGTGAACAGATAAAAAAAAAATAAACTCAACCCCCCTGATTTTTGCCCGAGAATGCAGGCAGCCGGCCCTGGGGAAGGGCTCGCCTGCCCTATATAAATATATGCAAGAGCAAATCTGTTAAAAATTGTAGCCACCGCTTTGTTTTCTAAAGGTCCCAGTTTATCCTTCGGCAGAAGAGGGAGGGCTGGGGAGAGGTCGGCAAGAAACACAATCCTTTCCTGTATAAACAGTATAGCCTGTGCTGATTCTAAGTGCATCATATGGCATATATTTTATGTGTGTATACATAGAGAGAGGAAAGAGAGATTTTTCAAGGCAGTCAGAGACATAAAGTGTTCTTATATCATCTAAAACCAACAATCGTACTTGGACTTCTGGCAGTTTTCCTTGCAGTCGTCCCTGCCACCCCCCCTGCCCCTTCCCCCACGGGCTGCCGGTGCGCGCTGCCGTCTGCCCCCATTATTTTTCACAAAGGCATATAAATCACTGTGGAAACTCTTATTATCTTATTTTCCCTCTGCTTCTCTCTTGTCTGTTTTGAGAAAAATTAATGCATTTGTCTCCAGAAAAATGTGCAGTCTCTATAATTCAGTTTTAAAACAAGCACAACTAGCAAATGGATAGACCTCGGTTAGGAGACTCATTTTTCATGCGAGTAATTGAACCCTTCCCTTCGATTTTTCCTTTGGGTGTTAAAGACAACTGATGCCTTCCTGGAATTTGCTGAGGTTTAAGAAAGGTGGAAAGAGAGACAGACAGACAGACAAAGTAGAAAAGAGAAAGAAAGAGAAAGACAGAGAAAGGAAAAGAAGGAAGAAAAAGATGAAAAAAAGAAAGAAGAAAGGGAAGAGACAGAAAAAGAGTTGGAAGGAAGAAGGAAAGAAGGAAAAAGAGGAGAGGGAGAAAGGGAGGAAAGAAGGCAAGTCTGAAGCACATCTTGAAGCACCGACTGCCTCCGTAGAGGGAACTTTGGGGAGCCCCCAGGAGAGCATCCCAGTGGGATTTTTCCAAAAGCTGGCTGTGCTTTGGTTTGGAAGGCTCCTCGCTGCCCGGGCTGGTGAGGAAAGTCATCCCCAATCCTCACCCCATCAGCCTCTGCCTGATCCTGGCCCTGCGCCCCCCCGCTCAGCCCCCTGCAAACCTGGGGAGTAACAGCCCCGTCGTGTCCTGCGAGCACCCCAAGCCCCAGACGCGGTTTGGGGGGACCACCCTGCATGGTTAATGCCAGCAGCTTCATCCTGATGCTTCTTTTTTCTGCTTCCAAAACTCAGGGGTTCTCCGCTGCCTCCCCCCCCCCACTGCTAAGGGCACTCCTGCCCCACGCTGCAGCACCCAGCCCCGAGTGGGAACACAAATAAACACGGTTCTCCCAACGAAGTCTCTCAGACAGCAGCGTGGTTTTCCAAACCACAAAAATCACAGCCAGCTTTGAAATAATCCCCATCCCTTGTGCTGCGGGACTCCTGTGCAGAGCAAGGATCTCCCCCTAAGAGCAATGTGTACAATAAAGGCGCCTGTAGGAAACAGTGTGCATCCTGCCACAGCCCCCAGACCGCATCCTGATCCTTTATCACCTCCGCGGCCCGATTCACCACTCATGCAAAGGAAGTCAACCATAATTCCAGAAAAGCCACAATCAAGTGAGCATTCAGGCCAGCAAAGTCTATTGTTCCTTTGTCTCTCACTATATTATCTCTGTCCCCCGGGAGCTATATTATTGTCTGCAATATATAACGTGATTTGCTTGTTTTCCATGTCTGCCTCATTTTTCTTAGGCACAAACACAGGCGCACCTTCAGCCATGCAGACTCACAGCAATGCATGTGTTCCTCCCGTGGAAGAAGAGAAGGACGGGAGAGGAGCTAGGATGGGAACTGGAGCAGGAGAGAGGGGCAGTGGTTGAGAAGCTGCAGGCAACGTGAAGGGGAACAAAATGTTGCCTGGAAACTAGAAGTACACAGAAAACCATCGAATGGAGGTGATTCGGGAAAAAAGGTTTTTCCTCCACCCTCCTTGCCTCTGGACTCCTTGCCACCAGAACTCAGAGACCAAAAATCAGGACCTAGTGAGCCCAGGAACTAAAGTAGGTAAATTAAAGCAGCTGAAGCTGGAGGTAGGGAAAAAATATTGGAAATGGGCAGTGGATGCAGGAGTCTGGGACCCACTTGGGCCACTCTGGCGTTTTGTACTCTCTTGTGTGCCTGCAGGTTAATGGACTGACTTCCAGGGTTTGTTGGGAGCAAGGAGATGAGCTTTCTCCCTTCTCTGCAGAGATAAAAGGATCTGTCCTCCAAGATATTGTTGTGGAATCCTACACAATTCAACAGAGATTATTAAGTTTTGGAAAATATTGTGACATGCCCTGTACTGCTGGAGATGCTTCATGTATATTTCTGTGTGTATGTGTATGTGCACATCAATGGAGAGCTTTATGAAAGAGCCAGACACCTCAAGGGACCCCGCTTTTGAGAACAGAGGTTGTTTCTTAAATTATGCTGAGATGCGATTTCTTTATATATCACTACACATTTCCTCCTGCTGCAAGGCCAAAAAATCCTCTACCTATATTATAAAGAAAGAGAGCCTGACCTCAGGCTATGATCTAAAATATATGGAGTCACACAAGTTTACCCTTGCAGTCATTCTTCATCCCTCCTGCGCCAATTCTTTGTCCTTTTGCTAAATGAAAATTTAATGGCTGGGAAAGGGCTCCCTACTTTCATTCTTGGAGCAAAGCAGTCAAGTGCAAAGAGGGCAAAAGTGTCCAGAAAATAGGAAGCTTAAAAAGATTCCTCCTAGCCTAATTTGCAAGTTCTGGGCAAGGCAGGGGCTAGTGCTGAAGAAACTACTCTGAGCAATCACAGCCTGGCCTCCTCCAGCCCCACAGTCGGTTATGGGATTTTAGCCAGACCTCACAAGGTCGCACATCAAGAGCTCTTTTCTGTGCTCAGCTATTCCACCTCCTCCCAGGGAATGCATCACTGTCTAACCTGGTATCAAACAGAGTCATCTGACATATTTCAGGAAGTTTTAGTTGATAACAGATCTAAATTTCATGAGTAAATTGTAGCACCTAGCTCAGGTCAGGCTGGTCCGTAGGTTTGCACCACGCTCACATTCACCTCGTTGCATGGGGGGACACGGAGGCTGTTGCTTGGGCATTAGCATGGCACTGAGGTTTCTACAAGTGAATCCAGCTCATTAATGTTAAAAAAAAAAAAAAAAAAAAAAAAAAAAAGTGCTCTCCAGAATATTAATGGATGGATGAAAAAACCCCTAACAATTAGTGACCTCAGAATCATAAGCCAAATTGAGTCATCTGGATCCAGGACAATAAACCCTCATCTTCCTCATTCAGCACTGAACTGGCATGGGCTGGGGGTTTCAGATTGGCTCCTGAGGATGACCCCCAGCCTCTTGTTTTCCAGGGCTGCCCCGCTCAGATAGACCAACCCTCCTTCCCCCTTCATTGCTCAGCACCTACAAACTGGAAATAACCCAGCCTGCGTGTGCTCCCTTTTCCATTGTGTTAAAAAACAAAAATGTAAGAAAATGAAGGAAAAACTGGCTAAACCCACACTGATACTCTTAACAGCAGCAAGAATTTCAAATCCATGCTGATACCATGGCCCATCACAACAGCAGGGCATCACCCCGTGGTCGGGCCATGCGTCCCACCTTGCAGGGAAGTGGCACCACCGGCACCCTTGGCGTGGTGGGATCTCTCCATCCCCTCCACGGAGAGCCACGCTGGGGCTTTGAAAAGTGATTCTGTGTCTTGGGAGCCCAGGTCTCCCCAAGAAGCAGCGAGATGTCTGCTCTTAAGCCACTTTGGAAAGCCCAGACAGGACCCCTGGAGATGAAGATTTTGAAGTGTGATCAAAGAGACTCGTGGAGATAGCAAGGAGGATTAATGCTTCTGCAAAAGCATAGTGAAAGCTTCTTAGTTATTCCAGTGGGGCTTTTTTCAAAGGGGCCTAAGGGACTTAGGCACTTAAATCTCACTTGGATCCTTTATTTAGTTTGCAAATCCTGCGCTGGAGTAGTGCAGAAGTGTGACCCCTGAAGCATTACTTTCCGAGCATGTCTGCTTGAGTGAAAAGCTGAATTGATTCTGGCTGTGTTGGTGGCCTCTTGCAGCTGCTCCTCCTCCGTATCGGAGGGAGCGAGCTTGCTGAGGGAAACAGGTGAGGGTACAATTTATTTAAAGAAATAAGTAAGGGACCAACAGCACACTGAAAGCATGTGGGCTGTGTGTTCAAGGGGAACCGCTGAGAGCGGCTCCAGGCCTGATTCCTTCCGCAGGGTTAATGATGGACACAATGTGCTGGAGGATGCTACTCGCGGCAGATCCAGGCTGCAGGAGTGACCTCCAGCTGGGTGAGCAGCATCACTGGTCCTCCACAGCATCTGGGTTTCTCCACGATCTCTAAGAAAGACGCAGGGAACACTTATTTCAGGAGTTTGGTTATTCTTCACTGTTCATGTCTCCCTGTCCTTTTTTTTTTCTCCATCACCAGCCTTTTACAGTTAAAAAATGTAAAAAGAAGACCTGGGGGGAGGGTTGTTCTCCAGATGGTTGTATGTTCATGGTGTCTTAATCGTTCCTACCACCACTGCTAATGCCATTGTGGAGGGTTACAGCTCCGGGAAAGCAAAGCAACATGAAGAAGCCAGAAAAAAGGCACAAACAACAAGCAAAGAACCCGTTCTCATGCAAATGTTCCTCACTACAATAATAATAACAGTAGCAGTAACATTAAAAACAACAACAATAATAATAATAATAATAACAAGAAGAAGGAGAAGAAGAGGGCAGATGACAAACACACACCATGGTCCGGCCGCAGTGAATACTTTCCAAGCCTTCCCACTGGGTCCCTGGGCTTTCATTCCATCTCCCCCATCACTGCAAACTGGACGGGGAGCCCCGTCCACTGCGCCCCCAGCACAATGCAAATGGGTTTGGCATTGTTGGGAAACATGGCACACGTGATGTGCTATTGTCCCTAATTTGATTAATGAAGCGATCACAGTAACGGGGCATTCCGCATCCGGCCCCCCCCCCCCAGCACCTTGTTACTAACCCACGCCGGGCACTTCCCAGAGCATTAATTCCCCAGTACTTGCCTTTCCCAACCTTGTCAGGTAATTGTTTATGAAAAGATGAATGTATACAATAATACTGGGTGAAGGGAGCTGATGTATGTGGTGTTAATGAATGAAATAATCAGTTTGGTAATAACTGGCATGCGTATTTGTCAAAAGGGAACCAGCAGGACATTAGCATTCTGCAGCCACCAAACCTTTATCTCCTGGTCTTGTGTTTGACAACCGCCCCCAGATAGTCCATGAATAAAATACAGAGTAGTACCCAGACATAATTAAACTGCCAATGTGGATGTACCTAAATGAACTTGATATCTTAATGACACTAGATAGCATGCGAATAATGAAGGCGGCATGAAAGGGATGTGCATAATGAACACAGACATCCCGGCTGTCGCTGAGGAGCTGCCCGTAGGGACCGTCCTGGCCAACGGCAGCTCCCGGGCCCCCTCGTTAGCAGCGGGGCATCGCCGCGCCAGGGGGGCCTGTGCCGCGGCTCACCCACACCGGTGCTGGGGACGGAGTGCTGCCCCTGCGGGGGCGAGGGCCGGTGCCCTGCAGGGCTGGCCGGGCTGTAGTCACGGAGGATGGGACTCCCAGACCTGCTGGCACGTCTCACCCTCCCTCCTCCTGAAATCCCTCCTCTGCCCCATCTCTCTGCACCTAACCCCCACTGGTCCTGCTGCGCCTGCTCCTCCAGAGACCTCTGGCATGCTGTTGTGCAGCGTAGACGTGATTTTAGGAGCATTTAATATGATTAAATTACCAGATATGTTATTTTTTTTTTTTTATTTTTTTCTCAGCGTGGAGATTGTTTTCCAGGGGAGAAGCCACTCTTTGGGGACAGGCTGCTCAGAGGAGCCTGCTCACTGGATGGTGACGTGTCCTGAGATAGCTCAGTAGCACGTGCAGAGCCACAACCCCTCCTCATCCCCCTCATCCACGGCCGTCAAGCCAGAAGCGTCATCTCCCAGCGCCCGTGGGGGCATCCCTCCCTGCGGAGGATGCTGGGCACAGCCATCCCGGCCGGCCCTAGAAAGCTGCCCCGGCGTCACGCCGCCGCTCGCGGGCGTTTGCTCCCGAAAGGCGGGTTTCAGCCCTCTCCTTCGCAGAAGCACCGTGCTGGGTTCACACGCCACACCGCTCAGAAGGTAATTGCCACTTATTGCTCTAATGGCTCCAATTTTAGCAGCAAATGAGCGATGTACAGTAAGTATCAGTCTTATTAAAGAAATAATAATGGGAAACTAGAGCACGCGCTACAGGGAAGGAACACTCCCCCGTTACACAGGATACAGCCGTGCTGACATTTGACAGCAGCAGAGTCCCTGCCTGCTGCTGATATAACTCCAATATATTTGAATACAATAAGTTCAGCATGTAGAAAAGCAACCGGCTCAATATGGCTCGGCTTGCTCCGTAATGATGGAATCGACTGGTGGCTCAGAAATCGCTGCGAAGCCAGCATGGGAAATGTGAACTGGAGCAGGCCCTATCTCCCTCTAAAAAGGGGATAAGGAAAAAACGCTTAATGAAAATGAAAGAAAAAAAAAAAAAAAAGTACAGCAGGTTTAGGGGAAAACATCTTAAAAATCAGCAGACTACACAGCCTGGACCACCACAGGGAGAGCCAACGCAGAGAGCAACCCGCTGGAGGTAGCACAGCAAGTTGCAATGCAGGATGGGGTATTGAGATGGGTTGAGAAACGTAACTCCTGCTTGGGCCAGAAAAAGGAGAAAGGTGGCACTGGTGTGGCCCAGCCTGCCCGGGGAGGTGATGGGGGAACCTGGGCACATGCTCCCCACCACCATGTCTTGAGCGATGACAGTCACCATTAGAAAGATGCAGCCAAAGAGCTTTGTGTCCCGACTAGGTGAAACCTTCAACTTACTGCGCTCTGCCTGTTTAGCCCCCCTGAATATTTGACCCTGATTGCCAATTATTTAACCATTGCTTTCCTTCCCAGGAAAGACATCCCCATGGTGCACCCTCATTAGACAGTAATGGTGATTTCATTAGATTAAATAACTCCGATGATCCCCAGAGACCAACAGCACTTTAAACACAGCCTTGGAGTTAGAATTACTGTTATTTAACATTGATTAGATTACAAGGCAAATCCAATTTTTCCCCTAAACATATGATGGCTATGATTTGCCTAGTGGGAGACGTTAAAGACGGCATTCCTGGAAATCTGTGCTGAGGCGGGGGACCGTGCCTGAGTCAGCAATGCTGGGGTGACCCACAGGCTTGTGCCTGAGAGTCCATCTGTGGAGAGCGTGAACGGGGTCCAGGGGGTGTCCCCCATTGTCCCTGCCCTCACTTTGATCCAAAGCTGGGGGGTCAGGTGGACCTGTATCTGCCCTGTCGGCTTATCGTCCCCTCCAGCAAGAATATCACCAGGAAATAATTGGGCCTCTTTGACCCATGGCCCTGCCACGGCTGAGGCCGTTAATCACTCCTTAAAGCTCCCTCCCGCCTCTTCTCCCCCCGGGAGCCCCACGGCCCACGGCTCCCAGCAAGGGACGAGCCTCTTGGCTGTGGCTCTGCCCACCGCCGGTCTGCCCGGGGGGGCCTGCAGGGAGAGGAGGGAGGGAGAGCCCGGGTCTCTCCCTTCCCCTCATCCCCAGGACCCTGTTGGAATCCGTTTTACGGCTCTGAGGACCTGAGGGCTTGGAGTGGGCTGGGGAAGGTTGGTCAGGCCAGGAGCAGGACCATCTCAGGGCTCCACTCCCAAGTACGGGGGTGCGGTAAGTGCCCCCTCCCTGAGGACGGTGCAGGGACAGGATGGCTTGCGGTGCGCGGTGCACCTTCCTTCCATGCCCTTTCCTAGGGTATGCTGTGCATTTAATGCCTGGCTTAGGAGATCAGCCAGGACGGAGCTTTCTCTGGACCCCTTTACTGACGCATCTTTGGGAAGCCAAGGGGTCAGACAGCTCCTAAATGCACCCCCCCACACTGGGCAGAGCCGCCTGCGGATCCAGGGATGCCGGGCAACCCCAGCAGGCACTGGCAGCCCTCTCAGACAGACAGACAGACAGACAGACTCCCACGAGAGCAGGCTCAGCTGCTGGTGCAAAACTCCCTGGTCTGACAAATCTGGCTTCATGCTGGGATGTGTGAGGAAAAGGCAGGGCTCCAGGAAGAGCTGGCTTCCAGCAACCAAGGTGAGCACAAGCAGAGGCCAGACCCACCAGGACAGGCACCCTGGGCTGACCACGGGCTATTCAGCAAAAGCTCCCAGGGACGGAGGGGAGAAGAAGGATGCACGCCCCATCCATGTTGAAACACCGGGGAGCTCCAGTCTCGGTCCAGACTCCTCCACCCCACTCACCCCTTGATGTCCCCAGGGGGGTGATGGCCAGGCAAGGCCCTGAGAGCGGGCAGGGTTGAGCACAGCTCTGCGGATCACCCAGGCTTGGGCTCCTTCTTCTAGGTGTGGGCGCTTACAATGCTGCTGGATTTGCCCAATGAAGCCAAGCACTGCTTTCAGGGCTTTAATAAAATCCAGAGCCCCTCATAATTTTAAGCCAGATTTACTCCAGAGGAAACACACTCAAATTCCTTCCTTGCCTCTGCGATCACCACCTCGATGCCTTTCCCATCTACCTTCCCAGGGCTATAATGTGACTGAGTCCAGTGAGAGCGGGGCTGGTGGCATTGCTCTGGGGTGAGAGCTGAGAAAGCAGCAGAACCATGTGCTGGGGGAGATGCTTATATTGTCCAAAAATAAATAATAATTTAAAAATAGCATATTTCTCATGTACCAAAGAATCCAGAGGTACACTAGAAAACCAGAAGTTTTACATCTGGCCTGGGAAGGCTGGTGGGTCCCATTGGATAAATCAAGTCCATGGCTTCTCCTCTTAGCTGCTGCAGGAAACTGCCTGCAATGCCGGTGCCCGGCAGGCAGTGATGGTGAAGCACCGATTTCTTCCTCCCGTCTCTGTTTTGGGGCAGGCTGGAAGGGAGAGCAATGAATGCTGGATTTTACTGTCCTAAAGCCCCTTGAATAGCCAGGCTGCAGGGATGGGACCGTCAGAAACGGGGACGCATCCAGGCATCAGTTGCGACCCGGCAGTTTGCTGTCACTTGGACAAACAACTGCAATTAGGAAGCAAGGAGCAGATGAAGCTGTAAAACTCCGAAGCGCAGCCCCCTTGGAGCCCGCGGCTCACAGCTTGGCTCGCCGACCCTGCCACATCGTGCCGTGGAGGCAGCGGGTCCCCGCGATGTGACAGAGGGCCACGACCCCCCGCACAGGCAGGGCAGAGCTCAGCCTGTCCAAGTGCCGAACGAAGCAGCTCCAAGCGCCTTGGTGGGCTTCACCGCCGGGGCTGACCCCGACCCATGCCACTGGAGCCAGTCAAACTCAATTAAATGCTGTGCACTGCATCTGGGTCAGGCCGTGAAGTCCTTCCCCCCTGTCTTGGCCCCTTCGGAGGCTCCTGGGCTAACTGCTTGCGTGTCCTACTAAATTCTTTCTTTCTGAGGCTCTTGCAGCAGATTTACTGCTGCTGGAAGGGAGGGCGGCAGAGCCAGGAGCCCGCAGGCAGAGCGGCATCACAACTTGTTGCGAGGACAGTGCTGGGAGGCGAACACTTCTGCCCCGAGCCCAGCTCCGTGCTGGGCTGAGCAGGGATCACACCATGTGCACATTTAAACCCGATGTGATGCTGTTTTCTGACTCTCTGCGTATCCCCTGCCTCTGCCTGTGGTTGGAGCAAACACAACGCAGAGAGGGCAATGCTGGAGGGAGGGATCCTGGTGCTCACTGACAGCAGGAAAGCCAAGTCCCAGCGCCCCTAGGAGCAACTTTAGCAGTGACCTTAGTATTTTCTTTCAAGCTTAGCAGCATAACTCCATTACACAGATGGGGAAACTGAGGCACAGGACAGAACAGGCCCTTGCTCACCACCACCCAGCCCAGCTGAGTGTGTCCCAAAGTCTCCTCAGCTGCCCTGGACACGACACAGGCAGCACATGCTGTCTGTGCCATGGCAATACCCACGCCGTCCCTGGGAGCTCAGCTCTCCTGTCACTGCAAGCACACAACAAAATCCCATCTCCTGCCCTAAGGAGGGTCCAGCCAGAGCGAGACCCCACTACGCTTAGAACCCTAATTCAAACAAGGAGCAGCCAGACAAGAAACTCCTTGGTGTTTGGTGAGAGGTGTTTAACATCCAGGCTTTCATACCTCCACCTCTTTGCCACGAAACGGAGAGCTTGCTCCTGGCGAGCTGTCATTGCTGCTCTCCTTGGAAAGACAACTGTTGGCAGAAAGTTTTCCTTCCAGCAGCCCCAGTGTGCAGCTCTGCGCTCCCCCTCCTCCAGCCTGCCCCACACCTGCTCCCCTGGACGATGCTTCCCCCTTTGCTACGTGACCTCATGACAGGGAAGCGGGATGGGGAGATGGAGCCATCCTGGCTGCGTCTCTCCTGGGGCACATAACACCTTCCAGCCATCCAAATCCACGGGTGGGCTGTTTTTTGTACTTTTTTTTTTTTTTTTTTTTTTTTGTGCTTGCTCGGAGAGCCCCAGCAGCCCTTTAAACCCAGGCGGGTTTACACAGGGCAGAGGAGTGGGGCTCCATCCAGGCAGCAAAACTCTCCAGCAGGCAGGCAGAAATGGAGAGCCAGGGTGGCAGGTGGACTTTAAACCACTCCAAACATTTGGAAAGCAGCCATCGGTCCCAGTGGGGCTGCAGCAGCTTGGCTCACGGGGCCAGGTCACTGCCAGCCCCTGCCTGCTGCTGCTGCACAGAAGGAGCAGCCTTGGGTACCTTAAAAGTGTAGAAATCTGAAGGGATGCTTCAGCAAGTTCAGCCATGCTTACCCAGCTCTCACTAGCCTGGAAGTGAGAAGAAATATCTTTCCTTTTTTTCCTTGCACCTGGTGTGAACTAACACACACACACACACAGGCTCTTTAGCACAAGAGCTGACGGGTGCAGGCGTTTGATGGTCTTTTATACTGAAATTACATAGACCATGGGTACAAAGTTGCAGTGCTTCCTTCTTTGCTATCAACCACCGACCATTCAATGCCAACTGGAAAATTCATCCCCTTCCAGAAAGTGTATTTCTAACCACATAAGACCAATTATATTTTCCCCCAATAACAGTTATGGGAAGATGAACCTCCCTGGGTCACCCTGGGGTCCCCCTGACCCACAAGCTAATTCTTGTGCCAGCAGCAGGAGCCAAGGCTCGGGGACTCCCTCAGTGGGATTCAGCTTCTGGTCCCTCACGCTCAACGGCTCCTGATGCACCTTTCTTTGCTAAATGCTTCTGGAGCCCTTTTAGAGTCTTTTAGCCAAAAACCTCCTGTGGCAACCAGTTCCACAGTATAATCTCACACTGAAAACGTCCCAATTTCTGCTTCTTTCCAACCTGTTGCTCACTGTATAGATGGAGAAGCAAGAGGGATGGCCGCTGCCTTCTGAGCCACCCCACGCAGGCGCCGGGCTGAGGGGCCTCAGCCACATCCCGACCCTCTGCCAGTACCACCGAGACCACTTTGCCCCGTGCGCCCGCTCCCGGCAGCACCCACAGCTCGGCTGCCTCAGCTCATGGGAGACCCTGGCTCTGTGCACCCCAGCAGGAAAGCAAAAGCCTGCACAAAGCAGCTGCTTGGCGGCCCTTGTCCCTCTGTGCTGGGGCTTCCTCCACACCGCTGCAATGAAAGCTTCCTCTCAGCAGCTTCTGGACCCAGGCTGTGGGAAGAGTCATTAGCAGAGCTCTAGAGCATCCTCCCTGAGATATTTTCACAGCTCCCAGCCACTCGATAACACAGCGCATCAGCACGGGGGGAGGAGGAAATGTAAAATGGACCATGAGCACCCAAGGAGATAAAGATGCGACTAAGCGGACTTCCAGACGCAGCCAGCCTTGTGACAGCAGGGGAGCTGGAGAAGTGATGGCCCCCAGCCCAGAACCTGGTGGAAAGGACTTTCCCAACACATGGTGAGGCTGTGTTATCTCTAACGTGGCGGCAGAGCAAGAAACCCAGTAAACCCCCCATGAGCTAAGGCTGCGGGGGGAGCTGGTCACTGCCCCCGCACAGCCGGGCTGGGGAGGAGCGAGCGCCAAGGCACCCGTGCATTCCTGTGCATCCTCCTCCTCCTCTTCCTCTGTGAGGCCCTGCCCTGCTGGGGAATCTGGCTGGGACAAGGCAGCCAGACGTTGGTGGAACCAACGGGCCCAAGCCGGGTCGCACCAAGCCCGGCACAGGAGGCGGCTGAGCCAGCTGCCGACCCCCAACCACGCTCCTCTCACCCGGCTCTGCACGTCACTACCCGCGCTCTGCTTGCTGCATGCAGTGAGATTTGGCTTTTGGTTTTTCCCTTCTTTAGAGACAATGAAGGAGCTAACAACCCTGGTCACACAGGTACAAGACTGATAAATACCAGGCAAATATTTATAAGCAAATATTAGCATTCACAGAACGGTTCAGCAGTGCAAGGGGGCAGGATTATTGCACAACATTAGCTTTACCTCTAGCCGTGACACGCAGCTTTTGTACAGAGAAAAACCCAAACCATCTTGCAGGCCAGAAGAAAAGACCACTTCTCAGCCAACAAACACCAAGCGCCCCAAGCCTGGCGGTGGGTCCCTGCCAGCAGCACGGTGCCCAGCAGGTCCATGGACGGGGGACAAAACCAACTGAAGCCAGCTGAAACTGTGGAGTTAATTTTTAGGGGCAGAGACTAGAATTACCTGAGCTGGAAGTTAGCCCGGACGTGGGGATTAGCACCCTCAACCCGTGTAAGAGGAGTCAGGGGAACTTTCCATGACCTTCAGCACGGGGAGCAGGTTGAAGAGCACTGGGGGGGATGTGGCTCAGCACACGCTGAACACCCATCGCCAGTGCTTGTACCACACAGCTTGCTTTCCCACCACAGAGATCAGTGGCGTGGAGCTAGGTGCCAAGAGGTCCCATGTGCTAAGCCTTGCTCTGCCAGAAGCTTTGGGTGCTTGCTTCCCCACCGGTAGAGTGGAGCATCCTCCATTCCACCAATGCTGCTGATGGCCGTGGCACTGCACTAACCCAGGGACCGGCTGCCAGACCTGGGGGGGGTGGGGGGTGGGGGGGTCGGCCGTGCTGTGGCTCTGCCAACACCTCCTAGCAGCATGGTTTTGGAAAGCGAGAAACACCACAGCTGAGGCCACTGACCCAACAGTTGTGGCTCAGAGGAGGGAGACCTCCCCCACTTCTGGCTTTGGCAGATCATACAGCCTCCTCCTGTTGTCACCAGCTTTACCTATGCAAATCACAGCGGGTTAATGGCACAGTACTAATTGCACCCGGGATAACCCACTGCTCCCCCCATCCAGGTCTGGGGACCCCCCATGGGCACAGGTCCAGCAGAAGCAGGGGAAAGCCAAGCCTTGCTGCACTGGGTGACTCAGGGTCCTCCCAAACACCTTTTTATTGACTCTTAAAGCAAAACTTGACAAGGCACAACCTGGAGTCCAGCAATGTTTGAGACCAAAGGGATTTCAAGAGCAAATTTGAAGCTGGGAGAAGGACTGTGGAGCCAACAAAGCCCAGTCACAAAATGAGGAAAGCAGCATCTCCACCTGGCATGTTACGGGGGCTTGGAGCACATCAGCACCGTGAGGTCGCTGATCCTGGAGTGTGGTTTTGGGGGTCTCAGCTGAGCCAGGGCATCTCTTCGGGCTCTCCGCACACTAATTCTCCCAGGTCATCACATCCCCTGCCTTTCACTCACTAGCCCTGTACTGGGGGGGGTCAAGACACAAGAGCTTCCCCCAGGTGGGAAATCCAGATGTTTCCTCACTTGTTTTACCCTGAGCTAGAACATGCCAACACTTGGGAATTTCTCCCCCAAAAAGGCTTCCCAAACAATCCAGTTCAGACAGTGCAAAAGTGTTTAAATAACATTGAAAGATGCCGGTATATGGTACTCAATGTTACAACAATACCATGAAAGCAGAAATGAAATGTTAACGACAAAACAGCACTTGAGAGGCCAAAGATGCACACGTGAGTGTACACACACAGACAAACCATCAGATAAACACAGAAGTCAAAACAATTGGATTTGATATTTTCCCATAAAAGGCTTCCCAGAGAACACGGGCTGCGGGAGGGAGCCCCTTTCCAACCGGCGATGTCAGAACAGATCAGCGTGGCTTTTTGAAATTTTCAGCAAAAAAAAATATCCTGCTAGATATATAAATAAATAAATAAATAAATAACCCACTTTCCATCGTGACGCTGTGCTTGAACCTGAACCTCTCTCACCAGGGGAAGGAGTGGGAAGGGCGACCGTGGTCAGACTTGATCCGCCTGTTCACATCCCCGTTTCCAACCACCAGCTGTGCTCGGGAACTGGAGCCGAGCGGTGCGGCCGGGGCAGGGGAGGCTGCTCCATCTCCCGCTCCCGGCGGGGAGCCAGGCAGGATCCTGCTGAAGCTGCTGCGCTCACATCCACAACCTGCGCGGTTTTGCGCAAGGAAGGTGTCCACGTGTCTGGAGTTGCCCAGGTGAGATTTTTCTTATCCAACACTTGGGCACAGCTGCTCGACAGTGGGGAAAACAACCACATGAGGGTTCCAAAGATCCCCCGGGGCAGCGATGGGAAGTTTCTCCTCTATCTCCCACCAGAGATGTACCCGGCAGCAGCCTCGAGCCTGGGGGAGTTTGAGCAGGGATCCTTATATCTCTGCAACAGATGGTGTTGCAACAGAAAGAGCACGTTATGAATCTCCTCACTTCCAGGAAGCAAGAAGGATGGTCTTGCCATGCATGAAGGGAACCGGCGATTTCTTTTGCTGAAAGATTTCCTCCTGCAGAATCACATCATTCGATGAAAGAAACGCCAAGAATAATTCACTTCCTTGAGCAACTCTATTTATATTCTCACTGCAGGCACCGTCCTGCTCACGTTCCTGCCCTGGGGAGTCACAAGGGCTCAGGAGGGTGCAGTTTGGAGGTTAACATGTTTAACTCCAAACCATGAAAAATTGAATTTCCCAGGAGGTGGGTTACGCAGAAGACAGGCAGAGACACTGGCCACTGTCACAGTCCCTGGGATGGCCCCAGTCCTACAGACCTTGCATGAACAGTCCCAGTGACCCACACGGTGCTTTGTAATCGAGTAAGACCCCAGTATCCAACACCAGCAACACAGCTCTAACTGCAACTTAATCCACTTCCCTTCCAGAATACCTGCACGTAATGAGAATTTGCAAAGATTTATGGCTACAACAACCACCCCTGCTCCCCCTCGCCAGCCTCTGCTGTTTCTCTGTGAAAGCAGTTTGGGTTACCTCAATATACGCCAGGGGAAAAGCATAATTAGCAGCTCAGGAGTTTTAAGGCCTACGTCACGGAGGGGGCTCACAGAGGGTTATTCTCAGGTTTTCTGATCACTTGTTTGCTCTGAACTCTTTGGAAAGGCACCAGCTCCCTTCCCCCTCCCCAGACCTAACTGCTCTTACTATAGACTTCAAAAGGTCGGGGTGAAATCCTAGCTCAGCTGTGGTGAACACACATGTTGGTGGTGATGGTGCAGCCAGAGCACATCCCTGGACCCCAGGCTCCACACAATTATTCCCAGGAGCCCCCCTAAAGGCAGCAGAGACGATGGCAGGAGGACAGGCTAGGTGCATAGGTGGGGATTTGCAAGATCTGACCTTAAAGGAGGACTAGTGGTTTAAGCGAGGTGAATCTGCTGCTTCTCTAAAGAGTATCACAGTTTTTGCCATAAATGGGCTCTTGCCCCAGCCAGCTGGAGCTTTGCGCTGCTTTTCACAAGACCCGGCTCTATGAATTTAACTGACAAAATCTTGGACAGTCGAGGCCATATTTTCAAGATTGCTCAGCACCAGCAGGCAGGGCCAGGGGAGCCCTGGTTTCCAAGCAGCCCAGGCCCAGGCAGAGCCATGGGGTGGGCGAGGACGGTGCCAATTCCCTCCAGGCTCCCGCACCCCAGGGACTGGGGTATAAGGCAGTACTGAAGAGGAGGATGGAGACCATCGACTTCTGAACCTCCCCAGCATGCCCTCGTGCAGACCACAGGATCTGCCGATCACAGATTCCAATAAACCCTTAAGTACTTCTTTTGATGCTTTCTAATAGGAATGGGGTTGACTTCTCCATATACACCAACGCAAGAGCTCACCCCATTATCTGGAACAGACACACACCCTGGATATGAACTTCCCCATTAGCAGAAAACAGAAGTGATACGTATAGATGCAAAGTGTTTAAAAGAACCATCAAAAATAATAACCTTTGGGGTTTTTTTTAAGGAGTAAGAGGGGAAAGAACCCCACCCCAGCTCTTTGCAGTTAGGTCTTGCTAGAGGTGTGTGTCTGGACAGTGCCACCCCTCAGCTGTGCACACCAGATGACACTCTGCCTTGCCAGGTAAGGACAGGGAGCCAAAGCTGTGCCAAGGCTGCAAGACCTCAGCCAGCAGCTCTGGTGGGATTCACCTGCTTTGGGTGTTATTTAACCCACAGTATAACCCAGCAAGCTCTGACTCCACACAGCACCTCATCTCAGCACTGGAGAGAGGTGCTGCAGAATCACAACCCTGCTGTTCCACCCCTGCAGAAGAGGGCAGTGACTTCCCTCCCATTTTACAGATGGGCAAACCGAGGCACACCAAGACATCTCCCCAGCAATAGGGTGCCAACCTTCAAATTATTTCAAATCTTTACCAAAATGCCTTGGAGTATCCAAGTCCGGATCACACACAACAGCAGCAGCAAAGCACATGAGCACCAGAACGGGTCTTTTTATAACTGACTCAGTGATCCTAGCCCTGATCTCATCAACCTTTCCAACAAGCTCTTCCTCCCCTTGCTCTTCCCCAGCAAGAAGAGGTCCCTTCAACCACCTCATCTTCCATCTCCAATGACTCCTTGGCCAGGAGACCCACACTGCCCAACCAACCAACCCACTCCCCACTGTCTTTGTCTCAGCCTATCTCCAGCTGTTGTTTACTGTGAATTACCTGCACTTTGGGGCCAAGACCATCTTTTGTTCCCTTTTTATACAGCACCTGGCACCGTGAGCTCAGTACTGGGAGGTATCTGATTACACAGCTAATAAATAAACAAGGACCTATCCTCATCAGCATGTGGTTGTCCAAGGCTGCAATTTCCAGAGAAACTGCTGCAGGCTGCGCTTGATGCTATTAGTAATTCAGATGTGTTTGGGAGATGAGATGTTCCCAGGATGAGGAGCAGGCACTGCTGAACCAGACCTTCCTACAACAGGCATGCACACAGCAGGGAGTGGAAAACCCAGACCGGCTCAAACTCAATATCCACCATCAAAACCCATGTTCTGGGCCAGGCATACCGTGAACACAAAGACCTGATGTTTCTTGCAGAGGCTGCAAGGATGGCTGAAGAGAAGTCGGGGAGAAGAGCACTTTAAGGCAACCACTGTTACAGCATCTCCCTCCCGCAGGGGCTTTTGCAACAAGGTCTTTCCTCCTGATGGCCCTCTGGGCCTGCTCCACCTTTCATGAATCGTACTTGCTCCCCCAAAGTCTCCCCTGGCATCACCCACACCCACCTGCCCCCCACGCCTACGTGCCCATCCCCACGTCCAGCACTCCCAGACCGCGCTGCTGAATTACGGCGACCACAAAACCCCACGGACCGCCAAGCCATCCGCTGCCGCGGGAGCCGCCCGACTCCTCCATCCCCAGGGCTCCGATTTCACCATGACGTGAGGCACAGAGGATGGGAAACGGCACAAGGTGGGATGCAGCTGCTCGCAGCTGCTCTAAGCACGTCCCGCCCTAAACAAACCTCCTTTTCCTCCACCCCAGACCTCCGAGACATTCTCTGTTCTCTTTGATTCAGAAATATCAGTGATTGCCTAGATTAGAAAGAAGGGGGGAAAAAAAAAAAAAAAAAAAAAGCCTTGGAGAAAAATCCCAAGAGGACATTAATTAGGAGACAGCACTCCCCAGCTCTGGAAGCATCAGGGAGGAGCAACACTTAAACTCCCAACCTGACGGAATAACTTTGAATCATCTTTCATCTTCCCCTGGATCGGGTGTAATCTAATGACATTAGCTTGGCTTCGCTCTAGTGAAATTGGCATCAGTGCTACAGAGGCAGGGAGATTAAAACATATGAAATAAGTGTTCCTGGGGTGACTGACAGTATAATGACATTCCAACAGGCAGCTCAATCAGCGCGAGACTAACAAAGGATCAGAGGGAACCAGCCAGACTCACGATATCACCCGCAAATACAGATTTTTTTTTTTTTTAAATCCAGACATTTTTTTTTTTTTTTACTTGACTGGCTTAGCCCCTATTCTTGGGAGTTTTCCCCAGGCTGTATACAGCCATATTTGGGGTGGGAGCAGGCAGTTGAACTCTTTTAAAACCCATGCTCACCTGCTATTGAACTCTGCTAGCTCAATAGCCTTGTTCAGGGCTGGAGCGGAGGTTTCTGTGCTGGGAAGTCAATGCGAGCATTGTGGGCTGCCCTCCCTCCTTTTGTCCCTGTACGAAGAGAGGACTTGTAGACCCGAATTGAAGAAAGCTGCTTTCGGCACACAACTTCCCTTGATATTCAACCCACACATGAGCACACACGGAGGTGTCACACTTACTAAATTAAATCACTCCGATTGTTTTTTATAAAGCCAGCCTCTCGGTAGGACAGCTGCCTTCCTACCCAGGCACAGCTCAGGCTAGGGGAGCCGAGCGATTATTCCACTTGATTTAACGGACAGCCTTTCCGTGCATTGTGTGGCACCCCAGTAGGCGACAGGACTTCCACGTGCCGAGCCCGTGCCTCGCGAGCCGCTGCCCTGCAGGTACCACCACCCAGCCGGCCCCTCGGAGCATCACCCTGCTGCCGCGGCCACAGCTCAGCCCCCTCTTTATCCACCCTCACGCCGACCGGAGCTGCTCTTTGAATTCCAGAAGAAACCTCATGCCTGAGACCCCGCAGCCACCCTGCCACGGTCTCGGTGTGGCATCCTAGTGACAGCCCACCAGTGACAACCGCGCCGACCGTCAGCCGCAAAGGCTGGCTGGCTCTTCTCCATTCGCAAACCTGTGCCGCTGCAAGCAGCCAAAAGCTTTTTATTCCCTTGGACAGGGCGCTCGCTGCCCGCGCCGGCTTCCTGCGGGCGCTGAAAGCAAACCCAAGTGTTTATACCTTGTAATGATGCTGTTTAGTCTGACTGCTGGGAAACATAAATGCACGTGAAACCCAAGCTTCTGATGCCAAAGATAAGAAATCAGGACCCCTGGCAAACATCTGGCCATTTCCCCGGCACTGAACCCTCATCAAAGATTACAGCAAACCCATGGAGAGAGACAGATATTTTTTTAAATGAGTATTTATAACAGGCTGGTAACTGGTTACCAGCAGGCTGACACCGCAGCTCTGCCATCACGCCAGGACTCCGTGTGTTAGTAAAGATTACTCATACAAGCAAAGCCGGCAAGATTAGGTCTCAAAGGAATAATCCCATACAAAGAATTCAGTGTACCCCAGCCTCCACAGGGCTAATAAAAAAAAAAAAAAAAAAAGGTGAAATTCAGTACATCAAATACCAGAACAAACAAACTACAGCAATTAATGGGAGAGCTCATGTACCAAATGCTAAAACATAATGATTACACAAACAGTGGGCAGGGCAGCACCTCGAGTGAGTAAGAGCTGCAAGATCAAGACCAAACCTTTGGAAAATTAAATCCCCTACACCGAGGACTGTACTATGCCCTAAATGCCTGTGGCTCCTCCTCTGCCTAGGTCTGCACTCCTCGCTCAGGCACGGTTTCCAGAAGCGGGTCTATCCCACCGCCATCTGCTCCTCAAGGCTTCGGGAGCATCTTTGATAAATGAGCTTTTCTGCATATCCACCGTAAATTTCAGTAGATGCCACCCCAAAGCCATGTGTTTATTTTTCAAAGTCAAGACTTGATTAAAGTTCTTGAGGTTTTTCAGATTCGTTTTTAATGTTTCCTTTCTGATACAGGGTCAGCATGTGGAAATTGGATAAGTGCACACTAAAAATATAATTCTGTAGACAGCTTCAGCCCACACAAAAGGAAATCTTTCTTCTAGGAGAACCCACACTCTGTTGCCTGCAAAAACCCGGCGTGTTTCTGACACCAGCGGATACACAAGGAAGCTCATTACTTCCACGTGTTAAGAGTTTTACATAAACACTTGGACTGTCAGTACTATCCTACTCCACATTTCAATACTGTCACCACAAGCTGAGCCAAAATCATCCTCTCCTCTCTGCTAATAGCCGGGTTTAACATGAAAGTAAAGCAACCTCCAGGGGTACCCGAAATCCTCCCCTTTTTGCTTGTTCATTCAAGAAAGCCACAAACACAGACACACTCTGCGAAAGAGCAGTTTCGCCCCCACCCTAAACAATCCTTTCCATAGGAATCTGCCAGGAGACGCTCTTCTACTAACTTGAAAACACACAAGGAAAACATCTAAACATTAGTAAGAATCCTGCCCCTTAGCTTTAACGTTTACTGCCTTGTTTTAAAGGGGATACCTTTTATTTGGTTTAATGAAACACTAATTTAAAGAAGAACCCCATCTACCTTTTTGCTCGTTTCTTAGGCAAGGTGAGCGTGTGGGTTGCGCTCCTGGAACTGACATTTTGGGTTACTCATTACTGGGCTGCTGAAGCGTTTGCATGGGAAATACGTTTTTTCTCCACACTGAATCTAGGGAAGCTGCTTTTAACGGCTGCCTCTCTGGGCTGGGAGTTGCGGGAGGTGACGAAACGATGCTTTGCAAGGGGAGGCAGCCGGGGCAGCGGGGTGGCTCGGCTGGGATCAGCCACAGGTTTTGCAAAGCCACCCCCCAGAAAAGCCGGGGAGCAGCAAGATGTCGGGGGGTCTGGGCTCCCTGGGGGACGCGGGGTTGGCTCTGCCTCAGCACCCCCGTACAGTCCCCAGGGTGATGGGGCACCCGCTGCTCTTCCCATTGTCCCCCCCACCCCCCCGCAGGCAGCACCCCAAGCTGCAGGGAGGCACCCCCGGGGGGACCCCGCACCGGGGCGGGAGGATGAGCTGGGCAGCGAGGGGAGAAGAGGGGTGGGGGGATTAGGGGATAGGGTGGTTGGGGGGCTGGAAGGTGGTTGTGGGGAGAGAGGGGCTAGGGGGGATTTGGGAGCAGGTCCGGGAGGATGGGGGAGAGAGAGGGGCTGGGGGGAGAGTGCCTGTGGAATGGGGGCACGGAGAAGGGGGTTGGGGGGGTTCGGGGAGCGGGAAAATGATCGGCGGGTGTGTCTGGGGAGCGGGGACGGGGCTTGGCGCGGGAGGAGGGGTCGGGGCAGCGGGGCTGGGGGGCCGGGAGCCGCGGGCGGGCGGCGGCGGGGCCGGTGGCCAGCGGGGGGCACTGCCGGCTCGGCCACGGCCCCGGCCCCGCCGCCGCCCGCCCCAGCCCCGTCCCGTACCTGTACCAGGCGAGTCCCCGCTCGTAGTTGCGGTCGAAGAAGTGGGGCTCGGCGCCGACGGCGCGCACGTCGGGGTGCACCCGCAGGAACTCCAGCAGCGCCCGCGTCCCCCCCTTCTTCACGCCGATGATGATGGCTTGCGGCAGCCGCTTGCTGCCCTCGCCCAGCAGCAGCGTCAAGGTGCCGGGGGTCCCCGCCGCGCTGCCCCCGCCGCCGCCCGAGCCGCCCGCCCGGCTCCCGCCGCCCCCGGCCGGCACCTCCGGGCCCGGCGCCGCCTCCTGCCGCCGGCGCCGCTGCTTCAGCCGCTGCAGCAGCCGCTTCCTCCGCGCCGCCGCCGCCTGCCAGGGGGGCAGCTCGGCCGAGCCCCCCAGGTACCCGCCGCCGCCTCCCTCCTCCTCCTCCGAGGCGGCGCCGGCGGCGATGATGGGTCCGGGCAGGGTCTGGCAGCGGTCGGCCAGGCAGTAGAAGACGTAGAGGGACATGAGGAGGGAGCAGAGCATCACCAGGAACTTCTTGAAGATGCTGCGGGGCAGCGGCTCGGCGGCGGGGGCGGCCGCCGCGCTCACGGCCATGCTACCCCGAGGCGGCGGCCGGGCGCCTTGGCCATGCTCCGCGGCCGCCCCCCGGCGCGGCCCCTCCGCGCAGCGCTCAGCGGCGGCGGGGGGCTGCGCGCTGCCGCATCCCCAGCGCGGGGGCCACGCCGCGACGGCGCTTCAGGGGGGCATCGGGGCGGGGGGGGGAACCGCCGCCCCCCGCTGCCGCTCCGGGGCCGGGCGGGGACGCGGGGCCGGGGTGCGGGGCTCCCACGTGCGGCACCCGCCGCGGCAAACTTCGGTGGGGACATCGCCGGGCGTGGGGCGGGGCGGGGCGGGGCCGGGGGGGCGGGGCCGTGGCGCGGCGTGGGCGGGGGGCAGAGCCACGGGGGGAGGGTGGTGCGGCCCCGCGGGGAAGCCGCTCCCGCCCCCCCCCATTGAGGGGGAGTGGGGTGCGGGGGTAACCCCGGGGGTTGTCCCGGGGGTCGCGGGGATGTCCCCGAGGCTGTCCCGGGGCGGGGGTGCCCCGGTGGCTGTCCCGGGTGGGGCGGAGATGTTTCACGGGGAGCGGGGGTACCCCGGAGGCTGTCCCGGGGGTTGCGGGGGTACCCCGGTGGCAGTCCCGAGGGGGGTGGCAATGTCCCGGTGGCTGGCGCGGGGGGCGCGGGGGGTGTCCCGGGGGGTTGCGGGGTTACCCCGGAGGGCAGGGAGGAGCTCTCCGGTGTCTCCAGGTTTTCCCCGGCGCTGCCTGCCTGCGCAGCCACCCGCGGAAGCTGCCGCGGGAAATCCGCCCCGCTGCCCGCCGGCGGGCCCGGGGCTCAGCCGAGCTCCGCGGGGCTTTGCCGTGTGGAGGGTGATGAGAGCGGGGTGTCCGTCTGACCGTGCTCTGTCCACCTGTCTGTCCGTTTACTCAGATTTGTGAACTACACCCCCACACACACCCCCATCCCTCTGGTACCTGAGCACATATTCCTGCTTTGCCCAACGATCATGTCCACCCCCATGTACACAAATATCTGTACAAATATCTGTAAGGGGGAAGAACAGTCCCCCTTAAACCAGTGGAACCACTGACACAGGTGTAAAATATACTTGCAGTATTACAGCCAACAGCTACCCTGAGTTCTCTACTGAATACTGCACAGAAAGACCTGAAATCAGACTTTTCTCCACTCACTTGAACAAATTGCCCCTAGGCTGGCTGCAGAATCTGGCCCACAGTTTGTAAGAAATATCTACAAACACAACACAACATTGCTCTCAGAATTCGTTCTTCTCCTTTGAGAGTACATAAAATGTGGAAATAGCTATCAGCTTCATGCCTCGGCTGCCTGATTCTAAGGGCTTCATTATTTCATTGCCTGTGGGAATGTCCTTTTAATTTGAAATGTTTGTCATAGATTATAGAACTTTTAAACAAACTTGCACATGAAACACTTGACTTAGATTTTTTTTTCCCCTTCTGTTTGGTGTGGACCTAGCTGAGGAATTAAACTTCAACTACTTGGAAATAAAGCTGGTGGATCCACAAATTATTCAATGAAAGGGGGGGGGGGGGGAGGAATTTCAATGAATAATAATCAGCCATCTGCAGAGCTGGCTGGCTAATAAAAATATGTTTCCAAATAGTAAACAGGCCAAAATTAATAACAAATGTTATTTGCAATGAATCATTCTATTAGATCTTCTCCTGACTTTATGACGTTTTTCCTCTCTAAGCAAAGAAACTTATTTTGAATATATGATTTCCAAATCCATACCCACCCCAGCTGCAACGCAGCCAGATCACTTTATCTGAAATTATTGAACACAATTCCAACTTGGTATGTTTGGTGACTTCAAGATACTGTGGTGTTTCAGGTATTTAAATGCTCCAACATGTAAGTAGATGCCTGGTGTGATTTACAAAAGGCTATAAGCAGGTTAGGCCCCTTACACCTCTAGGCAACTCCTTACATCATTAGGAACCTAAATGCCTTTATAAATCTGCGCTGTGATCCGCAGCTCATTGAAGTCAATGAAAAGACTTTGCTGACATCAATGGGCTTTGGAGTGGGCCCTGCAGAAGGAACACGATCAATGCAAAGTGGTTTGACTTCTCTATGCTGGTTATAAGGATACTTTTTTCTTAGACGCTTAGAAAAGTGCTACATTTTCTGTTTGAATAAGTGGTCATTTCAAGCAGAGAAAACAAGAAATGAGGAGTGAAATCAGTGCGAAAGAGTGCAGAGGGTGTGTGTGTGTGTGTGTGTCTCTGCTGTCATCGTACCACAGGACTCACATTTGTTGCTTTTTCCCTGGAAATATCGGTGTGAATCTCAGCTTTCCTTTAAAAAGTTGCTAGTTGCCTAGGGAAAATATGACCAGAGTCTATTTAAAAAGTTTTGGTGTCTAGAAAGCAATAAGCCAAATATATCTGTATTTAAACCAGCCTTACGATATTTAAGGCAAGCTTGTGATTTTTTCAGAACCTGACTCATCGTTTCTGCCTGCTGGGGCTGAAGGCACCGATGGCTCCAGCAGCCAGCAGCAGCTCTCCGAGAAGGAAGGTATCTCACCTGGTAGAAAAGGCAATACTGGCAAATAAAATAGTGAATACTTTCACCCCTCTGTACCTCATATCGCTGCTGACTCTGCTAGTGCAGCTCCAAATATGAGATTCCATAGAGGTTTATTAACAGACTGGTTTTGTCCTTATTTTTAGATGAGTTTCTCTCAGTACAAAGACTGTTTGGTGAACGCTGTAGTATAAAGCCAGAAAAACTGGGTGGCTGACGTCATAACATCCAGTTTTGAGAATTTACACCTCCTATCTGTTTTAGCCCGTATACAAAAATAACCCTTCTCAGGGATAATGTGGGGGTTTTTTAATGACTTAGAGGCTTGGAGCAAAAGGTGCTTTTCATTTTACTCAGCCTCTTACACAACTGACTTAACATTTGCCGTGCAGCCTCTTTCTTTTCTGGCAGGCTCTCCTCAGGGCTCCTGTCTGCACTCGCTCCTTACCTTGCTCGGTTGTTCCTTTCTCTTTTTATCTATTTCTTATTTTATTGCTTGCCCCCATCCTGCCTCCCCCCCACCCCCCCGAGGAATGCTCCGCTGCACAAGTAATTTCTGGTGCTACTTCTGAGAGCGAGCAGGGCTCTTCACCCAGCACGGCTGGTGCCAAAATCCACCTCCACCGCCAGCGGCAGCTCATTAGCAAGGTTTCCTATTCCAAATGGGCTGGTTTGGGATGCCCTTCTTTTGGGGTCCCTTCATGAGGCACCGAGGAAACAGACCTGCTTACCAGGAGAGGCCTTTGGCAAGCAAGTCTGCAACTCAGCAACTCAAATCCTCTGTGGCTTTGGCAAAAAAGAGCTGAAGGCTTCGCTTCCACCATCTGATATTTCCAGGTGCTCCCGTACAATCGGGAAAGCAGAAGGCTTCCAGCTCGGACGCCTCGTGCATGCACAGCCCGTGCCAGCCCCACTGGGACAGCTGTATTTTTTTCCCTTTCCCAGTGACCCGTAGCATAGATGGGATCAGGGGTTAAACTGGGAGTATGGTGGAAAAGGGACCGGGGAGCCTGAGGCTAGCTCAGCTTAACAAGTGATTATAAGGTCTGAAGGCAAAGGGAACCGCTGCCTGTCAGGAAGCTGCTGCTGAAGAAAACATCCCATTGTACCGGGGAGATGGAGTATGGGACAGAGGAGGGAGAAACAGATTGATAACTGAGGGGCGATGTGACCCCGAATGGGCTCCTACAACAAAAGCCCCTTCATCTAAAATGAATAGGAACAATAGCTGATGGGGACAGGCCAGCAGCAGCCCAGGATTTGAGAGCCTGGAGGAGAGGGAGGAGTCAATGGCGGGTCCTGTTTTACCCAAATCCTCTATTGATCCCGGTAATCTCCGGGGCCTCCCCCCCCTTGAAATCACACAGAAAGTTCAAGGACTTTTTGCCTTTGGATTGTAGGGACATGCATTGTCCTGAAGAGCCGGCGGGACCAGCAGCCAGTGAGGTGTGGCGTGGGGCAGCCTGGTGGGAATCGCCCCAGAGTGGGGCTGGGGTGCCAGGGATGAGCTGCTGCTGTCACCGGGGCAGCCCTGGGATGTCCCCAGCCCCGGGGCTGGCAGTGGTGACAGGAGAACCGTGACTGCTGGCTTCATCCTGGCACTCCCTGGCTACTGGGTGGGTTCTGGCTCCACGGAGCTTTTTGGAGCAGAGTATGTGTGGATGTACAGAGCCTGGCGCAGCAAGCTCCCAGCCAAACGCTCCCATATTATTAAGAAGGAGACTGCGGTCTTTCTCTTACAGGATCTCCAGAGCCCTCATTAGGTGGAGCATGTGCCAAGGGAATACAGGGCAGCGGTGGAGCTGTGGGACTTCTGGGAGCCAGCACTGGGAATGGGAACTGCATCCTCCCAGAGCATCACCGCGGGGGCTGAGCAGGTAGCAGCAGGTGCTGGGGACATGTTGGAGAGCCGAGCAGCATCTCCAGTCCTGGAGGTTTTGCTGAAAATATATCCTGAAGTGTTGAGCCATAAACACTAAAAATGTAGGGATGGGTTTTTTCTTTTGGTTTTAATTTTTTTTTTTTTTTTTTTCTTGGAAGGACAAAATTATCCACAGGAAACGTCAAAAAAAAAAAAAAAAGGAAAAAAGTTTTGAGTGAGTATTTTCAGCCTGCACTCACCTAACAAAACGACCTGACCTGTTGCAGAATATGCAATGCCTGCGCCCCAAAATCAAACAGTCCTGGGAGGAGAACGCAGCTGAAATCTTAGTCCTGCTTTGGCTGAGGTGGGAGGCAAGGTATTTCTGTACCTGATGTCTGGCCATGGTGCTCTGTCCACCTTGTATCTGACACCTCGTGCTCAGCGGGGCTGGAGAACAGGCCAACTTGATTAGAGAGCTGGCACAACATCTGGGAGGCCTTGGATTGGGAGCATGAATTAGTAAGAACTGGTAAAAAGAGGAGACTGACTGGGATTCAAAGCCTCGCTGGGCGCTCGGGGCTGCCAGGTCCTGATTCCTGGCCCTGCCCTGCCCCACGCAGCCACCACGCTGGGGGTGATGCCCTGCCGTAAAGGAGGGGAGAGCACGGCCTGGAGCGCGGCGCTTTGTCATGCGCAACATAATCTAGGGGGCAAAAGGGCTGACGGTTAAATCATCCCTGTTTGTCCTTCCCTGAGACATGAGGGCTGATGATTTATCTGGAGGGCCTCTGCACCTTGTTAACGGCTCGGCCTCCCACGGGAGCAGCTGCATCATTGTTTCCCAAAGGCTGGAGTGGGCTACGGACCCTCCCGGGCCAGCGGGACCGATCACGCCTCCCTCCTGTTTCCTGAAGCCACAGGTCCCAGTTGTGGTGCTGGGGCAGGCTGGGGGGGGCAGAGGAGTCAGGCCGGGGCAAATTTGGCAGCCGTGGTGCTTCGCTGAGATGCTCAGCTGGGTGCCTGCCCACCCCAGCTCCTTCTGCAGCCCACCAGTGTCACCAGCGCGCCGAGCCCACCGCTGGCGCTCAGCCAGGTGCAGGTCTGGATGAGGAGCAGCCCCACGGACCTCAGCGAGTGGCACTTACTGCGACCAGCAACCTCGGGGGACTGGAACCTCATCCGTTAGACTCCTCAGCCACCTAAAACACACAGAGCACATGGGGTACGTTGCCAGTCACGGGCAACATACCCCACAGGCAAGAAACCACCCACCCTGTCCACGTAAGGGAGGCTGTTTGCATCATGATAATGGCTGCAGCCACCCCAGGGCACCCCAAGAACAGGTAGGGACCCCTTTACAGCAGGCAGGCTGGTACCATGGGGCTGTGGTGGGAGTCACTTGGCTGCAAAGGGCTGTGATCCTGAAGAGCAAGTGCATGGAGAGGTCTAAGAGCTACACTGAGGGGTCTAGGTGGTATATTGAGGGGTTTGGGAGCAACATTGAGGGGTCTGGGTGGTATATTGAGGGGTTTAGGAGCAACATAGGGGGATCTGGGTGGTATATTGAGGGGTTTAGGAGCAACATAGAGGGGTCTGGGTGCTGAGCCTAGCTCTCATCTTGGCTTTTCTCAGATGGGGAAAGGCATTATGTCATTCTGGGTTGGCTAGAACGACATCCACCCATTCCCAGTAGCAAGGGGCTGCGGGAAGCGATGGATTTCCACCTGGAGAGCTGGGGCGGGTGGCAGAGATGGGGATGCTCCGTGCTCAGCACAAATCTGCACACAGGGAGGTCACACATCTGCAGCGAGCTGTAAGAACCCCGAGTGCTCATGCGTCAGCAGCTCTCATCTGTGGAAAGATCACTCTCAGAGTAACCCAGCATTGGGCACGTCCTGAGAATAACAACGTGATGCCCTGTCTACATGTCCATGCCCGCAGGCCGTGGTGCAGGGTGCACTGTATGGACACCCCAAGCAGCGGGTTTGTTAGCTGGGCTGGCACACCAAAATGATGAACGCCTCCCCTGCGCTCCCAATGGCCCTCAGCCACTGCAGGCAAATATTTACAAGAGCCCTCCAAGGGAAACCCATAAACTGCTCCCTGGTATAGCTTTCTGAGGATCACTCCAGACAGCTATATTAGCTGGAACATGAAGTAGTTACACTCCTGCTGCTCTTCCAGTGCTTTTGAAACAGATACTTGTCTCTTTTATTACCTTTGTTTGTGTCTCGTTTTATTTGTGCGCTGCGTGCTTCATTGTGCTGGGTTTGATACAGTTGTGACTGGCTACGGGTTGGAACAACAATAAATACCTTCCAGGCCTTTTGTGCTTTTTACTATTATTCTCCATTTTTAAAAAAAGTGCCGAGCTAGACAATGAAAACAGTACAGGGAAAATTAAACCCTAAATCTGCATTTACGGTTCGATATTAAACACACAGGGAAGGCTGGTTTCAAACTGTTGATAAAACTATTTTTTTCTGTTCAAAATGTGCTTTTGGGGAAAGTGGCATGTTTCATGGACAAGGATTGTCTTTGATGAAGATGTGCTTGGTAAGGTTTTCCCAGTCCAGGATAGACATACCAGCCAGAGAAAATGACCCCAAGGACGGGACTGGAGACAAGGTGCACCCTATGTGGGGACGTGAGCTGCCCGTGCTCACGTCCTGGCTCACTTCGCTCCTCGTCAGAGAGCGTACAAAGCCTTGGCTCTCTGCAAAGGCTTAACTGAGCAGCTCTGAAGCTAAGGGAAATCTTTTAATTGACTTTATAGGATATCAGGCAATGCTTGGAGAGCACTGAGAGCTGAATCAGGCTTCCAAAGGGCCAAGACAGGGCAGCCGTGCTGGACAGAAGAGCCAGAGACTGACAAAGGGCTGGCTGTAAAGCCCATGGGCTTCTCCCTTCACAGCAGGTTTTAAGGGATAACTTGTCCTTTGCACAGCAATGGTACGTGTCGGGGTTCAAAGCAGAGGCACCGATTTGAGCCTCATGTCTTGCTCGTTCCACCATGTCCCTTTGAAATATTCTCCGCCCCCCCCCCCCCCCCCCCCCCCCCGGAGGGATGAAACCACAGCTGGAAACAACTGGTCCAGTGACAGGACCTGAGCCCGGAGCCCCACAGTGCTCCTGGGGCGTTTCTAACACCCAGAAAACACCAAGCCCTGAGGTGTAACCAGCAGGCAGAGAGGGGCAACGTGGCACCCCCAGCAAACCAGCGTCAGAGCCAGCAAATCCCGGGGGGCTGCCGAGGGGAAGGATGTGGGCTTTGCCCCCCTCCCCGGGAGACCCTCCGCTGCTGCTCCCGCTCCGTCCCGGCTGAGCGGAGCTGGTGACAGCTCTGCTTATTGGCTTTGCTGGGCTGAAGAGAGCACTTTAAAAGGAAGCAAAGCAGCAACATAGCATTAGTTCCTGCTGGAAGACGGAACGAGAGACACACATTCCTGCCTTGTATGGGAAATTTGGCCTGCTTGCATCACCCCAGGAGTTTGGGCTGAATACGGTATTCTTAGCACCCCATCTTCAGACAACCCGCGCTCCTGCTAGGCGATGCTAAAAAACGCTGCCAGCTCCGAGATGGTTGTGCTTCAGCAGTGGGTGAAGTCACGCCTGGATAACTCACTGAGGCTTGGGGATAGGGCTGGGCGATGGCTGAGCAGCGGTGATGGCCACGCTAAACCCACCAGAAGGATCCTGGGGAGGGGGAAACCTGCCCTTGTGCAGCGGGGGCTTTACAGGAATTCACACCCACATGACAGCTCGTGGATAAGCCCGTCGCCCCTCGGGGATGAGGTCTGGATACGATCGGAGCGGGGTGCGACTCACAGCCCCGAGAGTCAGCCTCCCCAGGGACCACCCGGCCGGCGAGCGCATCCCAGGCGCTGGAGGGTTTTGGAGGCAATTCCAGCACTGAGCTTTTGGTAACTTGGGAGCACAACATCCTGGTGTTAATTTAGGCCTAATCTGCATGTACAGCACAGTGCCGAGTGTGTAATTACTGAGCTGCACAGGCAGTCGTCAGCTCGGCTGTTGCAAAACATGAGCTTCAGTGCTTCACAAAACATAAGCAGACATCCTTCCCTTGATGCAGCTGTGGGTGAGGTTCAGCTAAGAGAAGTGGTGGGGTTGGGTGGAGGTTAGACAGGTCCACCCAACCAGCCTCAGCTGGACGTGCCCAGAGAGATGTGGTCACCTCCTCTACCCAGGGAAGATGGCCGAGACAAGGTCAGGTTAGTCTGAACACGTTGATAGTCAGTAATAGCTCTCCTTGGCCTCCACATTTGCCATGCACTAACCAGATCTGTCATTTCTCAATCCCCCCCAGTCTTCAAGCTCCCCCTCCCCACTGTCTCTATCCCCTTCTTGGCCTCCATGTTCACCCATGAGCCCTTTTCTCCCTCCTGGGAGCTTCAGAGGCACCTGCAACAATATGCTGTGAGGGCTCAGTCACTACTGGAGATGGGAAAAGCTCAGCCTTGAGGTTGCCCTTCATTTTGTGAGCTGTGTCTCAGCTTAGAGGTATCCAGATAGATAAAGAAGGGAAAAGTCAAGCTCGGGATCCAGTGTGTGTGTGTGTGTGTGTGCAAAGGGATGCTTTTGTCTGTGCATAAACATTTGCGTTGCATACATACGCAGGAGAGCAGACAGAGGTATGGGCATGCATGGGGGGCATCTGCGTGTTTGCAATGTGCAAGCTCTATGCATCTGCATGCCGTGAGTATTTTTCAATAAAGGTTGTGTGTCTTCATAGGTTTATGTGCATGGATGTTCACAGAAAAAGGGCCTCATACACATTTTTGAAGACACACCTGTCTGGATGGGCACCCCATGCCGACAGGCAGCAGTACCTCTGTAGTTACAGAGCCATGATGAAAAACAGCAGAGAAGCTGGACCATCATCATGCATCTGTGTCACTACTAGATTTCTTCTCCCACCAACCCCCTTTCCCCATCCCATGCCCTGAACAAGGGCGTGGGGAGGGAGGTGACAGATGCCTCATGCTCCTTCCAGACAGGGGTCAGCTCAAGCGTGGGTTGTGTTTTTGGCTTGCCTGTTGCTTTGCACTAGTGGATTTTTTCTTTTCCTTCTGCTAATATCAACAAAACCTGCCAGGGCACCTCATCACTGGAGCTCCCTGAGAGTAAACGCGACATACTTGGAGCATGCAGTCAGCTTTTCCAGGCAGTCCACACGGCCGGCGTAAACTGTCTAAGTACTGTCAGAAACCACTTTATAAACTTAGGACGGGAAGGAGATGATTGATGGCTCCACACTGGACATGACACAGCTTCTACACTTCCCCGTATTTATAATATTTGTGTATTGCCCCTACCTCAAAGCTTGACAGGGCTAGTCCCATTCACTTAGAGATATGAATTTGGCACAGCCTGACATAAACTCCATTGCTTCGGGCCACCAAGGGAGAACCATTGTTATAAACTTTCTCCCCTGCACCCTGCTTGGCCCCTTTTTTCCCCCTTCCAGTCACATTATTTCTTTACAAGCCAACAAGAACAGAACCAAATGTTTCACATCTGTTCTCGCCGTCCGGCCATTTGCATGAGAATCGCGGTCGGTGTTGCAGTGAGCACAGCTCGCTGGCCTGCAATGGGGATGGAGCCGGCAACCACCGGCCCCTCGTGCTTCTGCCAGATGTCCGGGCTCTGCACAAAAGAGACGGACCCGTGGCATTAACAAATCACCTTCTTTCAGGATCTAATCGCTCCAGAAACGTGCCAGGTGATTTTTCTTTCTGGATGGTGTTGTGGAGCTGATCCTCATCCTCGGGTCAGCCCTTCTGAACCTCCTGTTTAAGGCATTTGGTGGCAGCATTCAAGTTTTCCAACATCACCATCACCAAGGGAAGGTGGTGCATCAACCAGGCTTAAGGAGGGCACGTTTTTTGTTTAATCAATCAGTAATAGTAATTTTAATGGCAGATCATCTCCAGTGATATAGCACCACTGGGAAAGGTCCTTGGAAAACATGCCTATGTTTTACAGGGAGCTGCCATTTTTTAAAAAAATAACAAAATCTCCACTAATCCGTTCTCTTTCTGCTGTCACGATCGTGCTCCTCCCTGCCTGCTCTTCCCCTGCATCCCCTGCCCTGCCCCTTCTCCAGGCCTGTTGGGCTCCTGGCCCTGCCCTGAGCACTAGGGCTGGTGGCGAGACTCGGGGCTGTGATTTTTGGAAGCTGCTTGTTCTCTTTCCAGCAGGGCTGGGCATTATGAGCTGCTGGTTGACTGACACAGCGGTAGATGAAAGACTGAAGCTGTTGACGTAAGGTGGCAAAAACGCCTTGGAAATTGTAGCAGGGAAGTGTAGCATTGAAGCCGCTCTGCTCCGTCCGTCTCCCTCCCCATTTAGCTGATGCTCTTATTAACTCTTCAAGCTATGGTGTTCTCCCTGAAAAATCAATGTGTAAAGAGAAGTTTTTAAGGCATTGTGGTCCGTAGGGCCTCTGGGGTTAAGGGCTGTGGTTCTGACCTCCAAGCAGCTCTGTACAGCCCCATCAAAGCAGCTTGGCTGTGGCATGGGGGATGTTGAATGGCTCGGTCCTTTCAGCTCTGCTGGGACACTTGTGCATCTGAAAAGCTTCAAAGTTGGGATTGCACTCCAAAATGAAGATTATCCCGGGTAGTAGTTATTGGGTACAGCCCTCTGGGTCTGTGCACGAGGTTGTCCTGCCTCAGATGGTAAGATGATATCCATGTGCTGGCATCCGAGCCCTCCCTGTGTGGTTCACAGTCGTTCCCATGAGCTGGAAATCACCCCATGGGGATATTTGGGAAAGGCAGGGTGGCCCCATGGGAGCAGGCATCTGTTGGGGTCATGATCCCAGCTGCAACATCCCCCTTTGGGCCTGTCCAAGCATTTAACTGTGTTTTAGAGGATTCCCAACCACAAAGGCCATACAGATTGTGTATCGATTCAGCTCCCTTCAGTCGATAGCTATGAACCACCCACAGCCGTGGCAAGGTCCCTGCGAGCAGAAGGGGCTGATCTGCGTTATTGAGAGAGGGCTGGCCTGGGGTGCAGCTGTATTAGAGGGGTAGCAAAGCTGCACGGGCTACAGTGTGCCACGAGCCCCTGGCTCAGCCTCAGCCCTGTCGGGGTGGGCTGGACACAGTCAGCCCATCTGAGCAACGTGCACTGACTCTGTGCTCATCTCCAGTCCATGGTACAGGCTTTGAGAAAGGGCATTTTAGCAGCATGAAGGACTGCTTTTATCCACTCTGCACACCGGTGGTAGAACAAACAACATCTGAAGGACTCACACTGCACTGCTCCCCCACACTCTGCAAATGCTGCCGTGTCTATACCCTCCCCTTGCTGGCAGCAAAGCCCCAGCAGCTGTTAGATGTGCTGCCTCAGCAAAGGCAATGGCAAAACAGGCAGCCCTGGTACCTGCCCGTTCAGGAGTGGCTGGCAGTGGGGATGGATGCCCTCAGCACCCTCGGCAGCATCTCCACTAGTGTGACAGTGGTGGCCTGGGCAGAGGAGATGCTGCATAGACCCGGCTTCTCTACCAGCAGGCAGAGCTGCCCGTCGCAGTGCTTGGCTGCACAGAGCCAGGGCTTCTGCTGCAGGACACGGAGGGTGGTGCAGCTTTCCCTGTTTGGATATCATCTCTGTAGGGCACAGTTGGATCAGAGCAAATTCCTGGGGGGAGATGTGCTAACATACGTCCCTGCGAGCATTCCCACCCTTAGTATCACCATATGTGAAGGACAGCATCGGGAAAGCCAAACAATCCACCGGTGTGTTCAAGTGTGAGATGTGCGACAGGCAAGAGGGCAACTGGCATTGATGGCACAAGCTTTATAGCAGGGGAGGAGACAATTGCAGAAGGCAGCGTAAGCTGCTGGCTGTGTGAGAGGGGACAGTGCAGGGATGCAGGTCACCTCCTCATCACAGCTCGTCAAGGGCAGAAGGCTCTGGCTGCCCCTGTGCTGCTGTTGCCCACCCTGCAGGGTTCAGCTGAGCAGGCCCACAGCACTCAGCTGCCAGCCACGGAGGCAGTGGCATCTCTCCCAGGGTTTCCCCACCCGTGACAGGGAGCAAGGTCTCGTGCCATCAGCACCCCTGCCCTTGGAGCCCGCCCTGCTCCGCGGGCTGGGTGTCACTGGCAGATGTGGGTGTGCAGCACAGCCAGGGACTGAGCTTTCTATCCCAGCTCGAATGCAAAGGGGAATGAAAACAGAGCACGTAAAGGCAGCAGAGGCGCTTTGGTGGGGGATCGCTGGTGTGTGGCACCTGTGGCCAGTGGCAGGACCTTCCGGGCATGTCCCTCAGCTGGGCCCTTCACTCCCCGGCTGGGCCACTGCTGCAAAGCCTGCTGACCTTTAGGGACCGAGTATTTTTTCAGGCTGCTGTCTGATGGGCCAAGCATCTGGAATGCGCCAGGGGAATCCCTTTGAAGCTGACATTTCTCAGCGAGCCGTGTTTTCTGCCTGTTGTTAGAAAGACACGTTCAGAAGGGCTCATCTGTGCTGCCAGTGCCTTGGACAGTCCTCAACTCATGTGCAAAATGTTGCCAGTTCCAAAGGTCTGTGTGCACGCTCATTTGGGCATAAATGATGGCATCAATCTCAGGGCATGGGAGAATCAGTGTCTGGTTTGTTTTGTATCTTTGTGCTTGCAGCGATGCCACAGGACTGAACCTTCTCAGTGTAGCTTCCCTGGGTTGAGGCTCGAAAGGATATGGGCAGGTGTATGGCAGCACAAAAGCAAGTCCCTGACACATCTAGAAGACCATGAGGAAGAAGACAACATGGCCATTTCCACTAATGTCTTAGAACTCAGGGCAAGCGTTTTTGCTGTTGTGCTCTCTGGTCCCATCTGGCAATTCAGAGTCTGTTTTGTCATGTTGCAGCTTGGGTATTTGGGGAGAGAAGGCTGTGGGTGATGAGTTTGCAGCTGTCATGGGTCTTTACCTCCCTCTGCAAAACTGCTGGAAACACCCCGTGCATTGCATCTCTCTTGCCAAGAAAACAGCTCCATCTCCCCACCTGCCCCAGTCCTTTCTCTTTCAGATGGTCTGCATTTCGGAAGTCCTCCTTGTCTTAAAATAAAAGTAGCAGAAGCGGCTACAAGAGTCATCTGCTCCATGTTCATGCTGATGGTGATGCCTTGGAAGGTCTCCTGGTGCCTAAACTCCCCTCTCTGGAGCATCCTGTGAGAGTAGGTATGGCAGACCAGGAGGTTGCTGCATATCACGATAAGATCTGTATTTATGTTAAGAAAATAAATCAGGGAGGTTCATTGTAACTGATGCTGGCTGGAAGCAGGAAAGAGGATGTGCAGTATATACTTGTGAGCACAAGAGGGAGAGCAAGGAAGGAAGAGAGAGGAAGGACAGATTGAAGGAAATGGACTTGATACCTATTTGTAAACTAGGTCAAGATTAATAATGATTTGGATAGTCTTGGCTCCAGACCAAATTTTACAGGTTTTGCAAAGGCATATAAAGAAAAGACAATTCTTGCCTGGAAGAACGAGCAGTCGATGGCTCTGCTCTGGTGGTGATTTACACAGTCTTCACTTTACACACACCAAGAGCCCAATTTCCACCCGCATAAACCTAACCACATGAGTGAGGATTTGCAGGCTCTGGGCTCAGCAGGTTAAGTCAAGGCTCTGGTTTAATCCTACTTATGACAGTCAAGGCAAGTCTTACCCAAGGAAAAAAACAAAACAAACCCTGGCTTGTGAACTGACTATTTTTATTTCATTGCTTTATATTTTATCCGCTTTGCTCCGCCATTCCCTCTTATTGCTGTATTCAGGCAGACATGAGAAAATGATTGCTCCAGTGGCTCAGCTGATTTAACAGAAGTGACATGAAAGAGAAGAAAAATTGAATGCTGGGGCTGGTATTTTCTAAGACCAGCTCAACGTTTGCTCCCTGGACACAAGATGTTTCAGAATAACTGGGTAGAAATTCTTGCAAGAGTTCTCTAGAAAAGAGGGAGCAATGGTGCAAAGAGGAGGGGTGCCTGCCAGGGTCAGGGCGCTGGAGTTGGGCAGAGCCGGGCGGGACGGCCCCGGCAGAGATGCAGTCCCAAGGCTGCGTTCACCGGGTAGCAGAGTGCTGGGTAGTCTGATGGGAGGTTTGGAGAGCTATTTAGCAACACAGAACTGGGACTTGAAGCAGAATTAATTGAGCTCAAATTGCATCCTCCTAGCAATCCGCTAATCTGCTCCAGCAGGAGGATAATGACATCTCAAAAACTAGCTTCAAAAATTGAAACTTGCTGAGTTTTAATAAATGTGTTGCATATAAAATATTGCCACACTAAAAATTATGTTCATATGGGAGTCTTTTGCCTCCAAAGGGAAGGGGGATCCCAGCAGAATCTGTGAACTACACGCGCTTGTACACACACATCCTCCCCCCCTTCCCCCCCCCCCCCCGATTATGCACCCAAAAGCACACAGAACCAAGCTACTGTCATGTCCCCAAATTACTTCTCTTAAACCGTGTTTATTAGTCCTAGGCAGTTCTTAGCATGCAGGAACTTTAATAAAAGCTCCTTTCAAGCAAAGACTTCAAAATGCTCTGCAAACAGCAACAAATCAAGTGTCACATCATCCCTGATAATGCAGGGACAGCACGGCAGCCTCTGGGAAATAAGTGGTGTGTGGCAAATACACGGCAGAACCGGGAACAGAAGCCAAGCTTTTTGAGTCCTGCACCCTCTCCCACTTCATCTAATTTCTCCCATTTTCTGAGATCTCTGTCACTGGGAGGCAGTTGAAAAAATGGGATTTTTTGCTCTGGTTGCAGTAGGAGCCCTTTGAGAAAATGCCTGTTTGCAGCATCCACAGGTGGCACGGTAGGGCTTCAGGATTACTGTTCAATCCTACAGCAAACAGGTTGGATTTCTGGAAAATATTCCTCTACCCTCCTCACCCCATGGCTCCTGTTTGGGTGCAGCTGGCTGAAAACATCAAATGCCTTAATACCTAGTGACTCCCTCTGCACTCCTGCCTGCACCGCAGAGCAGTGCTCATCTCCACAGCCTTCACCTCGTTCCCTAATGTCTCCCTCTTGATTTAAGTTTCTGTGTTAATCTAATAAGACAGAGAAGAAGCTCTCCACAAAGTCTTATCCCTCACCCTCAATTTACATTCCATTAGCATGGGTACGCACAGCAAAGCAAATAAACTGTAGCGGGTTGTTCTCTCTGTTGCTGTCAATAATATTGTCCTTGCCACCAACTCAATTGGAAGCATTTGTCGGTGCTCAGTAATAAGCTCAGAGCCTGCTCGGAGGTCTCTGTCTTTCACCAGGTGGCTCACAGGCTGCTATGAAATATTTATGAAGGGTCTTGGATGACATCTGCTATTTTGCTGGTGATGTTCCCAGTGAGTGGCCAGCCTGAGGAGCACACATGGGTCCTGGCAACATGGGCATCAGGTGAGCCCTTGCTGGTGGATCAGCAGGAAAATCAACTAAACCAGGGCTCAGCCGCTCTATCCTGGAGCAGATCCTGGCTGCTGCGTCGCAGCACAGCTCCGGGCTGGTCCAGCTGTGTGCAGCTGGAGAAGCATCACCCCGGATGAGGTGTCTGAGGCTCAGCAGGCAGCACTGGGGACACTGGGGCTCCAGCCCAGTCCAGGGCTGGTTCCCTTTGCAGCAATGTGCTTTTGACTAGCTCTACTTCTGGTTGTGTGTGAGATATGTCTCTTCATTGGATGGTTGTAGGAGGAGGGGAAACTTTATCTAGGAAACAAATAGCTGAAGGATGAGCAACTTCAGGTTTGGCCAAGATGGTGAAATATTATGGCCAAACACCAAAGTGTTTGGACAAGGAATGAGGGTTATGCTGCTGGCAGAACTCTGTGCCTTGTGTTCCCATGTACAGTGGCTTGGGCAAAGGGAGGAGGTGGTTGGACCCTGCACCCATAGGTACTGGACCCATCGCTGGGACTGGTACAGCGCGGGCCAAGCCAGGAGCAGTCGTGGAGGAGACGTTGCACCTCCACTGAGCTCAGCAAATCACCTTGCTGGCCATGGAGTAAAAGTTTCCATAGCAAATCACAAAATACCCTGAATCATCCAATGCCCCAAAATGTTGTGATTGTCTGAGTACTATCACTTAGAGAGGATTCATCTCACCTCATCTCATGTACTTCACTGAGACTACTAAATATTTATTGATCTGGCCCTTCTCTACTGTCTGCAATGAGCAATTTACACCTAAATCTATGCCTACAATGGGACTTACACTTTAGATATGCCTGTTTCTCTCTGGGGAGCTGTGCTTCCCACAACTTCCCCAGGGTACAACAAACCCCTGCAATACTTAGTAGGATCCACAGCTTGTTGCATAGTTTATCAGTGTTGTTAGATATCCAGTGCCTGTTCAAAGGCTTCCTACCTGTTCCTCGGTGGCCTGTCCATCACAGGATGACTGGCAGCTGCCCAGTGTGGGCCAGAGCTGTGCTGTCAGGGTCCCCCCATGGTCCTGCCTCCCCAGCACCCTTTGACTCCACTGTCCCCCTCTTTCCCACAGAGCCCACCAGTGACCATGTGCTTTCCGGAGGGGCAGAGTGGATGCACTCTGTGTCTCAAGAGCCACGCTCACGGGACTAACGGGCTGCCCAGCAGGGAGGCTGACTGAGAACATGGTTGGATAAAAGCCCAGCAAATCCCCCAAATTATACCCTTCCCGCTGTATGGAGAAAACAGAGGCTGGGCCAAAGCTGTAATTTGTACAGGAATAGCAGGGTTGTTGTATTTATATCATATCATGAGTCTGAGTGCAGCTTGTTCCCCAGAGCTCTTGGTACCCACCAACACTTTCTCCTGAGACCCCATCCACACCCCCTGAGAATCCAACCCACCCTTAAACTTTCCCTGAGGTCAGGCTGGAGCTGTCAGCAGCAATACTCATTAAAAGGGGAGTTAACGACAGAGGTCTGCGTTCACAATCTGACGTGCTGGTGACACTTTGAGGGAGGTGTTAGCTTGTCATCGGATAACCCTGTCACCACCAAGCCTTGGAGAGATGCCTTCCTGCAGGACAAGCCCTGGCAAACCCCGCGATGCTGCAAGTATATGAGGCAGGGGTGGTGCTGGGGTATCAGTGTGGGCACCGAGGCACTGCAGGGGCAGGCCAAGGGCCACAGGGCGAGTTAGTGTCAGAGCCAGGACTGGTCTCAGTTCTTCTCAGCTCTGGGGAGCTCAGGTCAGGGCAGCCCTGCACATCGCAGGGCATGCGGAGCAATGCAGGGCAATTTCCTCTGGCAATATAAAGGATATTCTTTATGTTTCTCAATGATCATTTGCATGTCAGGCGTAGAAGGAGAAAAGGGACAATACTGGAACTAGGATCAAGTGAACTGACCTCCAAAGAGGTACCTATGTGGCTACTCCTTGGCCTGAGTCTCCTCTGGGAGTGTCGTGGTTTAGGCCTGGTTGGCAGCCAACCACAATGCAGCACCTCTCTCTCCCTTCCCCTCCGGCAATGAGAAGGGACAGAGAGCCAGGCTTGGGGTTCAAGATAGGACTGGGATGGGGAAAAATTCCCCTTTATGATCACGAGCAAAAGGCAGACTCGTTAGGGGAAGAAAAAAAAGAACATACATTTATTACAGACACTAACAACACATAACAGAGTAGGACAGTGAGAAACATTGCCACATCTTGAGAACACCTCCCCCCCCCTTTCTTCCTCTGTTCCTCCACTGACCTTGGTGTTCACGCAGCTGCCCCAACTCCTCCTCACCAGTCCGACTGCCCGTCACCACGTCCCTTCTTAAATACGTTATTGCAGAGGCGCAGCCGATCGGCTCAATTTCCCAAACAGAAGTGGAGCTGATGTGGAGCTGGGGGAGCTTCTAGAAGCTTCTCACAGGGGGCCGCCCCGATAGCCCCCTCCCCTGCCACCAAAAAACTCTACCACTCACTCAACCCAGGACAGGGAGCCAGAAAGCCTCTTAGTTAAAGATGTCCCTGAAGCACCTCTCCAGTGTCACTTTTCTACCCAGGATGGTGCTGTTAAAGATGCTCTTCTCCTTATTTCTGAGATATATTTATCCACGTATGAGTTTTAGGCTTTGACGGGCCCAGGAACTTGTGTGGACCCTGTCTGTCTCTGTGTGGAGGCTTTACCTGGAAAGTCTCTGGTGATGCCTCTGGGGGCTTTTGTGTTTTGGGCACCCACCACTGCAAGCTCTTCGAGTATCAGTCAAAAAAAAGTGAAATAAAAAGAGCAAAGGGGAGAGCCTTTCCAGAAAAGCTGCTCTGGGCATCTTCCAGGCTTGGCAGGAAGGACCGACTGCTTCCTTCTACCCCCAAGTCATTCCATGGAGCTGTTTTAATTAAAGCCCTCACATCTTTTCATGTCTGCTCTCCAGCCAGGCACTTCCTTGTGGTGACACTGCGTGCAGTGGAGGGTACCGCTGTTAACACTTTGTTCTACCTGAAGTATATGAGGATGAAAGATAAGTGGAAATAATTTTCCACTGAAGGACATCAGTAAAATGTATGTAAACGGCCTGTCTCTGGACCATCTGGCTGCTGATAATACAATATTAATAACCACAGTCAATTAAGCTGAGCTTCCCTTGGGGAGCAGAATTTCAGTTGGGCAATGTCACAGGAATCGATGTAATCCAAGTTCTGATGCCATTGATAGCAGCTGGCCTGGGAGCCAGGTCGCCCGAGGAGGTGTCCAGGCACACACCCAGCTCTCCCGGGAAAGCCGCTGCCACCCGCAGATGCTTTGCAAGGATCCCTGAAAGGAGAAGTGTCCAAGATGATCTGCAGGTGCTTTGGCAGCCCAAGCTGGGGCACCAAAACCTTCATGTCTTAAGAGAGCCTGGAGTGGGGAAAACCACTGAGAGGTGAAGGTGAACACTCTGTGAGATGGTGGAGGGGGACTTGGATGAACGCGCAGGCAGATGGGAAGGGTTTTCTACTCACCAGGGTTACATGAGCTGAAGGGGATGGACGTTGTGGAGATCCCTCATTATGAGCATGGACATGCCCAGTGGTGGGCACAGCTGCTCCAGAGGAGACCCGGTGTTTTCTCCTGCCATCACTTGTAAAAACCCTTTCTTTCCTCCAAGCCAAAGTTTGTTCTTGTTTCCTTTATGGTTTTTAAGGGGTTGAGGCTTGTGACTTGACCGGGCTTTGCAGTCAGGGGAGAAGCAGCCCAAGGAAGAGCTCCCTTCATGGTAAGGACATTTGTCACCTTCTGTCACCACCCAGCAGTGTACCAGCTGAGCTTTGACACACAGCCTGTCCCTTTGCAGGGCTCCTGATTTCCATCCAAAGCTCTTCAGGACTCCAGGAGCTTATCTTGGGGCAAGATGGATTTTTTTTTTTTTTTTTCAGCTCTGGAAGAGTTTCACCAAAAAACCCCCATGACAAATACCAAGGCGAGAGGCAGATCACGCTAAGGATGGATGAATGCTAAGATACTTTACTCACTGGGTCACCCAAGATACCCACAAATATCCAGGGTATATATGTGTGAACAGCATAACACCCATGTTCCCCAGTAAAACCACATCAGTCCAACAGCAGCTCCCTAAAGAAGTGGTTCATTGGCTTGTGTGGAGTCACAACTTGATGTGTCACTTTGGGAAGCACCTCTTCTGGGGAGGATGATGTTTTCCAGCAGAATATCCTTCCAGGATTTTGCACAGACTCCAGGAGCAAATTTGTAGTACCAAAAATGTCTCCTTACCACCTCCCAGGCAAACTCCTCATAATTGGAGATACTTGCTAGAAATTTGACATGAAAAGCAGAGTAATTTGCATTTTAAAGGAAATATATCTAGGTATGGCCGGCATTTTTTTGGTAAATTTGAATTGGGAACCACTTGGCTGGAAAATTCACAATGGGAGAAAATTTGTGGCTTTCAAATAATACCTTTCCCAGCAGCAAAACACTCATTGTGATTCACAAAGTGTGACATGTTAGTTTTGCCCAAACTTTGGATATCTAAATTTTTACCAGGTTTGACCCAGTTCCAAAAGTACTGCAAAAACTGTGAAGTCTGAGGGGCACAGGAGACCCTCAAAACTGGAAGGAGTGAAGAAAACTGAGTAATAGAGCAGCGAATGTGCTGGCGTTTTAATGCAATTCAACACACAATGTTTCTTGTTGCTTCTACCCGTGGAGTTTGTTTAGCACTGAGAAGTGGTGCTGCAGAGAGGCAGGAGCTGACACAGCTGGGATTTATGGGATGGGTGACCACTCCTCCCAGTGCACTTCCCAGAGGGCAGCCAAGGGGGATCCTGTTTTGGGAAGAGGCAGAGGCTTCCCGCCTGCAAGGGGGCCAGACGGCTCGTGTCCAGCCTGAACTTGGCAGCTGACCCCGCCGGTCAGCCTTCTCTCTCCTGACTAATTAGTCTGTAATTACACACTTCCGAACAGAGGTGGCTTCGTGTCAGCTTGTACAGCATCCACTGCAAGGATGTTCTGGGCACAGCTGGAGCCATGTAATAAAAACCACATTCATAGTCAACAAGAGGAAACAAAAGAGCAAAACCAGTTCAGGTGAGTCTTCACGTACACCAGTTTCTCAGCAGCATCTCCCAAGGGAGCTGAACACCTACTGAAGTCATGCCAAAGAGCTGTTAAAAAGAAAAAAAAAAAATGCTTACATTGAAAATATATTGTGTGGTTCATTTCACAACAGTTAAAGCAATTTAGAACCATCAGCAGGATCAGAGCGAGGGATTTGCTCTGTTTAAGCAGACAAATAAGCCGTGACGTTGGACGTCTCTGCCTGCAGAAGTTCAAATGCTGGGGCTTCTTCTGAGATCCCCTCTCTGCTCCGCTGAGAGCCTGGACGTGTCTCATGCAGGGACAAGTGTTTCTTTCCCAACCACCACAGGCAATCTGCTGCCGCTATGCTGGTACTCTAAAGCGTAAGATTGGATTAGGCTTTTCTTAGCTTGCCTCACTCCGAATGCAGTGTTGCAAATTTGTATGATTTTATGCCAAGCCTTGTGATATTTGGGATTTTTCTTAGAGCGTCAGTTCCTGGAATAAAGTGATTACAGAAGAACCTCATCGCTGCCTCGGTTATAAAAGTACATTCCTGTCCCATGTTGTTACCAGAAGGACTGAAACAGGGAAGGAAGATCATACGAGGGGGAGATAAAGACTCCTCTTCCACCACCCAACTTTGGGGGTTAGTGTTAAAGGTCCTGCATGTTTTAAGTAGTGATCTCTGATCTCCGAGTGTCTGGAACAGTCCTGGTCAAATTTACCTTGGAATCGCAGACAATTTTTCTACCTATCCAGTGCATTCAAAGGGGGAGTCTCATTTCTGGAGTGGTAACAGAAGATCATCAGAATGATGGTCCTGATCAGGCTGGACTAGTCCCAGTGCCCTGTCCCGAGGACAGCGGCATTTCCCCGAGATGTTCTCACAGCCTCAGTCATCTCTGGCTTGGAGACAATCTGAGCTTTCGCCTTAGGCCACCTCCTACAAGGACTAAAGGTACAATGACAGCTACAACCCTGCTCAGCGGATCTGGGTGACAATCCCACATCTGCTGAGGGCTCTTTGCCTCGACGGTTCCAGGAGGGTGAGGACTGCCCAGAGGTGACCTTGGTCTTCTGCCGTGAGGGTGACCTCCACACAGTTGGGAAGATGCTGAACCACTGGAATAAGCTTTATTTCTGATGAACTCACTTCAGCACTTCCTTTCAGACATCTGCTCTTTTTCCATGTCTCACTGTAAAACTAAACACTCCCTATCCTTTCAACATGAGTGTGTTTTTCCTTGATTCAGAATCACTTGAGTTAGTTTTGGGGGCCACTGAGTTAGTCACCTAAAGGATTTTAGCTCATTGCTGCAAGCTTGCCCCTCCTGGCCCTGCCACTGGTGTCCCAAGGCACAATGTCACGCAGCAAATGGACAATGGCAACCGTGGAATCCCATTTAGAGATGAGTCTTGTTGGTTTTATATCAGTTACAAGGTTATAGATCAGGCTAAAAGGTGTTTAATATGTTGTAATATTTAGGCACGCTTGGCTCCCACATTTATTGGGTCTGTTTGTAGCAACATGTAATATGTGCTCACTGTGGAAGTATGTGGCACGCACATAAAACCAGCACAGATGTGCTGAGAAGTGCCAGGGAAGCCAGGCTGGCCCACGGCGTGGGGAGCAAGTGCTCCTGCTTGTGGCAAGGGCAGCGGGAGAAAGGAGAAGAGGGAAGGAAAAGAGATAAACTCGTACCTGCTGGGCTTGCTCCATTCAGCTGCATCTTACTTTTACATAGTGTTTTCTTTTGAGGTCTCGAAATCCCATTGCACAATATTGTAAAAATGTCATAAAATATTTTATTGCATCGCACAACTGAAATGCTGCCAAGAGCCTTAACCCCCGAGCTGCCTCCTTCCTGCAGATGCCCAGCGTGTCACTGAGCAGCATCTGGCTCCTTTTGTTTTGTGGCTGAACTTTGAGGAGGATGGAGGGGATTTAGGGGCTAGGAGATGAGAATTGCCAGATCACCACACCAGGGCAGTTAGTCTCTAAGACTGATGGTAGCTAATTCAGGGCCTCCCCATGCCTTTCTCTAGGGATTTCATATTGATCAGAATTAGAGGCAAGATCGGTCCTGATACTTTCCCTCCTCACCTTCTCCCTCAGTGCCAGCCTTGCGAATACCAATGGAAATACAATCACTGCTCTGCAGGTACCCCGAGTGTGTCCCACTGTCTTGTTTCATGCTGAAGCCGTTGGTCAGCCATAAAAGGACTTTTGGAAGCATCTGGAGTCAAACCACAAAGGTACAGGAGGTGAAGGACCAGCCCTTCCAGCAAGGCCATGGCCCTACATTGGCCCTTAGGAGGCTGATGGTGCGGTTGGATGGGTGAGTTTAGGAAGTGACTTCTCAGCACAGGGCCTAATATTCTCAAGGTATGCATGGGGATAAACAGCTTTATTGACCTGCTGTGTAAAGCTCTTGGAAATTTGCTGATGAGGAGACCATGGTATAAGTGTTTATGAGACTGATGGTGGATTTTTTGAGGTCAGTGGTGATATGGGAGTGATATTAGACCCTTGCATTATACTGGTCCCCCAAATCAAGGAACAAACTGGACAAGGCCAACATGAGTTTAGGAGGCTCCTGTTCCTCAGAGCAGCCCCAGGAAGAAAACCCGGCCCTTTAGAGCACGGATGTGGAGTCCAGCACTGCACAAGATTGGGTTTTCCTTCAGTCTCTTGCCCTGTGATACCCAGCTAAGTATCAAAAAAACAACCACCTGGTTACCCCATCCCTGCCTCGACAGACGCTGTTGTTAACTGGGGAAATATTTCACATCAGCTGGAAAATACCAGCAAGCTGAGGAGGCCAGAGGCCTCTCCTTCTGCAGATGTTGGGTCTCTGCTTGCCAGCAAGCAGATCTTGGCCTGAGTTTGTTATAAAGAAAGAGTGAAAATTAGTCAGCTGCTGTCAGTGGAGATTTTCATCCCTTTTTCTCCCTCTTTAATGAAACTCCATGAAAGGGTCAGTCAGAACTTATTCAGGCCCAGGGGAAATTCACCCTGCTCAGAGGTGTAGATACCAATTAATTCTCACTTAAAGCCTATTTTGAGTGGTACTTCATGGGTGTAAATCTTTCTGATGGTGTTCATACAGAGGTGAATTTTCAACCTAGTTGTAGTCCTGAAGGGCAAAATCCAAACTATCTTCTTTCATAATTCCCAAGAACACAGTACAAGCAATAACACATTTTCTAGCCTTCCCTGGCTGTAAGCAGGCTGTGGTATTGAGTCATGGGCTAGAAGAGTCCTTAGGAGAAGCATTTACCTGCTGTAATGAATCTCAGGATAACTCCTGATTTGCAGGCTGCATTGCTGATGATGCCTCCCATCCTCTGCCAGCTACTAAGCCAGCCTCTGGTGCCTCATGTCCCACAAAGACACCACTGGGATTTTAATAAGGGACTCTTAATGCGAATTTCCCTTGAGTTTGTGCTAAATTTCCCATCCCAGAGGCCAGCAAGCTGGCTGAGATGTGCTGAGGAGGAATGTGGGGATCTGCTCATTTGCTTTTCTATCTAAACAAAATGCTTTCCCATAAACACGGAGGAGGAAACCCCACTTGGCTGAGCCCCTTGGAAGAAGTATCTTCACTGGGAATGTTTATATGTTGCCTGTGAAACCTAAACTAAATCAAACTGAGGCTTTGAGCAGAAACTGCCGCAGTTGTGACCAGTGCTGGGGCTTTGCGCCGTGCAGCATCAGTGCAGCCGGGGCTGAGCCGTGCACCCAGCGCAGGGTCCTGCCCCGCGGCCTCACTGCAGGCAGCAGCATGGACCCTACCCTGGGGGCTGAGCTGGGATTTCCATAAATGAAGGTCCAGCAGTGGCTCCTGCTGTGGCACAGACCTTGCTAGTGCTGGGGACAGCAATAACGGTGGCTGGAGGAGGAAGCCGTTAGCTCCTGCTTGCTCTTGTTTAGTGTTCAAGGGGGGTCATCACACAGTGTCTTCCTAGTAAACCCAGGGTAGCCAAGAGCCCATTGTCCTCTCCGTGAGGATCCCAGGACCTTTTGGGAGCTTCAGGGTTTGCCTGGCACGGTCCTGATTCCTGGCAAAGAAATCAAAGTGCCCATGTCCCTGTCTCCTGTCAGCCCTGGGTACACCATGGACGTCTCTCCTTTGGAAAACCAGACAGTCTAACTGTGTTTCCTTCATTTTAAATCATCTGGGGGATGTTACCTGGGGGTACTCCAAGCTCCATGGATTGGTGTGTTATGCAGTCTGGGCTTGCCATGGCAGTGCCTCAGTTTCCCTGATTTCGATCAGAGATAACTGCATGGACCACCTGGAGGGAGCACAGCAGCCAGTTTGGCTGGAGAGCACAAACCTTTTTTTAATACACCCCAAAGCAAAGTCCTTTAGGATTATTTTGTGCTGGGACACTGCCATGTGTCACACTTTGTGTTAATGACCTTTCAGATGCCCAATGGTCACTACAGCAGCAAGAGTGCCGTTGGCACTCTTCGCTCTCTCCCCAAATCCATTTATTCTCCCCAGAGGTAGCAGGAAGAAGAGGGAGATGACTGAGGATTTTCAGCCTCACACCACCATGGGAACCCACCAGCCCTTTGCTACTGGACAGACGGACATGACCGATGGATGGGACTGTGTCCACTCAATTCCCAGCACAGGGACGACCACATCGGCAAAGCTGCAGTTCCCATATGGTCCCTTGTATCGCAGGGAGTGGTTTGACTGTACAAGCACGAAGCGTATCTGGACCAGAATAGAACATTAGGAGAGCTCTGCTAGCACTCCCACACCATTTCTGCTAAGCTGAATGCAGACGTAATCCACTGAGCTGGGAGGCTGGGTTCCTATCAGCATTAACAGGGATGGGCACCCCAACTTTAACTCCCAACTGCTGATGAGTCCTTCACAAAAGAGATGGAAGGTTTTTGCAATAACACTTTCCTGTATCAGAGCTGTATGCGTTGTCTAGAACAGCATTGAAATCACCATGGATTTCAATCAACTCCTTGGTATTGATTTTTCCTCTTAGCTCAGCCAGAGCAAGGTACTTGAAATACATTTGCCTATATCCAGCATTTTAAGAAAATGTAACCCCCACATTAACAGCTCCACTCCTGCTCCCCTCAAAATTGCTGAGAAGCAATACTCTGATATTACAATGGCAAGAAATCACTGCTGGGTGTTGGAGCAGTTAGGGCAGCTCCTACTCATGCTGCAAAGAAGTGGCTAAACATCGTAAAAAATGGTGTAATCACCAGCTCAGCTTGACACCCCTGCAGCTGGGCAGAGCTGAGACCAGCTGTGCCGCTCGGACTGGCAGTGCCTCCTGCCCACGGGTGACAGACCCCGCTGTGGACACAGCCTGCCTGTACAAACCGGGTGATAGAAAGATGCTCTAATTTCCAGCAGGAACAGGCACGAATCCATATATAACACCATGGGAAATTAGCACACAAATCCACCCCGCATGCCTGAAGTGCTGTTTACAGTGTCAGAATCGTTTTACAGGTGAGTTGGTACTCACAGAGCAACACAAGCTGTCACTGGGTTGGGATGCACGATGCATCAACGAATTGCCTGGTGCAGGGTTAATCCATTTGTAACCACTGCAGGAAGGCACTTTCAGGTATTACTGTGAACTATTCGCAGCAGAGGTTGCATTTTTTACATATATAGGACTTAAGATCACAAGGTCTATTACAAGTGATATGGATGCACACTTATATTCATTAGCAGTGTCTAAAAATCACCTCTGCCTGAGCAGTGCAAAGTCAGTGCTGTGATGCAGAAATGAGGAGCACAGCACAGTGAGGGACATCTCCCACCATGAGCTTTGGTCCTCGTGTCATACAGGGTACGTGTCGTACTACCCCCGCAGCAGGAGGAGCACAAAACCAGACAAAAACAACAGCTATGTACTATTTTGCATTTGGGCTGTGGTACAGCATGTCCTGTCACATCCCACACAAGTGCACATGCACGTTCTCCCGGGAGCACATCTGCTTACAAAAACAAACACCTCTGCCGTCACTGAATCAGCCACAAACACTTCTGCATGTGGAAAATCACGCAGGGACAGCAGCTTCAAAAGGTGAGCAAGAAGGAAATGAAGCAGCTGTGAAGCGCATAAGCTCCTCCACATCAGACACTGATGGAGTGAGACACTGTAGTCAGCATCAGTTCCCATCTTCTTTTTTTGCAAAGTTTATTTATGAAATCTGGGGATGAAAGCAGGGTCCGATATGGGATGCGCAGCACAACCCACACAGGTGAAACCAGATGGTGGCAGTTAACACAGGCAAACAGCAACAAGCAACACAGAAATATAAATAAACTCATGTTTTTTAGGAATACATCAGGGATTCATGTAGGCACAAAAAGGACAGATCTTCAAGGGGAGCTAAAGCAAAAAGCAACGCAGCTTTTTTGGTCTCTTGCTGTTAAGTGCTATGAAATGACACTGGTTTACACCGTTCAGTTCTTTATTTCCTCTCTGGAGTTGCTGCTACATGAAAGCAAAGCTGATCAGCAGGCTCTTCTGAGCCTGCAAATTAAAACCTGCTCTCTGATTAAAACGCCCCTGCACTTTGCTCTCCCACTGTCTTGGTCTCTGGTCATATTGATGCTACGCCAAGACAAAACACGCACTCGTCTTTCATAAAGAATTGCATCTCCTGTTCAGCCCAGCACCATGTAACTGGTGAGCGGTTCCCATCTTCCATCATGCAAAGTGAAATGATTAAAAGAGAATTACTGGAATTCCCTACATCTCCATCAGAGATCGGGCTTGGTCATTTGGAAAATAACTAATGAACATCATTTGTTAATGTCGCTGTTAAGTGATGGATTTTTTTATGCTTAACACGCCAGGCCTATTTTCTCTTCATTTCCACGTTTGTTTTTGAACCTACTAATTTAATTAAATCTCTACTGTTGAGGAGACATTAAAGGTGACCAGCCATGCAAGATACCTGCTGTGGTGCACCAGATAATTAAAGTGAATGGGAGGCAGCTTCGGCGAGAGAGGAGCAGGTCCCTGTGCTGCACCAGGGCAACACCTGGGTTTATGGCGTTATGCCTCTGCAGAAGGAGTTAAAGGAGATTTTAACACATTGCACAGGACATTCCAGTCCCCTCCTGGTCCTAGGGCAATGCTCTGATAATACACCCTGGATGGTTTTGGCCTTAAATATATCTCCCTGCAGCTTTTCTGATTAATATGTAAGATCATTACATGTCTCATTATATGCTAAGGGCTTCTTATCTTCCCATCCAAAGGAAAAACATCTGGAATGAACCAGAAATCCTCTCCATGCAAAGATAGGGAAAAGAGCGGGGAGGGAAGGGGAGGCATCAGACATAGCAGCAGAGCGTCCTTTTCCTCTTCTCCTGACCAGGTATCTCAATTACCTGCAGCTTCAAGACATGTTAGTAAAAATCAGAAACCTCTGGGCTCCTAAACCAGTCTCAGCAGCCTCATATATTTTATATTTTGTAAAGAGCCAAGCGTTCACCTTGTAAGCAGCATCCATGCCTCCTCGTAATCCACACCCAGGAGCTTTGGTTTTGCCTTTCGGAAAGAATTTAATCCATGACACAACACAGCACCGCAGGTTGGGGCGCAGGGGAATTTCCCTCCAATGCCCCATGAGAGACTGACAGCCGTCAGGTCACGTCTGTCCCTTGATGCTGTGCCCCCACCCCGGTGAGGGCTGCGCCCCTTGGGACATGGCTGGGGGGCTGCAGCTCAGGGCAGGAGGCTCTGAGAGCGCTTTGGTCCCTCCGTTTCAGCAGAGCACAGACCGGCTTGCCCAACAGCACTTCCCGAGAGAGGGGATGCTTCTGCACTGTCTTCCCATCAAGAAGACCCACGAGCAATTTTAATTCAAGGTCCACCTGATGCTGGGAGGAGCGAAGTGGCTGGGGGCACCTCGCCTGGTGATGTCCCATGGGGGAGAGCGGGGACATGCATCCCAGCAGCGTGCAGCCTTCCCAAGGTGAGCATTATCCCAGGACACTCACATCTGCCTGTCTTTTCTTCCCCCCTTGGCAAAATTGCTTCTCTGGGCCATAAGACCTCATCCAAATGAACAGTTAGTGGGGAATGAGATGGGGTTTGTACTGCTCCAAGACAACATTAAGCAGGGAAAGACTGAAATTATCACATACTGTCTGATAAAAATACTGTTCTCCAGAGCCCAACATGGAGCTGCCGGATGGCACTTTCTTTCCTCACAGCCTGCATTCAGTAGCTGCTTCATTACTTTTCAGAAGAAGCGGGTAAGAGCCGAGCCATGGCTCCTGCTGAGCAGAAAGCCAGACCGTCTCCTGCAGCCCTTCTGTGGTGGGTCTGTGCTTGTGGCTGGAGCCGACAGAATTTATCCAGCTATAAAAGTCTCCTATCTGCCTATGAGTAGCCGTGCTCCAATGTAAAAGCGGAGGAGCTGTAGTGCTGCCGTGCTCGTTTGCCAGTGGAGCTGGGACATCCAGGGTGGATTCCCCCAGCCACCAGCCTTGTGCTGCCCTGATGTACGTGCTGCACCGGGGCAGCGTGCACGGCAGCGTCCCTGACTGCTTGGGCAAGAGCTGGGGAAGCCCCAGGGGACGGTGTGGGCTCAGGTGGTGCCGTGGGTGGCCACGGGATACCAGCCTGACTGGGTCCTCCAGCACGGACGGTGGCCTGGGCACTTCACGGCTGCAAAGCGTCAGCACCCATTTTCATAAGGAGAAGCAAAGCAGGAGACCCACATGTGTGTTGTGGAAAAAGAAAACAGGTCATCTTCCCGCCCAGTGAGAGGAGTGTGGCTGTGCTGATGTCAGGGCAATGCCCCCTCTTTGCATCAGTGCTGGATTTGGCAAAGTCTCCTCAGGAAGTGAAGAGGGATCCAAAATGCAAATGTAAATAGATGCTTTAAAAAGCACTGGAATATACACAAGCTCCAGCAGGAATGCGGGGAGCAGCTGCTGTTTTTCTCCTTGGCCCTCTGCTGAATGTACACATGCACATTTTGTTGGTTGTAAATGTTTAGAGAAAACAGCTACAATTAGACTGTTTGAGGACCACTTTATATCAGCTGGGCACTTGCATGAGAACCGTGGTGGCGATGAGCTGCACACATACAGGCCAGGCTCTCAAAGTCTTTATCCTGAAGCATGCTAGTCACAGCTCCTTTGCTCTTACACGCTGGTATTTCAGCATAGGTTACAAAGAGCAAACAGAAAGAAAGCTCTTAAAATGACTGCTCTTACCTCTAGCAAGAACATCCCTAAGCTCCTTATGAATTCAGTGATCATCCCACAGAGCTGGTCCAGCATCAGGGGAAAATGCTGGCCCCAACAGCAGCAGCCTTAACCCTCATACTGATCCAGCTTTTGCTTAGTAGTTGGAAAAAAGTAGAGGTGGGCTGAAAGCAAAATTTCTGGGTCCAAGCAGTCTTGGATGCTGCTGCAAAAACCTCTCTTCTCCTTCCTTCCCTTATGCTCTTCTCACCCACTCAAGAATTATCAGCCAGCTTAGGATAACATAGCAATTCAAGTCAGTGAGATAGGGAAGAAGGAAGGAAAGTCATTGGACTGATCTCCATAAAGATAATGGAGAAAGGATGGCACACATTTAACTCTGCTTTAGGCTTCTGTGTCCTCCCATTGACTTGTGTCCCTTGCTTAGACATCTGAAGCTAGATGAGATCATCCCATCCAACAAGTTGAGAGGTAGTTGAAGATGTGAATTTGGGACAAAAGGAAATGAAAGGAGAGAAGCAAGAGGAGAGAGGGAAAGAAAAGCCACCAGGAGCTGTTGCAGAGCCTGGCTGAATACTTGTGCAGCCTTCCCTGTGCCCCTGAGCAGCTCTCTGTCCTCCCATGCAGGGGAGCAGAAGGCACTCCAGCCCTTTCTGCCAAGGCGCTCCAAAAAGAGCTTTGCTCACACCTCACCCTGGCCAGGCTGGAGCTTTCCTCCAGCTGGGATAAAGTCAGGCAAGGCAGAAAACAAACATGTCCTAATTGCAAGTGGCATCTCCTCCTGCGGGTGGTCTTCAGCCACAGAAGCGTGACATTGTCTGGGAGCCCTGCTGCATGGTGGGCAGCAGCACGGAGGGGCGGCGTGCCCCTGCCTGGGGATTTCATCCTGCTGCTGGGTAATAAGGGCTTAATGCGGGAAAGGACGCACTGGGCTGTGCAGCAATCAGCCAGGAGCTGGCTGCAATAGTCATCATTAAAGGTGCACAACTGGCTCCCGGAGAACAAAACCCTTTTCTCTCCCACCAGCCCTCCCAGTACAGATTTGGTGCTGGGCCAGGGTGGTGCAATTGTTTTGACGGACGCTGATTCAAAACAAGCCCTCAATCAGTAATGAGGTTTGTTCAAATTGCCCGGGACTCTGTTTGTTCTCCTCTCAATTAATGCTTTCAGAGGAAAAATGCAAATTATTTCCCAAACTGGGGGAAGGGGAGGGGGTGGGGATGGAGATAGTGCTGAGAGAGGGCGAGTGGTTCATCAGAGGCAAGGATGAACCTCCAGCTCTTTGCATCCAACCCAGCTTTGCCTCTTGAACAGTAAAACTGTTTAATGTCGACAAGCGAGTTCATAATTAATAACCTTTAACTGCATGTCATTTATGAGGAAGGTTATGGCAAATTCTAACCCCACCACGCTACATTACAGCTGTGTTCATCGGTCATTAACTGCGGGTGCTGAGTGCTGCTCCCTGCGTTGTAGCTCTCTTCCAGCCTCTTCATAGGCAGAGGGGGAGGCACAAAGCTGCTTCCACAGGGACAATTAGGTGACATCTCATGGCACTGTGATGCTCTGGATGTGTCAGCAGAGAGGCTGACTAGTCCTGATACAGAAGTCAGTCGTGGGAGAGGTTTTTCTGTGGTTAGACAGGGTCTGAAATATCCCAAAGTTGGGTTTCCCTTGCTGGCATTCAATCTGGAGCAAACTGGCATCAGTCTGTGCAGTCCCACCGAGGGCTGCGCAGATGGGTGCCCACAGGCTGACCCCTCTCTTCCACATTGTCTTTCACTTACTGTCCCTTATGTACCACATCTAGGCCACAGCATATGGCCATTTCTCACTTCTTCCTGGGCTCAAAATTTCTACCCGTGGTTTGCCCCTAAGTTGCACTCGTGCCAAGGCAGACCGCACTGTGTGCTGGCCAAGCTTATTTGTCATATGAGAAAACACCAAGAATTGTTTTTGCACATTTTATCTCTTGCATTGGTAGCCTTGCTCTGATGAAACAGGTCTCCTTTCTCTCATTTCCACACATTTCAGGTTCTTTTCCCAGCCCATTCGCTCCTGGCTGAGTCAAGAGACACTCAGACCTCTGTGGGAGCTGGGGCAGGAGGCCGGAAGCTCTGGCACAGATAGAGACACTTCAGAGCTTTTACATTTAAGAAAAAGGGCATTTTGGGGCCAGCAGGGTCTGAGTAGAGAGTCCTAGGATTGCAATTTGAATTTGGGTCCTCACATTTTTATTTGCCCTGGGCTGAGCGTGCAGGGCACCAGGCAGGCAAGTGTGCTGCGGGTGCACGGCTGGGATGGCAGGGTGACGGCACGTGCAGCCGGGAGCCAAGAGGGGCTCAGCCCAGCAAACGAGCCCAGAAAAGAAACTGGTATTGAACGGGAAGAATAAGGAGAACTGTTTTGCCTTTGGAGTGAAAGATAAAGGAGTGTAAATGAATCTCAGCCTGTTTGGTTCTTAAAACTGAGCCTCTCTGAAGGAAAAATAAACAGTTCTGGATTTTTTAAGTTTGTGCCTAGTTCTTTATGTGCTCAGTTCTCTCCTTCAGAAATGTTCTGTGCACTCTGTGCTTGATGGTCATTTTCTAACTGGGCAAATATGCATTTTTTTTTTTTTTCCTCCAAAAATGAAAGCTCAGTTCTCTTGGATAATTTAACTTCTTATAAAATATTGAGAATTAAGACCTAATGGAAAAAAAACTAAAATAAATATTTTATAGCTCTGAAAAGCTCCAAAACTCCAGCATGGAAAGCTGTTAGATACTGCTGTGTTTCTTTAGGAAAAAAAAAAAAAAAAAAAAAAAAAAGAAAATAAAAGAAAGTAAGTTTACTGCTTGGAAAAACTCATAACTAATTTATTTATGCCCCTGGTGGCCAGGGGCAGCAGACTGTGATAAGGGGAGGGTATGGGTGTTGGGCAGTTATTAGGAGAAAAGCAGAAAGAATGAACTTTATCCCCTTAAAAGTATTAAGTGCTGATCTCTCTTTAATGACATTTCTGCTACACAAGCCACTTTTTAAAGTCCAGGTCCAGCGAAAGCCCAGTTCTGGTCAGTTTGATGCGTGAAGGGGCTCAGGGCCCTTGCAGGAGAAAGCTGAGTGCTGGGCACAGGCCAGGAGGGCGGCTGCTTGCGCGAGGCCAGGCATCGCTGGAAAATCACTGGGTTACCTGCTGGTGGCATCGACGTGTCCCTGCTGGGGACGGGGTGAAGGTCATGGCCATTGCCTTGGGTTCCCCAGGGAAATACCTGCAGCTCAGTGGGGTGAATCCATCCACATACATTTGAACATAAAGCTTTACGGATGTTTTCCTGCTTGAACTGGTTAGGGCTGCTATGGGTTTTCCATCAGATTTTATACAATGCAGAAAATGCAGCTTTTGTGAAAAATCCCCTTCCTGCACCACTTCTTGGCTAACGCCAGCCCTGCCTTTCCCTGGTTCTCGTTACAGGCTGGCCAAGGGAACGGGTCCAAGAGGTGATGGTGTCAGGGAGAGGTCAAGAAAAGTTTAAGAAGTGCTGTAATTAGGATTAGCCCATTTTTCTTTCTATCTAATCAATGAGGTTCTCTACACGGGTGCATATGAACCCATTTCCTAGGAGGGAGACTGTAACTGTATGGGGAATGTGGGTTTTGATGGATCATCCTGCACAAGGGCGGCCTCTTCATTGGCCCCTAATAACATCCCCACGGTATGGCAGTTGACTGATAGATGGCAGCTCGGAAACCCCAGGAGAGGGAAAGTGAAGGATATTCCTATTATCTGCTGGCATGTTCAGTAGACAGGATTCTTTTTTTTTTTTTTTTTTTTTTTTAATTATTATTTTGAATCTCTATCCAGAGAGGATTGGTTATAAAGGGGGAAACTGTTCGGCTCATTATCCTTTAATTATTGAAGTGAATGATTTGGGTAAGATGGAGGAAACCGAAAACATGGAGATTATATTCCAGTCCATTAGGCAACCTTAGATTTCCTAAAGCAGTATCTTTAAGGCTGGCAGGAATATTTTTTAATTTATTCTGTCATCTGCAGACAGAGAACTGTGTCATTGCAGAAAGGACTTTTTCAAAGCTAGACATTTTATCCCCCTGTTTTGTTCCTCTTAGCAATAATCTCTCAGTGCCTCCAACTCCTGAGATGCTGGTTTCTGTTTTAGTTGGGCTTTTAATTTAAAAAGAATGATCAGCCTGGCATTTGAAAGGACTGCCTGACTGCCTGTTCCACTAGTGATCATACCTCACCTCTTCAGAAAAGTGAAATACTGAAAGCCAAGCAAGATACAAAGAAAGAAAAAGTTTCATGTGGTTTGAAAATGTTTAATAAGGAACAATATTATGAGAAAAATAAAAATGTTTTCATTAGAAATAAATTGGTATTATGAAAATGCCCCAGATGAAGAATACGGATGCTTTACAATCAGGAAGAGGGCTGTGACATTAGACAGGTACCTCTTTCCACAGCCCCATTTTTTTTCTTGCAAAACCAGGCCAGGATAGCTCTGGTATTGCCCCTTCCCTGCTGATTTGGGTGGGGGGGAGCTGGGCAGCTGCAGAGCCATGTCCCTCGCTGCTGGTGGCACCTCGCAGCCTTTGCTGGGCCAGAGCCAGGACCAGCATCCCCACATCTCCTCACTGCTGCCCACCCGGGAAACGGCCCTGGTGATGAGCTTTATAATGAGGTTTTCTATGAGTTTTTCCAGAGAAAGGGAGGAGTTTCAGCCACTCGCTTCACAACTCCTCTGCCAGGCCTCAGGAACCCCAGTAATGCTGCTGAGTTTGTCTTCCTGCAGTGAAAAAGCACCAGCTGGTCACTGATCTCCTGTGACATCTCCTTGCTGTCACAGTGTCACCTCCTGCTCCTCTCCTCTGGACCAAACACCTTGACCCTCCCTGGCTGCTCTCTGCAGCTGGTCCTTCCTGCACCTCGCACTGCTCTGCTGACCTCCAGCCTCTAACTTGTCTCAGTCTTTTTTGACAGCGCTGGACTCAAAGCGAGACATGGTGTTTTGGAAAAGACCTCAAATGTGTTAAGAAAGGAAAGAAGTTATTTTTATACATCCCCAAATGAGATTGGACTGGGAATTGGCGTTATACTGCATTATTGGTCCATGTTTAGCTTGTGATCCACTTTTATGCCGTGCCATTCTTCGGACAATTAATTTTGATATTGTACTTGCACATTTGCATTCTTCTTAAACATACCACTTTACAGTTTTTACTGAACGCTACATCGCTAGATTCCTAATCAGATACTTGGCTTGTTCAGATCATTTTTGTTCTGATAAGGTGTTTTCAACTAAGTGTATTTCCAAATTACATCTTTCAGACAGTGATTTCCTCCAGACAGCACTGTCCTAAGTTATGAGAGCATCAATCCAAACATTATCAAAAGCCTCTTTACTCAAAAGCCATCACATGTATCACTTGGCTCTTATTCCAAAGGAGGAAATGAAATTAATTTGACATGTCAGCATACATTTAGGTAAAACTAAGAAATATTTTTAGCATGGGAGAGTTGTTGGTTTGTTTTAGAGGTTTTTAGCACAGATCGCCACTTTTTAAGTAGATCTACTCCACAAGACTCCAAAAGTTAGGATAACTCAACAGACTGTTGATGCACCAATGAGTTTGTCTGATGAAGATAAGATCTAAACATGTCTTAAAGAGATAATTTCTTGGTAAAACTCAGCTGGCTTCAGAGTCTGTCAGACTCAAACACTAGAAAGTTTTCAACAAACCTCTTCAGCTGCTCTCCCTCTATAGTTTACCTTGGTCCTTTCCATCTATCTCCCAAATTCAAAGAGCTTGATACTTATCTCATGTAAAAGCTAAAAGAGAGTTTTCTTTTTTTTTTTTTTTTTTTCTTTTTTCCTGAGAGAGACTTAGATTCATCAATTGTACTGCTGTTTTTCAGACACTCACTTTCATGGCTTCAGTAACAGAGTTGAGTTATGGACATAATGTTACTATATTTGTTGTTACCTTAAAATGCATATTGCTGACGTTTGGCCTTATTTCCCTTTCTTTCCTCTTTATCTGAAATGTCATATCCTTCTTACTTCTGTCCATTACATCTTACATCATTATTCTCACCTTGGTCATGCATTTGTGAGGGTGAGTTTTTTCATGTGTAGTCTGAAGCAAATTCAGCTTGAACTAAGTTGTTTTATGTCTTTGGAAACCCATGAAAGATTTCTGAAAGCCAGACTTGTCCCTTATTAGCTGTACAACTGACGGATCAAACATAATGATACTAAAAATAAAAACCTGTTCTTAACAACTCTGATGGGTGGCTGAAGACTGAAGACTTAAAAGTGTTGTGTCTCAATAATGACTTTCAATTAATGCGTTTGCCTTTTGCTGAAGACAACTGAGGTGCAAATGGCTCCTGGAGCTGACTCCATCATTGTGCCTGAGAAACTTCACTCTAAGAACGGTTGTTTCTTTGCAAAGACACAATGCAGTGTCCATGGGATTTTGTTTCTATCAACAGTAAATCATGTGTTGCAATCTTAACGAGTATTTTTACAAAGTAAATTCTTAAAAAATATGATGGACCAACTCCAAAAGTTGTGAAAGAACCCTTAGTTTCCCTCGTGCTAGCAAACCACCGTAAAAATATATACAGAGTTGAGACAAAGTTGACAATTTTTCTTAACAAGTAAAGAAAACACACTGCACTCAAATCCAGCAGTAAGAAATGCAGAAGTTTCATAAAGGTTTTGGATCTGTTCCACAACTGGTAAATTAAAATAAAATATTTTAAACCCACTTCTTCCCATAAGAAGGTACAGACTCTAAAGATCTATTTTTGCATAGCTAAATTAGGATGATAATAGTTTCACAACTGTTTCCCATGAAAGGGAACTGACAGCGAGTCCTCCAAAATACCTGTTGAAGTGCTGCAAGTTCATTTGTATGCAAAAGACTGATGGAAGCATTTGACCTCCTTTGCAAAAGAAGTGGGGGAGGCTTCTTGTGAATCTTTCAAACAATGTCAGCCTGTCAATTTTCAGACTCTTTAATTTTTTCCAGCTGTAAATCAATCATCTTATTAACTCTTCTCTAATGTCTCCCACCAAGTTATCTGAGACTGGCAGCTTGACAAGCCATTTTTGCGAAGCTGTGAGAATAAAGTTTCTCTTGTGCACTGCCGTGATGTCATGAGCACTCACTCCTGGCTTTCACTGATCCTCTTTCACAAAAGCCTCCTTCTTTACTCGTAGCAATTATTCAGCTATTAAAGCACATTACGTTAGGTTTCTTATTTTAAGAGTGATATCACTCCTTGCTTTAATGTCCAGCCGATGGAGCAATTTGCACTAACTTCCCCTGACACCCTGTTGGTGCTCAAGTCCCCAGGTTATGTTCCTGCCTGCATAAAGCTGCTATTGATGGGATCTGCATGTGGAGAAGGCAGAGGCACTGTGGCTGATTTAAACATGTAAGTATGCAATATTATGTACTCACTCCTGTGAAACATTACCAGAGCCACCACTGAGCCCTGCTTGACAAATCTTTAAACCTTTCCTCTATGCCTCTTCATCTTGGGTCCTTAAGAGGATGAAGCTCATGAGCTTTCATGTGTGTGGGCACATGCATGTGTGTGAATGTCTCCTCACTTCTGGCCCATCACCTATGCCAGACCGGACCAGGATATTGCTGCTCCAGGTATGCAGCTCCTACCAGTCCTGCAAAACCAGGTGGCCAGGTTGGAGAGGAAAACATGCAAAGAGGAGCTTGGCCTTCGAGCACAGAGCTGTCATGGAGGAGATGCTCCAGCGAAAGTTCCAATTGAAGGCCGCATCTCCTTATGAATCAAAGCAGGCATATATAATGCTTTGGTGATCTGTCTCATGTCTCTCGTCTCTCTCCAGCCAATCACCATCCAAAATGCATTCAGGGATCTTCCTTCCACGGGGAACCAGAGGAAAGTGAACCCTGGGCTTGTAGGGACATGGCAGCACACCTGGTGAGGGACTGGGTGAGGGCAGAGCCTGCTGCAGCCCATCCATCTGCACAGAGCCAGAGAAAACCACATGGCCTGAGCCCTGGTGCTCTGACGGCCAGCTGCTGACATCCCCCTACCTTTGTTACACTTGTTCTTCCTCCTTCCCTGCAAAATCAATTTCCTCTTCCCATTTGACACACGAATCACTGGCTTTCAACCTTCCAGTCAAAGTCTTCTTTCTTTCTTTCTCTTTCTCCCCTTTGCTACAGCATGATGGGGGGTGACGGCAGCCTGTGGAGCCCAGGCTGGGTACCGAGGGGCTGCGTGCGCAGGGCTCAGCTCAGGCTGGGCAGGCTCATGTCTGCAACTCAAACAGCTTCCCTTCTCCCAGTCCAAAACCAGAATGACTGTAGCTTCTGACCTCCGCTCAGGAAATGCTGATTTCAGCTAAGCCTTGGTTTCTATTTCTGTTCCCAATTTGGGAGTAGCACAGGGAAAGGGCTGATGCAGGAGAACTCCCTGCCTATTCCATCCCATACGTCCCCTCCTGCCCCGCTGAGCACCTTGTAGCCAGATGGCAAGTTAGGGCAACCCAAAACTGCTCTAGAGCATCACGGTGGGACTGACACCACAGAGGCAGCCACAGCGTCTGGCTGCCACCGAGCCACTTCTGAGCCTCTGCACACCCATGTGTCCACCCTCCTCCTGGCTGGAGGATGCTGCCAGAAGCTGTATTGCAACAGGCAGCACCCAGCTCTGGCCTGCCCACAGAGCCTGCTGGGCACCTACGGCTGTTTTTGGGGTAGGGAAGGGAGGTCTGACCACTTTGACCTGCTCATGGTGTCCCTTCAGAGAGGCTGAAGGTGTTCAGCTCCAGCTCTGGTTTCCTCATAGGTGGTCCAAAGCTCAGGAGACTCAGGTGTATATATAAGACCTGCTATTTATATGTCTGCTTAATTTCCCAGTTTCATTGTATATTAACCACAAAACAAACAAGATGTGCAGCAATCTGTTATTGCTGCTACATCTTGCATGCAAGATGTGGAGCTCAGAGGCCACTAAAGGACTTTCCGCTGACAAATGCCTATCCAGTGCGGCAAGCAGTGCTTTGGGTTTAGAGAACCAGCGAGGGCTTGAAATCTGTTTTCATGACCTGATGTAAATGTCAAATGAATACAGATATGCTGATGGTTTGATTCTGAATTTATTGTGGCATAACCAGGGAACAACATCTACCACACAATGCAACTTTCCAGTCTCTCTCAAAAGCCTGACCTGGCAATCTGATCAGCCTAAATTCATATGATCAAATGATCAGATCAGCTTGTGATCAGCCTAAATTCATCATTACTATCTTGCCTAATCTTAATTAGGAGTTAGCAAGGTGTTATCACTATGAATATCACTGTTCAAAGTGTAATTCATGATGTACATGTGTATGTCAAATAGAAATGTCAGTGTTTAAGACTACACTGAATTTTTAAGTCCCAGCAGGCTGAGAATAACAGAAGCCAAAGACCAAAATGAAACAAGCACTTTTTAAAAAGTGATTTATCCAGACCTGAAACATTTGGGGTAAATTGCTGTCTGGAGATCTCTTTTCTCTTCACTGCCAACTGAGGGAAATGAAATGACCAACTGACTCCATTAGCCTCCGCTAAACTGCACAGGCTAGATTGGGTTCCAATAATGCAAAGAGTCAGTTTTATACAATCCCTTTTTTTTTTTTTTTTTTTCAGACTATCTCAGCATGCAGCAGAACAGTGGAGAGAGAGCCTGAAATTTAAGGGATTCCCTCAAGTATGCAACTGAGAAGAAAATGCATTAGGTGCTATTAAATACTTGGACGATATACTGATGCATAGTGAGAAAACCAGCTCAGACTTCACAGGAAATAGAGCAGAAGCAGCAGAATGGATGATGAAACCTGGGAAGGATTTAGTTGTAGTTACATGTAAAAGAAGCTCAGAGAGGAAATCACAAGAAGGGGAAAGGTGTTGTAGGAGAAAGAGGCAAAGAAAAGCTTGACAAGGTGCAAGAACATGAGTTGGAAAGTGACTTATGGGACAAGATGTTATGAAGCAGCTCTGGGATAACAGGATTCCAAAGCATAACCTGGATGTTGGAGCAATCACATGAAAACAGAAAACCAAGCAGAAGATATTGGTCTGTGTTACCACCCAACAACACATATAACACAACGTTCTTAAACCTGAGGATCCACGTTACTCATTCCTTCTGGGGTAGGACATGAGGCAGCCATTTAGCAGCACATGACAGTGGTGCAGAAAGAATCTAAGCAGGCTGTAAAGTGGAATAACACACTCTGCTATAACCATCTGGAGAACATGGGCTCATGGCTCGTAACTGCTGCCTTGTGTAGGCTGCCCTAGTGGGAATGCTAATGAACACACATGGTCAGAAATTTGCAATCAATCCCCATAAATGAAATTAAAAGGAATGAAGTGATGCATCATCCTTAGTGACTTCGTCTTTGGCAAAAAAAATCCAAAGGACTTTGGGTTGTGGAATCTTCTCTGAGGTTTCCATCTGCATCCGCGTTATCTGCTGTAGGATCGCTTCTGCGTGATAGCTACAGGACTCTGGCTTCTGTCACTGCTGGGCTAAACAGACCCTTTTCAACAAACACCTTTTTACTAGTTGTGTGACTCACTTAATGAAGGCCCTGCAAATTCACATAAATTTTCATTTGAGAAGAGTCCCATCAAGGAAGAAAAGCCTCCTGCCAGACTGGTTCTAATGCTTCTTGGCTCTGGGCAACAGCCAGCCCTGCCAGCTCCTTTCAGCAAAAAGCAAAAGAAAAATAGAAGGGGGAGAAAAACTTGCAACTAAAGAGGCTTTATTAGCAAAAATGTGCTTCAGACAAACTTTTATGGGATCCCTCTGGACAGCACTTGTTAAAATCTGATAATCACTTACAAAAAAAATCCTATCAAACTGGCAAAAGGGAAAAGTTAAATAAGGAAAAAAATGCATGAGATGGGTTATATATAATCATTAACAAGGTTTAATGTATTTCAGATATGCACTATGGTGAGGGAAGATGTTCTCTGCTTTTATTTTGGGGCAGGCGGGACTGGAGTGAAATAACAATGGCCCCAGTGAGCCACCCCGGACATTATCTCCAGGACTGCCACTGGAGGTGGCTGGTGGCTGTACAAGAGAGCAGCCTGGCACCTTAGTGCTGCTTCAAGCTGTCTGCTCCTACGGGCAAAACTCTGTAGGGAGCTGAAGCTTTTTAACTCCCCGAAGCAGCTGGTTATCATACCTGGCACCCACCGGGGCCACCCTGCCCAGCACAAGGATCACAGTCCTGCAAGGGGCCCAACCAAAATCAGGTGAGAGGGGGAAAGTTGCAAGGGAGGGAGGGAGGCATGGATGGAGGGATGGATGGAGGGAGGGAGGGAGGGATGGATGGATGGATGGAGGGATGGATGGAGGGATGGATAGAGGGATGGATGGAGGGATGGATGGATGGAGGGAGGGATGGATGGAGGGATGCATGGAGGGATGGATGGAGGGATGGATGGAGGGATGGATGGAGGGATGGATGGAGGGATGGAGGGAGGGATGGAGGGAGGGAGGGAGGGAGGGAGGGAGGGATGGAGGGATGGATGGATGGATGGATGGATGGATGGATGGATGGATGGATGGATGGATGGATGGATGGATGGATGGATGGATGGATGGATGTGGGGAGCGCCGAGTTATAAACCACTCCTTATGCAAGGGCAAATGACATGACAACTACAGCTGCTAGTCACCAAGTCCTGAACATCTAATTTAAAACTTCTTGTGTTTGAGGGGGTTTGCTGGGTTTATGGCACGTTAAGAACTGAGTGATCTTTCCCTCTCTGGGTACTTCTGTTGTCCCAAGGACATTATGGGTCAGTTCTGGACTTGAGAACTGGCAGCCACTTGTAGCTACTCTGTGAATTTTTCTTTTATTAGCAGATGTTTTCTGCACTGTGCATCTCTGCTGACAGCCTCCAGCTTATGAGAAATATGAATACTCATGGTTTCAACCTGATTTGGACTGAAAGAAAAATTAATGCTAAAAGAGTCCCATGAAAAGGAAATCTTGCTTCTTGACCTGCCACAACAGCAGCAGCAGCAGAGCTGATCTCTCAGAGTGGGGCATAGACAGCTGCTCCCATTTGCAAGTTTATATTTCAAAAGGGGTTGCAGTTGGATGGACAATAAAAGCCAAACACAAAATAAATATCTTGCAAAGGGAATACCTGATCCAGACACACTGGTGGGCCCTTCTGCTAAGGCAGTCTGCAAATGGGATGTCCCAGCCATGGGATGCTCTGGGGACCTGGCCTGGGAGATGAACAGAAACAGGACTTTTTGCTCCTCATCAGCTGCCCATCAGAATGCCAAAGGCCAAGCAGAAAGCTGCATGCACCCAAAAGACTTCCAGCAGAAGGACACGTGGCAGGGCATCTACAGTACAGGGAGGGGAGGTCTCATATACTGTATTAATGTAAGCACATATTTTTCCTTAGCATTGGCACAGGCCTCTCCATGACACACTTTTTGGCCTGGCAGAGTCAACAGGTCTTAAAGCAGGAAGTCCAATATTTCTTAAACATCACTGTTCATGCATACATTGACTTTATAATTATTAGTCAGACAAAACGTTTGCGGTACACAGCTATGGCATATATGTTGCAAAAAGCAGAGTTTGTGTAGGCAGAATTGGAATTTCCCCATGATTTTTGAGGTCCAATAGCCTGGACTGCTGGATATCCAGAAGTCAGGTACACCACAGACTACATTAGTATGGTAGTAAATCAGCATCAAAATTGGTAGTTTGCTGACCAAGTTGTTAAAGTCAGCAAGTCTGTGTATTAAGCATGTTGATGACTAGAGCACATCAGGTTTTTCATTGGGACGTCAACAACCTTTGCCTGATGCGATGTTCAGCAGTTCTGAAATTCGGACCTCAATCTCCAAAGATTTTTTAACTTGCTCTAACATACTGGAACACATCAAGCAGAGGGATTCATGATAAGGCAAAGTGATCATCACTGGATGCCATGTAAAGTAAGTTTTTCCATCAGGTGAAAAAAAAATAAAAACATGCATTTAAATGAAATAAAATAGTTATTCTTGAGGTTCTGAGAAATCCAGGTAGTAATTTACACAGAGAATGAAGGTTTCTGCACAAACAATATTTTCAGAGTATTGTTTGTCTTGGAGAGGAAGCGCTCATAAATCTATGGCCTATGCCATTGAAAAAATTATCTCAGCTAATTTCAGGCCCAAACTAATTAATCAGCACTTGTTACCATGTTAATTAGCCAAAAGTGACCTCAGATGTATTTGGCCTTTTCCGGCTATTTAGCCCTAATGGGAGAGTATGCACCTGAGGCAAAACCTAGGAATAAATAGATGTGAAGCTTGCTTTCAGCTGGGTAAATACAGCCCAGACTTCCTGGTTCCTATGCTTGTGAAATAAACTGTGCCCCAACCTTGCCTCTCTCTGCTTTCCGGCCTTGTGGAACATCTACGACTCTCTGGGCTTTAAATTGAGCCCTTGCAATGTGTTATTTATGCAGCGGTGGCCTTGGAAAACTTTACAGCTTCGTCTTGGCCACTCGTAAGGTTAGTGCTGCAGTATTTCCTGCTGGGAAGGCCTGCTCTCTTGGCAATAAACTGTGTTCCAGCCATGCACGACTGCAGCAAGGCCACCTTCGCAGAGGGAACGCAGAGGATTACACTCTGAGCACCCTCTGCCTGCAATGAGCTTGTGTGTCTGATGCCAGCTACCACCAGGAGTGAGGTCCCTCCTCCACACAGCCCTCCTTCTCCAGTCTCACTCCTTGCATTGCAACTAATACTCACGATTCACTCCTTGATCACCAGCTTGTTCTTAAGACTAGAGTTGCAAGGCCAATTTTATCACAAGAAAAATGGCCCAACTTCCTTTCCAGCTAAGGATTAGTGGTGGTGAAGAGGGGAAAGCCAATGACACATCCCCATTTGAAAGATCATTTGCATGTACACAGCCAATTCCTGTTGGTTTTCCTAAATGAGATGATCTTTTTCTTTTGCAGACTGAAATTAAGGAATCGGGCTTTCTCCTTCAGAAAGCTTCCAGATTAGGGCACAAAGATGTATTATGTGAGCTAGCTCGAGCTAAATCTTTGGTTAAGACCAAGCACTTGAGAAATACACAAAGCTAACCAGGTCAAGAATATTATTCCTATAGATCTGTTATTGTGTGTAAGTCTATTGTGTATTATTATAGATCCCTTTATTCAGTCTGGTAATTCCTAATACACTTAACTTTGCAATTCTCTGACAAGAAAAGAAACAAGATTGTCCCTTTTTCACAGATGAGGTGACTTGCCCAAGGTCTTGAGTAAGAAACCAAACTCTCCCCATCAAGATGAACTCAGCCTTTCCAGCTGCTGTGTGCATACGAATCTGGACTTCACACCACAAGCCAGTATCACCACAAGCAGCTGGATCAAGCAGGCTAACAAAATACAAACACAATCCCTCTTTACTATCAGAGCCCATGATGGGACTCCCAAGGGCAGTTCAACCATCCGTGAATGCCTCCTCTGTCATAGGGATAAAGCTGGAGCACCTCCAGCCACTGCTCCCATCCTGCTTACGTGCAAGAAAGTTATTTTGGAAAGTTTCTGGTCTCAGGAAAGTCTCTTGTTTTGAAAGTGTTTTTTAGTCTACTGGAATATTTTTCCTTCTAAAGAAGTTGCGATTCCCACTCTGAACTGTTTTAGCAAAACACCGGTTTTCCTATTTTCCCTGAGTATCTCTGACACCTACCAACTTGCTTGAAGAACCTTTTCAACTGAATCATCCCTAGCTGAAACTGCTTGTTGTTGCTCTTAAACACCCATTAACATTTCAAAAAAACTGTTTGAAAATCTCAAATCTCTCTTGAGTCACTTCCAAGGAACTTTTATGAATCATGGTTTGTATCATATCACACCATTCGGCAAGACATGAACTGGAACAAAGATATTAATGAGCATGACCAATTTTTAAAATATCCAAGCGAGGAATATCAGTTAAATGTTGTGAAGGTTACAGCTGGGGATGTAGGAAGCCATAGGTAAGCGTATGACTGCTACTTAAAGGCTGTTTCATTTTCTTCAGCTCTTTTGAGCCTGCAAAGATTGAAACATTCAGTGTAGGAAAGGGAATTATTTTCCAAAATTGAAGTAATGCATCTTAGAGTGGTCTTATCTCTGGAACATGACCTTATTATGCATAACAGCTCAAAATAAGAACAAATGGATGTTGGTCTCTCTTGGGATCATGTCAGAGCATGTTATGTTTTGAACTGAAGCTAGTTTGAAACCAGTCACTAAGGCGTCTGTAGGAATTCTTTAAGGACTTCTTCAAATGTGGTGAATTTAAAAGCATTACTTTTAACTACTTCACTCTTCTAACCCGCTTCAGCTCATTATTTTGTCCCCACAAAATGCAAAGGGAAGGCTTCTTGCATTTCACATATTCTTTCTAAATAAATGGAGATGCCCTGCTGCTTTCAGAAAGGATGATTATTTTGTTTATAAATTAAAAAAAATGCTAACTTAACAGCCTCTGAGACCCTATTCCTCTAACATTAATGGCAGAACTGGGGAATGAGTAAAATGGCAGCTTCCCCAATTCATCTCATCCATCCCCCGAGCAGCGATAAGCCCACGCACACTGTGCAAAGATACAAGGGATGTTCTCGGGCTCAGACCCAGCGTTTGGGGCAGGGGCTGTGGGAGAGAAGCGCCTGAAGAAACCCCACTCCTGTGTCTGCAATCTCCAGTACGTGACCAGAGCATCCCTGGGAGACTTCGAGAGCGAGTCATGTCAGGCTAGAGCCAGCGGAGGGTAACTCCTTCCTCTGCTCCCTCTTTTACCTTGCTCACATGTATTACACTTTGGTGCCTTTCACCGCAGGTTAGTAAAGATGCATTATATATGAGCAGCTATGGTCGGTGTTGTTAATGTGGGGTAGGGTTACCCAGGAGCAGCAGGTAGAGCCGAAAGCTAAAATTGATCCCAGCATCTGTTATTTGACCACCTAATACAGAGTGCTCAAGCTGTCCCATGATGGCTCTATCTTTTGTTTTGGGCTGCCCTGGTGTATCCCCGTAGACTCCGATACCCTTTCATCATCACAGAAGTTGTTTGGTTTTTTGTTTGTTTTGGTTTGGTTTTTTTGTTTTTTTTTTTTTTTTTTCCACTGAGAAGTGCCACTGAATCTTTCCAAGCAATGGGTTAAGGTTGAAATTTAAATTCTAGGTCAACAGGGCCTTGTTCATTTAATGGCAAGTTGTTGGTTCAATATTGACATATAGAGAGAAAGCAGAAAAAATAACCTGACAATGATGCTCAAACGAGGTTGTTGTGAGAAAATCTGGTCAGGCTCTGCTGCAAACTAAACATAAGTAATCATTTCAGTCTCAAATAGTGCTAAATACATAAAAGACATTCAAGGTTATTTCTTTTTAAATTGGCGAGTTGAATTCAGCATTAGAGTAAAAGTGAGGCATGAATATCCCCTTTGGAGGCAAGGATTTTGGGGAGGACATGGTTCTTTTTCCCTGGAGTTGGAAGCGCTTTCACTAAAAGGTTGTTTCCTCTGCTGAGGGGCACAAAGGTGCTGCTAAAATAAAATGAGGAGAAAAAACTCCCTTCAAGGGGATTATTGTAAAGGGAGCAGAAGAGTTTATGCACACAGCTTTTCCTAGCTCTGGTCGTGATCATAAGATAAAGCTTGAAAACTTGTCCCTCAAATCTACAACCCAAAAGGGAAATAAAAGAAGTCAAAGATACAGATGTATTTTCTACTGTATCAACATTTAGGAGATTGACACATGATTTTTGAACACTCCGAGCTGGCAATATTAATAAAGCTGCTTTCATTGTCAGCTTTTCAATGTCAGGTTCATTGAAGCAAGCACTGGAACCGAGCAATTCTCTTTCCCAAATGCATGCCCTAACCACCAGGCTGGAGAATCTGCCGTATGCTCGCTTTCTAGATGAGTGACTACCGAAATAGCCCATGCAAGAGAAACGCCGCAGTAGGAGGGACCGAGGGGTCGGTCTCTCTCTCTCTAGCATGGTGATCAGGAAACTCTCCTCTAGACTGGAGCTCAAATCCCCTAACATTTGGGCGAGTGAGCATTAATTACTGATTTAATGTTGGGAAAAAGCCTATAGCAGCAATAACTTAAACCTTCAATTACTAAGGCATGAAAACAAAAGGTTGCATTTCAGTTTGCAGCAAACCACAATTTTCTGGGTTTTCACTTTGGGGAGAAAAAAAGCAAACAGGCAAGAAAACAGATTAGCACAGACTAATCACAGGCATAGAAAAATATCACATCCTCTCTCCAGATGGGAAATAGAGTACTTGTACAGCCCATTTTCATAGTGTTTCTTCCCTTTGAAAGGCCATCAGAGAACTAATGAAAAATACAAAGGAAAAATCTGTATCTGGTAGTATCTGGAAGATCTGCAATCCTCAGAGAGTCTGGGACAGCAAAAATATACTGTTCCTGGAGACTGCCAGACTTCCCCACCTGCACCTCCCCTGTGATTTCTGCAACATCTTGTGGAAATGCCACAATGGGAAGAATGGGGCAATAGGAAGGAGAAAAGCTCCTTTCCAGGTCTAGATATTCGTATGTACCTAGGTGTACTTTCCAAAGCCTCAAATCAATGAATTGGGCACGTTACCCATCAATATTAGTGAAAACGTCCTGCACGTTGTATAAAGTCCACAATAGCTCCTGCCCTGAGAGTTGAAGTCAGAGTTGGGTGTAAAATCTATTCATGTCAATAGGTATTTTGACTTTGGTTTCTGGACCTGGTCTTTAAAACGATAGGAACTGAGCAGAAACCCAAACCCCAACTAGCTTCTCATCCCCTGCCTTTCCCTGTAGGACTCTTGTCCCCTCGGCTTCTGCGAGAGGGAAGGGGATCACTGGGTGCAGTGGTGGGAAGCCATCTGCTCAGCGTTCAGCCCCCTGAGCATGCATGCGAGTTCCGAGGGTTTAATATGAGCATGACTCAAAGGAGAAGTCATGCCAACCCCAAACAAGGGTTTTGATCCCTTCCCTGCCAGATTTTGTCTGAGAACCTTCCTGCCAATGCCATGAAGAAAAATAACAAAGGTGGACAGCACAGGCAACATCTGAAATTACCCAGTTTAACTTATCTCCCCGTTTCTTTCCAGCTCTGAGAACCAACAACCCAGACACTGAGGTCTAAAATGGTTTCACCCCTCTGCAGCACACACCATGCTACAATCTCATGTTCTCTTCTCTGAAATACATAAACCATATGTTCACCCTCAGCACAAAGGTGACTTTAATCCACGGCGCACATGTACAGGCACACAAAGCAGCTCACTGTTTTTGTGCACTATCTGCAGGGAGGTGTGCATGTGCCAAACACATCAATCCTCCGAGAAGCAAGTGTGCGTGGAAACACTCGGTGACACAGGCAGTTAACCGTTTAGTGCACACTGCTGCAAATGTCTGCAGGGCTCACACGTGCCCTGGTCTCTGTGTTCGTTCCACATCCCTTTGACGCCCCTTGTCGCAGGTGCACTGCGCACGGTCTCATCCCAGTACAAGGAGGGCAGCATCCTTCTCATTTAAGTATTAAATCTTGCATTTCCTTTCATTTCCGCTTTTCAACTCATCAGCCAATTGCCCCAACCAGACAGGCAGCAGAAGCCCCCACTTGCAGTCCCTCAGCCCTGAGCTGATGCTCAGCCCCATTGTTGGCTTTCCCAAGGAATGTGTGGCCCAGGCAGGGTGCATCAAAAGGGTGTTGGGTCATTCCGCACCTGAGAGCCAGGGTATGACCTGATCCGGGCTCGTGCAGCCCTAGAGGAACCCTGCCTCATATCAGTTTCTATCTTTGGGCTATTTTAAGCCAATGCAACTGCTGCTCATCCCATCTTATGCTGCGAAGTGAGTATGAATGATGACAGTTGATTATATCAAGCTGTGTGGCGCTGTATGAGGGAGAGTGGCCTCAGCTGTGTCCCTTCCTGCCCCCTCTGCAAGATGAAATATTCCATTTTTATCCCTCTTAATTAAAGTGGGTAGCACACTTACAAGGGGAAGCAAGAGGTTATGCTCAGCAAACAATGGTCCACTCAATTAAAAGAAAATGCTCCTAGGAAACCTGGAGCAGGAGAGTCAAATGTTTTCATTTATCCTCTGCTGCCTTTTATCCAGACTTGATTTTGCTTCCACAAGACAAGTCACATCTCTTTCTCTCGCTCCCCTTTTTCGCTTTCACTCACCCACCGCAGAGACCAAACCTTGCCCAGAGCATACGCCTTGATGTAGTAAACCCGTCGCCTGGCAAATGCTTCCTGAAATTGTCCCAGCAAGGCAGGGGCCTGTAGCAAATAACAAGTCTGACAGGTAGCTGACCACAGTTTAATGAGGTTTCTGTACACAAAGAGGGAATTACTGAATATGCAAAGTTTTATGGTAAAAGCATTCCTATTCAAGAGTCACTTTTGAAGTGAGAGCTGTGTACTGCTTTCCCCCTTACCTGCGGGTGCTTAATAACAATTTTGGGTTATTAGATGAGAAAGAATTTTTAACTTCTAAGCTGCTCTTCCCCACTGTTGCAATTCTCTTGCGCAAGCTGGCAGGATTGCTTTTCAACTGCTGCTTCAGCCATGTATCAGGATCATCTTTAATTTAAACAAAATAATAGGTTTCTAGCCAGATTGAACAAAAAACCCAAGCTGAACAGGCTCAAAAGACAAGAGGCAAATGGAAATCTCTTGTTATCAGTTTCCCAAAAATAACATAATTTTTAAGATTTTTTTTTTCCCCCCTCCTGGCTCACAGTTCTCAGTCACTTGAATTGGCAACACTGCTCTGTTATTTAGTCCATTTATTTACTTTCTGCACTCACTGAAAGCAGAAAAACCCAAGCTGTCTGGCTTTACATGTCATTTACAGGCAGATCTAAGGCTGGAAGTGATGTTTGGGTCTGTCACCATTCCAGAAGGATGAACTTCACCGACCTCCAACCAGCTCCTGCAGACATCAGTGGCCAAGCCCTGGTGGGACCACCTCATGCTCACACCACCCAGGTTTCTCCACAGCCCTTGGGTCCTTTCTCCACCACCCACACCACAGCTCCTGGGGACCTGGCGGCTCTTCCCTGGGAGCTGATGGGGCAGCGAGGCTGAAGCCTGTGGGCGAAGCTTCTGCCTCCATCCCATGCAGCCCCGGGGAAGAGGGGAACAAGCAAAGCACCAAAACCTGGAGGGGATCTGCCACGAATCGAGGCTCTGACCAAAACAAAACGTGGGCACCCAGATCCCCCAGGGTCTTTGGGAGCAATTCCCACGGCTTGTGTAATATATTATGTCTATTCTCATGACCAGGATAACTTACTTGTCCTTCAGAGCACATTTTCTACATGTCAGGTGCTGGGCACAAACAGCACAAACCGGAAAATAATAGACAATTGAAAACCTGTCAAACCTCAAGTTTAAAGTCTGAGAGGAGGTTTTGGGGAATGTCTTTTTACATCTGCATCGGAAGGAGCCACATCCCCAAGTCCCTGGGCCCGGGCACAGAAGCTTTGGAGAAGCTGTTTGACTTTCTGGGAGGCAGCAGGGACAACACAGTTTGGCAGCGTCCAGCAACCTTGTTGAAACTCCCCATCCCAGCCCTTGTGGCAACAGCACCTTTCCTTGGACACAATGTCACTGTAGCACCAACTGGAGCAAAGATGCAAAAAAGGTCTTAAAAAAAATGTGAAGAATACAGCAAGAGAACTTAGACCATCACAAAGTAGAAAACAGATACAGAATTCATTGAATTTTGCTCCATTTCACGTGACAGACTGTTCTATAGCAGATGTCAAGTGTATTTATGTTGTGGAAATATTTCCAGATACTTCCTGGGGTCTTGGTAAGTTCTCTGCAATTTGCCTGAGACAAACTGTTGTTGCCAGGTTAGAAATGAGAGTTTTCATACTCACAATTCTAGCTTCTATCTTCCATAAACTCTATAAACTGTGCTGCCAGAGGAAGACACTGAAAATCCTGCTCTGACACAAACATCCTTCATTGCTTTTCACCCTCTGCCTCTGCTCTACCACAGGAAAAGCAATCTTTGCTTTTGCCCATCGGCTATGGGCCGTATGCAGCAATGCAAATTTGCTCCTGTGCCTACACAGCACCTGCAATAGGCTGGTGTATGCGTTACCAAACAGCACTCCACTCAGACAACCGGTTTGGTATTTTCAAGGTAAAGCATTTCTTCTTTTAAAAATCATATTACCATTGACTGAAACTAATAGAAAACTCACATTAAATTAATTGGGTTGTTTGGCAACAAAATCAGGAAAAATATTTTCCTTAATATTTTCAAGTAAAAACTTCTCACATTACATTTGGAAACAAAGGTCTGTTTCAAAAGATAACCATATTTAATAATTAAGAAGGCAAACAAAAACAATCAAGCACTGCATTCTGAGACAAATGAAATAGTTTTGTGACCCCCAAAAACCTTACAAAAATATACATATATTTACAGTTTTCTTGTAGGAAGCAAATTAAGATAAACTCAGAATGAATCTTATCTTGGGAAGAGGGTTATGCCATGAAATGAAAAAGTCAGCTGTTTGCACAGTCCCTGTCTCCAATATTTGTTATAACTGGGGTTGCGTTGTTTCTGCTAGTAAAGTTTTGATAAGCTACACGCTGGGAGAAAGCAAATAAACAAGGCAGAGATGGACTCAGCTGACAAATCCATGAGAAGCCAACCAGAAGCTCATCAAGCACCAGACAGAGAAAGGAGAGATGGTGTCAGGACAGTGGCACAGGGGCCCAAATCAAATTGATCATGGGAGGAAGCAGCCAGCAAGAGATCTTCAGTGCCAACACTCATCGGCTCAAAACTGCCTTTTTTTAGACGGCTGCTGCTCCCGAGGCTGGAGCAGGAGCTAAATCCAGGGGGAAACCTTCTCCTGCCACCTCCCCCAGTAGTGCTGGCAGAGCCATCGCCTCTGTGGCAAATTAGGGATGGAGTTGACGAGCTCAGGAGTGATTGATATTGCTTCCTGGAAGTCTGGTCTTCCAGGTCATCTTGCCTACCTTGGGGCTGGCAGTTCATTATTATGCTAACAGCATGAAAGCCCCAAATCTCACCCTTTCAAACTGTAATCCTTTATTACCCACTGTCAAAAATATCCTGGGCCAGTTTCAATTCCTCCCACCTGCTCCCCATTTCCAGCTCTGCCTGGAAAACACTGGGCAAAACCCAGCCTGAGGTACAAGTCCCATCCTTTTGTCTGTGCTGGGGCAAACTGGGTGTTCCTGGTGGTGTCAGCACCAGGTGAGTTCTTTAGTTATAGGAGGTGCTAGCTGATATCCAAACCTGTGATATTTTCGTGTGTATACAAAGTGCTCCCCACCCCCCCCACACCATCTAGGGACTTTATCCCCCCTCTTCAGCTCAGAAAACTGATGAGGGTGCAGTGAATGGGGAGTCTCCTGGGGCCAATTAGCAGAGATTTGGGTAGCATCCAGACACTGCTGGGGGACCACTGAAAAGGCTTGAATTTACAGCCTGCTCTCCTCAGTGCACTGCTCGCTTACAAACAGGCGCACACACAGCGGACGCAGGGGGACTTTGATCCAAAATAGATTTCTGTTTATCCAGACAGCAGGGCTCGGGCACCAGTGGTGGCAACTTGCATGTGTGTTTGCATCCAAATATATTTCAAGCTGTAAAAGCAGCCCCGGCGTCGCGGCTGGAATGCAAACAAAGCGCCAAGGCCGCCTTCGGGACAAAGACGGGATGCTGCCCATGCCTGCTGCAATAACCTTGTCGCCTGGAAAGCCGTATGCCAGGGGCGTCACCAACTGCGTTATCGCCTTGCTGGGATGCATTTTGCATTTCTTTGCCTCTGCAAACAAAAGCAGGAGGCCGGGAGTGCGGAGCGGCGCTCTCCCTGCGGTGACAGCTCGGCAGCAGGTAGCAGGGAGCTGTGCCAGGGCCTCCGCTGCACGGGCACGACGATGGAGAGTGATTGGGTTCTGCCCTCTCCTCTGGAAAGAAGGGGGTGCTCTTACATAAAATCTGCTTGATTGTAAAGCTCAAGGTGGAAGTGCTGGAAGAATGCCTCTGGTAAAAGCTGATGGTGCCTCATGTGCTGCCCCAAACTTCCCTGTTAAACCAGACAATTTTTTTCCTCTTTGTTTTTCCTCTTGCAGTGACGCTCAGGTGCTTCTTATAACTCCATAGCAGAAAACATTTTCCTACAGAACCATGATGTTTTAAATGTAATGGTATGTTTTTATGAGGCCAGGAGGGAAACATTTCAGCCACGACTAAGAGTTTGCTGTCTAGACATATATTTGACCAAAAAGGGACACTTTTTTAACATAATCCTTACCACAGCTTACAGAGTATCGAGCACAACTATTCAAAGACCCTTCTAAGCATCACGCTCCTAAAGCCTTTCTGCCCACAGCAAACTTTGGCGCAGAGTATCCAAACTTCAGGGACACCCCCACATCTCGCCCTCACCCCAGGCACTCCCCCCACGCATCATGCCGGCCCAGCACAAATTAAGGGCTGGGTACAAAGACAGAAGTTAACAGAAACTCTCCCAACTTCAGACAGCTTCAAACCCACAGAGGGAATATCCGAGTTTCCACACCATGACTAGGGAAAACACTCCATACGTCTGAGGAAATCACTTCCCAGGAAGCAGGCAAAAAGTAATGTTTTACTTGCAGCAGCCGCATCAGCCTCAAGTGTAATCTGTTGTGCAAGCAACCTACTAGAAACCTCCACTTTGGCTGTTTAAAGGCATCCCCTGCCGCTGTACACCTTGTCCCTTTGATTTATGCTTGCATGGGTTTCATATGATGTGGCAGTACTTTATCAGCTGGAGGACCCTGCACAGATAAATAGCTCAGCCTTACTGAAGTAAACACGTCAACCGGTGACAAGCATTTCTTTCATTAAGGACGAAATGACTGATGTGGTTCCAATTGTCCTGCTCTGGGTGGAGGAGGCACTAATCCCATTATCACTCATCTGCAAGAAACTGGATCACCAGCCTGCACATGGGCCCAGGTAACAGAGGAGCTGTCAGGTGGCAGGCAGGCACATCGGGAGCAGAAGTTTAAAGCTGCCAGACAGGTCTGAGGTTTCCTTGTCTCACTGATCTAACCTGGTCACGGACACAGGACACGGTGGCTTATTGCAGAGGTCCTGAAGCACAGTTATGCTTCGGTTGTCTTTACAGTGACCCCAGGTTTCCACGGCAGAAGTCACCCCTCAGAGGGTGGGATGACTTCTCTGAAAATTAACAGAAATTTGGAGTTAAACACCACCACTATAGAAACACCAATGTCAGTGTCTGTCCAGTTTAATAGCAGAACATCACAAACTTCAGCTCTAAGATACTGAGAAACTGCTGCAACCATGTGCACGGAGTACCCCTGAAGACACTGAATTGTGATGTGCTTGAACTATACTATGCACCTGCCAATCTTTTTTCATTACATGCACCATAGGCAGGGCCGCGTCACCCCACAGACTGCTCCAGGTGACCCCACAGTGATGTGAGTGTTCACATTTTGGTGGGCACGATTCCTACTGCTCACATCCCACAGTGAGTGGCTCTTTGCCCCCATTTCGCCCCACAGCACAGCCGGGCACCGCTCGCCTGGGGCAGGAACGGTCAGCCTGGTATTGATACACCAAGAACTTTATGCAAGGGAAAAAAATTATTTTCTGTATCTTGACCAGAAATAAACTCCAGATCTTCTAGTCCTGGCCAATTCAACACAAAACACGTTGTTAATGTAGGTAAGGAGCATTCAGAAACTCATTAATCTGCATTGTTTGATAAGGAACAGAACCATCCCTGTCCCCAAACCTCGGCCAGGCCCCCCATGCCGTGGGGCCCTTTGTTCTGCCCAACCCAGCAGCACGGCACAGGGCTCTGGGGGTTCACCCCCGGCACGGGGCCAGCCCCGGCCTCAGGCCCCCGTGGCACCGGGACACGAAACTGCTCATCCCAGGGAGCAAGTGGTAGGAAATCGGTCTGGCAGGAGGGACACTGCTGTGCTTTGGGCAAACTAAAACACATTTGCAGTGTTCAAAACAAACTTTGTATTTACTATTATGGAAAATATTCAGAAAAAAAGAAGATATTTAGATACTATAATTTTCCATGTCTTAGAAACCTACAGTTTTCTTCAGCTTTCCTGTAGAAGAGTTATTAAAGCACAGAATTATTGACTATCTGGGCTTGCTTCATCCAGCTACCAGCAATTTTCCTCAGAGAGCCCCTTCTCCCTTCCCTGGTCATCCAGACCAGCTCAAGCTCCGTGGGAACAAGGCATGCCAATTAGTACAGCAGAAAATGCAATTTCTGATGACTTTGAGATGGAAACATCAGATCAAGTATGTGTGAGAGAAATGGAACAAAACCTAAAATTTTAGAACAAAATAAAAGTGTATGTTCCATTTATTTCTGTTGCGAATTTCTGCAGATATTTCCTTCCTTGTTAACCCTTCTCACAGGTCATCGCAGAAGTGGGTTTTACTTCCTTCTGAAGGTTACATGGCTCACACTAGATGAACAGAAAGGGTGACTGTGTACTGTGTCTTTGAATTTCTGCTGTTGGTTATGCCTGGTTAGGAATAATTACGCTTCGGTAATGGTTATTAGTCACAAGTTCCTGACCCATTCCCCCAACTGCAGCTCTACCTTCCTGGGTTTTCTTGTCTGGGAATTGCTCTGCAGCTGGGTTTATAACCTTGACAGAAGATCTCTGGTGCGGAATCATCCCAGGGCTAGTGTTACTTCTACCAAACTTAACATAAACGCTGTCAGGAAGGCAGACAATAAAGCGAGTGTTGCTGTGAGGTGGGAAGGTGCCATGTCTTTCCTCCTGCCTTAACAGCAGGAACTTCACGGCCCAGAAATAAGCAGAAGTGTTCTCCAGGCTGGGGATGCTTAGAGCAGAGGACATGCAGAGCTGGGGCAGAGCAATAACCAGATCTCTCTATTACAGGACCAGGTTAAGAGACGAGGTGATGCCATCACTTGGCATTCATTAAATGTCCTCAAACCAGCAATAACCCAGTGTGGGTTACTGGGAGATGCACCAAAAGGGGATGGTAAATCCTGCACAGTGACGCAGCAGAGTAACCCAGAAAGGAGAATAGTTTTAGGTATCAGAAGGACATGTGAAAACACCTCCAGGATGGCTGAAAAAGCTTCTTTGGCCCAGTTACTGCTCCCTGTAACTTAGGCCTTAGCTGGTTTGAGCTGCTGGAAGTTGTTCACCCTGGCTCCTTCAACATCTCTCCAGCCCTTGGGGTACAAGAGATTTGAGCTTCTACAGACTGATTAAATAGATATCAACATTTGTCCTCAGTACACTTCAGATCATGGTATTAGAGATCACGCACGGAGCAGAGGCAACAGTCCAAATGCTAAGCTAATGGCGAAGTAAGGAAAACTAAGAGTTCAATAAATAGCACAAAACTGGAAAACATGTGAGAGAATAGACTTCTATCCAAAAACATAGTGGGACCTAACTCCAGAGGTCTGTAAAATGTTTCAGCTGCAACATTTTCACTTGAAAAAAACCAGAAGGAATTATTTCACTTTTCATCAAGATGTCAAAATCAGTGGTGAGACTGAAATGACTGTTTCTCTTCCCACTCCAGGCAGTAAAAGTGCCACTGCCTGAAGGGTGGCGGCATCCTGAAGGGCCTCCTTGGCCCAGCACACCCATTACAGCTGCTTTATCAGGGAGCAGCTAAGGTCTGTGCTAACACTAATGACTCCCTTGGAAGCTGCCAGCTTGGGAAAGGAGCGAAACCATCGCTTTGGGATGAAGCCAAGCAGAGAAACATGTGTCCCGGGCAGGATCATGGAGCAAAGTGGATGTCCCAGGAGCTCCCGGCAGGCGGCTGGGGCTCCCAGTGCCCCCGGTGGGGTCTGGCTTGCCAGAAGGAGCACGCAAGTCCCGATGAGGCTCCTGCGGCCCCAGCCCCAGGCGCTGGCACTAATGAAGCTGCCTGGACCTCATTCCCTTTCTCTTTTCTTTTCCCAGGTTGGAGCACCCCATCCCACCAGAATGCACTTGAAAGAACAAGATACTTCCTTTGTACGGGAAACAAATGATGATTAATGTGTTAGTTGTAATTAATCTACGATGACAGATTAGCAGAGCAGTGGCAGTGTCTTTTGCTGCTGCCGGAGCCAGTGCTGATAGGACAGCTGGTGAGAGGGGACACCAAATTCAATTTGCTCCTCATTTGCATACATATGACAACCATCTGTGCTAATAGCACTGCAATGTCTCTATTAGGCTCTCTTGTAGTGTGCCTGCTCACCTAGACTCCAATTAGGCCTTTAAGTGAGAAAGCTTAAAGCATAAATATTTGCAGAAGGGAAGGGGTGGCTCAGCAAGCCACTGTGCACTGCTTTTCCCTTCCTGCTGAAGGCTGAATCCTCTCTAGTGCCTGAGCTAAGATGTTCTGCCTCCATTTATCACCTGGTGATGAGATCCTGAACATAACCACCAGACTAACTCTACCAGCCCCATGTTATCCAAAAATGCTTTGATCCATGCAAGAAAATCCAACAGAGCTGCAGAGGCTGACTGAAAACTAGTCCTGCAATGGGGAAGAAGCCTTGACCAGCCAGCGTGTGAGTCTGCCCTATGTTTTCACCCAGATTTGGGATCTTTCAGGCTTGTGAGCACGAGTGCTACCCTCAAGGGTGAAAGCACCAAGGCTGTTCACAACCCTGAACAGGTACCGTATGGGAAGTCGCTTCTGCAAAGGTTGTCCCCTGCCTGTGTTTCATCTGACACCACTTACCAGCTGCTATCAGAGCAACTGTGAACATGCAGCACGAGCACGCATCTGGCTTGAAATACAAATGTGCCATGGGCATTTGTTCCAAGCGGGAATTTATTTTTGTACGTGCATTTCAAAAATAGCAGTCCTAGGTTCCCCTGAAAATTAATTAGGGAACTAGTTAATTAATGAGCTGGCTCACCTACCTCGTTCTTCCTGTTCTTCCCATCAAGGTGATTTCTGCAATCTTGAGTTTGTTTCTTGTTTTTCAGCCCTAATACCTCAACAGCTCCAGAGCATTCAATGAACTGAGAGTGTGAGGGAGGACTGGGCAGGAGAAAGGACGCTGCAGGAGCTCACTGTAACCGCAGCCAGGGATGCAGCGATGCCTGCAGCCAACCTGGAGCTGGGCTACTGCTCCAGGCGCCGTGTAGATCCCTTCAATATGACCAGCTGGAAATCAGCCACGGAGCGTGAAGTAGCAGCCACTTCTCCAGCTATCCAAATTGGTACTTTCACATAGTTCAGTGCTGCAAGGAGAGATTTTTCTGCATCCTGACCAGGAATCAAGCCCAACCCTGCATCCCAGGCCAGTTCACAGCATGGCACTGGGTTAGCCCTGCTGGGACCGCACTGCTCCTGGTCCCAGCACAGGTTCATGAAGCATCACCCAAAGCACCCATGTGTCAGCTCAGAAACTGCCACCCACAAACTGGACTGCCTCTGTGCCGTTTTCCCCCATTGCTATTTTTCATCTCTGCAGCACAACCTTTGCATCACCAGGTACAAGAAAACCATCAGACTCCCCATCCAGGTCCTGCTGTCCCTCAGCTTGATTAGGGGGAGGTTTCCATCACAAGGCATTAGGTGAGTAGTTATGTTCCTTGCCCAGGGGCACATTAAGCATCCTGCAAGGAATGTCTTTAGCACCAAATATTTTTCACTTGTGGTGTTTTGGTTGTTTGCTGCCTTTTTTTTTTTTTTTTTTTCCTGCGGGTGGGGAGGGATTGGTTTGTACTGATGGGAAGGTACATTTCCCTTGTAAGTTTGAATAGGTTTAAGGTTAAAGGGCAACCCACTAATCTACCCCTACCCATGCTTCTGTGGGACCCCAAGGCTGTGCAGATTGTTTGGAGACTGCCTCTGCTCTGTCTCCTGCCCTGGGACGCCTGACTGAGCTGGGAACCTGCGCATAGTCCTCAGCTGGGACAGCACATCTCTGCCCGGACACTGCCAAACCTCTCTGGCAGCTCACAGCTCAAAAATAAATCTGCGCACAGCCCTGGGTGAAGCATGTGAAGAGTTTTGTAGCACTAGCTGGTCTTAATTAAGCAAATGCAGTGCAATCTAAAAAAATCTCATTTTACATGTGAATCTGCAGTTTAAAACTGGCTGGACTATTACTTACTTCTGACATCCAGCAGGGACACAGGGACCATCCCCTGCTTGCACATACATATCTGTCTGTACAGGAATGGCTGGAAGTTTTAAAAAAAGCCGTTTTGCAAAAATCTTCCGCCCATGGAATTACTTGTTGAAGATAGCTGCAAGCAATGCCAAGCAATTCATGTATGGTGAAGCACCAGGAGCAGTGGGCAGATGAGATGGGAAAGAGGTGCAGGCTGGCCTTTGGTGCCCTAAATATCACACTTTATCCTTGCACTGGGTTTATTGAGCCCCAGGAGAGCTGTGCCACCCCAAGCCAGCGTGCCAGAGCCCACCAGGTCTGGGGGCAGGACAAGGAGGTGTCTGTGCTTACCACTACTGGGAGCTGAGATCCTCAAACATATTTAACTCTGATAGCAATTAGGCACTGAAATGCCTCCTCCTTGTGCATAAGTGGTTTGTCTCCCAGGGGGCTTCGGCAGTGAAGAGGCTCTGCACAGAGCCTCTCCCTCTGGTGAACTGTGGTTTTATCACTGGCAGGGCCTGAACCTGCAAAACTGAGCATTGAAATAGCTGCCAGCCAAGCTAACGGGGCTGCTACAGCTCATGTGGCCCCAGTCCTCCCATCAGCTGTGAGGCTGCCTGGCAGGGACTGGTGCGGGAGGATTTATCCTGGAGAAGGCAGCTCCTCGCCTTCCCCGAGCCTGGTCCTGCCACATCCTGAAACCACCGAGCCAGGTTTGGGTCCCCCATGTCACCCAGGGGTCCTGCAGCCCTGGGGTCAGCTCTCCTCTGCAGAGGGGGAAGAGCATCAGGTGCCTTTGCAGATTAATTAAGGATTTTTAGCAGTGTCTGGCACTACCCAGCCCTCCCTGAGAAGCAGGCACTGTTGGGGACCTGCCTGCCGCCACCACCAGCGCCCACCCACATGGATCCCTGTCCAGAAATGATCGGGGCAACACGGCCAGCAGTGCATCACTGAGCAGCCCCCAGATCCTATTAGTGAAGAAGTGGCCTTGCCAAAAAACGTGAAGGAGTGTGCCCTGCAGGACCCGTCCCGCAGTGCCTCCATGGAGAGCATTTCCTGAGGCTTTGCTGGCACATCTGCTCTTAAGAGACATCAGTTCTTCTGCAAAATACAATTTCTGACACTAAACCCTAACACAGAAAACAATCAGAAACTCATTCAGGGGCCTCTCTACAGGTGCATGCAGAGTTCAGGTGTGCCAGGCCATTATGGTGATGCTTATGTCTGTTTTGAGGGAAACTCCTACTGTGTTTTACAGAAAACCATTTCCTGCCTCTGCTCCATCCAGCACAGGGCACTGCTTGTGCAAGGCAGGCATTAACGGCTGCTCCTCTGAATGCACACAGCACGCACAGGAGGCATTAGTGTAAGGCATGGGGAACAAAGGAAATAAAACTCAAAGCCCTGGAATGCTTAATTTAAGGCCAGACAAACCAAACCACGTACACGCCTACCCTGTTTCCATCAATTACGGATGGGCCAGAAGTTTACAGAACAAACATTACAGAAGGATACTGTTAATTGTTCCAAAACCAGGTATGACATAAAGCCAAAACTTCAGACATAAGGCAGCACTTTAAAGAGTCCAAAGAGAATAAGATGTGAAAATATGTAATTAAAATCTCCAAACCATCTTAACTCTGCCCTCCAATGATACCAAGTGTGGTACAATGGTGGTCAAGGCATAGTCCTCCCTATGGACACCAACAGGTTAAATATGACTTGGCTTTGTGCCCACTTAAGCCATGGAGATTTTATCCTGAAAAGAAAACCTTGCCCTCCACTGGCACATCCACAGTTTTCATATTTCTTTTTCTGTTTTTGTTTGTTTGTTTTTTTGTTGTTTTTGTTTTTTTTTTTTTTTTTTCAGTGATGAAGCAAAAGTTTTGTATTTTGCCTATGGAAATAAAAAATATTTGAGGTTCAAGTTTAAAGGTGGAAAACTTCCATTATATGTTTTTCATATAAAAAAAAACACCTCCCAAATACACTATCTGTTATTTTCACTGTTTATGTAGACAGACTGATAGTGCTTCAAGATAAAACCAACTGCAGAGTTTTCGGACCTGACAGTATTAGCATTACATGATTTATACTTTTGGCCACTTTTTTTTTTTTTTTTTTCCTGTTATTGATCCAGAACATTAACTACCAGAACATTAATTACCAATGTACTTATGTAACTCAAAAAAGACCCAATAATGTAACAGTCCTGTGCAGCTGGTATAAATTAGTTAATTAGTTCATGTGAGTTTTAAATGTTTGTTAAAAAAGAAAAATATTCAGGCTGAAGGACCAGGAGTGATGGAGAAGCTGCCACATCCACTGCTGTGCTGTGTCTGTATGTGCTGGACTACCAGCAGGACTCTGCTGCAGCTCCCAACTCCTGAACAGCAGATAACTCACAGGGGAAGGACAGACATAAAAGAGAAAATAAGCAAGGATGTCCAGTGAGGGAAAGCAGCCCAAACACCAGGGGCTGGGGATGTGTCTGTACGCAGGTGTGAGCATGCTGGAACTGCAAAGACATTGAAGGTACTTGCACTAAGTTGGAAATATTTTGGAAATGGCAAGTTGGCAATATTTGCAGCTGAAAAAAATGGCTTTTGCAGTCAGATCCTTGCAATGTCTCTACCTCATGAGGAAAACACTGCAAAACCCCGAACATCATGTAGTTTCTAGGCTCAATCCTCACCACACGCAATCTGAACTTCACGTATGGCAGGCTCCTTTGGGAGCCCAGGCTCCACGCACCTTTCTGCGAGGCCACCCATTGCGGAGCACCCAGCACACCCCCCCACCAAAGGCACCTTTTTCCTGGGCTATTTCCCTGAATCACCAGGGCCACACACGGAGCCGATGGGGATGGCACCCGCCTTGGCCCCTCCACCATGCCAGCTCTGGCCAGGCAGCTGCAACACCCACATGGGCCAATCTGCGGCTTTTTTTCTCTCTCCCCAGAAGCAAAGGCAGCTCCAGGGGGGCTCAGCTGGTGCAAAAGCAAAGGACTAACCTTTCCTCTTTTCCCAGTTTTGCATGCACAAGTACAAATCACGAATACACAGCTGAGAGCTTGCAGCCACGCAAGAAGGGTGCTGGCAGAATTAAACACCAGGACGAGCAGCACACAACCACCGCCGGGTTTGCCAGTGCCCACAGAGTGCTCGGCTCCCCCCCGTGTCCCCACCACGGCCAAGAGAGGATCTCCACTCCCGAGCCCATCCAAACCCCTGCCCTCAGCAGGCTAATTCACAGAGCTAAACACACGATCCTGCCAGCAAGCTATTCCCACAATTAATATAAGATGTCATGCTCTTAAGGGGTGAGTTATGTGTATAGGAAGGAAGATTGATATGATAAATAATGCAGTCCTCCCGGTGGCACTTCTGAATGATACGGCACTGCTCTCATTTGTGAGGAACATGCTAATTACCCTTACACCAGGGAGACTTCCTCGTCCCACCAGCCATGGTGCATCTTGATGGCGTTAAGCACGTCTGTCTGCTGCTTTAATCATCAGCAGCTCTGTGCTGTCACTAACACTTCCAAGCCAAACAGTGAATAAATGTTGACAAAATACTCCCTGACACTCGCATCCAAAAGCTGCAAAGTTCCTTGTTTGTATCTTTGCTTGCAAGGGACAAACTGCAGTGAACCCTGGCAGACCGGGCGTGCGAGGGTGACAGCCAGCAGGACCAGGGCACCCGCAGCAGGAGGGATCGGGTGTGGGATTTGACGGTGACCTCTTGAGCAAATAAAGCAAAGCTTGTTTGTTTTCCCCCTCCCTAGGAGGAAGGAAGAATTCAGCACACATGTTTGGGAGCTTGGGCTTCACATCACCGCTGTCACCAACCTTCCTTCTGGTCTTGGCCGAGTCATTTTACCTCTTGCACAAAAATGACACCACACACAGGATGGACAAGGAGCAGCTTTGGAATATACTTCCCATTTTTACCCGAAGAATGCTGCCACATGAGGGAGAAGGGAAAATAGTGGCACTGGATGATTCATCGCTCCCAGGACCGTCCCCCACGTCCCGGACGAGGCAGCCTCTGTGGTAGGTCCCATGCAGCCGTCTCTGCCCCTGTGATTACCGAGCCTAATTGCAGCCCAGAGGCATGCCCGGACACACACGCTGTGCTTCAAGGAGATGGGGGCAAATCTGTTCCTGGGGAAATGGCAGAGGAATTCAGTGTGGTTTTATTGCTGCAATGAGCAACCAAACGTGCTGAGGAAGGACCAGGCAGGGTCAGCCCACGAGCCTGGGACCTGCCGGGGGTCAGGGTGAACACGGCTGATGTTTCCCAACTGTCCTGCAAGGGGATGTTTGCAGCCCAGTGCCGGTACCGAGCCCAGCACTGACCTCTCCCCAAAACTCCTTTATTCCAAAGTGGGGGGGGCCTTTAGCCAAACAGCTATTAGCCAGGATGGGCTGTGGGATGTCCTCTCCAGGGTGACGTGTCTCAGACCAAGCTATGAGCATTTCTGCAACCAAATAGGAAATTCCCCACTGTGCTGCTCTCACTAGGCCCATGAGTTTGGAGAAAAATCCCACCCATGCTCATTTTAAGAGCCTAAATCCCTAATCTTACCCTTACCCTTCAGGAACCTCCACCTCCTTCAATACTGCAGGAAAGGCAAATGCCTGCAAAAGCAGAGGACAAGGCCAGAAGCAGCTGCATCAGATAATCCATCTCCATGCTCCCCCCAAAAATCTGCTGGCTCCCCCTCTGCCCTGCCAGCCCATAGGTGCCTCCACCCCGCTCCCCTTCCTGCTCCCTGAGATGGTCCGACTTCCCCTTCCCATTGCTGTGCTCCATAAGCTAGTTTCTTGGACACAAATTAGTCAACACTAGAGCTATATTAATTAGTGACTCATTAATCTTTCAGTTCACTGGTTGAATGAGAAGAAAAAAAAACATCCGCATTGTAGACACCAAAACTTGATTTCACCTGAAGTGAAGCATTTCATCCTCATCTCTTAAAGCTATTTGGAGATGACATGTCAAACAAAAATGTCAGTTTGAAACAAAATACTCTGGAAAAAGTTGAAATGAAGCATTCTGATTTTCTTAAATTTTGGCTCCCCCGCCACCGCCCCCGTGTGAAAGCGAATGGGCTAGGAAACTATTTGATGAATTTGACCTGAATGGAAGAATTAGTTCAGCTGACTAAGCATTCATTTTTTCATATAACAGTTACATCCTACAAATTCAGCATTTGTGCCATTGTTGCAAATGTAGAATTAGTGTTCAAAGCTGCTGGGGAGAAACTGAACATCACCTCCAGGCACCAGCTGCTGCTCTGCGTGCCGATGAGCACAGATCTGCTGGCGTGTCCTCCTCGCAGGCAGAACTGGGGTACGCCGCTGGCTTGTGGCCCCCTTTTACCTGCCGCTGTGGTACAGCTCAGCTGGGGCTGCTTTTGCCTCTGAAACAAGGGCCTGAGCTCTTCTGAAGCCAGAAAATTGCTCTGAGTGTTCCTGATTGCTAAGACTTTGTTGAAACATTTTCTCAAGGCTTAATCAGGCAGATCTTTTTATGCTGCAACTAGCAGACAGGTTCAAAACCTGCCTTTTTTTTTTTCCCCCCCCCCCAAATGAATGCACACTGAAGTGAAATACTTCAGACTGATGCCACTGCATCCTGACTCTGACTGCAGGCAGAGGAAAACTGGGTGGCAATTTTAAGGAAAATCCTTGGTTTTTTCCCTCCCAATCCCCAAAAGTTGACATCCAGAAAACATGAATAACCAAACACCCATCAAGCAGGGAAGGAAGAAATTGGATAAGTGGAGAAGAATGTCCCAGCTTTATTCTTATTCCCTCTCAATTTATGAATTGGAAGCATTTTGGTGAGGTGCAAGCAGTTCAGCATCTGCGTTTGCCTCCCACGACCCTCAGCTCAGGGGAATCCACAGCATGAGAAATGGATTATTACAACTTCCATTAATTTTAGTGACTTGATTTCTCTTAAAAACTCTTCCACCAGACTTGTCTTTTCCTGTTACATCTTGCCACAAGCTCACACTGTTTCCTCTGAGCAAGAGAAGGCCTCTGAGTTTAATTCTGCCAGCCCAGAGCTGACGCAGGAGCACACATGCTTCAATCAGCCTACAGCAACCCTCCAAAAACTATCCCTCAGTGCAGCAACCCCCATAGCAAAAAAAGTGCTGGTAGAAAGCTTGGGACTTGGTCGTTTAATGGTTACACTGCTTGGAAGTTTCTATTTCTTAGAAGTACAGTGCATTTTCTGACAGTTGCACTTGTTCCTACACACCAATGGACATGTTACTTGATCCATGATAGCCAAGAGCAAGTCTTTTCGGTGAGACCCCTCACAGGGGAGTCAAGGCTGATGGGTGAACACTTCAGTTATGTCACAACCACACTGAACAGTCATTTTTGGATATTTGGACATGATTAAGCCCTGATTTGGTTTTGCAAGTTGAAAGCATCTCCTTGGTGAACTTCTCCATTTAATTGCTCTGCCTTTTGTTTCCTGGACAACATACTGTAAAAGAAAAATGATACTACTGTTTCTGGATATTAATTACAACATATTCTGGTATTTACTTCTTTTAAAACTCCAGATGCTGCATTCACCAAATTCCACAAGAGCATTATCTTATTTAAAATGGAATTACATGTTCCTGTCCATTGTGGTTTTAAAGAAGAGCACTCACAGGAAACAAGCACATCCTAAATGCTCAGAAACCAAGTAGTAAATGAAAAACCACAAACTTATTGTGTCTAAAAATATATATTTTAATTTTAAAGCTGATCTCTGGAGTTTTCAGGCTGACTCAGGGCTCTTGCCTACTGCCTCTTCAAGTTCCCAGACTGGAGCACAGACAGTACTCTCCCTCTTTCTTAGGAGAATTCACTTGGGCTGTGCTGTTTCCAGTTCCTCACTTAGTCCTGAAGATAGGTGTGACACAGCTGCCCCCCAGCCCCTTAAGCAGCCACGCACTATACACTTGCCTGGATCATTTCCTCAGCTCCTACAGCAGGTAGATCTACTGCCTGCCTTAGTTTCAGTCTCACTTCTTTATACTCAGTCCTTCCTATTTCACAGTCGTGGGTATCTGCTTTTATCCTTGTAATAAATTAATCTCCAGTGACACCTCTCAGTCTTATATCACTTTGAGGCACTGAGCTCCACCCCTTCCCAAGTCTGTTCCTCTGTCTCCCTTGTGATGTTTTTCTGAGCTTTTAGTCACTTGCACTCAAGCTTTTAGCCCTAACTTTCATTTTTTTAAAGTGGTTTATGACTTCTTCAATTTAGTAAGACATTACTGAATGAGGCTGGAGTTTGTCTTGTCAGCTTTTCCAGCAAGGTTATAAATCTGCTTGTGAAACACAAATCTGATGAGAGGTTTGAGGAGTAACAGGCCTTTACTCCTAACACTCTGCAGATCCCCGTGCCTCTGGATCTCAAATGAGATCTATTTTAAATATAATTTATTTTCTCTGGAATGCATAACAGGTGGGGATGCTTTGGGGATTCTCCAAGGGCAGCAAGCTGTGCACAGAGGCACAGGGCAGCCAGGACAGCCTCCTGCAGCATTTGCTGGCTAAGGTGATACTCTTAAATCCATGCAACCTTAAACTCTTAAAATCATGCAACCTTAAACCCCGTTGTCTTATGTACAAAATACATGGCCTCTGTCCAATAGAGGAACATGGTCCAGAGTGGTCAAATGGCATCCACGGACTGGATTACTCCCATGAAACTATAGAATCCAACCTGCCACTTCCACCACAGAGGGGACAAGCCAAAACTTGTGGCAGAAGGCCCAAGGACCCACCCCGCAGCTGGGGAAACACATGCCAGAGGAAGAGCAATTGAGGTAGCTCTCCTACACATGGTAATGGTTACCCAGGTTTTAGCCAGAATGTGCTGACAAGATTACATTTCATCCAAAACTTCCTAATGGGCAGTTAAGTACTCCAGGTAGCAGCAATACAGGGAGACACCATACTGGAGTCTGCCCTTGGCACAGGAAGGATGCATTGGAAATTAGCTGTAAGTTGTCCCTCAGCACCCATTTTTAACGTCAAAAACCAAAGCCCTTCAGCTGACTGCATAGCCAGAGCTCAAAGTTAAGGCAACAGCATGCGACTTGCCTTTGAAGCTGGGCTATTTTCTCAGTGTGGATTTATATGTGGATCAACAGGTGATTATCTCTTGCAGTCCCACCTCTGCTTCCCCAGCCAGATGCAGCCACATTCAGCAGTGAGGACTGCCATCATAACTTGGGAACCTGCAGCATCACCCCGTGCCAGCACCCCATCCAAACCCCAAACGCCCCCATCGCTGCACAGGGAGCCCGGCCTGCATCCCATACACCTCAGCACGTCTCACCCACCATGCCAGAAAGTTAAGGAACTAAACGCATTTTTGTTAGGTCATACCATTAAGCACCACAAATAAAGAAAAACCAAAGCCTGCCCACTGTACTCTTACTGCACCTATAAAACTTGGGATCTAAAGAATATATTCTTCAGCCCCACCTACTGGCACCTTATCTATCAGCTCTTTGCATATACAGCAATAAAACTTCTCCACACATATAGATGCAGCTCCCCCAAAACCAGCACCCTGCACCCCGACACTGCCCATGAACATCACAGCTGGCTGAGAGAACCCAATGGGGCTCTGAAAATGAGTATTCAGATCTCTTCCCATTAAAGCATGTCACCATGAACTTTACGGAGAAGGGACATGGACAAAAGCCATAAGTTAGGCAGGCACATAAAGAAAGAATAACCTTTGGACAAGCTTTTCCTGAAAATGCAGCATTTCCTTGGAACCGAGTCCAGTGGGGAGAGTTATTATGGGAAGATTTACTTCCACTGGGATGCCAGGCTTTTAATATCACCCTTTTAAATAATGCACATTTTAAAAGGTTATTTTACTGTGAGAAAAGGTTAACGTTATTGTTAGTTCTCTCTTGCCTATCCTGGATCAAATGCCTTATGACATCCACTAGTGGAAGAAATAAATGTGGTATTACCTGGCTCAGGCACATCTGTGTCAGATGGTGGCAGTGGATGAAGGCCAGAAGTGGGGGAGCCACGATGTGTTGCCTTCTTGCAGAGTTTCATCGTGGAGAAGGTCCTGGTTAAGGGGATCAGCTTGGCTCTTGGTTCAGGTTTTGGCTCTTCTGAACTTATCATCTCACATCTTGCAATGCACCCTGCACCTGGGCAAGAGAAGCACAAAATGCACTCCAGCTGCAGGTGGTTAGGAGCCAGCCCACCCGCAATCCAGGCTCCTGCTCTGCTCCCTCCTCGCCCAGCAAAGCAGCCGGGGGCTCACACCGAGATCTGGGGGAGCCACGCCAGTTGATGGCCTTGGATGTTCACACAGACCATGATCCCTACTGCTGCAGAATCTGAAATTTTTGATCAACTGTGCTGTAATGTCACAAGGGTTCATTACTGACACTCAGCAAATATAAGGCTGAGAGCAGGCAATGGGAAAGGTGCACGGCTCGATGCTGTGCTGCATGCTCGGAGACATCCTCAAGAGACTGCACCGAGCAGGTCACATAAAAACCATTTCCTTGCCTTGCACTTTCCCAATCACCTCACCCAATACAATCACTTCTGTTTTGCCACCTTCTGGTTTCAGTTTATTATCAGCGTGGTCACTGGTTCAGTAGTGCTGCTGATAAGTTTGCATTAGCTCTGACTGTTATGTATTGAAGGTTATTAAAGCAGCTGGCAGGTGTATCCATCAGCCATGCCCCTCCTCTCCCTCAAGCTCATTTTCCTCCTCCCTTGGCCCCAACACCAGGCAAAGGCAGGGGGTGCAGCAGCATGAGGCAGCCAGGGTTGTCCCGGGGAAGGGAGAGCCATGCTCTGCAGAAACAGGATCATGACAGAGGGGGAATTACAGAATTTGAGTTCCCAACCTTCCTCTCCTGCTCTGAGCACCGGAGCAGGCAAGGGGCCCGGCAGTGGGAAGGACATGCTGGCAGCACAGAGCTAGGAAAATGCTCAAGAGATGCTGTGGTCTGATGCAAAACCTCATTTTCCTCAGTTTGCATTTATTTGAGCATTTCAGTATAATTTTCCTGATTTTTATTCTATCTTCCAGAATGAATTAGGAAGCACTACATGCTGCGTGTTCCGTTATCTGCTTGCCAGGCAAACACAAGCTCCGAGGACTGGGGTGGGCTTGCTGGGCAGCAGAGAGTGGGCAGCAGGGGAGACACAGCAGGAAGGAGCTCTGGGGGCAAATCCACCAGCCCCAGCTATCAGCCAGGCACTGCCAAGAGCCATTTAGATCCAGCAGATGCAGGACACAAAGGCTCACCTTGTGAGATGACAGCCTTCATCAAGACAGCAAGTACGTGCTTCGAGCAGCTCCTGAACATCACACAGCAGAGGAAGCCACTGAAACGCCTGCCAGACCTCTGGAAACCCAGGGGAGAGCCAGGCAGGCTTCTGCAGCACCACACACACCTACAGGCAGTAACACCAGCAGAAATGCAACAACCAAGAGCTTAGTCTAGAAAGAATCCTAGAGCAGTAACATTTACGCCTTGAATAGGCTTGACTGTATTTCATACAGGCACTTAATAACGTAGAGCCTGGAAAAATAAAATAAAAATTGGAAGAGCTCACAGTGCATCTAATGCTAGCATCTCCAAAAGGGGAGTAAAGGCTCTAACTCAGCTTTAATAGCTGAGGGGTGCCTCCAGCTGAGAGCACTCTCAGCCTTTTAACAAGCCCTCTAGAAAAGTCTCCAGGAAGGGCTGTATCTCCTTTCCCACTCTGGAAGCCTTAGAAGAAGTAGCAGCATGTTTCTCCTATCCAGCAGTTGGTATGTCTTGGCTCTAAGAAAGCCTTGTATATTTATATAGGAGTGTTTAATATACTGTAATGTTTCTAACATGTGTGTGGAGCTTGCATGTGAGAAGGTCTGTCTTAAGGTAGTCTCAGCTGATGAAGGTTTGAAGTAGTCACAACCAAAGTTAAAGATATCACTGCAGGAAAGAGTAAGGTGCTCAGCTGTAGCCCCCAGATGGTCTGTGGGCCCTGCTGGTGTGCTACAAGGGTGAAGAAGTTGAAAGCTCACTCTGAGGTAAACAGCCCAAGCAGCTGCTTGTGCTGCTGGATAGTAGGGAATGAGATGGTAACTGGTGTCTGAGGAGAGGAAAGATAAAATGAGAGGAGAAGCTTAGTAAATGCGCTGCTCCAAGAACCAGAGCAAGTATGTAAACTGGGCTTCGCTGCTTACTATAGGAATGGGTGATAAAAGGAAACATTTATTTTAAGAAAGCAAAACAGTGGGTGAAAAAGATGCTTTTCTGCAAGATAAGGTGTTCCTGGATGAGGCAATCAACACAAACTATGTTCTGGTTTATACCACCAGGGCCATGTCTGGTGTCTGCTGGTGGAAGGGTGCACCAAGCTGCAGCAGCACGAGGCCCAGGCAGGGCTGGGGTTAAAACCACCATCTCATGAGTCACCAAAACCTTGGTGTTCACAAATGCTGGACTCTGATTTGGTGCCGTACAATGTTGTGTTTGCAACCGTGCACAACTTCTGTGCTGACGTCCTGCCATGTGCTGACTGCCTCCATGGAGAAGCCTCTGCTCGGCCAAGGCCTGGTGCATCTATCGGTGGGGGACCGTGGGACTCTAGGGCTGAAGGATTTTGGATGAGTCTGGATTAATATCTCAAGTGTGGACTGCTGTAGCTGTGAGCTATCTCAGCTCTACTGCTAGTTAGCTAATGAGCCTCCTCACTAAATCATTAGCTCTGCCTGCTCCCTGTTAACCTTTTCTCCCACTCTCATCAAGAGATATGAGGAAACATGTATCATATAGAAGGAGGTGGTCTATCTTTTTATTCTTTGATTTACTGATGTACTAACCTGCAGTGCTTGCTGGGATGAAGCTTTTCCCCACTATAACCCTACTGTCTTTGGCAATATTGCAGCTGGGAAAAATTTATCTCACTTAGTGGAAAAAGGTGGCCTAGGGAGGAAGGGAGGGAAGGACTTGATTCCAGCCCTGGGATTAGATTTCTTCAAGTAGGAGAAATTGATAGATGGTGGATTTACAAGGGATCTGCTGGGAACAGTGTAGTCAGCTATGCAGTGTGGTTTGCAATCTGCAATCCCAGCACATTCTGCAGCTCATGTGTGGTTTAACTGAAATTTAATGTACTTCAGTGGGAACTTTTCTTTGCATTTGAACTTGTGTACAGTGGCGTCATATATACCTGTAAGCTGATGAGCAAAGGGAAATACTTTCTCTATTGAAACATGCAATCAGGAATCATTACAGTAGTTGGTGATGTGGTTTTCTTTATCCAGGGATAGAGCTCACTGTCCAGCCACTGCTCTGTGTTGCTGTTGCAGCTCAGCTGACAAGGTCTGATTGAAGATGTGGTGACTTGATTCTTTTCTGTGGCATGTTTTCCCTCGGGGGTACCCATGGGGGTGACACAGTAGCACAGAGCAGAGCCACACAAGATACCCAGCAGCAAAGCAGGGAACTGACTGTCCAAGGTATCTGCTTGATAGTTCTGCAGTCTGCTGGAGCAGGAAAGGGGCTCTTCTCTCTACTAAATCTTTTAGGATCTTAGAGTTGTTTTACAGACTCCACTTGGATTTGTCTCCACTAACATCTAAAGGCTTTTTCTGCAGCATATTTATCCCAGTCATATCATAGAAATGAATATGTTTAAGACTGGCTGGTTCAATAGTTAAGGTGAGGTCAGATACTTCTAATAAGCTAAATCATTCACTGTCATGAATCAGCATATGTCCTTTCAAATATAAACCTTGCTTCTTTACATCATTCACCCTTTTTTGTGGTTTCTTTTCTTTCCCTTTTCAGCCTGGACCTGTGGTTATAACTCTAGTGTACAATAAACCTTTTGCTATATCCTTTGCCTCACTTAAAAGCACCTTGTAGCAATGGTCTGAGCAAATGGTTATGGAAAGTTACCCCTGTCCTTTCAGTTGTTGTCCAAGGTGTTCTTGATTAATTGACCAGGTTGCCACCTGAAGCACCAGGTTTGGGGATGGTTACACATCTCTCTCTCCCCTTGTTCCATGGCAAGCAGCACTGAGGGGTTTGCATCCTTGAGAGCACCATCATCTGATGTGGCTGGAACCTCAGGGGCTATTTGATGGCACATGGGACCTTAAGATGAGTCTTTAGAGGATGGCTCAGCCTAGCAAGTTGTGGTTGTCCAGGTATGCCCCAATGCTGGCCCCTGGGAATAGGGGTGAATGGTGCAGAGAGGAATTTGATCAAACCTCTAATCCCAACAGCAAAACCACACAATAAAGTTAGACGAAAGCAAGGCAGGATTAGCTGCCCATGACCTGAGATTGCTGTGTGTGTATCTTACATGAATGAGGTGCTTGTGTTTGGCTTCCTTGGTATATGGTTTTACCCCATCTGCTTATCTGCCCGGGAGAGTTCTGACTTGCAGGGGTGAAGCATCAGGATGAGGATGTAATGAGCAGAAAGGTGATTCAGTTAGGGCTGTGGGGATCGATGATCCCAGGCTAATGGGATATATTGCCCCAGAGTGGTGGAAGGAAATGCCTTCCTTGCTCTGCAAATAATTCCAAGATTTTGTAAGCTTTCTCCAATTCTAGCGGCAATACTGACAGATTTTCTAGAAAACTAGAAAAATCCTGAATATCTTCCCCCGTAAGAGCCCTCTAGGCATTTAGGTTGTGCTGTGAAGATTCATGGATAGATGTGTACAAGTGCACAGGCACAAGCCTGTGAGCCCTTGCTGAAGAGTGGCTTCCCCAGTATGACTGACTGGGCTGTCTGCAGCCTCAGAGCCAGAAGATTACTACTATTGTGTTCAGTTGTCTAAAAATTTAACAAATGTCATACTGGGAAGGTCTTGTATGGTTTCAACACATTGTGTGAAAAGGTCCTGGTGTGGCAGGAGATATGTAACTCATTATTCCTCCTAATATTTTTTTCTTGTAGCCTAAATATAAATGAAGACAAACACAACATTACCCAAAATGACCAATTTTGAGGACTAATTTCTAATTCAAGGTACTTTGGGATCTGATAGTCATACGGAGATGTGCAGTCCTTTCTGAGCAAGGAGTCTTGCTCACCTGCTGCTCACTGGCCTTCAAACAGCAGAGTGATTCCAGATCACTTGAGAAATAACTCAGACTTCTAACCACATTAATTCAGGATCTCAAAGAGCATATGGGACATGATATACCTTGTGCGAGGACATTTTTGTTCAGTAGTCAAAAGGCTTTTCTGTCCCTGCTCAGTAAGGTCCAATGCAGACTTTATAATATGCTTTTTTAGCTGTCTGAAGTTCTCAACCACTTTAAAGCCCTAATTCCTGGGGTCCTGTGGGCATGTGAGCATCTCAGCTTTTGCCAACTCTCCTATGAGGAGAGGAAAGGTAAAAGGGATGTTTGAGTGCACTTTTGGAAGAGGATAAACAACCTGCTCACAAATTTGTGTTAACTTAGAAGTACCAGTTTTGTCTTGGCCTGACTCTGGGGTCAGCAGTGTTGGGCAGAGGGTCTTCACCCACACTTAGTAAAGTCAAACTTTTGAGTTCCGCTTGTGGCAATCACCTGATTTATTGCTTGGTTAAAAAAAAAAAAAAAACCAACCTACCTACCACAGTGTGTGGCAGGGCTGTGTACTGATGAGGCTAACACATCAAACCCAGGGTCTGGATTTGAGAGGTTGGTAAAGAATAAGATTCATAACTGTTGTAATCACACAGACTAGCAGTGGGGTGATTAAGTTCTCTGTCTGGGAAACAGAGCTGACCTGTTAGTGTCCAGCCAGCCTTGTGATAGCTGGGAGGCTGGTGATTTATGCTGTGGGGATTCACTTTTCTAATGATTTTTGGAAAGCCGGTCCGTCACCTGAAGTTTTTTGCACCTGTAGATCAGCCTGACCAGTTTGCTGTCTGTGGTCACTTGTTATTCTTGTTTGATTGCTCTGATGAACATATGTATTTGGACTGTATTACCCTGATCTGGATGAATTCAGAGAAAGGAAAAAGGGGGATGTGAGAATACTCAAAGCAGCATTATGGATGCAAACATGAGGACAGCTCATGCAGTTCATGATGCAAACATGAGGACACATTTTCTGAGGGATGAATGAAATTCCAGCTAGCTCAGTAACTGCAGAGATTAGCCATGCATAGGAAAGTCTGGCATCTCCCTTTGCACTTGGAAATATCTACCGTACCCCGCATAACCCTGTTTTTCTGTTCCTGCTGTCCCTTTGGCAGGGCACATTGCAGGCAGCTGGAGCATTTCTGGGTGCAGTATTGCCTGGTGTAGTCTTGCAGTGTGGGCTGTTTGTTACTTTGAACAGACACAGTCTTCTTAAAAAGTGAACAAGGGAAGAAAATTAAGATTTTTTTTTTTTTAATATATATATATATATAAATACAGTTAGATCAGTTAGATTATCCATTGGAGGGCAGTGGTTGGACGATGTGTGTGACCGATGGTGGTGGTGGGGTTGTAGCGTATGTGGATTTAGGGGGGAAGAGGGGGGAGGAGGCCCCTCCAAGGCTGCAGGACCCCTCTGGGTCTTTGCAGGGGTTTATCTCAGTGTGATGGGTGTCACCTTTGTGTGTCAGCAGCCCTTGCCCCATGTCTCCATCCCACCAGCTCTTTCCAGCCCCAGGAACAGACCTGAGTGTAGATGCCTGGTTTCCCATGCACGTTCCTCACAAATGAGCTCCTGCTGCTCTAATCCTTTCCGTCTCCTGGAGGGAGGGAAAAAAAGCAGGTAGAGGGATGAGCAAAATGGGGCAGAAAAGAGGGAAATAGGAGGTGATGCTTTTTGAGGTATTGCAGCAACACTCACAAGGAGAGAGCGACCACTCCCATTGCACTGCAGCACCAGTGGTCCCAGCGGTAGAGCAAAAACTATCCCCAAATAAAGGTTTGCAGAGCACCATACTCAAGCAAGGCCACCCATTCCAGGCGTCCCACCACCAGTGGTGTCAGTGAGGACACGGCCTGGGCTCTGTCCCCACACGCAGGGCAGCACCCGGGCAGTGTGAGGAGGTTTGTACGGGGAGAGGAGCTGCTGCCAGCACAGCCCAGCAGCTGCGGAGGTGTGAAATGCTGACACACCAGCTGCCAGCACCATTTACATCAGCAAGATTGGTCTCTTAGGACAATAATGGATGTAGGACAAATGATGATGGTGAGCTGAAAGTGCTATTACTCATTATTGAAACTTTGGATTACTCTCTGGCCAGTGCTAAAACTATAAAGCCGGCAGCCAGTGGACAAGCCCTCGGTAACCTCTGCCACTGAACTAAAAGCTTTTGGAGGGGGAACAGAAGTGCTATAAATCTTGTGGGTGACGTTTAACATTTGTCAGAGAAACACTTTGGACTTATTTTAATCTCTTCGTTTCAGAGAGTTCATCATAACAAATAACTGGTGCCTCAAACCCGGCTAGTGAATCCCCCGCCTCTCCCAGCTCCAAATGGAAACTCAAAGTGGCCCCTTAATAGAAAGGGCAGCTCTGCTCATCAGTGCCTCTCATGCACTGTGTGGTCTCCCAGCCGCTCCTAAATGGATACAGTCCTTGCAGTGTTTACACGTGCTGCCTGTTACTGCAATGACACTGGTGCCTGCAAATGTTTTAACTTGATTTTTTTTTTTTTTTTTTTTTTTTTTTCAAAAAACTGTCCATTAATCTTCCTCAGCGCTTGGAAGGAAAGTAAATTATTTACGGTGCGGATGTTATAGGGGATTGTTCCTGCATTAACATTTCATTTGGGAGTGTTAAATCTGTCTCTCACGCTAAGTTAGGGATTGGGTTTGTCAGGTGACTTGCCCAGAGATGAATCCCATCCAAGCACACATCCACCAGCGCGTCTTCCTCTGCCCAGTTGCTTCCCTGTCATGGAAGCAATGCCCCATGCTCCAAGTGAAACAAATGAGGGGCCAAGGAGAATAACCTTATAAAGTGTATAGTTAAGCTGTAAATTTCTGTACTCACGAAAGTGAGAAGCAGTTGGCTAAAAAAAATGATTTGTGTTAACTTCTCACATACGGCTCTGCCAATGCACTGCCATTAGCATTCCTGTTATTTTTGTCCTGGCTTATTCAGGCTACACTGCTCTGCTTGATGAGAGACTGTTACTGGTAGGCAAATCAGTCAGTAATGCATTGAATTGCATTCTTTAAGAGTCGCTAGGCCTAATTTTAAATTAGTATGTCAGAAAATAAGTGATCCTTGTTATTGTCCCCATGGTATCCAAATGAAAGATGTATTTGTGTTCCCTGTGCTGTCTTTGTCACTGCTCCTCCCAGATCCCTTCCCAGGAGTGAAGGGAGTAGGCTGATGTGTGACAAATTAGAAAGGGACCACTTTTTAAAACTTTAAAAGTTCAGGTATTAGAATGAGTTTTAGACATACCTGTAACCATTATGTTAAAAAAAATTAAAAGATAACACCAAAGTCCTACTGCAAACAGCAGAATTTTATCTTGGGGAAAGCTGTTATAGGAAAAGCTTAACCTAACAAAAGTCACCTCACATTTCTGAGCACAGTGTGTATCTGAGCAGCTGCTCTGGAATAGCCAGTGAGCTGTAAACGCACTGGCTTTTGTACACGCATTAACTTGTGTTGCCATATGCTGAGCATCAGGATTTCCAGGCTGTCTTCTGGCCATCCTCAGCACACCTGGGGCAAGGACTTTCTCTCTCAGCTACCACTAACCTTTCTGTGACTGCAGTGACAGAGCAGGCTGCAAAGTGCTCTGAGAGCTTCTGCTGAAAAGGACTGGATAAACATACTGTAGAAACAGCATATACTTAAATCTTGACTGCCACCGCTTCCCTACTATATGTTAACGTATATCTGGGGGCAGTGCATGCACAAACAAAAGCCTAACTGCAGTACTGAGGTGCTTGCAGTGTGTTCTCCAGAGAAAAAATGTTTGAAGAGTGAATTGGAAAGCAGAGGTTAGAAGCAGGTGGGCTGGGAATGCCTGAAGTTGGGAACCTGCAGTGGGCTTGACCGGAGAGGATGAGTCTGTTAATGGAAATATTGATTGTCTCAGAGGTTCAGTGCTGCCAACCAACCTGCACATATGGTACCAGTTTTATTGATATATGAATAAGATTAAACATGACACCTGTGTCAAGTGAATCCCTTGGTACCATTTAACTAACACTTAAAGCAGCTGCTTTTGAAAGATTACCTTCAGGCACAGGCCACCCAAGCAGAACAATATCATCACCTTAAGCACTTTTCCAGTTGCAGCCAAATGGGAATTCTTGCCTTGTAGCAATATAATTAAACAATATTAGTGAAAGTCAAACAGCAGGGCATTCAGTGCCTGAATGTTCTCTCTGGCTGTATGGTGTCTTCACTGATTTTACTGTTATCTGTGTGTGCAACTGCATGTCTATGGGCGTTAGGACTATGAGTCTCTGAACTTCTGGCTTGAGATTGGGTTGTTGGCTTGCAAGTAGGATTTACTGTGAATCAAAATGTTGGGTTATTCTGAAACCCTTTATATTACTGTTGAAAAAATATTTTATCTCCACTCTTAATAGAATAGTCTTATCTCGACAACAGGCTAGGAATTAATTTAATTTCTCACTGGGAGCAATAGAGTGGTTTAAGGAAGTGTCTGCCTGTTCAATAATGAGCAAGTAATTGAACTTTAAGTCTTGTGTTAGTGTGGAAAACTTCTTCCCGTATTGGGAATACTGTCAGTTTTCTTTTTTCTGATTTCTCCTCAAACTTCTGCTTCTTAATTATTGTCCACAACACAGGAAGGTCAGGCATAATTGCAGAAAATTCAGGTTTCTGTCTGGCAAGGATACTTCTGTAACACATCGCCTCTAGGAAAGAGCGACACATGCCAGCTCTCGCTGCTCTGTAGCTGACAAGGGTAAGGGGGCAGGGGATGGTGCCACTGGCTGTCCTGGTCACAGGTGACCAGCTGCACGGTCACACTGCTGTGTGGCTGGGAACTGCTGCAGGATGGTGATCGTGGTGACCAGCTCCTCAGTAGTTCTCCATTTCCCTGGCTTCAGGCATCCCTGTAGCTGGAGGATGTGTTGAGAGGCAGGGGGACAGTATCCAACCACCTCTGTCTTCCAGATGTGACACGTTAAATTAATAACCAGTTTCACCCTCTACATCCACTGCCTATCCCTCCATCTAATCTATCCACCTCTGAGTAAATCATTCTTCTGTTAGAACTGCAGTATTCTTCCTAGGGAAGGGTGAGTGGTGATGGGTGGTGAATTGAAAGCAGGAAACAGATCACTCGTGATACGGCTATTAGTACTTCTGTCATTAATAGGTCAAACATTCCTTAGAAGTCACTTAAACATCATCCCCTAATATTACAGGCTTGATATAAATTCAAGCTCTTTACATTTCCAATTAATTTAATCCCATTCTCAATACCAATTTTTGAGCTACATCACCATTCATGTGATGTAAAGTCCTACTGACTTCTGAGACTCTGACTTTTCAACATGGATCTGACCAGGAGATCAGGGCTTGCCCTGCAGAAGACTTATATGCACCTAAGAGCTTTAGGAGCATAAATCCTGTTGACTGATGAGCACAAACTCCTCAAGGTGCCAATACCTTCAGCAGAACGCAACCACCTGCCTAGGGTACGTGGGCAGAGAGCTCATTTCGAAGAAGCGTGCAGCCATAAATCCTCTAAACACTTTTGAAAATCTTTTCCAGAGTGGTTGAGCAGAAAAAAACAGGTTTGTGGGCTGCAGAGAGCAGATGTATCCTGCGCATATCAAAGATGTATTGGCTGCATCGTGACCTCATGAAATTGCTTGAGCTGGCAGCTCTTCCCCCGTTTCTGCCATGGGTGCAGCTTAATGATACGATCTAATGTTTAGCTGTTGGAGTAAAACACAGGATAGAGCCAAACATACATAACTTGGTAATTGCTTTGCCTGCCCCTTGGCTCCCCTGCAAACTCCTGCCTTTTATCCTCCGCCTGCTCCCGCCGCACTTCTGACGCACGCTGGTGCGGCTCGTGGCAGCGCAGCCCGGTTTATGAAGGCATCACCCGCCAGTGTCAGAAGTGATACATCCAAACTCAATCTAGAGCTCCCCATGTCCTAAGTCTCTACTGACTATATTTATAATCCAATCATGCTGAAAAACACAAGCATAACTTCTGTCTGACCTTCTCTATTAAACCATGAGGACTTTTTTCTCTAGGATTTCTAATACCTTGACATATGCAATATTTTGTCTGGTGGCATTTCCCCTGCTGTTTCTCATATTATTTACATGGCCAGACTACGTCTTGCGAAGCTGACAGCTTCAGGAGGGTGTAGGAGCACCTTGCAAGGTGTCCGCTGGTAGTCTGCATCGGGCTCTGTGCAGAAAGGGTAGGGGCAATGACTTGCAAGGAAAATGATGCCAGAGGCAGTCTCTGAAGAATGAGCACAAATGACTGCTTTATGATATGTTGTTGAGGCTGGAGGTAATGAGAAAAGCTCTCCACAGCTCCCATGCCTTTTGCCCTTGCAGTCTCTGGGCACCTCCAGGGTATGACAGTATTGTTATTACCCCAGTTTATAGGATACAGAGGTTAAAGCATCTGCTCAAGGTCCTTCTGAAAGGTAATAAAAAGGGCAGGAATGAGACCAAGGTTTCATGATTCCCTTTGTGACCCAGTAGCCTAATTTCTGGTCTTGCCTTCTGCTTTCTAAAATCAGGCACTTCTCACCGAGAACTCAGTTCCTCTGTTTATGGGGACTATGTTCAATGCTATCAAGCAGAAACCTTTCAAAACACCCCTCAGACTGTCACACAAGACACTGTTGGTGTCTTCTGATGAGCCCACCTGCACCCACATAAATGACTGCGTGTGGCAGAGAGGGATGAAGAGCCCACCCTGAATCTCTCCTTGCAATAACGCAAGGGTACGTTTGAAGATTGGTGTGAGTGAGTGCTGCTCTCTTACTGTCAGCTGTGCCCATATCTTCTCTTGTGGACTAGATAAAGACCCCTTGATGCTGTGCTTCTATGGGTCAGAGCAGATGACAGCCCTTTCCTTGGTACAGCAGTTGTCCACCCTCTAGGGCCCAGAGTTGTTCAGACATACAATATTAACGAAGACCTCTGTCTTCACGAAGAAGTCCCATGTATATGAGGCCTCAATCTGGTTTTCATTGGACTAAAAGAAATCTCAACTTTAGAGTTTACCAGCTTTGCCCAGGCATCTGAGTCAGACAAAGACAGTCTCTCTGTCTCAGGGATCGCATCTGGATTTGGGGATTCCCATCCTGCACTGGCCTGGGCAGTCTCGTGTGAACCATGTTGTTTGTTTCTTGTAATTATTTCCATCTTTTGAAGTTGGAAAAGTCCTCAGCTTCCATTTGAATGTGTTCCCTCTCAGTTCAAACCAGCCTGTTTTAGAAGCTATGCGTAATTTATGGTCTGGTTATACCCACTTCCAAAGAATAAATGAATGAATGGAATTCCTTTGTAAACTGGGTCACACGTACAGTTGCACCTTTAGTGGAGTAGGAGGCATGAGACCTTCTACTGATATAAACTGCTGTATCAAAGTCTGGCTGAGAAGCTATATTTGGCCCTACAGCTTCTGCCACCATACGTTGGGACTGTTCAGGTAGGCATTGGTGTCACCTTGATTTCCTGTGTTTGAGTATATTCACCTACTACCCTACCTTATATAAAATCCTGGCCTAGATTGCTGATGCTGTCATGTCAGCAAAGAACACAAGAAAATGCATGTCCTACCTAACACCCCTGTGCTGGCAGGGCTCCTGGTGCAGGAGAACGGGATACTAACTCAGCTCTGAGCTGGTAACTCATGATTACTGCATGCCTCGCTTGCTACAATAACAAGAAAATTGCATTTGCTTGAACCCTTAATTCAACACTTAAATCTGGCTTTGGTGGTTTTGTTGCTTTTGCCTTTTTTTTTTTTTTTTGCCAAGGCTTGCAGTAGAGAGGCACTGTGCTGTTACAACTGGGGACTTCACTTGAGAAAAGTAACTTCTCACCCAGCCCAAAGTGATAATTTTCCCCGGTCTGATGCTGTTGTGGTTGTAGTGATGCTCCTCTGATAGCAGACTGTGCATTCCCACTGGATAGCTGTGGCTATAGGGGCAGGGGCTTCCCTATAGCATACATACCTTCCCACTGCAAGCTACTTGGGACAGGAATTGCCTTTTCATACAAACTGTCCTTTTGCAGAGCCTTTAGGAAAAGAGGACCCTTGTCTCTAGTCTCCCAGGTGGTGTCATACCGCCATTAGTAAATAAAGCTATTCAGGAATTCATCCCCTCTAGGATCTCTACAGGCTCCTTTGACTTTTGAATGGCCACTGCCCTTGTCGGAGTCCATTCCAGGAACATTTCACTGCACTGGACACCTGTGCCACGGTCTCTGCAGCTTGAGTGTCCCTCATGCATTTAAAATATCCTTTATGGCTGTTAGGAAAGAGAAAATTAAAGAGAATGGCACTTACAGGACATCAAAGATACAAAGGGCCTCTTTATCTAGGAGACATCTCTGCATTTGGGGCAGTATTTTACCTGTTTAAATAGCTTTTTCTAGAGCCCTTAAGTACAGTGTTGCACCAGCTAAGTATGGATTTTTAATTAAACCCCCCTCCCTCCCTCCTCTCTTTTGCACATAACTATAATTTTACAGGTTAAGAAATCCCCTTAATATCTAGCTAGAGGTTTAATGCTATATGCTCTTTAAAGAGCCCCCAACCACTGTGATGTATTAATAGCTCTGAGATTATAATTTTTACAGTCTTCTAGGACTGATGTCTGCTGTTAGCACTTCACAATCATGTCAAGGGAGTGGGGGGGATGGGAACTATACCTGTCAGCTGATGTTTTAACATGTGGCTTTAATCTTTTTAATTAACGCAACTTTATGGAAGAAAAACAAGCAGTGGTCCATGTACAAACCTTTCTACCTGGGGTAGGTGGTGAGCAGCTCCCACGCCTGCAGTGTGGATGCTCCTTGTTCGCAGCAAAAAGAGTGTCACTGGTCCCCACTCAGAGCCCCGGCTTAGACTGTGGCTGTGGAGGCCTTGGGATGCCTCAGTGACAGGCAAATATGCAGAAGATGATTTAAAACCATAGCTGCTCGCATAATTCATATGTCAAGTAAACATCTGAGTAAGGTTGCCATGGTATCCGGGATGTATATCATCTTGGCCATGTGTGCGCTCAGAGAATATGGGAAAACTTGCAAAGTACGACGTTTTGACAAACATGGCTGAAGACGTGGTTCTGCTCTCGATGAGGTTTTGTGTTTGAGCACTGTTGCTGGCTGTGGCTGTGATCCTGGGAGAGACGGCTGCTGCCATCCTGGCTCAGACCGGACTGTCTCCTGCAGCGATTGGTGATGGGCGCTCAGGAAGAGTAGAAGGAAGAAGGCTTGTGTGTGGTGCTACTTCAGAAACACTCTCCCACAAAACTGACCTGCCCAAACCCAAGCCGGCTCTTCCACCTGTTCCCAGCCTTTTCTCTGGTACTGCATGAATCTGGTCCATCTCTTCTCTGCCTGTTGTGACACCCTGGAGCCAAGCAATGAGTCCCTGAATCGCTCATGTGTGAGCAGTACAGTCTTACGCTACCCCAGCCAGTGAAGAAACATTGTCCTTTTCTACTGACTCCACATTTTGGTCTCTGATGTACAGGTTTTTGCAGCAGTGTGTGCTGGCAGCAGCCCTGGGGTAGGATGGGAAGCCCTGGGCCCGCATGCCCTGTGCTGGGTGCTGTACAAACACGCACGCAGAGCTGGTTCTGGCAAATGAAGATGACTTGTATAAAATACATATTAATGCTGAAAAGCACGGGGGAATTGCTTTTACGTCTTTCATGTAACCCCTTGATTGCCTTGTGTGCAAGGCCTTTGGGGACTGGAGATGCACATCCCTATTTTGTACCCTGCAGTAGCATCTCTGCTTTTACCTCCGATGGCTCTGCAGGTCTGTGTCTGGGCCTCGGTGGCTTCACTGGGGCTGAGGCACATCTTTACAAGTTAAGCGTGTGATTCGGTGGCAAAGGCTGAGCTTGGGCTGGAGTTAGCACTTCCCAGCAGTGGCAGTCCCTGGTGCTTCACCCCTGTGATCTGGGCTCCTGTTGACAACAGCCTCCGCTTTGAAGGAGCGTTCAAAGCCTCTCGGGGCCAGTTGGGAGATGACTTCAGACCTCTCCGGTTTAGCACATGGCATTCAGTGGGCAAAGATCCCTTTCATTAAAACTGATAGATGACACTTTATTGCAATATTTACAATTCAAAGCATTCTGATCAAAGTGCTGGAAATTAGGATGTTGATGTGAGATAATTACTCCTTTCCCAGCATTTGCACCAGAAGAGAGCAGGGAAGCCTCTTTCTCTTTGTATACCCGATGTCAGCTGAAAGCATTTCGACATAGCTGATGCCTGTAGATATATTTGCTGACTCTTAATGTCAGCAAATCCCGCTATGATTAGGCCTTGAGGTGACAAAACAAAACCTTGACTGTTACAAGCTAGGTAACTCAGTGCTGAGATAAAACCTAAAAATAAACCCCAGTAGTCTTTTAATGGAACTGAACACAGCGCAAAATAAATTTTTATAAGTTGTTAGGTCCTCACAGCAAAGGGGAGAACTATAAAATCCTGTTTGATGGCTTTTTAATGGCAGTTGTTTCATTTAAAGCTTTTAGTGAAGCAGGTTACATGGCAAAAGCAGAATAATAAACAGTAAGAAAATGCATTCACCCTGTGAAACAACCACGATTAAACACTCAGCTGTAAGGTGGTGATACCAGCTCTGGGGTTTTCAGCAGGACCATACCGGGGTGGGTTTTGCTGCTCAGGTTCCCATCCCAAGTTTTTCAAGGAGGGCAGCTCTTGTCCCTGGTCATGTACCCCTGGTTCTGCCTCGCCTTTTGCCTCAGCTCACTTTATAAATGCTTCCCTGCAAAATGCTTTTTGGAACTGAGCTCTCTCTGCGGGATGTTGCACTATTGCAGCACTGTAAAACAGTCTTTCTTGTTTTGCTGAATCAAACGAGAGGTGCATGAGGTGGTTTCACCACCTTTGCCTCCCCAATTCAGCCCTTGATCTGGATTTTGCAGCTGAAATTTAAGCGTCAGCAATAGCTAAACTAATAACAAACCTGCACAGAGGCATTCATTGCTCTGAGCATCCCTCATGTCCCCAGTGTTGTGCAACCCTGTGCCATGGAAAACATCCATGGCTGATATACAGAGAGAAAACGGGCAAGGTAGGAACCTGCGTCTTGTAACCCAAACGCACTCCAGCCAAAATTGAGGCTGGGGGAAGCGTTGGGCCCCTCTGAGCATCTCTGGCCAGCAGCGCTTGGGCAGGTTTTGTTTTGCAGGTGGGAGTCTCACACACACGGTCGGGGTTTTCCTCCTGCTCTCTGTGCTTAAGGTGCTGGTACGGCGGGGGCTGGCTCGCTCTCGAGGTGCGATGTCAGGGAGAGGAGCCCTCCTGCAGCTGGGGTTTGGGGTTTGAAAATCCACGTTCCCCTGCGTGCGAGCTGAAGCATGCTTTGCGTCTGGTTTGGAAGAGAGGCGATGATTATGAAGAGTCTAATCCTTCTCCCAGAAGAAGATTGCTGTTGAACAGTTAATGAATAATGCACTTTTACTGGGGCTTTGTTTAGAAACAGGCTTAGCTTTGAAGCTATCATAACACTGTGATACTGGCTATAAAAAGTGAGAAATGTCTGTGAACGTTTCCTTGAAGTATTTGAGTAATACACTGGAAATCCTACCCATCTTTCTAAACTGTCCCAGTCCTAGAGGTGCCACAGGCAGCTTTGCCCTCGTGATCACAGCCCAGATGATGTTGATGGACATCAGGGAAGGATCTTGGTGCAAAATATTTTCTTTATAATCACCAGGAAATTCCTTCAGCTTGATTATAAATGTTGGACCAAAGCATTCTGATAGTATCCTTTTAATAGAAACCAACCGTCAACCTCAGTCAAATAACAATTTACTCTGGGTAGTTAATGCCTTTGGAAATACTTTCTTCTTTTTCTCTTTTTTTAAAGAAACAAAAAAAGAGAAGCAAATCCAAACCCACATTTTCCATTGATCTCAGACCAGAGACACAAACAGCTGGGATTTTAATGTCACACTTTACAGCGATGTAATCAAACCAAACTTCTGAAATCAATATTTCTTCATAACTGACCTTTCCAGATTAATGATATATTGCTATACTACTCCATAGACAATCATTTCCAATAGAAAGACTAACCATTCAGATCACTTTAATTAATCTTCCTCCATTCCCCACTCACTCTATGAACTTTTAGTGAAGTTTAGGAGGCAGTAGCCCAACTGTTGAATCCCACCATCAAACTGGAGATCAGTGTTAGTATAGGGGAGAAAACGTCTCTCTAAACAATACAGAAGAAATGTGCATACACACAAAAAAATCTTTTTGAGTCTACTACCTTCTTCAGTGCTGTCTCACTCTTCTTCATCACCCAGCCACAGCCCTAGGACATGATCATCTTCTGATGTTAGGGTAGCCATTCTCATAGGAACAGGCAGCGATGTGACAAACAGAGCTCAGTGACCTCTTAGCATAAGCATGAGGGCAAAACGGATGAGCTGTGCAAAAGAAATGTTGTGTTTATGCAAGTTTATTTTTAATAACTGGCTATCCAGGGTGGTGAGCAGCTGGAAACATATTACCAGGATCGTTACGATGTTTAAACACAAGCCCATAATATGGATAAACAGTAACATCACACTGAGATTTCAGCCACGAAGCTCCATTAACTCTTTAGAAATTGCAGACAGACACAGTCCAGCTAAACAACCATTCATCTCCTTTTGGCCGGCAGTAAAGGAGTCCCAAAGCTTGGGGTGGGCCAGCTGCTTCTCAGACACAGCAGTAGTGATCCACCCCAGCAACGTGTCTTTTGCATGAGTATTGCACATCTGAACTTTGGAAATGCATGTGAGACCAGCAGTTCAGGTGCTACTTGACATGCCTCTAAGAACCCCAGTGCTGCTTGCCAAAAGTGTGATGTAGATAGTGTTTCTGTAGAAAACTGGACTGAGACCGCCAGTCTGTTTTGATAAGCCATCAAATTACTGAGTTTCAGGGAGACATCTGAAGACCACCACTGTACTTCTTTACTAGTCCTTCAGCTCATCCACTTCCTGTAGGTAAAAGAGCACACAGCAAAGTAAAGTTCCTGCAGTGCTGTGATTTCAGAGCAAAACATCAAAGACAACAAAAAAACTCTCTGCAGACAGGATTTGGGTAGAGGAATGTGCTGTGAAGAGCCTCAGGGGGTGTCTCTATTGATGGTTAGGGCTGACCTAGGATCACCCCTCCACTGATACCTGTCAACTGTTTTATACAGTCAACCTCTCAGCTTGATGAAATTCAGAAGTCCATGAAATTACACCCTGAATTAATCTGGCCTGTTGCCAGGAGAGTAAATAAGTCGTAAGGACCGAACTTTAAGTCAGAAGGTTTTTTCTGTATGGCTTTTTTTTTTTTTTCTTTTGTATCCTTCATTATCCCCCAAGTAAGATGTAATGCCATTATCAATCCAGCCAAAGCGATTCAAACATGATCCAATTTGACTGTAATTTAAAAAAAAAAAAAAAAAAAAAAGAAAAAAGAAATATATCTGACAATAAATTAGTGTCATAACCAGCCAGGCTGTCTCCCTAGGAGGGAAGCTGGAGGCTTTGAACTGCTGCTTTTGTGTTGTGGTGTTGGTGTTCAGAGGGTCCCTTTTGACGTTGCAGCCTCTCATCTCCAAGTGACATGACAAGCAGCTTGTCACCGGCCGTGCCAGACGCTGCTGGGAGCAGTCACAGCACGCTCTTCCACCTTTGGAAATGCCAATCATGGCTGTGTCCTGCCCAGGGACTCACTTGTCACTCCCCTTCAAAGATGCCCATCTCCCAGGTGTTTATCTCCAGGGATAGCTCCAAACACCCCTTGTTGTGGAGGATGGGAAGGCAGGAGACCCTGACTCTCGGGGAGAAGCATCCTGGCTGTTTCTCAGTATTTTATGGAACGTCACCTTTGAGCTTTGCTCAGGGCAAGTGAGAAAGCCCTTGGAAAGCATGGAAATAGCTCCTGGGGGAAGGTGTCTACAGTAACCAGTTGTGGCATTATCAGGTTGGTCCTTGATGCATGGTTTCCTCCAAGAAAGTAAAGCAGGTCTCTGCTGAAATCAGTGATAAGCCAGTGGAGAACTGGAGCAGTTGGCCTTTCTGGAAAGGAAATGTCTTTTTAAGTCCTTAAAAAGGCAGTTTGCTCCCTAAGCCCCTGGGTCCTCAGCAGAAGCTGCTTTTCCCTTCAGTGATGATGGGGAAGGAGAGGTGGGATGTTCCCGTTGGCTGGATTGCTTCGGGTGAGCTCTGTTTTCATCCCCCAGCTCTGGTGCTGTGGCAGGAGCTTTGCCTCAGGCAGGACAGAGTTTTATTCCGAGGGGTGAAATTTTGGGGTGTGACAAGGGGAGACTGCAGTGCGGAAGGAGGGCATGGGCTGGAAGCAGCAGTTGGTCCATACAGTGGCACCTCTTGTGCTGGCGTGGGTCCTGGTGCGAGCAGGGTGCGATGCATACGCACGGGTGCTGCAGTGTGAGCAAGGTGGGTACAATGCACAAGGCAGCCAGACCTATGAATCCTTTAAAAAAACAAACAAACAAAAAAAAACAACAAAAAAAAAAAACAACCAAAAAAAAAAAAAAACCAAAAAAAAAAAAACCAGAAGGAGAAGCTCCACTAGGTGCCCTGTAGACAGTATCTCTGAAGAGGTATCTCTGTGAAGAGGCAGCATTAATCTGCACCCTGCCAACAGCCACTTAGTCCCTGTGCCTTTGGTGACTGAAATGATCTCTTCTTTCTCTCAGCCTGCTTCTGAAATCCTGCTTGTGGATGAAGCACACTGCCATGCAGAAAGGGGTGCACAGTATGGGGCTGTCTAGGAGTTAAGTGGTTTGCAGGCAAGATCAATGTTATCTCTAGCTGAAGGTGCTGTGTTGACACATCCTTTGGGCATTGGTGCAATCATCTGTGAAGGGGTAATGCCTCGAGCTCCTGACTGAGTTGACATGTCCTGTTGTGCTCTACGTCTGAGGGATTTTTGGCCCAAGCCAGAACTATTTTGGGGGGCCTGTGGTAACAATTTCAGAGCATGGATGGCTGCATGCAGTGGGCAGATCCATGACCGTGCCCTGTTTCTGGGTCCCTGGCTCTGCTGGAGGGTGACAGCGTCGCACTAAGAGGGGTACAAAGGCCATCATATACCAGGGTCCCAAGGAGTTTGTGGTGTGAGTAGGAGGATAAAGTGGGAAAGGTGAAGTGCGAGATATTGCACCACAGTGTGATACAGCTCAGACAGCAGAGAGGTGACCAAAGCTGGATCAGAACCTGGATCTCCTATGACCCAATCCCATTGGTGACTCCATGTTCCCCTCTCTAGGGCAAATACTGATTTACAAGTACAAGTGACTAAGGAAACGTAGTTGTGGCTTACCAAACTGTTTTGCACTGAGATGTCATGCCTTATTTTAAACATTTCACATATAGGTCAAATAGACATCTCAGTTATTTGGAGTAAATAAGCTATAAGTCAATTTGCATCAGTGAAATTGAATTGGATTTATACCAGTGCAATGGAGATCAGGAATGGCCTGTAATTTGAGAGATTTGAGAACCTAAACATTTTTTTTAGGTTTTCTTTTTTTTTAAAAAAGTTCTTCATTTCACCAGTAATGGGGTTTCTTTGCCCTTTACAAAGTGACTGAAATGAGGTCAGATTTTTGCAAGCTTCTGCCAATGTTTAATAAGAATAATAATCTAATACTATCCTTCTCAACAAAAACCCATTACCTATAGGTTCAGATGGAGAGCAAATCATGACCTGGGGGGGAATTAGCCATTTCATGGTCCTGGCAGCATTGGTTTCCTCATCAGGGATAATGAAGCTGGCGGGGCAGACCCCTCCTGGGGTTAGCTTCACACCAACTCTTCATGAAGCAGTGTCAATGTGTGTGATTTTTGTAAAACTTGGAGGCATGGTGTGTCACCATCCCCAAACCCTGTCAGCAATGGATGCACGGCTCTGACCTTGGTTATGCTGGTGGCAATCCAGGACAGCAGTGAAGGGGGTGGGATTACCTGGGTTTTAAATGGACCTATGGATGAGGTCTGGGGAGCAGTTCAGCCCATCTGTCAGTTGACCTGGTCTGGCTGAGAATTAATTCTTCTTTCCCAGGGTCATCCTCAGCGGAGGCAGATCCCCATCTCACTTGCTGTGCAGGGAGGGACGGGACCACAGCACCTCTTGGGAGACAGGGATGTGTAGCTGGAGGAGGAGAAGCTGCACCTCACTTAAACTGGTTATTGCTTAATTGATCATCAAAGCTTGAGGCCAGCTCTTGGGTTTATGGAAGAGTTGGTGGGTTTTCTTTGTTTAAATGCTTCTTTTTATCTGACAAATGGCTTGTGTTCATTTAAAAACTCCACCAAGCAGCTGTGGCTGTGTGTGCTGACAACTGGCCCAGGAAAATGAACTCTAAATAAGCAATTACAGAATACCTGAACTCTGAGAAAGGATCCCTTGATCTTGCCTAGTAGATAATTTCTTAGTTCAGAAGGCAAGGAGACTTGTGTCCCTTCCAGCAGGTATGTTTGTGGTATTTATGCTTGGAGCTCTGGATGCTTTTTGCTAATGCACAAGCTTGGTTTAGAGCACGATGAGGATCTGGCCTTGCTCAGTGCAGGAATTCATGCTGGAAAAATTTCAGGTTTCCTACTCATGGTTTTGAACATGCTACTGGTTGTGGAGGGGAGCTCTGAGCTGATCCCACATGCCAGGGGTGCAAAGCGATGCTTTTGGGAGTGCCAGGGGACTGGAGCTGAGGTGCATGGGGGCACAGGCAGGGTGAGACAGATGAGAAATTAGGGAATGGCAGAGCTGTGAGATGTTTGTGGGTGCCTATAACTGCAGTCAACAGGCTTGAAATACTGACTCCCCTGCATAAATTTGAGAGAAAAAGGCCACATGAGCTGTCATTCGTGTAGGTCCCCTCTCAGTCCCAGTTTGGCTCAGAGCAAACGAAGCTGGAGGCTCAAGGAGGGCCGAGAGCTGCCACTTGGCAGTAACTCCCTTATCCTGGCAAAAAAATCCCTATAGCAGGCAGAGAGCCCGGAGGCGGACAGGCAGCCTGCACAGCTTGCCTCCGACGGACACGAGCCAGGAGAGCACGCACCACTCCCAAAATAAACAGCCAGTTCCTCTGGGGGCACCCGCAGCACCGGTGTCGGGGCAAAGTGAAGTCACTGCCAGCGCTAGTGTGGGAGCATGGAAATAACAGCAAATGTGAAGGAAAACATGAGAGACGGCCCAGGCCAAGAGGACTAGAGCAGCATGGTAAAGCCCTTGCTCTGACACTGAGCTGGAAGATGCTATGGAAATGCAAAAGGAGTTGGAAATATCCAATTAAAAGACTTGACTAAATGTCATTCTAGTAAGTCATAATTGTTGTTTTCTAAAGCAGCAGTGTTTCACTAGAAAAGACATGAAAGGCCATCAAAGTATATGTATACATTCAGTATGTACATTTTTTTCAGCTATTTAGTCAAATCCCATCTACTGAAATCAGAGGAACATGCGAAGCTTTCAAGCCTTGTTGTTATCACTACAGCAATAGTTGTTATCAGTATGTGAAATCCTGGCTAGAAAAAAAGCTTGGATTTTGGGGGAGGGGATTTGAGTAAGAAATCTTTAATTTATTTTGGGTAAAAATGTTACAATTTTTAAGGCAGACTTCATACGTTGTGGTAGTTTTGATTCTGGTAGCACTGGGGATTAGCATAACTATGTTGCTTTAATAAAATCAGTTTAAATGCTGAAATCAATTGCAGAACATTGCTTCCCTCCTTACCCTTGCATCAAGTAAGTTCCCATTTTCCAACTCAGTGGACATGCTTTGCAAAGAGTAGATGAAATGATGGACGTAGGTCTTCTAACTAACCTTAAAGGAGAGTAAAATATAATTTACTTGTATTTAGCAGCAGCTGCTTTGACGGTGGGTATTAAAGTGATTGGCAAATATGGTAGCAATTTATCCCAAGTAGTAACTGCAAGCTGCTATTTTAGGTTCATAAAAATGTAGTTACAAAATACCGTAACATACCGAAGGCAACTATTTTATGATCTCATAAAAATAGCACTGCAGCGTTTTGTCCTGTTGAGCGTGGGCTCTGCCTGCTCGGCCGGGGCAGGATCCGTGCGGGCAGCGCTGCCCTCAATTGGAGTTCATTACAAGCTGCCTTCCCCTAATTGCAAGACAGGTTACCTTTCATGTCCTGCCAGGGGACAATCTGAGCATCTTGTGCTTGGGCTTCCAGCCTGCTCTGGAGCTACGTACCGCGCTCGGACGAGAGGATTGGCTTCCCCAGAACCTGTGGAGACCTAAATTGGGACCGGCGATAGCTCTGGGCATGTAGCACAAAGGATGAATCTGGGCAAATTGCTGCCAAGGAACATTTTTCTCCTCTCTCTGAGTTAAAAATAAGTTGGGGGTAGCGTAACCCTTTGGGGATAGGTAGTGTCAGCAGCAGCAAGAGTCATGTTTGAAGAACTTGGGGCCCTTCTTAAAACTAACAAATACTTTGGCTTGAGCCTGACCTAGAATTTCAAAATACCTCCCCTCGGCGCTCCCAACTGGCAGTGCCTCCTCCTTCGCAGAGGCAGAGTTTGTGTGCAGAGAAAGGGGAACTGTTAGGAGAGGGAACTCAGCGTCAGCCTGAGCGTCACCAGCAATAGCCATCAGCCCAGACGAATGATAATTAAAACAAGGCTGCTGTATCGCTGGCAATAGTCTGTTAGCTGTGTACCTCCTCTCTGAGGCAATGTCCAGTATACAAATGCCTTTTCTTCCTTTCCATACTCAATCTAGTGTTTAATGTAGTCACGAAGCAAAGGCTCATGCTAGTGCTCCTGGGTTTGTGGCCTAATTGCATTTAGACCCAGCTCTGAGCTGGACAGACTTAATTAGAAGTACTTCCTATAGCCTGGAAACCCATGCCTGAAGTAGCACTGATAGGGGCTGGTGTGCAGGCTGTAATGGCAGGAAACTTGAGCCATTACCTTGCAGTTTTGGAAAGAAAAACTGTTAAAGCAAGCAGCTCTTTCGCTGGATGTAACTGGAAGTGATGCAGGTCAAAATAACTATTTTTAGGTACAGTATTATCTTTGCAGCTAAGCCTTGCCGAGACCTGTTCCCCCACAGCCCCTGATGAGTCCTGAGGATGAAAAACCTGGCCCAGAGAGGAGTGAGGCCATGGTGGATGGAAGAGGCTTTAATTCAGCCACAACGAGACCCTCTGGGGTTCTGGCCAGTTCTCAAAGCTGCTCACACCTTTGGGCAAACCAGTCTGCCTTCCAGCATGGCTCTAGCATCATGTACATATACCCAACAGCTGGCACGTACCCATGGGAGAGCATCTCCTCCAGGAGAGGGTATGCTTTTTGCCATTAGAATAGCCCTTAAAGCATCCTTTTCTCTTATGTGCTTGCCACTGATCAAGGACGAATCCATCGGGAAAAAGCAGCATTACCTCCAGAGACATTTCATCAGAGTCCATGCGGAGTGAACTTGGCCCAACAGAAGATTAAAAGGGGCAGTACTTCAGACAGTGCTAAAATTGTGAGCCTGGGGATTACCTAAGTTTTAGGGGCTGCACACAAGAAGATGAAACCGTAAATATGTTGCTCAGGAAAATTCCTGAGGCTTTGCTTTGTTGTTGTGTTGGTTCCTGAACAAACACACAAATCATCTCCTGTTTAAGGGAGAATCCTCCCCCACTGACCAGCCCTAAAGCATCAGGATTAATGTCAGCCTTAATTTTCAGTTGTGACTTGCAGGGAAGCGTTGTCCCTGCATATTTCATAAATACAGGCTGTATTTTGAAAACCCTGAGAAATGAAAACACTTTCAGTTTGTCAAAACAACCAGATATGGCTCAGGAGGAGCAGTAACTTCTCCAGCAGAAGGCAGGATGGCCTCCTTCACAGCTGGCTTGCAATCGTTTATCCAGCGAAAGCTGTCCCACAGACAGCGAATAAATTGTGCAATGTGCTCTGTTTCTTGACATCCTGATAATGAAAATCTAATTAGTGTGAAAGTGTCATTTATTGGGTCAGCTGGTTCGACAAGCTTCTTCCATCTAAACACAGGCAAGCCTTGGGGTTCGACTGGAGGAAGATTGAACAGCTTTGGTACTTCCCTGTTTCTCTGCACGTTGTAGTTTTAGTCAAAATCAAGAGCAGGACTGACAATGAGATTCTCTGCAGCATTTCCCACTGGAGCAAGAAAATATATAGCCAGACATGCTGCAATAAGGCTGTTGTGTATGAGATTGCCAACTCATTTCTACAAAGTATCTAAACAGCAGCTGCAAATTACAGCTGTGGAGCCAGCTTTAAAATACTGCAGTGTTCAAGGGTGTCTGAGACCGGGGTTTTTAGGCCATGTTTATCCCTTGGTCCTGCAAGACTGTCCCACGCCTTGTATTCTTCAAAGTTTCGATCTAAGGATCTCTATAATGGCTACCAAGGATGGAAGGTAGGACACTGTCCTTTTTAATGAGTGATGCAGCTCAAATTAACATTCAGAGTATGAAAAGGAAGGACTCCTGTAAGATGTCTCATTATTTCTGTTGTCAAACACTTTACAGGGAAATAAAAGATCAGAGCAGATTTGGGGGGAGTGGGTGTGAATTTAGGTTTGTGAGTGAAATTTGGTCCTTCATCACACAGAGCTGTGAGTGTCAAGGTGATTAGCTGCAAGCGCACAGTGGTCTATGTGGGCTTTGATTAATTTGTTAATGAGCTCATGATAGGCAACTCTATGTCTATCTCGCATGTCAACCTTGCTCTGTGTCATTTATCCCCCGGGATTTAAATCAGTGTTGTGGTTTGGGCCTGATCGGCAACCAACCCCCGCAGCTAATCACACTCCCTTCCCCCTCTCCACCTGGGAATGGGGGAGGGGATTAGAGGGGTGAAGGGAGACTCGCAGGCTGAGATAAGAACAGTTTAATAATGGCAATAAAACGAGAACAATAACGATGATAGGGGGAAAACAAAAGAAATATATAAACAGGCAATGTGCAGCGTAATTGCTCCCCACCCGCTGACCAATATCCAGCCTGTTCCCGGCCAGCGACCCCGAGATACCAAGATCCCACAATCGCAATCCCGGAGCCAGAGAGCCCCTTCCCAACCACCCCTCCTTTATATTCCTTTATATAGTGAGCATGACATGCCATGCTATGGAATATTTCACTGGCCAGTTTGGGTCAGGTGCTGTGGCCGTGCTCCCTCCCTGCTCCCTGTGCCCTTGCGCACGGGCAGGACATGGGGAGTCGGAGAGTCCTTGAAGTCTCGGTAGCAGCTGAAAACATCAGTGTGCTACCAGCATTTTTCCCATACCAAACCCAAAGCTAAATCCAAAACACAGCACTCATCTAGTCCCTGAAAAGGAATATTAACTCTATTTCAGCCCAAACTAAGACAATCAGGCACAGATGCATTTTAACATTATTTTGGACTTTGGAGAGCAACTGTCGAAACAGTTAATTGCAGCTGATTTTCACTTTGAAATTTTGGACTGATTTGAAGCTCAGAGCTGCTTCTTCCCTGACAACCTGCCAAAAGGGACACAGCCTGATCCCTTGTAAGAACTTCCCTATTTTCCATTTGCAGCCACTTTTTGAGTTTTGCTGCCCACAAATGCAGCATCTAATTTCTGTTGCACCCAAAGAAAAGACATGATGCGTTTGTGCCCTGATCCTGCAGACATTAATCATATCTCTACAACTTTGCTCATGTGAATATTTCTACTGATTTCAGTGACACTAATAACACACCCAATGCAGTAGATGTGATAACATTTAAAGGATTGGGACCTTAAATTACATCTCTAAAATACCTTATTTCCCCAGAAATTTCTGAAGCTAAAGGATCAACTTTTCAAACACTGCAAGTTTCATGTAGATAGAGGCTGAAACCCTCATGTTCACAAAGAGATGTAATTTATGCAGACAAAAGCAATTTAAACTAAAATTGATCCAGCAGTACAAAAAGTGATTGGGTCAGTAGTTTGGCAAATAAGAAGGATGAGTTCACTCCACGGGCATTTACAGTGGATAATAAATAAGATCTGGCTGAAATATTTTGACTTTTTTTTCAATCACAACCAAAGTATTATGCAAAAATTCTTTATTTCAGAGCTTCAGAAGGATGAAACTCAGGTCCAGGTGACATTTAGAAAAACTGTAGCTGGGTAAGGAAAGAGGTTGTAGTGTGAGTTTATTGATATATTTCTGGCTGAAGTTCAAAAACTTCTGGAAACTGCAAATATTCTTTATATATACTCTACTGATCATGTAACACTCATAAACAACAGGCGTAATTAGAAACATTTCAAGGCTTTGAAATTGCTTTGCTTCTGAAGGAAAATGAAACTGTTGTTGCGGTGTAATAGAGACTGAACCCACGGGTCAGGACGCTGCCTGCATGACAAAGCAGGCAAAGGGGGGACTGGGATTTGAGGGGGCTGTACTCTAAAAAAGGGCTCTGAAAGACACTCAGCCGCACATTAGCCAAAACTTTCTGAACCTTTTGGTTTCATTTTTGCATCCAAGTGAAAACAATTTGCAAAACCTCAAATTGTTTCACAAAATGGAAATGTAGGTTTCTGATCAACTGCAGCTATTTTTATTGTCTGCGATATTAAGAAAAGCAGTAGATTGTGAAAATGTTGACAGATTGAAAATGTTTCTCATGTTTTAGTCTGCATTCATACTGGAAACTGCTTAAATACCTATTACCTGTGATTGAGGATTCCTGGGGCGTAAGTGGTGAATTGTAATACAAAACATAAAGCCAGGATTTCACAAGTAATGAATTTGTGTTGGTATGAACTATTCTGTGCTTGCTGCAAACAATGCCTGAGAAATAGATATTTTCATGAAATGGGGACTGGTTTTGTGAAGATATTTGAGGGAATAGGAAACAGCAAAAAAATTTCTCTCATTAGTGAACATTTTTCAGATTCTTACTGGAAACCTAAGAACTGTACTGATGAGTCTCCAGCATTTGAACCATTCCAGCTGGACTCACCTTCATCTCCTGTGTCATATTTTTGGTTTGTTTTTAAGATGCTGCAGACTAGAAAAGTGTAACTTTAAGTGTTTTTTTAAAGAAACCCTTAACAACTGGCACCTTCCCATTTCATGAAAAGACATCTTTCTTTTTAACTTTTGGTCCAAAATCCCAAGAATTCACATCAGAATTATATCCATTTCAGTTCAAATCACAATTTTTCTTTTCTAGCCACTTGATAGCAGGCATTTCTTTCAGATAAAAGTTCAGAGAGTTCAGCAAGAAAACACAGAATAAAAATTCTTTCTGTTTTTCATATAAGATAACTGTACAGTCTTAGTAAAGTTCTTGCAGCATCCTTCTCAAAATAGGCAGGAGAAGATATGTACATTCAAAACCTGGACATTTTCTACCACTGTAGCCCACAGGTCATAAGTAACTCCTCTTCCTCCTCTTTCTGATCTGCGACAGTGAAATCCAGACTGCGTTACATCACTGACTGCACCGCTAAGGAGCTATTTCACCCTCTTAATCCTTTTACCTACAGGTAGACTCAAACTGCAGACTTTGAAGCCAACCCGGAATGTGACAACTAGTTAGGCTGGGAGTATAATTAAAGATTTTTAAAGATGCATATCACAGTCACCGGCTTAAAGGCAAGTTGGAACTGTGGTGACCATCTGCCTTATTATGCTGTCAACAGAAATACTGCATGGGGACGCTTTTTCTGTGCTCCCTGCTGAATTAGACTGACTGTATTAATCAGCAGAGTTGAGTGGCTCTTCTCCTAACAAGATATAAGATGTAGGTGCACAGCATGACCCAAACTAGTGAAAAAAAAAAGAGATTTGAGGTCATTTCTGGTTTCTTTTCTACTTACATCCTGCTTCCCTGGGAGATGAAGGGACCATGATACTACCTTCCATCACTCAGATGTTCAGCTGTTGAACCATTCATTAAGTTGTAAAATATTCATGACACTTCACTGCACTGCTCAAAACTTTGCTTTTGCTGTGATGCCTGGCAGGACTCTGTTTGCTGAAAGGGCTGACTAAGAATAAGAGGAGCAGAATAAATCTGGTCTTAGCTGCACAGTTCTGTGGTCCCTTGCAAATGCCCAGAGAGGGGAAGACATAGGGCCCCACCCTAGTTCAGACACTTGGTCCTGAATTACCATTAATTGCCAAGAGCAAGATGTACATGATCGTGCACAAAGCTGAACAATAGATGTTCAGGGAATGTCAGGCTTGAAAATTCAATTTAAGGAGGTGTGCTATCTCCAGAGTTAGGCAGCAGCTGAACAAGACTTTTGGGACTTTGTTAACCTATGTGATGTTGCAGATCTGGCCCTTTATCCTCAGCTTCATCTCATCTTCTCAGGTCAGTGCTGTACAGTAGGCTTGCAGTGGCATAGCACAAATGATCTGGTTTAAAAGTTGTGCAAACTATGACAGAACATGCTGGTTTTGAAGCAAAGGCTGTGTTTTCAGGAGTGGATTAGCTACCACTCCAGAACCTCCTGTCTGAAGGAGGAAGAGGGGTCAGCAAGAGCTTCTTCTCAATTACTAGACCTACATCAGGATTTTGGGTAATAATTTCAAGAAAAACTAATTGCCTTAGGATCCTAAATCTCTGAAAAAATGGATCTTCCTGGACATCAGACAACTAAGTGTTTAAAATTATTCCCTATCTTCTGAAAACTGTCCTTAGTGTTAGTTTAAACTAATTTAGTTTATTTTACCAGGAACCAGTTGGGTCAGAAGTCATGTGTCAGCTAGCAATGTTCTGCTCTGATGGTTTCCTTAGTTGATGGACAGCAGTCAGGGCTGCAGATGGGGTGTCAGCACAGGATCCCTGTCTCCCATGCTCTGGCAAGGGAAAGACAAAGGAAAATCAAAGGCTTCACCTAGAAGAGTTGTTCTGCCATGATGTCTGCAGAGAGATTTGCAGGTGTAGGAGCCATGGAGTTACATTATCTCTCAGCTCAAGGTCTTTCAAATCTTTTGTAGTGTGTAAACACAGATGTTTTACACTGGCAGTCAGGTATGTCTTCAGCAGACAGTTTCTGAGCGTTTACTCTCAAAGACTACAAAAAACCAGTCAATTAAATAAAGACATAAAGAAGAACTCTGAAGTCAAGAGATCGAGGCTGGCTGTACGGTTTTGTATGTGAACATCTCCTATATTTAGTAAACTGTTCAGCTTGCTTGAGTTGTGTCCGTCACATCACTGCTAAACCTGTGAATTCTGTTATTAAGAACAAAACAGATCAACAGCAGAAAAACAGATAGCATGGGAAGAGATGGCAAATGTAGATGGTTCTAACCTGACACCTTCAGTTAATAAATACAACTTGGCAAGTGTTTGTAATTGAAAACACTGCCCAAGAGGGTTTCCTTTGCAGAAATGGGTTATCTGTAACTCATTGATTGGTAAGAGCTATAAAAGGAGTGGATATAATAGTCAGCTCCAGGGAGCATGTATTGCTGTCCTTCCATAATATGTCTGGTTGCTCAGATGGGTGAGGGGAGCAGTTTGAAGGACCAGTGATGTTCTTCCTCCGCAGGTGAATTCCCCCAACTCAGACCTGCATAACAGTGACTCCAGAAGAACTTTAAAACATCAGCATGGGAAAGAAAAAAAGAAAAAAAGAAAGTCTTACGAGACATAGGTTTCTTTCATATGGGTGAATGTGTGTTGTGAAACATCTTTTGTTATATTATATGATTTGTAAACTTGGAACCTGACCTAGTGAAAATACTGAGATCAAAGTGAAGGCTGACTTTGATTTCAACAGCCTTTGGAACAGACCATTAGCTGATACTAATCTATCCGTGCGTTTGTATTTGGTTAGTGTCAAATCATTACTTCAGTAGTTAGAAAGGGCTTTTTCCTTGGAGCTTTCTATTTTCATTTTCTTAAATATTTTTCACTGTACTGGAGAGTTTGTGAGAAAGGCTGCCTTGGCAGCCTCAGCTAGCCGGCAAGGGGATGATGTGGAAGCCATTTGCTTCATTCAAAGCGTATTTTGTGTTAGGTTTTGAGTTCTTAATGTTCTGGCTGTTTCTGGATGAGTTGCCATCTCAGCAAGGTGGTTGCTTGAAAGCTGAGACCTCGGTGGTTCCATGCAGATGACACATCCCATATCTTGTAAGGTGTATAAAACCTCATTGATCTGCACCTCTTGCGAAACTCTCTTCCTTTTTCCTGCACTATTAGACTGTGTTTCGGATTAACTACAAAAATATTTGAATGGATTTCCTGTTATTTCTAGATGTCAGTTTTTGATGGAACTGGGCAGTTCTAGAAATGCACGTGCTTAAACCCAGTAGCCTGTAAAACCAAATGCTGCTGAAAATTTGCAAGCCTTGAAGAACGAAGTTTGATTTGGAAAGAGTTTTGACAGAGATGTAATTGAACTGGTTCTTGCCTGGACAAAAAAAAACAATCCTGTGGTGCAGATTTCATGTGGAAAGTGATGAATGTACCCGAGGGGCCTGGCTCCAGAGTGGCACTGGTTCTCAGAGGGTGCTGAGGTGCTTCACATCTGAGAAGCATTACCTTGCTGCTCTTTGGCCAAGTCACATTCTAAAACTAAGATTTGCTAGTTAAGGCAGATTTAAGCCAAAAACATCTATCTGAGAACTTGTGCTAGATTTGGTGACAAGTATCTGTCCAAAACAGAAGATTTTAGAAAAGCCTAAATGTTCCATTTGCAAGTAAAATATTCCAAATTTTCATTTCACAAAGATTTTTAATCATTAAATTTACTTCAGTTTATGGGATTTTTTTAACAAAAGCATTGCAGATCGGGCAAAATGACCCAAAATGGTTTTTCTTTCTGGTTTTTCATTTCAGAGCAACTCAAATACAATTATCCGAGAAAGGATTTGTTTAATACCCTGAAACAGATCTCCTGTTCTCACAGCTCTCTTTTTTGTGTCACAAGATAGGCCATGGTAACCCATTTCCAGGTGAACATCTGTAGTTCACATCAGCGTTAACAAAGTCAGGAAGTTCTTGCTGTCTCTGACTATCCCTTCCATTTCTCAGTTATTTTTCCTATCTGTAAAGAAGTTACTAGCCTCAAAATTGCACTAGTTGTCCTTTCTAGTTTTAGTAGGAACATAATGGTCTTGGCACAAAGACCAGGACGCAAACCTCTGGGGACACTCTGGGATCTCAAGACATTTCCCAAGGCGAGGCAGAGGCATTTGGGTGAGATGCAGCCGGGAGCCCAGTTTGTGTCAAGTCTGCAGCAGTTCAGTGGCTAAACGGAGCTCAGGAATGCCTTCAAGTTAGCATTATTCATGAGCTCGACAGTCACAAAAAGGAAAGAGAAGTGTATGGCAGGCTGTAAGGCTCAACAGACCATTTTAATAATCTGTTCTGACATTGTGAATACAACGTCCCACTCTTTCACCCGGGGTGCTGCTGCCGTGCTAAACAACTTGCTGTTGAACTCCTGTTTGGGGTGTTTTAGCATCATCTTGGTCACAGTACTGAACATGCTGGAGTGTTTACCCGCGGTTTTTGAAATTCTTTCCTAGCGATCAATTGACTCCAAAGACTGTTGCGTTTTATTTCTCCCTTTGCAGTTTCCTGACTGCTGCTTCCCGGATCTCTGGGCGCAGTGATTTGTTGTCTCACAGGCCTGCTGGTGTCTAATAGCATCTCTTGGCGTGGGTAACGAGGATGCTGTTAGGAAGAACAAACAGCCATGACATTTTAAGCAATCCATACTCCACGCTCAGTATTGCACTGGGACATCTCGTGGCTTTGACTGACAGCTCTCAAGGCACGGGCTCATCCCTCACTGGATGCACTTTCTCAGGGCACTCTCCTGGCGCCATGGTGATGCACAGCAGGGCCCTTCAGCCCTCCGATTCATGAGCGGTCCAGCCCCTGGGTCACTGAGGTCCAGTCCTGGCCAAGGAAGAACAAAAATATAATCAGGGTAAAATGAATTTGATTCCCTCCCAAAGCCACTCACAGATGTCTAGCTGACAGATCCCGAACGGCACCTCACAGGTCCCCAGGGCCCGCAGCTCTAGCCGGCCACGCAGGTGAACACACGGTCTGTGAGGGCCTTCAACACAGCAGCGGAAGAGTCTTTACAGGGGCTACAGCTGGGGCATTTCTGTTGCACTCCTCAAATTCTGGGCCCCATGGTCCAGGGTCCCTGGTCTGTCTGGTGGCCTTTTTCAGGCCATTTAATTTGTGCCTCCATTGTCAAAATGAGGGCAAGGTCGCTTGCCCCCTGGTTAGCCAGGACCACGGGTCAGCACAGCCATGGTAGTCTTCCAGACACACTCCCGCTCTCAGCTGGGCCTGGATTTGGGGGTCAGCCTGAGACAGTTTTCCCGCTGGCATAAGTAGTACTGGAGGCACCCACTAACGAGGAACCCAGGGAGCTTGACTGATCACTAACGTGAACTTCTCACAAGCATCAGAGCAGAGGATTATATAACCCCTATTGTTTATGGGGTGGAGCGGGAGGCGGGTGGCTCCGCTCTACCCAGGCCCGGCCCCCAGCGGCATCGGGCCTGCTCCCGTCCAGCGCCGGGTTTCCTGCAGCCACGCGGGCAGAAATCCCCCCTCGCTCCGTGGAGCGACGCGGCGGGTTGGGAAGTCACATCTGGAGTTTTGTTACGTACTAAATCAAGGCTGTGGCAGGTGCGTAAAGCTGAGATTTCAGAGCCATTAGGACAGCTAATATATGTGGCAGTTGTTTATTCAAAGGAGCAACTGCTGAAACGGGGTTTGGAATGATTTGTTTTGCTTTTTAGATCCCTTTCTGAATTCATGTGATGTTTGTGCAGCTACAAGGGAATAACTGAGTAGAATTTTCTGAAATGTGCCATCTTGTTGCAGAAAAGTTGCTCTGCAAATTCCTCTCTGAAGGCAGAAACCCCCTGGGTTTCTCCCCAAAGCTTTGTGCTGAGCACATCAGGTTGCTCCTCTGCTCTGCAGGAGTGACCTGGGAAGAGTGTGCAAAGGGACTGGCATATTTTGAAGCAGAACTCTGGTAATTCGTTCCCTTCAGCAAACAAATGACATATTTGCTGTGTGAGCTAGCCACAGTTGGGCCAGACCTCAGCCACGCTCCCGTCTCTATTTCCTAATGCCACCCTAGTTATTCTATGTGCTTCTGCAATGACGGGAGCAGTTTTGCAGTTGCTTTAAGAGCTGAGCAGGTCAAGGTGAAGTCCTGAAGGCTGAGCGTCCTCTCTAGGAAGAGGCTTCAACTCATGTGGTGGTTGTTTGTCTTCGAGGAACACGAGTTGGGGCTGAGGGAGATTTTGGAGATTGTTCTAATGACATTTTACATCTGAGGACTTGTCTGGCAGCTGCCTGAAGGCACGTGCTTTTCTGGCAGGCCATGCTTAATGGCATTTACGGTGCTCCCCTTTTAAGAAGAAACAACTGGGAGTGTCACAAACCAGCCACATTTCTGCTCTCCAGAGTCTGGCCCTGTGTTTGTGTCAGACATGTTGTAGAAACCATGACAAGCTCTTGGCTTCACCAGTATGGTCCTTACAAACCTGGTGAGTGAATGTCACTGAAAAGACAAGTGCAGCCATGAAGTCAGAAGGCAAGCTAGCAATAATGCGACTTAATAGTCTTGGGTGTTCCTCTCCATCACCCCAACTTGTTTTTCCCTCCTTAGCAAGAACAGCCACTCCTGTAGGATTGCTTTGCTGTCTCTGTTCCTTCCGCTGCCTTAGAGCACCAAATCCACAGAGGATGAACTGCTGTCAATGCTAAGCTATTATGATGGGAGTTAAGAAGAAAACTGTTTTATTTCTACAACTGGTAGATATGGTGCAAAATCTATTGCTGGGTGACATCCTCAGAGCAGGCAGATGTTACATTGATCAAGGAATTCATCTGAATGGGTCTGTGCTGGAACTCACCTGTGTGATCACCCCTCACTAGTGATGTGCAGAAGGGAGGTGTGTGTCTGGGACAGGCTGCTCAGAAATGTCCTCTCTGTATTAGCTTGCAGTTGTGTGACGTGCTTGGATCTCACTCTGGATTAACTAATGAAATGTTAGAAAATTCGAGAGGTAAAAACCACTACCCCTATTCTAAATGGAAGTCATAAAAGGGAATTGAAGCCTACATCACCCAGTTCCAGATACAGAAATCCCCTGTCCTCATTTTTGTACTAGCCTTTGGGAATAGCATTCACTATGCAAAAGTGTGCGATTATTTCTGGAAAGAAAAGCTATTGAAGACTTAGTGCCAGCATTGGCATCATTACAAATGCAGAAAGGAAACTGTCAAATAACTGGTTGTGTTTTCAGATGTACCACATGTGACTGAGGCCGTGTTAGAAAACATGATCCATCCCATGTAAATCATGAACTGTTGAACAAAAGTCCTATTTGTAAATTTGAATATTGGCAGCCAGCTTTCGAAACTCTCCGTTTTGAAAATAGTTCTGTGATGCTTTGAGCAAGCACAGAAACGCAGTAGGACTCAGCCAGGTTCCGCAGACCTTGCCAAGTTTCTACTCAAACCCTCTCTGCCTGCATAAACTAGGAGAAAAACAGGAGTAAGGACCCCCAAATTTGGCTTGATACACAAATGAAGCAAAACCTGGCTTCACATAAATTTATTCCAAACAATGTAATTTGTCAGACTGTATACTGTAATTCTACTAGTCATTCTATCACTTTTTTAATTACTCCTGTTGATTTCCCCTCTTGAGAACACACACAAAAAAGGAGAAACCCTGTGACTGAATTGAATCTCGGTTTTTATTATACAGTTTTTGAAAACACAATAGCCCATTAGGCCTTTTTATTTTCATGCAAACATCCCAAGGCATGAAGACAAAAGCAAAAAGGCTTCAGGACAGAATACCAAGTCCTGAGATAGCAGGACATCTAAGAAAACTGTATTTTTATTAAGAGATCTGAGAGAATAGTCCACTTAAGTAGCGAATCAGAACACTAAATGAAATTTTCTTAGACACATCTATTTGTTACAGCTCAGATATTTATGACAGTGAAATGCATATGTTTCAACAAATTCCTTGCCTAGAAGTTTGTCAGAAAGACAGCCATGAGCAGCTCAGATCTGCATAATTCTTTGTCCAACTCAGCCATTCCTGGGTAGGAATGCTGGGCTGTAACTGATGTAGGATGTGGGTCCTGAGCCTGAACCACCACCTGAGATGTGATGTGTGAGTACTGCTCTTGCACCCTCTGCGAATTTAAAATGTCAAGTTTGATATGAACGCAGCTATTTCACCAACCATCTGCCATTGCAGGCGTATCAGAAAGGTTTATTCTTTATTCCAGAAAGGAAAAAAAGCTGATTTATATTCTTCAAGAAGTTGTCATCATCTGGGCAGAGCTACTCACCAAAAGGAAGATTAACATGGGCAAGTCAGCACTGAGCCATGAAAGCATCACGTCCCCATCTCCCGGGATAAAAGGGATCCCTCCTGACCATTTAACAACTTTCTAAAAATACAACTGAAGTAGAGATCATAGCTTTTGTAAGACAGGCTAGTGATCTTGGGTTAAAATTTCAGTGTGAAAGGTGTAAGAATGTTGGGTCCTCACCCAAACTGGATCTTGCATGTGAACTTAAGCAAGTTGCTTTATCTCTCTATGCTAGTATTGATGCAGGATGCATGGGACTCTTGAAGGGTGATAAAATTAACCTTGGACATTTTTACTGAGTATAACTTTTTAGATTTTTATTGAGAGGTTTACAATAAGTGGGCATGTAGTTTTAATTTAGAATGTTGAGGAACACAAGGAAAAGTGGTAAAGAAAGGCAATACCCCCCCCCCCCCCCCCCCAAGATAGACCAGGAAAATTAAGCTATTCACCAGCTACAATGAAAGAAAACAGCAAAAGAAAGCAACATGGCATGAACATCAGCCATAAGGGGGTTATTTCCAAAATGCTCCCAGTAGCGCCCAGGGGCTCCAGTGACACTTGCTGGAAGAGGCCAGTTTTCTTCAGTGTGAGGTAGGGCCTGGCTTAAGCCCCTGAGTACCGGAGCATTTGTTCTCTTCAGTCATTATTTCTGTTGTTTCTCTGGTTTTAAGTTTATCTAGGACAGATTGGAGAGGTCATGATTAACTTAGTAATTAAAAATCAATCTTGAAATATCTTAAGCTGACTTGATGGGCTCTTTATTTACCAGCCTCCTTAAACAGACAATTGAGCAAGTTATTTACTGTAAGTTTCTTACCCCTTCCTCTAGAGTATATTGGTATAGTCAAAGACAGGGTGTAGGACTAGATGAACTCACAATTTGTTCTCACCTGGTAATGCCTCTACCTCCAGATAACAAAGCGTGTATTCATTTTATATTATAGCAATTCTTTTTATTGTCAGCCTTTGATTTTGCCAGGATAAATATTTCTTTCCTGGTAAAACTGCCAAGACCTGGAGGCATGCATGCTTTTATGTTTCTGCGCGTGTGCAATATGCAGTGAAGCATGTCTGTATAATAAACGTGGGTTATATTCTACTATTGCGGTGAAGGTGGAAATGATAGCACCAGCAAGCCAGCCAGAATGCCACTTCTCACCCGTTTTCATTGCCAGCCTTCCTCTCTCAGGTGGGTAAGGGTTTAACTAATGTTATAAAGCCCTACAAGGCATGAAGAAACCATCCCCAAGAAAGCCCCACTAATCATTTTGAGATAAAGCCAAGCTGAGTAACTGAGCTTTTCATCCAACATGAAAAGACCAGAAGCTACATTTGAGACAAAAGCAAAAGTTTAACAAGTTACATTGATCAAAGAGTTTTCAAAGGAACATTCAATTATATCTCCAACACCTAAATGGAAGGGTTGTTCTTTTACTTATTTATTTTGTGATAAAGAGGGTTATTAGGTCTTGTTATCTCCCTTCACTTTAATGTATTCTGCTGAATCCCTCAGCAAAAGAAGAGTGCTTTGTGAACAACAAAGTGACAAGTGAAAAAGAAAGATTAAAATTAGTTAAAGGATAAAAAAGAGTGTGTATTTTACAGTCAAAATCTTCTGGTGTAAGCACTGATGCATTCAAATGAAGAGAACAGATCTTGATTACGATGCAACTCCGCCTTGCTGCTCCAAGTGCTTGGCTGTGATCCTTCTGCAGACAAGTGAAATGGTTTCAGAGCTCTGAATTTGGAAAAAAACAGACCATGCAAAAAGAGCTTACTGCTTCTGGATTCATCACGTGCATCGGATGAAAAATGAGAAGGCTGCGCATGCTGGAACAAAATTCGCAGGGGGAAACCAGGGATTGTAGCCTTGGGAAGCTGAGATTTTGCTAGCAGGGGAAGATGCTGTATCCAGATGCCAGGTTCTGGTTTAAGGTTACTGAGCATTTGTGGTGAGAAGGCTCTCAAGTTTTACAGCCCTTGGTCATAGTCCTTTTCCTGCCTCCAACAGTATCTTTTTTCCTTGGACTCATCTTATTAATCACATTTTTTCACTCCTAGAGCCTGATGCAAAGCCCAGTGAAATCAATGGAAAATTTTCTGTTGACTTAGCTGATCTGTGGTTTAGGCCCCAATAAGCTTTTAGTCTTTGAGTTAAATGATGCTTGCATACTTTGCTAATACAAATGTGAAAGAAATTCCTTCCTTAAATTGAGGTATGAATTTTAAATTTGTTGTGAGATTTGTCTCCTTCTTTGGAAGCCTGAAAATAAAATAAAAAATAATAATAATAATAATAAAAAATCCTCTTGCTCCAAGCCAGATATTTCATATTGTGCTTTGCAGTCCCAAGTCTTCTCATACAACAGAGTTTATATCAATATGATATAACACAAGCACACATAACACCCATGGTATTTCCATAGCTGTTTTCTACCAGCCTTGTGGTTTTCTTTCCTGGAGGCTGAAATCCAGCATGGAAATGGCACCCCTTGGTGCTCTTCCCCTACATCGAGTGTCCAAGATGTCAACAGAACCTCTCCTGCTGTATGTGACAAGATGAAATGTCCCACAGGTTATAAATCCTGGCTTGCTCTTATGGTGCTAGGAGAGGACAGCAAGTTCCTCGTGCTGAAGTGTCCTCCAAAGCTCTACCACCTTTTAAGGAGCCACATGATCCTCTGCCTGTGAGGACACTGCACCCTGCAAGAGGATAAACAAGCTCTCAGGGCTTGCTTGGAATGTCCTCTTGGCTCACCACAGGCCAAGGCAGGTGGAAATATCGCCAGTCAGATCATGCATATTAACAGCAAGGGGCTTGTTGTCGTCAGCGTGAGCTGAGGAGAAGACAGAATTGAGGAAACAGGAATAATGGTTGTGTAACAGGGAGAAAGTGTTGCTCTCTGCAGTGATAGTTACACCTGATTTAGCTACTGAAAGAAGAAGGAGAAGCCACGAAGACATTAAACCTCTTATCATCCTGATGGAGTGAAATTGGAAAGAAAAAAAAAAAAATGGTTATTTGGCAGCAAATGGGTTTATTAACTTCTAAAATGGTGTGTGTTTGAATGCGATAGGGAAAGCAGCATTCGTCAGAGTGTTCGCTGCATCAAAAGACAAATTAATCCTTTGAAGAAACCTAGCTTTTAAAAATCTCCCCCATTAGACAATCTATCAGCAGAGAGGCTGAGCTGCAAGCTGGTCCCTGTGCCGCAGAAGGACCGATGGGTGACGGGGTCCAGGTACGGCCATTCTCCCGCGTGAAGGGCTGGCTGGCTGAGCCTTACAAAGCCACGATGCAGGAGCCACTTTTAGGCTACATTTTCCCTTGTAGCTCCATCTTAACTCTTTTCCTACCATGGTGCCCACAGGGTTTATGAAATAGTCTCGCTGAGGTGGTATGAGGGATTTTGGTGGCTTCCTCCAGCCCTCCCACCCCAGCATCATGCCATCACGGTCCCACCAGGCTTGTCACGGCACTGCCACCCTCTGCCCTCAGCAGCTGGTCACAAATCACTGTTGGTGACTTCGTAAATATTCTTCAAAAAACTTCAGTGAGCCATGTGTTGCAAAAGGGATCTCTATTTCCTCTACTAATAATACTCTGTGAGAGGAATACAATTTTCTGTCATGGAAACCGGTGTTCTGGTTTTCAGGATTTTCAGCTAGGATGTTCTGGTTTTCCAATCTGTTGCTTCCTGCGAGATGCCTTCTCCCTTCCGGAGCGCTCCTCTGAAAGGCAGCTTTTGAGCTGCAGTGGCATTACACCCTGTTTCACGCTAAAAATGAAATACGTGCATGGTGTCTCTCCAGATGGGAAAGTAACATCATGTATGGTGTTAACAGGAATGATGCAGAAACAGGAGATTTTGCTACCTACCTTCTCTTGCCTCCTGGAGAGCACACTGAACTCCTCAGGTATCTTGACATCTGTACTTTATCTAATACAGAGCAATAACAGGTTAATGCTAAAATCTCAGCACCCCAAATTGAGCTCATGCAACCATTGCTTTGTTGTCAGGTAAAGCAGGCAAACACGTGTGAGATACTGGGGTATCTCCAAAGCGTATCAGATTTGTTGTGATTCCTGGTTGTTTCAGTTTATTTCCCTTTTATGTGCAGCTTTTCTCTATTCTACAGTTCGTTCAGATGGGTTTTAAGATTTCTGAGGTGAGCATTGACTTGGGCTGATTCATATCAGAAGTGGGTGTTGGTGAAAATAAAGGCACCTAAACGTTTGTTAGCTCCGAGCCAGAGTGTTCAAGCTTCTGATTTTTCATGGAAGTGTATGCTGCTGCTGTGTTTGTACAACCTGCAGTATGGTGGGACCTGAGCGTGGCAGGCACCTCGAGGTGCTCCTGTGATACAAATGAATACATCCAGTGGCAGCAAAGGAGCCCTGAGCATGCTGCTTTTCACTAATATTTCACCTCTACGAGTCAGATCTTTGCAATTTAGTAATTCTTTGGTGGAAGAAAAGGAAAAAAAAAAAAAAAAAGCCACCCAGAGGAGCAGTGTTGGCCATTTTTAGATGTATTTGTTGCATGGGTGGTGAATGAGGGTGGAGTGAGAGGAAGGATCTGCAGTTGTGTCTCATCCAGCCCATGCCCCCAAACCCCGCTGCTGCAGCGGTGAGGCTGTGCTGTGTGGAAAGAGGACTGAGGTGCTGAGGACGGGCTGCTGACCCAGCTCAGCTCATGCATGAGCTCACTTCCCAGTCTCCCCAAACCACCTCCACACTGTCTTGTGCTCTCTTCAGTTCAGACAGAGCAGTTTGCTGGTCCAGGCAGGGACATGCTCCTGCTCCCAGCTGCTGCATGTGGAGCTCATGAAAATTCAAATAACCCCAATGCATGAAAGAGGACATTTTTTCAGGTGATGGAGCAGATGTGGTCAGAGCTATTGGTCAGCAAGACCTCATCAATGGATACTGCTGCACAGTGCGGGAGGTAGAGGAGAAATGCCCTGAAGCCTTTGGTGATGCTTGGATACCCCACCAAGGCAATGCCTGTGCCCGAGGCAGCCGGGAGCAGCCTCCCTGATGGGGACGGTGACACTTGTCCTCTGCCGGGACAGGCACAGAGCAACCTGTTACAGCTCAGGGTGTCCCCACCCTTATTTGGCTCTATCTGATATTTGTCTGTAATTAGCACTCGGTTTCTGATGATGAATAAGCAGCTGTTTCTCCAAAGGGCCAGCAATGAGGATAGAGATACTTCTGCTTTGTTTTTTCAACCCCAGCTCTAAAAGCTTGGCAGGATGAAAATATTCATTGTTCACCAGCTAAGCTTCCCTTTGGGTTGGAGGACAGGCAATGACTGCTATTCCCATTTTACCCATGTGTGGACAGGAGGGACAGGAAAGCAGAAAGGCAAAATTACATCCCAATCCTGTGAATTCCAGGCTTCAACTTCTAGACAGCTTTGCTGTGCATGGATAACAGGATCAGACCATCCTTTTAGAAGAACTGCTGGGAGAAACATATTTATCAGTTCTCTTAAGATAAGATTGCCAACATGTTAAATCAGTTTTCCTCCTTTTTTTTTGGGGGGGGGGGGGGTGGGGGTGGGAGTGGAAAGGGGGCTGCTACAAAAACTGAAGGCAAATCTGAAGCGTGCTCCTGTCCCCTATCTCACAGTTACTATGCATGGGGATGGCGCAGGAGCAAAGCCCCGGAGTTAGTGTCTCTAGCCTGAAAAGCCCCGCAGCGAGCCCCGGGCCTGCAGTGCCAGGGCAGATTGGGATGCTGCGTCTTTCCCGGGTACACCCGGGTGCACACACACTTCTGCAGGCGCTCAGCAAAGTGTCTGGTTTCTGGGGTTTGAATTATTTTTTTCCCTGCTGCCAAGGAAGGGAAGAAAACAGTCCTTTGAAGAGGCTCTGAAACCCAAGTAGAGAGAGCTGGGGAACATTTACTTTAAAGTACAATAATGTTTAGGTTACAGACCCTAATCCCCAAGCCCTGTCCCAGCAGGGTGTCTCAGGGAAAGGGGCTTTCGGAGCAGGGCCGGTTGCAAGTGTGACGCATGTGAAGGGCTCCCAGGGAACCGCTCTCACATTTTTTTGTACAAAGATATTTTAAAAAGCAAGAGAGAGATGGCCCGGGTGGGAAATACATCCTAACAGATGTGTAATATCATTAAAGCTGACTCTAATATAATCTAAGCCACAGTTTGGTGTATTAATGCTTTGTTTATCTTTAAGCACAGATGGATATTTTTATTAGCATTACTTTGTTGATGCAGCTTCTAGGAAGGTTAGTCCAGAGGGCAGATGTCTGTGTTATGAGAGAGTGTTCATGCTGGGGTGACTAGTCAGAAAGGTGCAGATTTTCCATGAAATTTCAATTAGAAAATTAAAGTTTCTAACTGAAGGCTCTGATGCTTAGTCCACAAGGCCAATTAGGATGAATCACAAAAGTCCTTCCTCCTTGAACCCATCCTTCAGGCTGGGTGTCTTGGCCATCCTTGTACCCTCCTGGGATTAACTCCATCTGTGCCAGTGGTGGGAGAGTGGGGCTGGTGGTGAAACTCGGTGCTGGTGAGCTGAGGAAGGGCAGGAGATGCTGGTGGCAGGATCAGTGTCTGGTCTCTTGGCTGGTGTCTTTATTGTGACCCATGATTTTAGAGATGAGCATGCCTGTGTTGATGAATGCACAGGCAGCAGGGTGTGATGGGGCTGGAACTGCACAAGGATGAAGGGGCTTGGCTGAACGTTTACACTAGAGTCAGCTGAACTGCTCTTAAACATAGGGCAAACTGGCTTTCTACACCCATTTGTCTCTCCCTGAAACAGACCTCCAAATAAAATGTGCTGAAGACACTTGTATTAGATCCAGAGCCAGATTTCTTGCTTGTGATAGAGTCCAGACCCATTACAGTCAATTGGAGGCTGCTCATTAAATTAGATCCTCAGGTGGGAGCCAGGACCAGTTTCCTCAGAGATTTCATCATCCCTGTCTGAAAGGATAACATCTGCTCAGGTCAGGGCAGCTGTGAGATGCCCTGAGCTTGGGGATCCTCTGTCTGAGGCCTGAGGAAAGCCCCCTGTGCTGGTCCCACGCGTTTCCCACAGAGCACTTGGGTGATGGACAAGTATGAGACTGATTTCGGCTACTCTTAGTGTGGCTTTCTCCTCTGCAGTGTCCCTGGGTCTGGGAAATGCCATAGCACTACCAGATATTCCCCTATAAACTGGGATGGGGGCAGCAACTCAGTCCCAGGGGAGGGAAGAACTCTGAGCTGTGATTGTGTCATTCCGTTGGCCGAAGGAAAAGATAGAAATCTCCCATTCTCAAAAGGTTTCCCAGATATTCCATTTTCTTTTACTGAGCAGAGGGGAAAAGCAGTAAGGCCTCAAGGCAGGACAGCTCCAAAGGGAACTCCTGCTTTCTTTAACTTGCTAAATGGGTTTTGAAATTTTCCCTAACTGTGGGGCTGCTTTAGCTCAGGAGGTGTCAGAGCAACCCCTTTTAGCTGAGGGGGAAGCAGGCTGCAGCCTTCCAACCACCTACAAATCCCTCAGGTGACCAAGCAGTGAAGTTGTGTCTGGGCTGAGCTAGAGAAGAAAAGCCACAAACCCCACGAGCACACCGACAACCAAGCAAACAAGCAATGGGGTTTGTCTCGCAAGAAGAAATTATTGCCCCCTCGATGCAGCTGCATCACAGACTGCCCAGCTGACCGAGGCTCCCCCAAATCACCCAGTGCCAGAGCAAGGTCAGGCACTTGCCCCTCCTTGCTCCTGTCTTGAGTTCACTGCAACAGGACCTGCTTGTTCCTAAGAGAATATAATCATCGTGGGATAGCAGCCGTGAGATCCATCTTCCCCAGATCTAAAGGGAGGAAAGGATACAAGTGTCCCTTTTTCTAGGGTTTTTCACTTCTCCAGTCCTCCTTCCCTGCAGGTCAGCCTGTCAGTCATCCAACTCTTCCACTGCAATTCCCAAGAAGCAAAATTTCAAACAATGGGGATGCTCTGGCACTCTAACTCCAGGGTCAGTGACTTTCTGCCACAGCCCAGTGCTTGGCAGGGCACAGTGGGATGGGGGGAACTGGTAATGGGGTGCCCTGGTCACTGCACCATGGGGAGGCAACCCCGGGTGCCCCAAGTCCCCCCTCTTTGGCAGCACAAATAGTGAGAAAGAGGAGAGATCATAGAAGAAATCTCATTTAAACTAATACAGAGGTGCTATAGTGACTCCATAGCCTGGTTCATGTTTGACTTTGGGGATTAAATCATTTGATTGTTCACAGAGAATGCAGAGCATCTCCATCAACTGCACATCATTGATGGAGAGCTCAAACAGAGCTGAGATTTGCAGTTAAGACTGTTATTTTGTTTCTAAGTTAAAGTTAATTGAAAACGCCCCTTAAAGATAAGGCTCACTTGAGCAGGATTCTTGATTTGCATCCTGTCAGCAGGTTATTGCCCTGATCCCAAAACCACAGGAAAAAATGGGAAAAGCTAGCAGACAGTGGAGGTTTTGAAAAAGGAGAGAAAAACATGTGGAGGGGGAAACTATAGTGCTGTCCTATAAGGAGGTTGTCCTACAGCACACCTTGAACAACTGGTTTGGCTGATTCACAGACAACCTCAAGTCAGAGGAGTCAAGATGTGAATATCTAGATTTACTCCTCCTGCTTAATATCTTATTTTAATCTCTCTCGTTTAACTGGTCTATTAAGAGCATAGAGATTGCTTTTCAGGAATCAGCCCATGAAAGGCAGAGGCAGGCTTTTTTTTTCAGTATCTCATTATACTGAGCATATTTCCTCATAGCTTTTCCTATCTTGTATGATCTATACAGGTAGAGTTAGCACCTTTCCTCAGTAGGGTGTTTTGTTTTGTTTGGTTTTACTTTCTCTTTCATAGCTATCTCAAAGCAGGCCGGCTTGGGTTCTAAAGTCCCCAATTCCTCCCCTTCCCAAAATCCTCTGAAAAGTCTGGTGGTTAAGCGGAGGCAGCTGTTTGGGTTATTTTCTTTCACCCATGTGAATGTTCACAGCATCATAATCCCTTTTACAGAAAAACCAGAGCAATCACAAACACACACAGAAGCTACAAACAGAAATATATTTCTGCTTTCTTATCATAACTTTCTTCACTGTTTGTGACTAAATAAGACTGATTTTGAATATGTGGTCCAAAATCGGTGGCTGAAATCCCCATTTGGAGTAAAATGAAGAATCTAGATCTCTAGTCCTGGCATTTCTGGCTAGATATGAGCCAGATATACTGAACACAGAACTGCTCACCCAAGCCTGCAGACAGCCTGGACCCACAGCTCACAGGAAAGTGGGATGCCTCATTTGTTTCAACTCTGAAGGCTAAGGATGATATTTTAAGGAAGAATTTTTCATATAATCAGCATTAGTTTCATACGTTGCCAACTGAAAGTAAGTATTTGTCGACTGATGTAGGGAAATGTGATAAAGTGCTGAATGCACCAGAAGATCCCACCTTTACACATCAAGCCTGGAGCAAATCTGCATGCACAGAGTATAACTGTCACCCAAAGGTGCATCCCTCCGTTTGGAGGCAGAAGTCTTTATTTTTGGGTGCCTCTACTTCTCCTTCTGTTAATTTTCTGCTGAGCACCCCAAGCATGAGCAACCATCACTACTTATCACCAGATAAGGCAGTTTCTGTGAAGCCACAGAATTACATTTCCTTCCCCCTCACTGCCGTCTCCTGCCATTAACAGGTGGCAAATGAAGCCAGCTTCACTCATATGTTTTGCATCAGTTTGCATCATCTACTACAAAGCTCTTACAAATGGATCTGTCAAGCCTAGCTGGCACCTTTCAGGATAAATGATGCAAATCGGGGGCCGTGCAAGGCAGCCTGTGCCCACAGCGCCATCCATGAGTGCCTTCAGCCCGAGGAATGTCTTTGCAAACATCTGTTGTAGTTTGAGGAGAGATGGCGGAAGGGGGAGGGGAAAATCCCCAATAATGGATGTTCTTTAAGTTTTTGGAAGCTCAGCGGGAGAGAGGAAGTGGGGTGGGGGAAATCAGTGAGAGAGAGGCAGAATATTTTGCCTGGCAGTCACTCATCACTCACGCTGGGTGATTATTAATTATCTCTACGCATTGACACAATTTGCTAGTTTTCTGGGTAGGTGGGTCCTGAGCTTAGTCATCTTGGCATTTTTAAAGACGAATGAAGAATTACCAGGGATATAGAGCCAGGAGCAAGAAAGATAAATAACACCAAGAAGCTGATCGCTGCCCGTCTGTCATAAAATTTCATTAGTTCTGACAGCCTGTACATAAGCAATGAATGAATGCTAACTACACTTCCTCTCTGTCTGCTTCCATATTTCACTCATATTGCTTAGCTTGGAGAAAGAGCTGGCTAGACAAACCTTGGGGATGAGAGGAGGTGCTGAACTATTCACAGGATCAGGATGATGCTTGGAACAGGAATACTGAAGGGTTAAGTTTATTAGAGTTACTTTGCTAAGAGCATTTTTCACTGGGCACAACTGGAAAAGATAGACATTGATCTGTGCAGATATCCAAGAGGATGGCTTTCCTCACAGTCCTGTGCATGCAGATTTGCTCACAGTCCTGCAGGAGAGTGAAGGTGCCGAGAAGACTGTTTATCATCTCAAAGCCAGATCTTTTGATGGGGTAACACTTCTTCCAGTTTGAAGATGTTGGGAAAATAAAGTCAGAGAGAAGTTGATCGGGATCCCAACCATACCAAGGTCTCATGGTGTTGTGCTTCTGTCTCCTTGGTCTGTACAAGAGCAACTGTTCTGAAGCCATGACCTGTATCATCCACATTTCAGCTGGAAACTAACAACAGAGACCTCAAGACTTCACTGAAATATCCATCAGGCCTGCCATGGACTATCAGAACTGGTCTTCATTTCTGGGCATGGAGGCAGTTGAGATAAGAGAGGGTTCTCCCACCTGCAGCTGTACTGCCCCTAAAGCCACTGCTGCCCCTTTTGTCTTTTAAATCCTAAGTAATGAAAATAAATATTGTGAGGTCTATAATAATGACATGGAATGGAATGTTTTGATCATATTAATTGCTCAGGCTGTTGCAATACAGGATCACAAATCAATGTTTCCCCAGTGGCTAGCTCAGCCTCCCTGTGCACATTTAAACAGATGTGACCTTGATGAGCAGAGATACTGGGGGCTTGAGGCAAGCTTGCAAGACAAATGAATGTGCTCCAGCAGATTTATGAGAAGTTATTCCTCGGTGTAGAAAAGTCTATCTTCTTTCACCTAACTGCTCCTCCAAAAGTGACTTTTCCTGTGTACAGAACACGAGCAATCTGCAGAGCTAGTGACAATGTCAAGAGGTCTTTAAGGAAAAATGTTTCCATGGGGCTGGAGTAGAGAGGCAGCAAAGTGAAAACAGAGGTATGATTCATTCAGAACAAGGTGTCCTCATTCATTTATAGGAGTTTGCTCTCCCCATAAAGGATATTCTGCTCAGACAATGTAGGTACTTTCTTTTAATCTGTCTCTGCATCAGAAGAGATCTTGGATGTCTTCCTGTGCAACTGAGACTCTTTCATTTAGTGTCACCTTCCGTCATGCCAAAAAAACCCACAGCAGCCAGTAGGGTTGAAAGGGGTGTCTGTAAACACATGTTTACTGAAACTACTGGTAAACCAGCCACTGAGTCATCACCTCCCATAGCTGTATGTTTCAATTCTTCCTAGTCTCAGGCAATAACATCAGGCTTTCACTAGTTCTTAATTAAATTAGGAACTGGAAGCCCAAATACAGTATGTGTGAGGGAGAACAAGATGGAGATAGGAGGTCTGTTTGGTGCTGGGAAGAAAATGCTTTGCCTCATTACCCTTCTGAAAAGAAAGAGCTGAAGTAAATCAGTAAATACTAAAGACGGGTAGGCCTAACAACAATAGGCTTGCTAGCATATTTACAAACTCTACCTAGCATCACTGCTGCTGGCATGTGGGATGTCCAGAAACCCATCTGGTCCCAAGGGTCTGGAGATACCCTCATTGACTTACAGAGGTCCAAATGCTGAAGAGGAGGTGTTCTGCTACATCAACCCTGGAGTCCCTGCCTCTGGGAGCCTCTTGCAGCTGCATCTCACAACTTCAGAGTCCATCTTCTGGATTCCAACCTGGGATGACTTTGGTACATCCTCCTTAAGGTCAGCACTGATGTGGTCTCATAACCATTAAGGAATCATTATGATCGTCTGGTCTCATATTCCTCGGCTATAGGACTTCTCTGGGCTCATTCCTATTTGAACCACAGCATGGAAAAGCATCCCATCCTGACCTCAAAAACTTCCAGTGATGGAGAAATCTACCATAACTTGCAAATTCTACCAATGATTAATTATGGTCACTGATAGAAATTTAAAAAAAAAAAAGTGCATCTTGCTTTTAGTCTACGTTTGTTTAGCTTCAGCTTTCAGGCCATCTGAAGAGAGAGTCTATAAATGCATTTGGTTAACTGTGGTTGAGTAGACTTTCTACCACTACCATGATGGAGAGGTTGAAACAAATCATATTGGTCAGGTAAACCTCACTTGAGAGGCCTAATTAACATGATGGATGGGGTTATAAAAGGTTAAATCTCTTCAGGAGGAGGTAACCCTCCTGGAGAGAGAAGCAGGAATTTCCTGGCATGTGGGACTGACACACAGCTTTGGCTGGAGGGCAGCTGAAGTGTGACTGTCATGAAAGAAGGGGTGAGAATTAGCCATCCCAGTGAAGGGACGTAGCAAGGTCTTGTGCTAATGTGTTGTGTGTTAGGAGAGAGAAAGCTGAAGAGACTGGGCTGGGATTAGGCAAATGGAACAGTCCTTCCCAGAGTGTCTGTGCTCTAACAAGTGGTGAGTCCTGTCTGCAGCCACTGAACCACCTGGCAGGGGTAGGGACCTGTTTATATCTCAGCATTTGAAAGAGGGGGACCTACATCCACAAGCAGCTGAAGGACTTGCTCTGCTCTCTGTCCCAGCTGAGCCATCCCAGGGACACCGAGGGCTTCAAGCAACACCAGAGAAGGATGCGAAGACACAGGGAGGGTCTGGGCTGCAGTCAAGATTGTCTAATTTTCCACACAGATGTGGAAAACTCCCAAGCCTCCTAGACTGGAAATAAAACTGCAAAGAGCTGCACTGACCTTACAAGGCAGGGTGGGAGGAACAGCTTCCCAGTGTGCACCGTTTCTGTAGAGTCTCAGTGCAAAGCCATGGTACCTGAACACCTGCCCATGCTGGGCTGACCCCAACCTTGCTCTGCCAAGGTGGAATAACAAAGTCAAGAGCAAAAAGAAGACTTCTTTCACATCATCTTTAGTGCAAAAGAGCCCTCGGTCCTGTGAAAGTGTGGATTCTGCCTCAGTTGGTTGCATCCAGGTGTTTCACAGCTGCAACCGAAGGGAAGATCTTCCTAATCACATCCGTAATTTATTGGCATATCTTGCCACTGTAAGAAGCAATATACCTTCTAAACCCTTGTTTCCCCTAGACTTTACTGTAGTATCTCTGCCTGGTGGTAATTCACCCCACCCTTAATTTGAATCCCGGGCAGTTCATTCCCTTGACGTTGTGGAAGACTTCTCCATGTGTTATTTCCACCATGCCACCCCTAGCCAGTGTAAAAAACAGCATGACTCTGACTACTGCAACAAGTAGCCCAGCAAGAGTCAAAACAGGGCAGCATATTAGGTAGGGTAATTTCATGAATTCAAAATTTTTGTCTTTAAACTGAAAATATCCCTAATTAACAACTTTTCTGCTTATGAAGGAAATTTACTTCCCAACAGGCTGCAAGTTCATCAAGAGGGGATACTTGCTTGTAGATACAGAGTCCTTCCTTATGATCACTCTGCTTTGGATTTGTGAAAGTTTGATTATCAAAACAATCATTTGTCCAGTGTTGAAAAGCTGTGAGGAAAGAAAGAAAAGTCAATACGTTTGACCTCACTTCTGGGAGAGAAACTCCTGGGAGTCATTACAAGTCAACTGTGGAAGAATCAACACACTGATTTTAATGGATGAGTCTGAAACAAATTATTTCCAAGAGCCAACATTCTTCTGTCCTTCAACCCGCACTTGAATGAGCAGAGAACGGAGGTCATCTTCTACAGCAAAAGTCCTCTGCTTCCTTGGGTATCTGAGGAGAGCGCAGGGGGATAAGTGGGAAATAATTTATCAGACGTGAAGGGAAACTAAATTTGTCAGGATTTCCCCACTGTTGCAAAAGCAGCAGCAATATATTCAAATGTGGTCGAATGTGACACACTCATTTTTCTCACTTAGGTCGTGGTTCTGGAAAACGTCTTGGAAAAGCACTTCAGCATGTGCTGACGCTTAAACCTGGGCATAAACCCCATGCAGACTAGTTAAACTCAAGCACGTGCTTACAGATAAGCATGTATACACTCAAGTGCTGTCCTGATTAGGGCATACGTTTAAGTGGCTCCTTGAGCTGGAGCCTCTGGCTTTGAACAGGCACTCCTATTCTTTGTGTGTTATGCAGAAAGAACTAACTAAATACTCGCTTGTTTTCTGTAGCACTGACCAGAACCACCTCAAGCGCCAGGGCAGCAGACATAAGCAGGAAAATTGACTCTGATCATCCCTGGGGTCATTTAACTAAAACACACATTTCAGTTGAGCCAAGTGTTCGCCAGTGCTTTTCAACTCCCATGGTGTCAAAACAATTAGCAGATCACAGCAGCACCGATTCACTGGTGCTCCCATAAAAGCATCTGGCCAACACATGGAAATTTAACACGAGCAACGAATAAGCTCCTCCACACACCGTCCACTGCCTGCAGAACAACACAGTTTGGATAATTCTTATATCACTAGAGAGGTTATGCAATTGAACTTAAGTTTTTGAACAGAGATCACTGCAGAACCCCAAATATGTGTTGATACCATTCAAACTGGAACCTGGTAAGAGGCACATAAACCTCTTTCGACGTCTTACCCCTGTTAAAGTTGATGAACAAGTTGGGTTTTTTCTAAATCCAAGACCTTTGTTAGTTGTACCCCTATCCCACCTTGGCAATTCCAGTAAGTATAATTTGATCCTAAAGAAATTAGCACTCTGTCAGGTTGGTAGATGAAATCACAGCTGTCAGATTGGAAAACCACTACAACACAATAACCCACCAGATTATTTAAAAGGCACAGCCAGGGAAGCAGTCAGCCTGTGGTTGAAAGTTAGCTTTGGGACAAATTTAGGCATCTGACATTGTCATATAAAAACAGAGAAAAAATAGGTGTGTGGATGATACTGAGCGTGCTTTTAGGCTCTTTGTTTAGGGAGGACCACCAACCGCTGTGGTAGGGGTGATCGGTGTGTCTCTAAACTGCTTGTCCCACCCAGGGGAGCTGCAGGGGGTCAGCGGAGAGATGCGCGGGGCCCAGTGCTGCTACACAGGGGAGATGCTCCAGTTTCCCGCATTTCCAGCAAAAAGTGTCAGACTGGGTAAATGACAGCAACAAATGCACTATGTGGGTGGTTCTGGAAATACTGTTTCTTCATAGTGGAAAGAAAAAGGTAGCTCATCTACTTTGGCATAGTGTGTGTTTCTTCTGATGCGTAAATGATTTACTAGCATGGGTGGAGCGAGCCTCTGTGTGAACACCTTGCATCAGCTCCTGGGTGACTTCAGTTCATTGTTCCAAGCTCCAAAGGGGACAAAAGACTGCAAGTGACCTCCAGCATCTGCTGCCAAGCAATCTATGAAAAAGGCCAACCAGATAGCAGATCTTGTGCAATCCATCCTAAAAAGCTGAGCTGCAAATACTTGCCCAGCAAGAATAGGACACAGATGGATTGTTAGTTGATTATAAAGTCCCATTCAGTCAGAAATGGATTTAATTAATCAAACACATTTTTGACATAGCTTCAGACCTGGCTGAAAATGTTCCTTCTTATTTTATTATACGGTTATGTTAATGCAACCTCAGTGGTATTTTCATTGACTTCTAACAGACACTTCTTGTGTATACCACATAGCAAATGTGACCAGAAGGAATCTGACGCAACCAAGCCTTCCTTTGCAATCAATGTGGGATCCAAAACAAACCTCTGGCGCTCCCAGCATCGCTGCCCTAGGAACCAGGCATCCTACAAATAAATACTGAATTGCAAATCTGTGGCAAGTTGAGAATAAATCCACCTGAAGTGGAAGAGAAAGCAGAGTTCAAGGCTGCTACTGAATTGGTGGCCAAATGCCAATGCCATTCACTTCAGGGCAGTATAAAATGATTCATCTGACAGGCTGACCCAGTAGGCTAGGAAAATAAGGCCATATAACTTTCTCCTCTAAGTCCCGCAGCAGCAGTCCTATGCCCTGTTGAATGGCATCCATCTCTCTGCACGGGCCATTCACTCGTGCACAGCCAGTGCAGGACCTCAGCCACACTTCCAAAATGCTGTTACTATTCCATGTTGTTGGTAGGTTGTATTTCCACACCTCTTTTCTGCATACCTCCGAGAGGTTATTCATTTGCAGTCTGTGAGCTTCTTTGCTCACCTTTCCCATTTACATATTTTGCTTCACTCAAATGCCTTTCAGTCTGCTTTGGGTTTGTTTGTTGTTTTTTTTTTTTTTTTTTTTTTCGCTTTCTCCTCTTCCTGTGCGTGTGCAGTAGCACACCCTGCCTAGCCCCACAGCAACAGCATGCCCATTAGCTGCAGCTCACAAACAGCAAATGAACTAGGTCATAAAATGTGCGTGGGGAGGAAATTCATTACAAGATTGCATGCCAAAACATTTCAGATCTGGATTTTTTTTTTTTTTTTTTTTAAAAAAAGCCACACATGCAAGCACCAGAGTGCCATCTTTGCATGTAATTGCCTTTTTTTTTTCCCCCCCTCTGTTGTCCTTGGGGTAGAACATCTGTTGTCTTATCACTAACTGTCCTCCCACGGTTTTGTTGTCTCTCAGGAGGATCCTGCATCATGCTGATGTAGCAATCTCTGGTACCCTCTGTGATATTTCAGTGTTCCCCATGTTTGACACCGATCACTGGGTTTCCTCTTTCTGTCCCATTTTGATATCTTCATTTGACCCACCCATTGTCAGTGCAATAATGGTGATACCTTAGAGATGACGCACGGTCTTCTGGTAAAAACACTGACGTTGCAATGAGAACTTACTTGCATTTGTGTGATGGCTCTGGCATCCACAGTCCTGCAGGACCCAGGCAAATAATTTAATCTTTCCCTTCTCATCAGTCTGTGAGCACATGAACACATGCACACGTTCCTGTGTCACAGAAGGGAAGGTGAGCTTGGGTTTCGCAGATGCCCGTCGGCAGCCCCTCTGCTAGTCAGCCCTTCCTCTCTAGACTCCAAATGTAAAATATTTGCATTATTTTCCTTTGTCCTTTTAACATAAGCAGGGATGGACTCTTCATGCATTGGTACAGCACCTTGCCCAAGAGTGGCATGTAGGGCTATTGAGGCAACTTCAACGAGTGTTGCTGTTTTCTTACACATCACCTTCTGTCCAGAGACCTTACGTGTGTGTGAGGCACAACTCTGGGAGAAGAATTCATAATCCCATGTTAGAGATCAGAAAATTTGAGGTGCTGGGAAGTGATTTGCCCCATATCAGCCATGAGGTGCCTGTGGCCATCAGAAATAGGACCAGAATCATTTATAGGACCAGGAAACATTTCTCTACCGAGAGGGTGGTCAAACACTGGAACAGGCTTCCTAGAAAAGTGGTCAATGCCCTAAGCCTGTCAGTGTTTAAGAAGCATTTGGACAATGCCCTTAATAATACGCTTTAAATTTTGGTCAGGCCTGAAGTGATTAGGCATTTGGACTTGATGATCATTGTAGGTCCCTTCCAACTGAAATATTCTGTACTATCATATTATTTTCTATTCTATTCCCCACTAATCATTTCCTCACCCCCAAATCATCCTTCTTGCTTGTGCAGCAGTGCCAGAAAACAGTCCCAGTGTTGTGTTATCCTGGCAGCAGGGTGTTGGTTTGGTCCCTTATGGACTTTTTCAACTGTTTTTTAGTTTTCCCTCTGAGCTGCTTTCTTTGAGGTCTGCTGTTGCCTTAATCAAGTAGTTAATTCCTCCAGTGCCCTTCCCACAAAATGCTTTAAACTGCTTCAGCATATAAAGCAGAGGGTGCATTAAGGGGTAAGCAGGACCTTGTCTGCCTTGCCTCCCTCTCCCATCCCAGGCCCTTGTGCCGTTGCTGACACCCTGTCACATCCCACTGATGCTGAGAAAGCCTGTTCCTCTGCCTGTCCCGGGGCCTGCTGTGCTAATTTTACCATTTTACCTCTGAAATACCCTCCACATTTTGACACTCTCACTCTACACTACAACTGCCTTCTGCTTCTGAATCTGCCTTTAAAGCTGAAGGTTTTGCTGTTTACTTTTTGCGGGCACCAGGTCAGATTTATCCATAACAGAAGGTGACTGTTCCCAATCTGTCCTTAAGGCTCCTCCATACCCTGCCTGTCTTTAGGGCTTTACCTTGCTGTTTTCCAAAAGTGCAAATGTTACTATGTTGGGTTAGACTGGGATCTGTCTAGCCCAGCATCCTGTCTGGCACCAAAGGCTTCAGAGTCACAAGAAACCCCAAATCTACATTTATAGGCTAGCAACCCCCGTCTTCCCAAGTCTCACCGGCGATGAGAACACATTCAGTGACTGTGTCCTGCTGCATTGCTATTTTTGCTCTGCAGTTCACACTGGAACTAGTTCAATTTTAAATTCTAATCCTTGGAAACTAAGGATGCAGTAGTTCTCTTTGAAAAGATTTACTATTAATCTCTCCAGTGTCTGTGACAAAGGACAGTTTCTCAGCATTACCTCAAATGTTAAAATATTAATGAGGAGAGAGTTTGGTAGCTGGCAAAGGCTGTCTTCGCTAGCACTGGAGATGGACTTAATGATCTCTGCGCCTTTGCTACTGCAAAATGAACATCTTACATAGGAGAGATTAGACAGACCTGACACCTTTAATAAAATATGGCCTGTATTTCTACAGATGTATTTAAAGTCATTTAAATCCTTTAATGTTTTATGAAATAGCAAAGCTTTGTGTGAATCTATTTAGAATAGTCTTTAAGTGCTGCAGTAGGTTTTATTTCGACCCAGCTTCCATTTGTAACGTGCTCACTCCTTATATCATGTTTTTATATATATATAATTTTTTTCCGCCCAGATGACTTTTTGAAATGAATAAAATGCTCATAAAAGGTGCATGGTTGATAGCACTACAGACTGTAGCCAAGAGTTTCAAAACAGGCTGCCTATGAGAATCTTAAATCTCCGCTTATGGGCTGAAACAAGCCATCTGATTTTCCTCTGCTCTCAGCACCAGTGATCCCAGTGCGCCCTGTGTCTGCCAGGGTATCATCTTGTACCAGGATGTGGCCACCGTGAGCACAGATGTCTTTGAAGAGAGACTGGCCACCCCAGGCAGCACTTGGTGGCCACTCTCAGCCTGAGTCAGTACCCAGAATGGTGCCTAGGGGAGCCTGGGGGTCTTTGTATTGGCTTCACTTGGTTTGAGATGAGGACAAAGCTGCTGTTATTTAAAACTCTGAACACTCTGTCTGTTTGTCCCCAGTGTTCAAAGGGGGAAGGCAAAGCAAGGCAAAACCCCAGTCTCCTCCCAGCATCTCCCTGGCTTACCCTACAGTCAGGACTGCCGCTTCACGCTTTTGATGGTATTGTGTTTCTGTTTCAGCTCCAGCATGAGATCCTGGCAAGGTGGATCCCTGCCCCTTGGGGAATGCTAGCAATCTGTTCTTGAACAAAATACAGAAATTTCAGCTGCTCACGTGGAAAATGATAGCCCTAAGAAGTCCGGACATGCAAGGACAGGCCTGGAGCAGAGAAACTGCTGAGAGAAGCAGGCTGCTGAAGGCAGCAGAGGAGCCCTCCTTGCTGCAGGCACAACCAGCTCCGGCTCGGCCACCTCTCCCTCCACGGGTCACCCGTTGTCCCTGGGCTGGGGCAGGAGAGCAGAGAGAGCTCTTTCAAGAATGAGGCTCTCCTGGGCTCACTGAGCTTGCTGCAGAGAGGCAACGGCTTCTTAATGCAAGCGTTTTCCTCATTTCTGCCTGTGACAGGGTCCTGGTACAGTTTTCAGTTGCAGAAGTGGAAAGCTCTGTGCTTTGGGACAGGGAATGGGAAAGAAGGGGAAGGCATTTGCCTAGCAGGGGGTATGGAGAGGGGAGGTGAGAGTGACCTCCTCGCCCAGGAGGGGGGTTGACCCCCCCCTGCACAATCACTCAGGGCTCAGCCTGTCCTCAGCCCCAAATCACAACTCTCCCCCTCTGCCCACGCAGGAGGGAAACACTGGGCCAGGTGGAGATCAGTGAATAACTGATCTTTTTATAGTTCACTGGCAATTCTGAAAAAAGCCCTACATAAATCTATGTGGCTTCAACTGTGTTCCCAGAACTCAAACATTTCTGCTTAGAAAAGAATATCATGTGCCCTAAAACCTACATGAAGGATGGGGAATCTCCCATTTCCCTGCAGCAGATCAAGAACGTGGGAGATCAAGTTCAGTTCCCACGATTGCCTGATTATGATTTGAACCCTCTTCTCCCATAAAAGGGCTTGAACAAGAAGACCATTAATGCGTGCTCAGGCAAGCTCCATCTATCCCATCAGTGGGATCAGTTCCACTTATGGCAAAGTATTAACGTAGTTGCTGAGACAAGGGCCAAAAGGATGAGGCCGACCCCGCAGCCTGCGCGGTAGGGACAGCCCAGGAGGGGAGGTACGTGGTGCAGATCCCTCCGGCACACAGGACACCTGAGCTGGGCCTGCCCACATGCCTGGTGAGCAGTCTAAACCTTTGAGATGTTGGTAAACCAACTCTCTGCTTCCCACACTCCTTTGAAGCTAGATTTGCATTTCATTTACTTTTGTTAGTGTCTAAAATGAGCCTTTTTTTTTTTTTTTTTTTCCTAGAGGGAGCTGAACAGAGCATTGCGCAGCCACATGTTTTTGGCGGATTGGCTCAGAAGAGCAAGCTCTAAACTCAGGGTTTGGTTACCTCCAGCCAAGAGCTGGGTTTTGAGTGCTAAGAGCCAGAGCTGTGCCTGCCCGTAGCTGTACGGGCACGTGGAGCACCAGGCTCCAGTGCTAGAAAAAAGTGAGTTCTCCCTTGTGTGTGAATGGGTCAAATCTTCAGTCTTTTCCCCAAAAAGCACACGTGACATCTGATCTACAAACACAGGTGACTTTAAGAAAAAGAGCAGCTCCTGCCAGTAATGCCACTCTTGTTTCTGCATTTTGTTGTAACATCTGAGGATAAAAATAAATATGTGTATTTGCAGTTGGGCTTATAGAGAGGTGCTTTATGTAGGCACAGCCTCTTCGCTGGCCTCAGTCTTCCAGGCCAGTTACGGCACAGTCAGTGTGTTGTAAACGCCAGTGGAGTGGGTTAGCAGCTCTCCCCATAAAACCAGCTCAAAGCCTTTCACTGTTGCTCTGCGTTTAATTTCCCCATTCAGAGGCCGGTGAGAGCAAAGGCAACCTGCGTATGGAAACTTTTAATTAAACTACTAATATAGAGTCAAGTAATTTCTGGTGGAGGTTTTAAGCAGTCTGCGGGAGAAGCGCTGAGTTGTGGGAGAGGAAGGCAGCGTTTGTCTCCAGCCCTGGAATTTGTCCATTCATCAAACAGTCGTCCCAGGAGTTGAGCCTGATCCAATTGCATGTCAACAACATTGGCCATGCCTCATTAGAAATCAGTTGTAAAAAGTTTTTTAAAAGAACATTAATTCATCTTGTTTCTTTTTTTCCCCTTTGCTGTGGATTTTCAACACCCGTAGTGAGAATTTTAGGGGAAATTGTTTCTGAATGGCTATTTTCCAGGGCAGACAATTTCTTTTTTCTCTGCCTCTGGTAGAAATTTGGGCCAGTCTTTTTAAAAATTAGTATCTAAAGTCAGGCTTCCAAACCCATAGCCTGATTTGCAAGTTGAGCAAGAAAAGGACATCAAAGGAGCCCAGCTAGGCTGAATATCACACACTTCCCAAGGTGCGTCGCCATGAACTCTGAAAGTTCCCTGTTTTTACAGCTCCAGCCCAGCCTCGACGATGCAATAAATCATTGATAAATGGCTCCATCTAGATTCCTTGAATTTTCTTCGTGACACTGATTCTACTGCAGAGAGAGTGTATTAGGTTACCTCTTGGAGATGGTGCTGTTTTACTTTACCTTCCTTATGCAGGTATAAATGGATGCACCAACTACAAGGCACTACAGGACTTTTTGCAGGGAAGTCTTTCATAGAAATTCTCCTCTCTGTGCAAATGATTATTATGGGCTTCACTCTAGTGTCTTTTCCCTGCTGAAACTCTACTGACCTCAGCAAAAGGGTCTTCTAATTCACACTGTGGAGATCAGACCCAGACGAAATTCACTGGCATTTTGTATCCCTATTAAGCTGCTCATATTCATCCAAGGGGAAATGAATCCTCCTTGTACACAAGGACGTCAGAGAACCACATACTCCCCTTGCCATGTCGAAGGGCTGCAAGTGCCTGGAGGTGCCAGCAAGAGGCAGTTGTCTTTCCCAGCACTTCCTGAGGCTTCTGATTTAATATTTCTTTCATATTGGGACGAAATAGAAGCTTCCTTAATGCCTTGAACGGAAGTGGGAGCCGTCCTCGTGCCAGCCTGTTCTGGAGTGGGGAGAGCAGGGACAAGTCCTTCTCTGCCGTGCAGCAGGTAAGTTTTCTGTCGTTATCTATCCCCTTATCTATCTCCCCACAGAAACACCACCATGAAGAAGCGTCTTTCACAAACATGTGGATGAAATCAAATGTCACCAACAGCATACTGAGTGCTGGCTCTGGGCCGCCGGCATTCACCCAGGGACATGCCGTGTCGGACCGGGAGCGCTGCCGAGGCACTTCCCTGTAGCTGGGAGGTACTGAACCATTATTTACCATTCTTTGTTCCTGTTTATATTCAAAAACCTGATGGCATTATTTTTTTAAATGAATAGTTGCTGGTCCTTAAAGAAAATATTTAAGTTTCTATAGCAAGTGTGTGCTCCTAACACACCCAGCCCATCTGGTCACACACCCACATGTTTGAACCCATTTTTACTCAGCTAAGAAACAACCTTCTGTTCCTTCTGGAGCAGGTATTAATATTCTCCAGCTCTGTCTTACAGCTTATCTTTGCGCAGCAAAGAGGAATCCAGCTACTCTTGGTTTGCTACTGGGATTTCTGAGCAAGGCATGGGACACCTTGGCCTAATTGAAGGTCATTGTGCTGAAAGGTAATTTGATTAGGAAGGGACAAAATAATTCAGCAGGCTGGGGAGTGGATCCAAAAGGGAAATCTAAAACTCAAGCAAACGGAAGGCTCCCTGGCATTTCTGAAATTCATGAAGCAGAAGCGAAGGGCTGGATCTGCCGCGAGAGCTGGGGCTGGCAGAGGTGGAGCGGAGGCGGCTCGTGCCGCACCGCACCGGCGCGTAGGCAGGGGGGCTCTGCCAGGCCTCTGTGACCCCGGACAGCTCACCTAGGGAGGATTAACAAAAGCAACACCGTGAACTAGGCTCTGCGTGGGAGCTCAGCCATTAGAGGTGTTTTTGAACTCCCCCACAAATCCCTTCTTGCTTTACTTGGTTGGTGTAATGGGAGAAAGATATTTCCCTTCTGGCTCATCTGTAGAGTGTAAATGCTTTGGGACAGGGACCATCTCTTGCTGTGCCGGTGCCATCCATATCAGAACTGGGCCACCACTGGGTCCACAAGGACTAGACTAAATTACAGTCATGCTAATTAATACTAAATGACTGCAACTGTTGCAATACTGTAATACAGGCGTAGGAGAGTTAGATTTCAGAGAAGGTAGTTTAGGGAGTCTGGTGAACAGAGTGTGCTAGGAAGGACAATCTTTTCTAATGAAAGGGTGAGCGATGGTCCAGGAGAAAGTAGGACAGATGCAGAGCTGCTGTCAGGTAGCCCAAACCCCTGCGAGGGGAAGGGGCTACACCGCTTTGTGCCAGTCCACTCCCATCCTCAAGGATGTTTTTACATGGAAACAGGAAAATGCAATGACCAAGGAGCAGCAAGCGAGGCAGAAAAGGGAGATGGTGGGAAAGTCAGAAAGAACACAAAGTTTTCTGGCAGGAAGGAGGAGCGGACGCAGAAGCAAGCGCATATCTTGCTGAGGAGGGGAGGCTTTCAGGGAGACGGCAAGGGCAGCCGAATGAGTGACTGCTCCCGGAGGCATCGGGAAGGCTTTTAGAAATATATCACGGGCACACAAAAGGCAAGAGAGAAAGTAGCTCCATCAATAAATAAGGAGGAAGATTAAATTAATGGTGACTCCGAAATGGTTGAGCTGCTGAACTCCCTTTTTAAAAATCAGCCGTTAACAAGAAAAATAAGGGAAAGAGGTACTGTACGGACAATTAATTAGGAGTTCCCGTTGCAGGAGCCCGGTGAGCTGTGGCACCTTGTGATCCTCCCTCCCGTGCTCAGCTCCAGCTCAGAGCAGCCGTGCCACCGGGACCGCCGCGGCCCGGCTCTGCTCTTGGCAGATGGATCAGGTCATTGCTTAGAGAAAAAGCCTCTGAGCCACAGAACAAACCACGAGAGCTGAGTGGCAGGCGGGGTGAGAGTCTCCAAACCAGAGACTTGGGTGGTTACATCAAGAAGTGTCACCTGCTCTGTGCCCTCCTGGCGCTGCTGGCCGCCGCTGTGCTGATGGCGAGGCTGTGCGTGGCACGCACGGACACCCGTGTGTCACACCACGTCCACGGCACTGCCTGGCAGGAGGAGGGAGGATGGACCACCGGCCACAGAGCCCGGCCTCGGCGGGGACAGACACCCAGATCAGGGGCATGATGTGCCACAAAGAGATGTTGTAAATGAACAAAATTGCACCCATCGACTCTGTAGAGTAGAAAAGTATAAATAGAGGTGTCCCTTGAGGCCATCGCATAGGTAAACAAGCAGCTTCTGTTATACATATTGAATATACAAAACACTGCATGCCTGCCTGACTAGCCTTTATTCATAACATCTAGAGCAGAGAAACCATTACAAATGTGTGTAAAGAAAAAAGGTGAATAAATTTAAACAAAATTGTCTTTAAACACCTTACAGGACAAGTTGGAAAGGTTTCTCCTCTCTGCCCAGCTGATTTGTTGTCCTTGCCTGATGTCCTTTTCTGAGTGTGCTTTGCACACACACTTGTGCAGGACGGCGATGCTGTGTTTGCACCCTCCAACAGAGATGGACCCTACAGAGGGTTTCTCTCCGAGACCCTCCTTCACGGAGGGGTACATTTGCTCTTGCACATTTTTCTCCATGAAGTCTTTCAGAGGCCCACCTGGGTCTCCTCTTTACCCCTGAAACAGCATCTGTTCCCTCATTATGGAGGCGATGAGCTGGCCTGCCTTTAATTGGAATAGGGATCATTTCACTTTCTCGGAGATGCAGATATTTCAGTCTAATGTCATCTCCTGAGCTGGCCTGGCTAATTAACAACTCCTTGTCTCAACAAACCCCCTCTCTCCAGGGCTCACGGGCATGTTTGCACGTGAAGCATGTCTTACGCTGGCCCTTGTTCTCTGCATCCATCTCTACACTAACACACATAGTTGACATGAGTGGCTTAATGAGATAAATTATTATTTATTACTGGTTCATTACTGGCTCTTGATCCAGCCCAACATGATGATGATTAACCATTCGGAGGTTTCTGGAGGCTCGTGGAGGTGAGATGTACTGCCACAGCACGGCAGCCAGGGTGATGGGCTTCCTCCTGCCCCCGCGGCCACCGGCTGCCTGCCCGGCCCCTGCCAGGCACAGAGTTAGACCCTCGCCAGGGTCTTCTCTCATGTCCCTTCCTTCAGGCTCCCCACCTCTGCGACACACGTTCTCCCTCTGACTGATGTGAACTGCCCCTGGAGACAACCCCACTAACGAGGGAGGAAATCTGTCCTCTGAGCTCAGGCTCTTACGTTTGGTGCCTGAAGTTAATTAGCATGCATACTCCTTTCTTTGTGTCCTTGCTCCCCATCTGTAAAGTGGTGATAACAGCACTTCCCTCTTCCCTTGGTTTTATCTGCTTGATTTTACTTATCTACATCCCGGGCTGCATCTTATGCTGTGTTTATATAGCACCTAGTGCCATGCGATCTTGATCTTGGCTGGCATATGTAGTGAGCTTAATTCAAGTAATATGTAGTGAGAATGAAAAAAAGCCCTGGCCAAAATTGGAGTATTCCCTCCCAGATACAAGCCATAGTCACCAAATTTGGATTTGCAGTGCATTTCATGAGTATTAAATTGTATTTTAAAACATTTTCATGAAATAGAGTCAAATAAGTTGAAAGGGCTTTTTTTTATTTAAGAAGGGAAAGTTTATGATAAAAAGCTGTATTTATAGTGTAGTTCTGAAGAGAACATTTATGAGGATTTTAAAAACTCAGAAAGCTTCCTTGATGCCATAGTAATGAAGGTCCCATAAGGGATTTAAACTATGCAGTAGCCAAATTCAGGTCAGATAAAGTTGCTGTTAATGATGCAACTCCTTCAAGTTTCCCCATGTAACAAAATCAAGCTTAAACTTCACTCATTCTTGCAGAAATAATAAAGATTTGGTTTGGAAACACCAAAGACAAACTGCTTGGACTGTACGGAAAATTACAAAGGTCTCCTGAATGTGAGTATGTGACCAAAAAGACCTGGGCTACCACCACACATAAATAAGTCACGTTGGCCTGTTTTGAAAACAAACAGTGCCTTGACAAACCAATGTAGGACTGGTTAATATGTCATACTAGCCAGGCTGATTTTACTCAGTCTCCATATCTGCTACAGACAAGTGGAAAATAGGTTTTCCTTTACAAAACCCTTCCTCTTTGTTGCTCCAGCTCTTACCTGGATGATGGCACTCTGTGAAGCGTGTCCATCCCTTCCCTGTCTCTTTCTCAGAGGTGCAGATAGGGCAACGCTGTGATTATTAGTTCTCAAAACCAGAGTAGTTATGTTTATGGGGAAATGGTCTAATGGACAGAAGACCTGTTTCTTCATGATATTTTGGGTGAATCCGAGCTTAAGTTCTCTATCTGTATGACAGGGTTGATGACACTGATGTTCTGAGAGCTCTGAGAGGCATGTGCTATTTCAGAGGTTTTCCTAATTACACAATCACCACTCTGCCCACCATCCAGGTACAACATCATATTGTGCTCATACCCAAACTCAGCTCTGGGCTTGGCAGGCTTGTCTCATTCTAGTTTTAATGGACACTAAACCTGTTTGCAGCTCCATTTTTCTCTAAATACTTCGCAAACCTAGCCACAAACCTCTGAATAGTTTTGTTTTGGTTTGGTTTTTTTTTTTTTTTTTTTTCTCTTTTTCTTTCTTCCTTTTTCCTCTTACACTTAGAAAGTATGGAGGATATTTCTGAGCTATCTTCAGTAGCTTCCTATACTGCTGTGCAGTTCTCAACCCAAACACTGTGTTTTATGTTTCATATATCTTAGCACAGTGGCTGGAAACCAAATCTATGAAAACTTTGTGATCCATTAAGCTGATGATGTAGTCTCCATCAACTCCCTCCTTCCAGATTGTGGATAGTGATTCACTCTGAGAAAACTGCTCTCAAGAAGCAACTTTTGCAGGCTTTGTTTCAGTGGCTCACAAAACTATCACCCCCTTGTTCAGACTGGTATTTGGCAAGACTCCTTTCACAAAAAAAGGACTGGACGTCCAATATTGTTGTCACAGCACAAAACACAGCTCCTCACACCTCAGAAGAATCGTTAAATTATGGGCTGATAGAACAGCCAGGGCAGAAATGTCAGCCTCTATCAGTGAATCAAAGCATTCAGCTGCATTCGCTGTCTTATGTTTCTTTCCACTAGGTCGGGCCAAGCAAAGCCAATGCTAATCGGTTGAGAGAACTGCAAATGTTTTGAAATACTGTGGATTAAGGAAAGTCCATGATTTGGGCAGACATGAATTATTGTGTGTAGATATAAATAAATATTGTTCCCAGCTCAGCCTCTGGCTTGTGTCCAACATGCCACAAATTCATCAAAAAATGAATGGGTTAGTGTGTTAACAAGTGCCTGACAGACTATGAAAACTGCCCGGGGGGTGCACACACTTTACTTGACCAGCTACCCTTGTTTGCCAAAATTAACCCTTAGAATATGGCAGCACTGAGCGCAGCCAGCCCACGGAAAATAAGGCTGAATTCTATGTGTGCTCAGGCTTGTCACTTTGGCAGAGTACAGGAGATGGAAGGTGGGTGTGAGTTACATAGAGCTTTTTTCAATATCTATGTGATAGCTGCCAGAGTGAAATAAAGAGCTTTAGGTGGAAGAGAGCTCTCACCCTGATCAGAACAGCCTACCTTGTTATCTGCAGAGCAGCAGGGACAGATCTGTGATAGCTAAAACTTGACTTTTAAAAACAGTGTTCTGAATTACTGAGGATCTCAAAATGGCTTATCTGTAGGCTGCCTCTTTCATCTCTTGCTATTTTTAATAGCCCATTATGAATCATTTTGATATGTTCATAAATGTTATCCTTTCTGCAAGTTCTTTGCTATGGTTGTCAAGTGCTGAGGCTAATATGAACACGGTTAGTTGGTCTGGGATGTGAGAGCTTCAAAAAATGACTGCTTGGTTGCATGATTTATAATAACTCTGACTGCTCTAAACGTCCATAAATAAGGAGAATGTATATTCTGCTTTTCTATAATCAAGACATCCTCAGTCTCCTTTGTTTAAGTTGGGGAGGTTGCACTGGACGTGGTTTGTCTTTCAGGATGATGTACACCATGAGCTATACATTGCTCCAGTTGAAATCAATAGCATCGCAACGCTCATTTTGGAGAGACGAGGACTCACTGCAGCAGCCAGGAACCCAAACAGGCAGCCTCTGAATTCCTTAACTTGCCTGGCACATAAGCCCCCTCCCCTGTTGAGGGGTTTCTGCACGGTCTGCCAACATCCCCATGAGACGTTCTTCCATGGAGGATCAAAGCCAAAGGTGAAGGTGTCCAGCATCACTCTGCTCCCCGGAGCAGGGCTGCTCAACCTGCACCCCTGCAGCCTTCCTCCATGTCTCGTTCCAACCATGGGCTCTTCCCTTCCTGGGGACCTGGCGGGAACAGTCTGCAGGCAGATGAATCGTCCTGACCATGACAGCTTTCTCCTGGTATCAGCTTGCTTAGGGCCTTGGATCTGCAGCTTGCAGGCCACAAACAGCTTGTGGAGTTTGCAGTCAACAGGATACATATGGTATTTCTCTAAAAAAGAGACTTGCTGTGTCTTGGGTGTATTTTGTGACATAAAGATCTACTGGAAACACAAGCAAGGCATTCATTTATTTTGGCCATCTAGCATCCGAGGCTGCAAGATGCTAGGGGAGGACATAGATTACTGCTAAGAGTGGTAGGGTTGAGGGGTCTCTCCCACACCTCCTGTTGCCAACTCTGGTGTGTTTCTCTTATGTGACTTTTTTTCCTCAGAAACTAAATTGATTCATGTTCAAATTAGAAAAATATAAAACATTCCTCTGTTCACAGCGAGTGGGAACACTGGAGTTTCTCACTCTTCTCCCACGAGGGACTTGTCTAGCTTAACACCCAGGAGAAGGAGGGAAACCAGACAGCGCTCCCATCTCCCAGCCAGGGAGGGCTGTGCTCACCGGTGAGGTAGGTGTAAAGAAATTATTGCAAGGAAGTGCTGCTTCCCGGGGGATCCAGAGCTGAACCAGGCAGCAACTAATCAGCGAGGATGGGAAGGCGTAAGGGGAATAAGATGATGAGTGGTTACGACCTCAATTATGTTCCACACCTGAAAGGCAAAGCCTCTCTCCACGCTGTGCCCCTGTACCATGTTTGGGCACGGGCTCAGCACTGACTCAGAAGGAAAAGTGCCAGCATCTGAGACACTAGAACCACTTCTTGCAGCGCTATGGGTTCTCCTTAGGGATCAATCCAAGTAATAACAAGACCAAATTTCACTTAACCGGTGTGATGTGAAAGATGGCAGGCCCAGGCGGGAGGAGCAGCTTGGCCACTGGCCGTGCACTGCAGGCCAAGGCAGTGAGCGCATGGGCGAATCCTGGGGATAAAGCCTGAGCAACCCTTGCCCGCAGCACACCCTGTGTCACCAGTGCCACCGTCCTCTCCTTCTGTGAGCCGTTCAGGCTTACGCTGTTGAGAAGTTGCCAAGGGCTGAATTATTTATACCAAGATCTGCTATCTCTGCATTCGTACTTTTTTGAGGTGAGGATGAGCTAGGCAGCGGAACAGACAGAAATCCTGCCAGTCAGGCAGCATGGCCATCAGGCAGCAAGGCTGCTCCCACAGCCACCAGGTCACAAAATAAAAGGACACTTTTATTTTGTGACCTGGTGGCAGGGAAAGTGGGCATTAAACCTCTCCCTAATCTGACTTTGGGTGTTCTCAGAACTGCTCAGAACTATAAAAAGAGTAATTTATGAAATCCCTAGATCAATTATATAATAGCATCACTGTGCATAATTGCAAAGCTCAGGAGTGTTGTTACCCTTGCAAGTCAGTCATTTGCACTTACGTGCCTGGTGCTGCTATGACAGCAGAAGGCATTTTTGCTGAATCCAAGAAATTCTGCTGCAGAACAACTGTCCAAACAACCTAGTGTTAAGGGGCTTGTGATGCTTCTTACATAAAGGCTTGAAATAGTACAGGGCAGGAGGAAGTAACACGGAATGGGAAATTTGCTGGAAAGCTGTTAAGTCTGTGAGACAAATAACAGGAGGCACTGAGCAAGCTGTGCTGATGTTACAGGCACTGGAGCTACAGCTCCCACAGGAGAGGACACGTCTTGCACAAACCCAAGTGTGGGCGAGCACAAGGTTGCCAGTGGGGCTTCAGCCACAGTTTTCACTGAGATGGGTGAGGATCTATGTCCCCTCACCTCAGCGATGCAGCAGACAGTTAATTAGGGATGTGTAAGCGTTAGCAGTGGATCTGATTCAACTTCCATTTAAGACAGTGGAAGCATTTATTGATTGATTTCAGTAAGAGCTGGTTTGGGCCTTAAGTTTCAAGATGAAGTGTACAAATGTGCAGAAATACAACTGGTTCTCTGAAGTTCAGCTGAATTATCTAAAAGTCCAGAAACAACAAACAACATATAAAGCATAATCTGTAAATACCTGGGCATGGTTGTGCTGCTTTCTCACACACCGGGTTGGGCAGTAAGTCAGAGACTACAAATTGTCCTTCCCTGACTTGGGGCAGATGCCTGCAGGGCCTACATGAGTGGGAAGGCTCACAGTGCTGGCAAAGGTGCCTTAGGACAATGATGCTCTTCCACGGCTGGGTAAGGAGGAGGATCAGGCCACGCAGGCTCCAGTGGGTGTAGGGACAGGGCTCACATCCACTGTCATGTTGTGGATCATTTCTCAAAACCACGCTCCTCTTATGGTGGTCATCTCCATTACCAGCCCTCCAAGCTCACCACATCCCTGTACACCTGGTTGGGGTGGCAACAAACATGGAGAAAAACTGCATCCAAGAAGCAGCACAGGACAAGGTCTGCACTGAGATACAGGGGAAAAAATCTATTTGCTCCCGCTTCATTTCATCTTGGAGAAAGCGTAGGAAAAATACCCAGAAGAAGCTATGATGTTTTGTGAGAGGTCTTCTCTGAAAGAAACCGTAAGAACTGTAAGTGCAGAAGCTATGTCAGTGGAAGCAGAAGTGAAAGGGTAGTGCAGCGCTTGGACTCAGCAAGAGAGAAGAGGAGAGATGCCTGGTGAAGGTTAATGAGGCTGGTGGAGCTACTCAGTCCAAAATCTACATTCAAAGGACAGAGGCAAAGGCACCCAAATGAGAACAGTAAAGAGTGAGAATTGCTTCCAGGATCTGGAGCCCACAGCAACTGAATTAGGACTGTTTGGGCATTGTTTGAAATGAGGGGGAAGCTGAAGCTGTTTCCTGGAGCTTGGCACAGGGGGGCTTCATCATGCCCAGTGAGCCCCCGCAGAGGGATGGGAGGCAGGGCCTGGGCAGACGGGTGCTGCCTTGCTTGTTGCACCTCAACGTGAGTACTGCTGGGGCTGAGCGCTGCCTACCTGGGCAAAAATGCCACAGAGGGAGAAAAACGAGTCAGAAGAGTAGTCCTGCCAACATGGGTGCTGCAGGGTGGGGTTTAAACCTAACCAAAGTGGAGAGGCAGACAGGGTGATGGGCTGATAGGGATAGCAAATCCTGGCCTTAGGGGGAGCAGAAAAGAGTGATGGGGCAGAGGGAGGAGAGGCAGAAAGAGCCATTCTATAGGTCTCACAGCACGCACATAAGAGAGCTGGTGGTGGGCAGAAGCAGAGGGATAGTGGCTGTGGTGGGGGATACTGGGCTGTGGAGCTTGGAGAGTCTCGGTGCCTCAAGCCCCTCCGAGAAGTGCTGCCTGGGGTCCCTCCGCCACTGCCCGGGGGCCTGTCCCTCCCGAGCGGTAGGCGAAATGAGTTAGCAATGGGTTAGTGAAGCACAACTCTGCATCTGGTACTGAGAAGCTGCGAGCACGAGCACCGGTGGGCTTTGTGCAACTAATGGCCGTATCTGCGGAGAAGACAGACTCTGCAGACTGCTGCCGGCCTTTTCTGGTTATCAGGCTGAAAAGCCCTTCCACAAAATGGTTAATGTGTGTGTACCGAGCGCTTCCTGAGCAGTTGCTGAGTATAGGAGATCAGTTATGCAAGCTGTTTCTTCAGTTTTAATCTGATTTCCTCCCTCTCCTCTTAATAAATCTTATTTTTATTAGATCTTTTGAGTCTTAGGCAGCTTGGGAATTTGACATAGATTTTCCAAGAAAAGAAAGACCTCTGAAAGGAGGTAAGAAAAAAACCAGGAGGCTCTGGAGATATTCAGGCAGCAATTCTCAGCTGAAAGAGCACAGGACACAGGTCCTTTTCTTCAGACTGTCGTTTTCAGGGCAAAGGGCTGCTGGAAATAGCTATTGTTGAATCTGGCTGAGAACTTTAAGGGATAAGAGGTATCACTACTTGTCAGAAACAGCAATGTCAGGGTGAATTATAAAGGGATGGCTGATGTGATGGGGGATTGCAGTGGGCTGTGTAGCTCCTCTGTGACTCTGCATGGCTGGTTGCTGCTGCCTTAAGGCTGGTCTTGCCATTTATTAGGGGCCATTCCCCTCACACTGCCCTCGGTTCACCCCCAGTCATCCTGCTGTTTACTTCCCATTGCCTACATGTTTGCACCAGGTTTGACATCAGCTCCACATCTGATCACAGCTGAATTTACACACCAGACACTCAGCAAAGCTCTACCTAAGGAAAGACTGGAAGTTTTTTACTCAAAGTAAGCTATTATAGCTCGTAGTCCATCGCAGGTGATAAGCAAGCAAGAGAGAGATTGCCAAAAAATGGCATAACTACAGGGTCAGCATAAGGCCACCTTTCATAGATGGGAAGAGGCAGCAATATCTAGCTTCTGCTGATTTCCTATGGTATATTTGAACTCTATTTTGGGAAGTAAATCAGTCTGGCACACCACTTCAGAAAGGCTACTGAGCCTGGATCTACCAGGACTACTATTTCCCTTTTTCTTGGAAGCCTTAACTACTCTGAAACACTGGAATCAGGATGGTGGGAAGGGTTTGGCATTTTTGATGTGGTTTGTTTTGTTTTTTCCTTTTTTTTTTTTTTTTTTTTTTTTTTCCACTTGGCGGTATGTGCTGAGGCAAGTCTTTAACAGCATGGAATTGGCATGTTTCAGGTTCTCCGTTGGTACGAGTACATTTTGCTCCCAGTTGTGGGGTTTCTTTATTTAAGATCAAAAATATATCTACGGTTTAACCTTGCACTGATAGAAAGCTTGTGCACCACAAATGTTGATTTGTAGAAAATCACAGAAATCCCCAAACCCATGCCATTACAAAGTGACCCAAGGAACTACTTAACTGGTCATCAGGATCACTGGGAGCTTCTCAGCCACTGAAGCTGGGACAAGCCCTGACTCAAGGAGATCTCAGCAGGGGTGCAACTGTAGTGATGAGCAGAGACCTGCTCAGTCTAGATGCTTTAAGCAGTCAATCAGCTTTCTATCATTACAATCTGTCTTGGCCTTTAATACTTTCTTAGTTCTGCTTATCTGTTATTTCTGTGTTTCAGATATGTCCTAGTGCCCTTCACTTTGGACACCATTTTTTCTGTTACATACTGGGCCCCCAAAAAGCAAATACAGTTGGGCTTTAGGTGACCGGGGTAGAATTGCACTAAGCCCCAGGTTCCCCCATGGTGTATGACTAAACTACACAACAGTCACAGTTCTGAAATGATCTGTAAAGGTTACCACAATAACAGCAGGATGCCATCTTATTTATTTTGCACTTGGCTTTTAGAGTTCCCTATCTGAAAGTACATCAAGTCTCTGTGGAGCTCTAACATCAATGCCACATTCTATGAAGCAAGGAAAATATAATATTTTTACAGTCGGTCTTTAAATCATTTTCTGACAACAAATCAATCTTACAAGAAGCCTTGTTGGTGTTATGAGTAAGAGGAGAGATTTTAAGATTAAAGTATAATAGTTTGCTGTCTCCACAAATTTGCTCTTTCGTGTATCAAACTATTGCATTCTGCTGTTGAGATCTAATTAAGCCCCACCAATGAGATTTATGGTAGTGCTAATAGGAAAAAGGATCGTATAATGCTGTTAATATGCGCTCTATAATTAACATTAATGGGAGTCGCGTAGTTAAACACCCCTCGCATCACCCTGAAAATGGATCCGTAGGTGTAGTGTTTACTTTATAACTGTGGGGAAGTAGTGATAGATACTGGGCAATTACCCATCTTAGCGATTAGCAAAAAAGTTAGAGATGCTTCAGGAATCACTCTGCCCCACGGCAGTGCTTGACCTTGGAGCCCTGTGACAGAGGATGAGCCTTCTCCTGCCGCCCTCCCCGTGGTCCCGGGACAGCGGTACCTGAACTAGACTGCGGGAGCGGCGTGGGGAAGGTGCCCAGAGCTCCCTGGCAGGGCTGTACCCCCGCTTCTGTAATCCCTTGCCCAGGCGCCTTCCGCAGCCTTCAGCATTTCGTGGAGCCAGCTTCCGCAGAATTGGCACGTTGCAAACCCAAACCTTCGGTAACGGGAACCAAAGCCTGTGGAGCCATTTTGGGCTGAAATACAACTCTGATATTTGGATACTTGTGTCCACTAAAAATCCCAAGGTTTTTTTACTCTCTAGGAGTAGCTTTAGGGGTTAAACCCCAATAGGTATGTGACATTCTGTGTGCCCTAAATCATCATTATTGTTTCACAAGGAGGTCTTGAGGCCCATGGATAACATTCTCCTTAATTAGAAAAGTAGTGTTTTACCCCCTCTCTCCAGGGGTGCAATTTATTGCCCAAGTGAAAGGCAATGAAAATCATTAAACCTTAAATCTCAGCCCTGACACAGAACACCCGGCTACCTCAACCTTTTCCTCTCTGACCCAAAGTGCCCTAAAACCAACCAACCATTCCAGCCCTCTGTGTAACCATTATGTGTGTTTGCTACATGATGTTGTTTTTGCAGGTGTAAATTTAAGTTGAGGCCAAATCTGTGGAAGTTACAAAATCTAGACACGCAAACAGGAACTGCAAAGTGATATATGCTCAGTGATGAGAACTCTGGGTAAAACAGGATATTAACTGTAAGAAATGTGAAGTCCTAATTTCTCCCCAGCTCCCCAAATAGAAAGAGAGTGGAAATAAATGCTTCGAAGTAGGATATTCTTGGTGAATTAGAGTGAGTGTTTTCATTTTATCTTCCTAATAATGATTTAAGATGACTTTTGCATGAATTTAAGCACTATAAAGAAATGAAAGCCTGGGAGGAAGATGGTTCTGAGGAAGATTTCCATGTTAAAATATTGAGAATGATTTTCAAAAGCATTTAAGTGACTTATAGCCTACATCTCCTGAACTTAAACTCTTAAGAGAAAACATTTTAAAGATGCCTGAGGGTACAATTACGCTTTACAGCTTGAGCAGTCCTAACCATTCCCTTCCCTTTTTGTTCAGGCTCCAGTCCAAGGCCCCTTCCTCTGTGCCCTGCACCAGCTTTCAACCTATGAGACCCTGCACAGGGTGACTTCAGTTAAACCAGCAAAATAAGCCGTTTCTTCCCTTCAGGTTAGCAGGTTGAGTCAGCTTAGCAAAGCACCCTGCCACTCTTAGGAACTGTATGAGGGGAGGGTGAGGTGACAGCTAGGTCAGCTCTTCAGTCTGACCTCCTGCAAGCCAACAGGTATAGAAATCAAAGTTTCAATTTCTATTTTTACTTTAGGAACTGAACACAGATTTTCTTTTTTTGTTTTTTTTTTTTTTTTGCCAAGCCTCTGGCGCGCTAAAGATCAGGGCCTTTTGGGAATGAGACTCCATGTCCTCAGGAATTAATTTATTATCAGACTTCTCTTGGTTATTTTCCAAGTATTACGTGACCTCCCCATGAACTCCACGGCATCCTCTTGCTCTCCACCACGACAAGCCTGCAAGCGCTGACTGGGAACGAGCCGGGGGATGCAGATGGGGGAACCGCAGCCGGTGCCGGACACCCGGAGCCGTGAGGCTGGAGGCCGCGGGCCGGGCTCCGCGCCGCTCCCTCACGGCTCCCCAGCTCCCGCCCGGACGCCCTGCCCTGCGGTGCCACCCCCGAACCCGAGCGGTTCTCCCCCTCGGGAGGTGTTTATCGCTTTACAGGCGGGAAGCCGCTCTGCCTCTCGCTTTGCGGGATGCGCCACATCCCCCGCCGCCCCTCACGGGGCTGCCCCTCCACGCACAGTCCCGCCGCCGAGGCCGTGAAGCGCTTCCCCCCCCCCCCCCCGCCCCCGCCGCAAAACGACGGGGATCGGGGGCCTCCGCGCAGCCCCCGGGCTGTGAGACCGACCGGTCCCCGTCCCCGCGGTAACACCCACCCATCCCTCCGCCCCCGCCGGCAAGCGCCGACCCGGAAGGCGTTTAGCGGTCGTGCCGGGCAAGATGGCGGCGCCCAGGCGGTGAGGGGAGAGGGCGGCGGGAGCGGCGGCGCGGCCATGAGCGCGGCCCGCCGCTGCAGCCCGCCCCGGGCGCTGGCAGGTACCGCCGGGTCTGGGGGCGGAGGGGGCCGGGGCCGTGCTCTGTAGCGGTACGCGGGGCCTGTACGCCTCTCGGTGTCCCGGGGGGGTTCTAGGCGCCGTGTCACGGCAGGGTGCCCTCCCGATGCGTCTGACCTCTTGGCGCTGCCCTGTTCCAGCGGCTTCCTTTCAGGGCTGCTGGCCCCCTTTCGCCAAGATCGTTTTGTCGACAACATATAGAGAGGGAGTAGTGGAATGAAAAACTAAAAATGCATCCCTAGGGAGCTGAGAGATATGAAAGAAAGCCCCCAAACCCTTAGGGCAAGCCTGCTCTTTCAGTTCTTTCCCCTGCAGCCTGCAAACACGTTTCTCCCCACCCGAGCAGCCCTAGTTCCCGTTTGGTGGGGTGCCTTGTGTAACAGCTGACAAGAGACATCGTGGTCTGACTTAAAAGCAAACTTGGTGACAGAGAAGGAACTGGAATCGAATGTTTTGTTTTGGTGGTTTGTTGGTTTTTCGTGTGTTTTTTCTTTTTTTTTTTTTTTTTTTCTTTTCTTCCTTTAAATAGGATTATTTGTCTGGCATCTGAAGAACACTGGAATACGGCAGATACCCTGCCAGTTTGTGCATCTGTGTCGTGTAGCCAATGACAGATTGATTACATTTCAGTACTTTAACTTTCTCAAACGAATGGTAAGTGCGGGAGTGTATTTATCCCATGTTTCTCATTCTTTAATTCATTTGTCCCGTGTGATGAGTCAAAATGGAGATTAGTTGATAAAAATATTTTTCTTATCAACTAAGCTCAGGCAATTCCAAGCATCTCATTTTCTCCACTACATCAGGGTTAAGCACTTGGCATATAAAACATTTGAGGTTGGAGGAAACCTGCTGTAGCAAGGACAATGCCTTGTGCTGCAGTGTGTCTTTTACTTGACAGGGGCATTTAGTGCCTTTGAAGTGGGGTGCTTATCTCCTGTCGAGAAACATGAAATGATTTCTAAAGCTGTTGTTTACAAAAAATGGTAATAAGATGGTCACATCTTGGCTAGCAGTCATACAAGTGGTAGATGGAACTTGCTTGTGGAGGTAGTGTTCTGACTGAAGAGTTTATCAGTTAATTTGAATTAAAATTCCTAAGCTCATTAGTTTAACAGGTTACATCCTATAGTGTGCTGTTAATTTTAGATATTAAGAGATGTAATTATCATTCAAACCCTCAAAATTGTATCTTTGAACAATTGTATTGCATGTAAAAGGGTAGTAGTAAATGACATGTTTTGCTCTTCCTCAAGTTGTGTCCTGTTTGTTACTTGTACTTTGGAGCCATATCTATGAAAAATGCATAAGAGTAAGTCTTAACTGCTATGACCGCAAGGAGCCTGTTGGTATTTTTTTTGAGGTTTCAGTCCTGTATGAAGCAAGAGAGGGAGGTTTCTTCCATACTTCTGGGAATCACCAGCACTTCTCAGATTCTTTTTTTTTTTTTTTTTTTTTCTGCTGTTGATTTGACCTGTTTTCACATCACTCATTCATTCCTCATTATAATGATTACTGTGTACTTTAAATCAGGATTAGTTGAAAGCGCAGTCTTTTTACACCTGTCTCTTGTGCTTGAAATATATAGAAAGTTTTGGGAGATAACATAGAAAGATAGAAGCTGAATACTCTTATTCTGTGTTTTATTCTGTAAGAGTTTTAAAAGAGAGGAAACAACTGCCTCCTAACTTTCTGTTCAGTATATGTTCATTTGAACTCATGCTGAAAATTGTTGTCTGGCTAATTAGAGTAAAGTTTGTCATAAATAGTAATGGCTTAATGTGGGATGTGATTTTATATCATAGGAGGTAGATTGTATTTTGTGTCATTTTTCTGATTTTTTTTTTCATATGTTAAAGGTGCAAAAAGTTTAGTGCTTATATGTGGAGACGAGTTGTTAGTGACATGTGTGTACCTCTGTTTAAAGGTGAATTGATCAGTTGTAAATCAAATGGTATTACCTGGTGGTTTTGAGTATGAATAAAGTAGAGTTTGCTGTCGAAGCTATGGGGGCAGAAGTAGTTTTATCCAGAAGCAATTTTTCAGGCTTAAGTAAACATTATTGATGCAGTTGTGAGTTGCAAAGCTGCTTTTGTAATATCTTCTCCAACTTCAGAAATTTTTTTGCATGTGGAAAAGATGTTTGAAATTCAGGGTAACTCAGTTGTGTCATCATAGGAAGTAGTATATATCAATAATATTGATGTTGCTAATAACCTGAAATGGACAGAAGTATCTTCTTAACTATTCATCTTAACATTTCTCATTCTATTTAGTATGTAACGCAATGCAACAAAGACCTCAGCCAACGAGCCAAACTTAAGTCAGATTCAGTTGCATCTCCTTTTCATGAGCTTCAGCAACTGGATCAAGAAAAAAAGGTTATACACAAGATTAGACCAATTTCACCTGTTCAGCAACCTTTGTCTGCGACGTCAAGTAGGAATGAGTTGAGAGAAATTAAGTCAGCTGCAGAAACTGAAGACTCAGTCACACCAGTAAGAGCAGAATCCAAAGAAGACAGACAGTGGAAAGAAATGAAGCTACAGCTGGATGCTTTGCCAGGAATTTTGGCACGCTTGTCCAAAATTAAGCTTACAGGTACTACTGGTCGTTTTTTCACTTACGTGCATCCTGGTTGATACCAGAATTCTTTAGCATGTTACTGGTACCGTGTAGGTTTTTGTGTGATAATTCTCACTTTGCTGACACTACGTACCTGGGTCAATTCCATCAAATGTGTTCAAGGAAGAATTGTTTTGTGGAAGAACTTAGTATCTTTCCCCCTAAATTTGTTTAAAAACTGTGAGGAGGAGCTTGCATCGTTTAGTCAGCTAGTGTTTGGGAATCATATGCAAGCATTATTACAAAAAATAAGGTGAAACTAGGCTAAGAAGTGAATTTACAAGCATTGTATTAAGTATTTAAAGCCATCTTGCTTAAGTTTAACAATGTTCTGTCTTATTTACTTACCTTTCACTTTAGTACTGCTTATTGTGGAATTAGCATTAAAAGTACCAGGAAAAGATAATCCAAATAATTTCCTGCCTTATAAAGGAAAATGTTTGAGTGTGACCAATTAAATTTTTTAAAGTAAGGTATAATTTACTTTTCTAGTCAATGATAGGGTTGTATCTTCAAACCAGTGGTTTGTTAAACAATTGCCTTGTAGCCTAGCTACATTTTCTCTTGTTCTAATAGTAATACTTAACAACTTTAAATTACTTCTTTGCCAATAGGTAGTGCTATATATACTTTTATATCTAAAGAAACTAGTGAACTGACCAAAGCCTTACATTTTGTCTGTATCAGGGCCAAGAACAGAAATACAATTTCCTAAGTCCCTACTGTGATGTTCTCTCCAGTGGACGAAATAAATTCTTCACAAAAAACCCAGTTGTACTTTGCCATAACAATTTGTTATAATAAAAATCCTGAATTCAGTTTGCTTTTTGAAACTTTTGGTCTTGCAATATATATATTTTCATTGTATTGACCACATACACTGTACAATGGTCATTTAAATTTTTCTCTAATAAAAGGCCTTGCAGTTCTCAGCGTTGACGAGACATCTCATGTTTTGGACTTGGCAAAACTGATCTTGAGTCTATGTCCAAATGTTCTTCCTCATTATTTTAAAAAAACCTCAAGGCATATATTTTGTGCTAGGTTGGTAGACTTGAGGGATGAAAAGCATGTCTTTCGATACTTCACCATGTCACATTTATGTATTAGCCTTGATAATTTCAAATTTAGGTTTATAAAACTCTTACTAGCATATTAAGCAGTTATCAGGATTATTGTACTTCAGATTTGCAACAGTTTTGTGACACATACAACCTCAACAACTGCCTCTTCTTTCTTTCTGCATAATACAGGTCTTGCCTTTTCCTCCCCCATGCTGTTCGGTTGTAGTAATATTTTGTTTTCATTGGCTCACCATGGATAACTTAAGTGCTATATGAGCAATTAGCTCTTCTGGCATATTTTCAATTAGGTGATTTTATTTCAGTGGCTCTTTTATGTGAACTTGAAAGCTGTGCTAGTTATTGAAGTAGATTAAATTAAAAAATCTCAATAGATCCAGAAAAGTTAAAATGCCATGATTAAATGACTAGAGAAAGAGAAAACAAGCTATTGTTTTAAGCACTTGAAATGTATGTACTTACGTTTGCTGATATTCCTTGTGGGTAAGCTCAATATTAGTAGCACATCTGAGTATTACTGGTCCTCCTCAAAAACGGGAGTGTCAAGAACTGCAGTAAGATGGAAGAGTGTCTTTTTCCGGAGAAAGTAATTTTATGTGATACTTTCTTTTTGTGTGGCCTCAGTGTCACTGTGAAACTTTTCAACAGCTTCTACTAGGCTCTTTTTTAAATGCAAAAGGCAATATTGACAAGCAAGCAAGTACCACTCTGGTTTTAAAACAGGGTGTTACTTGAAACCTGTAGAAGGCACAGGTTACAGAATTGTGTTCCCTTTAGGACTGTTGTTTTGTATGAGTCTGCCTTTCGAGATGCTCTATTCTTGATCCAAGGTAAGTGTAGTAAACTTCGTACCTGTTGAGAAGGTATAGAGATATAGAAAAAACCTCAACCTCTCTTCTTATTGTGATCTTTTTCTATTTTGTGGGGAAGATGATCTGGGTTGCGGAGATTTTATTGGAAGTAGAAAGTGTAAAGGAATAAGTTGGATGAAGAGGGGTTTGTAGGATGGGAGTTTTGTTGTTGGTCTTTGTTGGTCATAGGATAATGTAGGAGATGAGCAGGAAAAATACTGGGTGGTGTGCAGAGTAAAGAAAGAATTAGCTTTTTTCCAACTTGTGTAATCATTTAGACAAATTATATATTCTATAAAGAATATGGTGGTGTAGTTCTTTGATATTATTTTTTTTTTAAAGAAAAATAAATTATCTGAGGTCAGTTTTCAAGTTACAAATGACACACAACTCAATTCCCTTCACCCATGAAGTTCTGATAGATCTCATATCCTGTGTGGGTTTTTTGGCAGACTCTTTATTTATACTTTTTAGAGTATGAAATAACAAAAAAACAAACTCTGCATTATGCTAAAATGGGACTTCCTTATGCCCTTTTCTTTTCCCGCTGCTGGAGTAAAGAGAATGTTTGTTTGTGTTCTGAACTGTAATTCACCTTTGAAAGGAAATGAGTTTAGCTATTACCATACCCTCCTGCTTCATGTAAACTGCAGCTCTTGTGACTCTGCCATTAGAAGCTCTGCCTTACCAAGAGGAAAAGATTTTTGTTTATATTCTTTTGCCATAGAAAACAATTAGGGAACTTTTAATTGCTTGTCGCATAATCCACCTTTTTGTGTTTGGTTTCCATCCTTTCCCTTCTCTGTGGTGTTCTCTGTTGGCTGCTGTCTGAACAGCTGTATCTCACCCTCCCAGCACTTGGAAAGCTAATGCATCTGTCTGATTAAGTTTTCAGAATTGTAAATGCCATTGTTTTCAACTTTATCCTAAAGTTCTTGTGTAGCTGAAAGTAGGAAGAGAGGTGAAGGTGTGGTAATCAGAGGACATTCTAGTAACTTCTCAGGCAAACACATTAAGAATTTCAGGTTGTCTCATCTTTTTAAATTCAAGTTTACATTTAAGTGATGTTTTCCCCAGTGATCACCGATGAAAACTAAGATGAGCTATATACAAAAACACAGGAGAATGAAACTTCAGTTTTTAATTTGGAGGAAGTCTGATGAAGGCACGATATGAAAAATGCTGCGTATTCTCATTAGATATTTCTCTGTGGTTTAGGATCATTTTGTCATTGTTGCTCTTGTAAAGGATGTCTTGCATGTTGGTCTTGGTGAGGACAACCAGCTAGATGTGTAGCACCTGTCTGAGAAGTGAATGTATCAGTATGGGTCAGATGTAAACTTAACAGCTAATTTCTAAACATCTGTAGAATTTTTATATAACTTGCAAGCTCATTGAGGAAGAGGCTGTATCTTTAGCCTATCTTTATCTCTGCTGTGCCTGGAATAGTCGAGTCCTGACTCCAGTCTACTGTAACACTGATCTCCTTCAAAAAGTCATGCTAGAGCCCATATGTTTCAAACACTTATCTACTTTTTCTGTATCCTGCATTTTAATATACTACAGTTAACATCTTTATTTGTGTTCATATGAATATTAATTTGTCTAAAGATTCATTTTTATTTACAATTGTGCATTACTGGTTGTTGTTTACCCAGAGATCATATACAAAGTCTCTCCTCCAAAGTCCTTATATTCTTTATGCCACCTTATAGCAAAGCACTTTTACCTTCCAACTCTTAAAAGGTATTTTAGAGTTTTGGTAGTATTTTCTTCAAAGTACATTTTAATAGTCAATCCATTAAAGCATGAAGAATGTTGCTTTTATGTTCTGATTACTGAAGACTTGTTTCAGGTCTCGCCAGAGAGGTTTCTGCACTTGATATCTTGCTTTGGTTCAGTGTGTGCAGTATCCATGCAGAATCATGGTGACCTCAAAGGAACACTTCAGGAAGTCACCTAATCTATTTTCCCTCAAGGCAGGATCATCATTAGGTATATTATGCCTGACTTGATGTTGCTTTGTCTGTTCTTAAAACCGACCAGGGAATATACAGCTTCCCCCGGCAGGCTGCAGCTGTGTGTTACTGCCCTTACTGCTGAGAAGTCTCTCTGTGTGTCTAACAGAAATTTTCCTTTGCTTCACTTTATGTATGTTACTACTTCTCCAAATGCTTAGAAATGTGGAGAATTTCTCAAAGTAAGCTTATGTTCTGCTGTGCTTCTGTCATTGTGGATGTGAGATGTTGTTTGGTTATATCTAACTCTTGAAGAGTTCAACCCAGTATCCTATTAACAGTATGTAAGAACAGTTGAGAGTAAATTACTTCTGGTTTTGTTATGGTCTATACCTTAGAGCTAAAAGAGGCCAGCCTGAGATGCTTATGTGTCTGTAAATCTGCAGTAATTAGTCATCTTTAAAAGAGTTATGCTGGGGTTTACTGTGGTCAGATCAGAATCAAACCTATTGTGCTTTTTCCTCATCAAAGTGTAATGTACATGTTACGGACAGATTTCACAAGACTGATATAATCAATTATCTGAGGAGGCCCATAAATGTGTTTGATGTTTGTTTTTAAGGTAAAGATTTACATATCATTTTGATGCCATCCGATCATAGGTAGCTCCTTCCACATGAAGGATGATGTGGAAGTTTTCCAATCAGGTGCCAAAATTCCTTTAAAGACAAGTTTGGAAGCATCTGTGATTTAGTTTTAAAATCTCTTTTAAAATATGTGAATCTTTGCACCGAGAAAACAGGTTTCATAAATTGAAATGGGAAATTCTGGCTTGACGTAAGGGGAAAAAAAGTTTCACCATGAGGACAGTCAAATCGTGGAGCAGGTTGCCCAGAGATGATGTGAACTTTCCGTCCCTGGAGATGGCAAAGCCTTGAGGGACCTGGCCTGAATTCAGCATTGACCTTGATGTGAGCAGGAGTTTGGACTTGAAGATTGCCTGAGATCCCTTCCAATCTGAATTACTCTGTGTTGTTTCCAGACAATGTTAAACAAAAACCTAGGAGTAAAGACTAACAGCTATAAAATTGTGCATGGTTTCTACATCATGGACTTACTGAGCTTCATTCAAGATTTGCGAAGTGGATAAATATGATAATTTAGGAGCATTTTCAGTTTTGGAGACTAAACTAGAGAGTTTTTTCATATGTCCCCTTTTCAGAAAATAATCCTGTCTTGTTTTTAGAAAACATTTCTCACATATGAATTTGTGTCTGTACATTAGTGATCCTCTAGTATAGAAGTGCTGAAATGGAAGTTAGAAGCCTGAGACATTTGCTACTGACTTATGATGTGGTCATGAACATCCTGCCTCATCTCTGTCTGTTGTGTATTTGTTTTACAAAGATGATGGATATCCAGCTTTGCATAATGACTTGAGTATTACCAAACCGCTATGTAATAGAGCAACAGTGACTAAATAAAGTGCCTATGTTGTGTTCATAGGCTAAAAATCTGTTAACAGCCGCTCTAGTAAAAAAGATCTATTTGATTTAGTGGAGTTCCAGTATGTTTCCAGTTTGATCTGGAATAATGGCATTTATGATGGTGTTTATTCTTTAAATGGTAGCTTTAATATAGCCAGAAACTTTGACAAAGGTTAATCAGTATATATTGTTTAGAGTATCATTGGTCTACATCTATTCTCAGTTCTAAATATATTTCATACGTTTGTCAAAGTAGTTCTCATTTTGTGATTAACAGTAACTATCAAAGAAACAAACTATCAAAGTATCCTATCAAAGAAACAAATCTTAATAGTAGCTTTCTGGCAGTTTGGTTTCCATGGTACAAGGAAAACTAATGAAATAAAAATAAACTATTATTACAGTTTAGTTTTTGCAAAGCATTTTAAAATTGTTTGATGGTAAAAAGAGATTATATGCTCTGTTTGTAATATTGCACTTGAATTTTATATGATATAATGCAAAGACTTGTTTCAAATTTTTATCCCAGATTTAAGTTTGTTTCAGGAGCTTGACCTTCTTTAAAGTGCAGGTTATAATCTGTAACAAAATTTAGATATGCCTACGCCCAAACAGATGTAATTTTATAAAGGAAACACTGGTCACTTGTATAGTACTAATACTGATGCTACATTTAGTTTTCCAGAAACCAAAGTGTGAAAACTCCGGACAGAAAATTCCATCAGCTCTTGAAAAGCTAGTTTCCTTTAAGGAATATATAAACATTTGTGGTAAAACAGTGAAATTGTATCTTAAATTAAAGTAGAAACGCATTTGCTTTTGTCCTTCCATGTGCACTGATACATCATCAGTCCAAGAGTAGAAAGGAAATCTAAAGCTGAATTGGTTTGCTTTGTCTTTCTAGGCTTCTATTTTGGCTTGGCTACTTTTTAATAGGAGGTAAACAAAATATGGCATAGTGATTCGCATGCTATAAATACCAATACAGAGATTTATAAAGGCAGATCACGTTACAATGAAGCTGAAGAGGAATGTAAAGAATACACTGTAGACTTTTTGAATGCGTTTTTGTGCTAGAAACATTATAATTCACTCTTCTTGTCACCAATCCATTAGCATTTTCTTTTTCATTTACACTGAAATTGGAGACAAATGTCCCCTGTTAATTTTTGTTAAAGCTAAAGATGTTTAAAAGACTGAAAATTAGGTTTAAGCTGAGATCATAAGTTTAAATCCTGGTTTCTTTTGAAGAGCATATATAATGCCAACTCTCATCAACAGATCTTGAAAGGATCAATTCCATCTATTATGCAATAAGGTGAAGTTAATTTGGCCCCTAAAGCACTAAACTAACAGGGATTAAAAAACAAATAGTCAATGACCTCATTCCCTTGATGTGATCTCAATTAAATATACTTTTCCTCCATGAGGAAAGTAGAAGAGTAAATTATTGCTTCCCCAGTAAAATAAAATAAACTTCCCAATCCAAAGGGAACATTTTCTTATTTACTCTTAACATGTTGCATTTGAATTGCTGGGTGATGAGACAAGCAGGGAATGCCTTGTGTTCAGAGCACTGCCCAAACAACTAAAAATACCTGTTTCAGTGGGGTAAGTGAGGGGATGTACTACAACCTTTTTTAATGAGATCCTGATAAGTCACACTGAAATGACTGGCTAAAATTAATCTGGAGAAATCAATGGGGACTTTAATTAGTGCTGTAGCTGTGCAGTATTAGAATTTCTTTGAGGTCAGGGTAATGGTAATGTTACACTGACTGTTTGCCAATCTGCTTCACCTTTCTTCTTCAGTAAATGGGTTGGTATTTTCCCATAATAAATTGGTGTAAAGTGCTCTCTAAGATAAGTTTTAATTAAATTCTTGTCTAGAAGTGAACGTGTGATTTATTACGCAAAAAAATGAATGTAATCACTCTTAGAAATGCAAACGCCACTGTTTCGCTGTCATCTTTTCAGTGTATTTTTTAACTCTATCAGCTGTAAACCAATGCATTTCATGTTTTTTTGTGCACTCTACTAAGAAGGATCCAAGAGTTCCGAAACCAAGATGCTATTGTATTTATGTAATAAAGGGGGTCCAGGTCTTTCAGACGGGGTCAGTACCTGCATGTTCATTAGTCTGTCCAGTGGGATTACAGAATCTGTGGTTATTTCACAGCTTTTCAGAGAGATAAGGCTCCATTGTAGATTCACTGTATTTTAGGAGTAGCTGAAGGGGCCGCAGCGAGAGCCGGGTGCTGTCCTGGGGAGTCAAAGCCAGGGCACTTCCCTCTGCATCGGGCAGAGACCCTGACACGGCGCGCTCACAGCCAGCCTGCGCGACAGCCATCGGCACAGCGTCCTGTTGGTCCACAACAAGGCTAAATAATGTATATTCTTATAATAATATTCAGCTGCCAATGGATATTAATACTTGGAGAAAAGTTTTGATAAGCAGTAAATTTTCTTCTCTGTCTTTTAGGATTATATCCTAAGATTCCTATGCAGGCACAGTTCTTAAAATTAGCACTTTGCATGTGCATCCTTGCTGGCAGGGCTTTGCCATGACTTTTAGTTTTTTATCCCAATGAATAATGCTGCTTAGTAGATAATCCAGATATTTTCAGTCAGCAAAGGTTATTTATTTGTCATTTAACTTCAGACAAACAGGAGACTTCGTAGGAATCAGGAAGAACATTTTTGTTCTTTGATTTGAGCTTGCTGAGGTCTGAAATGCGCAATTACATGCAGAATACGGTTTAAATACTTCGTTTAATAACTATAAATTTCAGATTGTAAGGTTCAAGGTCATGAGTAAGATATTCAGTAAGTGTGCTGACTTTTATAGTATAAGAAATTTTTGATGTCCTACTCTTCCTTGCCAAAAGTGAGGTTTGTAAGACCTATTATTTGGGTAATTACAGTATTAGGATTGAGAGTTAGGTAACTGATTTTAAGGATGTGATTTGCAGTACTGTACTAAAGTTATAATTTTGGATGACAAAACTGAAATGGATTTTTATTAAGCCACTCAAATTTTGAGGCCTTTAAGAGCTGCTGGGTCCATGTGATCGTGTGATTGTACCTTCTGCCTGAAGTGGGCAGGCCAAATGGGAACAGTGTGAGCAGATACTTGTACAGTGAAGTTACTGGCTTCACCAGCTGTAGCCTGCATGCACTGAGTCTCTTTTTCACCCTCCACACTGTCTGAGTTCCTACTATAATTTGATATAATGCATATCTCTCAGTTCAGGATTTTTCGTACTGACTTTCGTCCATGTTAGACTTTGCAGTGGCATGTGAGCTACTGGAACAAACGCACCTCCTGTACATGTTCTGTGGGGTGGTTTGATCCTGTAGCAAATCTATAAAATAGGGAATACAGAGGCATAAGTTTTATTCTCACCTCTTCCGCTAATGTGCTGATGCTTCTGCGTTTCTCATTTCATCCCTGACAGTTCTTATATTTGACTTCTTTATGTGGAGTATTAGTATTAATTGTACATGGTTCCTGGAGCTCTTTGATCCATAAAAGTAGCAAAAAATTAATCTGCACAAGGGTTCTTACAGGTTTTAAAACCCTTAACTCTTGTGTTATGTACAAAGGGGTGGTTTCTAGTTGATGCTTTGAACTGTGCTCTTGCTTGTGTTGCAGCTCTGGTTGTAAGCACCACGTCTGCCGGCTTTGCCATGGCCCCGGTCCCTTTTGACCTGACCTGTTTCCTGCTCGCCTCCCTTGGAACTGGACTGGCATCCTGTGCTGCCAACTCCATCAATCAGGTCAGTCCATTTCTTCCTCTGTACCACAAACTGGTGTCATCCTGGCTTCTGAAATGCTGCCAAGGAGAGTAAATGCATGGCTGGGAGTGCTGTGCCTTCAGCTGCCGTGTGAGCTCTGAGCTACTGACACCACAAAAGGAATTTATGTCTGAGTATTAAAGTATGGCTGCTAGGCACAGTGTGGAGTTGATGAGGTTTTAAGCCACCCAATAATAATGTTTATCTTGATAATACCAAGCCTGGGTCACTGAAAATGACATAGGATGAACTGTGTAATTGGAGTATAAGAATAGCCATTGGGGCTTCAGCCTTACAGGCCTGGTTCTTCAGTTGTGTTATTGTATGGCCTTGTCAGATCTGTCTAAAGACTGGCTCAGAGCACCTTTCTAAACATCTGTAGTGGGGCTTCGGTGGGGTTTCTGTGATTCTGTTCAGGCTGGAATCAAGGTATCTCCTGTGCATCTACAAAACTTTACTAAAAAACTCCATTGTGTGGTAGCTGTTTCACGCCAGAGATGTGCCAGGTGCCCAAACTTGAGGTTCCCTGCATGTGTGAATATGCCTGTGGAGCATGGTGCTTCTGTCTTGGCTCTCTTGCAATCCAGCTGTGAAGCGAAGTTGCTTCTAGGCTCTTCCTAAGTCACAACGGAGAGTCTAGCTAGTGAACAGGTAACACTTGTGGTATTGAGCAGAGTTACAAACCATAGTAGCCACAGGCACTTTCAGTTGGAAATATGGCCTGGAAGAAGTGGCAGTAGCAGTGCCACCGCTGATAGCACTTCATGGTTTCAGCAATCACTTGGGAGAGGGGGGAGGCTGAGTCCTGGCACCCTGCTAATGGAACAGGGCAAGGAGCTTTCCTGTGATTTTACATCCTGGGGTCACCTTGATTGGGTTGAACTCTTTGACGTTCACACTGTGGAACACCGCAGTTGTAGGCACCCAATGTGCTTTTGAGATCACACCCACAAGCACGCATCTTGCTCAGACTGAAGTAAGTATGAGTTTTACTGTTTGTTTTCACGGAGCTTAAAATTAGGGTGGGCAGCTAATGTTGTGTCTGTTTTCTCTGCAAAATAGGAAGGATATTGCATGATTTTTAGTTGCATGGAAATATTTAGATAGCATACCTAACTTAGATAGCCTTGAAAAATAATTTTAAGTCAGTCACACTATTTTCTGATGTATACATCCGGTGAGCATGTGCATATTTTTCACATAAAGTCTGGGTAGAAAAGCTGTCACAACTAAAGTGAAGCTTTCTTGGTTTTGATACACTTTTGGAGGTGCGCTTTTTTCCTCCCTTTTTTCCTTTACTACAGTTTTAATAGTAAAATTTCATTTTGTGACTTATCAATCTTTTGAAATATTTACTGTCATATTTACTTTCACCTTTGTGGATACTACTGGACTAAGAGGAGAATTAATTATTCCTTGTTTAGAGTCTCCCATGCAACTTGTCTGTCTTCAGATTTTGATAGATCTTCCTAGAGATGATATGCACGCACAAATGACTGGTTTTCTTTGTCTTCAGCTTCCATGTATTGCTCAGTGTTGTATTTTGTCTTGAAAGTATCCACTTTTAAAACTCTTGAAAGCCACTTTTAAAAATTGTGAGATACTTGGGAGTACCAGGAATCCTGTGCCATAATTTGGAGTTTCACACTACTGAGGCTTGCTGGGATGGGAAAGGAAAGTTAGGAGTGCAATAACTTTGTGCTTGGGCTCAAAATTCACTACTCACTGCTGTCTCACCATAGGAACAGCTGTTAATATGCCCTTAAATAGCAGAGGTTACTCCAGCCTCACAGAGTGTAAAACTGTCTTACACAATCTCAGCTGAATGCTTTAAGTTTGCACACTCACTCGGCTATGTAGACAGACCATCAAGGCAGCTACTCTTATTAAGGAAAATAAAGAAGCAGAGTTGGTAACAAAGCAAAAGAAAAGAGCTGTGGTCTGTGACCTTGTTTATCAATGGATCCTTTCAGCTGACGAGTGTCCCTTTCTTGGTGTTACTGTTGGTGCTGTGTCTGAATTGGCTGGGAATTTAATTTTCAACAAATACTTTAAGCTTGGGTATCTGTTTCGACCTTTGGGAAGGAGCACATTTGACTTGGAACTTCCTTTATTGCTACTTTGCTCTGTCCATTGCTCCCCATACGCATCCTCTTCTCTGGCAGCTCATGACTCATGTTTCCCTTGTTGCTCCTTGCTATCCCTTAAGGACCTTTTTATATGATAACCATCTTTCCGTTTCCCATATTGCTATAAATCTGTACATCTTTAAGGGCAACTCGTCTTTCCCACTCCTCATTTCCCTGATAAATCTCTGTTCAAGATTTACAGTCTTCAAATATGTCGTGGGAAGGTAAAGTGTTGATTGTGTAAGATTCTTCCCCGTGATTTAGGACAGGATGTGAGGAGCCTGGTCCTGTGAAGATGTAACAGATTCCATTAATATTCGTGGAAGTATTGATGCAAATTTTTAACTGTTCAAATTCAGTGGTTTGGGGTTTTTTATTTTCCTTCTCTCGACCTTTTCATTTTAGCAATCTGGTAGAAGCTGAGGCCAGTTGACCCTCATTGAATTAAGCTGAATTAACTATTTAAATTGAATTAACTACTGGGGAAGGAGCCAGGACTATTCTAAATAGTGCACAGAGACCAAGAAGTCATGTTTTGTTTCTTTATGAAGTTGGTCTAAAATAATCTTTTAATTATCACTAGCTCTCTTGATTTCAGCTGTCTGTATGTCATACTTTTTTTTCCTAACGGCAAGAGCTAGAAAGTTAAAGTTTGCTGGAGTGGAGGCTCTTGACCCACTTCCACTGTCCTTAACAACAAAGCAATAATAAAAAAATGTGAGTTGGCAACACTGTATTTTTCCATTGTTTATAGAAGTACAATCTGGATATTTATCAAAGGTGTGTATTTGCAAACAAGTTTCACAGCTGGTAAATTCAAAATTCTAGCTGTACTTTCCAATGCTTGTAGAAATAATGTATTTTTATGACAATTCTGTGAAATTGGATAACAATTTTTAAGAAGGTGATGACTTTTTGCAAAAGAAGAAAAGAGAAAGGACAGTGAAAAGTGTGTGTTTGAAAATAACGTGGAAAACAGACAAAAAATACTTGAGCGTGGACTTGCATTAGGGGAGAAACGTGGTGCCTGTTCTACAGCAAGGTTTTTCTAGAAACATTTGTGTTGAAAATGTCAAGAAAAGTATCTTGGAATAATTTATGTTAGACAGTAGTTTGAGAGAAACCAAATCTCTCAGGCTGGTGGAAAATGTTATGAATTCTGGGCATCTGGATAAATATCAGAGGGTCCTTCGGTTTTCCTGTAGTGTGTTGGGTCTGTGGGCTCTAAGGGAGTCAGTTCCTGCTGGAAGGTGCCAAAGAAAAGATAGTGTTTTATTTCTCTTGTCCTCTACCAGCAGTTCTGCCTCTGCCTCACTCCTTCGTATCACAATACTTCAGAGTTGTACTTCACACCTAATCTAGCATCTTAGTGGCACACTAAGCCAGTGGTCCCTGGGTCTCTTCCACATCACGCAACACTGTGTTACATCCTTCAGCCCTTCAGTATTGTACTACAACATGTCACCACTTTTCAGTCCCACCTGCTAAAAATGCTTTCCTTTTTTTTTTTCCTCTTTTTTTTCTCTCTTTTAAACGTAATTGAAGTAACTTTAAATTATTCTGGACAGGTGTTGTTTATTGATGTTCTATCTTTTCAAAATAATCAATGTTTTACAATGGTTTTTAATTAAAAGAAATAAAATCACTTAATGCATTTACCAAGGAATAGACTGAGACACATTTTTACTGTAACATTACTTATCTTTCCAAAACCACCGGAAAACCCCATTATAAGAGATCAGTCTTACTAATTGCAGTTATTGTAAGGAAATGGAAATATGTTCTGGGGTTTCATCTTATAAACACTGCATATTAATCTTGAATAAATTGAATAATTATTCCTAGCATATTACTTTTTTATACTGTCCACTTTCCTGACTCTTTCAGTGTTGTGTATTGATATGGATACACAGGAAGTGTTGTTCCTTACAACTGACAAAAAAGAATAATCAAAACACTGGTTTTCTGATTGGTGAAGACCATTTTTGTATCTTTCTTTTTCCCATACTATACTCATGCTGTCTAAGAAATGGAGTGGGATAAAATGGTAATAAGCTAGTTGATAGTATTTTGCTTTTTCATAGCTCTGGTTTTTGATGATTTTTGAAAGCTGACTCAAGTTTCAAGGAGTAGAGTCTTACATTTATATTATGGAGGAAACATGTCATTTTTGAGACTTCTAAGATAATGGCCTCTGATTTATGGAGAAGGAGATAAAACATGAAGAGATGTTTACAACACAATACATGGCATTAAAATGTTAAAGGAGTCACATGCACATTTTATATGTCAAGTACATTCCTCTTTAGCTGCAGCACAGTTAAGAAGTGGGAGAGAGCTACAAAGATGAAAGCAGGATGTTTAAAATGGTTTGAATTTAGTAACCGAGAGATAAAATGATGTGGTTGAGTTTGACTGATGGTACCTTGAAAAGGAAGCAGACTGGACTGAATATCTTAGCTGCAGTTAGCTGAAAACAAGTAGTATGGTAAACACGTTAACCAGAATGAGAGAACAAATGTAAGACCAGTTAACATCCCTGTCCCTTCAGGGTCTGATCTGATGGCTGCATTTTGCTCTTAATGTCATCCTCTCTTGACAGCAATGATCCCTTAGAAGTGCAGCTGTAATGGGTGGGAAGGATGGGTTTGGTGTTAAAATAATGAAGTGAAATTCAGGATCTGAGTTCAGTTGCCAGCCCATGGACCCTATGTGTGATCCTCTGTATTAAGACAAACTGTGATCATCATCTGGATACTGCAGTGATGAGCACCAGGCTAAATAAAATCAAAATGGAGAAGCTTCTCCTCTAGTTTTTAATCTACTTACTATCTCAATGCTGCCATATGGATAGCTGTAGTCTTCACCTTTTTTGATATTTTGCTGTTTATAAATGACTTAATTGACCAGTATTTACAAAACAACTTAAAAAAGGATAAAAAAAAGTAATAAGTCTACTTAACAAACATTGCCTCATCTTCCAGAGAAAGGTCAACTGGAGCTTACAAGTACAGTAATTAAAAATCTTCAGTGCACCTCCATGGCCTGTAGATGAAGCTGTGGTTTACTGTACTGGTGGTCTGAACTCAACTCTTTTACAGTTGTTTTTGCAAATATAGGTTAATGATCAATACTTGGACTCCAGGGAGTAAGATGGGCAAATGAATCCAATTTGGATGAACAGTTCATACCATGATGGCCAAGCAGCAACGTCATCAGTTGCAGTCATGCCTATGTGCTTGTGTTCCAGCACTCAATCATAACGAGTTGATGTTTGTATATCTGTAGTTTTCTGAACTACCTGATATCTAAGGTCATGTAACAGGATGAAAAGAGTAGGAAAAAAGTAAGTTGGAGGGTTTTTTGAATTTTGAAGTAAATGCTATGAAAGAATGTGTGGTGCTGATTGTTAGAAGTACAACACCTTGTTCCTCTCTAAAGACATATTGGCTGTAACTGTTTCAGCTTGCTGGGCCAGTAAAAATTGTAATTCATTTTTCAAGCAGGGAAAAAAAAAAAAAAAACATGAGGAATTAGTTATTGTGAACACCTGCATTGTTGGGAGGAGGAGGGCTGCAGTTTGTAGATGTGCTGCCAGCTTCCATGGTAGAGCGGCGTCTTCTCCTTATCAGCTCCACATTTTGTTTCAGGGTTGTCAAGCAGTAATAATGATTTTATGTGGATGAGATGCAGTGTATGAAGTATTAACCCTTCTTTCCCCTGTTGTCCCCTGCCCCATAAAACAGCTTTTGTGAGTGAGAAGGAACCTGAGAGGTGTGTATGTGGTCGGGTACTACCAATCTTGTGAATACAGAGGTTTTTTACTTATATGTTCTTTTGTTTCTGCAAGTTTTATAGATATTCTTCTTTTAGCTTGGTCAGAGGCCCTGCAATACTATTTGTTTCTCAGTTTCCCTGTCTGAGAGATGCTTAATGCGGGATTTTGGCTCATATAAGTAAAAATGGTTCCTGTTGGTCTATTAGACCCCAAGTAAACTGTTTTCTTTCAGTGGCTGTGAAAAATACCATAAAGTGATGTGACATTAGTAGCTGTGTTCCTTTCAGAGAGTGCTGCTATGTTTTTTGGGCAAATCTATAGAGAAGTCTGTTAGAAGAATTGAAGCAGTAGAAAAAAAATAAAACAAGGGTTAAACTATTGCACAGAAAGTGATGGTTAGTGATAGATGCTTGGATTAGAGAAGAAGTGGAAAAGAAAAATATTAGGAGTCTGGCAGTCCCTCAGATCCCTCTCTTCTTATTTCCCAGTGAAGAAATTCAACAAAAAAGAGAGAACAGCAATAGTTCTTTTATATTCCCCTAAACCAAGTGGGTTTTGGTGTTATCTCATTATGCCTAAACTATTCCTACCAAATAAGTGTTTTATTGAATGTCTGAAGGCATGTAGTGGGAACTTTTTATTCTGACACTAACGTTATTAATATGCTCTCATTCAGAGCCAAGTTGGAGGAGATGACCTCTGTCAGATCATCCAGCCCACCTCCACTCAATGCAGGAGGTTTTTCCCAAGTAATCTCCTCACAGTTCAGCTTGTCCACTTTTTAAAAGCTCTGAAAATGTATTTTACTTGCTTCTTCCCCTAGCAGATTACTACACTGCCATGTTTGAATGAGAGAACTTGTTTGAAATGCCAACAAGATTTGCTCTATACAGCATATTTGAAAAATCAGATAGTTGAATGATTAGTTTAAAGTGATTTACAAAGAGCCTAAAATGACTTTCCAAGGTTTTGGGTTTCCAAATCAAAATACTTCATGCCTAGCTAATCGCACCTTTCCCTTCCTGTGTGCATCCTGAATGAGCCTGCTGGCAGGCTCTTACCCTTTTTCGGCTGGAAATGGAGAGGGAGTCAATCAGCCTACACTCCTGGTTGTTCATTTGAGATTAACACCTGATGCATCTCTGTCTCTCTCTGAAGTCCCCTTTGTTTTGACTGAGCAGATTGCCTGCAGCAGGCGGCCTTGCCTTTCATCTGCCCCCCCCAGCGATCAAAAGATTGTCAGGAGTGGTTATTAAAACCTGGTGTTTAACTCTGGAGTACAGGACTGTCAGTGTTGGAGGCAGCCTGCGACGTAATTTACAGTATATAATAAATATAAGAGAAGTGCAACACTGGAAGTCTATCTTGCTCTCTAAAGTGTGCTGATATATGCTGCTTTGATATTTTAACTGCTAGGCAACCTTCATTAGTGGTCATTGAAGATCATAACTTATGGCTCCGTCAGATGATTCATAATTGCAAGAGTTAGATCAAGTTAGTGTGTAGGAATCCTTGATATCGAGTAGGAATGGCTGAGCTTGTGAAGATGTATTTCGTGAGCAGTGAAAATGATGAGCACTAATGAGAACCAACCTCTGAAGGACCGATAAATTTTAAATGCAGAGATTATCTTTGCAAAGCATAAATTATTTGACCTACAAGTGAAACTTGATAAAGGATCTTGGAAAAATATTATAAATTAATGCATACCATTGTTGGAAGAAATTCTCTTTCCTCATATGCATATTGTGTGAATATGGTACATGAAGAGTCTTCGAAAGAAAGCAGATGGCTTCCCATAGCCCTAGAGAGAGGGGCACTTAGACCCCAGTCACTGAAGTGTGGTGCTCAACAAAGACAATGGAAATAAATAAAACAGCATCCTTTTTTACTACTTTGCCTCCCTCTGTGGCATACATTATTAGCATAAAGCTTCACATTTTAGAGGAGCTTAAATCAAAATGTTTTGATTTGATTCTGTCTCCTGTGTTACATTTCATATACATTAAAACCCAACAAAAAATCATAAAGATTAGCTAAAAAGTTATATTTAATGTTGTGCCCCTTTTTTTGGATCATCATGCTTCCTGATTTGATAAAGGAATTTCTTTAGGAGATGCACAAAATAAGTACATTCCACTATTTGTTATTTAGTGAACGGACAATCAGTATAAGTACTGGGTACACTCTTCCACTCCCTGGTTGCATTTGTTGATGAGCAGCTTATGTCCTAATTAAACACCAGAAAGTGGGGGGCATGGCAAAGGGAATTTTATGGAGAAGATGTGGCTGTGGGGACTGCAGCGCAAGGGAAACAGCCCTGCAGTCCTGTGTTTTCTTTTTCCACACCTGAAACTGTCCTTTCAGCCGCCAAGGCTTTGGTGATAGGTGTGCTCTGAGCGAGTACAGAGAAAATTCCTGTTTTCTGAAATATCAGTCTCACGAATAGGAACTTTCAGGTGGTAACTGCAGAAACAGCTTAACTTCTATGCAGACGTGAATCCTCAAGATAACGCATTTTGATGCTGCAAGAAGCTTTGTCTCGTTAGCACCACACTAAAAGGTTCTCTGGAAATACTGGGGGCAAGTGAGGTAAAGGGAAAAGGAAGAGATAATTTACCAAATGATTAATTGTCAGGAATACTTCAGTGGTGTGGGGTTCCCTTTAGATCCAATGCCAGATTTCCCCTGAAAACCCTGATCACAGGCAGAACAAAGGAATTTCAAAGGACTGAAATGTTGGAATGTGGAGAGAGCACCAGACAGAAGGGAAAACCTAGTACTTAATAAGATTTATCTGGACTTTTGATCCATAGGGGTATTGCCTTTCTAAGCTTAGAGAAGGAAAAGTGAAAATAACTAGTTGGTATTTTTTTGTCAGTCTATAAATACATGTTTTGACATTTTCCAAATAATTGAGAATTTCTTCAGCAATGCAAGTATTAACCTTACTAGATAATTAGTGAAATGTAATTTTCTTTTTGTAATTTAAATGTTGTTATATTCATCCTGTTTATTGCCTTGAGTTAGACTCCTGACCGTTTCAAAAACGGGGATCCAGTACCTTGTGTACTGTGCTATACGAAAAATAACGAGTATGTGGTGAAGTATGACTCATAAGGGTTAAGAAGAATTATTTCCTGGTTCCCTGAAACAGCCTACCAATACCATTCCTTTAGGGAATAGCTCATTGAAACACAAGCCCAGAGCATTCTAACAGTCCCTTTCCTTTTGAATTATTTTAGGGTTTTCTCTTCAAATTTCCATTGTTAAAAAATAATATGCAAGTGCTATGATTTCAGACTCTTTGTCTTCATAATGTTGGATAGGATTTATGTGCAGTAAAATGGAGTAAAAGGCCTATTTACTTAATTTTGCATGACTGTTGTTGCTGTTAATACAAAGTTTTACTCTGCTTTGTCTGTGTTACATGCTCTGGTTAACAACTGTGGTGGTGAAAAGTGGACTTAGCTAGCTGAGTGCTGATCATGCTTTGCAACTGGCATTGGCAGAGGAAGCAGGGCTAGGGCAAGCACTCATAATGTTCTTGTTTGTGTGGGCTGCAAGATGCTAATTTACCTTATGTGGCTTTTGACTTATTTTTTCTAAAGCTAAAACCTAGTGCAAAGTTGATGCTGCTGCCCAGATCTGCCAGAGCTCAGTAGTGGGTTTTGGGCAGGGAGGTGTCCCAAGGGAATCATCTCTTTCGCTGCTGTAGCTGAGTAGGGAGAAGGAAGAAGAGATACCTCTAGGTTATGAGGAAGGGGATGAAGAGGGTCTTGGCACACGTTTTCCTAGGAAAGAGTGAAGGAGCAATTGCTGTGGATGTTCCCCACTGAAAATGGAAAGGATCTTTCTTGTGCAGTTCCTGGGGCTGGTGTAACTGTGAGGGTGAAGATATATGCTGTTTTACTAACAGTGAAACTCTTGTTTTCTAGAGACTTTTCATACAGGGAAGCTCAGAGTAACTGTACTTCAGGTTTCTATAGGGGTCTGATGTAAACAGATGCATATGTAGTGCGTATTTGGGTGAATGTATCCATAACCCATGCAGGAACTAATACTAGAAAGTCTGGTGACAGTGTAGTATGAAGCACTTAATTATTTCAACTATTCTTTACTTGGTCACATCATTGATACTTTTTTGTTGTCTTTGTATAGAATTTAACTCTCCTGGTGGTTGGGCACAGACATCAGAGTGACATAATTCTTTTGATTTTTCCTTCAAACTTCATAAGTAGTTTGTTGGAAAAGCACTTCTAGGTTTGTCAGAGTAGCAGGTCACGAAGAGCATGATAAAGTGTTTTCTGACAGAAGCAATGCACCAATAGGTGGGTTTGGTTCCAGTTTTGAAAACTCCCTGTTATGTAATAGCAGTCATCTGCTCCTGTGTCAATTCTATGGCATTTAAACATTAAGTTTTTGAAGGTACCATAACAGGTCTTTGAAGTAGAGTCTGCAGATCAAGGCAGAAAAAAGTTACGGAGGATCCTTCCCTTCATATCTATGGTGGTAGCACAGAATTTTATTACTTAATGTCTTTATTGCAATAGCTTGTTGAGAGTCGGGTGATTTTGCAGAGTAAGAAGGTAATGATGTATGTCCTGCCGAGTTTGAAATCTGGGAAGTTACAGAGTGTGAAAGTGGGTAGGTTTGCCTTTAAAAAACAAAACACTTCTCTGAGTCACATACTTTAGTTTTTCAGGGGAGTATAGAGGGAAGATTGAACAGCAAGTTGATTAGTCTGTAGAAATCAAAGAAGGCTGTTATTGTCATGAGAGATGTAGTCTTGAATGGAAACAAGCTGCATTAAGCGTGTAAAAACTCAGAGACCATTCATCTTCTTTCTGGACGTGACTTAACTGAACCTTGGAAGCGCTGGAGGAAGTATTAAGGTTTGTCAAAGCTTGTGTTTGTTGGTAAGGCTACTTACTAGCGTCAGCCTAGAGGTTTACTAAAAATCAACACACGTCACATCCTAGGAGAAACAAGAAAGTCATTGAGACTTGATTTATGCTGATTAAAATTCTTACTCATAAAATGCTTTTTAATTTTTCCCTGTATTTCTGCTCATGGATTGCATGTTGCTCTAGGCACTAGCAAGGTATGCTGCTTGATTCTTGGAAGCATGCCTACACTGTCCAAGAGGTTTCCAATATGTGATCTGCCTAATTTATGGTAGGATGGACACCCACCGCATGTACAATATTGATGTTGCCAACTTTTGAGGCATTTGTCAGTTGTCCTAAAAAGATCTTTTCTACCCAGAATTGCTGATGGTTGGATTTTTTCTTTTAAAATTTGCCATGCCTTAAGTAGATGGGCATCTGACACATTCCTTGGGAATGTGTAGAAATATATATACATATAGCTTCATAATTCCTTGAATTCAGGTGGAAAACGGCCGTCCGAACTGCACCAAAAATTCAACAGTATCCCCAGTGGGATTATAACACTGGTGTGAATAGAAAGCTGTAGTAAATTCTTTTTAAAAATTTTTATTTGTAGTGTCGAATAGCCATTTACCACTAAGTGACTTTTTAAGAGGATTCTAAGCGTAAGCTGTTTAATGAATGAGTAAACCACAGCTCTGGGCAGTAATCCATTTCTTCTGTTTTTTATGAGATCTGTATGGAAACTGAAGGAGGAGGTTAGTTTTCAATACCAAAATCATTAGGTGCATCATCCAGATTAAAAAGCACAAGGCATGTTGGAAGTATCATTAAACGAGGACAAGAAATAAAATGGGACACGTGGCTGGAAATTTAAGAGTTATAGCAGCTTAAAAATATAAGCTTTGACTTTAAACCAAACATGTTTGCAAATCTCTGAGGTTTGGTATTTTCAGGTCACTAAGGGCTAACTCTGTCAGGATCTGTATAGATTATGTAAATTTTTGAAGTAAAACAGACTTCTAGAAGATGAAAATCTGTCCCTATAATCCTCCTTTTAAGACTTCTTTATTATTACGGTTATGATTTATGTTGATGCTCCTAACAGAGACATGACAATCCGTTTTAACTTCAGAGAGCATCATAAAGGTGATGGCATTTGAAAGCAGGCTGAATAATTCAGCTTCACACTCATTTTTATGTTCTGAAGTTAGATACTTTTAAAAATAATAATCTTACAAGATGCATTAAGCCTTAGAATGCCTTGTGTTTATTAAAGGGCAATAAAAGAAAAATACTATCTTTGAAGGGCGTCCTTTATAAAAATACTTATCTGAAATGGCCCTAGACAGCAAAGGAACTGAATTGGAAATGGAAAACAAAGTTGCAGTGGAGTGGAGGACTCTGCCGTGTTTCATTTGCTCCCTGTGCTGGTTACAGCTCGATTCCGAGAGCCTCCCTGCCGTCCTTCTCGGCAGCTTCCCGACAGCGGGAGCGTGCGGGGCAGAGACAGCCCCTCGTTCATCCGGGCTGTGTCTGCTACCTTAAGTTTTTCTCACTCCGAGGAAAGTTCCTGTTGATTTGTGGATAAGTAGCAGAGCAGTGTCTGGAAGGGACAAATACAGAGTATCGCCTGGCAGAGTTTCAGCCGTCATGGGGAAATGTTGAGCTACAATCTGTGTGTTGCGTTCACATTCTTCATCCTTGATCAAAGTCTTCAGAGCAGGGACCACTCCTGGTGGAAATCATTCCTGCCTCCTCTGTAAGATGACGGTTGACTTTAACTCCCTCCTGATCTGGGTGTTTCTAAAGTTTCTTTTGAAGTGGGGCCAAGAGGTGATGCAGGGGCTTATGAATGGGGCAGGTTTTGCAGGGAGAGTTAAAGTATTTTATTAGAAGTACCGCTAGAGTCAGAGAAAAGGCATAACCTATAAAGCACAAACTTTCTTCAAGTCGTCATGTGGATGTGGTTCCATAGCTCTGGTCAGATCTAGAGACTTTAAGAGCTGTTTTTATGCCAGGATTGTGTAAGTATAAATCAGTGGTATTAATACAATGCCATAATTAGGTTCTGAATAGCATTAAGTAGGTGACGGAGAGGCAGAGTGTGATGAAGGTCTGTAAAAGCACAACTGGCAGGCAGAAGATGTTTAGAAAATACTTATTTACTGTCTATTGAAAACAAGAATGAGACCTTTTAGCAAAAGGCAAGCTGAAAATTAACAGGAATCTGCTTTTCACGCAGTGTGCAGTTACAGTGGGACTCCTTGCTACAAAAGGTTTGGATGATAAAGCTTTAGGTGATGGTGCTCATGTCTTTTTTACCTCTTTGGATTTGCTTTGTTTATTTTTCAGTTTCATTTTAGTTACTAACAAATTGAATGACACTGAGACATAAATTTGAACACAAGATTTTAAAAAAACACAACAAAGAAAAACAAGCAAACAATACCAATACCACCCCCCCGCCCCAGCTGCTGCTGAAAATTAAAGGAGCTGCACAGCACATTGCTTTTCTATCCAAAAATCCACCCTTTGGTTTCACTTGACCCTCAAAATCTGCTTTGTTTCTACTGCTGTTACTGCTCACCTTTTGTGCTTGGAGAGCTGCAACCTTTGTTTTTAATTCTGGATTTCACTGCAAGTGCTTGGGTGGTTTTTTTTTTTCTTCTGTTGCAGGTTATGCAACCTCTGTGGGGTTTTTTGTGGTTAAAAAGAAAGGTTGGGAAGGCTGATTTTAAGTATTTGTCCCAGAGAGAGAAATAAAAGAAACAGTCAAGTGCTTAACAGCTTTGGAATGAAACATGTTTATCACAAATGGCTCTTTGCATTGCTAGAGGACATGAAGAAGTACTGCTTGGGGATGCTCTTGGAAGATCTGCCCTTTTCAGTGGGATTTGGAGCAGAACTATGAGTAGAAATGGTTGGTTACGTCTAAAAGTAGGCTTTCTCCCCATTTTCTCTTTAATTCTCTGTTATCTGAGAGTATCAGATTTAAACCATGCTTCAGGCAGTCACGGTAGAAGTTTCCCCCTTGCTGCCTTGCTACAAGAAGGTCTCTCCATAGGGGCCAAAACTGCAGAATATTCCCCTAAACCACTCTCTCCACGGATTGGTCTCTGTTCTGGTGCTGCTTTGGTGATACATATTTCCATGCATAATTGTGACTACCCATAACTTCCAAAGAAGCCCCACAAATAAGTTATTCCATGACCTAGTCGCTGCATACTTTTCCTGGCTTCAGATTTGCAGCCCCGATGCAGAAGATGTTTTCTTGTCTCAGAGCTGCTTCATTGGGTACGTTTTTTTAAATGCCTGAGAGTTATGTGTGTGCGTACTTCTGTAGGCGACAGTCGTTGTATTTCAGAGAGTGACATTAGTTGTGATAATATAGCGTACAGCTCCTCTTTGTGAAATTCAAGTCTTTTTAACATCACCACCTTCAAAGACAATAAAAATTCCAGTCTGCATTTATCTATTCCCATGTGAGGAGTTACTGCAATGTATATTGTATCATTCCATGTGAAATTCTTCTGCTTAATAGTCTCATTTATACACAGTTGTCTGAGGTCAGTTTTCCATTTTGCAGTTGTCAAACAGCTGTCAAATTAAGAGACCAGATCCCAAAGTTCATTTACATTTTATGCCATTCTTTGGGTGCCTGTTTCATATCTTAATATAACTAATGATTTATCTACATATCTTAGTCTTCTTTCTGCACTTGTTTTCCACAGATGTTCACATCCTCCTGCTCTTCAAGAGCAGCCCTTAAAATAAAACTTCTGTAACTTTTTTTTTTGTTGAGGCTTTTCATTATACAGCTAAAGGAAAATGGTACTGTATCTTCAGTGCAGGCAATGTAAATGAAAGCGGTTTAAATTCTACCTCATATTAATCATAATTTGAATTCTGAACTGAAAAACAGAATAATAAAAAAAAGTTTTCAAATATATTGCTAGAAATAACAAAAGATAATATCTCAATTTCATTCATTTATTGTTGGTCTTGGTTAATAATTGGCCTAGCTATTGATTTCCCCCTTTAACTTTTGATTTCTTGTTCTTCAATGGAAAGCCAAAATTAAAAAGGGCTTTGCTCACAAATCGTCTTTGTAGTAAAATGTATTCATTTTTCATCCTCAGGAATATCAAAGGCTATCACATGAGTGAGAACACAGAGATTAAATTGAATGCTATTTGTGGTTTTGTAGTATGATGATTCTTACGTCGCTGAGTTCCAAGTGTAAATTTATACAGTGAAGATTTAAGGGTTGTTTTCTTATTTTTTTCCAATGGTGTAATGATCAAAGGAATATCTCTATACATGCCATTGATGTCTTACTACAAAGTACTTAAATAGCCTGAGGTAGCCATCTACTTTATAAAAATTCCTTAAAGACAGGTAGGACCCTTGGGTGTTAAATGTATACTTTTGAGTTCGGTATATTTTCAGGGGAGGAAGGCAAGAGAGATACTATTACAGGCCTCAGCGGTTCTCTGTAACGCTGAGCTTTAAAAGGCTCTTTAAAAAGTAGCCTTAAATTATGGTCACTGGGGGAAGTTTGTCTAGGGTATGCTGTGCCAGAAAATGTTTCTGTGCCATTTCAACGTCATTCACTAACCAGTTCAAGAAGTGTAACTTAATTAACCCTTTCCATGTTTTAGGGGAAAAATCTGGTTTATACATACATATTTGTTGCCTCTTGCAATCTGAAAACAGACAGTTTAAAGACTATTGATACTCCTTTTTTGCCAGTTGCTTAAAGACCCTATGGTTTGCTATGTAAAGGGAAACAATATCCTCGCTATTTGCTGCATTTCATAGGCATTTCGTATGCAATTATTAGTCTTTTTGGTTGATGGGATCCGCATTGGGATTGTAATAAAACACAAGTCAATGTGAAATTGGATGCAGACTAGAACGCAGATAAAACTAAGTGAAAATTAATGACAGATGTAAAAGTTATTGGTAATAACATAGTCATCTTTTTACAATCTTTTTCCAAACTATATTTTTATTTCAGCAGATGTCACTTGAAATCTTCAGAATAAATCATCTCTTTGATTTTGATTATGATCTTGAATACTGAAAGTAGCTTAATTGTGATGGATTCTGACTTATTTATGAATACATTTTCACATTTGAGGGCAGGCATGCAGATCCCAGGCTGCTGTGTTCAAAAGCAGTTGTGATGGTAGACTGCAGAGCACTCCAGTAGATGTCCATAAGTGTTTTTATGGCTTGAGATGTCACTAGCATTAACTCCGTGGTCCACAGAGTATCCCTGAAGCTGAGGATCTGTCATTGTCACAGGTGGCACATGGGGAGTGTGTGGGGCTGGTTTGTTCAATGTTCCCTAAGAAAAATGTGGGAAGGTGCAACTTCTCAGTGGTTGTTCAGCACTAAGTATAAGCAGCACTTCTATAAACAACTGGAAAAAAAAGCCTTCCTCACTTGTTTTAAATCATAAGCAAGCTTTATTTTCTTAGTTTCTCACATAAGAAAGACCATCCTGGGTCAGGCCAAAGGACTGTCTGACACAAGGATTCTCTCTCCAGCAGGATTCATTGATGCCCTTCCTGTCTTAGACCCCTTGGGTCGCTGGACCTCCTCATTAATCTCTTCTGGCCCTGTTGGCTGTTGGCAGCACATGGAGGAGGATTCTTGACGTGGGAGGTCGCAGGAGCTGAGACTTTCTTGTCCTCAGTGGAGCATGACAGGGCAGCACCCGCCATCTCCCTGGGTGCCACGGGGATGGTGGGCACTCCTGGAGAAGGCTGGCCAGTGCCTCCAGCTTTTCCCTATTTTTGCACTGTTGGAGTTTCCTTCTCCTTTTCATTGTCCCTTGAGCTCTCCCTGTCACACTTGTTTGGAGTGGAGATGGAAAAGAGAATTTTGATTTGATAGGTGAAAATCAGTAACGAAAGTATACAGTAGTAGATACTTAAGGTTAAGAGGAGCACAGGCGTGAAGGGGTAAGTCTTCAGAAGACTCTCCAGCAAGTTTTGTCTTGGGGACTCCTTGAGACCTGTTGGCTTTCCATGCCATTTATGACTTTATAGACATCTATGGTGTTCTTCACTTTCCCAGGCTGAAGAAAGCTCAAGAAAGCTGTACATGTGATTACCTTTGTGTTTTCTTTGCTAGGTTTGAGAGCTTCTCTTTGAGGAAGAGGGGCCCAAACTGCATTCCCTAAGGGTATAGACAGGGATATAGAAGGGATTTATACAGCAGGCAATGTATGTACAGGGCAGCATCCCTCCCTCAACAGGCACGTGCATGTGTGCACACACACACACACACTGTTAGTGAGAAGAACGGAGAACAGCAAATGGAGAACAGCAAATTTGATTAATCAAGTCCTTAACATAATTAAAATTAAACGAGACCTCTTGGGACAGTAATCAATCACAGCAATCAACTATCTCTGGTAGAGTGCCTCTAGCTTTTGTTTTTCTTCTCTTTTAAAAGTAATTTCAGAATAGTAACTGGCTCTTTCGTAGACCTATCTATTTGTGCCCTGTGGTGTCCTTTCTAAGGAAAAGTAGCTTGGAGCTGATTGGTTTCTTTTCCATGGGTAACATAACATTTACATTTATCCATACATACTACCTCTCATTTGATATCTAATCACCTGGTATTTTAAGGTACTTCCACCTTTAAAGGTCTGAACAGCTTGATAGGAAAGCCAAGTGGTCTGTCCATCTGACCACGTACTGTTCTTGGGTGAAATAAGATCTGGAGATCTTATTGTGCAGTACATTAACCATCTTTCCGAGGTGGAATTACCCTGTTTTGAAGTGTTGAGCTGTTACTATAAAGGGAGGGTCACTGCAACCACCACTGCCTCCTGTTCATGCTAAGAAAAACAAGTAGCATCTTTTGAAAGGGATGCCATAGATGTGTCATCCAGGATAGGAGTGCTGACAGTGCCCATCAGCCTGTTGCAGGTGGCACTTCTAATCCAGTGAGGCCCTTCATGCCGTAATAGTAAGATGATCTCAGCAAGACTCCTGTTTTCAGCCCTTCCTGTTGGTTTGCTCACATGAGTCCCAGCTAAGCAGGGTGGAACCCCATTTGGAGGGCCCTGAATTTCTTGTGTATTGCAAAGGCATTTAGGTAGGTTGTGCAAACCTGCAGTTTTTGCATTAGGAACCGTATAGCTTAGAGTTAGATATGAGTTACACACTTAGATCCCCTACATTCTCCATGTAGGGATGTCAATAAGAGGTCTGATTTACAAAGCATGTGTAGTTTGTGCTGAGCTTACGCAGAGCCAACGGGGAGGTGTGAGCCCAAGTCTGCTGCGGGAGACACAGATGACTTTGAGCAGCCTTATCCGAATGAGAGTGCTCCGTGCTGCTCAAATCACTGAAGTGTTGTTTTTGACACATGGGAATAGTGATTTTTAAACTGCTGTCATGAAGTCAGAAGATGTTCAACTGCAATGTTGAGGGAGGCTCTGAAGACATCAACGTGGTGATTTCAAGGTTAACCCGCCATCTAAGGGACCCCAGATTTGCTCTGTGTCTGGATAGAAGGATGGCTTCTGCTTCTGAAATCAGACTTTCTCCCAAGTCACTGCGGTCTTTTTCTTTGTTGTTAGTGCCCATTCTGGGATGTGTATTATTTGGTGGAGGAAATGCATATATGCTTTAGAGGCCTTCCAGAGTACTACTGTGCTCACCCTGTCTTTCTCTTCAGCAAGCTGACTTTTCTCATTAGGCTCAAAAGAGAAAGTACTGCCTCCCCTTCCCAGCTCAGCTGAGTAGTTGCATCTGTTTCAGATCTGGAGGATCACTAGTGTGCTCAGACACTTGTCCCTTTTCTTCTTCTCCCTATATCACTTGCTCCAATAAAATGTTTTCAGTTGCTCAGCAAATTGTGTCTGCTATTCTCTAGTAACCCAAAGGCAAAGAGAATTTTAGAAATGCATCATAGCTACCTGTCTTCTGTACTGATGTGCCCCCAATAGGTTGTTTACTATGTCTGTGTTCACAATACCCATTTATCTCTTTATTTCCACCAAATGGGCTCAAAACTGAAGCAGAATCAGTGTCAGGCTAGTGTGTGAACCAAAGGACCAGCCTTTTTCTAGGCAGAAAAAAAGCATATATGTTGGTCACCAGCTGTCAGAGCAAAAATAATTAATGCATTTAAAAAGTTTATACATGTTAGACAGACTGGCTTTATTTGTTATGGTTAATTACTGAATTTAAAGCTATTAAAGGGCAGGAACATTTTCTCTCATGATTCATATGGTTTGGCCCTGAAAAACCTGAAAATGCATAATATAAACTGGATCCTGATAAATTATTTTTGCACAGATCATAAAATTAATAGTACAATTTATATTAAAAGGTATAAATTAGAGTATTTACATGTTTTTTTTTATGGCATATTAGGTGGAATTATTTTAATGTAAATGGTTTATTTCAAGGAAACTGTGAAATTGATAAATAAATCTATTCTGTTCCAGTGCTAAACATGTGAAATGTAATCTTCTTGAGTTTTACATCCACAGGCCAGTGTCCTTGTGTTTGCAGTGGGATGTAGGTGCTACTAATGTGTGTAACAGGTGCATGTAATTTAACTGCAGAACTAGTCAAAATACCTTTAATCAGTTAATGTTAAGTTAAACCATATGGGTCCATGGCTACTTTTCTTGTGCTATCCAACCAGCTGCGGTTGGTGCTTTTGGGGATCAACGTCCTGTAGGACCCAGCAGTGGGATGTAGAAAAGACCCAGTTGCTGAAACTTTAATCTTTCTGCTCCAAAGTAACAGCTGCAGGTAGTGTAAGTGCACGAGGGCCCGTTTAGCCTTTTCTGCTTTTATATATAGGTCAGTCTGGGAGATTGCAGGGTTGTGTGCGATGCCCCAAAGAGCACAAACACAGAATAGTGCGTTTATGGGGTTGAAGAGCCATTAAAGAAACTTCAGCATCAGCCTGCATTAGAAACATAACCAAGGCTTGAATGTGGAGAGAATAGGGTGCTCGTCTGGTCGATAGCTTTCAACACTGAGTGTTCGGTGATATTTTAAAACAGATGCAGTGAAAACAAAGCATAAATATAATGGAGAGATGGAAATTCTCACTGTACAGGGTTTTCCTACAGTGGCTGATGCAAGAATATTTGGAAATGCGTAGCAACTAGAAAACAACTTCACTGCTATTCAGGGCATGAAAATGTTTTTATGCGTATAAATGGCAAGCTCCTTCCTTGTTCTGGAATATTAGTTTTACCAAAGACCACTTGAACTAGGACATAAACAGATTTGCTGGTGGACTGGAGTAGCGCGCACATCAAACAACACTGATACCATCTACTGAGCAGTAAGTGTTTTCAGTTTGTTGTCTTATAGTGTGTGTGGATTTCTGCTTTAAACTGTTGGCAAGTATTTAATTTTTCAGGCACTGTATTCGGCATACATGTGCCCTGTTAACTCTCCTCCAGCAGCATCAGTTATTTCACGGCGTTGACTTTCTGGGTGGTCCTCCCAAAGCTGTAATCAACGTACGCACGGCGCATCTTGTCAGCGTGGGGCTCAGCGCCACAGATTTATCTTGTAAGATAGCACTGGCCAGAGCGTGCCAGCTAAAGATCTGTTCAAGGATCCTGTCTACAATTAATAAAACTAACTTTTGAAGCTGTCTTTTTCTTTCATTGTATTAAAACAATTTGGAATGTCAGGTTTTCCCTTTGAAGTTTAATTTCAAGTTCATCGGCTGTGCTAGTGGCCTACATTTCTGTAGATTGCAGCTTCAAAAACCAGATGATAAATTTACTCCTGAGACTTTTGTAGGATTTGTTTTCTTAAAAGCTAACCTTAATTAGCATTTAGCTTCATCTTGAGAGTCTCTTCAGCAATTGATTGCAAGCAAATGCAAAGAAATAGAAGTTCCTTTGACACATATTTAAAATAGCCTTGGTAGCAAGGTAGCAAGTATATTATTAAATACCAAAATACTGTCAAAATAATTTTCAGGGCATATTTTGTACATTTTTGAACCTTTTACTTAAATATCTTCAAGTCAGTAATTTAATGACTTATTCTTTCTTCTGCCAATACAGAATAAAACCCAAATCCTGACTGCTGTTATTAAACTATTTTCAAGAGAACTAGTTCGGGAAGCTAGAGAAGACATAGTAGATGGCACACTTAGGAGTTAGGCAGAGTCTAAGAGACTCATAACCATAAAATAGTTTTGATAAAAAAATTTACAGGAAAATAGGTTTTGTTGTTGCTGGTAAAACGAACAAAAACAACTAAAAACCAAAACCCACCAAAAAATCAACCCAGCAAAAAACCCCACCAGAAAACAAGGCAGAGCTGTACTAGGGGGGAGTATGTGCAGGAGTATTGGCATTTCTTTTATGCCACTTGTGAAAAGGTTTCACCTTTATTCTCTGCCCTCTGAGAAGGCTTCAGATCGGATGTTCTGGGTAGCAGAGGACATCCGCTCTACTTTCATCTTTTAAAATACATGTCAGCACTTAAGTTGGGTAGACAGCAGCACTAATGATATTAAGCCCAGTCTCCAAGCCCCTGACGAACGCTTAGTTAACGTGTTGTGGCAGAGGTGCGGGGGCTGCGGGTGCCGGGTGCTGGGCGCCGGGCGCCGGGTGGGGGTGCTGGGTGCCGGGCGCCGGGTGCTGGGTGCTGGGCGGCCGGGTGCCGGGTGCTGGGCGGCCGGGTGCTGGGTGCTGGGCGCCGGGTGCCGGGTGCTGGGCGCCGGGTGCCGGGTGCCGGGCGCTGGGTGCTGGGCGCCGGGTGCTGGGTGCCGGGTGCTGGGCGGCCGGGCCGCCGCCGCTGCCGCCCTTTGCTAAAGGGCCTGCGGTGCACCTGGGGCGGGAGCCCAGCCGTCAGGCTGCCCCCGGCCAGGTGTTGGCCACAGAGAGCTCTCGCCGGGCCAGCAAATGCTAATTCAGCGTCAATTAGAAAAACGCCTGTAACGGGGCGCTGCAGTTAATACGGGGCACTTCTGTTGAGTCACTGCTGGGGGCTTTTTTCCCGCTCCCTGTATTTTGTACGTCTCTCACTACTTTTTTATTTTAACTTCAGTGCGTTTTACTGTTTCATCTTCATTTTAGATGTTACTCCAAAGTTTACTTTGTGCCAGTCTGCGTTTTGACCGCCTAATACAGTAAACTGCTAAATGCCTTCTGTTTAACCATTAAACTTCAGTATAACCCTTGTATTTGAGCATTTATGGCTGTTTTTTGAAATTAGACTTTAATATTACAGGATTGAGCATTAGAAATGTGTGGCAAACTATGCTACATAAACATATGTGTACTTTACTGATCGATCTCCTCCAATCAAAAGTGAAACCTGATTTAAACTTGCATTGCCTCCTTAACTTTCAAAATGTGTATTGCAGATACGTGGTGTAGTCTGGCTTTCTGATTTTTTTTTTTTTTTTAAATTCTTGTGAAAACATTGTTTCTCGAAGTTAGCCATGTGTTAACCTCAAAAATGTTAGTTTTATGGGTAGTGTTGCCCTCATAAAACAAAAATGAATGGATAACACTTTAAAGAAGTCTGCATAGGAAAAGGAGTTTGAAATAACATTGTGCTCTGACTTTCTTGACTAATTTAAACTACTGTTATATTTTTGGTTAAAGGTTAATGTTCCTTTAATTGGCCTTTTAATCGTACATGTGTGTTTGGCTGTTGGGGGGGTGTATCACATTGAACAACATGCCCTTAGCGTTCACATTTTTTCCTAGTAATCTCAGGGGATTCTTCATCCTTTTCTGAAGCATGCTATGTGAGCTAATTGCCTTGATGCCTTGAGCAGCTTTCTACCAACAAATATGATAATATTTTAGGAACAACGTTAGGTAAATTCTAGTGTTGACTTTTAGATATTTTGAATAGCAGCATGTCTGAGCTTTCATACGCTCTTTGGAGTGATTTGGAGAGGGGGAAAAAAAAAGAAACTACTTTGATTAGCAAAGTAAGATTTTAATAAAAAAGTTGAACTATATATTTGATTATATAATGTAGAAGTTCTGAGAAAATGATTGATTTCTTGATGATAGAAGTTTATTTATGCCTTGTGCAGTACTATGCTCCATTCTCTTGCATGGGTAGTGTGTTAGTTCATTGTATACACGTTTTCTTTAGCCAAAGTCTGCTTGGACAGAAATCGATGGTAGATTTTACGCTGTCTTTAACAGGAGCAGGATTTATCTGACAGAGCTAAATATGAATATTGTTATGTACTATTAGAAAACAGGAGGACAGTGAGCCTCAAAAGGAGACATGTCATAGTGAAAGCATATTTAATTCATCTGCCCATTGGCATCGCTGCTAACATGGGAATGTCTTTGATTTTATAATTGGAGTAATCAAAAGTGCTGGGAGACAGTCAACTTAATTTGATTTTTTTTCCTTTTTTTTTTTTTTTTTAAATCTCTGAATACTGATGTGCTTGGTGCGTAGCCAATTTTGGTTTCCCGTTGAGAAGCATGTAGCTGCATTTTCCATTTGATTGTGTAGGTCTTTCTTACATTAGTAGGGGACAGAAAAATGTTGGAAAACAAAGGAACCGTATTAGCAGGGAGTCTCAGTAAATTTGTAATGCCTGAAATAACTTCTAACTGACTTAATGCTATTTATCTGTTACGGAATAATAATCTCTCAGTAACATAATTAAAACATGAATTAAATTATTGTCTGTCCAAGAAGATGGAAAACTTGAGAAAACTGCACGGTAGTTGCCAGAAATAGACCTTTTAATTACAAAAAAGTATTTTGTGGTGCATGTATTTTTATGCCTTGTAAACACCAAGCGCTTTCTCGCTTTGAAAACCTGAACAGTTCTGCTGTATCTCACAAATTTACGATTTGCTTTATGCATATGCTCTGCATTTATTATCTGAATAATGAAACATTTATTTTAGTGAATATGGGGTCCTATAAAATAAACAGTTTTCTTTAACACAGTAAATAATAATAGTGAGAAAGATGCAAACGAAAGACCCACTCTAAAGCTCTTACAATTTTTATTCTTAGTAATGTGGACATCTAACGTCTGTATGTTTGTGTGTGTGTTTATGCCCACACTGAAAAATTCACATTGTGCTCTGGAATGACACGGGACCATGATTTCATTCTACATATGTTTTCTGTCCACGTCACCGAGTGCCTGACAGTGGCTGTAAGTCCTGCTATAGGTTAGTTTATTGCCAATCCACTACTGTGTAGTGTCTGATTTTTCTCCAGTGCCAAAACAGCCTCCAGGAAGCCACATGAAAGTTTGGGTCCCCTTCCCATGAGTGTTCTTAATTTATTCCAAAGTCGCGTTTCTAATAGTGGTCTCAGGCTCCAGCACTGTGTGTGGTTTTTAAATTATAGCAGCAAACCGCAAAGACAAAAAGCCCATAGCCCAGATTTTGCAGTTCCTGGATGTAAAGCTGACTGGCTTCCCCCGTTTTCTGCTATGGAGAACTTTAAAAGGATTCTGTCAAAATAACTTAGGATCACAATCTAGGTTGTGGAGTGTGGTGGAGTGAGAAATGATTTCTTGAATACTTTGGAAATCTTGGTTAAATAAATGTTGTAAGGCGCTGTTTCGGTTTTTTTTTTTTTTTTTTTTTTCCTTGTATTCCCTCTACCGTAGGTCTAGCAAACGTTTGCAGAAGTACATGTGCACCCTGCCGTGGGGGGCTGGGGCTGCTACGGGCGCCTTTGGAGCTGGGGGGTGTGCGGGTTGCACTTGCAAAAGCTGTATCTGAGCTGGTGCTTGTTTGGAACCCAGAGAACTACCCTGGATCAAAATGCAAAACGGGAAAAGTCAGTGTTTATGGTAAAGGAATCCATGTTTGCATTAAAAAAAAAATTCAAAGACCCCTCCCACACACTGCCAGAAATGGTCTGCTGAGTATTTAATGTCTTTATTTTTTTTTTTTTTTCCAATACATTTTTAAAATTAAAGGCACATTTCAAGATTGCTTTTTTGAAATTTGCAGTTCAGTGAAAGTCTACTTTTACTGTTTAAACTTCATTCTGTGCTGCTGGAAACCCTCTGGGTGCTGGAACTGGCTGTGCCACTTTACTGTTCCAGTGAAGAGGAGTTGCTACCTGAGCAGAATAACTTGGCATATAGGACATAAAACGTATTCAGAAAACTCATCTAAAGATTTATTTTTTTTTTTAGTATTAAATTTATTTTTATTAGTAAATTAATTTTAAAAGTGCTTTTTTCATGTAGTAGGTGACTTGTTAAGCCTACTATTGTGAAAGTTATTGCAGAGCTGCACTGAACAGATGAACTTTCTGCCTCTCTTGCTGTTGTTGCTAACCTTGCTGTCCCACGCGTGGCTGTGAGCCCGTGCTGGAAGGAGATGCAGCGAGCGATCCTCAACAACACTGAAGGGCATTTCTGCGAGCCGGCGTTTCTGGTGTGCACTTTGAAATCATTGATGTAACGTCACTTAAATCTCTGAGGGAGCACCAGAGGATGAAACCCCTGCCCTGGCTGGGTTCTAATCCCAAACTCGGTTGGTTTGCAGTGTCGTGGCTGGGCTGGCGCATGGTGCGGCCCCGAGGGACGGAGCGCCAGCAAGGCACGCAGCTGGGCACGGGCACCTCTGCTGCTGCTCGGTGTCAGCCGTGAGTTCAAGTTAGCAGGGTTACTGGCATGATATTTGCAGAGCTACCTTTAGACCACACTGGCATATATTGCTTGCGGGACTTGATTTTTCTATTTTTAATTTATAGAAGTGCTCATCCTCGCATATGGTAACATTTTCTCATTTTTCAGTAATATAACAGTTTTGACACACAGGCTATTATGTATTACATATTACCCTGTACTTTTCATGAGAGCCAGCTATTTAGGCAGGATCTCTGCACTAACTATTTTTGAATGGTTAATTTGAACAATTTCAGTATGTGTCTCTGAGTCAGTTGGGAGGGACAGATTAACAGCAAAACCTTAAATAGTAGGTAGCTACATACAGAATGAAGTGCATGGCTTCAAATTAACAACATTAATTATCAACTTCAGACGAGAAAGATCCTTCATCTGTGCTCTGACTCATTTATAAAGTTCATTTTCTTATGTGAGAGATAATATTGTACTGCATAAAAGATGCACCTAAGTATTTATCACGTAGGCTGCTATGGTTTTGCTTTTGCCAGATGCTCACTGGAATCGTACTGAATTTTGGATGAGAGCTAGGTACTTATTCACATTTCTTTACAACAGCCATGGTGTCAGATTAAAGAAAGACCACCTTGTTTATATCCCTATTAAGATCCTTTCTCCTATCAGTTCAGTTAATTAAATCTTTATGAGTTTTCATTTACAAATATTTAGGAAATTCAGTCATTTAATCACAGATGAGGAGAGGAGGAATTCTGAAAATGGTTTAAACGGGATTTTAAGTTTGGGGCGGGGTGTGCACGTGTAAACACTTGTGTCTGTATCGTTGGAAGCCCATCTGTGTGCTACGTGAGACCGGGCTTCTAGTCCAGGGCGCTTTGGGTGGGGGCACGTTCACCCTCCCCACTGCAGGCAGTTCATCTGCTTTCCTTCATGTGAGCTCTTCTGAGTGATGGTCTGGGCTGGGAAGACAAATCACATTTAGAAAATATTTCAGCCCATAAGGACTTTCTGGCTCTGGGGGCAGACTGGGCCGTGTTGGGCGGGGGGGGGAGGCCCATCACCACGTGGCCCCGGCCCCTGCTCTGCTGGGCTGGCTTTGGAGCCCCTCCTGACTTCTCACGTGTTGTGACAGCATGAGCTCTACCCACCTGTTTTACAAAGTGAGAATATTAAGTAGCTTTATTTTTATTTCAAATTTCCCAAAACAACCTTGAGGTTTCATGAGCGTGGTTCAGCACTGAAATCCAGAATGGCCCGAGATGATTTGGAAACAAATCCTTTAGAAAACTTTTCGGTTTTCAGTAGTTATTACTATATTTTTGCTTCTTCCCATTCTCTTCACTTGCTTTCACACCTTCACTTGATGTCCCTGGGCTATGAACAGTAAAACCTCTTTGTCTACTTTGGTATAATTTCTAGTGAGAAAATCAAGCTGTTTACAGGAAAACTGCAGAGAGGGTGTGTAGGGAATGTTGAAGTTAGTATTTATTTAGTTTGCATTTTAATAATTACCTTAAGAGTGAATTTGCTTCAAATTTTAAAGAACTTCATAAACTAAGTTCACATCTTCTTGGAAAGGTGGCAATTATCTAGATTGTGTTGTTCATCATAGGGTGTTTTTTCCCTTGCTGATTTTTTTTTTTTCTTGTTTGGGAAGGATTATTTATTAAAGATGAAATTTCATTTGAGCTGACAAATGTTCCTAAAAATTAACTTTCAAAATGTGTGAATATAAGTTACTTATTTAAAGAGGATGGCATTGTTACATTTTTAATTAATGTAAAAGTTGCATCCTATAATGTAGAATGTTGCATGAAGGCTTCAGGTTTTGACATCTTTAAAATAAACAGAAATCACATTTAATCAACCTCAGCTATATTCCATATAAACATCTATTTAGAGAACAGACCTTGTTCTTTTATAGGCATCGGCTGAAAGGTGTGTCATTCTCTGCGTTCTGATGATAAAGGTTTGTAAGAATTAAGGTTTTAACAGAAGATGTCCTTCTGCTTTGAACAGTCCTCCTATGGTAAATAACTGCAGGTCTTGTTTTTTCCCCTTGATCAGGCAGGCATGTCGAAATCAGCTAAGCAGAACTGCTTCTGAGCTGAGTTTTTAGCTTGCTGGCTTAACATTGGGTGTCCATCTTCAATACCTCCACCAGCCAGGAGTCTTTTTAATACTCAGTCTGCGATCCATTGAAAACTGGGGCTGAAAATCCTGCGGGGTTTTGGGTGGCTTGGAGAGCATCTTTGTCCTGCCCCATCCCAGAGGCATCGTGTGTGTGCAGGAAAGCGTGAGCGGAAGTTTTCCGAGGGGACTGGTGGTGAAGTGTTTCGTAGCTCTCCAGCAATGGAGATGAAAAGCCAGTTCTTTCCTCGGACACAGCTTCGGAGCACAGCAGGGCTCTGCAGGCAGCCTGAGGCTGCTTTGTGTGCACCACGTATGTTTTCACCTCCAGAAAAGGGATGCTGCTGCACCTAGGAGGAGATCGGGCCAGGTTTTGTGGAACACATTAGTGTACCTAGGGGTGGGTTTAAAAAAAAACAACAAATCTAATGCTCTGAAAAACAGAACTGAAAATAACAGCCTGCAACTTAAGCAGCAGAAAATATGTTGTTGGTGACAATTCAGTGGCCGAAGTTGCTTGGCACTCTTGGGATGTAAACTGTGCAGTGCTGAGGGACCCGCTCTGGTCTGTGGAAGGGAAGCATGTTTGCCAGCAACTAGTATCTGATGATTTGTAAGTTTAACCCTGTAACTGCTACGCGGATAAAAGAGAAGAATTTGAATCACAGAGCTGCAGTGGCAGCCCCCTGGTTTGTCAGCCAGAACGTGTTCTTCACGGCTAGAGTAATGCACGTCCATGCTCGAACCCCTGTGCAGTTTTAGGTACGAGTATTTTAATCACAGCTAATCTGCTATTGTGCTTCAGTTACTCTCCTTGGAAGCTCCTGTTACTGGTCTAGAGCAACAATGATTTTTTATTATCTCCATTCCCAGAGTAATACATTGATGAGATTAAATGGAGGAGTTTGAGTAGTTCAGCTATTCAACAATATTTTTTAATCACTGAAATCTCAGTTTTTGCAATCAATCCTCTTATCCTTGCTTTCTGTTGGATTGATGTAGCTGTTACTTTTGGGACTGGAATTGGAGGAGTTATCTTTTGAGTAGACAAGTGATTGATTTGAGGCATTAGACATTTGCCAAGACGTTATAAACATTTGCCTTTTCCTACTTCTACTTTGAAGTGAACTAAAGCATTTGCCAAACAGGTTAGTTGCCTCAAAAAAGTTACCAAAAACATCTTTATAATTTCTTAGACATAATGTTTTTAAAAAGGGACAGCTGGACAGTTTGCTCTGTGGAGTAACCTTTCCTCCTCACCATATGTGCACAACTCTCATTATACTCGTAGGAGAACTACATGTGCATCGAGGAGAAAAATAGGTCCCATGTGTCAGAGCTGTCAGGAATTTTTTCTTCCACTACATTGCTTTGCTTTCTTTCTACCTACGGGAACTTTGCAGTTTTTGCACCTTGTTATCCTCTGCCTGTCAAATGTCACATTTTCTAATTCCTTATTCTCAGAGCTGCCGTAATGCTGTGAAGGTTTCGGGAAGATTTCTCAGCGGTGTTGTGTGTTGCTCTGAAAAACCTGCGCTGCAACACAGAATTTCTGCTTTAATAGTAGGGAGAGGAGAAGTCAGTGACATAAGCAAATACAATGTTATTTTTATAATTTAGTCTCTCCGTTGCTGAAATTATACACCTCTGATGTCTGCCTGATGTCTAATGTGCACAGCAGAGCTTCTCTCCCTTCTCTTTGTTTAAAAATGTGACACACAAAAATCTAAGCTATAAATAAAAATCATCTCTCCTAGAATGTTTTAAAAGCCGTTTAAAATATTAATATAAATAAAAACCAAGCTGGTGTTTATTCAGCATCTTTGCCCTCATAGGAACATTAAGGGGTCTTTTCAGATAGTAATGTATTTATGTAGGCAAGCTGGAGATAACTTTCAAAAATATATTTGGCTTAGTCAGGATCTAGATTCAGTAGGAAAAATGAAGCTTGACAGAAGAGGAGAAATATATCCCTGTGAGTTGGAGGTTCAGTAAGTGCATTTTGTAATGCACAGTGTTTTAAATATTTTTTTAAAAATTAATGTGGATTAGTTTTAAGGCAAACATGTCCCTCTATTGCCAGTTTTCTCCATTTTTCTTAAATTTTTAATAGTCTGTCTGACACAACTTTTCATTCTCTCGCTTTCTTTGCTTTTCTTTATTTCTCTTTCTTTCCTTTGGAAAAGAGAAGATAGGGTTGGTTAAATATATATATATAAAACAGCTATAATTGTTGGTGTTGATCTAGTTAGTTTGAAAACTTTGCTAGTACTCTTTCCAGTCTGGTGACCTTGTTAGGCAAAAATGCAGTGGTTACTCTTAAAGCTTCTCTGTCCATTTTTGCTGATTTGACTTCAGATTTTTTGGAAACCAGGGAATGGACATGTAAGCTGCTTTTCTCTTTCAGCTGTAGCTGTGATGGCCTATGGAAAGATGGAACCACCATATTTTCAGTTAAATCCACTACATGTCTGGTAGAAGAACTGATCTCAATTGTCATGGGAAGTATTAGAAAAAAACCCAGTCCTTAATTAAGTGTTATCCAGTCTTTGGACTCAAGATATTTAGGGATGGGGCATAAGCTATTTTTTATTAAATGCCTACTGTGTTTTGAGCCCTGCATTAGTATGACTTAATCCTGCTTTTTACATCTGTTTTAATAATAAGCTTTTACACTTACTACTTAGCTTCAAAATCCTTTCCAAAATGTGGCTGTAATTTTGTTGGGGAGGGCAGGGAAGGTCCTGCCTTTGGTGGCAAGGTTGTAGCAGCAGAACCTAGACCTGCACATCTGTGTGCTGCTGGCAGCGATAGTGCCCGGTTTTATTAATAAATTGTTGCTAGATGAATGGAATAAATTAACTTCTGAATTTCTGTGAGTAATCAATGGCAGTGCAGCTTTGCTTTGTATAAACAGCCAGTATTCCTGGACAAGGTGAGGTTCCTTCAGCGGTAAGCAGGGCGAGTAGCAGAATTCTAGACGGTGAGATGGCTGAAGGAAATCAAGCTAACAGGAAAATCAATAAAATTTCTGGCCCTTAATCATTGCCTGCAAAGGTGAGAGGTCACCCCCTCTGTAATAGTGCTAATTGATACAGAGAGAGGCTTCATTAACATTTTGCAAGTAAGCTATATTTAAAGTGAAGTAAATCTAACAGGAGATTTTATGGAAACATAGCAATTACATATAAGAATATTTTTTTTTGTATGATACAGAGTGTTTTAAGACTGTGTCTTTTAAACGCTGAGTACTTATCAGCCAGCTAACAGCAGAGGGTAATCCTACTGCCTCCAGAAAACAGCTCTGTTAGCTCATAAGTGAGTGTTTGCAGGATCGAGCCTCCAAGTATTTAATGTCTTTAAGCCACTGTTAGATTCCAGCCATTTTTGGTGTTTTTTATATAGAGGTTAAATATGTGTGCTACGCTCCTCCCCCCCCCCCCCCCCCCCCCCCCCCCATGATCTTATACATGAGATTTGCTTTAGCAAATACTTACTGGAAAAAAAAAAAATCTGCTAATAAAAGTCACATTGGCTGTGACATACAGAGGAAGGTGTATGTTGGGCTGGTGACAGCAGTGTGCCCTTTACATCATTGTCTGCTTTGATTCGATGGCCACAAAGGAGCAGTGGTCAGCTGGCGGGTGGGTGCAGAGCGGGGCTGGGGGAGCAGTTGTACCGATGATGGGGAGCTAGTGGGGCACTGCGTTTTTTACATCTGCTTAAGGCAGTGACCCTTTTTTCCAAGTGAGATTTTACTACTCATAGTTTATTCTGACAACTTATGAACACCTAGAAAGCCCCATGTTTTCTCAGGTTTGATACCCAAAACTTGTATAAAAAAGTAAATAATGAAAAAAAATGGCTTAAACTACCTTCCCACTCTCACTAAAATTATTTCAGTTCATTGTCCCTAACATAAAACTTTAATATTATAGTTTCAATATCTTGGAGTAAAATAGCCAGTGGTGTAGCTTCAGCTATGCTTTTCTCTAAATCTGTTTTTCTACTTCTCCCTTCTATATCAGGGTATGGCTTAAGAAATTCCAGGAAAGCATGGATGTGAGGGTGTGCAAAGATGTTTGCCTACATGAGGGATGTTTTTAAAATTTGTCATTTGGACTTGTGTTAACAAATCTTGAAAAATGATGCAATTCAACCCAGAAAAATTATCAGATTATAAACAGCATTATTTTGCTGGGGGAAGATTACCACAGCTGTCTCTTCTAACCAGTGACTAAAGACTGGGAGCAAAGTTTAATTTTAAGAGTTGGGTCCTTACAAAGCCTCTTGAGATCAGGGCTAGAGTTTTTGTTGCCTGCAGTTGAATCATCCGTCATGTAGCTTTAGATGAGTTAAATCAATATCCAAAATCCTATATTGCAGTGTAATTTAATTAGAATTGTAAATAATTTGGTTTAAATTATAATTCATTATCAATGCACTGAAGTACATGCACGTATGAAAAATTCCTTCAACTAAAGATTCTTTAGCTAAACCAAGCCCTTTCTGTTCGGAAAGCTCTGGGAATTCAATTAGCTAACAGGATAATTTTGTTCTGTATCTTCTCTGTCAGCAACTTGCGGCGTTTCTCAAAAATATGTGAAAATCTACTGTTCCTGTTAACATCTGCCACTTAACGTTTCACATGTTATGCTATGTTATAAATAATTTATTATATCTGTATATTTTTATTTCACTGTAATGATTATATGCAGGGGATTATACTGGGAAGGTGCTATGTGGAGCAGAAGTGGAGGGGGTTTTGTTTTCTAGGTTTTGTAATACCATTATAGGGTATAAATCCCAATCTAAAAAGAGTCCATAACGATCTTTTAATTTACTTTTGAATGATATTTTAATTGACTCCTGTTAGCTTTGAATTATTTTATAAAAGGTCATGTATTATTGATATAGTTTTGTTCCACATCATTCCATTGGCAGTCTGTAGCTGTTTCCCAATTGACTAAAAGAAAGAACTTCTTAATGTTGAAGCTGCTGTGGTTTTCAGGTATTATTTATTACAATGATCAGATTTTTCGTTAGGATGTTCCATGTTTAACCTAATTCCTTTGTAGTTTGAAACGAAGGTTTAAAATTATTACAGTTCCTACAAATGAAAAATTTCATTCATCCTTTTCCCTTACATCATAAAAATGTTTAAGAAACCACAAAGAGTTGGCCAGGAACTCCAGAATGATAAAATTCATTGCAAGATTAAAGAATTTATCCAAATCTACATGTTGATTTTTAATATTACTAAATTAGATCCATCTTTTTTGTATTTACAAAGAGAAGTCTCCTTACCCTCCAAAGCCATTGCTGTAAATCACTTTCCGTCCGTCTGTCCAACACCTGATTGTACACGCTATCACCAGGAAGGTTTCAGCACTGTTCTTTATTATTTAATGATTGAAATACTTTTTTTTTTTACCTGATCCCAAGGGCCAAAAGATTTATAATCCTTTTGGGACCAGTGGAGCTGCAATATTTCCTTTCACAGTTGCTCCTACTCCAATTGCGAATGGTACTTGCAGAGTAACTAATATTATTTCCTCCTCCTACACTTTCCTTTTCCTGAAGCCATCAGATAACCGTTTGTTTGTTCTTACGTGCTCTTGCAATGCGCTCTGCAACTACAATTTCTCGACTGGCCAGATTCTCTTTCAGTTTTCACATGCTTCTTGTTTGGGGGGAACGCTGGTGGGGGATTTGGTTTAGAGATCATGCTCCCTCTTTATCCTGAAATCTTTGTTTCCTGTGCCTTGCTCTTTTGCAAAGGGTGTGTAGGAGAAAGCTGGCTGCAGTATCCTTAAAAAACTTAATGGAATAAAAAAAATCTCTAGGAAATTGTCCTTATGTATGAGATTTTTTTTAGTATGTCAGAGGTCATAGTGGAAATTTATGAGGCTTCCTTTACTTGGGAATCTGATGAGCCCAATAATAGTTGTATTTTATTATTGTCTTTAATGATATACCTACAGAGCTTTACATTAAGTAATCGTCAGCATTTGAATCAAATAATAGTGCTTTATATATAGTTTCTGCAGAAAATATGCTAGAAATACTTACAGCAATGGAATCCCTTACATTACTTAGCTACTGGACACAATCATCAAATATTTTAGCAATTCTCTGAAGATACATGTTGCTTAAGATTTTTTTTTTCTAAAGTCTTTCAAAATGATAAAGAAAAAAAAAGAAAATGGAAAAATTATGAAGAAAAGTAATATAAACTTTGATGTTCAACTTTGAAATTACCTCTGGAAATGAAGCGTCATCTCTTGAAAAACCTCGAGAGATCAATAAAATTATGCAGACTTGAACATTTTAGGTAAAGCATTTTAGGAAAATAAGTGCAAAAGAAATCTTTGTTTCAGCTGAAGAATTGATGAGACTTTCCTTAAAATATCTTGAAATATAATATAAATGGTTGACACAAAAATACATTATCCTTAAACTGAGATCACTTTCCATGCACGTGAGTGCATGGAAGACTGTGTGTAGTACTTCATTTCAGAATATAGGAAATCTTTTGTCTGTAATAAGGAAAAAAAATTCAACATCATATTACATGTTTTCATAAAGGAATGAGCTTTCACAAAAAATAATTGTGAATTCAGTCCATTTTTCCCTTCCGCATCGTTAAGAGGCATTGTTGTTAGAATCCAGAATCTCATATATTTGATACTATTTTCCTATTCTTTTTCATTAAATTTTCAAACTTGTGAGTGGTAGTGCACATAATCCTCATTTATTTTTATTATTTTAACACTCTCAAAATCTGTTCTATTCTCCTGCTGTTCCACAAGCAGCTCTCCTTCCTTCTGTGTCGTGACACTGATCCAACCAAAACCTTACTCTTGCAGTCTTTTTTAATTGATTTGGATTTGAAAAACTGGAGTCCTAAATATTGTTTTTGGTAATTGGATGACATAAAAAGCATAACTTATTAAAGCATTCCCTTCCTTATTTAGTTACACTAATATATAGAATTTAATGTGTTTTTTCCTGTGGAGTTTTTTTCCACCGCTTATAAATTTAAGCGCTAGTATGTGGTACAGACTCAATTTCCTCATAGCTTTTATGGATTTAATTACATTTGGGGGCTTAATTTGGTTTAAAAAATCCTGGTTTCCACACTCGTGGAAACTGAAGGAAATCAATTTTTCGCAGTTTCTGCTCCTTGTCCAAACTACAGTGGTGTGCAGCTAGACTTGCTAAAATCATACTGAACCTTTGCCCTGATGCTTTTTGCTGTCTTCATCATACAAGAGCATATAACCATGTATACAGCAGTGTATAACCAGGCTACGAGACACGCGTGTGTGAACGCAGCTTTGCCAAATACAAGTTTGAAATACTGTTTGAATCAAGTAGCTGGAATCTTGGATGTGAAAACCAGTGCCCAAATTTTTTCCGATCTTGAATTGCTCTCACTTGGGAATGGCAGGGAAAGGGCTGCTGTGGCTCACTTGAGGCTGTTGGGTGGTGAAGTGTAAATGCAAGCCTCCCCCCTGAAAAGCTAAATTCAGTTTTGTTTTTGTTTTATGTTGCTTTTCTTTGTTTGTTTGTTTTTTTTTTTTTTAATTATTTATTTTCCAATCCAATATGAGTACAAGAAAAGATTTATATTGCTGTACCGACATTGCTAAGCTCCTGAATGAGCAGTGAAGTCCATAGCTCAGGCAATACCCAGTGTTTATGAAAACTCGTGGATTTTTAAAGTTGTTTTGGATATTGGTTTTCAAGCAGTAAACTGTTTTTTGCTACCGGTAATGCCGTTGGTTTTTTTAAGCAGTTTTTGTATTTTCATTCTTATACATGGTGTTAAATAAAAAGTACACATGCTTTATTTTCAGGCACTCAAAAGCTCAGCTTTGGCCCCAGGGCCTGACCCGCATGCCCCTGCTTTGGGCAGGTACCACTGCCAATGAACAGCCTTCCCCTGCCCTCCCCTCTTGGTTTTGCATCCTTCTGGAAGGTGGCAACACACAAATGACTCTTTCAAAACACAGAAGCTGTTCTGATACCACGTCACAGAATTTCACAGGGATTTATTTTTTTTTTCTTCTTTTTTTTTTTTTTTTTCCCCCCCTTTTTTGAGAAGCAGGCAGCAAGTGGTACACAGGCCAACTGGGATACTGGGAAAATACTCAGCATCCTATCCATTATGCATGGCAAGTGTCCTTCATGCCGTGGGACACATCAGCAATTTCAGACCTTTCAGCAGCTCCTCCTGTGGTCCCAGTCCTGCCCGTCTATCACACAGGCTGCCAAGGTTGCCCCATCTCTTTTTCATTTGATATGGGCTGGGAATGACAGGCAGGGGAGCGCGGGCGCTCGCAGCCGCCGGCGGAGCGGCGGGCGGGCGCTTGGGGCTCCGAGTACAGCTGCTGAAAGCTGTCAGGATCTTGCCAGGCCATCCCCTAAATGAAGATCTTCCATCATGGTCTTTCTCCATGGCTGGAGACTTTTCCAAATCCACCACATGCTTTTCCAGAAGCCCTGAACAGAAGTCACTGTTCGTAGGGATGAAAAGCATGGCAAGGATTTTCCCTTCTGTGCCTTCGGCATTCAAAGGCATCTCTGTTTCGTCTCCTCCCCTTGTGCCCTGCTATTGTTCAAAGCCTCTGTGCATCCCTTTACATAGCAGTCTCACATTTTGGTGGGTGTTTTGTTTTGGTTTTGTTTTGTTTTTATTTTTTGTTTGTTTGTTTTTTCGTTTTTATTTACTGCATGCCATCCCCTATGTTCTAGAAAGTTTCTCCAGTCCCATTGGACAGCCACGTTCCTTCTTTTTTGCCCCATCTCTCTCCAGTCCTCCCAAGCCCCCTTTTCGCAAAGCACAATTTCAAGTGAGCCATGGTATTTCCCCCACCACTTCCCCTGCATCCTGGTTCTGTTTATGTGCAGTTTGCTACCCTGTTAGGCCAAATCCATCTCCTACCGCCTTTTAATAACAAGTAGGGTGATGGCAATAACAAACCTTTCCATGTTGCCAAGAGTCATGAGATTAGTTTATAAACCACTCTGTCAAAAAATAAAAATAAAAATTAAAAAAGAGTCAATTTTTATTAATGTGTATTATTAAGGATATATATTATTTTTTATGTTGTAATCCCAAGTACCCCCAGGTACAGGCTACCAGTGTGCAATTTCCTTCTAAACTTACGATATAGCCACAGGACTTTTAATTGCATTTGAAAAAAAAAAAAGGAAAAACAAAAAAAGCCACCACAAAATACTCGACCTATGTGGTGTGCTGCGTGTGTGCACAAAGGTCTGGCATCAGGGCAGCCCAGGAGCAGGGAGGAGAGTGCGGGTGTTTTCAGTCTGGTGGGGGGAACCCAGGCTACATCTAACCATAAAAAGAGATGTCACAAGACATTTATTCAGTAAATTGCATTTATCCTGCCTCCCCTATCCACTCTAGAAAGTAAGCTACTATGTGAGTAGTCCTATTTTTAATAGGAACATTCATAAATAAATTAGCCCCAGGGGAGCCCAGGGAAGAGGTTACATCTGTGGTTATAGATGAAACAGTTTCATGAGGGCGGGATTACATTATTTGCTGCTTGGTTATGTATTTCTGCACGTTGCTTTGAAACGCACAAAAGTCCCGACTGCTTCAGCATTGAGGGAGGGTTGTTTTGCGGCTGGAAGTCCCGATTTAAAATACTCGCAGTACACAGTGGTGCACTTTTGCTGGAAAACTGGCACTTTGGAGAGTCTTTTTCTTCCCTGCGTGCCCCGAGGAGGTAATGCATTTGCCGATGATAAACCCAACAGGTGCCAGGGCTGTTGGGTACTGAGGCCAGTTGGCTTTCTGCCGGCAGGCTCACAGTGGCTATATTGTGTCTCTAGGTTTTTGTGTGCTTCCATGTCCTTATGAGGGATGGTATAACCCAGTTGAAATACATACTTAAACTCCTGAGGGATTAAGTGTGTTTCCTTTGCTTTACAGTTCAGAATTTTACAGTTTCTTTGTTTGGGGGTTCTCAGATTGCTTAATGATTTTTTTTTCTCCCGTTTTGCCCAGATGTATATAATAGCAGTATTTGAACCTTACTAGGTTTGCCAATTTTATTACTCAACATATGGTATATCCTTTTATTTTTGTCTAGTATATCATTCTTCTGCTGAGAAATCCCTTGGTACATGCCTTTTCCTTATTATTCTTCAATTGTTAGGTTTGTAATTCTTCTGTACTACGAAATTCAGCTTTTCACTAGTGATTCAAGGAGACAAAATGTCAGATGTTTTGCTTCTGTCTTAAAAGTATTGTTTAAGCTGTCACTTATTGGAAGTATTGTGATAGATTAATGTTAAAATAACCCCTTCCCCACCCTCCCCGGTAACATATTGCTTTCTGGCTTAGGAAAAAGCACAGGAGAAGGTGGTAGATGAATCGGGTGCTGCTGCACTGCATCAGTCCGGGAGCACGGGGCGCATCCGTAGCCCACGAGTGGCTCCTCCACGGGTCCAGCACTGGTGATGCTGGAGAGCCCAGTCTTCCTGGCAAAGAGGGTGAGCTTTCACAGATCTGCTTGGCCGGTGCTGGGGGTGTTTTGGGGTGCTCCTTCAGTCCCAGCCTAGCTTCTTGCAGAGGTTTGGGCAATCACTGTTTTCTTCCACATCTAAGGCATTCCCAGAGCCTGAACTCCTCTCCTGTCCTCTAATCTTGGCCACATGGGGAGGTTAGAAATGCAACTCACATGGGCAAGTTTGTTTTCCAATAATACAAAAATACATACTTTGCTCTGAACATTATATATGCATTTTAAAGTTGTCTGTGTGTACATAATACTCTATTTAAAACCCTGTGTGTGTGGCTCGTCCTTACATGTTTCTTATGTATTTATAGTGATCAGCATTTGCAGAGAATGTGAGCAGAGATTGTTTCCCTGGTAGGCTTGGGAGTGGATTCTTTTGTGGTTTACATCTATATAACTCAATTAAATGGCATTAGGATAGACTTACATCAGCTGAGTTCTCAGCCTGGAGTCCAAATATAATTCCTAATAATGATGGTTTTACAAGTGATTTTTCTTTATAAAATTTTATTAGAGTTTTCTTCTGAGTGGTTTCTTAAGCTTTTCTTGCTTTATAGTAAAGTCTGCCTGTAAGAGTTCAGACTAAGAGTATTTTGTTTGTGAGTCAGACTCTCAGAATAATTTGTAGTCTACTGAAACTATCCCTGATGTACTATTTGCATGATAACTCCTGTATAAGCTTCCCAATTCAGTTGTAAAGACACAAATCACTTGAATTCTATAATTTGTTTCCCATGCAATGGGAATAACACATGGCTTTCTATTCACAAATGTTTTGCTAATGTTTGTATCTGGGTTTGGAAATTATAAATTGCTGTCTGACGCTAATTGCTGTTAATAATAATAATAACAACCTCTCAGGTAATCTTCAATATAATGAGGAATAAAAAGAATTTCCTTAAAAAAAATGCTAATATTCACTGTGGAATGGTTGTCATGTTGTATGCCTTGAGAAAAAGGATTAAATTCTACATAGCAGCTAACGTAAATGACAGTCATGTATCAGGCAAGAAGACCCAGTTTAGAAAAATCCTTTTGCATTCAGTTGGTATAAAGAATAGGTAGAAGTAGTTGCCCACTGTGTTTTGCCATTAAAATATGTATTGTGCAAAACACTAATAATATTAATGCATTTTACTTGTAGGAAGGGGAGCAGCACAGTGGGGTCATGTGAATTAATGGGATGCGAGTCGTCGTGTGTCCTCATGCACTAATACTGTCGCTACACCCCGCGGGATGGGGGCTTACGTGCTGCACAATATAGTGTGTGTTTAGGGGAAATTGTTCCATGGTCCCGTAACACTCAGACATAAGGTTTAGGGTTTTAAGCAGTTGCCCAGAGAACTTGCAGGCAGTCACCCTCTGGGAGCCCAGCTTGTCTACCTCACTGGGATGAATGGCTTCAGCTGGCCCCGCCGGAATTCAGCCATTGACTTTCCAACAAGTCCGGTTATTTTGAGGCTGATGCTCAAACCACTGAACTATCATCCCCAACGTAATTAATTCTTAACCTTTCCCCATAAATAGGTCGGCTGAGCTTTATGTTGTTGTACTTGGGTTATCCTGATGGCGATACCTATCGATATGTCTGCTGACTTCACTGCAGTTCTTTCCACAGCAGACGCTCACCATTGTTTTCTTGCCAGGCTTTTCTATCCTACAGGCATTTAAATTAATAGCTGTGCATGACTCTGGATGGTTTGCTTGCAAATGCTTGGCCTGAGATGAGCCATAAAGACAAGTGGTGGGTAGCTGGATAACTTTAGCAATAATTCAGGCAAATGTGTTGTTGAGGCAGAGAACTTGAATCTAAAGTGTATTTTTAAATAAAATAGGCCTTTCACAAAGGCACCGTGTTGGGGCAGTGTAACAGCGTGACTGTGAAATGTGGGTTTTGTGGTAGTGGTAAGTGAGAAGACCAGGATCGGCCATTTCCTTAGCTCGAGTAAAACTTTCTGTATTGAAATTTCTTCTTAAATGTCTTCCTCAGCGTTGCTGCTAGCCTGGGAAGTTTTGCTCTGCCACTGGAAAGGCCCCTTGTGTGTTCTGGCCAGCCCCAGCACCGAGGGTGCCCGGCATTGCCCTCCGGAGCCCGCACAGAGCTGCTGATGCCTTTCTCCAGTCCCACCTATTAATCTGTTGGCTCCTCTGGTGCATCCGAGCCGAGTGCTTGACTGAACCTGCTGTCACAGTTAAAGCAGTGTAGCATCGCATGAGTATCACACAGGATATATTTTTGCTCCGATAATAAGATAAAAGGTATTTTAGCACTTGATCTGTTTTTAATGTGCCATTTGGAAGTCATGCTGCCTAGCTCTCTGAATGGGGAGGGTTCTCCCAGCTCACATCCTCAGGAGGGCTCGTCCTCAGGTGCTGGTGCAAGTGCCAGCAAAAACTTGGATAATGCCACGGCTCCTTGCTGGCTATTGCCACCCAGCATGTTTTTTTTAATTATTTAAAATGGGGGGAAAAAAAAATTATTAGCAGGCAGAACTTTATAAATTCAGAAGCTGTTCTATTTAATATAATTATACATCTTGTTCTATGATATTTTTAATTAGAAATATTAGTGGGTGCATTTGGTGGAGACCTATTTTGAGTTGCAGTTGTCTGAATTCTGGGGATTTTTTGTGTTTCTGTGCATAGGTTGAAACCTGTACAAGCAGTGGTAGTGATGCACTCTCCTTGGAGACATTAAATTCCTGTCTGGATATTGGCTGGGAGTATATAGTTTGTCGCTGAATAAGCTTGATGGTATATTAATAATAATGCTTAGATCTCATGTGCCCTGTGACAAGTCTGAAAGGACTGGTTTCCTCTGCTGACTATACCCTTAGATAAGAGGGTTTTTTCTAATGCTGAGGGGTTTTTTTCAGTTTTTATGTATTTGCTTGTGAGGATTGACTGACTGTCAATTTTTATACTTTATAAAAACTTCTGAAAAATACCCAAAAGATTCATCTTCTGTTCACAATTTCATTTTTATGGCAGGGGCAGCATGCTGGGAGCCTGGAGTAATTCTAACCAGCACTGTCCCCATCCGTGCTGGTTTCACAGCAGACATTGCAAATTGCCTAGTGAATTTACATCTCCCTGAATCCAGCTTTTCTTCTCATTTTCAGTAAATTTCACACCCACTGCAGTCTCCCCAAAGATTGCTCAGTAATGGATGTTTATGTGAATATTCACAAAAATAATAGAAAACTTGCATGTTCCTGGAATTGCCTTCAGATTTTGCCATGATTCAGTATGCCATTAGCAGCTGTCCTTTTATTTACTAATGCCACCCCATCTTACACATGCTTGTGTGTGTATGCATTTATATATATATGTCTTTCCAAGGTAAGACAAACTGGTAAAATAATTGAGAGTTAGACTCATGAAACTTTCATGAAACTTTCCAACCTGGGAGGCATGAAGATTTTTCCAGCCACAGAGAGAATCCTTGTGAGGCCCTGGGTTAATTTAGATTAAGAGGTGATTCTCACCCTCAATGAGTTCTGGATTTAAATAAGCATGTGTGGGAATGAAGAAAAGGAACATGAAGTAACGTCTTCGGATCACTCTGTGGGCTATTAATACCTGACCTAGGTTAAATGCCAGGTTTTTTGCTTTCTAGTTCAGAGTATTGTCTCCTTTTGCATCAAGCCTGAAGGTTTCTCAGGCAGAAGGAACTGAAAAAGAAAAGAAAAAAAAAATTACTTTTCTTAGAGAATGACTTGTGCAGTAGTGTGAAAAAGGCAAATGCAATCTTGACTTTCTCAAGCAAGCCATTTCCATGGAGGTAGGGAACTATTAATGCCATTAGCAGATAGTCATCTGGAAAACTGTGCGCTGATCTGGTCTCCCTTATGCAAGAAAAATTAATTCAGATGGGAACAGGTGCTGAAAAGGACTTACTGGGATGTGGGAGGGAACAAGGAGCCAGACTTACACGAGGTGTCTGAAAGAGCTTGGCTTGCGTGGCCTGGCAGGACAAAAGCTGGTGTGGATATGATTGCTCTATAAATATATCAAGGGGTAAGTGCCAGGGAGGCAAAGGACCTGCATAGGCTGTAGAGCAGTGTTGGCAAAAGAACAAATGGGCATAAATTAGCTATGTGTAAATTTAAGCTGGAAATTAAATGAAGGTTTCCAACTATCATAAACTTTTTAGCAATTTATGAAATGGTAATCCCTTTCATATGACGTGGTTGCCTGTGTATCAGAGGCAGCGCAGCCCCATCAGCTTTATGTGGCAAGGAGGAACTTTGTTCAGCAGGAGGGTTGAGCAACTTGCTCAAGGTTTACACCCAGCTGTTTAAAACAGAAAATCCCCATAAAAGCCTGGCCTGTTTTGTATTTTGATAAAATTACCAAGAAAGTATTAATGTGATAGATCCATTATTTGTCCATTTATTTCTCCAATAAATACTCATTCCCTTTGGAATTCTTATGTTTTGGGGTTTTTCCTATGAATGGCCCTGTCTGAATTTAAAATGTGATATATTTGCATCATGCAGAACAATAACTATTCAAGCCAGCTAAAATCTGTCACCTTTCTTCATCCCAGAGAGTTGATAGACCTGTCTGGACCAAGTCTGTTAACTTTATTTAAAAAATTGAGAGATTGGAGAACGTGCCCTTGAGGCCCTTTCTTGTTGTATTCAGGGTTGTGTTACAGGGTTTGCACTTCCAGATCAACACAACTTCTACGTTGGAGGAGCCTCAGGCCCTGGCAAAGCTCAGAGTAGAAGTCCATCTCTGCAGATATTTAGTAGTAAAGTAGGAACTGTAGTGAAATCATAGTTGTGTTATCACCTTGTGTTTGTAATGTTTTTTTTGCATTGAATTATTCTAATTAAAAAACAAAACAAAACAACAACAACAAAAAAACACAAAAAAACAAAGATGGGAAGAGCTGACATGGAAGGATCTTGGAAGGAATAGAATAGTGGGGGGAAAGACTAGGAATATTGAAAATCTATCATAGTATGTGGGGCCTTACATCTTGTTCTTTTATGATGCGTCTTTAAAACTGGAAATTGACATTTATTACTGAATTGGACTAAATTTTACTGATTGAGACCCAGGTGGATGGGTCACCTTTACTTAACTTGGAAAAGAAATGTATCTATATTTATATGTGTTTGATAAATAACCCTGGTGCCTCCTCAGCAGGCACAGTGGCTGCTACTTGGAGAGACCCGAGTGACTGATTGATGGTGCCACCTAATTCTAAATTGCAATTGAAGCCTATTAGTGTGTGATCGCTAATCAGAGTGAAAGTTGGTTTTTGTTAGGTTTTATTACTCATTCCACTTTGTCCATATTAGTTACAGGCATAATGTGATTGCTGTTCTGCTTTGCCAATACACGGTATTCCCAAGGGACCCTCTTCACTAAAATCTAGATTTCTTTTTACAGCTTGACAGGTTGCTGTTACAGCCATAGAGTGATTTTTAATACTTTATAGTTCTCAATGCAAAAAAACTTTTTATTATTTCCATAGGTGAGGGTGACATAAATGTTAAAGTGCCTCCTGTTACTTGATATTTAATTATGAAAGCATCCGCTGGAAAAATAGTATGAGCCTGGTGTAATCAGCACTGGAGCAGACCTGCTAATCTTTTCATTTGGTCTAGACATCAAGGATGCTTTGTACCAGTCTGGCTATAGCGTGATAATCTTAAGACCTTCTGCACTGAAAGTTTCGGGACGCTTTATGAAGGGAAAACCTCCTACATAAAACCCCTTAGCTTTGCATATTCCTCTTTCAGCTGATAAATGCCTACTTGATTAGTTCATGGAAAAGGTATTTGGATGAACCTGACAGCGGAGGCAGCTTGACTGTTTGTTAATGCCTTGATGTCTGGGGGAGCAGCAACCCCCGTGTGCTCGCAGTCAAAACAAGGGTGCTGGTCCTGGCTCCATTGGTTCTTTGAACTGGGATAACTCTGCTTAAACAGTGTTTCCATTTGCTGTGTTACTTTGGAAAAGATTTTTTTAATTAGTTGCGTTCCTGAAGAGATCCCAGGTCCCTGGCGTTCATTCAGGAGTGAAGAATGTGTTTCCTTGTGCTTTTTTCCTATTCTTTATTGTTAAATTGCAATAATCCTCCTTGCTATCTATTTTAAAGCAATTTAAAGATTCTAAGTAAGCACTAAAATAATTGCCAACAGTTTGTTTTCCCAAACCTATCCGCATACTTACTGTTCATGTGTCACAGTCCAGTTTTAATCTGTAACATGGTTTCTGTTAAACCTTAGGATCTGTAATTAAGCAGTGGGTGGGAGGGCAGCAGCAGGAGAGGGAGGGAATCCCCTTCACCTGTAAAATGCATTGGGAAAGGCATTTGGGGTCAAAACAAAGAAATTCTCTCTCTCAACAGTGGCCAAAACTGAATGCCTGAGGAGGAATATAAGAATATGAATGAGGTCTTATAATTTTAATGAGTATTTTAATTCTTTGCATGGAAAAATTCAGATTTTATCTACCTTGGAAGGATTCCAGTGCTGTCTAAAGAAAAATCACTGCCTGAATAAAACCACAGTCTGGTCTGGCAGAGTACTGGGAATCGCTGGTACAGCTCATCCTTCGGGAAGTCGCGATGACATTACTGCTGGGATAGATTAAGCACGACGTTGCCTGAACTTGTCCTTGCTGGGGCCAGACAAGGACGGGCTCCTGCTCTGCCTGCGCCGGCTGCACTGACCTGCCCCAGCAAGTTTATATTGAGATAAAACTGAAGCCCCTATAATCTCTGGTGTTACCTTAGAAATAGATGACCGTGACATTAAGAAAATATAAGCTGGGGGCGTGCGGTGGAGTTACTTTTTTTTCCCCTGGATGTGAAGACAAGCCCTGGCTGGGGAAGTTCTGCAAATCATTCGCTGTGTGCTGTGCGCGGCGTGCGAAACTGGCTGAGAAAGGAGACGGAAACCCGAGGGGTTGTGATGGGGATGCATTGCTAAGCTCGCTGGCTCGTACCCGGTGTGCCCTGTGCTGCTGATGTCCTCGGGTACCGGCGCTTGGTGACAGCGGGAACAGTGGTGTTCGGTGTTCACGGCTTCAGGGAAGGCGTGAATACTTGCAGTAAGCATCTCCTGCACTCCCAGGTGCAGTTGCCTTTTTTCCACCACCAAAATGATATATTTTGTAAAATGAAGAAGATTATACTCTGCTGCTTGTTTGTGGGAAGGAAGGTCAAAATAAAATGAGGTTTTTTGTCTTCATCATATTTTTAAAAATTAAGCAGGAGAAACAGCCCTTTTAACATATCGCTATTAAATATATTTGTAAATAAAATTTTAACTTCATGTGGCAACTTTTTATTTTTTTAATAGAAGGCTATGTCTGTTAAGAACTGAGTGGTGCTGGGCAACAGGATGGTTGACTGAGATGAGATTTTTCCTTGATTTGACTGAAATACACTGGAATGAGATGAGAAGCATCCTAAGGAAAGGTTCAGGGCTTGACGAGGTTTTTCTCTGACTTCGTGTTTGCAGGCCACCAAGCCTCTTCTCTTTAAACTTATCAGATCTTGGTGCCAGATTATCTCACTGCCAGCTTTTAGAAGCTCAGTTTAGTTGTCAGCAGCTTGTCTGCTAATAGGCACAACTGTTCTCCATCAGGCTGTATGAGCAAAGCATCTGGAAATGTGGAAATTCGGAGGAAATACCGCTGGTGAAACCCAACAGAGAAAACCCATGCAGATTGGAGGAGTGAACTGCCAAACTATAAATATTTATATAGTGAATGCATATGCTTGTGTGTAAATGAAGTGCTTATAAACCCTATGAGCAATCTTCCAAACCTACTTTGTGTACATTTTAGTGTAGAAAATATATTTTAAACCTTTATTTGTATGAGCGTATGTTTAGAGAGGAATTGCCAAGGTGTGTAAAGGAGTTGGACACCCAGCTGTGTTTCACTGGAACAAGGCACTTGTATTTGAAGCTTCTTTTGCCTGATTGCATTTTTTTTTTTATTTTTTTTATTTTCCTGGGACCACATTTTGAGATATTTTGCATTTGCATCATTTCTGCAGCCATGAGCAGATGATTCTTTTTCAGAGCTGGAATTTATTTTTTTTTTTTAGTGAAACTGAGAGTTATAATTCAGCTTTTCACCACTCAGTTTAAACAAGTGCTAAGTGTAGAGCTAAGCAGAAAATTGTATTTCCTAAATAGCACAATTCTGACAATTATTTTCATGATTATTTTCAGCGTTTAAATGACTTGTAAAATGTAATTACATTTCTTTCTAATTTTAATACTTCTGTGACATGGATTAAATAAGTAGGTGGGTTGAGCATTACCTTCTGCAGAAGTTTTAGCAAGATGCCTGTGCTCAGCTATTCATAATTTTCAATGGCTATTTTCATATCTGTCTTTTTTTTTCCAGTACAACATACAGACACAGTAACCATGTGCTTTTTTGACTTTTATTTCATGCTTCCTCTATAAATCTTAGTTCATAAGAAGCATTACTAAATGTTGCAATTCATTTTACCACTTCATATTTAATGATTATCATGTAAGAGCATCTTGGGACTTGTCTACACAGGAACTGCAGCGTAATTAAATGGAGGTATACATTTAAGGACTTGCCTACGTAGGGAAATTCATTTGAATTTTAGTAGGATGTGAATTTTAAGGCAGAATTTTTTTTCTCAGGGTGTCTTTTATGGGTAATTTTGTTTTGGAGTAAGAACTTTCTGTTGCAAGCTTGTTTTTGGAATTGCAAAGTTAGTGTTTCTCAGGTATATACCACACTTTCCTCACTGAAGAATTTGAAATCTGGCCCAAAGGTAGATATTTCAACAGATATTTTTTTTGGTCAGAGAAATAAGACAATGTTCATTTTATTTCCAGTTTGTAATGATTTTTTTATTACAAGACTTTCCACAAGAGTGACTGATTTGATTTTACAATCCTTTCTTAAGAGGACCTGATAGCTTTTTATTTTCTACTTTTTTATGCTTGTCCATAGATATGTAGATAGATGGGTGAGTGGCTTTATATACTGATCTGGGCTCTGGGACAAGCAAATTAAATTCTTTGGTTTATCCTGTACTTGCCAGCAATGAAAGCCTGCTTTGATCAGTGGTACCTTGATGCTGGACTTCCAACCTTTTGTCTCCTTATGTATATATTCGTACTTTCCTAAATAAAGTGTTTGATCCAAGGCTAGGTACTATAATGGACTTCCATTATCACAGAAAGACTTTTTATAATTCTGGGTTTAGTTCTATGGAAAAGAACACAATGTCAGAAACTCCCATGATGCAGAGTCTGGCTTTAACTCAAAGACCCTCAGTCAACTCTCCTGTTGAATCCATATGATTTGTTTTTCTTTTTTTCCATGTGGTTGAATAAAGCACTAGTCCCAACTCTCCAGCTTTAGAGAGACCTATGTAGTCAAAGCTTCCAGTTCCCTGTGGTGGCACAGACAGAATGGAGTTTGAAATAGGCCCCCAAAAAACTCTCAGGTTGATACTGGCACCCAGGGGAAACCAGGCCACTGAGGTGCGGGGTTCATTAGGGTTTTTTCCTCACAGATACTCAGAAAACTTCGTATTGGACTAGCACTTAGCAAACAAAGGTGACATTTGAAGCACCTGGAAGACAAATCTGACAAGAGTGGCATTTCCATGTCAATATTAAAAAGCTCCTGCAAGTTCACTGCTAGGTAATACCCCCTGCATGAGCTCCAGGAGTCGGGCGGGAGCACTGAGCCCTTCAGGTGGGCAGTGGATTTGTGCTTTTATAACCTTTCGTAGAAGGATTGTGCAGTTTTGCACACTTGCATCACTCGATTACTGCTTTGATGTAGAGAAGTGCTGCCATAGCTTGTGGCACTCATGAGCAAGAAGCTGCTGTTGGGTCGAAGGCTATGAAGACTGCCTCAGCTTTTGAGCGGAAAGCACCGGTTTATTCCAGTATATTGATGCTCATGCAGTGCTTAGGACAAGTTTTGCTTATGTGTCATTATATTTCTTATTATTGTTCTTTTATTTTAAGAATGGCCTTCTAAAATAGAGAGAATCATGCTGTCTTGTCCGTATCTTTGACCTCCTTTTGGCAAAAGTTTTTCTGTTGCCAGAAGCCAGGACTAAAATTATTGTTCTTTAAGCTTCTAAAGCATCTGAAAGGATCGCTGTCACAAAATAAATACATTTATGCAAGCAAATAGGTCACTATACCTTAAAAAAGGAGGCAGGGGGGAGGTAATGCTGATTTGGTGTCTTAATTGGTTTCCAAGCTAAAATTAATAGCGTGTGGAATCCCTCTTAGTAACATGACTCAGAACTATTTATTTTTCAACTCCTCTTTTAACTCTAGCTGAGATTGATGGGTGTGTTATCTCAGCATTTGGAAGACACAAGCAGTATTGGAATGACAAACATTTCTTGACAGCTTTAGAAAGATGGATGATGTGATGCCCCTGCAACAGGTTTGGGTGTTTGTGCTTTCTAATGGGTCATCATGAGACTCTTGCTTCACTTTCATTCTTAATGAAGGGGAAGGAGAGGTGAGACCTAATTATTGGTCTGAGATGTCTTTGTAACTTGACTTCTCAGTGTATAAGTTTGTTATCCAGCTCTTAGCAGAAGAGCATAATGATGGCCATCCTCAGTTAATGGTCCCAGTTTGTGCATTATGCTTTTTTAAAAGATAAAAGTAGATGATTACTGAATTTTACTTGCAAAGATGGTGCTAAGTGATTAAATATAACTTGGATATTTGTTATTACATAGTACCTCATTATGTTATTTGGCACATCTACACATTCTGCATAAAATCATGTTTTTATGAAGAGAGATCCCTTACCACAACTAACTTACTATGAGTAAGATCCTTAGTCTTGACCAGAAACTTCATGCAGTTTTGTGAACACCTCTTCCATGTCTTTTGATCAGCAGGGCTGTGATAGCTTCAGGAGGAGAGAATGCCATGAAAACGTCACATAGGTGGCCTGCCACATCACATATACAACTTGCTTTTCTTGACTGTCTTTAACAAACCTCTTGTGTACAGTCAGAGGACCCTTGGTTGAAGCCCACTGTTTGCAGAACTGCTACTTCATCTTCAGCTGTAGACTTCTGGGGGATTTTGTAACTATCCCATTCCTCAGAAGAGTCGTGGCTTTCCTTTGTGGTCTGTTGAATTAATAATAATAAGAAATATTATTAGTGTATTGATAGGTTTCTGTTAAGTTCTGTACAGATAGGAGAGAGAGGAGTGATTTCTCCTAATATGCTTTATTACAAGATTTAAAAAAAATCCCAAAACATCATACAAATGAGGTTACAATATTGCACTCATCAAGGTGCCTTTGATGCTATCTCTTAACGTTTAAAGCTCTTCAGAGAATTAGAAACTAGATTCCTTCTGGCACTGAGAGCGCATGGTGGAGTGAAGCGATGGGGCTGTTCTCTTGCCAGTGAAGTGTAAATCATTAAATCCCCCGCAGAGATTTCTTGCTCTCTTTGCAGACATCTGAACAACAGGCAAAAGTTGTTTTCAAATTTTATTGTAAAGGGAATACTTGTAAACTCTCTCCTATAGACACAGTAGATTCCCTAAATGTGCCGTACATAAAAATGTGACTTGAAACTCCTCCTGGTATCAAGTCTTTAAATACTTTAAAGGAATAACTTTTGAGGAATGATTTTATTAATAACAAGAGGTCTGAGCTGCAGGTAAGTCCAGCAGATCAGATCTGTGTCAGTTGGCCAGTGTTACTGTGCTGGGTTTCTGAGGCATGTCAGTAAACACCGGTGCCGCTTTACACCCTTGTTCATATTTAGGCTTTTTTATTGGCTTTGTTACCGTGTTCCCAGATTTCATTCATTGTGTGTTTTGGGGGTTTGGGGTTTTTTGGGTGGTTGTTGGGGTTTTTTTTGGTTGTTTTTGTTGGTTTTTTTTTTTTTAATATATTTTGGCCAGAAAGACCTGTAGATTTTTCTTTTGACGAATACAGATGGACCAAGGCAAACAATGTTTCACAGGTGCCATTAACTTCAAGTGAAAAAGTTAATTTATTTCCAAAACTAAAAAATGTTTTGAAAAGTAATTTATGTGTATGCAACTACATAAATAACCTTTCCATAGCCAAAAGCAGGCAAGCCTGCTGCTTTATGTCCGGTACTACCTTTGTCTGTTTTGTAAGAAAAAAAGCATTGCTAACAGGACGTGTCAGCCATAAGCAGTTAAAGCAAACACATCTACGTGTGATATAAGAGAACAGTTTATGGATTAATATTCGTGTGCCTGGCAGGAAGCACATTGCGGTGGATTAATATTCTTATCATTTGAGTGACAAATTATGAAAAGCTGATTAAAATGACCTGGATCCTGGACACATGGGTTGGGGCCAGGAGATGTGTGGAAGTGATTTAAATCTCACCTTTCCACTTCCTTGCTCTAATCTCCTGGGCAAGAAGAGAACAGCAGCGAGGCTGCTTTATTTTATAGCTCTCTAATAGTCGTGGGGGACTGAAAAGCAGCTGATACTGATAGTCTGGAGGGCGGTCTAGCTACCTGCCCCTTTTACAACTGCCCTGGCTAAAGCAAGGAGCTCAGCATCCCTCTGGAGTTACTAAAGAGAAATAAAGGCTTTGCATCTCAATTAGACAAGCTCCTGCCTCTATTTGCTCTCACTTGCCATCTGGAGGAGATGCGTGTCTCCCAGTTGACTCTGGATCTCCTGCTTGACTTAAGCACTTGCACTGAGCAGCAGAAATACTTCCCCAAGAGTTCCTGAGTAACAACTTTATTCCACCACAAGAATTTGTCTAAGCCATCTTCAGTATCGAATTTTATCTGCAGTATTGCTCAAAGCAGCTGCACGGTGTCCAGAGGACCCGGCCTTGTGTATTTTAGGACATATAGTAATTTAAACCAGATACTGACCTTGTGCAATTCCTATCTTCAGCAAAGAGATTGTGACTTGAAGTTTTGTTTGTTTTTTAAATTACACATTGCACTCATGGCATGCTGGCATCGCGACAAATATGATTTAATGCAAAAGAACCTCTTCAAGAAAATGGCTTTGCAGAGAGAATGTACTTTGGTAGGCATAAAGGTGGTATTTTTCTTCAACTCTAATAATTGTTCCTAAAATATATAGAAATAAAATGGTTCCTGAAGAGAGAGTATGTACCTCTGCATCTGACATCTGCTTATCATGCACCATTAAAAATTTGCAAACATCCTGCATGGATTTGGGGTGATCGCAGTCCAGTGTTGAAATGTGTGGGGGTAGGTTAAGTTTTTCCTTATTATACCAGGGCAACACAATGTTAGAGATAGATAGAGGGATAGAGAGAGCAGTTTAACCCCTGAATGGGAGACACACTGTTGTGTTGCTGTTTCTGTCTTGGGGTACGTGATGCATCAGCTCAGCCCTGGGAGCTGAGTCACAGCTTCACCCTTTCCGTCTCCTGTTTTCATGTCCTGGGTGACCTGATCCAGTGACACAGGGCAAAAATGAAAAGATCCATAGGAAAATTAGTGAATTTATTTTGTCAGATCAGGTCATTCTGTGGGTGCAGTTGGTTGGGTCAGCACAGGAGAAGGGCATGAGGTGTTTGTCTAACCAGGGGCTCAGACCTGAAGCATGTTTTTTAGCAATTTTCATTTTAAGATGAAAAGGAAGAGCCAAACGGTGACAAAGTCCATACCTAAAAGAAAAGGATGGGAAGGCATTCAATGCGTATGTCCTGTGCTTTGGAAATTGGTTCTTTTGGTTCAAGGAGCCTGAATGCAATGATGGGCAAGTGCCCTCCTGGAAGTTGGACTGGAGGAAGGCTTGGAGTAAGGAGCTTTGTTTGTGGATGCATTAATTGTGTGCTAAATAAAAAGAACTTTTTGGTGGTGAATATTTAATATTGTTAGAAGTCTTTGGCAGCTGGCCAGAAACCAGTACTACTTACTGTGAAAGCTATTTCTCCAAGGTGGATCACATAAGGTGAAAGCCTGTATGCGGTATCCAGCTTGCATTTCCCTTGAAGCTGTGGCTGACCTCTGTGAGACCTCAGGAATACACTATTTAGGTGGCTCACAATGTCAGCAGTTTTCAGGATTGAGCAGCTTATAAGGGCCTGGTTTTATTTTTATTTAATTTTTGTTACAATATCTTCTTAGAAAAATATGATTTTAGTGGGAAGAGCTGGGCTAATTGGTGGTCATCCAGCCTGTTTCCTCTTTACCAAAACACGGGATTCACATCTTTTCTCCCATTCCAGGTCTTGGACATCAGGTGCATTATAAAAAAGGAGATGAAACAAGCTTTTTTTTCCATGCTTTTGTGCTAGCAGATTTGACTCAAAGATGAAGACAAGAAAAATGTTGTATGTAGGGGTAAAGTAGCTAAAGTAATTTGGTGCAAATACGCCCCATTATTTCATTTTAAATTGTTCGTACAGCTGAAGACCACATGTGGTCTTTAATTATCTTTTCCTACTTCATTAGTTCCTTGCTCACTGCAGCGTGCTCAGACACATGCATGTGTACGCAGGGTCTTTCCTCCCACCCTCGCTGCTTTTCCCCAGGTGAATGCCAAAGCGCATCCGCACCTGCAGGGACAGCGGTTCATCCGGCGGGGCTCAGCAGTTACAGGCAGGGTGTTTCAGGCTGTGTCCATCATCCTCATCGTCACCCCGACCCCTCATCGTCACCACAGGACCCGTGGACCGAGCAGCAGTGTATTAGGACCACGTTGCATCGACACTCCTGAGTGTTGACACGGTCCTGGGCTTTTCAAGCTCTTTGTAGCAGTACTTCGGATATTGCCAAAGGATGTTGTTTGGCCAAAGTGCTGATGAAGAGGCCACTAAGCTGCAAGAGTTTAATAGCCACTTGTTTTGTCGGTCAGACCCAGTAAAAGGATTTGGATGGACTGAAAGCAGAGCAGCGTGCCAGGCGTGCCCGCAGCCCTGTGCGCTGCTGCCAGTTAGGTGCACTCAAATAGTAAGTGCAATGGAAAATCTAAAAAATCCTCAGTTTTGAGGGCTGTGGATGTCTCTGGGAATCCCTAGAAAGCCAAGCGCTTGTAAGTGGTCAAAGAAATAACAACATGTCACCTCTTGAGCACTTAAAAGCAGAGCCCATGTGTCAGGTCGTTGATCTGAGGGGACAAATCAGTGCTAATTGAAGGCTGTGTGTCTTTGCATTCTCCATCCTGAAAATATGTTTCTGAAGTGACAGGTATCAACATTTTCTTTGCAATTACTTCCTGTTCTCTTCCCTGCACACAGCAAAGGGCTTCTAAACACTGGCTAAAAAGAAGAATGTGTCTTTTGTGGAAGCTTTTTTAAAAAATAATAAATGAAACTGTGGTAGATGCTTTACCTAGCAGACCTTTATTGGGTTCTCTGGGACACGACAGTTTAGTTTCGCTTCTCTATCTGTAACATTGTTCAGGCTTGCATCAATCTTGTTTTTAATTAGAATCTTCTTTGAAATGAAAAATATTAAAGCAAAGCTATAGCTAGACTGGGAACTGCAGAGCCAGAGGGTTTTCGGATACTGCCTTAAAAAAAAAAAAAAAGAAAAAAAAAAGAAAAAACCCATTTCTAATCCTTAAAATATTTGCTTTGCTTTATTTTCATATCTTGAAGACAAACAGGTGCTGTGTGCCCTTTATGATTCTCAAATATACAGTCTCCAAGCCAGCAATCTCTAAAGCCTTCCCTTGTTTGTACAATTAGGGTGGGATTTTCAGAATCACTCAGTGTTGGTCTGTCTCTGCTCTCATTGAAGTCAAACTGCCATTGACTTCAGTGAGAATAGTGTTAGATCAGTACATGAGTGCTTTTGAAAATCCTTCCCTTTGCTTTTTTTTTTAGTCACATCTGTGTACAATTGAATAAAAAGACCTTTGTAATATACTTTAATTATTCTTTGTTGTTTTCTTGTAAAAGTGATTGAAAGGAAACCAGAAGAAAACCTATAATAATAATCTTGACTTTGATCTTATTTACCCTAAATTACATGTTATGTTTTTTCTTTTCCTTTTATGTAATTATATATTACTTTATCACAATGTAAGATAGATCACTGTAAACACGAGGTAGAAATAATTGGGTAATACGGAGGGGAAGAGCGCTCACAAAGGAAGGAACTCAACTCTTCGTGGTCTGATGGGTTTCCAGAGCTGCTTAGAGCAACTTTCCTTTGAATGCATGGGAAAATCAGGAGCCTTCACGTGAAAGGCTAGTGCTAAAACCTGATGAATTTGGAGGCTGCGTGGCCAGCTGTGAGGAATGGCTTTCTGGATGTCACCTTCCCGGGAAACCTCAGGTTATTGTCCGGGTATCCAGACCCCACTCTGCCGCCACGCTCTCCACCTGGTTTTGGCCCACCCGCTCCTCCCTGGTTCACGCGCTGTTTTTATTTCCAATGTGTGTTTCAGTAATGTTTCTGGTTAACTGCCTGCTCTCTGGCAATACCAAAGAAAACCAAAGAGGATCAGAACCTACTGTAGAGCAGGGGAAATCAGAGAACCCCTGAAACATCTAATTCAACAAGACCAATATTTGCCAGACTTGCCCTATGCAGCCCAGTTTCACCCCTGGCTATAGATGTTCAGTGAAGTGCTCGAGTGGGGAGTTCAGTTGTACTGGTCGTTACTTGCATTGTGCTAAAAATGTTTGCTTGGGTCTGTAGCAAGAGAAGAGGCTTTGGCCACCACCCACACCCATCCTGGAAGCTCATTTCCACCTCCCCGGTGCAGTGCAAGGCACAGAGGATTTTGGAGACCCTCTGCACTTAAGTGCAGGAGGAGGTGACAGCTCTTTGGCAATAGCATCATCTTCTCATTCACTCACTGCCGCTGCAGATTCACCTGAACTGCCCTTCAGAGAGGGCTTGGAGAGAAATACGTACAACAGAGGGCAGTTCTGCTGCCAAAGAGCACGTGGAAACCTGCTCAGATGCAGGGGTGGTTTTGCAATAGGAAGACCTCTGAGTTGCCTTGAATTAAATTGTCTTTTAATAGCAGGGTTCCACTCCATCTTTAGTCTCACAGGATTATTGGTTCTGATGTAAATATGTGTTTAGCATTAGAGTAAAATGTTATGTCAATACATGAAAGACTGGTTGCCTATTTCAGCCGCTGCTGTTTCCACCATGTGTCACAGATTAGAGCTGGCCCTGGACCGGGGCCAGGCTGGTGCTTGGTACGCTCTAAATCCAAAGCAGTATACGAGAGACATTTACTAGCCTAGGTGTGGGTGATCCGTTTGATAAACTATATGACATATTGTTCCCCTTAATGCACTCTATTTATGTTTTCATGTGAATAGGAGTAGAGGTATTGAACTGTCATAATTCAGCCGTTAAAATCTCTCCTGCAGGAACGACCACGGGCGGTAAACACAGCACGTGCTCAGCGCTTTCCATCCGCTCCGCTGGCTTAATTAACTGCACATAGTCAGGCCACTGTCTCTGAAAACTTAATAGGTGGTGTTGGTGTTTAACTGATGATACAGAAAGAGCAAGAGGGTGTCCTGTAAAGGCCCTGAATGCTCTCTTGCTCTTTCTGTATCTTGTTAGTCCCCAAAGTGCCAGTGTAGCGTAATGCCGTCTGTATCTGCAAGGTGATGCTATGGGAATCTTGGCTTAGTCCAAATAAAATTATTAATCTATGTGTCCCCCAGGAGGTCTGAATGATGAGCTATCCTCTGCACGAACTGCTATTTCCATGAGGTAGCTTGAAGAAATTAAATGTTCTTTAACGTTTCACTTAAAAATAAAGTGGTAACCAGTATGAGGAAACTGAGGTAAAAAAACCCGATGAGTGTAAACAGCTATAAGCAGTAATGTGACAGCTAAACTAAGAATTGTTGGATGTTTAAGATATAATTACGGTATATTAACTAGATGAAATCTACACAAAGAGTCTGATGAGCCTGCCAGAGAAATAAACCACAAAGTACTAGCTGGCCTGATTTATTTTTTTCCATCATCATGTTTTAAATGTTCATGCCTACTGATTAAAATTTAGGTTAGGGTCTTGAAAGCTGTTGCCAAGTTTTATCACTCAGGGATTTTTAGATGCTGTAGATTTAACCCTCTGTCTGTCCTTTTGATGGCTAGCTTCCCAAATACCCAGGGCAGATAATATTCTGCCTTGTCCAGCTGAACTGATGCATTCAGACTTCCTGAGGAAAAAGCCTCTTGAGTGCTTCTAAAATATTTATTTATCCAGGATTCATCTTACTGAATTTACGGTTTGCTAAAACAGGCAGTACTGTGTTGGCCTGGCATGAGACAATATGTTTGAGTTCACTCTTTCACTCCTATGGAATGATATTTGAGATGTACATTTTTTCCATTTTTTCTAGAATATCAGGGGAAAATAATTTAAAGTGGAGAGAGAATTTTGCTGAACATCTGGGAGCAAAATGGGAAAAGTTTGATAAATGGCATCTTGCTGACATGTAATAGCAACTAGCTCAGTGAAAGAATCTAGGGCATTGCAAATAAAAGGATTTTTCTTAACTGTAGTTCAATTGGTTATGTAGTTTCATGCGTACAGTTGACAGTAACAGATTATTCAGATTGTCAGATTTAAAAAAGCGAAAAAATTCAGACTTAAGTCATGCAGTAATCTTAATTTCGGGAGCAGCCGTGTCTGTATACAACAGAAACAGACATTTTTTCACTACTTAACTCAGCAGAGAAGTTTCTTGCTCAAAATTTATATTCAGGGGATAACTACTGTATTAAATATATGGAAATATTTTGTACACCGATTATAGTATTGTCAGGTTATACTGATAACTGCATAAGTTTAAATTCTTTCAAGTGTTGAGTGTCAACTGTTCTTCATTTCAGTCGTTTTGTGTTTGAGACACACTGAGTATAAAACTTGCACGTTATTTTGATTTTGTCCATCACACATGGAATACCTTTGTCCGTAACCTTAAATACTCTCAAGTGAGCCTGAGTCTCCTCACATGCACAAGTTTAAACTGGAAATAAGCTCGAAGAAGTCAGACTTTGCAAATATAAGTAAAAATCGTGCCTTTAAAAAAAAACAACAAAACAGAACTGCGGATAGCCCAAAATATTTTCAGGAGGCTTTAGCTCTATAGAATTTTTCCCTTGTATTGCTCTACCAATCTGGTGTCAAATGACATTTTTTCTTCATTTAACGTAATTGTCTCTGAAATGTAACAGTGAAACAAACCATTAGCAAAATGCTGGGCTGTCAGAAGCAATCACTGGTTTCGGATCCAAACGGGGTGCTTTCCGTTCTCCAAAGGTACTGGCAGCAGTTTCCAGTGGAGGTTCTCTGTGAAACACCCAGCGCTTCAAGGGCAGCGTTGCAGCCGCGAGGATCCGACCTGTCCCTCCGACGAGAGCTGCCAGGCTCCCTGCGCTGGGGCCCCTACCTGCCCCCCAGATTTCTCTGGGCTTTTCTCCTAAACCAGGGTCTCCTCCAACTTCGGCGGAGTGACCATTGCCGCTCCAGATCAGGCATAACAAACAGAGGACAAGAAATACCCTATTAGCTGCCTAGCTAAAATGAAATAAATGAGTTGCCTCGTACTGTACCCCAGTGCTCTGGCAAAATGGAAGACGTATAAACTAACCCATTTTCTTCCTAAAGTTCCTCTTTCACACGGATAGTTCTTGGCTGAGAAGCCTGAGTTTGCTTCAGGAATATTGATAATAAAATTGGAAGGCTTTGAGAGTTGCTAGAAATTGGATGTGGGTCAGGTGCTCTGTGCAATCGCTCCGGATGGAGGCTTACTGCGAGCAAACTGTCTACAGGCTACACAGCCCCAGCCAGCTCCACCACACAGATGGAGGCAAGAAATTTCAGTGAATTGTATGTGTGTTAGTAATTAAAAGCTGCGTTGATGATATCAATTCCAATACTATTATATTTCTTGATTTTGCGCATTTGATCTGCAGCCTTTAACACAAATTGACAGCCCTGCGGAACCGTGGTAGTTTTTGGATCCTTCATGGACAAACTGAGGACTTCAATATGCAGCACAGGCTTCAGCCTAGTTAACGACAGTAATTATCCATTAATTTGTGTTGGCCAGCCACTGGAGAGGATGAGGCAGCTGTTTTTCCCAGAGGTTTCACAGCTGCTGGCTGGCAGGGGGGGAGTGCAGGTTTGGGGTCCCCCAGCCAGAGACCCCCTTGCTGACACTGCTGTTTCCTTGACCTTCTACCGTCACTTCCCTGCCACCACCTGAGTCTCATTCTTTCCCAGGTTTGGACAGTTTACCAAGCATGATGAAACATGAAGATGATGCCTGCTGCCAAATTTCTTGGCTTTAAAGCGTACTGTTAGCAAGTTTTGGTTAAGCAGGATAACTTGATCATGTGAGCTTGAGCATGTGCATTCACTTGTTCTCACCCATATGCGCGCAGGACTTTCTTATAACCTTATTCCAGGGAATGGTTAGATCCGTCAGCAGGATGACTCAACCTGAGGTTAGAAATGTCACCAGAAATGGAGAATATTGTGGGCTGTGTTGGGCAGGATGATCCATGTGTACCCCGTCTCTGCTGCGCTTGCAATAGGTAGGAGCCACAGCAGAGGTTCCCAAATTGTGATATAGTCATTACTTCAGAGTAATAGAAGGGAAAGGTGGTTCCTGTAACCTCTGTGTGCCTGTAAACGAAGCCTCTTTCCCCTGGTGTGCACCTGAAGGGCTCTGATGGGGTCCCCGCTGCTCCCCGGGTCCCTGTCCGCCGGCATTCTCCGGGGAGTGCAGCCCCATTAAGTAGCAAGACCAGGAAACTGTCAAAATGAAGATGTTTGTTAATTTTGTCTTTCATTGCATGAAAGGTTACATCAGCTTGCTGGAATAACATAGATTTTATCATGTAGTCATTTATCATATAGTCACCTTAAATCTGTCTGCAGTTTGACTGTGCACAGCTTACTGTCAGTCTGATTGTTTGGAATTATGATTTGTTATGGTACTTTTCCTACATATTCACCATAATTGGGTTCCTACCCCAAAACCTCAGACGTAACGTCAGCAGAAAATATTCTTTCTGTAAATACATCCTACTCTGTCTATAAGTAAATATATGCTTATTAATTTTATTATTATTTTGCACACGTAAAACTAAATACAGTTTGCTGTATAGCAAAGCTCATTCAGCGTTTCCAGTAACATTCTTTGTAAAACGGATCATACAGAAGCCTGCAGGAATTCCTAGCGTGAAGATAGCGCTGCCTGAATTTTCCCATAGGCAGTGTTTAAAGTCAAATTGGGTTGTGACATTAAATAACACCATATGGTGTGTTTGTTCCCTGCTGCTAGAACTAGATGCTCAGTGCAGTCTCAGTAGCATTTTACAAGAGTTGATTGATTTTGGGGTGGGTTATAGGTTCTCAGAAGTTAGATGATCTTGAAAAAAATTCAGTGTTTGTCTTTTAAATACCAGAAGCACAACATTTGCAAGGGCTGTTTGTATTAATATAAAACTGAGAGCAGGGCTGTATGTATGTGTATATATAATTAGGTACATATAAAAGCTGTGTCAAACCTGTTGAGAGCAGAAGTTGGAATCAAACTCTACTTCAAATGATCAACTTTTGGGGACTTGCGCAAACTATTTTTGTCCTCCAGGTGATTTTCTTTCTAAGGGGATGCCAAAAGCATTAATGAAGACTATCAAAGCTCCGTAAAAGGAGTTTGCCATTTTCGTTGTATTTCTAAACCTTCAGAAATAGAGATTAAAGTACCTGCAGATGCAGACAGTACATTCCATGCATGGCATGCTTTCCGGCATCCTTTCATTTTGATTCTTCCTTTTTTTTTTTTTTTTTTTTTTTTTTTTATTACAGTTCTTTGAGGTTCCGTTTGACTCAAATATGAACAGGACAAAAAACAGACCACTGGTGCGAGGACAGATCAGGTAAGGCTATGCACACCTGCTCTGGTTAATGAGAAATGAGTCTTCACGATGCTTTTATCTATCTCCAAGCTTCTCTCACTCCTCAGATGACGAAATAGAGCAATTTCAGACAAAAGACTTAAGAAAGAAATGCACCTCTCTGTTCTTCAGTATTTCTTCGTGTTTATAACTTTCATGTGAGGAGTTTGGGTAATCAGCTGTCCTCTAAAATACTCCATTTCTCAAGACAGCAGAATTTACACTTGTGTATTTCTTCATGTGCGACGACTACATGCACAGCTTGATAGCACACAGTTATGTTCCACTGAACTTTTGCATTGGTCAGTAACTATAAATCTTCCAAATTTCACATCTAAGAACAAACACAAAATTGTATATTGTTTTTAGTAGTCACATTTATCTGTTAGATCATGACCATTCACTTGAATCTCATGGCAGAGGTATCTGCAAATGTTTTTTAGTGGTTTTGTAAGGCAATGTGTCTTTGCCTTTTCTACATGTTTAGCATAAAACTGGGGTTAAAACTCACAATGGTGGCATCTTATGAAAATAAAGTAAAAATTTGTCATAATTTAATTTATCATCATCCATAAGTAAATTCCTCCCTCCACAGGCTCCACCCCCCCCCCCCCCAAAAAAAAAAATATCCCTGTACTAGCATAGGGATTCCCTTAAAAAAATTCAGTCCTTCATTCACTGTGTTTTCTGGATTATATATCAGTTCAGTTTTCTCAAAGGCTGTTTTCCAGCTAAAAAAGCAAAGTGAAAAAGAACATCAACAAAAAACTCTTAACTTATTTGCAAACTAAAACTGAAGGCCCAATTCATAAATGATTCAACAAACAATTTTAGTATTGCATTTCCATGATTTGTGCCAAGGATTATTTATAACAAAATTATGTTTTCCCTTAGGCTTCTGCGAACAGTTGGTCCTATTTATTTCTGTGTTTTATCCATCACCTTTGGAGGACTAAAAAAAATGTGATGGATGAAATTACAAGAAAATTGAGACAAAATAGCAAAGTGAACCTCGGGGGTGAATTCATTCTCATTGTAAATAGTTAGAGCTCTTCAGTAAACTTGTTCTGATTTGTTCTCGAAGGTGGTGCTAATTACAGATTCCTGAGTTGAGTTAATTTTATTTAAAAACATATTTTAGGGACCACTGCAGTGAGGGCATCTGTTGTATATACAGTAAGTCAGCCTTAATTGTGCAGTTCAGGGGAGCTGCACTTCTGCTCTGCTTGCCTGTGGTCCTTTAGCCCTGGAGAAGGAATACTTGTTAAGAAGAAAGACGATGGGGGGAAATTTTTTTTATTATTTTTTTTTATCATAGTCTACTAGCATGGCTTGCAGTATTTCTGAAGTCAGAAATATAGCTAGGAAGCTTTCTCTCAGCTTTTGATTCAGAGAAAGCAATTTGTTTTGTAAGTTTCCAGTGTCCTTAAACAAACTTCACTGTCATCTGAATGCACCACAGATTGGCAAAACCGTATTTAATGGATTTTCTTCCTTCCACTCCCCTTCATATTTGCTTTCACCACAAAATGGTAATGTTGGGGACTTTGTGTAATCACTCCTCAATCTATCTACCTGACTGTCAACAGCTAATTTAAAGTTCTTTAAAGTGTCACTTACCTTGAATAATGCCGGTCTCATTCCCTGTAGACCACTGAACATGCAGGCCTTGAGTGGGGTTATTTCTTCTGTGGTGTGCCAGAGGAGAATAATCCAGTGCAAGTGATCTAACCTTGTTATATTTTGCCACATATTCCCTGGTGTTTCTTGAACTATTTCCTTACTGGCTGATTAAGTAAACCCCTTAAATGGTTATGCTAAAACTAGTCAAAAACAGACAAGACAGAGGTGGATAGATTGTATGTAAGAGGCTGGTGTCTTGGCTCTGGGAAGGAATCCAGAGAGCTTGGGTATGTACAGAGTTCTTGCCCAAAATTTGTCTTGACATTTGAGTTTTGACATTTTCTTCTCTTTAGCTGCTTCGGATCATGAAACGTTTGCTGCTTTTTTAATTCTGCTGTGTTATAACATCTGCGATATCCAATGCAAATGGGGCATTTTACAATCTGTCTTCATTTGCACTGTTTGTAAATATATTGTGATTTCCCTTGGTTTTTTCTTTCTTTCCTTCCTTTTTATTTATTTTGCACAGTCCTTGTTACAGAACTGGTCAGTATGGGTAGCAGTTTTTGTATGATCCAGTCCTGAGCTTGAGATCCCCTTTGAAGAGTGAGAAGGTTGTTAACTGTCCATCGTGGTGGCTCACTGCGCTTCTTGGAAAGGCTTTCGATGGTGTCTTGGATGTGACCTTCTGCTCACTGAGGAACTGCACTGAGACCAGTGACGTTTTGTATAGAGGTTGTGGCATGACAAAGACAATTCTTAGACGCTTTGAGCTTGGGCCAGAATCAGACTGGTAACCCCCAGTGAGAGGTCCGTGGCGTTACTGAGTCATCCAGTCCCTGGATGAGCTAGTGTCTCTATTTTAGATAAGTTAATTCATGGACCTGGCTCATTAGGAAATGTTATGCCGTTGTAGAGAAATTATTCCTGTGCGTTTCACTTTGTGGCCTCCATTTGCAACATCAGCTCCGAGTTCATTTAGTTTTAAGATCAGCTGGCAGTTCTAATTGCCCTTGCTTCCAACATTCTCCCCTTCCTTTCTGCCTGAAGCCTTCACTTTGAGAAAACAACACCCGCCCCCCCCCCTCATCTTGGCAACACTTGTGTGTGGTCATTTCTCTGCATACACATTTCTGTAGCTCTCCAGTCCCCACGTCTCAGCCTTTTCTACAAGTTGCCAAGGACTTGCAGTTTCCTTTGGTATCAGTGATGAACCTCAGTAGCTTTCAAGGAAGTGCTCTGTGGCCAGGGCTGCACTGTGGACTCTGACCATCGTCATGGCCTCTGAGGTCTGGCTGGGGACAGTGTCATTATCTTACTGGTGGCACTCCAAAAGTGTTTAAGTTAGGCAGCTTTGGCCTGACCATCGTTCCAGGCAGCACCCTGTAAGCCAGGAGCCAGTTCTGCAAAGGTCTTCGGAAGGATGGGATTTGGAAAAACAATTGTCCTCCATCCTTCAGGAAGTCCTCTCCATATTACATCAACTCTATGGCTCAGTGTGCCCCTGCTATATAGATTTTATATAATTTTGTCTGGACCAAACTGTGCAGGCAGTGACAGAGAAAGACTCTGCAGAGCTGGGGTCTGTTGTACAAAGGGACAAGAGATAACTTATTTGCCAGCCCGAAGCCCACCACTAATGCCACCAGGGAATCCTCTGACACTTTTGCTAGATTTGTGACAAACAGCACCTGATAGTTCATTGACTGCTTGCTTTACAATGTCCCCTTTAATTTGTAAGACTCTGAAAAAAATGTTCCCTTTGAGCAGTGAGACGTAACCGTCCTTATTCTCTATTCAGAGAGTAATCAGAGACATCCTGTTGCAAAAATAACAAGAGTAGACCCAAACACAGCATGCCACTAAACGCCATCCATCATTCCAGCCTGCCCACATGTCCTCCTCCCTCCTCTGACCCCTCAAGTCTTGTTTGGAAATACAAACAGCTTGAGATGTTCTTCATACTTTGGCTACAGTGTTAAACTCATTGAGCATATTTGCATTTTGCATTATAACAACAGCTGATATTATTTTTCCTGCTATGAATTGTTTTTATGTCATTGACGAGGAAAAATGGCATGTGCTCACACAACCTTAGATTCGACTGAAATGGCAGCAGCTTTTCCTGATTTCCTGTTGGGTATGATTTATTCCCTTGCTTTTTAAGGTAATGGATTTAATTTTCCTGCAGATTAATTTAAATAAATCTCTAGTATTAGCTGCAGTAGCTGAGTGAGCTTAGCCTCGAGGATGACAAGTGTCCTGCTCCATTATATTGTACAAAGTGGCAGTTTTGATTGCCCTTCTACATGGAACTGCACACGCTCTTGTTAAAAAGTGGCTGTTTTTATGAACTTACAGTACTGCTGGATCTGCTGTGCTAAGCACTCATAAAAAACTTAATAGTTGTACAAGAATAGTTTTTCATCTTTAAAAAAAAAAAAAAAGTCATCAAACAGCGTGTTCTAAATAACTAATTCATGACCATGTAGACACCTTTCAGTTCTGCTCCCTCAATATTTTGCAACTTGCAGCTGTTTTCTGTACCAAGTCCTTTGGCTTTGCTCTTAGCAGTGGCTGCAGCATCTGCCTGGGAACGGTGATGGGATTTCTCCCTCGCTTTGCCTCCACGTTTCCTGTCACCCAGCGGTGAAACACTGGCCAGGCAACGTCAGAGGATGGTTCAGGCTGGAAGGGACCTCGGGAGAGCTGTAGATCAGCTCTCAGCAGGGTCAGCTCTCAGGTCAGACCTGGTTGCTCCGGGCTTTATCCAGGCTTGTCTGAAAAACCTTCAATATAAGAATAATACGCTATGGAATTTAATTATATTCTCCTTATGCAGAATGTTTGCACTCTGAAGCTTGCTTTTCCTTGTGCATTTCAGAAGTTTTAAGTCTGTTAACTTGGCAGAAGGTGGCACAGCACAGATAATACCTGGGATGCTTCAAAAGAAAAGATGTTTGGTGAATCTTTTTTCCTAGAATCCCATTAACCTCCTCACTTAGCAACACACAAGGAGCTGTGTTCTGTATATGAGCTTCTTCCTTCTTACAGCCGTGGCTGATGCTTATTGCAATTAATGGAGACAGTAATGCTTTTTCTACTTGTTGACATTTCTGAGTGGAGTGTTGACTTTGGTCAGTTTAAACTATAGGCCAAACTCTTGATGAATCAGACCAAAAAGAGCTCCTAAGCTAGTAATGTTTCTCACTGAAGGCTTATATTTATGAATTGTTATAATTGCATATATGTATAAGTTGAGCATTCATAAACTGATAGAAAATTGCAGCTTATCAAACTTTCCCTATTTATTCAAAATCACATTGTGACTCAAGTCTATTCCTGTGTAAAGCTGAGTTTTCCACTCGGTTGCCTGCAGAAGACCTACTGTTACAAGTGCAACAAAACCAGTCCATGCTGAAAAAGTGTGTACATTTTTTAAAAAAATCCTCCTGTAATCACTGTTGATAACTCAGTGTAATTAGCTTGATGCTTTGCTTGCTAACTAATGTAAGTCAGGAACGTGTCTACTGATGTTAGTGGAGCTACACTGATGGAAGTGAGAGGAAATCCGTGTCCTCGGCTTATGCTGAAACCTGCATTAAGCGTTTAGCCAGCCCTGTTTTAAGCCAGCAGTTTAAAACCTCCCCGAGGGTTTCAGTACAACTTCGGTTCCCATTTAAAGATCAGCCTCTGCTTAGCTGACTGGTCTGCTCCCTTGGGTGGTCATTTCAGACAGGTTTCATTCTACTTAAGTTAAAACAAATAAAACAAAACCTCCATAAATCTACAGTTCTTCAAGAATAATCATTTTTAAGAGATCAGATGCTCATTCCCTGCAGGGAAACATTCCAATATTTTGTTTAGAAAATACCTCATTTTAAAGGGACTGCCCTGAGATCTTTTTGAATGATAAAAATGTTTCTTTTTTCAGTGGGAGGCTTTCCTCTTGTTTAAACAGGGCACAATTCAAAGCAGATACCACCACAGCAGCCTTTTCAAGCATTTTTATCCTGCTTGTATTCAGGCTTTATTATTTGAAAACAAGTAAATGCATTCCTTCCCCACCACCACCCTCCTGGCTTCCTTTTTTTTTCCACCCTGTGTTTTCCAGAAGCTGTCATTGACTGTATTTAGTAAACAAGAAATTAAAAAGGCACCTTTATATTTTTGACATGTACAATTGCTTGTAAAAATGTAGTTCTTGCCTTTTGAACAGCAGGGTATTTTTAATTTTTTTTCTGGCATGGCCACATCATGGAGAGGTGAGGGGGGAAGAAACCTTGAGGCTAAAACATAGTTTAATGAGAATAAAACCCACATCAAAGGATGGACTAATGGAATGATATAATGCTTACTGTGTCACTTTCCCAAAGGGGATATAGATGACAGTACTTATATTTCAATTATCTATTCACTGACTGCATAGGATGTTGATTAAATGGTTCTAAGGTATTAGAGTCCTTTTGTAGAATGCACAAAAAAAAATGGTGATACTGCACATTATCCTCAGATCAAAATGTGTATTAGCAGGAAATTATATAGCTCTAACTACATATATATTTTGTTCCTTAGGGTAATAAGGGGGGGGGGGGGGGGGGGGGGTTGTTTTAATAACTCTAATGCTACATTCAAACTCGTTTCAGTTGAAACGAAGAAATTGCTAGCTATCCAGCTAGCACCTTCAGCTCGCTCCTTCTGTCCAGACCTAATTCTGCTGCAGCTCAACGGAGACATTCCTTTGCAGGCAGCTCTGTTTGGTAAATATAAATCCTGTGGAAACACTTGACCCCTCACTCCTTGCTGCTTTTCAGTTCAGCCGAGGGGCCTTTACCACCAAATTATGTATCTGAATCGTTAATTGCATGTGGAACAGTTGATAAATCGGAGTACATTGTACATCGCCCCACGTTAGGAAACATCCCAGATGCTCATGTATAAACCAGGAGTCACGGTGCATTTGGCTAAATAGCTGCTCCATCTGCTTGTGGGGAACGCTGCGGGGAAGTGAGACGGGCTCCTAATGGAGTTGTCTTATCCTCTCATGTCAGCTCCTCGCTGGGGGGTAGAGCCCCGTGAGCTGGAGGGAACCAAGCTATTGTACGCTAATCCTTCCATCTTTGTGTCCGATACGAACGGGCCTCTTGGACATTAGTTGTCACCCTTGACTCTTTTCTTTTTTAACTGACTAGTGATGAGTTATTTTCTTCAGAGGTGATGTTCAAGTGAGTTTTTTCCCTTATACTGCACAAACAAGCAAAATTAAAGCTCGAAGCCCAAGGTCCTTTCCCCAACTTAGTGCGATGTTCTCCTGGTGGCTTTTCTTCCCATGTCTGTCAAACATTTCAGGTTCATGTTTGTAAATTTTGGCTTAATGGAAGTCAAAATCCCCACTCTTTGCTCCTTGTATTAGTATTGAACCTTATCTGGTTTAACCACAACAGCATCATTACTCAACGTGTGCCAAGTGGTGTAGGAAGTGTCAACACTCAACAAGTCCATTATGGGGCTGCCTCTGATTAGAAGCTGCTATACCCTGAGATCTGTTTACAGTAAGTCATGTTAGAAGTGCATTTCTTTCTATGAAGGACAGTGTTTATCATGTCTTATACAAGTTATAACTTGTTATCAACTTCACAAGTCAGATATAAAAAAGGTTTTTCTTACACTTTAGCTAGCTGTGGTAACACAGATGCTTGTTGTCCAGTCTTAATGACTGGAAAAGCTGCATTCCTGAGGTTGAGAATGAGGAGAACCTCTTCAGTATGTTTAATTTCTTTTGCTAGGGACATAGAATCACAAGGAATATTATATTATAAATCATGCTGTAAAAGAGTGTCAGCCACAGTGACTCATATTGCTGCCTCTGTGTGACAATAATTATGTTGTATTCATGCACTTTGATGGTATATCTGATGGGTTGGTTTGTTTTGTTTTTTTTTCCCACCAAATATTTGTAAAATATGACTCCAGATGCTAAGTGTAGATAAGTTACCAAAATAATAATGCAGAAATCCCAAAATACAACCATCCTCATCCTCTTCAGGTGAAACGTAGCAACTGCTTAAGAGCATGCTATAGACTATTGATAGGAATATCAGAGGCATGCTTGCAGTGTTGCAGAGGAATTCACAGATAAGTAGGAAGTATCTGACTTAAATTTCAATTTGACAGGCTCATCTGCATGTTTGCTCTTCCACTTAATGGTGTCTAGAGCCTGATCCTCCTTCTGCTGTAGACCACTGCTTCTTGTCCTGCTGTCTATGGCTGTAGCAAATAACTTTTTCCTTCATTTTCATTGCTCCTGGGAATATATTTAGAATCAGTGATCCTGTGCCAAGGACGGCTGGACTATCTTTTCTCCTTCTTTTGAAGAACAGGTTGATAAATAATCTAGAACTTCAGTTTTCTCCATCTTAAAGAGATTGAGAACTGGCCTGAGACTTCTTTACCCACTGCTTTCCAAATGTTGGCTGAGGGCTCGGTGGAAGCACATGTTAGATTTAATCAATCTAAATCATGGCAAAATGTTTCGGGAGAGACCATATTATCCATTCTGTTTGTCAGCTGGTCTCTAGTTCTTAAACAAAGAGCGAACTGAGATTTTGAAATAAAATGAATGGATTACTTAACTGCCGTGTTGTAAGGTTAGGTTTGTTAGGTTAAAGAGGAGGATTTAGTTTAAATATTATGGGGGGCATTTTTCAAATTTACTGTAGGTTTGTCTTGTAAGCACTTTAAAAAAATATTTACATTTTCATGACTGCAGGGAAGCTGTGAATATTATTATTCACCCTTTCACTCCTACCTAACAAAGCCATATAACAAGGAGCGTGCTAACGCTCTGCAGGGTTGCTTAGGGTTGTTATGATTAGCATTCCGGTGTGTATAGCAAATGTAATAAGAGCATAAACATTTTATAAGTATGGGTCCTTTTCATTTTTAATTTTTTACTTTGACTGAAGTGATGAGGCCCGATTGGAACTCCTGCTTAATAACAAAGGCCAACATAAAAAGTTTTATTTCTGTCTGAATGTTGTATTTGTGAACTGCAAGTCTCCCCACAGTTTGCTGAGCTATCTCATCCCAAACCTGTGGTTGCTTTAGTCTCAGTCCTCTGAGCAGACTCTTGAACCTGTGCTCAATGAAAGACCAGGTCCTGGCATCATTTGCCTGGAGTTAGACTGGTAAAAATGAGAGCAGGATATGTTTAGGAGAAAGCTCCATACTGAGGGTGGGACTCCTGATTTCTCTTTTTTCAGTCAAGTTGAAATTTCTCTTGCCTCATCTTAACATACACATCGTGTCTTTGTGGAAACTTTCAGCAAAATCGATCGAGCCAATTTTGATTTACACAAGCATAAAAAGAGAGATGTGTCCCTTTCAAGATGAAATGATGCTTTTAAATTAGCTGTGTTTGTTTATGATGGTTTTAAAGTCCCTCGTTCTGGCAGGGGAGACAGAACATCTGCAGCTCAGATTCTTGAGGAGCGAGGGGAACTAATTGCCTCCAATTTGGTTAAAATACAGTGTTGATTATGCTTTTATACAACAGCAATACACAGTCAGGACAGGGCGGCTTGGGCTCCATGCATGGGTTGATTCTTCATTGGGAGAGAAATGAATTGACACAGACATGGGATATGTTATCCTACTCTGTATTTATTTACACTAACTACACTTCTGAACAAGTATATTAGATAGCGAAGCCGGAGATGGGTTGGCAATTTAGTGGCAAAACTCAAGAAGGCAACTCCATGATGAGACCCAGCCAGCTGTACGTGTTTATCCATCACTGAGCTCCATATATGCCAAATTCTCACTGTATGACATTCCTTGGGAGATTTAGACATCACTCATGGAATCCTGCCCCGTTTCCCTGCTGATGGTCCAGATGTCATTCAAAACCACATCCAGGTTGGTGCTAATGGGCCTGGCTGAGCCCTGTGGACAAAGGCAAGGTGTTAGGGGCGATTCCTTTCACAGAGATTTGCATTTTAAAAGGGTTTATTTGAGCTTCAGGTCTGTAAACTCTTCGTCTGGAGACACAATGCTTTGGTGTTGAACTCCTGATTTAAGTGTGTTTAAATGCTACCCATTAACCCAGCTCATTAGGCTTTCTGGGAGCACCTACTAGTTTCATACTACCCCTTAATACAGAGTTCCTCCTCAGCTCAGATTTTGTGTTACAAGTTGGTTTTAGAACTTTTCCACTATTTTCCACACTATTTTTTTTATATTTAGGGAAAAGTAGTGTCCAAATTGGGATTATCAACAGCTTTGTCACAGTTATTACCAGAAACCAAATCACAAAAAGCCAGTTACAAAAACATAAGCAGGCAGAATTGCAACAAATGTGTTCTGGCAATCTTAAAAATTGTAGTAGTGTTAAACCTATTTAAAGGGGATTTGATATAAAATTCAGTACTTGTAGTGGCTGTAGAGCCTGATCTGCAACATATTTTTGGGGATGAGGTACAGGACACTGACAGAATGTAGACACTACTTCTTAACCTGTGAAGACAAAGTTAAATAATTAATTAATTAATTAAAAAAAAAAAAAAAAAAAAAAAAAGAAAGATCTGACAAAGCTCCCTGTTTGTTTGCACCTCCTAAAGGATGTCTTGTCGGTCTTCAATGGCAAATGATAGATAAGCATGTATTCTGATATTTGGAGTTGGTGGGGAAAAATTGAGTTCCCAATTAAAAGTGTAATTTAGTTTCGCATTTGAGTTTTAAAGTCCATCATCCTTCACCCCTTGTCATGAGTCATGAACTTTCTTGCATGACTGAGGGAAAATAAATGAATATCTATTAAGATCTTTCTCCACATTTTTCCCTTAAAAATAGTACAATTTTTGCTCATTGATATTGTTCAGTTTAATGTAATTCTGGTACGTTGCAAGTTTAAGCTTAATCATCAGGTTCTTGGGCATTTCATAATGTTCAGTCACAATATACCTGTGGAAGATGATAGCAAAAGTGAGAGCGTGGGTTGCTTGTGTTTACTGAAGCTTCTGATGATGAATCAGATCTACATGAAAGAAATAAAGGGCTCTAGCAATATGTCCATTCTGCCAGTGTTAAAGCTATTTTTTCCTTTTAATTGGAAAGAAGTACCTCTCCTTGAGACTAATCCAATCTGTAATTGAAAGTTGTACTTGAATGTAAAAATATTTTGTCACTTATGCTTTGAGTCTTTAAAAAAATAAGATATGCTGCCTCAAAACTACACTAATTAGAGGTCAGAATGTATCATCACGCAACCACTTCGATTTGAAAACTCAGATCTGAGTGTGGATGTTTTTTCTATCAGGTACATCCCCAGTGTGTCTGTAGGACTATTCTGGAGTTTATTCTAATGTCTTCTGCAAAAAGATTAGAATCATTTTAGAAAAGTCATCAGCGATGAAGCTCCTGATCCAGGCAATGTTGTTCCAGTTTCAGTTTCCATTAGTGGTGGTGTTATTACTGTAGAACTTTTACGGCTGACAATGGGCATGAATATGGTTTTTATTACTAAATATATAAATATGCAGCCTGAAAGGATTTGCGTGGAAAGTTAAAATTTAATTTCACTGTTGGTAGATTGCCATCGTTCAGTTGTCTGCCATGATTACTGATTGGTTTTGAATGTTCTGTGCCTTACTTTGAGCTTAGAAGCTGTATGAGTGTTTTTTTTAAACTCCCATCAAAAATAATTTCAGGGAAGCTACCGTTGCTATTCAGGGCAAAAATGTGCCTTTTCCAGCCTTCTGGCTCTTTTTTCGCAGTCAGCTGACTCTGCGGCGCTTGCGCCAGCAGACGACCCCACTGCTGGTTTCAGGCATCTGTCCATCGGGGGAAGCAGAGCTGGAAATTGCACAAATGCAATCCAGATGTGTGCGTGAGGGAGCTGGGCCTTCATCCCCATTACCTGAGTCGGAGGAGCAGGAAGGCTCCTCTGCAGGCCAGGCTTGCGGCAGCGCGTAACGTCCTCAGCTCCTCGTGTCTCTTCCCAGCCGGGTGGGATTGCCTGGGGTTGATGGTCTTCCCTGATTTTCTTGGTGGATTTCTAAAAGCTGCTGGGGACGGTTTAGCAGTTCTTGGGTTCTGAACTTTTAAAAAAATGAATAAAAGTTGAAAAAAAAAATCCCTTGGCTGATATTTCTCTGGCTGAGGGAGGTGACCGAGTCATAGCTCAGTACCAGATGACATTCATGGTGATCACAGGCTCAGTTCCTACCCTGGGACTGGTTTTCGGCAACTCTTAGTGTTGCCTGGCTGCACAGGAATTCAGAAGATGCCAGGAGATGAGCAAAACTGTAAACCAGCAGCTGGGGAGAATGATGGTGTTCTGCATGGGGTTAGGTGCATTTGTGCTGGGGATCTCCGTGGACATCCTCTCCTCTCGAAACGACCGTGGGCTTTTGAGGCCGTAGAAACCTTCAGAGGGATGTGACTTGGACTTCAGTTTGTGTAACCTCTCATTGCTGTCGGAAAAATGTAAAAACTTCAGGCTGATGCTTTTGTCTGAGCTTGTAAGTGGCTTCAGAATCCTTAGTAACTTACTGCTGTCCTGGAAAAAATTAGGAAGACGAGGGGGCTTCCTCCAGCAGCCTTGTAATGGCGAGTAGTCTGGGGACATTTTTAGTACCTACAGATTCCAGAAATAATAAGCAACTTATGATGCTTACTCCTGAAATCTGATTTTAATTATGGCTTTGGAACAGTGTTCATGCACTGGACTTGTATCTCAGCCCATGATGGTGAAATGAAATTGCAGAGATGAGAATCACACTTGTGCTCCTTGTCTGCCAAATACCTTCTTCCGAGCTCCCGCTATTTTCAGCCCGTCTGTGCTGGTTCAGGCTGTTCCTCTTCTTGTTACAACAAATTGTTTTGACACTATATGCAGATGGAATTTGCACTCAGAGTAGCAATATTGAGATTAATCTGAGCTGTCAATCTCACCTTTATTGTGTCGTCACTGTTTACTTGCCGCCGTGGAAGATGCTGAAGTCAGGGTTGACTTAGGACCATTTCTGTGGGCGGCAGCAGCAAACAAGCGAGGGGAGGAAACGTGGTGGCCCTGCTGAACCTGTGTCTTGAGTGAAGCAGAAAACTCACTAAAAACCAATACCAATTTCTGTCTCATCAGAAAATAAGTAAAATTGCAGTTTGATTAAAGAGTGTAGTCTGTGCAGAATGTTTGCCATTACTAAAATCCCATGCAGAGGAAGGCGAGGATGCTTATCTTGGCTTCATTTGCATGTGGAAACGACTCTAAATAAGTTATTTCTCTTCCCACCTTCCCTCTCACCCCCGGCCCAATCCTGGATGTAGGGGACATGTTTCGGGGAGGTGCAGCCTGGCTGGAGGTGCCCGGGAGCAGAGCAGCGGGGCTGTGCCCGGCCTCTGCGCGGCTGCCGGCCCTTCGGCACAGCGATTGCCTGACGCACTTTATTCTTCCCCATCCCCGTCCTGCTTATGTTAGATCATCACCCTGCGTTTGGCAGAACGGGTCCCAGGCCTTGTTGCTCGAGGGACAGTTGTCAATAATAATAAGATCTAATACAAAATAATCAACCGGGAATTAAAATGTTTCAATCCATTAAGGTATTCTGTGCGTGCTGCAGCAAAACAAAAGGGCATTGTTGTTTTGGTTTGGGTTTTTTTTAGTTTGCCCTTTTCGAAGTGGGTCATGTTTCTATAAAAGGTTTTTGACAGACAGGGAGAAGACAGAATTTGTTTTATTATCTTTTGTATTAGGCTTTGAATCTGATTTTCAAATATAAGCATTTATGCTTCACCTGAAAAATATGCAGGCAGTCTTAAATGGACACTTACATCCAGGCTTACACTTTTAGGTAAATATGTTTTGCATGCCCAATTTCCCATTAACACAAGGTCACAAATTAAGTTTCTTATGTACTTACATAACATCTGAACATGAATTGCATACAACTGCTGATTGCATGAAAGCACCTATTCAGGATTCATATAGGCATTGTGTCTGTATTTGTATGGGAGTGTCAATATATTCACAGAGATAGGTCAAAGCATTAGATGCTGATACAAGAATTCTCCATATTTCTAAATATTGATAGGTTTTAAGCAGGAATTTTGTCTAGCTTCTTGATTGTTTTTTCCAAACAAAATTTTCTTTAAACTTTTTACCCCTTTTTAATACTGTTTTTTAAATTGTGGTTTGAACTGTACCTTGACAGTCATCTACACAAAATGTTTTGCCAAAGAGCCAAGACAGCATGAAAAGCTCATGTAGTACTGACGCTATTGATCTTTATAGACATTAAGCTCGCTAATGCTGCTGTGAAATAGGTAAAATAGTACATTAATTTTATAGATGGGCAAATGCTTTAATTTGTTTTCCCCTGTCAATTTTACCAAGTAATGCTGTGAGTCAATAGGTACTATTATCCATGACTCTGGAGCCTATTAAATAAACATATTTCATGCACATGTATGTAGGACCATTATATGGGTATAACCGGATCATCTATAAGAGCAACTAGATTTGGAGATTATGCTGTTGCACATCAATTAAAAAAGGCTGCTGCATTGTCCAAAGTCTCTGTCAACAATCTGATGAGTGAGGGTCCACACAGACGCCTCGCGGTTGTGTGTGCAGGGAGTGCCTGACTGTCGCCCACGTGGGATTCCTGCTGCCTGTTCCCCCCGGGAGCTCCGGGCTGTCCCCGGACAATCCTCCCCAGCCTGACCGACAGCATCTCTCCAGACACCTCTGCGTCAGCAAAAGCTCTGAGTTGAATGAGGAGAAACCTGGGGCTCTTTTCCTCCCCCTGCTCCTGCTCCTCTCGGATGCTCTCAGTGGAGTGTGACTGGGGAGGGTCCGTCTTGGGTGAACTCTACACGAGTCAAGTGGATCAGGAAAGGTTTGATTATTCACTATTCAAGCTCAAGTTCTCTCAAAAGCTTTTAGTTGAATGTGAATGTCTTTTAGTGGTATTATTAGGCAGACTTTGGCATATGCATTCTCAATACAGGAGATAAGAGAAACGAGGCAGAACTACCTGTTTTTGGTTTTCCTTTAGGAGGTGTCTTATGTGGTGACATACTGGGTATTTTAGAGTTGAAATTTGAAGAGAACTCATTTGGCACTTGTACTGTTTTTCTAAAGTCTGATTTTCATCAGCCAAATAACTGAAACCAACTCCTCCCAAGAATCCATCATAAAACCTAGTTTCTTACTCAATATGTTTGCTTTCTGAGCTGGCTCTTTGGCCAATTTTCCAATGGAAGATTGCCTTTTTTTCCCATGGGAGCGATTCCCTTAGCGTAAGTGAACGCCCAAGTGAAATGAGGCTTATGTACCAGCATCTGTCATCAGCCTGTGCTTACTGCATGGGATGGTTTAGGGGTGAAGGAAACCAGCAGAGACCCCTCAGCTACTTTTGACCACTGTGTGAGAATTCCCTGGCATTGGGTTACCCAAGACTGATGTTCCTGTGATGCACGCTGGACTGCGTGATGGCACGAGGCTGTAGTGGGAGGAGCTGTGTGGACATTAGGTGATGGGGCAAATCCAGTGACAGCTCAGCATCACAGCCTTTCTCTTGCTCCAGAGTAAGATCCTGATCTCCTGTGCTCCCTTGGTGAGATACAGGCAGCCTGGCAAAGGAAGGTGCATCAAATCAGTGAGTCTCACACCATGTGCCTGAGTCTTGACAGACCTAATGTCAGCATGGAGGTGCATAATGGTCCCTAGAAGACCATAAACTAGTAGCAATCATAATACCCCTTAAACTGCTGTGATTTAAACCTAGGGTCAGTCTGTTCTTAAAATCCTGGGAGTCACTGAAGCAGAAAGAACTGCACCAGTGACTGCAATCTCTCTGCGTTTTTCCTCAAATATTCTCTCTTTCCCAATGAGGATGTGCTTATACTCCTCCTAGACCTTATAAACATGACATATTTATGTGAGAGGGAGTTGAATTCTCCTCTACCTCGTGTCTCACCAAGAAAGCAAGGTCCTAATTTCTGATTGCAGTGTCTTTGTAATGCCAAATAGTATTTCAAGGGGCAAAAATAACAAAGCTGAATCATCAAATCACAGTTTGAGTTTCTGATCTCAGTTGGAGTTTTAGGGGCAGGCACTTGTAAGTCAGACAATTACTCTTCCAGAAGAATTTTACAGTTCCTTGCTTGTTAAGGAAACATTGGAGAGAAGTGGAAAATGGGATACTTTGAAGTTGTCTAAAAGTAATATAGTTCAACTGCTTATGAAGGACAGCCCACATTGACTTAGTGCCCTCCCCTGAGGTCATTAGGACTATTACAGACACTACTCAGACTGCGTCCAGGAACTTCCTTTTAAAGACGCAAAAAGGAAAGAAACTGAGAAACAAAAATGTGTTTTCATCCACTGGGAACAGAACAACTTTTTCGAAGGTCTCAGCCACATGACTTCACCCTTCCCTTTTGATAAAGCCTAATTGTTTTAAGGTACTTTTCTGATCCACCAGTTGGACATAAAGGCAGCACACGGCTGGTGGCAGGGCTGGCACCGCGGGGCTATTGCTGCTGCAGGGAGGCGACGTGGGAGACACGATGCTGGGTTCAGCCGTGAAGGAGGGCTTTGCACTCCCAGCCTTCGCCTGGCCTTCCCCGGAGAGGCCTGGAGGGCTGGTGTCTGCTCCGTGACCAGCTCACGGTGTGTAGCCTTCATCTGAATTGGAGACGTGTAGAGGACTCTTTGCTCTTGATTAGTGAGAAAAGCGCTTGTTGCATTAGGTCAAACTGTGTCTGTGAGCCCCCGTGGGAGCGAACGTGGGTAGCCTGGCCTCGTAGGGTCACGCTGGTCTTTTGTCACCTTGAGAGTGTGTATTGTGTAAATCTGGTGTTTACCATCTGACTGTATTTTATTCAGGAATCAGTCAAGATAGATTTGTTTAACCAAACCCAGTCGGGCTTTCACTCTAGAGGGGCAACATCTACAGAGTACGGCAACTGTAGTCAGCAATGAGGCAGTTTACGGTACAGATTGTGTTTTGCTGCCTTTCTGCAAAAGAACACCACTAGCTGCAAAACCAGAGGGCACAGCACCGTATGGCTCCTTGCACAGTACGGCTCCTGAAAACAGTCTCAAATTTTATACATCTCATTGTCAATGGATGGTGATGATGTACCCTGCCCTATTCATGATATATTAGTAACACCAAGATTGGTAATGCAGGAGTGTAAATGTGCTCTGTGAATGCTCCGTAACCTAAAATCTGTTGATGGTTTTGAAAAGCTGGATGAAATGACTTAGTCAATTTAATTTAAATTGAAGGCAGATCTTTAGTGTGAGATTTGCTTGTTTTAGTTCTTCCAGTTATTTAGGATCTCCATACCATATTGATCCAACAAAGATCTTAAAAATCAAAATTTGAATGGTAGGACTTTTGGCTGATAAAACTCCCATAAACTTCATCCCCAACAGCAAATTTTTCTTATGAGGGTTGGAGCAGTGCTTGCAACACGTATTTTCGGGTTAAGGATTTGGCCAGAGGGCAGAGCGATCATAGAAGACAAAGACAGCATAATTTTCAATTAGACAAAATGTGCGAAGGTTAACTTCATGCAGAGACATTTGTTGCAAGCATGCATGTTTTCATCTCTTTCATGGATGACTAGAAGTGTGTATTTAGCCACATGGGTTATTAAATACAACTCAGATAATGGCATTTTCCTCCCTTCCAGAGGTCTCCCACACCACATTATTTCTTCATGGCATTTAATTCTCTCTTCCCGTTACACCGAACGCCCTTGAACAAGCACATGTGAAGAGGTGCCCAGCAGCAGCAAACATGTTGATGTGGTGCAAGGGATCACAAATGGAGCTTCCTTAGGTTTGCATCAGGGTGCTGCCTGTGAAGTGTGGTTCTGGTAGCCAAACAAAAAATCCTTGTTCATCATATTTGGATGTTTATTGTGGAACTTATTAGCAGAAGCCTACATAGCTTCAGCTACTTTCTTACAGATTTTAACAGGAATTTCCGACCTTCCCTGAGATCTTAGCTGATATGCAGTAGAAATCAACAGAAATAATTTGCATCTTTGTTGTTTGCTGTTTTTCACCAAACCTAAAATATCTTCAGTTAGTTCCAGTCATACTTAGAAGCTAGTAAGTTTTAATTTTGATTCTGTTGCCAAATTGCTTTGTTGTGCTACTTAGCACGGGGCATAAGATAAATGGGAATGTAGAATATTCAGCCTTTCTTTTCAGTAAAGACAAAAGATACTTTATTCCTGTTGATGTAATTTCAGAATTACTAAATGTACTTGTTTTCTTGAAAATGCTTCCTAATTTTGTGTTTAACCCTGTTGCATTTCAGTCAAAGGATCCCTTGGATAATTGCAATCAATACAAAATCTGAAAAGCTCCAAACATTCTCCTTTACTCTAAACCCTGAGTGCTTTTTCCAGAGGTCAAAATTTACTAAGAGTAAACTGAAAGTAAAAGATCTGTTGGAAGCAGCAGTTCTCTATAAGGGCTGTCTAACCTGCAGGGGTTGAATTTGTTTGGTGAACACGTTGATCACAAGAAGTATCAGCTGTCATTGCCAACCTGTAGCAAGATTGTCTTAACTTTTTAGGAAGGCATTTCTTAGGATGGGGGTTCAGATGGGAAAATTTGGGCTGGGCAAGTGAACAAACAGCAAAAATCCAATCTTACTCTTTGGGAGGAGGCAGAAGGAGCGGGACGGTAGTCAGTGTTTAAGACAGACTCCTGCTCAGTGTGTCTCCGGCTCTCTCCCCGCAGCCCCCTGCTCGCCGTCTGTTTTGCCGCCTCCTGCGGAGTCCCGGGAATCGCCCTGCTGACGCTGGGAGTAAACCCCCTCACTGGCGCCCTGGGAGCCTTCAACATTTTCTTGTACACGTGTTGTTACACACCCATGAAGAGAATGAGCATTGCCAACACATGGGTGGGAGCTGTGGTCGGTGCCATTCCCCCTGTCATGGGCTGGACGGCGGCTACTGGTAGTCTCGATGCTGGTGAGTATAAAACCCTCACATCTGGGTGAGCAGTTGTCAGCGTTGCCTTCGGCATGACTAAAAAGACCTACTCACAAGGCAGTAAACCTCATTCTTTATGCTTGTTGACCTGATACTTCTTCAAAAGCAGAGATATTCTGCTGTTTGCGATGCCAAAGTCTGTTAGAGCACGATACGCTGAGGACTGAATGAGTAGACATGATGGTATCATTCTCCTTACAAGGGCATTTCAGGGGCAAACGTCAGCTGATAAAAGACTGTGAACTATTAAATATGTGTTTAGGCCATCTTAAAAAAAGATCTAGAAGAGAATAGTGTCTTTGGGGTTCACATGGAAGAAAATGTTACATAATTCCAGGATTAAAACCATACCCAGTAAGATCCAATTTACAAGTCAGGAGCTTTCAGCTGGAAAATTCCCAGATGTGTTTATTACTGTCTTTCCACAAGCCAGAAAATATCCTAGGAAGATTAATTTATTGGTGTATTTCTTAATTGCCCATTTCTAAACTCAAGTTATAAATGTTCCTTGCCCCCTCCTTGAAAAGCAAACGAATATTTCTATTTTAGTAACTGAGACCCATTTTTACATCTCTCATAAAACACTGATCTCTTCAGCAACTAAACTCTGACACAATTAGGGCTTGTTTTTCCTGCCAGCTAGAAACTTAGGAATCAAAGTGGCTCCACTTAGTTATATTCTGAAGAAACTAATGAAGTTCAATTAACAGGTCTGTTAAGAATTGTTTCAGCACACACTCATCCCACAATGTGGCATATTTAAGGCTTGAATAATACTTTCAACAGCAGGGCTTTTAACCAGAAATTATCAGAATCTCTGCAAAATCTGTTTTTCATTTATGCTACGCACTTCCTATAAAAGTCAGTCTGAATTGGCTTTGTGTACGGATGTTCTGATACAAATCTAATCCAGAGCCAGGATGAAAGGTTTTGTGGGGCTTTTTTTAAACATGTGTACTGCTTCTATACAAACATCTACTTCTCTAAAAGTTTTTTTTTTTATCTTTAGACCTATAAATGATATATGTGTGTATGTATAGTGCCTCATGTTAAGGAGTATGTAACAGACATATTAGAAGCTCTGTATTTCTAAAGAGAAGAGAATGAATTAAAAGCACAAAATACATATTTTTAAGGACTGTATCGTTCTGGCTGCAGTTGCCTAGATCTTGGATCTTGCGTTGTGTAGGGATTTCTGCATTGGTTTTGACATCTCTTTGCAGAGTTGATGCTAAAAGATGATGCTCGTGGGCCCATGTTTCACCTGCAAAGTCCAGCCTGGGGAAGCTGAAGTGAAGAGCCCCATCTCATCAAAATACCTCGCCGTAGGGGCTGTCACAGTTCAGATTTTCACCCCTGGTTTTAAAATGGCAACTAAACTGCTGCAGCTAAAGCCCAGCGCGTGAAAGCAATCTGAGACTGATTTTCGTTACCTTTAATTGGTCAAGTTATATCTTGCTCTTTGAGACCCATTTCGCAAAGAGCTGAGCTGGCCCCGTGCGGCAGGCAGGGCGGGCAGCAGAGAGCACCGCTGCCCTCCCGGGTTGGTGCTTCCTCTCTGATTTGCAACTGAGCTGTGGTTACGTGTCCCACGGCCGGCTCTGCTGCGGAGGGGATCAGCTCTGGCAGTGATGGCATCACTGGAAGGTGATAACTTTAAACCACCAGAGCAGAGTTTGCCAAAACATGATGATCTGCACTGGTGCGTAACCCAATGTCCTGTGTGTTCTGGGGAACTAAAACTTTCTAGTCTGTGTCAGTGAGGTCAGGCAGCTTGTTTGATAGAGGAAGAAATGTTACTGAGCCGATCCTGGTCTTTATAATGAAGCACACCTGGGGAGAATCCTGAAAACGGTGACCTGGATGTAATATTTTAGTGCATTTCAGTATTTAAAAATGAAAAACCAAACAACAACAAAAAACAAAACCAAAAACACACCCCACAAACATCTTTAAAAAGAAAGGAGAGAAGTAGAAGAAAAGGGTTGCATTGTAGGCCATGATTTTCAGTGTTAAACATTCCACTGTTGCAAACAAGAAGAGTGTTCAGCACCTGGCAGCATCTGCCCCGTGCTGAGTACAAGCGTGCATCTGTGTGCATACATACACGACGTGCAGACCCGTGTCCTTTCTCTAACCAGCCTGCCCACAGTTGTTGAACTCATTAATAATGTGTAATTAGCTTGGAGACTTAACCTAGTTTTAGGTAGAGGTGTGAAAATGCATTTTCACCTCGTTTAAAGAAAAAAAAAAAAAAAAAAAAGATCATTCCACTCAGTAACAAAGAAGAATGTGAAGGAAAGGAGTTAGAAAACTAATGAGAAGGAAGGTTCTCACCCCTTAACTGGTGTTTTTTTGAGTTTACATTTTCCTGTGGATTTTCTCTCCTTGTAATCTTCTCACAGCAGCCACATTGTTGTACACGTCTCTGGCTGTAGGGAAAACAATATTTAAGTGTAGACCTTTCATTACCATTTGAGGGGGGTAACCAAGTGCTACACTGCACTGTGTGGTACCCTGGGACAGCCGCGCCGGCGTGGCTCAGGGATCCGGCTGCGAGATGCTCCTGGCCGGTTGAGAGAGTTGGAGATGATCCCTCGTTTCTGATTCCAGAGACAGTAACAAAGCGTCTCAGACTGGAGCAGCCTTGATTTGATTTTCCTCATTTTGTTTGTAACTTGCTGCTTTCAAAGTTTAATACCTTGACAGTTTCTTGCACAAGAAACAAATCGCGCATATTTGCAGGTAAAAATCTGGGACCCTTATATTTCCAGTGATGCAAACACTTGCTGGAAATTCTTACACTACACATCTTCTGCATATCTTACGGTGATTCCCAGTGATGCTTGCTTCCATTTCTGCCCCTGATAGGTACCTCTAATTCTACGCTCTTAAGCCTGATTGAACATCCTGCCCCCAACCCTGGATTTTGTGAGGGGAAACCTCACATTTCAAAAGTAAAAGATAAGGTTATCTCCGAGAAGATGTGGAATTCTTTGTTGTGGGTTTGGGGGTTTTTGTGTTTTTTTTTTTTTAATGGCAGCTGTTTGAAAGTGATGAAAGATCAGGAATGTTAACATTTCCTCACTGGGGGAGCTGAGTGCAGGTGAGATGGTCAAAGGTGTGTGATAAACATAATTTATCACATGGATGTCGCTGCCACTTATCTGGTGTATTTATGCAGAACTTAACTGCCAGCCTGTGATTTGCAGTAACACGTTTACTTCCTTGAATGAAGATTTCATTGCTCCTTGGTGGTACTATTTATTTCTAAAGAGATTTTTTTTTCTAGTAAAGCTAGACACCCTCAAATTATTTCTCCCGATTTTACGAAGGAAGGACTAGCCAGAAAGATAATGAAATTCTCTTAAAGCCTTAAGTGATAGCATAGAGATGAGAAAAAGAGGCAAAGCTTGGCAGCGTGTCCTCTTCTGTGCTGGATCCTCCTCCTGCACGGGGTCCACGTGCTGCAGCTCCTGGCTGTGCCACGCTGCTGTTGAGCCTGTGTACAGACATCTTTAGGAAGTAACAGCTATTTATTTTGGCGTACGAGGGGCACAACATATACATGCTTTAAATTACTCTTGTGTTGCTGATCTTTCTCCCCAGACTAACGCTGCAATTTGCTTGTTCGAAATGGTTGCTGTCCATTTAAACTTGTTGTTTCTAGTTAGAAACTGAACTGAATCTGGGACAAACGTTTCCAAGTGCTGTAGTATTTTTTACGTTGCACATTTTGCACTTCGTCTGCCAACCTTCCTGTGCTTATGCACTGAAGGCTCGATCCCAGCCAGCGAACGGTATCGGTGTCTTAGAGCGGAGCAATTCAGTGCCACCACGTTCATAGAAACCACCCAGTTAGATGGAAGTGACAAGCAGGGGTCCTCAACACAATGTGCTTATCAGTTGAGGGGATTTATTCTGAGTAGGTGGCAGTGGCAGAGCAGATAACAGCCCTGACAGTATAGCAGACATTACAGACCCATGGTGGCCTGGAGCCATAGGTATTACTGCACCAAAGAATGTTTATCTCAAGAGACTATTTAGTTTATCTCAGATGCTCCACTTCTGGTCTCGCTTTCCTGAACGACATCTTGTACTGATTTTCATTCATTTTCAGAAATTTAAATAATTCCTGGGGCTGTGGAATTTATAGACTGAGTATCAATTGTAATCATGTGGAGGCTGATTTTTAAATTGCCTTTACTTTGTAATTCAAATTGTGTTGTATGGTAGACATTAATTATGTCAGCCAACATCTATTTACAAATGGGGATTTAAAAACGGGCAGTTCTTATCAGCTAGTGACATTTGGCAGATGGATGGTTTCAGTAACAAAAAAAAAAAAGAGAATAGGGGAGAGGGGGGGCTGCGCCCAACCTGTCAAGGGCTGGAGTCTCTCTTACCTTCCCTGGTGTAGCACTTGTCTGCCAGGAGGAGGGAGAGCAAAGCAACAGCTTAACTGCCTGCGAAATAAGCTTGGAGATCTTTGTGTCCCTTCCAGTTAAGCACTCTGAGCTTTCAAAGCCCCGTGACGTGCGAGCAGGTCGGGGAGCCAGCTGCCCGCGGGAGCAGGGCAGCTCCGTCCTGCCGCAGGAGCGGAGGTGGCTCCGGCTATAAACTCTCTCTAGTAAACTCAGCTTTTCGGGGTTTCACTTCTCAGATGAAAGACGGCAGAATTTGTGGTCTGTTCCAGAGGAACCAGAGATATTCATGTCACTGACATATGAGAATTGGAAGCTGGGGGCCCCAGGAGTGTGCTTTGTGGGGGTAAAAACTGTAAAAAACGAGGCAGAGGGACATTACTAGTAAGCAGCTGGTCTGAATTTAGGACAAAAGCCAGTGGGCTATTTTTTTTTTCCCCTTTTCCATCTTCACAAGAGACAAAAGAAATGGCAGTTTCGCTGCTGGGGCACCTGGGGGACACACCTCATGAATTCACAGGCAATATGCCCTTACCCGGTTCTCTGCCCCACGCACGGCTGATGGGGCAGGGGAAGGAGGTGGAGCTGTGCAGCAGCCCCCACGGCCCTGGGTGCGAGACACAACACCCTCAGGAGAAGCACAGCGGGGAGGGGGGGGGGGTCTGCAGGAGGGACTCCCCCCCTGGGGCTACGTGAGAGCCCCGGAGGGAGCCTGGAAGAGGCGGTTGATGAGGAGCCCCTGCGTGGCTCTGCAGGTTTGCAGTAGCCTGCTGAGTCTGGTCCTTTGGCAAATAACTTCCTAAACATATTTGCACATAACGAATGGTCTATGCAAAGACCATATTTTCATCTTACCCAACAGGCTTGCTTTTTTTTATGGCATCTGTTGCTGGGGTTATCTAAGACAAATTATGTACAGCGGTTTTTTTCTCAGCCTTGCCTGTATAATGAAAGGTGTTTCCCTGTGAGGCTTTTGGCTGTAATAACCTGTTGTGTGTCATACAAAAAGTGGGCACGCCTGTGTGCACCCATACTCAGACACCTTTTCTCCACGTGGCGAGTGTACCTGAGGACAGCTGGTTTCCTCCTGTTAAGGGCAGTGGCCAGGAACACGCCCTCGAGGCGAAAAACCCCACCGCCAACTTCATTTCCCATTCGTGGTGGACACGGACGATCGTTTGTTTTGCAGACAAGCCGTACGCACGGCCAGCATCCCCTTCTCTTTATGTGCTGCAGCGGAGAAGTCTATCGCAGCCCCGAGAACTCCTGTTCCACACGCCTTTTGTGCCTTCCTTCAAAAGAAACAGCTATTGAAACCCATGACCATGAAGCTTTTGAGTTTTCCAGTGTTTTCCTCCTCGCCCTTCGTTTACATGACTGTGTAACCTTGAAGGCTCACAATCAGGGCCACGCGCGGGGCCGTGCGTGCCCGCACTGACAGCCGGGACCATTGTTTGCAGCCCAGAGACCTTGTGCAAAGCTTTAGAAGCGATACTTTTCCTTTTTTCCTTCTCAAGGCTGCTTAGCTGCTCACACGGCATCTGACACAAGCAGTAGCATCTGCTTTTGTTTTCCAGTGGAAGCAGAAGTGCCGGTTGTTGTCTTGCTGTGGTGCTAATATAGGAAATGCCGCAGTGGTAAAACAGAGGGGAGTTGCCTCGGTTTGGTTAAGGTTCGTGACTAGATAATTCCCAAATGTCTTTGTGTTTGAGAAGGCTTCGTAGTCACAAATTAAGATGTAAATTTTGTAGAGCTAATCCCTTTTCTACTTCCCAAAGACAATGGGAAAAATTAAGTAGTAGGTAACATTTTTCCTCAGGAGTGATTGATCAGGGCAGTATCTTGAACACTTGTAATCGGAGGCCAACTGATTTACCCTAACAGTCATTTTCCATTACTGAAACAAACTGAAGGAATGGCAGTAATTATCACACCTTCCAACCCTCCTTCACAAACAGCAAATACCACTGTCAGCTTAATAAACCAATCCTTACGGATCAGGACACAACAGCCATGTTATGGACATGACTCTCCAAAACACTGAAAATTTGTACCAACTCCCCCAAACAATCCTTTAGGTGTTTAATATTACATCAAATCTGCAATGGGCAGCAAGACTTTGACAAGACTTCAACATATTTATTTACCCCCATAATTGCTGCATAGTTCGAAGTCTCTAGGGAAGACTACTGTGTTAAACTTGTTGTGAACAAGCAGGAAAGAAAAGATAGAAAATAAAACCTTTGGGGTTGTATCCAGTACATTCCGGCAGGCTTAACATCCTGTAAAAATCATGTAGGACCACAGTGAAGAGTTTTGGACTGGTAATGTTACATTTCTCGTAGAAAAGGTGAAAAATGTGGTCTGAGACAGTGTGGTTGCTCGCAAACAGGTGGATACATCTGGACCAAGTCAAGTCTCTGAGCTCTAATCTACCTTGTCTGGATTAAAGAGGAGTAATTTGTTCAACATCTTTTAAGGGAGGAGAGCCAGTTGTGTGCTATCAAGTAAAACGGTGTGTGGTTGTTTCCTGACTACGATCCATTAAAAGGCTGAGCTTAGACTACCAAAGCCTTCCCCTCCTGACAGCAGCCAAACTCGTACCAGTTTCCTAGAGACAAAAGGCCGGTGCTTTCCTCTAATAAGTCAGGGAGCTACCAAGGTCTGGAAATAATTTTAAAATTCCTTCACATTATTCAAGGCAGAAGAATTACTAAAACTGTGCTTTAAGCAAAACAGCATTCTTAGGTTGCCAAGGCAGTAAACACCAGCTTTGGGAAATGCAGTAAGATTTCAACATCTGTTTTGGAGCTGATATTTTAACCATTCCATGTTTATTTTAATGCCTGGTTGGCCACTTCCCAGTCATACATATGCAGCACCAAAGCAAAGACAGAAGAAATGAGTCTGTTCTTGAATTGATGCTACAGATCAGCTCCCCCCTTTCCTTATTTCTTTTTGTTTGTTTGTTTGTTTGTTTGTTTGTTTTTTTAATTAAGTAAGTAGGTGTTTGTCCTGTCTAGAGCTTGAAAGTAATACAAGATGTTTGCAGAACACTACGTAGAGGGAAGGCACTGTGTGTTGTCTAAAGAACAGCGAGAAGGATAAGAGGAAAGAATAAGTTGTTCATCTCCATTGTGTTTTCAGGAACACAATGTTGATACAGCAGTCTCTGTAGATAACCTTGGACATGTTTGCCTCGGCTTGTGCAGACAGGACAGGCCCACCTTCATCTGCCTGCCCGGCTGGTTGGGCTCCAGCTGGCCCTGCTCCAGAGGCTGGTGCTCCACCAGTACACGCTGTGCTCCAGCCTGTGCCCTCTTGTAGCTCAAGTCCTTTTCTGCCCTGGAAGAACTTGCCTTCAGAAATTTTTTGAAGAGTTTCAATGGGATCATCCCAAACTATTGTGCCTTGTTTAAGGCAGACAGCTGAAACAATTCAGTTGCAGGCGAAATCATCGCCACCGCTCCGTGTGCCAACTCTGCAATGTATAAAGCTCTTTGATGATGAAAGGTATTGCCAGCATAAAAGAGGCATATTTCAAATCGCTGCTTAAGAGAGTGGCATCCTCAGCATGAGACAGTCAAGCAAGATCCAAACATTACTTCTGCCCTTTAGTGGACGAGAAAATAGGTTTGCAGTGCTCAGGTTGCTTTACATGGATGAAACGGTTTGCTCAGAGCGACGCTACTGGCACGATATCTGTTGGCACGGATAGCTCAGCAGCTGAATGCGTCCACTCTCTTGAGTAGATGATGTATAGACTTGAATAGACTCTGTATCCTTTACAGGACATGAGAAGTTTGGGGGACTCACACTAGGGTCTGGAACTTTTTGTCCCTGGGTCGCTGATCCCGGTGCATACCCAGGATGGACAGGACGAGAAGCTGTTGCTACCTGATTGCTCGGCTCTCCTCTCCATCTGTTAGCCAGTGGTCAGAGTTCACACCCTGCAAGGGCTTACACCCTAAAAACCATCTTCCAGTGTCCTTCTCTTAGGTGCTCTTCTGAGCAGAGAGGCTAAGGGCTCAACGGGCTCAGGGGCTGACATTGCTCCCTTGCCTGAGATTTGGACCATCCAGCAAATAAGGTCATCATAAACTGCTTTGAAAGGAATAAACCGTAAAATTTTAATCAAAGTTTAGAGTTACCACATGGCCTTCTTGACATTGTGAAGAGCATAACTTCAGAGGGGGATGCTTCTTGCTCTTAGAATTCTGAAAGTTAGACTGTCAGCTACCACGATTTGCAAGCCCAGAATCACTAGTTGCTCTTGTAAGTCTCATCTCACCATTATTTCCAAGTCTTACTCAAATTTATTGAACCTTAAAACGTCTTGCCAAGCAGTTTCCGACTGACTGTGGAATTTAGTGTCTTGTTTGTTTTAGGAAAAGTGCAATTTATAAAGCTTCAGTATTTCACTAGATAAAAATATACTTACAGAAAGAAAACCATTTTCTACATTCTTCACTGCCACTTGACATTTTGGCTTTATCTTAGATATTAAAATAAAATAAAAATCTCAGCTTGTTCTTGTTTATTAAAAAGAAGATATATTGCTATTTAAATACTTCTAAAAGAATTTAAGAAAAGAAATAATAGCTTAACCTTAAAATACATGATGAACGGTAAAACCTGTTATTTGTCTTCAACTCAGTGGATGCTGTAAGACCTACCTGGTTCGCTGCAATCCTGTAACTGATGATTTAAGCTAGCACAAAGTGATTAAACAATAGGAACTCAACGAAGAAACATTTTATACCTATTTTTCACACAAAAGTGAAAGAATACTGGAGACCCGGCTCCCGTTTGCCTAAACAGACTTCTTTTTTTTTTTTCCAAAATCAAACAGGACTCGGCTGCCGAGTTATCAGGATTTATGTGTCTGCTCACAGCCATCCCAGGTTCTCACGCTTGGAGAAGCGAAGCGTTTGGAAGTGGCCATAAATGGGCTTAACCTGCAGCTATTAGCAATTTGGCCAAAAGGGCCAAAGAGTTTGAGATACCCACGAGCCAGGTGCTTGTGGTCCTGCAGTTCATGAACACTTGTGGAATAAGCCGCGAGATCTGGCAGGACTTTGGGCCGGTCCGCCCGCGGTCAGGACTCCCCGGTGCGCAGGGTGGCCGGGCGCTGCCGTGCCGCGGGGTGCTGGTGCGGGGGGGCTCTGCTCCGACGGCCGCCTTTGCTTTTGCAGCCTCCGTGCCAGCTCCACGTGGTACGGTTGCCAACGACCTCGTCTGGTCCTCACTTAATTATAAACTCCGTAGAGGAAAAGGGGATTTGCATTGGTTAAACTGAGTTCCCAAGCTGCTGGGAACTGCACAGAAGCAGCGGAGCAGACTCTGCGCTGTTTTGAACCAGGTTAGTCCCCAGAGTTAATCTCGCTGTAATATTGCTTAAAAACACTGCTGACCTAATTATGACATAGTTAACATTCATCTAGTAATTAATGAGTATTACAGTGTCTGCTCTGAGCTTGACGGGATTCCTACTGTGGGCTCATTTGGTGCTGAATTGTACTGTACCATGTGCTGTGCTTGGCGAGTCATCAGTCTTACGTGACACTTAAAAATCTCTGACAGCCTGACAACCTCAGCCTGGGCAGAGGAAATTACAGGATGTCCAAGGCACATGGGAAACTAACAGAAAGATCGGGTCAGTTAAAATCCTCATAATGGGCTATTAAATTGTTTTACTGTTCAGCTTCTCTGTAAAATATCAATTATCTCCATGGTTGTAATGTAATCAAAGTAATTAAATTCCGAAGGCTTGCATGAAAAAAACAGAGCTCTGTAAATGGGAATCCAGCCTCGAGTCCTTTAGTTGGTCTCTGCGTTTAAAAGTTTCTTCAGATGACTATTTTTTCTTTTTAATGGTGTTGTAGTTAGAGAACTGGTAAAGGTTTTTTTGTGTTTGGGGGTTAGGGTGTGTTTTGAGCTTGGCTGCACACAACGTTTGAACAATTGAATAAGCAAAGCCCGCGCTGCAGCCGAAACACGGGGGCTCGGCGCGTGCCAGACGAGAAGCCGGCTGGGCGGCGGGCGAGGGAAGCGGGGACAGCCTCTGCCGCAGGGTCCCGGCCCCGGCTCCTCCTGTTCCCTCTCCTCAGCTGATGGGTAATCCCAGCTTACCTTCCCCGAGTTCTGAAAAATGACAGGCTAATGTCTCTAAAGCACTTCAGATGTGAAACTTGAAAAATATTCCTATCTTAGGTTTATCAAATTCAGGATCTTGCCTCCGGTAATATGTTTTACAAGAACAGGAAAAAGCGAAAGAATGACATATTACAAGAACGTTTTCCCCATCCGTTCCCTTGCTGTAGGGAGTACTGCTCCTTGATTAAGTTTTATTTCAGTTTATTTCAGTACAGCTGCTCCCTTAGGTTTCAGCAGAACTGAATCAAATCCTATTTTGTTAGGGCCAAAATTACTTTTGCTGCCGTGATTTTCTGAAATTAATGGTGATTTTGGGGTGCACCGTGTTCAACTATCTTAAAAGGTTCCATTGTAGAAAAGGTGTTAAGCATCCACACCCTGAAAGTCGACTTTGGCAGGATCAAATGGCAGAATTTGCAGAAGTTCTGGACCGTAATGCAGGAAATCACCTGTAATTTGTAGTGGGCAATGCTGATCTGAAAGCTGCACGCCCAATATGTGAGTGTCTGTGTCCATGCAATCAACTTTGAGGCACATACTCACCTAACGGAGTATTTGTTACTCCTTTTAAAGAGCAGTGAGGCAGATCTTTTAAACCACTACTGGTTCTTACAAACAAGTGGAAACCCACGTTAAGTCTAACAGACCGTTCCTTCACTGGTTGATAAGGTAGGGCAAAAAAAAAGGCTCTTTTGCAAACTTAACTTATTGATTTTTGCAAGACAACAGCAGTTTATGGTGGGCTGTTTAAGACAGGAACTAGACATGCACAGCCCCAAAGAGCATAGAGCCAGAGCAGGTGGAGAAAAGGTGGGAACCACGAGGCAGTTCAGAGGAGATGGACTTGGTTTCTGTTAGAGCCCGAGCAGTTACTGGGGGAGAAGTGAGCATTTGGGGAAGAATTTAAATACATTGACCTGTGCGCAGATAAGCGTTGCTGTTTCTGTTTCTGTCAAATCATTAAGAAGATGAGAGACTCACGGCTCCAACTGAGGAATAGTTTCCATAGAGAATGAGCTCGTGGAGGCAGGGAGATGAGAATAAAGTGTTAATGCTGTAGCAGAGTGTTTGGGAGCTAGGGAAACAAAAGGAAAATCCAGGAATGCTCATAATGTGCAACAGCCTTGGGGGATTTTTTGTGTCTTCAGACAAAATTAGTAAAGAGAGTTTAGTCTGAGGGCCTCCTTGGAGCTTGCTGAAATCAGCATTTAAGCTGCTTCTGCCTCGATAAGCCCTGTTCCGTGTCCTGAGGATAGCTGTGAAAAATGCGCTTCCATAGCTTCTTTTTAAATGTGAAAGAAGCTAACTGGTATGAATAAAGTTACTTGATCAAACTACTTAGAAGTTTCTACAGTTGGTTTGAAGGAATAGAAAGTTCTTCATCTTCTTTCACCTCATTAGCAACTCCTGCCTGGCCAAGGTCCGTGATCCAGGAGCTCCTGTGCCGTGGGCAATTCCCTCCCTCCACGCAGTGGGCAAACACAAAGCTCAGCCATGCTCCAGGCTACCAGGGTGCTGGTATTTTCCTGGTTTATCCTCCTTCTCTGCTGTGGTTGAGCAGGGCTCCCTGTTTCTGCTCGATGTGACGCTGCCCGCCGGCTTTTTTCTTCTTCGGATGCACCAACTCAGGAACCCGGGAGTGGAAGTTAGAGGCTCCCAGGAAAAGTTTCTCGCCCAACTTTGCTTCATTTCCATCAATCTTCCCTCAGGTAGAGACCGAATTGGTGCAGAAAGCAATGAGCAGTGGTGCATTAGGAGGCAGTGACTTGTTGAAATGCTTTTCAAATGAAGCGCTCCAAAAATAGAAGAACCACCGTGCATAACCTGGTGTAAATCCTGTTAAAAACAGAGCATGCCTTATCTTACAGAGCATGCCTTGCCTTCTGCACAGAGCGACGTAACGGGTCCGTAGCACTGCCCTTTTGAGGACACAGCCCAAAATCTGCAGCGGTTTTTACGTAGCCCTTCCTGCACTGGCCTGCTAACACGTTTCCCTCTCTCTCTCCCACTGCAGGCGCGTTACTGTTAGGAGGAATCCTCTACTCCTGGCAGTTCCCTCACTTCAACGCCCTGAGCTGGGGGCTGCGGGAGGATTACTCCCGCGGAGGATACTGTATGATGTCTGTCACCCACCCAGGGCTGTGCAGGCGGGTGGCTCTGCGGCACTGCTTGGCCTTAATTGGACTCTCAACGGCGGCTCCCGTTCTCGACATCACCACGTGGACTTTCCCCATCATTTCGCTCCCTATCAACCTCTACATCTCCTACCTCGCCTTTCAGTTCTACAGGGATGCAGACCGCAGCAGCTCCAGGAAGCTCTTCTTCTGCAGTCTGTGGCATTTGCCGCTGCTGCTGCTGGTCATGTTCACGTGCAAGAAACCGTTCCTAGAAGAGGAAGACAAAGGCGATCTGCTCGGTGAAAGTCATGGGAGGGCTATGGAAATTAGATTGCCTTAAATGTCAGTTACTTGTCATCATTGTGACACATCAGGTAGTATATTTTAGTAATTACAAGGGGGAAACCTGTGGGGAACTGTTTGAAGAAGAATCATTTGTGCCTAGTGACCATTTCATGCGATAATTTTTTATTTTCTTCTGAAAGGGAATAGACACGAGAGCTGGAAGCATTCACGGGCCTCAGGCCTGTTCACTCATCACGGGGTACAATTTAGCCTACGTCCGAAGCACCTCGCTTCGGGATGGCCTTCCAAAGTCTCCATGAGCCGTGGGCTCGTCTCGTGGCTAGGTTTTCAGTTAGCAAGTCACATGCGCACACTTACTAACCGCCAGCACTGGCAGCCTTGGCGAACCCGTCAGGAAGCGACAGATGAATGATTTAGCACCCCTTCTCCCCAAGCGTCCTTTCCAAATTCAGCTTTGAAGCACTTGGTGGCTTGGGTGAACTCTTCTTGCTTTGGTCTGTGCCGTCCCTGCTCTGATACTACACAGCAGCCTTCCGTTCCTGAGGCTTTTTTCAATCAGCTACTTTTCCCAAGGTTCCCATTCACCCCAGTAGATTTTTCGGTTTCATACAGCTGGCACAATGCTAAAGGAGTAAGAAAGCTGTCTTTCAGCACACTGCACGTCAGCATTAACCAGATGAACGGCTCTCCTGTAGCATATACCTTGAACACACTTTGAGCCATTCTGCTGTACATCCATCACGGGGAATTTCTGACTCCCATGTGGTTTTATGCCATTAGAGTTTGAGCCCTGTGTGTCAGATCTTCAGCTGGTAAAAATTGCCATTACTGTTTATGTCAGTGAAGCTTTGAAAAGGTGTAGGAGGTGAGAACTAGGTCTCAGAGTCTGGTAGTTTCCAGGTTTTTCTATGCTGATGTGTCTTGTGCCAGCCCATTCAGCCTCAGTGTCCTCGGACAAGTTCTGGACTGGCATCGAGAGTTTGAACTGTGTTTCATATCACCCTGTGGAGGCTGAGAGAGAAGGCCTCGCTTTTGGGGTCTGTAATCAGTAAGGAAACATATTTTACAGAAAAAAAGTTTGGGATTTTTATCTAATATTATAATGTTCAAATTGCTGGTGCAGCCAGTGTCTCTCAAAAGCAATTGCTGTGGATGGTCTCACCAGGAAAATGCATTATCTTTGTTAACTGATACGCTGAAGAACATTTCTAACCACGGTCTAATGTGCTCGTGATCCCAGTGTGGGGCTGTGGCTAACTCTCAGCCTTCCCGGGGCTGGCTGGGACGCACTGGGATGCTTCCAGACACAGCAGCATCCAGGGTAGACAAAGTCCGTGTTATAGTTTATTGTGGTAGTTAGTGCCTGTTATGACTTGATGTGTTTTCACGCCAAGATTTCTTTCCCACGTGGAAAGGGACTGGGCAGCACGGTTGTGCATCAATCCAAAGACACAGTGATACCTGAAATGGGAGACACTGTCTCTAATCTGATCCTGAATAAAGCCCTTCAGGAAACGTCACAAATCTGCCACCATGTGCATATCACGCTGACATAAAAATCTTCACTGGCTGCTTTCATGATACAGGCCCAACTTCTGGTCTCAGTTACACTGGTGTAAATCAGGAGTGACACGGTTAACCTCTGTTCTGCTGGCGGAGGTGCTCGCAGGAGCAGAGCCACCTGGTTTACATGGCTCGTAAGTAATCGGTTGCAAGATTTTCTGACTCTCTCAAGTGATTGCAGATGACAGGATTGAGTTCCCCCTTACTGTTTGTCTGACGGAGTCCATCGTACTCGAGTTACTGTGGGCAGCACTGCATAGAAATGTCTGGAAACTGTGCAACTCCTGAATTTGTTTCAAAAATGCATCCAGTCTTCTCTGCAATAAAGTGCATACTGTACAAAAAAAAAGAGATGAGTGCTCAAAATCTGTTTTAAAAAATTCACTTATGATTGAAACTCTGGTACAGTTCAGTTAATGGAAAAGGTATTTAATAGTTTTCTGGCATTTCTCACATCAACAATGTTCTTGATCACTGCAAGAGCAAGGACAGCTTGTGAAATACTGGTTTATTGTGCAAAAAGCACGCTGAAGCTAAGTTGCATGTGATTAGAAAGGGTTTGTGCAAACCCAAAGAATTTGGTCAATCTTTAGCTGGGAGGAGAACCTGAAAAGAGCAGATGGCTCACAAAACCCGCAGATTTCACTCCCAGAGGCAGAAAGTGGTGCTGAAGTAGGAGGGTTGTGGTTTTCTCCTAAGTCATTATTGAGCCAGGCTTCAGGAGGGCCTGAAGTACCCGGTGCTGTCCTGGCAAACTCCGTTTTGATTAAAGGTCCCAAGGACGTGCCTGTGGTTCCATTTTGAAGAGCAGTCGTCTTCATTTCTTGGGCCAAAATGTGTAACATTCATGGGCTTTAGGGCTAGGCAGGAGCTTTGTAATCATTACTAAGTGTCTGCAAAATGCAGGTCACTGAGTTGCACCAGCATCTCCACACCCAGTTGTTCTGGCCTGGAGAGGAAGCATGGTTTTACAGTGAGTGGATCTGGGATTTAAAGGTAAGAAATATTTTAGTTTAAAAAAAAAAAAAAAGAAGTTTTTTTCACCTAGAAGGTGTTCTCTGCTTTGCTACAAAATGGCCATGTGTTGGGTATGGATGAAGCCATCTACTGTCATTTTACTGCATTTAGGAATTTTTTCTGTTGCGTGTGCTCTGAAAATAAAAACATTGCCAAACTGAAATCTTGGCTGCGGACAGACAGTACTGTAGGTGCTCTCAGGTGTCCTTTTCCATACTGCTGGCGCCTCTATGGAAATGAAAACAAGGGGGTTGGTGGTCCCTGTGGCCCTCCATGGAGGATTAATGTCAGCCATCCCCACTGCTGATCCTGCTGCCAGAATTCTGCAGGAGGTGCCCGAGTGTCTGGCTGCGGTGGCTTTGCACGGCCGGGGCAGTGCCGGGAGTTAAACTCGGGCATCCTGCACCTGGGTGCTGGGCCGGGCAAGCATCGGGCTTTGCACGGCTCCTTGGATCTGAAACAGCGGTTCCCACGTAGAATTGCGACCGTTTTTTTCCTTGTCCCATTTGGGGAACTTGAATATAGACTGTTTGTCATCTCACTGTCCCGGTTACTCAGGATCTCCCCTTGAAACAGCTCTCCTGCTGTTTATGGGGTGGTGAAAAAAATAGCAGCAATGTGCCAAGTCCCTCCTAGCCCTGGGTCTGCTGGTAACCGAGATGGTCCCGTCTAGGTGTTGCTGTTACAGCGGGCAGCTTTGCACCACTACAAGCCTCTGCTGAAGCTCACAGAGGAATCGGAGCCAGTGACTCAAGAGGATGAAGCTGGTTTTAGTCTATTTGAACTTTAAACCTTGTGTGTGTGTGGTTTTGTGGATAAAACAGTAGCCCTAAGGCTCAGGGGATCTTCATTCTTTCCAGATCTCTGCTGAAGAAATGCGCTCCGTCTGTAAAATACGGATGATGATGTTTTGCCTTGTTGGATGAGTAAACAGCTCATGTTTTTGTCAGTCCCGTGCCCATTATTCTGGATGGCCCTGTAAAGAGAGCGCTGGCTAAGGGTTTGAGGAGGGTTGCACAGAGCTGGCGCTGGGTCGTGCCCCCCCCCCCCCGCACCTCTTTGCTCTGCCCTTCACAAATCCCTTTAATCTCAGCGCAAGGCCCTCCTCGCAGGGCAGCGTGGGGAGCTGAGCTACGCGCCTCTGAACTGCCCCGCGCTCCTGCGTTCGCACGGAGCCCCCGGGTCCTGCGTGAAGCCGCCTGCGGTGCCTCGGCGTGGCAGCGTCCCAGCAAGCCAGGCAGTCGGTGGGGCTCCGCGCTTTGTTCCAGCGTGAATGAGGAAACCCAATCCCTGCACACACAGCTCTTTCCCTTCTCGTTTCCCCCACTGGGTTTTTTTTTTGTTTTTGTTTTTTTTTTTCTCGCTTCCTGTATCAATCTCCGATATAATCTGCCCCAGCAGAGTAACACATTCACACTCTCCTGGCTCCAGCAGCGTTTCCCACTCAGCCAGGCCACGGCATTTCAAGGCTTACACAAAACACACACGTCCTTTTCAGTTCTGATGATCCCAGGAGAGTAGGAATGGAAACAGAGTGATACTATTAGAAATCATTATCATTACAGATAGAAAGTGTGTTGTCCCGGTTGCTCTCCAGAGGTGATTAGATATTCCCCTTCCTTTGGAAGTACAGGCTGTCTACAGAACACTTTGCTTTTAAAACAGAAATCTCAGGCACTGTTTTCCTACCAAGCAGCTCTGCTGGAGGTGGTAATACTAGAAGCTCCATTGCAGGCTGTCCCCGATGGCATTTCTAGTCATGGTATTTGTTAACCAGGCAAAGAGCCAGCCCCGGCGAGGGCTCGTGGGATGCAGGATGCCACCCGCGCTGGCAGCCTGGCCTGGGCGGGTTGTTTGCCTCTTGGTGTTGCTATTTCTTCCTCCAGTCACGGAGAAGGTCAGTCCTGCGGGGCAGGGCTCGTGCCCCGTAGGTGTGTGTCCAACACTTGGCCCTGCCAAAGACACTTCAGAGCCTGGTTTCAACGTTCATCATCTCCCAAACGGCATGTTGGTAATCTGGAGTCGGAGACGACAGCGAGTCGTGAGGTCAGAAGTGCCACTGGTGAGGACCCTCCTCCATCAGAGTCCCTCAGACGGTGACTTACTGCGTGGTTCCATCGATGGTTTTTAGTCTCTTCTGAAGTAAATGTACTGGAGACTTTTAGGGATTTGACTCAAAGTTTAGCACGCATTGGAGCTGCCTTCCAAACCCTTCTGTCAACGGAGCTTGCAGTATTTCTTGAACACGAGACAGTTCCTGTGCTCTGTTAGAGCTTGCGTTGGTCTGGATTGCCATGTCGCGAGGATGCCCGCGCCTCCGGCGGGCTGTTAGCAGGCCCAGAGCGGCCAAATTCTCCCTGACCCAAAGCAAAGGAGGTCTTTCAAGCACAGCATGTGCAGAGCGTCCCAAAGCCATTTAGACCGCCATCAGGAGTACACGTGTTTAAAAGAGCTGGCAGGAATATCTCTCATCAGCTCTGCCTTGTACACTTTCCATCACCTCTGCTTTTCTGCTTCCAGACTTTAACTGTGCTGAAGATTTTCCAGCCTGGGTCACTGCCTCAGGCTGGGCTTTAGTTTCCAGTGTTTCACAAAAGGCACAGTTCAAGTGTTTCACAGAACAACGTTGGCAAAAGGAGCTGTTTTCCCACAATGTGGAGACGTTTTTCCTACTGCTCCTAACCAGTTCTGGCACTTGCAGGCCTTGGAGCGAGAACTGACAGTTTGGCAGCGGGCTCGTGCGGGTTCAGGTAGGTGCGTTTATCCATTCTCAGAAGGTACCGTGTGTTTTCCCAAGTCCCTGAGAGGTTACTGCTTCCAAATGCTTGTTTGAGCGTTGCTGCTGACACCTCTGAAGAGATGCTCTGCGCGTGATGGGCACAGACTGTACTGGGGAGCTGCTGCCACGGTCCTTGTGCTTTAGGGGAGCACAAGGACTAAAAGGAGGAGCCTAGAAAGGAGGCTGCCTGGCTGTCCCTGCTAGAGCTGGAAAAATTGCCTGAAATTCATACCTGTATTCCCATTTTTCTAGGAGCCCTGCTTTGGTCCTGCTCGCTGAGCGAGGCAGAGTGCAGTACCCGAAGGGAGGTTTTCATGTCTCTCAGAGGCTTGTGCGGCCCCAGAGCCTGGGACACTTTAGTGGTTGAGGTTTTTTCCCCCTGGTTTTGCTGTCCAAGACGCATAGCAAGGTCCTCACTGTCCTCAGCTCTCCTTTTTAACGCTTTCTATAGTAACTGCAGCTTTCCTTTGGTACATTTTTTTCATTAAATATGTGCTACAAAATACATTGCTTACACCTGTCTAATCTGCAGCTATAGCCAGACTGTCTTGTCTTAAACAGAAACACAGACTTTGGGGAATTGCCCTGAGTGATTGGAAACAGAAGGGCTCCCATCTCCCGGACCGACCAAACTGTCCCTAACTGGGACCAGCAGGGACACCTTGCCCATCTTCCTCCTCCAAAAAGCAAGAAGGGGGAAGAGGGAAAGAAGCATCCCTGTGGGTGGGGTGGGGTAGAGGCCAGCCCATGGTGCCGGGGGAGGACAGAGCTTCCAGCTGGGCAGGATGGGCTCTGCCCCGACCCTCTCGGCCCCAGGCCAGGTAACAGGCTGCGCAGACACAGACGGGCGCATGGCAGTCGAAGCTCATTTGTAAAGAAGTGACCAGCACAGGGACTCATCTTTTGTTTTCTGAGCAATGAGAAAGATAAAGATTTGTGCTGCCAAGAAAGGCTGGGAGATGTTGGGGATTTATTTTTTTTTTTTTTTTTTTGGCCGGGGAGAGGAGGCACTGCATCAAATTAAACTTGAAACAGAGACGCAAACGAGGTGATTAAGGCATTTCCGCCGTGCTTCCAGGGGAGCTGCTGGCCGCCATCCAAACCGGGGAAGGGAACAGCCTGAGTTTATCAGCTGAACTTGGAGGCTGGTGCAGCTACTTGCTCCGCAGAGCACCCGAAGGGCTGGGGGACCGACACGCTGCCCCTTGGCCGTCCCTGCCCCAACCCGCTCCCAGCCGGCGCAGAAGGGAGACGGGGGCATGCCGAGGGGAAGCGCGATGCTTGGGGCCACCCGGTCACCCAGCAGCAGAGAGAGGAATATTCTTTAGATCTCTTCTTAGTCTGATGCCCCTGGCCTGCTGCTTACAGCCACTGTTACGTGCACTCAGCTTGCAGCAGGAGCAAGGACTGGCAGGAGCTGGCGATGCATCCAGCGAGGCTGATTAACCCTCCTCACTTCAAAGATGAGCAGTGGGCAGAGCGTGGCGGAAGCACCTGCAGGCAGATGTTGCTGCAGCAGCTCTTTGCTGTGCTCCTCGCTCGCAGCACCGCGCAGGGTGCGGGTCTGGTCCCTCCCCGTGGGAACCCCAGGGACCCCGGGCACTGCCCCCAGGCCTTGCCAGAGATGACGAAAGCCTCTGTTTGGGGATGGGAAGGGGGTCTGTCCTCCGCGCTGCTGCTCTGCTGCCCAGCGGGGCTGGTCCCCACGGGTCGCCCAGCATCGGCAACGGCTTTTGCACCGCACCTCGCTGGGCTGCCTGCAAGGGCTGCTCGGCGAGCGTGTTCACCAGCTGCCCGTGGGTGGGATGAGGAGCCACCACGCCGGTATGAAGGACCTGCCTTGCCCCGGGGTCTGGTGGTGGAGTCCTGCCCCGGACCAGGGACACGGGCTGACTGCCCAGCTCGGGGCTAACGAGCCTGCTCCAGCACCGCCGGCCCTTCGTGTGCTTTGCTTATAGCAGGGACCGCAGGAAAGCCACGCGGGAGGGACAGACAGACGGACACGCAGCCATCCGGCCGCTCGCAGGGAGGTGCGGGCTGCGTCTTGCTTGGCCGTGATGGCAGTGAACTCCCTCTGTTGACTTCTCCTGAAGTTGCACCCCGTAATGCAGTGGTGTCCCTGTCTCTGGTAATAAATAGCACCTTCCGTAAGTGTCTTTAGCCCGTACTAAACCACAGACCGGACTGATTATTGCTGCTTTTGTAGCCTTTGCAGAGCTGTTTTTATTTATAATTGCACCCCGCTGGTGTGTTCATAATGATTTTCCCTGCTGCGTCCCATGCGGTCCAGTGCTACAAAGCCACATTTTCATAGTAGCTGTTGTTGGTTTTAATCACTTGTTATTCGGATGATATATTAACAGCAGTATCTCTGTAAGGCTTTAGAGTGTTTTCTTTTTCAACACATTTACAACAAAAGCTAAGTGTTAGCCCTAATAAAATGTGTGTTTCGTTTGGCTCCCTCCTCCAGCGATGAATCCAATTAAATGAGCGCTCAGCGGAGAGCCCATCTCACCCCATCCCGTCCTGCCTAACCCCCAAAACCTGCTCCTGAACCTCTGATTAAAAGGTGTTGGAGACTCTGGCAGGAAGAGGGGTGCTTGAAAGGTCCCGCGTGGCTGGGGGGGTGCGATTTTGTAATTGCCTATGTGTAGACTGTAGAAGCCTGTAATAATCCAAAATATACTTTGCAGATGCTCATTTGTGCCTTGCGAGTCTCCTAAATCCCAAATAACCCATTATACCTTCTTTCAGAGGGAGAAAGGGCAACGAGGCTGGGTGGTTTGATGCTCTTGGGATGAGAACCCTCTGCTGAAACCAGAAATAAAACCAGAGCCGCCCGTTGTCTCCTGAGCAGGACACTGTCTCCAAGCTTGGCGTGTGGGTGGGGAGGAGCAGGGCGATGCTCTTTATTTCAGCCATTTATGGGGGAAAAAAACCCACCCAGCATAATTTACCTTTGTTGGAAGCGGTTTAAATGAAACATTTAACTAGCTGAGGCCGCTGCCTTGAATTTCATTCAGAAGGGGGGACTGTGAATGGACTCCTCGCCCACTTCAAAAGGCCGTGGCAGCATGTCCGCTGCGGCGCGGGTCATTCATGGACACTACAGGAGATGTGAAAACATCTGCTCGGTCCTTGCCTGCTCCTTTCAGTACAGTTACTCCCCTTGCTAATAATTGTCCGTGTTCTGTCATCTAGAAAGGGACTTTGTGTGCCTCCCAGGTATTCTAATGCTAATTTGTTTAGTTAAAAAGGAGAAGAGGCTAAACAGATGTGAACCATTTGGTTAGGTTGTAGTTCATTTGTTAGGAAGTGCAAAGGATTCTTGGCAGGATATTAAATATTACCTTGGCTGCTCACAAACACTTCATATTTCAAGAGAGGAAGGGAGGTAGGGACTGCACTCCATAAATCAGCCTTTTCAAAGAGACAGAAAAAGGCAAACATTTGATAAATCTGTGTCATTATACTTAGAGATCAAAGGGGTTTTTACATATGTATTTATGCAACTGGCAACCTAGGAGACAATAATAACAAACATAGATCTCTGACAGCTTTACAAAAATAAAAATTAGCCGGTTCTAATCTGTAATTATCTGGGAAATGTGCGAGGTAGGAGGTTGCTAGCAGTAGAGCTGTAAGTTGCTAATGTTGAGATGGTGAGCGAATGTTAAGTCATTCATAAATACATTAGGAAGTTCCATGAGCAAAATACTGCAAAAGCCGCCGAGTGGTAGCTGGGCATGCCCACTGCACGTGCAGACCTGGCTTTATACGCCGAGCCCAAAATGGGCAGGCAGTAGTTACCGGAACCAAAAGTCACCAGGGGAAGCAGTGGTTCACCATGTGCTAATTGCCTTTGTGATTTTCCAGCAGTTATCTCCCAGGAATCGCCCAGAAGGATCTCTGTGGACAGGAAGATTTCCATCCCTTGTCTCTGTCCTGCTTGCCAGTAAATTACAGATCCGTGTCTGACAGCTTGTGTAGCCCAGCGAGCCTCGGGGTTGGCCTGGATGAGCCCTGCCACTATCCCCGAATGAGGCCGACTCCTGTCATACAGCTGCGTAAGTACGGAACTGGAGCCAAAGGCTCAGGTAAATCAGGGAAGAAACTTCAACAGACCCTAGAAGAGTTTTGCAAGCAGCAGGAATAACAGGAGGACTAATGGGGGCTGCAGCACGTGTTGCTTTAACCCAGGACAGAATTTAGCGGAGGAATTGAAACCTCTCCAGAAGCAGCAAGGGCCACTGCATCGCTCAGAAAACAAGGAGAAATCCAGTTGCATGAAAATAATTCCATGGACAAAGCAATGCAGCCACAGAAATTAGAGAAGGAGAAGTAGCATTATGTCATCTCGCCTTTCCTTTTGGCCAGTCACTGGGCTGATTTCCTATTCTCTTGTGCTGTTTTAAAATGACTTCAGCAACTTGGTTTCTGCTTGTTCCCATGGGAAACTTCCACAGTCTATAGATTTCGCTGGTAGGAAACTCTTCTTGACAGTCAGACTATATTTTCCTTTACTCAATTCCATCACATCACTCCTACTTATGCCTCCTTGGAGCACCCTAAACGCTCTTCTCCATTGAAGTCAGTGGAGTTATGCGGGCAGTAAATTTGGCCCGTGGCACTTGGAGAAATAGATATTAAAACCCCAGGGACAAATTAGGGGGCGAGGGGAGGGAGGGCAGTGGGGGAAAGGAAATGGTTTCAGGTTGAGAGAAACAAGATCTCCTCTTACATCTGTACAGCGGTGCTGCCCGCTGCCGCGGTGGGAGCACGCCCGGGACTCGGCAGCAAAACGCTGCAAGAGGCAGCGATGTCCCTGGGGTGTCCCTGCGCGCTGGGCTGGTTACGGAGCCACGTCTGAGGGCTCGAGGGCAGTACGTGGCACTCGGGATCATGTGCAGAGGGATTCCCTAAAGCCCTGGGCGCTTTTCCTGCCGGTGGCTGACCTGTTTTGAGTCCCAGTGATGCTACCCGCATCCACCCCACCGCCTCTTGCCCCCAGAGTGGCCCGGTCCCACCATTTGGTTGTTTGCAGCTGGGATGGTCCCTGGCTGCTGGTCCAGCAATCCCAACCCACGTAGCACTCACTGCGAGCTGTGCCTCCGCGGGTTAATACTAACACATGCATTTTTCAGGACAAATTCCCAAATGCCCGTGGCCCTTTCCCCCAGCTCTTACCTCACTATCGTGACTTTAATATGAGTCCAGCAGATGTGTGCAGTGGTGGAGCTGCTGCAGTACAAAGGAGAGGAGGCTGCTGACAGAGGCACAAGATTTACACATCAGCAATCCTCAGCTCCCCTCTGCTCTGAAATAGCTGCAGCCCACAGGGTGCACTGGAAAGGACACATGTGGCAGAAAGGAAGAGAGGGGACATCACCGAGGGCTTCCTAGGGCGGAAGAAGTGGAATAAAGATATGTGGGATCTCTCTTCCTGGGACCCTGCAAGGGAGCAAGAGCTGGGGACATGGACCCATGGCTGAGGGGCATCTCAGAGTCCTGCAAAAGACCACTGAGGACAAAAAACAAAAACATTATAGATACCTATGTATGGAGGAGGGCACAAGATAACATGCAGAAGCCCCACACCAAAGCCCTGCATCTCAGTGTGCTGGGTGCTGTATGTTCCCAGAAAGGAGCTGGTGGTGGCTGGTCACCTCCTCTGCCCGGGTCACTCCAGGGTTACGCGCTCCAGAACGCCTTATTTTCCCACGAGCGTGCACTTGATTACCATCATGAAATGGTGAATTATTTTTCTCCAAACAGAACTGTGACCATGTCAGGAAAACGGCATCCTGTCTGGCTTGGAACCAAAAGCATGCTGGCTTGTTTTCGGGTACCTGCTCCTATTTATCACCCCAGCAGGTCTGGGTCCCGCAGATCTGTCAAGAGCTGTGTGTGCTCTGTCACTGACATACAAGTCTTACTACTTCAGAAGAAATAAATATGCCGAGCATTTCAGAACTGGACTATTCAGCAGCAGGAAAATACTGTTTGCTAAAAGGACATACGGATTTTCTAGTTGGGCAGAGATAAAGCAACAAGCTGAAACTCAGCATCGGGCCAACAGGGTAGGATCAGCACCGGGAGGTGCTGCCTTGTGTCAGACTCTGAGAAGCTGCTGGGAAGCGCCTGGCTGCGGCTGCAGGACACGTGGCCTGGGAAGAGCCACCCAAGGTGGGTGCCGGGGGGCATGGGGGTCAGTCTGGGGGATGGACCCACAACTGGTTCCCAACCCACTTGTCCAAACCTGCCCCCAGAGCTCAGACTGGGCGGGCTCAGCCATTCTCCTGACCTACCTTTGCTCAGATGCTGTTTCTGATCACTTATCCATTTGCCATTGCTAGGGAAAAAACTTCTGACTTCCAACTGTCAAAGATACAATTACAGTAAAACCTATCTTGGGGCTATTTTTCTTAAAAAGCCAATCCAACTTTTACAAGCTACAGCTGACATATATTAAGGGCTTAAACCAAACTTTCTGTGACTATTTGTTGATGTTATCCTGGCTGGTGCTGGTGGACATAAGGAACAAGAATTATTCCATCTGAAGGGTTTTCCTCTTACCTCATGGGCGTTAGAACGTGCGATGGAGCAACCTCTGCACGCAAGCAGCAGGTTTCATTATGAATTGTACAAAACACCGAGTAAAGAGGTGAGTAAATCTGGGTCCAGGAGAGCCAGCCTGTGTCACCTGTGGAACGATGGCTGCCCGCAACTGTGATTCATGTGCTGCCTGGACGTGTCCTCTGTAATTCTCTTCACAATTACCAGCCCGGGTCAACTGGCAGAGCTTTACCAGAGGGAAACTAGAAAGTGATTCCTCCTGCAACTGCATTTCTGCTTGGTTCCTGTCACCCTTCATACCCCAGAGAGCCCAGCGGTGCCACCTCTTTTATCTCACACCAGACAAGTGCTTTGGGATTGTTTGCTGTTTGACTCCGTAGCTGAAGCACAAAAGATCTTGTGCCATCCCAATATCTGCTTTGCAAATACCTGGTCCCGGGAAGGATGGGGACCAGTGGCACTGGTTCGGGGGGGGGGGGGGGGGTTTGGGTGGCCCAAGCACTATTCTTAGCTCTGTGTTAACCCACTGAGCAGCTTTTGGAGAAGTCATCCACTTCTCAGGGTCTTATTTCCCCCCTTCAATCTGCCTAGTTTAAGTAGTTTGTAAACTCTAGTTTGTAACAGGGTTTATTTTACAAGATGCTCACACAACGTCCAATGTGATCAGAACAATTCATTCATGCATGATACTTTACGTGAGTTGATGGAAAGCTGGTATATGAAGAACTCAGCATCATACTGTTGCTTCTGACACACAAGACAATCAAGGCCCTTGATGGGTAAAATATTTGCCTTTTGTTTGATAGAAAAAGTTAAAAATAAAAGGCAGAGGTTCCAGCAAAACCTGGCTCTGCCCTTAAAGCAACAGTGCTCTGAAAGCAGGCTAATTCAGTACAAAAATTTATGCATCTTCTAATAAAACCATGGTGGACACGGGCACTGAGGCTGTGAAGTTACACGCTTACTGGCTGAATGCTGACTAACGTGCTTCCAAGGAGAGTGCAAAATCCCCACCAGCTCATTGGAAAATCCTGGCACGATCTGGTCCTGGAAAGGAGGGTCCCGGAGCTGGTGGTGTCGTGGGAAGGGTCTCCTTGGCCAAACACTCTTATTTTGGCTTTTGCGGGCTGGTGTGTTGTGTTTGGGCTCTATGTGTTACTCCTGACATGTGGACTGTGATGAACCACACCAGGTATTTGTACAGGCAGGGATTTCAGAAAATACAGCGCTACAAAAGGTGTGGCTCATCAAAAAGCCAATGCAGACCGAAAGAATGGGTAAATCCAAATACTTTGGGGAGGAGGAGGAGGAAATGACGGAGATGCCCTCACCACCATGATGTCCCCGTGCCCAGCCCCGTGTGGGCAAGTCCCCACAGCCGTGGCGGGGGGGTGGAGAGTAGGAAATCCCAGCCTGGCCGGGGACAGGCAGGGGTAGGTGAACTTTCTCACTTCTTTTTTCTGTCTTGCAGCCTCCAGAGGAGGGATGCAGCCATTGCACCGGGGTGTGCAGCTGTAACTCTCCGGGGACGTGCCTGTTGGGTGGGAAGGTCGGGTTGCCGTCGTCCTGATCTAGCAGAGACACTAAAGGAACGGAGGGAAATGTGGATTGACAGGTATAATCCCGCACTGCATTATCCTGTCTTATGGTTCTCTTTTGTGTCTGTACAGCAGATAGACCTCTGAACCCTTGTTTTCAGTCTAGCAATTAAACTTACTATTTCATCATTAAATCTTGTTTAGGGATAAAGCCGAGTCTGATTAACATTCTTGAGTGCAGGCCCTGGGGGGTGGACGGCGCATGGGGTGCCTCAGCCAGAGACCGCAGGAGCCAGGGTGCTCCCTGCATGAACGTGGGGCCTGGCTCAGCCCGGGCGGGGAGAGGCATCCCTGTCAGGAACATCAGCCAGAGCGTCTGAGAGCCCAGCCGTGGTCTGTGCGTTGAAATCCTCTCAAACGCCCCTTTCTTTGTGGTTTTACAGCACTAGATGATGCTGGAGACCCACTTTGGTTAGACAGAATTTACGCTTGAGTGAAGTCTGTTTAATATAATGTATTGGACCTTGATAACGTTCCACCATCGCGTTGGATAGATGTGCTGGGCAGGGGGCAACGGCTGATAAAAGCATCAGCACCGCCGCTTCACCTCTAGACAGCACCTTTCACCCCAGAGCGCTTTCCAGATCACTTACGGGGATCACATCACCCGTCCCCGAGACGCGGCCACCGGGGAGCCAGAAGGCGAGTCGCAAGGACACCTCACGGGGCTGCTGCGCTGGGCGCGGGTCCCCTGGTGCTGGGGAGAGCCCCCCGAGGTGGGTGCCGGCGGGGTGAGCCCGCAGACCTGCCCCTTCCTCCGTCCTCGCTGGGGGACTGTGATCATCTCGGCTTGAGGGTGCGCTGGGTTCTCTGCTTTTTGCCCTGTTTTAACAAGTTTCGCAGAGCCGGGCACCCTCCGCGCTCGGCTCGGCGGTGCCCCCCCCCGGGTGCCAGCGTGACCCCCTGCCCGTGGTGGATCAGCAGCGGGCGCCAGACCGGCCGGGGCGGAGGAGGCGGACAGGGGGCTGGGTAAAACAAAAGCCTTGGGGGACGGGACGGGACGGGACGGGACGGGACGGGACGGGACGGGACGGGACGGGGCCGAGCGGCTTCGCATCGCCACGGCCGCGGCTCCCCCGGCGCCTTCGCCCCCGCGGGCCCGGCCGGGCTGGGGCGGAGCGGGGCGTCACCCGCCAATCAGCGCCTCTCCTCCCCGCCTCCTCCCCGCCCCCGCGGGACAGCCGCTCTTCTGATTGGTAGCTCCTCCCCGCCCGGCTCATTATGCGGCGGGGCGCGGCTGTGATAGGCTGAAGGCGCTGCCCGTCGGCCGGTGCCGCTGCCCGCCTCCGCTGCCTTTGCCTGCGCTGCCGGCGGCGGGCGAGCGGCGCCGGGGCGGGCAGCGGGCGGGGGGCGAGCCGGGGCGCGGGGGGGGCCCATGCGGCGCCGGGCAGAGCCCAGCCGAGCCGGGCGAGCTCCAGCCATGCATCCCGGCGCGCCCGCGGGCACATGGGGCAGCGCTTGAACCGCTGCCTCGATGTCCCCGTCGCGTTGCCGCCGTTGAGGCGGAGGCTCCTGCTGCTCTTCATCATGCTCTTCCTCTGGCTCTACATGTTTTACTCCTGCGCCGGGTCCTGCGCCGGGCTGGCGACCCGCGGCTCCCCCGCCCCGCCCCGCGCCGCCCCGCCGCTCCCCCAGCTGCAGCCGCCGGCTCCGGGGGAACCGGGCGAGGAGAGCAGCCTGGAGGAGCAACGGGCAGCGCCCGACGCCGCCAGCCCCATCTCCACCTTCTTCAACGGCTCCGGCACCAAGCGGCTGCCGCAAGCCATCATCATCGGCGTGAAGAAGGGGGGGACGCGGGCGCTGCTGGAGTTCCTGCGGGTGCACCCCGACGTGCGCGCCGTCGGCGCCGAGCCCCACTTCTTCGACCGCAACTACGAGCGGGGACTCGCCTGGTACAGGTACGCGGCTCCCCGCCGGCACCGCGGGGCTCCCGGGGCTGGGGGTGACGGGGGGGGGGGGGGGGGGGGGGGGGGGCCGGGCTGCGGAGCGGCTCGGGAGAGCGCCCGAAGCCAAGGTCCGCTTAGTACAGCCCCCGAAAAAGCAGCCCCTCACACAAAAAAAAAAAAAAAAAAAAAAAAAGACCCAAACCCAGCGCGGAACTTGCTTTCCCCGTTAGTCCGAGCGGCGGCTGGGCGTTTGCAGGCTTTATGCTAGCCAAACCGTATTTCATCTTTATTTAAAGGTTAAATATTAATTAAACAAATAATAATAAAGCTCTTATTTCGTTGTGCTTCCAGGGCTTTTGCTTCATTCATGTCTCTTTTCCGCCAGCCGGGGGTTGGGGGGGGGGGGGGCTCCGGAATCCCCCCGAGGCCGCGGAGCGCGGCGGGTTTCGGGGTCTGACCCGTCCGGGAGCGCGGCGGCCGCTCCGCCGCCCCCCGAGAACGGCCGCCAGCGCTTCCTTACGCTCCTCTCTCCGTTAACTTTCTCCTACCACCTCAATCAGCTTTGCAGCTGATAAATTGCTCCGGTTCGCGATACCCAGCCGAGCGCTGGGGACCGGCAGTGGCGCGGGGCGGTAGCGGGCGCTTTGGGGACGGGCTGGCCGAAACTTTTTTGTCTGGGGGAAAAGTCGAAATGACGGGATTGCATCCTCCAAGGGCGAATGTAGAAATAATTGGGCGAGGAGCAGGCAGCCGTGTGCGTGGCGGCTGCGTGCGGGTGGGTCGGGAGGCGGCGGGTGCGTGGGGCCGAACCGCGCTTCAGTTTCTCTTCAGCCTTTGATGACTGAAAATCCCTTTATCAAGAAGATTTGGGAATGTGCCCTTCTGCTGAGCGTTTACAAGAACGCTAAAGGAGCAGGGATGGAAACTTTGAAGCTAGTTGGGAGCTGGGAAGTTCTGAATTTTAACCTCTCTGTAGTCTTGCAACTCCCACCCTGCGAGTCCGATGAGGTTTATGCCTGTTTTTTTTTTTTTTTTTTTTTTTTTTTAATGTTGCCATCCCTCAGCAGTTAGTGAAATAAATGCGGGATAAGATCTGGCGAGGAGGAAGTCGTTTTTGAAAGCACTTTCGTTTTATGAGATTCTAGAATTTTGGTGGAGGATGCAGTGTGTCGTCCCATAGCGACCAAGATGAAATCTTTATAAATTCAGCTGGCTTTAAAAAAATATTAATCTCGCGTTTTGAATGGAGAACTTGCATATAGCCGAGCAGAAGACCTGTCAGGATTTATTAGCAAAATGGTGTTGTACGTGTTGAACTCTGTTTTTAATTAGGCACCTAAATTGGACCATAAAATGGTTGATTAATCTTCTACAAGTAAGAGGTGGAAGGGGAGAAGGAGAGAATAATGCTTATGATTACATTAATCTGTTATCTCAGATGCAGTGGGCAAAAGTCAATATTTAAAGGATACGCATTATTTTTAAATTCCAGAAGCTGGCATTAAAGTTGCATGTAACTTCTTAAAGTTTCACCTTATCAGCTGCGTAATTTCAAGCAGCGCGGGCCCTATCCCGGCAAACCCACTGCCACATTGTGAAATAGTTATCTTTGCAAAAGGGCTGTTTTGACTGAAATACAGCAGTTCTTCAGGTCTGAACGGTGGCGCTCCCAAGCAGCGTAAGTGATGCTGAAGGTCTCGAAATCGCTCGGGTACGATTCACCCTGAGGGTCGCAGCATGTTTGTCCGTCTGCGGGACGAGGACCCGGGTCGGCTCGGGGGAGGGAAGGACTAAATATTGTAAAACGTCTGGGGGGAGGATGTATTTGCTCAAATCGAGAGACAAGTTGTTTGGTAATTGTGCATTATTTCTACCTTCAATTTGAACTAGCTGCAGAAGTTTCTTCCTATGGATTTCAGAGTTAGAAATCAGATATTATCTAGCTCAAAACTCCCACTGGCTTCAGTGAGCCTTGGCTTCTCAGCACTCCTCAAGAGCATGCTTAGTTCTCCAAGCCCTAATGAGGCTTTTATTTATTATCATAATGTCAATAAGGAGAAGCGTTTGTATCTTCTTGTTAATGGCCCAATAAAATCAGATTAAAAATGCTATAAAATAGCCGCTGTGCCAGCTATCATGCAGTGAGCTGGGCAAGCCTCGGCTCTTGTTTTTCAGATGCTTTTGCACAAATTGACTGAACTTTGGAGCTGGGGGAGTTACTTGTGTCCACAGCACCCGGTCCTTGCAGTTTCAATCCGATTGCCTGCCTTTGAAGAGATGAGGATGCAAATTCTAACCCACATCTCATTGAAAATATATTTTATTCGATTGGCTTCTGGCTAAATTTGATCAGATCTGTTAGGAGTGTGTGTGTGTTTAAGTTGTTCCAGGCATATAATGAAGTGCTCTAATGGAATGGTTTTTTACAGATTTCCAAGAGGCAGAAGGCATCACAAATTTGCTTGTTTAGCTTGATGAAGTCTCATTTTGGGGTGTTTGTGGCTAATCATATTTATGTTAACTCCTGATCTCTGTCTAAAGTTTTTATCTATGGAAAATAACTTTTGAAGGAGGGAGTGCAAACTTTTTTTTCTTGCTCCATTTTCTGTTAAGCGAAATGAAATCTGTTTTTTTTTCTCTCCTTCCTTTGTGTGGAAGGCAAAGCAGCATCAAGTGGTGCTGACCGCTGTTCCTAAAAAGCAGAGGGAAGAGAGGGAAAAACGGATTTTTTTCGATAGTGAAATAGCTAGAAATCTAATGGAAATAACTTCTGTACGCACATTGCGGGGTTTTCCCCCTGGTAATGAATACAGCATGGTAACTGCTTCAAGTGAAAATATGTACCATGACAGAGGAGAAATGGGATCCAGCCACTATTGCAAACTAATTTTAAGTAGCGCCTGGAATTTTTGGATAATAAAGAAGTTTCCTCTTCGCAGCAGTGAGAAGCTCAGCTCCGCAGCCTGTGCGCGCATGTGTCCGGCCGAGCAGCCTGCCCGGCAGCCCCTTGGGAAGTTGTTGTTTTCTTCTGGGTTTGCTCTATGGAGTTGGCTATATGGGCAGGGGGGGGCAGAGGGGAGGAAGGGTTTATTGTTGAATTTTTTTTTTACTTGACATGTTATTTCATGCAAGAATGATGCATTTTTAAATATACTAGGGACTTGAAAGCCTGTTGTTTCTATAATTAACATAAGGTAAGAAAAAAAGACCACGTCATTAGCGTTATGTGTCTCTTTTTGGTTTTGGTTTTTTTTTTTGGTTTTTTTTTTTTTTTTTTTTTCCAAAACCATTTTATTTAGTCTCAGTGGGCTGTAGTACCCAGTCCCTCCTGCCATGGGCTGATCATTCCCAGCCCCACTCAACATCACTGATTTATATTTCAAGTCTGTAGCCCTCTGTTAGGGAGCCCCGTGGCACGGCTACACTGGCTGTAACCCAGATAGCAGTGCTAGCCCGAGCTCTGCCGCCTCTAGCAGCACAGAGGGGAGACCTCTTTTTCTTTTTCCTCTTTGTGGGAGGGGGGGAATTCTTAAAAAGCTGGGGCTTCATCTTCCTGCTGTTGCCAAGCTGCCTTAATGCATTCTCCATGCTGAGACTATGGGTGCTTTGGGTTAGCAGGATCAGGGCCAGTCTGGTAGTGTGCAATAAACAGCTTCAAAAATGCATTTCTTAGACTCCCCAGTCACCTAAATAAGCACTGGGGACCTTAACGTGCAAACTGCTGCTTCACAGCAATTCCTGAATTGGGAGAAATTTCCTCATTTTATTTTTTTTTATTTTTTTATTTTTTTTTCCCCAATAGCCTCTTTTTTGCCCCAAAGAGCGTGTCAGGGTGTGAGCAGCACAATGCTGATGCCTGCAACGGGCCAGGCTGGGAGCAGGGGAAGGATAACGCAATGATGGTTAGAAGTTCAAGGGTGAAAGCTTTGCTGAACCAAGGGCAGACCTCGAGCAAAGCAGGATTTTGCCCCTGCGTTTGGCCCTTCTCTCTAAATCCTGACTTTACAGGGGTAGCAAGGGTTTAACGCCTGCCACGTAATTGCCCCCGCGCTTGCCAGCCTCCCTGGTGGGGTGCGGAGGTGTCAGCTGGGCCCTTGCAAAACTCAACGTGTTGTTTCCGCTGGCTGTCGCAAGGTTCGTTGGCCCCGGGAAGTTTGGGAACGGTCTTGATTCTCCCAACTGGACTTTGGGCACAAATGACCGTGTCTGAGCAAAGACCAGTTCTTCCAGTTCCCATCAGCTGCATTGGGTTGGAAGGAGCATATCCTAAAGGGTACTTGAGTTTTCTGGGATGGCTTTGCCAGGCTGACTTCCCGTTGAGATTTTGTTTTCTTGATATAAAAAAAAAAAAAAAAAAAAAAATTAAAATCAACTATTGACCTGGCGTTGTGTTGCACTTAAGCAAGCGGGGGGACTTTTAATGGTCCCCTCGACACGGGCACAGGGGCCGGTGCCCCCTTGGCCGTTGCGGCAGCTCTCCATGATGTTGCCTTAGCCGCTGTGCAAAGTTGGAAAGAAAATGGCCCCAAAAAAGACGGGCTGGGCGGCTAGAATCAGTCAGCAAGGCCCTCGTGTTTGCATGGGATCATTCCTTTAGATCTGAGGAGGGTTGAGTTGTTCAAACAGATGGCAAAGATTATTCGTGTTGCTGGGGTTTCAGTGCGCTGCTCTGTTTCAAGCATGTTGCCCGATATGACGCACGTGACAAGTTCTTCCCAGCACGACGCTGGGGGGGGGACGACATTGTCTGCCGTGATCGGGTTTCATGGCCTCACCTGTTGAGCTGCTGAACTTTTCAAAGTTGACCATGCATTGGGGGTGACTTATGTGGATGGTGGATCTGCCTGGCTAATCGCGTTAGCGCAGCACCACGCGGCGTGCCGGGGAGCGTTGTGCTCCTTCTTGGCATGAAAATGATGGGAATGAAAACCCATGGGCTCGACTCTGGGTTTGGGATTTATTAGGTTTTTTTTTTTTCTTTTCAAGTGGGCCATGACAGATGTCTGTAACACACACCGAGCTTTGGATACCTCAAGGCACTTCCAGTGAAGGCTTTGTTTTTAAAAGCATCCAGCAAGCCCCGGATGCGGTGGCTATAAAAACCTCTGCCCAAACCGGGGTTCTTCTGAGTTGTGTTTCCAACCTGGTCTGATCATGGACTTGTCTTACCATCAGGCCTTGCTTGCTAAACTGTTTGAGCCTGGGCTCGGTGCTATTAATCCATCCCAAGTAGGAAGAAATCTTATTTAGCGACCATTCAGCGTGAGCATTCATGTCTTGGTGGCGTGACCATGGGTGATCAATGGGTTCAGGGGGATAATGAATCGGCCAGGGCTGTGAGGGATGGTTAACATATGGGCTCAAAGAACAACAAATAACCAGGCACGTTATTTCAGTGGTGTAATTAGGAGGTCAGGGGCTATCGGCTGCTACCTGTTGTCACCATGTGGTGTGTGAGGAGGGGCTGGAGGAGAGGCTTCCTCCTTGGTTTGTGAAATGACTAAGTGCTCTGCTGGGTCCTGACTTGCTGCTGATGACTGTACCGGGGCTTGCCCACGCAATTGCAATTTCAGGTCTTTCAGCAGCTCGCTGTGTGTTTCTTAATTAGTTTGCAAGGAGCACCGTGTGCTTTTTAAAGGAGCTCAGCCCAGCGGCCGTCACCAGCAGCAGCTGGAAGGCAACTGAGTAAATGGCCCTTATCTTGACTTTCTTAATGGAAACAAGGGCTCCCAGGATGAAACATATTGATTATCAGCAGGCTCGGAGGGAAGGTGGGGTCAGTTCGAGGCAGGGGTTTACTGGTGGTGTAGCTTTGCCATTAAAAAGTTGCTCCTGGACCGGAGGTGGTTGCAAGGTGTCCAGAGACAAGTTGGGAAGGGCATCGCATCGTGCCGTGGGTGAGACGAGGAGAGGAAGGCAAGGTCAGGAGCACAGTCCCTCCGTCTTGAGCATCTCTGCCTGGGGGTGGCGGGGACTGCTCAAACCTTAGCTATGAAGGGAAGGAGAGGACCTCTGCTGATGCCATGGCTTCAAGCACTCCCCATGGTGGTTCTTCTCTTTGTAATAGCTCTGAAGGCGGAGGAGGAGAATGGACTCAGTGATGGTGATTTTGCGTGTGGTGCCCTTGTACTGGGAGGGGGCGAGGGCCATCGAGGGGTGAGGAGGGATGTGTGGGAAGCTGCGTAGCCCAGCTCTGCGACCACGTGTGCTCCTTGGTTGGTTGGGGGTTTAGATGATCCTGGTGGGAATGTTAGAGGAAAATAGGTGTAGAAGTGATGCTAGCAAAAGACCTCACACTGATTTCTAGTAAATTAATAATTCAAATTTTTAAATTTCTTCTGTTAAAGTATGTGAGTGTGGCGGTGCCCTGCCACGTGGTGGGTGGCAGGGAAAGAGAGAACTTTATTTAGAGAAAAATAATGCCATGTTCTGCTAAATGCTTTACATCTGCGTTAACCTCCTCAGAAACGCCCTGGAACTAGCCTGCTTCAAAATTGGTTTTTTCTCCTCTGCCTACTGAAAAGGGGTGGAGAAAGAACATCTCTACTGCGAGAGGCTGTGACCTAGCACTGGCTTCAAGGGAGTCGTGGCACTTTATGGCAGCAGAGGATCTGACCCAGAATTTAATTTGCAGCCGGTGTTGGGTGCAGGGCCAGACGTGGCTAACCCTGCTCTCGACGTGGCTTTGTCCAGCATTGCCCAGGGAGCTGGGCTCTGCTCGCCTTTGCTGGAGGGGAGTGGTCCTCCCTCGTCCTTGCTTTCTTGTAAGTCTTGTCCTGCTAAAATTTGTAAGACCAGAGCTGTAATCTTGCCAGTCCTCTCAGCTAGTACTGCTGGGGAGTTCTGCAAATCCACCGAAGTGGCTAGTTTATGATAAAAGTGAGCAGTTGTAACCTCTCCCTTGAATTAGCACAGCCTCTCCCCACCGGTGCGCGTTCCTGGCAGCGCAGCAGGCAGTTCTTCCACAAGAAAGTGAGAATTGTGCATGCGCTTTCATTTTATATGCTGATGTTTAATATTATAGGTGGATGTATATATTTTATACATCCCTTGCTGAAAGTGAATGCAAGGCCAAATCCTGTGTTACCCCAACCAAGGGCCGGCAGTACTGCGCGTGGCTGGAGTGAAAGCACCGGTTCTCTTAATAAAAAAAAAAAAAAAAAAAATACTTTTCACATGTGAAGTTGGCTCTGATGAGGAGACAAGTCTGCAGCAGCATGCTGGTGCCCAACGCTGGCCAGGTCCCCAAACTTGGCTGTTTAATGCAGTCTAAAGCCCTGCCTGGGGGAGGGCTCCAGGATCAGGCCCTCAGCATGTGTCTGCGTAACTGCAAGTGCAAAAAACGTCTCCACAAGAGCCAAAATTCATTACAGTGATTAACTTTGATAAAGCAGCTGGACAACCTTTATATTAAAGCCCTGAGCTTGTAGCATGTCTCGAGTATTGAATGCAAACTTGTCTTCAAACTTGGAAGTCTACGAAGTACAGGCGAGTGGCATGTGAAGTAGGAGTTCTTTAGAAAACTGCTGATTTGTTGAAAGAGCGATTAAACGTGGGAAAAGCAGAATGCAGTGGCGTTACACTGGGGTTAAATTGCATGAATATTTTGGATTTGGAGCCGGGTCTGTCGGGCTGCAGTGGGCTGAGCCCAGGCGATGCTGCAGCTCGGTGCAGAGATCTTCCCGTCACTAGGGGGAGGACAAAACCCTGGCGTTTTATTAATAAAAGTGCTTTGCTGCTTCATTGAGCTATTCAATATTTGTTTAAAAACTGACAAGGCCTGCAGCTTTGGCGTGCCTTTGGTTTGTTTTTGTTTTTGTTTTTTTTTTTTAAAAAAAGGTGTATTAGACTTGGAATGAGAGCAGGAGGCGCTGGAATAAACAGCAGGCGGGTCCCAGCAGTGGCTGTACCTGGTCCTCACCTGGTTTATACACGGGGCCAAGAACGTGGCTGCTCAGTGTGGCTTGCGGAGGGGCCCCGTGGCTTTGCTCTGCCCCGTGTCTCTGCGTGTTGGGGTGAAGGTGATGCTGAAGTGCCGTGTCCCTGCTCCGACCTCTGCACCCACCTCTGGTGCCACGTTAAGCAAATTGTGCCAGATCGGAACCGCTCGCCCGAGCGCCAGGGCTGTCCCCAACTTCTGCAAGTGGGTTGAGATGGGGGGAAGCTCCCGAAGGTCCTGAAGTGGGGTGATGGGCTTGGGGGGTAAACATTCCCAAGCATCTGTCCTGGCTTCACCGCGGCCGGACTGAGTAAAGGGAGCTGCCTGAGAGCCAACCAGCCTGAGCATTGCCCCTTCTCGAGGAAACACTCAGCAAAGTCCGTCTCATTCCTTCTTCCCCAGCGCTGTGCACTGAACTTGTTGCAACTTAACACAATGCTTGTAGTTGTCTTTTGGTTTGTTTTGGTTTTGTTTTTTTTGTTTTTGTTTTTTTTTTTTTTTTCTTTTTAATTTCCCACTTGAGCTGGTCTGGTAGCTAATGAGCCTTGGGCTGTCTGCATGGCGTTTTGAAAAGCAGAGGGAGTAGCTAATAGCGGGCGTTGAGCAGCGAACGAGGCCTTGGGAGAAGATAGCAGCCTTGCCAAAGCAGAAGTGGAATAGCCGGTTAGTGTTTCAACCTGGGTTTGCTGCGAGCAGAGAGGGGCCGGGACCTGCCGTCTGCTCCAAAGCCTGGCACTGAGAGGCTGGCGCTGCCCGGACAGCCGGACGCGCCGGAGGAGCCGCCGGCCCCGCGCAAGTGTCGCGGCACACACCGGCCCCTTGGCTGGCTGCCCCACGGCTGCTGGCTCCCCCCAGAGACAATTTCAAGGTCACACTGCTAAATGCAGTGTAATAATTAATTAAGCTATATATAAACAGCAAGCTCATGTGGTCCTAAAGCAGATTAAGAGCCCGCGAGTTTCCTCTCGCCCGCTTTCCTCCCCACAGTCTTCTCCTCCCTCGGTTCCTCTGCGGGCCAGCCCTGCAGTTGTCGCACGCTCAGCCATCCCTGCAAGGCTTACCAGTTGGGTTCAGCAGCTGCACAGCTGGGTCAGAGCCCAGAAATGATGGGGGCAGAGCAATGCCTGCTCTAGGGGATTCCCTGGCTCGCCCAGTTCCCCCATCAAACCCAGTCCTCTTGCTGGTACCAGAGGAAATGACACATGCAAAGTGTCTGCCCATTGCTTCACCCTGCGCTGGTGCCTGATGCTGGGAATAGCCTAGTACTGGGAAGAGCTACTGGGGTTTGCCTTCAACAACAGGCATTTCAAGACTCCTGTTGCTTTGAGGCTCGGTATCGGAGGAGCTGAACTGCATATTTTATTTCCCAACGTGATGGTAGGGCAACTTCAGTGTGGGGTTAAAACCTCCACAGAAAGCACATTTGTGCAGGGTTTGCAGCATGGAGGTGAAAGAATGAGCTGGGCTGGGTTTCCTGGAAGAGCTACAGCAACTTAAAGTTTGTAATGAGGCTTGAAACTAAACCCGAACAAATGCTTGCCGTGTGACTTCTGTGGGGTTGAGGGCTGTATGGTATCAAAACTGATATGCTGCTTTTTTTAACTCCTCTTTCACCTATCTAAAACTGGTCAAAACTCACTCGCTCCAAACCCCAAAAGTAAATATTTAGGGATAACATTTAGTTTAAACTCTAGGTTACTTTTAATGTAGCTGCAGAAACCCCCCAGGAAAACTAAGAATTGTGTTTCTTAATCAAGCATAGGTGATACGTGCTGTTGAGGCAGTCGGAGAAGAGCAGAGCAGCTTTCAGCGCTTCCAGATGAGTCTGGGTTTTGCAGTCGGGGCATGTACGTGCCACAAACCCATCAGCAAAGTCTGATCCTTGGCTTTGCACGGTGAAATCCTTGGAAAACCAAACAGACTCCATGGCTGGCTCTGGGAGTAGCGGGGGGAGCGAGCATCAGCACTGCCCACGCTTGAACCGGGGCCTCTTCTGCCGCTTCCCAGGCCACCTCCTCGCGCACATCCCGTTGACCAGGGGCCGCTGCTGGGGCTGGGGACGGGTGGGAAGAGGTGCCCAGGGTTGGTGGGCTCCGTGCGAGAGGTTGCGTTTGGGTAAGGCGGGTTGTCCCGCTCCAGCTCCCTGGCTCTCCGAGTCAGAGCTGGCTTGTCTCAGTTTCCAAGTTCCAGGCTGTATCTACATCCAGGAGATGGAGGCAGAGAGAAAAGATGCTGTGAGGGCTCACAATGGAGTCCTGGGCTGAAGGGGGCTGGGCTGTCTCTTTGGGAACCCAAGGGTGTAGAGATCAAAGGTGCGGGTGAGTCAATTACAATTCACATTTGGTTCATCCATATGTTTGGGTATTTGAAAGGCTTCAATAGTAACCCATTTTATATCTCTTATGCCCATTGATTTGTTAATCTGACACTTGGTTTCATCTGAATAACAATAGCTCTCATTCAGAGTCCTCAGTGTTCAGGGAAAAGTCATTTCACTTGGGTTGTGCTCCAAGGCCTTAGCAGACCGGCCCACTGTGCTCTTTATGTAGAAGGGCTCGAAGGACTACGGGATAATTCGGCCCCATCACCGGCTCTAGAAGGAAATCGGCTCTCGATGGAAACAGGGTGGGATGCTGAAGGCCAGTGCCGTGTTTCGACACGTGTAGTTTTGCTCCATAAGGACCTTTCTGGTGGCCACTGTAGCCGTGGAGCTGCCATCGCAGCCTGGGGGGTGTGAAGAGGTGGGCAGGGTCACAAAGACAGATGCCCCAAGTAGTCAGAAGTGGAAAGCAAGCATGGAGAGCCCTCTTAAATGCAGCCTGAACAAGTGTGCTGGACTAGATCAAATCATTGGTATGGCAATGTGAAGTCTCTAATTACGTGAATACCTTTTTAATTAGAAGGAGTGCTTTGCATCTGTTGTACTTGCAGCAGAGCATCTCCACCAGCTGAGCCTGCTCTTTAAAGAGCTCTTGACTGTATTTTGTTTGGCTGTTTATGACCACATCATGATCCCGAGTAATGACTGGGGCAGGAGGGGAGTCTGCAGACGGACCTGCTCCTTCATGTTTCCCTAATTGGTGCCTGTCTCCCTCATTCGCTGGGAATTTCACTCCTTCCCAAGGCTGGTTTGGTTCCTTCAGCTCTGCCCTGAGACCTGCAGCGTCACTGGGGACCCACCTTGGGACGTGGTGGCACCACGAACCTGTAGCTTGATTGCCTCAACGGGCATTCTACTTTTTTGTTCTGGAACTTAATTTTATTTTCTGTCTTTGATGTTTGGTGTCGGGGGTTAAAAGGATGGGGAGAGTCTCAGGAGGTTCACGCTGGCCTGACTGGAGATGCTGGGGAAAACATCCCATTCTGAACAAATGTGTCTCACTCGCTGCCCTGGCCTGTTTACCATAGGGTGATCTTAATATCCAGTGCTACTCCTTTACGAGTGTAAGTCACAAATCCATTAACAAATGAGTTGAGGTGACAATCCCATTTGTGTTAAAATGCATTGAGGGATCAGTACTGAGAGGATCACTGGTGTATTAATTTGCCAGGCCTTTTGTTTCAACGGGTGGCAAATATAGCTCATCCCCGGCGGGGACACACTGACCAGGCCAGTGTCCAGATTACCAATGGTTCGAGTTGTGGTTGGTGCCACCTCCCTCTCTTCTGGAGAAGTCCAGAAATCAACTGGGTGGCTCATCTTAGAATAAACTCTAAACCAATTTTAAATTCTTGACCTGCCTGATGGGCTGCTCAGGGTAATGAGCAGCCAGCTGGTGAGTACAGGACACGCTTGCTTGTTTGGGCACCTTCCCATGTCACTGGTCCTCCTGATGAGTTTGTTCTTCACTGCCATTACTGGCCATCAGGAAGGTGACCTGACCTCTGATGGTCAGAGGGGGCATCCCCCTTACCTGTAAGACAGCTGAGGCACCTCAGTGCTGCGGGGTTACCTGGCTGGTTGGGGGTTGCTGGAGAGGCAGGCGCAGACATGCAGCTGAGCTTTGGCAGCAGCTTGGTGGCATCGCTTGGCCTGTGTTAGGAACATGCATGCATTATCAAAAAGGGCAGAAAAAAAAATTCTAACTTTCTTTTTTCCATAGTGAAAATGGAAAGCTGGCTGCTTTCTGAGTTGTCATTTCGAAGGCCGCTGCTGTTCAGGCAGTGCTGGATGCCCATAGGATCCTTTTAGGTGGTTTCCTGGAGATCCTACGTGGCTTTTTTGAAGACCTGTAGATGTATATCCGTCTCAAGGCTTGTTTCAAGCCTGTCCTGTCCCTGCCACCCTGAGAGCTCCCTTCCCACATGCTGCAGAGGAGCTAGTGGGGAGATGCTCCAAGGGCTCTCAGTGCCCGGAGGAAAGAGCTGCTGGGTGACTAAAGCAGCTTCCCTGCTCCCCTCCCTGCTTTGTTATGCCCACAGTGAGGAAGAGGAGCAGAGATGTCACACGGCTGCCCCTGGCACCGGTCCCTTTTGGGGCTCTTAACCCAGTGCAGTGGTTTGAGCCCCCCTTTGTCATGTCTTACCCCGAGGGCAGCCGAATCGCCAGGGATGCTCCCCCCGCCTCGGTTATGAACCGAGGGGTGCGAGCTGGGGCGTCACTCAGGGCAGAAAGGGGCTCCAGGGCTTATCAGGAGCCTTTTTCCTCTAATCGCAGCTGCAAAGCCCCAGCGCAGGAAGGCTGGGCTTGATAGGAGAGATGTGTGTCAAGGTGGCAAGCAAAGCCCTCCCTGTGCAAACGCCGGGCCGTTCGCGCGGGTGGTTAACAAAGGGCGGCATTATCAGCGTGACTTGTTACCTGCCTGTGCAGGCACACAGATTAGGGCATTAATTTCTGTATTTGGAGGAAAACACAAAAGACCTCTCAGCGGGGCTGTGATTTATGAACACGACAATAGGGGAACGTGGTCCTGCCCGTATCTCGCTGGATCAGTTTCGTTCAGTGGCTGTTGACTTGTACAACATTTAGTTTGGGGGTTGGCTCTTTGGTTTGTGGGTTGGTTTGTTTGGGTTTTTTCCTCGCTTCAAGCAAAATTGGCGCAGGTGAAATGCGGTGGCTTGGCAGTGTCCCTGGGGAAAGGGACAATGTGGGAAGGGGTGCTGAAGTTCATCTCCTTGTAGTCCTGTCCTTGGTGGAAATTTGTTAGGTGTTCCTGAGCATTCAGCTTGGGTGGACCAGGATCAGCTGCCTGCATCCAGCTGCTTTTGGTGGTTAGAGAGCGGCTGCTGCGATGGTCACTGCGTGCTTACTTAACCATAAAGTTAATTTATAAGTATGTGCCATAAAAACCCTTATAAACCCTATGGATTCCCATCCTAGAAATCCAACCAGAGGTTGCTTCTCTTGAACAAACCCCTTTTCTGGGAAACTTCTTCCTATTGCAGCATGGCTACAGAAACAGTGCAGCGGTGCGTAGCTGCCGTACAGATTGACAGGGGGTACGTGAAGTGACCATCTCCCCGTGCATTAGATGCACAGGACGTACCCTTTTGGTCCAAACTGAAATGTACCCTGCTCGCTGGGCTCCCCACCGCCAGCGTACGGCATAACGGGTCCCTGGAGAAGGGCTTTAGGAGCAGGTACTGGAGGGATGAGGCTGATGGGGTAACCTCCCACGGGCTACCTGGATTAGCAATACCTCCCAGTGTCCCAGCTGGGGCCAGGAGCCCTGGGGTGCTTTGGTGTGACAGGTCGTGGGTAGCAGGGTGTCCTGGGCCGGGTGCAGGGTCCGGCCCCACGGCACATCCCTTCGGGGGAGCCAGGAGGATGCTCTGCTCCACGTGCAGTGATGGGTCATTCAGCTCTTGGATGAATTGTGCTGTTATTTGGTTTGGGCATCTAATTCTTGAAACACCTGGTGCTTTGGAGACACCAGCTGAAAGCCATCAGGCTGTACACAGCCTGCAGTGCCGGCTCTGTGCACCTCGATACCTGCTGCTGCTTCCCCCAAATCCCAGATTTCCACATTTGTGGGGTTTAACCGGATGGAGATTGCTCCCTTTTCTGCAAGGAAACATTTTCCCAAGACCTTTGAGGAGGAGAGGTGTCTAAAAGGCTGGTGAGTAGCATCACCTGGGGGGTTTTAACATCTTTGAGAGGATTAGTGCCATTGCTACCAATTAAAGAGAGCAAATCAGTGGGTGTGGGAGCAGTTTGGGGCTATGGACTCTGTGCTGGGCTGGCGGGTGCATTGCTGATGACTGAAGGCTGCTGTGCTGCTGCCGCGTTGATGGCTGTGGCTGAGCCTTGATGGTGGGGACAGGGTGAGAGGGAAGAGCCTTGGGAAGAGGCCGTGGTGCCCCTTGGACGTGGCCAAGCTGCTGCTGCGTGGCGAGAGAGCTGACGGCAAGTGGTGGGGTTTGTGATGGGAGTTGTGGGAACAACGTGGTGGTGGTTCTGCTGGACCTGAAGCCAAACGCCTGAGATTGGGATCTTTGGGTTTGGCTGAAGTAAAGTGACACCGTGTTGGCCCCATGCCCTCTGCTTCAGGAGACACTTCTGTCACCTGGCTACCACGAATGTGTTTTGGATGTCTCACCAACTGTGATCTCTTTATCTATGTTTAAGCATCTTCCAAGTCAGGCTTCCTTTGCTTAAGCCTGCTCTGAGCTAGAAAAAGCCTTGCGAGAGCCACATTTTGAGTTTTCCCTTTTTCATTTATTTCCACAGTTCAGCTGATAACCTTGACTCCCTTGCTTTGCCTTTTTTCCTGGATGGGATGTTACTTCTGTGCTTGCAGCTGCTGATCCAGTCCAAGCTCAGCAGATACTAGTTCCAGCTTCCCACTAAGGGCAGGACCAGTGCTACCCGAGTAAAGCTGAGTTTTAGAAGTCACGTCTCTGGTACAAGGATGTGTTAAACCAGCAGTCTTTCCAAGAGAAGAGCTTTGTCTTGCAACGAATCCGTGAAGTGGATCAACCAAATATTCGCGTAGCAGGAGCTTAGTACACATAATGTTAACTCAAGGCTATAAATGTTTGAGGGAAGAGAAATAGCTGTTCCTTCTGGTTGTGATAGAGTAAGAGGCAGAGGCAGACCAGAATTTATTTTTCCCCAGGAGTGAGTTGTGAGCACTGAAATCTCTGCAGATGCCTAAAATTCTTCCTCTTTCCTCCCTCTCAGGCTGTTGTCTGTGTAATTTATAGAGAAAAATGTTTCTACTGCTTTGCAATAAACTCTTGAACACAGTGAAAGTAATCTTAGCTTGTTCCAGACCTGCATCAGCGCAACTCTGGAGTAGCTGCTGACTTACATCCATGCCAGGGGGAGCAGAGCTGAGCTGCCTGCTGCTGGTGGAGGTGCTGAGGGCTTATGCTGGTGGCTTTCAGGTACCAGAAGAGACGGAAGGAGATTACAGTGGTGCAACTGGGGCACTCCTGCAGGGGTAAATTCTAGTTAAGCACTCCAGTGGGGTGTGCTAAGAGATGACATGGTGCAGGAGTAAACCACACAGTTTGGCAGAGCGAGCTGGCCCTGCGATCTGCTGGAAAAAAGTCTTTAGTCCCAGTTTGCCAGTTAGCTCAGTCATGTTTCCTGCTGGGTTTGGGGTTCCTGCCCGCCTCCTCCTTAAATCATGGGTTTCACAGAACTGCCCCCTCCCTGCTCTAACAAAACCAGTCTTTTTTTTTTTTTTTTTTTTCCTTTTTTGGGGGAAATGGAGACAGATTAATCTCACATGACTTGAGCAGTGGGCAGTGAAGTCCGGTGATGCTGGGCGATATTCTAAAGAACTCACCCATAAACAGCAATTAGCTTTTAATCGCGGTGCTGCCCCCGGCCCCCGCGCCCGCCAGGAACAGCAACGTGTGGCACCGGGGGGACCCGGGGCAATGAAAGGGAACTGGGGGCGACCGAGAGGAATAAGATGCTCATTTCAGCCCCACCCCCTTACTGCGCTCAAAAGCTCTTACTTTCAGAGCAAAGCACTATTGAAGCATCAGGACAATGGAGACCAAATCCTTCTGGGGGAGGGGAGGTACTGGCAATTGCATCTTTTGTTGCTTTTACTTCTTTACTTGCCTATGGCCTCCCCCATCCCACCCCTCCAAGAAATCCACATAGATGCTTGCTAGATGATAATGCAATCACTTTCTTGGGACCTTGCTAATAGGATTATAATTATTACTGGAGATGAACTGGAGTGAATAGAATATTTACCACTTCATCTTAAATTATTGTAAATCCCTCCAAAGCAGCCCTTTGATATGTAAAGTGCTGCCTCTCTCCCCCCAGTGAAGATAATTATTTAGTGGAAGTTCAGAGCTTTTAAGTATGATGGGGGACAGACAGAGGCTTCGGTGTTTACATAAAGAGGAGGGCCAATATAATGAACTGGTGAAGTTGATGAATATCTTGCCTGGCTCCAGAAAAGGAGGAGGGAAAGTTTTGCTGAACAGTTGTAATATCTCAAGCTGTTGTTGTGGGAGGAGGGGAGGAAATGATTGGAAATTTGTCCCCACGCTAGTCCAAAGAAAGCCCCACATCTCTGCAGCCCACGTTCAGTTGGTGCATGAGTCTGCTCGGTGGCAGCGTCAACAGTTTGTGTTGGCTCTTTAGGGCTGTAAGAATTTCAGTTTGAGGAATGACCAAGTAGTCTGGGAGACCTCAGCCTGGCCGAGAGATATCTTGGGGGAAGATATGGTTCTCTGCAAAGTCAGAGCTAGAGGGAGGAATGCACTGGTGTGACAGTGCAAGGACTGTCACTGTGATGTGAGGCCAGGAGCTGGTGCACACTGGGCAGAGCAGGGACCCAGGGTGGGCTGTGCGTGTGGAGGGTCTGCGTGGGTTCCAGAGAAGCCTGGACAAGGGGTTGGAAGAGCGATCGACTGAGGTTTATTAGATGGACAAACTGCGTCAGGCCCAGGAAAGCCCCTGAGCTGAATTTGAATGAAGGCTGGGAGAGTAGCGGGGGGTGCTGTTCGCCCCCGTTCTTGCTTTGCCCTAGTCCTCCTACAGCCAGGGCTGGGGACTCCCAGGCCCTGGGGGCTTTGGCCTGAAGGAGAGGGCTGCACCCTGCGGGTACGTCCGCGTGAGCATCCGCAAGCAGGACGCGCTTCTCCCAAGCTTTTAGGCTGGTCCGGTCCCATTGCGCCCTTCCTCCCGAAGGCTGCCGGCACGGAGCTCCCGCGCTGGGATGGGAAGGGCGGCTGCTCCTGCCGCCTGCCTCCCAGACCAGCCTCTTGCCTCGCATCCACCGCTGAGGAGGGGCCTGGCCCAGGAGTGACGGTCGCGTCGCCCATCGGTCTCAGAGGACTCTTGGTGGCTCCTTGGCCTCTTTGCTGTGCTCTCCAGTGAAAGCACAAACCCTGTCCCCATGCAGACAGGTGTTTCTGCTGCTATGTTATTCCTCCCCTATAGGTAGCAGCTATAGTTACACAAGGCAGCAGTCCTGCCAGGGATAACAGCTCATTATCCTGGCCATGAGTCTGTGCTTCTAATTAAGATGCCTAAACCTGTAAGGTGGGGGGAGGCGTTTGGGAGGGAGGTGGGTTTGGGCTGGCACAGGGTAGGAGGCAGCCTTGGGGGCAGAGGCTGGTTCAGCTCATCACACCCATTGCTGTTCCCAGAGGCACAAACCCGCCAGGTTTTGTGCGTGGATCGGGCCCTGCTTTGTCCAGGCTGGGTGCGTGGGTGCTGCTGTAAACGGTCTGCTCGGCTCAGGGGCTGCGCCTGGGGAAGGCGCCCCGTGTCCCTCGCCTGCGGCGTGGTGGGGCCAAACCTCCGTGGTGGCTCCTGGATCTGATCTGAATGCAGTGACTTTGGGGGAGGTGGATAAAGTCTTATAAAAAAAAAACAAAACAAACAAACAAAAAAACCCCAAACAAAAAAACAACCGAGCAAAAAACCTAAACAATTAAAAAAATAATCATCGTAGCCCCTCATGATTGCAGCAGCACGTTGTGCCCTCCTCGAGGCACTGCTTGCTTTGATTTGCCAGGGTCGTTTGGCAGGACCCAGCTCTTCCAGCACGGAGTGAGGACGGAAGCACCATCTGCCGATGCCCCGTGTCTCCCCGCTCCCCCCAGCCTTTGATGGGGCTTTTTATCCTCATCAAAGGAACTTAGATCAGACCCCGTGGCTGGGCCGGAGCCTGTTCCCGTGGGATACGTGGTGATGCCACCTGTGGCCACTGGTCTTTGGCCCCATTGAAGCCCCAGTGCAGCTTCGTGATGGGGAGCCTTCACACGCCGTTACCTTCCTCTCCCTCCTTTAATCCCCAATGTCCCCAACAGGTGAAGGGCACCTGGCAGGTTTGGGGGCAGGGAGGAAGGAGAGTGAGAAAAACATTAATTTCAGGCCCACATATTTTTTTTCCTTTTCCCTCCTCCTTTATCTACCCCTTCCTCACCCGCAAAGTTCATTAATTCCCATCATCTGGTTTGTGTAAACGTTGTGGCGAGTGTTTGACCGAGCTGGATAGGGTTACACCCGTTTCAAAAAGGCCGGGGCTGGTTCCCAGCCGTTCCCTTTTATTGTTGTATAATTTGCCAACCCAAACAAGGGGCTCCTGCTCCAGACAAAGGCGCACATGTTGCCCTTTCTGCTGATCATAAAAAGAGGAGTGGCTGCCTGCTACTGTACAGGTCCTTGGTGCAACAGCAGCCAGCGCCGGGGAAAATTTTGGTAAGACAAATGCGATGTATCAAAACATAAACCAGCAAGTGCTCCCACCCCCAAAAAGGAATTTGCTGTTGCCTCTTCACTCTCTGTTTCTTCCTCCTCCTCCTCCATCTTCCTCTTTCCCGCCTCCAGAGCTGCTGCCACCAGAAACCAGAGTCAAAGGCAAGGGGATAATTTTGAAGCCAGTTGACCTTGATGCTGGTGGCAGGCTCTGTGATGTAATTAAAATGCTTTATTACTTTAATAGTCTTTCACTGGTCTTGTCAGGTTCTTGCTTTTAAGGAGTATTTCTGGGATTTGATGATTTTGTGATCAGCCCTGCAGTGAGGAGGGCTGGGTAGGGTTGCGGTGGGTCCGCTGTGGTGGCTTCAGGAGCTGCACTGGGGATGCTCTGGGTTTTTGCTTCCCAGAGCATTGCAGAGCTCTTGCTCACTATCAGGTGCTAGCATGGGGATACAAGCGTGTGGTTTTAATCCAGCCCTTGCCTGCTTTGATCACCACTGTACATTTTTCCTGCTTTCTTAAAGCATCATGCTGCCTCAGAAACTAGGAACAACTGGGTATCACCTTGGCAGAATGGGTGGGCTGGAAAGCAAAGCTGCCAGCAATGGAAATGCCACCCCCATCCTTTCCTGGGTGTCTACAGCTCTTCTTCAAGATACTAGATTTAGCTCACTTGGCCTAAATTTATTTGTTGTGATGGGGGGAGGACAGGACGAGGCAGAGAAGCAGCGGGATTTAGAATGAGAATTGGCTGTGCAGGGTGGGAATGGCAGTAAAACCCTCCTCAAAAGTATGTTTGGTTTAAGGCAGCAGACAGACTGACTGTGGTTTGAAACAAGCCCTTTGGCTTTGGTGGGATCCTGACCAGAGCAAAGCTGAGTGGGACTGTGCTGGACAGGGGACAGGACAGGACCAGGACAGGAGAGGATGCAGCAGGCTGGAGAGCATCAACGTGGGAGGGGGCGAGGCTTCAGCCTGCCTCATCTTCTGCACTTGTTTCCTTTAAAGCTTTTCCGAGCTGGTACCAGCAGGCTTGTTTGCTTTCCAACCTGCTAATTAGAAACACAGCAAAAGTCACAACAAATTTGTGTGCACCAAATTGTACCGTGTTCTGGGTTATAGCTGCCTCAGCTTGTTGTCACCTCAGGTTTTCAAAAAAACCCCCTGTCACGACTCTGGAGGCTAAAAATCTGTCTCCTCCCAGGATGAGAAAAGAACTTTTGCGTCTACCTTTTGCATTCATGTTCACCTTCTCACCGTAAGCTTTCAATCTAATCTATGTGGTTTCTTAGACAGCCCTTCGGGAGGATTTGGGGGCACTTTCCCCAGAAACAGGTTGCCAAAATTTGGGTATTTTGGGAAGAAATCACTTTTAGTCTTCTTGAAACACCAGTCAGGAGTTTGGGTAGAAACTGGCCAGAAATAGCTTGGATGCTCTGAGTATGCACCGCTGGGCTGCAAAGAAAATGGTTCTGGATTACAGGCCTGAACTCAGTGTGAATATGGCTGATGTCCAAAATAGTTTGACTCGCTTTTTCTTCCCTTTCTTGTATTTTCCTTGCCTCTAGGGAACAGCTGTGGGGGAGAAATTCTGCTCCGAAGGTGGTTCTTGCTGTATCTGCTGGCAGAGCTGCCGCAGGGACTGCTGCATCCCATAGCTGCATCCGGATGCTGCGGTGTTTTATCCAGACCGTCACAACGCTTCTCTTGCTTTTACAATACCCTATACTCAGCTGTCCATCTCCTCTAGGAGAGTTTTGTCACCCTTGCAGAGGGAAACTGAGGCAGCTCAGAGGATCAAGCAGGGGGTGGTCTGGAGGTGGAGGGGTTTGAGGCTGGAGGGTGCCATTGCTACAGCACAGAGCACCCTGATTTTGACACCCGTGGGGCTTCAGCTCTCGAGCACACTGGGGTGGGCAAAACATCTCCAAAAGTGACGCTGAGTGGCTCCAGGTGCTGGGCAGGAATATATCCTACATGAAACCCTCCCCAGGAAGGAAAACTCATCCTCTTGGCTCCGGGACTGCTGCTCAGCAGCTGGAGCGCCTGAGCGTGCCGGGGCTCGGCCGGGCAGCCTGGCAGTGACCTCCATGTGGGCAGACGGCCGGGACGGTGGGCTCTGCAGACCCCCAAGCTCTGGCAGACCTGGAGGGGTTTATCCCAGCGGGTGTTTGCGAATGGCAGGAGGTGTGTGGTGGGCGGGGGGGGGGGGCACCCACACTGACAGACGTCCCCAGGGATAAAATCAGTGACGACTGCTGTGCTCTGCCCTGCGCACTGGTCCGTCCTACCTGCGGCGAATAATGCAGCAACAGGTTGCAGAGGTCCCCTCGACCCCCGCGGCCCCTCGCCATTCCTCCTTGAGAAGTGGCAGCAGATTAGCCCGGAGCCCCTCTGTGCAGACAAAAGCTGCCACAAAGGGCATTAGGCTTCAGGATTGGATTACCGTGTGGCCACCTGTCATCCCCACTTTGTAAATTTATCTCGCTCTGGGTCCAGTTTTTGCATTGGAGAAGTTTGCACTTAAAAAAAATATAAAATTCCCCCCAGTGCCTCTCCAAGCAGCAGCCTGGCGGAGTTTGTTTTAGCATCCCTTCTTATTACAGGCTTCAGAGCTGTGTGGGGCTGGGGATTAGGGCTGTTTGAATAAAGGGAGCCTTTATTACATTAGTCTAAGTGGTTAATAGGTAAAGTAGGCCAATCCATCTTTAGACTAAGCCTATCACTTCGCCTACGAAGGGTGCAGGCTTCACTGAGGAAATATTCCTCATTAAAGAAAAAGCTTTTCCTCTGTCCCTCTTGACATGTTAATAGCTCGGGGTTAGGGGCTCTGCTCCCTGCCTGCAGAAAATTCATAGTTGTGCTCACGCAGCAGCCCCCTCCTCTCGCTGGGACCCCCGCTGCTGCCGGCAGCTCTGCCGAAGTCAGCAGCGTGGTGCTGAGCCCCAAAAGCGCTTTGCTGCCTGGGCTCGGCGGGGGAATAAGGGGTGCCGGGTGTCTGCTGGGGCTCCTTGCTCTGGTTTTCCTTCTCCACACTCAGAAAAACGTGTGCCTGGTGCCTTCCCGAGCAGGGGTGTAGGGAGAGGGTTCAAATGACGGGTAGAGGCAGTGCTTCAGTGCTGGGACTCTCTGCTGTGGGATGTTCTCAAGGCCAAAAGCATTCGTGGGTTTGAAAGGATTAGAGAGTTCATAAACACTATGAAATGGGATGATTTGGATGCAGATGCTGGCTCCAGAGGTCTTTGAACTCCAGGTTGCCAGAAGGCAGGAGGATAACAAGGCAGGAGGGACTGCTTGCCAAGCTTTTCATACTATCTTTTTTTTTTTTTTTTTTTCCCCTACAGTATCCACTGCAGCCCTCAGTGGTGTCTCCATCCAGCCCAGTCCCAACTGGTGTGGCAACTCTTGTCCGAGGGCTCAGCTGAGCTCCCCGTTTCCCACAGCCTGGCTCCCTCTCTCATCTCCCTTTCCTCTCCCGAATGGCCAGCGGTGCCAGCCGCACCTCTGCTGTTCTTACCTTGCACCAAACAGTGCTGGCAGAAGCTGCCCAGGTCTCGAACGTGCCTGTGAAGCTTCCATGGAAATAGAGGGCTCCACAGCTGTCACGAGCTGCCCCAGGGCTGAACTGTGTGTGCACCATTGAGCTGAACGTGGGTTTCTGCTGTTACTTTCCCCTAAAGGGGTTTGCATCCTGCCAGGGCACGGTGGCTACGGCTCTTCTGAGCGTTACGGCTCCTCTTTCCCCTCCTTCTGCAGCGGCAGTTGTTCAGTGCAGCCCTCGCTGTCTTGGAGCCCCAGGAGCAGATGTGTTCAGGGCTGGAGACTGGTCCTACTTCCCCCCAACACGTATGTGCGGTGTGTTGTGTTGGAGCTGCAGTGCTATACAAGGGCCGAGTTGCCCTTTTCCAGTTGTGGTTTGAATGGGAATAAACACTTGTTGGTGACTTTTCCACCTGTGTGAGTTCAGACCAGCCAACTTACCAGTTCCACCTGTCCCTGAGGCTCTGTTGTCTCTGGCTGCCAGCGGGACGACTGATGCCTCTATGGGAGATTATGGAAATCATGGGAAAGCTTGTCACAACGGACAGACCCATGCAATAAAGCTTTGCTTTCCTGGATGTGATGCTGTCAGAGGTTCAAAGCACATCCATGGGTCACGGTACTTGGCTACACTTGCTGCTGTCTAGCTTTTATGCAGCCACTTTTCAAACAAGGCAGCATCTGAGACAATCTGAAGGATGTTAGTTCTGGGCTATGCCTGGCACCGGTCTGGGTACAACAAAGGAAGAGAGGGCTGGAGCTAGGGCTGAAGGCTGATTTTGGTGGATTCAGTTCTCATTCATGGGCTGAAGGCTTCATTACTATCTCTGCTCATCTTAGCCTGTGCTGACCAAGCCAGACAGTGGTAGCAGTGTCAGTGATGTGCCTTGTCTTGCTGTGTTGGGTCACCAGTGAGATGGTCTGTAAATGCCAAGGTCTCAGGTCCACTCCAAAAATAACAATTTGAGGGGTGGGGTGGGTGGGTGTGTGTCTAGACCTGCACAGAACTGAGTGCTCTCAGCTCTGTCAGAAACAAGACTTGCTGGATGTCCTCAGCCTGAAATCAAGAATGTGGGTTCAGGTGCTGGCTGGTCTGCAAAGGGACTGACACTGGGACAGTGGGTACCTCTCAGATGAAGAGTTGCTCCTTGCTGTCTTCTGCAGTGCACTCTGTGTTTGTTGAAACACTAATTAAGAGCCTGTGTTTCCCAACCACATCAACTGACTCAGCACCTCCACCCCCAGCAATTTCCTCCAGTTTCATGGCCCAGCCCTACTCAGTGCCTCTCTTGTGCAAGGAAGAAAAAATAAGCCTCCTGTCATTCCCAGGAGACTGATACATACTGATTATAGTAGTCCTGGAGGAGAAGTCGGTCTCGAGGTGCTGGGTCCGCAGAGCAAGAAATTTGATGGTCCTGACCTGAAGCCAGCGGGCTTCAGGGCAGCATGGCCATCCTGAGCATGCCTTGGGAAGCAGCCTCCTCTCTAGGCAGGTCCCAGGCCATTAAGGACTTCATGGGTTGAAACCAACCTCTTAAATCAAGCTGGAAAGTAGTTGGTGGCCAGCTCAGGATGTAGAACTCAGATTTAATGTGGCCATAAAAAGAGACAGCACTTAATGAGTAGACTGTCGAAATCCACATCAGCCCGCGATAGATTTAAGAGTTGGTCTCTGAGTGTTATTGACTGACTCTGTTCTGCGATGGCGTTACAGGTCTGTGGAGCTGGCCAGAAAGGTGAAGCATTAGTCAGAGTTTTATTTTGGTTACTGGTTTTTGGCACACACCGGTTCTTGACTTCCAGAAGCTCTTGCATCCCAGGTGTCTGATAGACCAGCGTGATTTTTAACTGCATGGGAAACTACACTTGCCTGGCTTTGAAATCACAGCCCTAGGGGTTGCCACCACCCTTGGGCATAGCTGGAGGTTTCCACAAGCTGATATCCCCCTTCCTCCGCAGTCTGGCTTGTCCATCTTCACTTCTCCCAGTGACCCGTGCAGATCTGGTGTGGGGACCGTCTCCCACCGTGGGTCTGTAGAGAAGGGGCTTTCTGGGCAGCCCCTGCACACACCTCACCTGCAGTGCAGAGTGTAGCCATTGGGTGCCCCTTGCCAGGAAACACATTGCATAAATTTAGTGTCAGAAGCTGGTGAAGTAAAAAGCGGGTACAGTGTGAGCTAAATAGTAGTTGCATAAATATCTACTGAACCATTTTCATAGGCATGTGATGATTTTTGATTCAATCAGACCTCTCATTCCTGGTTTTCCTATTATTTGGCCTCAGAACAGATGGGTCAGTTTTTGTCCCTTGGCTGCTTAATTGGGGCAACCATTGGCTTTAGCACAAATTATCAGTGGCTTTTTTAATTGCAAGAGTTCATGGTGATCTTTGCTGTAGAGGCATAAAAGTGGTGAGGGAGGAGATGGCTGTCCGGGAACAAGCAGCCTCTGTGTGCAGTGTTGTACATTTGAGGGAAACGCTGTTTGAGGCTTGCAGATCACACACTGGCTGGTTATTTCTCCGTTCTGGGTGGATGCTTTGAAAACGTAATCAAGTTTTATAGCTTTAATTTTGTGGCTGACTCCCCTCTTGCCTTTTTTTGAAAAAACTGTCTTCCAACCTAGAGCAAATGAGTCCCATTGGGTTATAAAGGGAAAGAATTGTCAAATGGTCTAAAATATTTAGGCTTGCCTAGTGAGTGATAGGAAAAAATTACTCTTCCTGCTTTGTGCCGCTTCCATCATTTCTGCAAGCTCTCTAGTTTCTTCCCACATGGTTAACCAGAAGTAGCCAGGGAATAAGGTGGAATTGCTGAAGGCTTTAGGTTTCAAGGGTATTTTTTAAGGGTACATCCTACCCATGAGCTGAGGTTGTCTTCTCTGCAGTCATATCCTGTATCCTGACCTGCTGTAGCCTGTGTGGCACTGGAGGGGAGAGGTTGTCCTTGTTGAGTGCTGGACTTTGATGGGCTGAAGGTGCCACCAGCAGCACTTGGTGTTTCTTCTAGTGCATATTAGGGAACAAGTCTGCACAGCGATAAGGAATAGTAAAACAGTGGGCGAAGCTGGGTGCAGGAGGACCCCTGCGGTTGGGTGAGGTCCTGCTGTTGACAAGCTGGGGACAAATTGCACCCGCTTGCCTGAATTGGAAAACGTGTTGAGTTTGGGATGCTAAGGGAGAGCAAGCTGGACGTGTTCCGGTGAGCTCCTGCTTTTTTGCTCCACAGTTCCTCTCGTTCTCATGGAGAAGACAAGCTCTGAGTTGGGGCTGAGGCTCTCTGGTGTTAGGAGAGCCACCTGGGGCAGCTCAGGACTCATCCTGACTGGTCTGCAGCCGGTGTGGTACATGTAGCCACACTCCAGGTGCAGAGTGTAGCCCAGCTAATCCACTCATGGATAGCTGGGAGATTACTCAGCTGGATTTCTAATACAGTGACCTTTAATAATAATCCACCCCCCTAATCCCTTAATCAATGGAAAATGGATTTATACATACAAGCTAAATGGCCTGTGTAGGCATTTTAGGGAGAAAAATTCTTGTGTATCTATGTGTGAATATATATATATATATATATATGCATATTTTTGTTTCTGTTACTTGCTGTTGTGACCCATGTTTGTGTGTTTTGCTGGCAGGGACCTCATGCCCAGGACACTGGAGGGACAGATCACCATGGAGAAGACCCCCAGCTACTTCGTCACTAAGGAGGCCCCAGCCCGCATCTCCTCCATGTCCAAGGGCACGAAGCTCATCGTGGTGGTGCGGGACCCGGTGACCAGAGCCATCTCGGACTACACCCAGACGCTCTCCAAGAAGCCCGATATCCCCACCTTTGAGAGCCTGACCTTCAAAAACAGGACTACGGGCCTGATCGACACCTCGTGGAGCGCCATCCAGATTGGCATCTACGCCAAGCACCTGGAGAACTGGCTCCTCTACTTCCCCATCGGGCAGATCCTCTTCGTCAGCGGGGAGAGGCTGATCAGCGACCCCGCGGGGGAGCTGGGCAGGGTCCAGGACTTTCTGGGCCTCAAGAGGATCATCACCGACAAACACTTCTACTTCAACAAAACCAAGGGGTTCCCGTGCCTGAAGAAGGCGGAAGGCAGCAGCAAACCCCACTGCCTGGGGAAGACGAAAGGCAGGACCCACCCCGACATAGACCAGGAGGTGGTGCAGAGACTGCGGGACTTCTACCGGCCCTTCAACATGAAGTTCTACCAGATGACGGGGCAGGACTTTGGCTGGGACTGAGGCTGGCGTGGGAAAGTCCTCTGTAATTACTTGCCCAGCACGGTTTGCGTATATAAAGAGATATATATGTATGTAAAATGTACAGAAATCTATTTTATAATAATTTATTTTTAATTCCTAAGCAATTAATTCACTAAGCTGCCTAACCGCACTGGCTAGAACGGTAGCCTGTAACCTGTTTAACATTCCACAGTGTTTAATTCTAATATGTGTCTCCTTTTCTTGTTTGTTTTTGGTTTTGTTGTTTTTTTTTTTTTTTCCTTCTGTTTTCTCCTCTTTTTGGTTTGGTTTGTAACAGACGGTGCTTCCATTTTTCCTAAACAAAATTTGTATTTAAAAAAAAATCAAAAAAAGCGAGGGTGGCAGGGGAGGGGCGGGGAGGGAGGGAAAGCACAAATTTATTTTTGTTACGGGTATCTGGCCTTTATAAACACTTGCTTTCCCTATTCCAGTGTCCCAGTCTGTGCTCCGGCGTTGTGCTCGCTCATCCCACAGCTTCCCAGTTAGCCCCGCAGCCCCGGGAGGGGGGTTTTCTCTGGGGTGGGTGGAGAGGGAGGCTGGACATCTCCCTGCAACCCCCATACCTCTGCTGAGCAGCAGCGTGTTTTACGGGCGGGTGTAAAGTGTGGGGAACCCCGAGCTGGGCAGCTCCTGCTCCCCAGCCCAGCTCTCTGCCGGGAGGGCACCGTCTTTCTAGCAGAGAAGCTGCAGAGCTGTCTCCTCAGTACACTTCTTCTTGGCTTTTGTCGAGGAGGCTCTTTCCCATGATCCCTCTATGCATTTTAAACCTTTACTGCAGGACAAATGTAAAATACATGTATCTGTATGTGACTCGCTCGGCGCTGGGCTGAATGACTGGCAAGGAGCGTCGCTCCAGGAGCGCCCCGTGCCCCCGGGGTGCTGCCGGGAGGCGGCTGTGCCTGCAGCGTGGGAAGCAGCCCCCCACCCGCCAGGGACGCCGTTGGAGACACGAGAAAAAACCCCAGGTCTCTGCTTGGTGCCATCCCAACGTGGAGGGTGTCCCAGGACACGGCGCGGGCAGCGCTACCCCCAGCCCCGCGGCCGCTGGAGCCGCCCCCGGTGCATGACACTGGGCAACACCAGCCTTGCTTCTCTTGATTCCTGTTACTTTTTGGTCCAACACCCTATCCGTGGTCTCTCCCAGGGAGCAGCGTTTGCCTAGAGCCAGGAAGAAGTGCTGCTTTGCCAATGAGGATGGATCCGTAGAAAAGCAGGAGGGGAGTCTGGGCTGTGTTGGGGTGTTGCTGGCGGCTGGGAGCTTCCCCAATGCCCCGGGCAAGCGCAGGGGTTGCAGCCAGGCAGGATGGGAGGCTCTGAGCACTTAACCATCAACCCAGGTACAGTAACCTGGACATCCTTCCCCTCAGGTGGAACCAAATGCTTTGGGGCATTAGAACAGGTTGGCAGGGCTCTCCTGAGAGCTCTATCCAGGTTTTGTGTGCTCAGAAGGTTTTGATAAATACCATAAGTGTCCGATGCTTATTGTTACTGTTGAGGTTCTGCTAGCCCAACTGGAACGTTTTTGGAGCAAGGTAGCAGCAAGGTCCTGCTCAAGTGGATATGGCAAAGAGCAGGACCCACTTCTGGGTCCGCGGGAGGGATTTGCAGGTAAAGTGCTGCCCTTCAGTGCTCTGTTCAAACCTAAGGGCTCTTGGCTTGGCTCAGCAGTGTCACGTCTCTGCAGGGATTTCGGGAGTCGCGCCCCTGTCAGTGCAGGTGAGGCGTGTGTGGGTTCATACATGGGGTGCAGTGCTCGGGGGCACCCTGAAGGAAAGGGAGATGCTAAGCATGATGTCAGGAATGAGCTGCCTAGCAAGCCTGATGTGAGCAGGATGCAAATCCCTCCTTGGGTTTTGCCTCCAAGCACATGTCCCTGCAAACAGGGAAAGTTGGGCAAATCTCCTCTCTTTGCCCTGAGCGATTTCTGGAAATGAACAGATGCTTTGGGCTGGTGCAGCCCCACTGCTGGAGGTCCCAGGCGTGAGCGTGGGCCCCGTTGGGCTGCACGGGTTGACAGACCGCACACGGGGACCCCTGTCCTGCAAAACGCAGCTGCGAACCTCGAGTGGTGGTTGGATCTTATGTGTGTTTGGGGGCTTTGGGTTTAGCTCCAGCCAGGTCCCTGGCTCTGTTCCCTGCTGCCAGGACAAGCAACAAATACACGAGCGTGTCTGCTTTGTCACAACCCCTGCTGCTGTTGGGTGACTGAGGGAAAGGGGCTGCAGGGGGCGAGGGGTGGGGGGTGGGGGGGAAAGAAATACTCCCTGCTCAAAAAGCATGATTTTTGGCTCTCAAAACTTCAGCCTTCCTACTAGCCGGCTTACACACTGTGTGGAAAGAAGCTCGTCCTCTCCAGCCGCCACCGTGGCACGTTCCTGAGCTGAGCCCTCCCTGCGTGGGAGAGCCTGCAGGACCTGCCGCGGCACGTGGCTGCTCCGGAGCGCGTGTGCCGGCCTGCTTTCGAGCGCTGGAAGATCTCGCATCACCTAGGTCTTCCTTCTTGGAAACAACCTGCTAATAGCCCAACGCCTTCCTCAGCTCTACAGCAGAGTGTGGGCTTAATTTGTATAATCAAGCCCTGCTGCCAAACGCTCTCATGAAGCAATCTTGTTGGAGAGTAGAAATACAGAGAGTGAATAATAACTCTTCTAACCTTGAGCAAATTGTTAGCCCTGTCTCAATATCCTTCGTAATGAACTCTGCACCAGACTTTTAATCTAAAGGCCTTACCTAATAAATAAGACGATGAAGGTGAATATCCCATGGTGTACATCCGGTTGCTAACACTGGAATCAGTGTTATTGTCATAATTAAAAAAAAAAAAAACAAAAACAACTTTGTTTTGAAGTTAATCTTGGAGGTGTAATTAGAAGTTTGGCTTGTTTTTGTTTTTGTTTTGTTTTGGGTTTTTTTTCACATTGTAACATTAATTATGGCTGAGTTTCATTCAGTTCTGTGTTCAGAAGTGCAGCACAGGTATTAGTCATGTGTCATCTGTAACATGGTACTACAGAATAGCCAATTTGTAAGAAAAGAGAACAAAATGGAAGGAAAAACGAAAAACCCACAAAAAAAGAAAATCTGAAAAAAAAAAAAGTGTAAGTCAAGTATTTTGTGGTATGTACAACACAAATTAATTTTACACAGAGAAAGATGTTTCTAGGAAAATGAAATTCTGATAATTCATACTATTTGTATGAAGAAATAAAAGCTCTATTTTACCAAGCGATGAACACGGTTGTATTCAGTGAACGCTGCGGAGGCGGGGGTGGCCTCCCCCCGAGGGTTTGGTAGCGCTGCCCCCCGAGACTTGCACGTCTGCCCCGTTCACGTCCGTGCAAGTGTGCTGGGAGCAGAGCCTGAACTCAGCGGGGTTTAATCGCACGCGTGAGCCCCCACCCAGCCCAGGGCTGTGTTTGGGAGCCGGGGGCTTCACCGGGTGAACCCGCGCGTGTTTTGCTCGGTCGGGCTGTGCGGGGGCTGATCTGGCCCATCGGATGCACCTTCAGCAAACACCACTTCAGGGAAGGAGACTGGGGAGATTGTCCTCAGCCCTGATGCAAAAGCTGAGTGGGCCTGGTGGTTGGTGAAACCGTCCTCCTGCGTCAGGGATGCTGGAGGAAAAATTCAGTCCTTTACAGCTGCTGGTGGGAAACCTTTCCAGTGCCAAGTTTCTTTTCAAAAGCGTTGTACTGGCAGTACTGATGCTGGTCCAAGGCTCTGGGGCCAGTGATTGCTATTGCTCCCTACACTGTCAACACTTTAAGATATAAAAATTCATTATCATTAAATTCAGAAGAGTCCCAGACCAGTGCTATACAAAGCAGCACCTAAAGAACATTACAGATTTATGTAATGTAGCAATTGCCACTTAAATAAGCTGAATTAAAATAATTTACTTGTTCTCAGCAAGTCTTGCATCTGGTGCGGAGTAATTGATGGGAGTCTTTCAGATTGCCTATTTTTCAGACACCTTCTAGAAAAGGAGTCAAAAGTAATCAAAAGATTTAATATAGTGATTTAAGAAGAGTTCGACCTGGAAACTCTCAGCTTGTCAGGATCATTATTAGCTGCTCCAAGCTCTGGCAATGCTTTAACTCTAGAGGTGCCTCATTTTTAAAATATACATACATAGATTTTACTTTAAAATTCCCATGTACCTTTTGAGCAGCACAACTGGATGTACTGGGAGCTGACCTCAGCTTGATGGAGATGAGCAACTCGTTACCTCATTCTCACCTCACCTTGATTGCATTCAAAACTAGGTGCTCCTCTGCTAATGCCCCAGCAGACAGCAATCCTGTAGGTACCCTGGGTCTGGGCTCAGACTGGTTTTTGCAGCAGCTCGTCAAGTGCTGTCTCTCATTCCTGTATTTTGTAAGAGCTACCCAGTTCTGGGGTGGAAAGAGTGTGGGTGCTTTTGCTTTGCAGGGGGACTGGTGCTGCAGAGAAGAGGGAAGGTAAGTCTTTATGGGGTTCAGCATCTGCCCTGTCTCTATCTCCCTGTAGGCTATCCCCAGTTGCACCTGAATTTACGCATACTGGGGATTCTTTCTCCAGTTTGGGCTGGGCCTCATTCTCAAGTGCTCTTTTGGCAAGATCATCTAGAAGATAAAAATAAGGGTGTCTGTGGTTTGAGATCACCTCCTGAACGTAGAGAAGTGGTTGCTCTGAAGAAGATGGCCTCAAGGATCTTCTAGTAGCTTTGGGAACTTCTGCTAAAGGAAGAAGCTCTTGAAGGAGAACGGTTTGGTGAAGAGGTAGGTGAGGCAGAAGCAGCCGATGAAAGGTTGCTGCTAATGATGGTGATAACTAAGGTGGCTTCACACTTTCTCTAGGTTGGTGGAAGAAAGGTGATGAGTTATTGCTTTAATCTAAAAATCAACTGGGTCTCCAGGCTGTGCAAACAAATGTGGCATTTCTAGTGAAAGTGCTTGGGGCCTGGTGCTGAGATAAGGTCCCAGAAGGGTGTCACCTTGCAAAGATTCAGATGCACAGATCAGGGAGGAATTCCCCTGAAAGGGAAAGGGCTGCTGCTGTGAGCACCTTCATGTGGCACCCCGGGAGGGTGGGGATCTCTTTGAGGAGGGTGAGGGAAGGCTCACGCAAGGGAGGAAAGAGCTGGGGTAGCCTGTAAGCACCGGGGAGAGAACTGGGGGGGGATCATCGAGGGCAAAAAGTGCTGCTAAAGCTCAGAGTTGAGTCCGTGCTAACAAGGCTATTGGAAAAGTTGGAGGCTTTTGTAGGTATCTCCATGTTTATTGGACTTTGAACCAAAATGATACATTTAAAATAAACTTGAAGTTTGAGAAAGGCCCCAGCAAAAACTGATTTCAGGAAGAAGTCATTCTTATGAGTGCTTTTTTTTTTTTTTTTTTTTCCTTTGGGATTGGTATACAGATGGTTGAGAGTTTGTGCTGCTGGCAGTCCCAGTTCCCTAACCACCAGGCTACTGCAATAGCAATTGCTTTGCTTCTCTTTCTAAGTTTTTGTTATTTTTTCCCCCTTCAAAAATCTTACTTAGCCACTAGATCTGTCCATTAGTAGTTTTATTTAAAGCCATACTTTATTATCCTCCAATTTCTCCCTGTGGTTAGGAACTATGGTGTTAACTCTTTTCCTAATGCATATATTTAAAAATGTAATAATACTGACTAATTAGTTATAAATCATTCAGACATTTCAATGCAAGGTAAGTGTTCAGCACAGTGATTAATGGTGTCTTTATTGGAGAGAGGAATTCCTCTGTCAAATGTTAGTGTTGGTAGCTTCAGCTGGGATAAAACCTCATGGCCATCACGAGTCCTCAGAGCTCTCTGTCAATCAAGATTTCCCCTTTTGCAGATTATAATTAATTTCATTAAAACACCTATTCCAGATCATTGCAGGGTCTGACACCCTCATTCACTAGGATGGGGCAACTGTTACCAAAGACCAAGTAGGTTCATTGATCTCACTGTTTCTAAACTGTTTGCTCTGAGTGCTGCTTTCCCTGATTTTTCCAGCAGACCCTGGTTCAGTCCTGCAGGAGTTTTAGATCTTAACTTCTGCCTCCACAATTTCCACCCCCCTCCCTCTGAGAAGGGGCTTACAAATAGGTTTGCAAGAATCAACCACTGTAACAATTCTGTTAAAAACTGAAGAGCACCCTCCAGGAATATTATTTGCAACTATTTATACAGTCAGCTATAACTGGGAGGCTTAATTTATGCTCATTAAGTCCTCTCAGGTGCTTGATGAGAAGCTCTGCAGCAGTGCTAAGTATTACTGGTTATTCAAGCTGCTTACAGCAATGAAGGCATCACCATTTGTCTTGGCTTGATCTTTTCCCATCCCACCAGGAGCTGGTAGGGAGGACATTGGCACCAGCTGTCCTCAGGAACAAAGTCTGATCTAGATATTGGGCTCTTGACAGAAATCACATGTTGTGCCCTGGTAGCAACCAAAGTTCTGAGCAAAAGAATGAAGTTTTAAAATAATATGCTCAAAAAATGGCTTGGCAGAGAAGATGCAACTGGCTGCTTTGACATCTAGGTTATTTAGCTGGGAATTTATGTGTCAAAAGCTTAAAAGCTTCACCAAAGAAAATTTAAGAAAGCACCATGTTTCCAACTAATTAAGTAATGTCAGCCAAATATAATTTATTTCTCACCATCACTCATGTCTACAGCAGAATTATCTCATTTTTGATTTCTAATGACTTTCTCTCTCTCATTAATCTGGCCATGAATTATTTTTATATAACTTTTTGGCACTGAAGCAAAGAAAATTTTTTTTTCTTTTTAATAAGAACAGCATCCCTAGATAATTCTGCATCACCCCTGAAAGGGGGGAGGGAGTCTAGCCTGGCTTTCATGGCACAATTCTAGCTTTCCCCCTGCCCAGGAACCCTGGTAGCCTCTGCTCCAGGTCTTCCCCGGGACCTCAGCTTGTCCTTCCTCCCTAAAGTCTCCCTTGTCCTTTCTTCTAATACCAAGTTAGTCATACAGGTTCTTTTTTGGTCTTTTATTTTAACCAAAAAAAAAGTTTTTCCTGCAGTTCTCAGGGAATTTTGCCATGTGCTTTTTTTTACAGAATATCGCTGTTTTTTCTCATAGATGCAGGCTATTGCAGAGATTTTAAATTTGGTTCCTCCACCTATCATCTGTGGCTCTGTCCCAGGCATGTGTGTCCTGGTTATTGGAAGTGTTAATTTTCCTGCTTTACTGCTTTGGTTCACATCTTGGTTTTTACTAATGGTGTGTTATCTGAAGCTCAGCCCTTTTCCAAGTCCCTGGAGCAGGCTCTGAGGATGCTCCCATACAGGAATTTCTTAGACTGGATCAAACATGTAGTTTGTATCCAGTCTTCCACCTCCAACCCCAGCTATCTCCAGGAGCGATGAACTGGAGATGAACCTTTCTCTTCTGCTTCTCATAGGTGAACAGGGGTGAATCTGTAATTTGGAGGTCCACGTACTGCCTGGGTTTTCTCTAGCAGTTCATCTGAGTCCATTCTCAGGTCAAGTCAGACCTTGGGTGTAACTTAAAGAGATAAGAAAATACCCCTTCTTATGAAACTTCTAGTCCCAGTTGCAGATCAAAGAAACTTGGGTAATTTAGAAAGGCATTCAACTATTGGGTGCTTTACATATATTGGCCTGAGCCTCCAAAAAATTCCTTTGTTTCCAACCACTGCAGAAGCAAAGCCTGGTACCCACAGTCACTGAGAGCATCTCCTGTGGGAGGAACTGTCGTTTCCAGCCAGCCCAGGTTGCTGCAAGGTAACCTGCTTGGCAGATGACCCGGGCAGGCGGCTAGAGCTGCTCCAACACCTCCCTGGGGAAAGCAGGAGGGAGGGCAGAGCCAGAAATGCCAGGCAGACAGAGCCTCAGCTGGCAGAGTTTCACTGCCTTCAAAGGGTGAGCCAGGGAGGAAGCTGCAGGCAGTAAATGGATTGCTGATGGGGGCTATGGGAAAGGTAGGACTGTATGGGGGTGCCTCAAATATTGTCTTTCTGTGCTCTTTGCATGGGCAGGGGTTGTTTAGGGGTACTTTTTATGTAGGAGTATTTCTGAAACCCAGTGGGTCATGCCCACTGAGATAATAAGAGCACAATTTAAGTTGGGTATGGCTGACCAGCCACAGCTCTTGAGGCTCTTGTCAGAAGTGAAATTGCACTTCTGGCTGCTTTGGGATGAGCCACCTACAGCTCAGCATTTCCCTAGTGCTTCACCAGCAGCTTTGAAGGGGGAATAGGGTTACAGCTGGCTTGGATTTACCATAGCCTTCCTCTGTCACCTGTGCCCTCTTGGATGACCAAGAGGTTTCAATGCTGAATTCCCAAAGCTGAGCTCAGGGAGGAACAGGGAGAAAGTGGGTGAACCATATCCATGTGGTTGCAGTCCACAAAGCTGGAGGACTTGGGCGGGTGCATGAAATGCCACTGCTGAGGATGGAGAAAGGCTCTGGCCAGCCTGCCCTGGATCCAGGGCCCCACATCGCGGTGGCACAGGAGAGACTGTGGTGTTGTCAATCTGCTGTAGGAGGCACAAAGCTGCTCTACCCCATGTCTTACTCTTCCTTCCTCCTAAACCAAAGCAAAATGAAAAACAAAAAGCTTGACAAGCAGAACTCCCATAAAAATCAAAGGAGTTTTTTGAGTCATTTTTCTTCCCAACATTTTAATTACTGCCTATGGAAAATCCACTTCATCTGTGGAAAACTGCTCTTCAGAAACTTCCATGTAGTTAAAACCAAGAAAACAACTTTTTGGAAAATGGAGTGGCACTAACGCTCTTTTGCTAAGTCTGACCCAGCATAAGGCAGCCAGATGGGGCAGTGGGGATCCGAGCAAGGTCCTAGACAGATGGATCTGTCTCTGCAGCAGGAAGGGAGGTGAAAGCTCAAAGTCCCAGCTGATATCTGAGCAGACTTGCAGATGAAGGTGTCTCAGGCAGATATGGAGGCATGCTGGAGCCACTGGGCTGTACTGGTATCCAAACCTATGCTACCTGCTCTTCAGTGGTGGACTAAAACAGAGCTGACAGCAAAAGTGTCAGACTGCACTTGGCTTTCTTTAATCACAAGAATGATGGAAAAAGTAAACTTCAAGCCAAGTACTAACATGGCTCAGGTAGAGGGAAACCTTCAAAACACAGATATCTTAGAGCCCAGCTGCAAGAAAGCATGGGGAGGACAGTCCTGCTAAAGTGCAGTGTCAAATTTAGCAGATCCCTACCCAAAAGCTGGGGCCATAGTCATGTGCAACTGTGGGTGTGTTGCATCTCTGTCTGCGGTATAGCCTGCGGGCTGCCCAGCTGGTCCCGAGACATGGGCAATTCAGGATCATCATAGAATAATACTGTATTTTTTTTTTTTTCAGGTCCTTGCATCAAATTCCAGTGTGGAGGGTCAGATCCCCAATTTGACATAAATCAGCCTCCCTTAGCACACTGCAGATGAAGTTGTCCAAGCGATTTCAGTGAATCAGCAGGGCTTGGGGCAGTCAGTGGAATCTGCTTCTACAGAGCTCCTGGGCTAAGTATAAATCTTCAAAAGGCAGCAGCAAATGCCTGGGCTGTCAGGTACTTTCCTTCTGTTCCATTCTGAGCCACCCTATGGTACTGGTCGAGATTGTCCCTTATTCCACCAACCTTGACCTGGCCACAGATGCATGAAATGATACAGTTGTATAAGAAATCCAGTTGGCTGTCAGTCCTTGGGAAATTCATACACCGTGTGTCAGGCTGGCGTTATTCATCCCTGGAGGGGTAACAGTACAGGGATCTCATTACATTTCCTCTGTGTATATTTGCTTTATGCTGCTTTGTTTGAGAACATGCTTGGCAACTCAGTTGTTCTAGCATTGTGCTGGAAAATATACAGTATTTATGTATCAACAATGAATAACAGTCTCCAGACAACCAGAGGGATGTGATTCAAACGGTACAGCAGTATGCGGAATGCAGGGTGAGGTGTCTTGCACGGGACCTCCTGGAGTAACTGGGATTTGGGACGTGAGGACTGGACTACCTGTGGAAGGGGAGGATATGAAATATTTGCTGAGTGGCTGTGTCACCATTTGTGGCAGAGCCTGCAAATAGCCACCAGTGAAAGGCATTAACCCTTGTGCTCACCTGTAGCTCTCTAAAGATGAAGCCAACAGTCCCTTTTTGGGTCTGCACAGATGACCAAACCAAGAGATTGCTGCAGATGGAGAAGGCCACATCCAGAAATTCTGACTATTTCAGGGGCTCAGCTTCACTTTCTACCCTTCTCAAGGAAGGATAATGGTGTAAGACTCAATCTTCTGGATATTTTTTGGCACTTCACAGGCAATCTAAAAGATTTACAATGAGGTGCTTTTCCAGTCCTGGACAATCCCATTTTCAAAAGCAACTTGGGCTCTTGGCATTCATTTTCCTATGGAAAGCTGATGGGAATTAAGTTTCTATGGCCTCTAGCTTCAAAATATAAAAGCAATTTGCTTGCCCTGGCGCTGCTGCCAGTTAGATGCCTAATTGGGATCTGGGCTTCAGGACCAATTATTTCTGAAAATGTTACCTCAAACATTTAAACTCCAGGTGCTTGGGCAGTTTCTCAGGTTCTTCAGAGGTCCATGACCATGTTAGGAGGTCATCTAAAAAGCCGAAGAGAAATCCTGCATTTTGAGAGGCTTGGTTTATGTTCCTGGGTTGTTTGGATGGGTGTTTCTTTTTTGCAAGCTCCTTACCCTGCCTGCACGCCTCTGTTTTGTTTCCATCCTGAAAGCAGAGCTGCTGGTTCTGCCTTGGCTTATCCTCACGGCATTGTTAATTCTGGTGCAGCACTTGGATACTACAGCTGGATGCATGTGTATCTCTTTTGCTGTTCACCACATTCACTCACCTATTTAAAAGTGTAAATAATGATGTGTCCTAGGAATAAACAGTAAGTTCAGAAAGAGCTTATAGGTTAGAAAAGATTGACTAATTCTTGGCACGGGCAAGTTGGCATAGCAGCATTGACTTCAAGGGAGCTGAGTTGATTAATGTTAGCAATGTGGCTGGCCCTGTTTCTCCAGATGTTCTGGTGAATGCTTGCAGATAATGAATCCTGCCTGGAAATCTGCAGAAATATATGCATATTTGTGGGATAAAGATGTTGTTATATGGGTTACTGTGACCAGCTCCAGGCATGGCCCAATGCAGGGCAATAAGCAGCCTCACTCTGCTTGCTGAGGCATCGAATGGTGCCAGAGAGACCCAAGTTCAGCTGCAGACAAAGCTGTTGCAGCTGCTGCTCAAGGTGGATTTATCAAGTGAGTGATCGTAGCTTGCTTCTCGTGTGTGTGTGACATAAACATCTATTATCTTCATTTGTAAAATTTCTCTGCGGCTCACCTCAGGGCAGATACTTCTGAGAGCTCAATTACAGGCAGTTAGTTGCTTGACAACACTTCTGGCAGATGCTAGCAGAGTGCAGGCGCTGTATCCCCGTCAGACAGCAGATCTCTCTGTTTATTAATGTACTGTCATCAAGCAGTGTCTAACATCGCTTGGGAAGCTGCTGGGTTTCTCCAGGGGATGGAAAGGGATGCAACCTGGAGCATGAGGTCCTTGTGGCTCTTACAGGAGGTCCCAAGAGGTCTTTGGTCATGTTGAGCCCTGTTGGGATGGACGGGCAACATCCCTGTGTAACGGTCAGTCCTTGTCCCCAAAGACTCTGCCAGTGGGACACAAGAAATTTCATCCCTGCACTACAAGTGCAAAGGGGTAAAGTGATTTACCCAAGGGCATGCAGGAAATCTGTGGCAGAGCTTGTAATCAGAGGTGGACTCCTGGCCCTCAGCCTGCAGTTTTACAGCATAAAAGCAGGTACAAATCCCATCTGAGGACTGGACCTCTGCTCACCTGGGGGGCCAGAGCAGAAACTCTGTCCCTGTGCCAGGGCCACCAACTGGAACAGCCCCTCTGGTGCCCGAGGGGATGGTCCCTGCTGTCCATTACCTCAGTGTCTCCCCACCTGGTGGGTGACTATGGTGAGGAAGGATCTCTGTGGGCTTACAGCACCCAGATGATGGCTTTTGGGGCAGCTCTCTACCAGCCTCCTGCTCTGCTGACTGACACCGTGAGGGTAGGACAAGGAGGCTAAGAGTCTCCTGATAGTGATCTAGGATCTTTGAAAGTTTTATTTATTTAAAGAGACTTTCATTCCCCTTCTAAAAAGCAGTGGAAGGGCTCTGCATGGCCGAATGACAGCTCCAGTGATCAATCAGTTCTTCCTAACAACCAACATCCTGCAGCGGTGAAGGGTCACAATCAATCACTACCTATTATTATTACATGATGAAATTGTAATTATGGGAGGGAAACACTGCATTACACTTTCACATCCATCATACCAGAGCTGCATTCTTAGGTGGCACCTCTCAGTCAAGTTCAGCATTTAGCTGAGGTCCATTAGCACCCTCTTCCCTCCCTGCCAACAGGCATACCTGCCTCCTGATTTGACACAGGCAGGAATTGAGCCAGAAACAAGGTGAAGGAAAAGTATGTAAAACAGGGGTTATTGCACCAAAACTCTTCCAAGCAAATCCCTCAAGTGTCCTTAATGCTTCACTGGTGGCATAGTATATCCCCTAACCAACTCGTGTCCTTGGTCCTAAATGAATGGTCCTCGGATCTGTGCAAATAGGAATTATTTCTTTTTGCTGCCAATCCTAAACAATTTTTCTAAATGAAACACCTTGAAGTTCCTGGTAGATCACAAAGCTTAAAAACAATAAAAGAATAACTCCCCCCTGGAATTTAGGTTGCCTCAAGATGAATTATTTTGCTAGAAACAATCTGGAAGTTCAGAAGTGTCTCTCTTGACTGGCACATTAAAAAGAGTTTGATTCTGTTTTGAAAATACCTGAAAAAAAATGCCTTTAGAGACTTTTTACATATGAGAGAAATGAATGAGGTATCTTTTAGTCAGCCAAAGAAAATTTTTATTTAAAATATTGGTCAGAAGTTTCCCTCTTGTTACAAAGGGGTCAAATATCTGTCAGAAATGAGTCTTTTGTGGGGCAGTTGGATGGATTTAGATGACCTCAAGGTCCTTTCTAGACTACCTTCTGTGACCCAATGACATTAATCTCTGTTCTAATGGCCTGTTCATCAATTATCACTGGATAAAGGGAAATGTCATTTGATAATACCTCCCTGGCTGCATTTGCACAGGCTGCTCCCTAGCCCTCACGCATGTAGTGCAATGCAGGAAAGGGATCTGGGATGCACCTGTACTGATTTTTGACTTCTACTGTGGATTGTTGGGAAATTGCTACAAATTGTGCTGGGGCTGAGTATGTTCCTGTACTGCCTTGGGGCATGGGGAGAATAAAATGCCCATCACATCTCCCAGCCCAGACCCCCCCAACAAACCAAATTGGAGTAGATGAGGCTAGATGCTTTGCTCTGGCTAGTGAGAGTAGAGGGGACCCAGGTAGATTATATCCCTGAGTTAGGCATCTCACAGGATTGAGGTGAATCTGGACCAAAATAACCATATGGCTGATCTGTAGTCCCAGGGCAGAGCTGATAAAGTGGACAAGGGAGTTTTCCCCTGCAGCAAAAGAGCAGTAACTTGAGAGCTGCTCTAGTTGCATGTACAAGAGTAATCATTTCTCTCTTGGTCAGAAGACAACAGCCACTTTAACATTTTTATTTTTTTTTTCTCCTCTTCAGGAGAATTTAGTCTCTAGCCCTGACTTTTTCCCCCAAAAGAGGGCTCCCAGCAGTGACTTCCCTGCCCCCATAGGGTGACTGTTTTTTTTTTTTCTTTTCCCCTTTCTGCCCCCAATTGCTTTTATATTCACATGATCAATCTCTGCACTGTCCTGTTAGGTGATTATGTGATGCTGAGAGAGTGGTTTGCTGTGGCAAAACATCCGGTGTCCCGTGGCTGCCTCTGGAGTAACCATGTGCTGTGCCAGGGAAGCTGGTACTCAGGCACTTAATCTATTTGTCAGCTTCTCCTGGCCCCGAAGATTGGATTCACACTGAACTCCTGGTAAGCTCTGCCTTGAGGAGGATGTCCTTGAGCCAGAGAAGGCCCTGAGCTGCTGGTCCAAAAGACTTCTGAAGTGTTTCTTACCATAGGATAAGAAACTTTCTAAACAGAGAACAGAACTGGGGGGGAGCAGAAATCAAGCATCACTGAGACGATCTTCCTCTTGCAACGAACACTACCGAGAGTTATCTTGTCCCCTGGCAAGGGAGTTTCTCCAGTTATTCTTAGGCAGACTTTGTTTATAAAAACATTAGTACAGAGTTCACAATAACAGAACCCTAATCGTCCTAGAGTGTGTATTAAATAAATAATAAATGGGAATAAAGTATCAATGAGTGGTGTCTATAGCAGACATCTGTTTTCTCACTGGCCTGCAGCCATACCTCTCTGGGCTGTGATCTCATCAGCCAAGCGAGGTCAGCTGAGTTCAGCTCTTGGATGAATATAAGCATGCGGATGGCAATGTTAATGGGAGTTGTGTGCTGGTAGGGCGAGCGTCTGGGTTCACTGGTACCTGCCCTGCCTGAAAGCAGCGGGAAGGACAGACAGGTCATCAACCTCTCAGGGATCATCATCTTGAAATTCTAGACCCCCTGTCAAAATTCAGTGGGTAGTTGTGAGCTGCATGTGGTTTAGCAACAGCTTCTGTCTAGAGATTGATCCTGTAAGTTATGACATACTCCAATGTTTTTATGGGGTGCTGAATGGCAGAAAGGCGCCAGAGTTAACTTTTGGCAAGCGAACAGCATAAACACCCAAACAAATGTCGATCAGTGCTATTCCCAGGAAGGAGCCAAAGGTGTAGCAGATTTCAGAAGGGTTTTAATACAGAAGAAAGCAGAGGTGTGTTTTCACAGTGATAAAGCAGTTTCAGATGGAGCTGACTGATGTTAGTGGGACTTTGGCAGAGAGTGAGAGGAGAGCAGCCCATAGGATGACCAGATGTGGGCTCTGAATTTGCCTGATCTACAGTAGGAGAGTTTTTGGTTTGGAGAACCAGATTTTCCAATCCAGAGCACAGATATGAATAGATGCAAATGTCTTTCTTGAGATGAAGCAGCAGATTTTTCAGGTTTAGCCCCTTATTCCTAACAGTAGACTCAGCCGTGCCTTCAGTGCCCTTAAAATTGTGGAATTGCCCATTTTGGTGGCCCATAGCTGTCAGTTCAACATCCCTATTATGTGCACACTGTGAGCAGAGCTAAATATATCTTGCAATGTGAAAAACAGCATCTGGGTTGCAGCTGGGGGGGTGGGGAACAAATCTGCTGTCCCAAACGAAAGATCCCCTTTCAGGCCAGAATTTCTCCCACGGCTGCCCACTGACTGTGCTGGCTTGGGGCTTCCCCTGGGCTGAGCGGAGCGTTTTGCTGCTTAGCTGCACTTTAAAGTGCTTATCCTTTCTGCAGCTGTACTCTTCCATCTCCAATGCCATCATCTAATCAAAACCAAGATTTCTTTTCCATTGCAAGAAGACTACTTGGGAAAACCTGCCAGAAAGGCAACATTCAGTAGGCTCAGCCTGGAAACCCCTTCTCTCCTATCTGGTTATCTCTCCTTTCCAGTCCTTTGACTTGCTGGCATGGCAGCTTGCCCAAGGCTGTGTGTTTCCTGAATAATGCTTGTTTTTGGGGCAACGGGTAAAACACCTGACATAATTACACTCCTTCAGCCTCTTTGAAGGAATGATTCAGGTTTTTTGAAGAAATTAGGTTGTCTTGTCCAGTCAAGCTTGGACTCTTGGGCTGCCCCAGCACACAGAGGGACATGGGAGATGGTACAAAGTCCCTCCGTGCTTTTGGTAGTTTAGTGCTGCTTTCAGTGGATTAGCTGCAGCCAGAGCCTTGTTCCTGACACATCACATGAGTAATATCTTAAGTGATTCTGAGTCTCGTTTTGCTGTTGGAAATGAGGGCAGGATGGTGGGGGATGTGTGTATCAGTTTTGCTTTGAATTAGCTTCTACTTCTGAGGCCTCAATTATACTTGGGTCATGATTTCTAGAGTAGTTGGGGGTTTTTTGTGTTTTTTTTTTTGTTTTGTGTTTTTTTTTTTGTTTTGCTTTTTTGTTTTGTTTTTTTAATCCAAGCATTAATGCTAGAAATGGAGTTAAATTAGACAGTTGAGAGTTGCACATAAAATAGCGTGCGTCCTTGTGCTAGGGACTTAAGAGCAATGCCAAATATAATGGATTTTGTGATAAAAACTGCAGAAAACAGTAGTTCTGTCTGATGACAGCTCCTGGAGTGGAACAGAAGTTGTGTTGATGTTATCATCTACTTAATGAGATGTTTTGAGCCCGAAAGACTTCACACTGGAGATGTCATTGGCTGCATGTAGTTTTAAGGGAGGGTTCATAAGTAGTATTTGGCCTCTGAAAAAGGCAAATTAGTCTAAATGACACTTTAGCCAAAATGACAGAACATGAGAGATTGTCTGAGAGGCGGATTGCTAATGGGTGGCTTTCAGTTTGTGTTTATCTGCTTAAAAGCTGTCAGAAATCTTATGTTGAGACAAGCAGCTTCTTGTTTCCGCCTCCTCTGTGTACAGTGGGGAAACGGCCGTTCCTCCCTGGTGTGCTCCAAAAGGTGCAGACGTGCTCCTGCCCCGAGGGGGTGGAAACGGAGCTGGAGCCCTTCGCCTGCTGTTGGTAAAGGGTCAGGGCAAGCTCCAGGGGGCTGAGCTGGGAGTTATCCAAAGCTCCCTCAGACCCGGGCTCTACCCAGTACTGTCATGATGAAATATCTTCCCCTTCGGCTCCTTGGTTTTCCACCTTCACCAGCTCCCCGCAGCCCGGGTGGTCCCTGCTCCGCAGCCCCTTGGCAGTCAGCACCAGGAGCCCTTCCTCGCCGGGTGTGGGGTCATCCTGCAGCAAAGTGGCAGGGCACGCAGACACCAGTTCCTAGGCATCAAATTCCTCCTCAGGTATTTATCCCTGTTGTCTTTTCTTTGGACTAGATGAAAATGAGACACCTTCATACCTTGGAAGACCTGGATTAGAGCCCCTGGGCAGAGCGGGACTGGGACAGTCTTGGGAGAGCTGGTCTCTGGTGGCTCTGGAAGTTGCGAGTCTTAAAGGTGGACATGTAGGGAAAATGCAGGTCTTTGCTTCACCAAACTGATGAGAGGAGCAGCAGGGCAGCTCGAGGTGCTCCATCTACTCTTCACGTGGGGGCGAGTCAGGCCAAGAGGTGTACCCGTTACCCATGTTAGGTTTAGTTCAAACTAATGAACTATGGAGATTCACCGGTCTAGGAGGGAACGCGAGCGCTCGTTCAGGATGTTCCCCCACAGTGTGCTCACTGTTCTTGGAGGAAAGCTGTCACGTGCTGTGTCACCTTGATGGGAAACAGCAACCCAGCACGGGAGAGTCCTCTACAAGAACCATCTTTCAGCTCCCAAGCACCACAGAAGTGGAAATGAATAGGAACCTCGGGGTTGATTTTCCCCTTTTGAAGCTGATAAAACTCTACTGAGGTTATAACCCCGCAGCCAGAAGCAACAGCACTGAAGGGAATAGAGCTGGTGTTCCTCCAGCACGGTAGGAACAAATACAGCTCAGGGGGGTCCTTTACCTTCCTATGCCACTGTGCTAAACTCCATAGCCTCCCACTTCCACAGAAACTTGCATTCAGGCCTAATGTATCTTTATATTTATCTTAATTATTAATGCAACACACCTGTTAGAAATCGTATCAACTCAGAGTAAGGGAGGGGATTAGGATAAGGTTTTGGATACATTTGAAGTGCACACTGTGTTTAGTATTTCTAATCCTGAAACGTTTAAATGAACAGAAAGGTTTTTCCAGGGCCCTAAGTCATCAGCTAAGTCATTATTGAATTTAAGGTACAGTCTGACTAATTAAGATTTTGGAGATTGCATCGTATATATAAGTACCCTTCCTGTGCTTGTGTATAGGAAGAGACACAACATCAGAAAACCTTCCTGGGTCTCATCTGCCCAGGTCGTGCGCTGCGGTTTTGGTGCAAGCCCCCGAGCTGGGATCAGAGGCAAACCCCGGGGCCGGGCGGGGGGACCGGGGAGCACGTTTCAGTCCCGGCTCTGCCACTGGCCTTGGCAAATGGTTTACATTCCCAGCCCTGCAAGTGGGAAAGATTTTTTAGGCTGTTACAAAGCTTTTAAAGGCTCTTGCCTTTTACTAGTGTAAAGGGCTGGAGTATAAGTGTGGACAGCACAACCAGAGAGGAATTGTACCTGCAAAATATGAAGGACTGAGCCAGAAACAATTTTATATAGCTGTGGAATCCTAAATCTGTGCTTAGGCTCCTTCAGCAGTCAGTGGAAAACTGGGTATGCTTCCAAAATGTGGCTGAGGTTAGCTGTCTGTGGAAGCATAGACCCAAATGTTAGGTATGAGACATCTAGGCCAAAGCTAATTATCTTGAAAAAAGTAATTCTGTTGGGTGCAAGCGAAATACTGTTTGGCTTGCATTTACATGTTGTCTGAAATCATTTGTCAACAATCTTCTGTAATTAGATCTTAATTTAGGCTAATCATTATATGCCTTGTTAACTCAAAGTGTGTATTTAAATTCCGATTGAATGTAATAGGACACAACCATGTGCTGAAGAAATATGAAGTACTTTTAGAGGCTTCACAAAAACACTGAACTGAAATACTCGGCCTTTTTGCTGTTTCAACCATTCTTTCCAATGACAAAATAAAATAATCCATTAATCAAATAACATGAGCTGCCTCCAATTGTTTTGCCAACCTGGGAAATCAGTGAAAATTCCACTCTGGAATTATAAAATCAAAATGCACCAGTACATGAAAGTGTTTTAAAGCCACTGCTGAAAAAGTGGTGATATGGTGGCTTTGTTCCAGTTTTCTATCTGTGTGTTGGGTTATTTTACCTTTTGTCCCTGAAGAAATTCCAGGACTGAGTCAATTTTGCAAAACTCACTTAGATTCCACCAGGACTGAATTTGCAGCCTTGCTAATGTAATTAACATCTATTAAGCGAGTGTGTGCCCTGAGCAGCTTAATAGGAAAATCTAATAATGTTTCCTATTGGAATGTTCCCTGTTAAATTGTCAAAGTGCTTTAGTGTATGTTTTCTGTAGGCAGCATTGTTTAATGGAAATGTTACACAAATTAGTATTAGGCCCTAGGTGAAATGGGATCTTTAATTTAATTTGATTTTACAGCCAGGACGCAGAACGGTTGCTGCTTTGGCCTTGCCAGCATGCGGCCAGGCAGAATTAGGTTTTGCTGGGATCACCTTTGTAATGACTCCTCCATAGCTCTCGCCTGCAGAGCGACCAAGGCTCAGTTATTAGCTGAGCTGTAAATGGCATTAATAATGTCCTTGTGGAGCAATAGCATGGCAGGATGGTCTCCATAAAAATAGGAATCTTGTGGCTGACCAGTGTTTTGTTTTATTTTTTAAGGTGGGTAATAAAAGAAGAAAATGGAAAGCTTGTGCCTTTGTTTTTGTTTGCCCTAATGGGTGATGGGAGCGGAGGTGCAGATGTTTGTATAAAGCCCCGGTTGTTCCCCGGGCGCTGCTGCCCGCCCCGCTTTCTGTTTGCTGAAGCCCCTGTTGAGTTTGCTCGGGGTTTTAGCAGTGATGCTTAATGGAGCAGGGCCAGTGCCAGCGCTCCCCGGGGACCCTCGCACAGAAGTCCCTTCCTGACCTTCTCCGTGTCCTGAGGTTGCAGAGGAAACAGCCAGGTGTCCCGCCGAGGAGGGACAGGCAGGATGGGAGAATACAGCCCCTGTCTGCAGGGCTTGTGTGGTTCCATCACCAACCCTGAGTGCCCACACTCGGATAATGCCTCTGTCATCCCTGTGTTGCCCCTGGGGGAACTGAGCTGCGAGGAGGATGATGCTCCCATCCCCTCAAACCTGGGAAAGTGGCGAAATCCCAAAGAAAAGGAGCTTCTCTTTTCTATAACTACAGTCTCCTTGGTCAGGGAGTTGGCTGGCTTACAGGGAAGGATGCCAGGGCTAGTAAATGCCCAAATTCAGCCTCTTCCCCACGAAGTCAGAGTAGCAAATGCTCACACTACATGAGGGAGATGCTGGGATTGGCTTGGGCTGGGGTGGTGCAGCTCTGAGAGTTCAGTCATGGCAAAATATTAACTAAAAAGACAAGGCTTCTTCCTCTTTTAGTTGTCTCTCTTCTGGAGAGAGGAAGGGATGATCATCCCCCTGGATTTGAGGAGTAAGGAGGGCAATTTGTTTAGGAAACTCATTGAGATGGTGTGATGTATCTGCAGTTTATATGTAAAAGGAAAGGTCTGCCTCTCTCTTCAGGCTGCTGCTTTAACTCTCCCCAGGAGGAAACTGTCAGGCCAGGGGTTCTTAAATTTTTCATCATGCAAGCAAAGCTGTTTCCTTCCCTAGAAAGGAGAATTTCTTCTTCAGAGCAGACTGATTAATTCTCTCCTATGCACCATCTTGTACTTTGGGTCTCGCAGCACAGTTCCTGCAGTCCCTTTTGCAGTGTCGGGCGCTTCACAGATGTGTCTGAAGTCAAGGTCTCCTCCAGGAGCTGCTCCTGGTGTAAATCAGGCTGATTGTGCTGCAAGAATAGCAAATTACTGAACAATTTGCTGAGCAGTTCTCTTCAGTGCTGCTTTATTTACAGCACCAATGTGCATGCAAGCAGCTAAGCCTGGGCTGTCCAGCCAGTATCCAAGCCGGCCCTGAGCCTGAGACAGCCAGATTTGATTTGGATTTAATTGTGATTTCTTCTAAAGCGCTGGCCCAGCAACCCACCCCTACAGGCTATAGTGTCTGAGGTTCCCTGGGCCCCCTCGTCTTCCAGAAAAAAAAAAAAAACATGAGCAAGGCAAGGGTTTCCCTGGGTACAAATCCCTTCCTGAGCACTGACATGCAAACCTAAACGATGCTGAGAGCAGGTTTCCTGGCACAGCGAGCTGAGAGCTATGAGCTGGCTGTCCTGATCTGAAAGAAAACTGGACTTTTCTCTCCAAAAAAAGGTTGATAGGTAGGGAAATTCTGACAGACATTTAAACAAAGCTAGATCTAAGTCAATAGCATTGGTATGTAAGGGGAGGGGAATAGGAAGTGGGGCAGAGAACACAAATTATGTGGGCAATTTTCAATGGAAAATTATTTTACCAACAACAAAAACATTTTGCCTGCTTGTAAGACAATGAACTTTAAATCCTGGTATCCTCTGAGAGAAAATCCCCAAAGCAGTGGCTACTTTGACCAAAATCATCGAACCGGGAAGTCTGTACTTTCTGTGTGGTTCCCTTTACCAGCTGTGAGAGTTTATACCCATGTAATATCTTTATTGTAGATCTCTGCTCTTGCAAAGGAAAAAAAATAGTTGTTTGTTCCTCATACTGATGATTCTGTAAGAACTTTACTTGCTTTTGCTGGTTGTTTTTTTGTTGGTTTTGTTTGTTTGTTTCCCATTAATATTAAAGCAGTTTTCAGAAGTTGACTGGGCTCGCTTCCACTTTAAATTAGGGAAACTGAAGCAAAAATGGGGCTGTACCTTGCCCGAGATCATAAAATGAATAAATGGCAGAGTCTGGGGTAGAACCCAATTTTTTCACGCTTCAAGCTGGCTGTGCAGAGACTTGAGAGGGCACTAACGGTGTTTCCCTGCAAGCGCCGGTCAGGACCATTTCCCTTGCTTGTGAGCCAAGCTCTCTCCTAGCTGCCGAGCCATATGCCCCACTCCACACCGTTTAACTAATGATTTATATCTTTGCTGGAAGGCCTTACAGGCAGATCTGGCAGTAATGGTACTTGATAAAGTCCTTCCATTTTTTTGATTTGGTAATCGATGTTAGCAGTTTAATGCCTGCACAGAGCATGTTTTTGTGCTGTCAGCACGAACCATGTGGAAATGATCGATGAGATGTTGGGACTTCGGCGGTAGTAAGGGCAAGAGAAGAATCTGCCTTTCTCTTGAAGTATTTGGCTCTTATTTGCTACCAGCAAATGCGGTCATGCTAGGACTTACTTGCTCATTAAAGAACTTGGAAGCATCACAGAGAGAGACCTTGTCCTGTGCCTGTGATGTTGCTGTCTTGGGTCTTCATCCACGTTATGCTTTTCTTGGTTCGATATTGCCACCCCACTAAATTTAAATTAATTTATATCTTATGGGACATCGTGTTCCCTGAGACAAAGTTTTTGTGAGTGTTGGGTGAAACAGGAGTGGTGGGTCAGAGGAGGGTGCTATGGCAGTGTGTGTACATCCTCACCAGTGTCCTTTGGGCGTACTTGTCCTCACCACACGTCTCCGGAAGGCATGAGATGGCTACAGAAACATGATCTCTGCAGGACCTCTGAGTCACTTCCATAAATATGAGGTAAGAAAGTTGCTGTTCAGGAGGAAAATTAATAGAAGCTGTTGTCTGGGATGGTGGGACAGTCACATCCCGGCCATCGCACATGCTGTGGTTAAGGCTCTCCAAGGAGATGTTGTTAGTGTCTGTCCTTGCAGAGGTTGCAGCTGAACTTCCTGATGCAGGGTTTGGAAGCTGCTGTGGTTTGAATCATCCTGTGATCTGGGACAGTGAAACTAGAGGTAGGGGAGTGAGAAAAGAGGATGAAAGGTGAACAAAAAGACAAAATAGAATATGCTGTTAGCTTTTATGTGCAGCAAAACCCTAATCTGTGTGTGTGCTGTTTGATTTTGTCAGAGATGCTCTTGTCACAAAGACCTTTTTCTGCAGGGACAGTATCTGGGTGATGCTGATATGAGCAGGAGTTTTGGATTTGTGTTGGGCTATCTGGTTTGAATCAAATAAAGAACCACTCTGAATCCCTGCCCAAAACACAAATGAGCCTGCAGCATGTTAACAAGATGAGAAAGTCTGGCCAATTCATTTAATCTGTTCCAGGCTCCTCTTGGCTTCCAGGTGTTCATCTCGGATCACAAGCCAAAACATCCTGGGAGAGGCTCTTGCTGACATATTTCCAGCCCATCTGATAAGGCTTGCGCCTCTGAGCCGGCATGCTGCTGCAAGATTCTCACTCTGCCTTATCCAGGGATGTCAGGTTAGGGCTTCAAGGACAGATCCAAAGTGTAAATGTAAAAATATAGGCTGTGTCAACCAAATGCCTCACCAACTGTAATGCATTTGACCTCATAGCTCTCCGTTGGGACATGTGTTTTGTTTCACAGATGGGCAAATAATTTTCTTGTCCAAAGTCATACCAAATCCTCATGGAAGCTTCTATATTTGAAAGGGTGTAGGGGGCTGCACAAGCAAGGGGGCAACCCCATCTATACATCAGTCAATGTTAAGAGAGTTCCAGGCTCACCTCTGTCCCCAGATAAGTCTACATGGCAGCCACATGCTACCTCGCAGAGCCATTCTAAGACTGCTCAGGCATGTCCAGGCTCTCAGGTGGACTTAATGAAGCAGAGGGAGCCCTGTGCTAATGTGGGAAGTGGTTTGGGACTGGTGATGGTCATGCTCAACAGCCTGAAGCATGCCAGCTACAGTCACATCCCTTACAGCAGAGCAAGAAGCTCTGAACTTGGAATTCCCTGTTCCTCTGACTTGCGCTAGAGATAGGAGAAGACTTTGTGGTGGGGCTCAGCAGCCCATGTTAGAAGGAGAAAGCTGAACTGTGCTTAACCTCCCCAGGAGCAACCTCCTCTAGGGAGCATGGTAAGATGGTGAAGGGAGGGCAGGGAAAGTGAAGAAGAGGGGAAGACTCATCCCTCATGATCTTCCTGAGCACTCGGTGGGTGTTGGACTGCCACAGATGAATCTAAAACTCAACCCAAAGGACTTGTCCTTGCCACAGAAGCCTGGCTTTCCTCATAGTTGAACTGAAGATGCTTCAGTCTGACTTTTCAGTGTTTCTCTAAATTATCTGTGTATTCTCCTACCAATGCTACAAGAACTTGCAATTTTTTTCTCCCCAAAGAGCTGAATCTAGTCACTTTTTTCTTCTAGGCTTCAGAGGAAACAGGAAGGTACTTAACTTATGTTTTATTCATTGCAACTACTATCTCTTGTTAATTTACTTACATTATTTACAGAATTTTAAACTATTTTGTGTGTCAGGCAGCATCCCAGGCCCTATAAAATGCTAATTTTCAAACTGTATCAGAGGAAAACATCTTTCCTGGGCCTCTAGGTAGACAAAGGGTCATCCCCATTCTTAATTTATTTTTCATGATTCTATATATAAATGCAATAAAGCCTGCTTGAATGGCAGATCTCAGGCAACTAACTTCTCCATGTGGTTAAATTTTATGAAGATCCATTGTGGTTGTGTTACTGGTACAATAAATTTAATTTTTGATCTAGTGCCCTTAATTACTAGGGATGACTGAACCTGGTTTAAGTACAGGAATAACTACCTTGGATCTTTGCCCTGAACAGGAATGAAACATAAGGTTCAGAAAGTTCAAGTAACTTTCTGAAAGGAAACTAGATTTTATTTTCACAGTTGTGTCTTAGAGCTTCCTGATTCAAGCAAGAGAGGAAGTGGGGGGAAATCCAAACCCCAGAAGGCTCTTAATGTTTTAGGTTTTAATCTCGTGTCTGTGAGCTTTCAGCACATTGCTCCTGTTCCCAGCCCTAGGATGTCTGAATCTTTCTAAGTGCTGGGACAGTTGACACCATGAAATTGGGCAATATATGAAGATTTAGGGACATTTTAAGATAGTCTAAATCATTATGACATGCCTGAACCGTGTGTCTCCTGCTGGTCAGATGTCTCTAAAGGTAATAGGAAACACTTGACATTAGATTTCAGTACCTTTTAGCCTGGCGGAGTATGGTCAGACGTGTCTGGTCGCCACAGCACATCCTATGAGCACCTTTGTCTCTCGGTGACAGTGGTTGTTGCCACTGGTGTTTGATGCACTTCTCCAAGATGTCCCTTAGGTGCCTCAGTGGTCCTGTGTCTAGCTAAGAGGACATGGGTTGTCCCACTGCTAACAGGGGACAGGGCTTATTCAGACCTCTGCTAATTGATCTGGAGAAGTCTTAAGGGAAAATGAGATATTTTGATGTGAAGCATTGTATTCCTGCTTGCTGGACATGACAGTAAATAACCCTGTGGGTCTGGAGTTGCTTCAGCAGAAGGGAGGCCAAGGCTGTGGATGCAGAACAAGGTGGGGTGCATATGGGTGCAAGGGCCAGGCAGGAATCGGGGAGCAACCCGGGCTAGATTTGGCAGGCAATGCCAGGACACTGCAGCACCAGCAAGGTCTCCTTTGCACAGAGCCCTGGGCTCCTGCTGCTGTTCACAAGACAGAGCATTTCTCCTCTGCTCCTCCTGAGGTCTGCCTGCACAAGGATGCTTCTTCTTGATCTCTTCAGTCTCCAGCAACGCTTATGTGTCAAGGCAGTGGCTCCACCATTCTCTATGGGTATTATGTAAAGGAGAGGTCAGAATGTGGTAAATGAAGTGACAATCTAAAAATTAATTTAAAGGTGACATTGTTCTGGATTTTTCTACCAGAGGGGGGATGCTCTGATGTATTGCCTCTGATCAAAAAATGTTGACAAACTTGAGGACTTCATTTGAATTTTGTAGCCACTCTGAGAACAGCAGGGGTATTAAGTTGCAAACACATGGTCTTGGCCATTATTTTTCAGTGCTTGGAGTTTCGTGAAAGTTTCAAGATTTTTCCAGTAAATGTATCATGGTATGTAATGTACACTAACTCTGTGAGTTGCCTCCTCAATTAAATACAAAGTACAGGGCTCTGTTGGCAAGATGATCTGGCATGAGGTAAAGCAATGCAGCCCACAACCTGAGCACAGGCAGCCTGTGGATCACCTTTGAACCCTCGTTCCTTGGAGGCTGACGCCAAATTCCCAGCATCTCACAATGCAGATATCTACTGGTTCATCTAAAAAACTAGTTTGGTGACATGAGCAGGCTCACGGGGCCAGTGTGTATGATGGTGTCAGCAGAAGGAGACGTGGCCCTGCATGTGGCACTTGTGATACGTGATACTGTGATATGAAAGAGCCCCAAAATAGCAGTTGGGCATTCTGTGTTGTGTGAGCACCTGGAGTTCTCAATGGCAGCAGCCAGGCAGTGATGGCTGTCAGTGGGTTAGGGTAGATCAGTACATCATCTTCAAGGCCTAGCTTCCTCCCCCCATACCACTTTTGCCATTCCTGGGGTTGTTTTAGGTGTAACTGGTAAAGTTCTGGTGGTTAGGTAAAGTTCTAACACATGTTTTTGGATAGAGCAGCTGTGAAGTTTTCAAGTGTGATGATATCTTTTTCGGAAAACTGACAGTTTTTTTGGAAGTGACCTCAGAGGTTTCCTACTACTGAAAGTCAGGGAGGTCTTGTGGTGGAGCTGTTGCATCCTTCCAGCCCTCACTTCAGAAACAAATGCCTGAAGGCCAGTCCAGTAGATGTGATCCTGATCACTGTCTCCAGAAGAACACAACTAAAATCCTCTTGCCACTTTGAAGTGAGCCACTGTGTTCCCATGGAGGCACACACCTCTGATGAACGCTAAGACAACTACTTGGTTGCACTCTGTTCAACTCTAAGAGAAGCTGAGTGAAGTTCAAGGCTTTGCAAGACTGAGGAAACTGTTAACAGTAACTAGCTCAGGTTTAGGGGTCTGTCCTTGATGTTAGACTTTGTTTTGGGGGGGTGTTTCTTTTCCAAGTTAACAACCTGCATGCATGTGGCATTATGCTGCTTAAAAATTCTTTGCATGTTCACTGTAGCTAGAAGGTATACACTTAACATACAGAAGCTGTCATTCTACTAGGGAAAAAAAATCTTATTTACAAGCTTATTTGAAAGATTTCTCCTCGCCCCACTTTCATCTTAAACAAAAAATTGTCAGGTTAATAAATACGAGCCCTGCGAATCTGCATGCCACTCAGACACTTGGAAGGGATCTCTGCAGCCAGGTGAGCCTCCCCGGGAGCCGGGGTGCTGCTCACCCAGCACCCAGGGGCGCACCCTGCTCCAGGGCTGGTTCTGCCTCCTCCATTCAAACCAGTGACACAGTCCTGGCTTAGGATGTGTTAGATTTATCTGCAAAGCAGGACTGGTAGAATATGAACTTTGATAGGAATTAAGAATATGTTAATTTTACAAGTCATTCTGTTTGGAGTCATTATGACAAGGGGAAAGGCATCAAAAGTTGCCAATTGGAAATTAATAACCTACTGAGGTATATTTAAGTATGTTCCTCTTCCATCCACAGTCTTGTTTCCACCTTGGTGTCATGTTCTAGTGAACCCATTGATCTACATCACCACCCATCCATCAGGCCTTCTTTTCACCAAATGTAAGACCACTATCTTCTCCAAGCATTCCCTTCAAGTTGACTTGAATATGCATTGCCAAATGTTCTCCCTTTTCCCCAACATCAGTTTGTCTTTTATTCCATGATGAGGTGAAAAAATCCTTCCTGGGGGTTTGGCAAATACACACCATGTGGCATCTTCCAACACTGGTTAAATCTGAATAAATAAATCCATCTATTCCCAAAAGGAACCTGCTCATTCTGTGATGTCACAGCCTGGACTTGGTGACATCAGTTAATCATCACAGGAATTACTGTGACGCTCCAGGCAATTATGGGCTAAAGCAGATGGGAGCTAGTTGCTGAATGGAGGAAGAAAAAGATTCTCTTTGAATAAGAGCATGGGAAAAGAAATAATGCAAATTGTCTGATAGGTTAAAGGAACTTTTTTATGTGCAGAGTATAATATTTCCCTGTCTGTGGCAGAGATAAATTCTTTTTGCAGGGTAAAGAACCTCCAAGAAAATACAGTCTAAATAGGCTGATCTATCCAGGTACAACAGCAAGAAGTTGCTTTTTTGAACGGACTATAATTACAAATCCATGTACCCGGAGATAAATGAAGGGGGGCCACACAGGAATGTTTCCAGATCCCAGAGACCTACTTTATATACACGAAAGTTAATGTATTCCAAGCTGGACCTCTCATTTGATCATTTCTATTGCACTTGCTGAAGTGTATTATACGTCCAGGATGCAATTTGCTTTAGTGAAATTGTCATTTTTATTCCTAAATAACTACCAACCACTGGGCTAAAGACAGCTCTCCAGAAAGTGACCTTGAAGATCACACACCATTACCGATGCCTTGTTTAAATTGCAGAGAAATGTTAGGACTGCATAATAAGATGTTGATTGTCAGGCTGAGCAAGCAAGCTGAGATGAAGAAGATGTTGGGAACTACTGCTTTGCCATCTTTGCCTGGACTATTTAAAACGCTTGCCTTGATTCTCTGTTCATCCACTGTCTTTCCTCTGCAAACTTCCTGGAGATGTTTCATCTCTTCTTGAGCAAATATTGCTCAGAATAAATAGAGAGGTAGAGGAAAAGTGTTTGTTTTATACCTCAGTGGGGTGATAAAAAAAATCTCTGGGTAGGCTGCAGCCCCTGGACCATTGTTCCTTTGTGTTTTTGGCAGAAAGTTCGGGCTGTATTGATTTCTTGTGAAATGAAATGTTAACAAATGTGTAGCAACAATGGAAGATATTTCCTTCTCTCACTTCTGAATTTTCTGAGCCCGGAGGATTTTTTAACCTTTATTCCCCAAACCCCTGGTTGGAAATTCACTGAGGTTCATGGGAAAATTCAGTGCAACAATTAGCTGCGCGTTCAGCTGGCTTCTCCCCCCAGATGGAGGCTGCAATATCTGTGTCATTCGAGCCTGCCTGAGGTGTCTGAAAATAATGACAATTAAATATCCACAAAACTTTGGACACAAAGCAGCATAGAAATAATGTTGCTAACTTTATTCTTCCTTTAAAATCCTCGTTCTTTTAAAATTTATTAACAAATATTCTCTTGAGGAGTTGGGGGGTGGTGGAGCCTTGGAAAGTTAGTCTCATTACTGCCTTTGCCATGTTTTTTTTTACCATGCTATAAGCCCATACAAGCATTGCAATACCCTGCAAGCTGAGGCAGCCACTGGCAACACAACCTGGGAGCAAAGCTGGGTACCACACCGTGCTTTAGAGGTGCCAGCAGCTGTGAGGAAGAAAATCTGAAGCTTGCTTTGCTATTTTCTATCTCCTAACAGGAAAAAGGCTAAAAAGGGGAAATTAATGGGGATCGGCCCCTCCTGGTGTCCACCAAATGCCTGGCTTTAAGTGGCAGATTTCATCCAAATCTCAGTAAAATGCATCTAATCCATGTACTTTGTGTTGTAGTAACTCAACTGATAAGCTGCCCTCCAGCGCTGCTGCTGCTGCTGTGTACCATGCTCTGATGCATCAATCCCATAATATTCTGTTTCTCCATACGTGACCTCCCTGCACTGTATGGTTGTTTGCAGGGTTATCCAGGTGCGCCACACTGTAAGTACAAGCTCCCAACACACTCTCCCTCCTGTAGTTTATGGCTTTCACTGTTCTGGCAGGGAACAAAAGGATCTGACCTTCCTAAGGGCGAGCAGGGAAGTTACTAAATAACCAGGTTCTCCCTTTCCCAAAAGGCTGTAAATTGTGCTGAAATAGTGGTTTCACGATATGCCAGATGAGAAGCTGTTGTGGGCCACCGAATGGTTTTTAATTGGATGTGAACCAGAGGAAATGCTTTACCCTGGAAAACTCCCACCTTCCCTCTCTTGCGGAGCACACGTGTCTGCTGCCTGCTCTCTCCAACCGCGCTCTTGGTGGAAGCACCGGCAGTGTCGTGGGTCGTGGAGGGTCATGCTCCGCCCCAGGAAAGGACATTTCTCCTTCCCAAGGCATGGAGATACCACCCAGCTTTCAAATCACTGTTAGCCTCAGCTTTGAAAGCTCAGGGACAGCTCAAGGTCTTTGGATTTGCTGAAGATTTGGCCACGTGGGAAGGACCCAGGTGCTGGGGTCAAGGTGGGCAGTGCTGGAAAGCCCACAGCGTATTGGGGATTTGGGTTGGTTGGTTTGTTTTGCAGACAGGTCCTATGAACTGGAGAGATGAGGACAAGGGGAGGAAATGACTCTGCTCTGTTTAGTAGAACTTCATAAACAGTAGCAAAACAAGGCCTCAAAACCAGCAGGTAAATGAACTGGATTTCTGCCACCTGTCCTTCAGCTGCAGCTTACATTTATGTTCTTGCCTTTATGAAGAAAGCAATACAACAAGCACCACAACACACTCCTCTTTTTGCATGTATAACTTTTATTAAACACCATAAAAAACTCCTCTTCTTTAGAATATAGTCTTTACAAAAGGGCTCTTACACACTCTTTCTCCTCCTTTTGGTTATTTTTTTCCATGCTTTGAGATCATTAGAAGGGACATTACCAAGCTCCTAACTGTGGAAGAAATGGTTCTGAGCCAAAATGTTTTGCTAAAAAAAAAAAAAAGTATTTTCCATGGCTCCATCTAATGCTGCCAACTCATTTTTCTGTAGCTCCATTTTTATAGGAGAGATTTCTGAAGTCCCACCCTGAGGTCACCAACTTGTGGGAAAGTAACACGTGGTCGATCAGACTTGTGATTTCTCTCTCCACAGCCAATAAGTATCAGTGCTACTTTTCACACTATTGAGGAATGACCCTAATTAGGCTTATTAAAGTTAGTTCTATATTAATTGTGTGGCTATGATCCTACAAACACCTCTGCATATGTACAAACATTATTAATGTTAAGAGTTCCTGCTAAAGCCAATGAAGCTGAATCCATGCTGAAGTTGAGTGTGTTTATTAGGGCTGGTGAGAACAAGGGCTGTACCTAGACATTCACTCATTGTGGTGTAAGAGAGGACTTTCTGATCACCTAGGCAGTGTTTTAGATAGATTGTCCAGAGATGGAATCAAGAGCTTCATATAAAAAAAGACCTGAACCAATCAGTTCCTCAAATTAAAGAACAATCCCAAGATTAGGTTTTTTCCTTTCAAGGAAAAGATAATTTTAACCTATTTTTATGCCGTGTCATTGTGGCTGAGCTCTCTGCTGGTGTCTTCAGAGCTGCTTACCAAGCATTGCCACTGCTGCAGCAGTTGCAGTTTCCTAATGCATTTCAGCTGCAGAACAATGTAGTCGTTTCCACTGCCAGGACTGTTTTGCAGGGCAGGCAGGAGCAGCACAGGGCATTGCTGAGAGCACCCGAGCCGCGTGAAGGCTGGCTCACGTCTCACACAGCTTTACCACCCAGAAATGATGTTCCCGACCATTGCAGTATCGCAGAAGTAGGTGGTAACTACAGGAGATGACAAGAGGCTTGAAGCTGGGCCAAGCTTGCGTGCATCCACCCGACCTATAAAGGACGCTGGCCTTGCACCCTCCGGGGCTGGCACGCTGTCTTGGCTCGAGAACAGATGTCCCCTGGGGACTGACAGTAGCCTCTCTCTCAGTCTGCTATCCGTTACTTCATGCTTCAGTAAGACAGAGCACTTTTCTTCGTGAAACTTTCGAGTCTTCTGCTGGTCAGGTCTCTGATGCTGGGCTGTGATCTCCAGGCTGTGCCTCCCAGTGTATTTCTTTGTTCTTTGATTAACTGGAGCCTCAGGAAGGAGATGCGCACCATGGACATGGGTGTGCAGCAGGTTTGATTCACTGTAGCATGTCCTGCTGAGAATTTCCCAAGCTTCACTGCTGTCATGACTCACCATGTATATTCTCCCCTGGGCTATGGTTCATTAGTTCATGAATTAAACGTATTGCTTCTTTAGATAGAGGCCCTATGAGAGCATCCCATTGAGTTTCTTAACAGTTCTTGGTTCTGGTGATTCTGAGCTATTCAGAAGCTTGGTTTTGAATGTGTTGGAATAGATGGAAAGAATTCATTTGATTCTGGGGGGAAGTTTGCTTTAGGTCATTCATGAGGAAGAAGGGACACCACCTGAAGATGTTCCTTGAAAGTACTTCTTCCTTTCCACTGATTTCACAAGAGCTGTTGAGGTGGGCAGTCTGATTATGCAGAAGAACCACCACAGGTCAAGGAAAATCTTCAGCCCTTGTCTGGACCCAGTAGGCAGCTGAATCTGAACAGTGGCCGTTATCACAAATGCAATGCTACCATTTGCTGTGGAGATCTCTAATGAGCCAGGAACGCTGGAATTTTTCCAACACGTCGCCCCTGTTGGCTGCCCTCCCATTTGGTCATGCTAAACGACTAGGTAAATAGGCCTTTCATAAAATCTAACACCCGCCCTACCTAATCCCCCCTGCCTTCAAACTGTGGGGCTAATCAGTTGTTTTGACATAACTGGGATCCAAATTCTATAAGGAACATGGCCAAGAAAAGTTCAAATCCAAGACCAAGATTAATGAGAACTTCAAAGAAATTTACCACCAAATGTTACTAATTTAGTACACCCTGTGTTTGAAACCAATGACCTAATTGGAAACTATATTTTTTAAAAGCCATTATGTCCCAGCTCTTTAGTATTCAGGAGGTGGCTTCTGAGATCAGAGTAGGTTTATGTAATTTTGTAGGATGGGACAGTGGATTTCTACCCCCATCTCCCTAAAACTGGGATAAAATATCCTGCTGTTGACTGCATTAGGTGATTCTGCTCTTAATGCACAATAAATAACAGATGCATAATCAGACAAACAATTTCCTTCTGCTCCCTAATAACTGAGTATAATATTACAAATCCTTTAAAGCTGGTTAGAGAAATGAAAGGTCTGATTAACTTTGCTGTCATCTTGCCAAAAAATCAGCACATTAAAAGAAATGTACTTAGCATAAAAATGTATGTTGTTGCACTGGGCTGCTCTTGGTACATCTGCCTTCCCAAGAGTTTCACCAAGGTCTAAACAAGTATGTGTGCAGTAGTCAGTCATGTAGTTGGATATGGATTTGGGTCAACCCGGGAAGAAAACCTGATCACTTATCCCTTTAGCAAAGACCCATCAACCTGCTGTGAATGTCAGGCATGTTGTGGTCAGCTCAGGCGCATCTCTGTCTTCTTCCTAGCACTGCCACAGGGTTCCATACTTACCAGAAAGGGTCCTGCTGTCACCTGCGATGAGTCTGTTTGTCCTGCATCAGACCATGCTGCTCCTCACCCAGGATGGAGGCACTCATGTTGGAGAGCCTGCAGGGTTTCACCAGCAAATGAGCTCAGATACAGTGAGGCCAAGGTGGGACTCATCTCACCTGCTGCTGCAGGTGGAAATCTTCTGTAGAGCTAGACCTTAAATCACAGCTTTCTGTATATCAGGGAAGAGGACAGTGTTTCTACCTTGGACATCTACTTTAGTGTCAACTGTACTGTCTCTGCTCTCGCTGCTGAGAGGCTGGGGTGACAGCTCAGACTTGCATCTTCATCTCCTGAGCATCAGTGAGGATGCTCAGGAAGATCCTGAGGCAACAAAGGAGCAGCACAGCCACCTTGACTTTGCTGAAGACAAGGTGCCCTATGGGTTAGAACACCCTTCCCATGACTGATACCGAGCCCTCACCCTTCTCTTTAGCCTCCCTTTCCGCAGCTAAATCAAAGCTGCTGTGAATGTAAGACAACAGGGAGGAGAAGCTTCCTCAAGACTTGGTGATGTTTCAGCTGCGGGAATACTTCCAAAATGAGGCACCAGTTTCAGCCCCAGCTACTGCAGAGAGCTTTGCCCCGTTGCCCTCCCGTAGGCTTGCACGTGTGTGTGTGCACTGGGCACCCATCGCACACCACATGATGCCTCCGCGGTTTTGCGTGTGCGTGGGGAAATGCTGACGGCTGCACAGTGAGGCTACAGCAGACAGCAGAGATGTAGGGCTTTATGGTTAGAAGTTCTTTAGTTCAAAACCTGTGAGACTTTTTGAAATGAGTTGCATTTATTTGAAGTAATGAAAATGATTTCTTGCCATTGAGGATACTAGTGTCTAAGAAGCAGCTGTGAAGATAAGTCTTCTCAGAAAAACTTGATTGATCATTCTGGGCAATATATCAGCTCTGGAAGGATCTGTAGAGAAAGTTTTGGTCCATACACCTGAATAATCATTAAGTTAATTATTTGGGAAGTACTGCAGTCTATTTCAGACACTATAGAGGACCTCATTTGCAGATACTGCCATCTCCCATACAGTTTATACCCCAGTGTTAAGGTGGCAAACAGACCATGAAAGAAGAAATGTAGTTTTTCAACATAAAGCCAGGCTGTGAGCTGCTTACCTGCCACTGCAGAGGGGAGCAAGGAGTTTCTCTGGAGCTAGGGGACCCCGTGTTCAGACCTGCCATTCTCTGAGGATTTTCTAGTAATTTGGAAATAAAAGTTAATTTCTAATGGAGGTTACATGATATCTCAGGCTAATAGCTGGTGTTTTAGTTTCCTAAATCAAAGTGGAATTCCCCCTTCCTGCCTGACTTAAGTGAGAGCAGTTATCAGTTAAAAAATAAATAAAGGAATAGCAAAAAAGAAAAGAGGACTTGACCAGGCTGGAGCAATTTGGATACATTCAAGCTTTAAGAAAGATTCCTTGTTTTCACGTCGGTGATACTTTGGCAATAACTGCTTAGAGAACATCAATGAAAGTTTTTCTTGGGTCATTTTCAGAAAACAGTTTAAAAAAAAAAAAAAAAAAAAAAAGGAAAGAAAAAAACCCGAAACCAAACAGGGTCCTTTGCTGGCCGAGGAGCTGATTCCTGCTTGGGTATAGGTTACCTACTACAGGTCAGATACTCAGCCCGGTGGCAGTCAGTGAGGTTTGAGCAAGGTCAGCTGAGCTGTATGATTCACCCATCCCGAAGATATTTCTGTGTGTGCTCAGTGATACCGAACTCATCTATTAGACATTTATTAATTTATGCTCGACGTTGAGCCTTCCCCGCTGCAATGCAGGACATCATCCCTGCTCAAGGCTGTGCTGAAGCAGACACGTAAGTGGAACCACTTAGTTAGCAATTCTGCATCTGCTGAGGAGGGCTGGATATTTAAGTGATTTCCTCTTCGGAGTCTTACAAGACTTGTGGGGTTTGTGCCACCTTAGGAGCCTGGGCAGAGCTTGAAAGGTTTAAGTGCAAGAGAGACTATATTTCCCAGAAAAAGGAAATTTGTATTTTATAAACCCCGCAGTACCCATTTTGCTCACATCCATTTTATGATTATAATTACTTAGATTACTTTTATTTCAGATGAAGGAAAACAATAATGAAAGGGTAACTAAATAAAAAGGCTCGGAAAAAGAAGGAAAACACTGTGGTTTCTGTTCAGAATTTTTAACCCTTCAGCAAGAGGAAGGGCTGGATCTTTAGAGGTGGAGGAAAAAACTGGCTTGTAGCTATGTAGTGACTATTGAGATTTCAATCTGCTCTTTTCAATGGACCATTCATTCCTGCCCTTAAAGAAAGGTGAATCTCCCATGCCTTTTCTGTGCTGAAATGAGTTGTGACTCTCCAGATGTCTGCAACAAAATTGGGCATTATAAATACATGTATATAATAAATATTATATATATACACACACATAATATATGTATAAATATATATGTATAATGTAGTTTAAGTTAGTTTAGAGGGCAGGTCTGAACTCCAGAAGGTCCTTTCTAGTGGCACCTCTGAGTGATGGGCACTATGGGGACCAAGGGCCGTTTTGTCCTGCGTGGGTTACTGATGCACAGAGCCGCTTTGTCAATGCTGGGAATTTCCAGGAGACTTGGTCAAAATTGGGGGGTTTGAAGGGAAAAAACCCCAGAATTCCCTGCCCACGGGAGGTCTAACTCCCACAAAAACGCCTGTTGCAGAGACACATCCTCGCGGGGGTGCAGCGAGAGGGGAACGCTGTGGAGCTGAGCGCGGGATGCGTGGGGGTGACTGCACCCCCGCTCAGCTCGGCTCAGCCCCTGGCAACCCTTGCTGGCTGACCTCCTCCCTCCGCAGAGCACCGACAGCCCCTGACCCCTCTGCAGGGCTCCCCGATGGGCTCGGAGTCTGAACCGTGCTTTTCTGCCTCGAACAACTGATTTTGTGTGAATTAGACAAAAATAATGAAGATAATCATCAGTCTGAGGGTGCTGCCGGCAGGCCGAGGTCCCGTTTCAGGTTCCAGTGCAGAATCCAGCCCCGAGGTCCGGCGAAGCGAGCTTTGCTCATCCTCAGTGACTATGCTCTATTCATGCAGGTACAGTGGATGAATTGAGAAAGGCATCTCCAGTGCCTGCAATCAGCTACAGCAAGGCAAATAGAGATTATAATCCTGTAAAAGCCTTTGAGTGAGATAATTGCTAAAATAAGAGAAACCTCGAAGCAGGGACTTGTGATTGCTGGAGACCCTGTGTCTTTCTGAACACCCCTCATCCCTTTTCTGGTTCTCATGACAGTGGTGGAACCTGATTTTCCTTCTTGCTGTAATACCTGAAACCCCACAAAGGACAAGAAAGTTGTTCTTTCCAGGAGCTCCTGCTACACTGGGCTACACCCAAAGCTATGAGCACCAGAAGCACAGGTTTGCTGAATTTTATTGACCTTTTCTGAGTGTTTCACCCAAATAAAGGACACAGCATCTTTTTCTGGATCCCTCATGAGTCCCAAGAAACAAGTGCCATGTGCCTTAAACCTGCCTCAAAGTGAATGGCAGGCCTCTAGGAAAGCAGATGTACTGGTCTCTGTGTAGTGACAATCAGGAAGGGAATTAAAATTATGATATGTTGCCATGGTAATGAAGTCCCAGGATTTGGCTAGGAGGAAAAGTGAGGTGGTAGCTAGTTGCTCATGAATTCCTCAGTAGGCTTTTCAATACTCTGTTTCCTTTAAATGAAATTGGAGAAAGACTCGCAGTTCATAGTGGGGATAAAAATTTTATGAAGCTAAATCTAGGCAGTGTTTTAGTGTCAGTCAGCATTAACCCACAGCATGAACACATAAATAATTGAAATTTCAAATACCCCAGTGCTCTGGGTTAGAGCACCAGCAGCACTTGAGGGCCGGTGCTCCATGAGCAGCCCTGGGCAGCCCAGAAGCTCATGAGCCTCTTCCCGAGCAGCCTGGGCTGGATGAAAACCCCCTTCCCTGCATCCTCCCGCTGCCCCACCTCCTTACAGGATTTCTTCTGGCCAAAATGAAACAAGATAAATCTGAGATTTCCTCTGGCTTGGAGCAGGTGAGTTGAGCTGCTTAGGGAAGTATTTGCAGCCCTCTCGTGAAGACGTGGTTTCTGCTTATCTGCAGGAGCCTGGCTGCGGGCTGGGAGGGCGGTGTGTGAGATCAACTCTGCCCCTGCCAGGAGCCCAAATAAAGAGAATCCTGAAACAGGTGAGCAGAAAAATAAATGCGGTTAATAAAAAAATGATAGAAATGTAGCAGAGTGGAAAGATTGCAAAGTACTGCTTGTTCATGAGGGTGATGATTAGTTTTGAAAGTGAATACTCAGTGGAGATTAAAAAAAAAAAAAAAGCTTCTGGTTTTTTGACCATCCTTGGCCTTAGTTTCCCCCTTACATCTATAACAAGCCTAAGTAGACAATTAATTTGCAAAGATAAAAAATAATTATTAAAAAAAAAAAATTTAATGTTTTCAGCAAGGATAACACTAGGAAAATGAAACTGGCCACATTTTTTCCTCAAATTTGATTTTAATAGTTCTTTTTTCTGCTTTTCTCTTCCCATCTCCCTTTTTCAGAGGTGAATGAGGATGGTAAAGGGTGAGAACAGATCACTCATTTGCAGGGCAGAACAGTGGGCCAGTGGAAAAGAAAGGGAACAAAACCAAAGCATAGAAAAGTGGCAGTTTTGAGGGCTTTCAAGGACCGTTTTCAGGGAGGAAAAAAAGAGGCAGTTTCTTGTGACAGTGAGCTGTTCTCCAGTGAAAAAGAGGCTCAGATGAAAAAAGCTCAGTCGAGAGAAAGCAGTGCCATGTGGAGATTGCTCCCCTCTGCTTGACTCCATGAACAGCCGGTCGGGGAAGGGGGGATGCGGCACCTCGGCTGGCCGTGTCCTCGGGCCCCCCGCCCCACAGCTCGCTCAGGCCGGGCTGCAGCTTCCAGCCCCAGGACCCTCCGCCCCAGCCGGGACCCTCACACCCGCCGCCTCCCTCTGCAGAGCCAGCGAGGGATGGATCTCGCAGCAGACCCTGCCGAAGCCCAGCCCTCCTGCTGCAGACATTTAGTTTTCCACGTCCCTTGCCCTCGTGCAGAGCGAGCCCTAACGCCAGGCAGGATTGGTGTAAACGGGAAAACTCAGCCTGTTGTGGCAACAGCGTGGATGTTGGTTGGGTAAATATACGTGTACGCGTAAAACTTCACACTTGGTGTTGCAGGATGGGTTGCTGTTAGCTGAGGTCGGCTGGTGCCCCTTCGGTGGGGTGCAGCAGGCAGGGGCATTTCACTCGGCTCTGGAGGTTTTTAACAGCAGTCTCACAACATTCTTTCCACCGTGGTTATAAAACAAACACTTCATTGTTAGAGGACACAAGTGGGGACAGATCAGCTTGATATTGGGAAAATTGCTGGATAAGACATGCCACAGCCCCCTTCACCTGTTTCAGCATGCAGCCATAGACCATCCAGGTTATAATCAGGGTGATTCCTAGGACCAAATATCTCAGAGCCCATCTCAGCTCTACCATAACTAGAAAAGTATAAACAAAGGGTGAAATGAAGAAATCATCACACCGTCACCTCTTGCCTGGTTCCTCTGCTGTGCAAGAGAAAAAGAAATGCAGGTCCCTAAGGAGCTACTGTTGTACTGCAGGATGTCAGGGGGGGCACACCAGTACGACTGCACCTGTGACACTGGTAAAGGCTGGAGTGTTGCAATCAGTGAAATCCACAGAGCTTGGGGATTTGTGGAGCGTCCCAAGAGCATCACCTAGTTCTTCTGAGCAGGTGTTCCCATTTCTAGCAGTGACTGCATTCCCTAAACCCCACCTGCCAGAGTGGCTGGGTTTGTTTTTTTCAGCAGTCACATACACCAGCTTGCTGGTCCTTTGCTGAGGTGCCCAGTCAGCTTTTTCCCTTCACCCACCTCTATCCCTGCACCTCCTATTCTGGGGTGGATTTGCAGTGTGCTTCTGGAAGCCAGGAAGCACTGGGTCTTGGAGCTGACTTTGGGGGTTCCCAGACCCTTTCAGCAGCCCACCTCCCGTATTAGTCCTAGGAAGTGTCTTTTGGGCCCTTATAAGAGGAAGAACCAGCACTTCATGGCAGCTGTGGAGTGAGAATGAAGTAAGGAGCTCTGAGCAACCAGACCTTGCACAAGTGCCTGGGGGAAGAGGAGTCCTGGCCCTGCAAAAGGAGGGTCTAGTGGCACCAGGGAGGGATGGTGCTGGAGGAGGTGAGGGTGGGGGTGCTTCTTGGGGGGAGACTCAGATTTGCACCAAAGCTCATCTTTGTGAGGCTGAGGGATTGAGTATTTTGAGTAAATGTCAGTGACAGTAAAATAAATTAATGGCCATAGCATGGTCTTTGCCTTCCCTCTCAGCAGAGCAGTCAGTGGGTGATAGCCTGGGGGGGGACCGAGGGGGCACAGGGTCTCTGTGTGCTGGTGTGAGTGTGTGCTGTTTTCGTGGGCTTGTGGTGTGTGGTCTGACCTGTCTGTGTTCACTAGTACAGGAGCATTTTGCACTGCTGGGAGGTGGGCAGTAGTCAATGGACCTTCTCCATTGCTGAGGCCCCTCAAGTCTCTTCTGTGGAGCTGCCAAGGGGGAAGAGGGCAGCATGCCGACACTCACTAAAGCCTTTGCAGACCTCCAAAATTTAGATGCTGCTCAGAGCCGTATCTGAATAGCAGTCTTTGTAGTCCCCACAGGACTTGATCATATGCCAAGGGCTACTAAAGATGAGTCTGGTTTTGGGTGGTGATGGGCCATTGTGAAAGAAATCTCCATTGCGTTTGATATCACTCTTCCCTCTAGAGCCATGGAGGTCAGAAAAAAGTCAGAAGCACTGTTTTTTCTAGGCATAGTGATGGGGTTTCTTTCAGCTGGGGGCCTAAACTGGGCTTTTCCATGCTTTTGGCACCTCCTGAACATCAAACCTCGGAGCCTTCCCTTCTACCCCGAGCCCGGCACCCAACAGCCCTGCCGTGCCCCCACGAGGTGGGTGCTGCTGCCTGGCAGTGGCTCCACACACCAAGAGAAAACGAACATGAGGAATTACTGCTGGTGCTACACTTGGGACGGCTCCACAGTGTCAGATTGGCTGCTGTTGGATCAATAGGTTGATTTTGGTTTGGTTTTTGTTTGTTGTTTTAGGCTGTGAGAAAACAAAAGTACCAAAGGAAAGAAGTTTTCTCCCTCCCTACTGTGCTAAGCCAAGCCAGACTCATGTGTTTGCTCACTCGGCCTGGGAAGCAATGGTCTTCAGATGCTCTGGGATGCAGAGATGGGTAAGGATACCTCTTTAAAACAACTTTTTTTTTACTGCTAGGTTTGAATGACTTCTTGAGCTGGTCAGAAATTAAAAATCTCTATGAGGTGTCTCTGTGGTGGGAATCATTTTTGTTGTTTGTTTAACTTTTGTAGACCTTCAAATTTGGCCTATTTATTTATTTATTTTATTTTAATTAGAAATAGTCCCATGAATGTGGTTTTCTTTCTTTATAAATAATATTTCTCAGTAGCTGCTTATATAAACTTTCCACTTTCAGTACAAACTTGAACAATTGTCAAAATCAGAGGTGATACGCAAATTTAAAATGCGCTGATCCTGAACAGAGACTTTTGAAAACTCTTCCACTTAAAAGGTTTGTCACTCAGATGTTTGCAAAGTCAAAGCCAACAATCACAAATATTTGGCAGCATGTTCAAGAAAGGGCTGTTAATATATCTGAGGTTGGGATTGACTCAAATTTCCTGCTAGGGACCATGGTGCAGAATGGACAGGGAGAAGTTAAATCTGAGCAGGACTACAGTGTTATTTAAGAGCAGTTCTTAATTAGACAAAAGTTTCTCCAAAATTTTTAATGGCCTTTTCTGATAAAGGCTCCCATTTAGGTAAGTTACTCTAATATTTTTTTCAAAAGAGTAAAATTAACTGTTAAAGCCCCAGAGGTAACAACATGCCACTTCAGCCAAAACAACCAAAACTTCCAGCTTAAAAACAAACCATATTTTACTGAAATAATTAAAACTTTGAAAGGAAATATGAACTGCTTCTTCAGGAAAGGTGGGGAATGGGAAGACCTCCCCACTTACTGAATGAGTTCTTCCAGCAAAAGCCCTCTAAAACAAATACGCATTTCCCACTGGACATGTGCAGACCTCCTATCAGCTGAAAAACATTGTGTTTTGACATTAAAAGTAATTGCTAAAAGTTCTTAACCAGAAACAGTAGGTAGGCTGCATAAAGGGAAACCTCTGTGGGGTGCGTGTTGCCTCCCACTTGCAACCATTTCGAGCGTCAGAAAGCATCTGACCGGGGTGGCAGGTCCACAGTGCCCGGCTTAATGAGGCAAATCATTACAAAAAGACAGATCCCTACTGGAAAGCACTGGAAGTGTTGAATCTTTATTACAACATTCTCAGGGGTGTTCATTTTAATCAATTCCTGGATGGTCTGATTAGGTTGGTTTGCTCTCTTTTGTGAATTACTGTGCAACTCGGCATTAACAAAGGTCTAATTTTACAGTGTTATTGTTAAAGAAGGTAATACAAGCCTGAGAATACTGTCAAGGAAAGAAACTATTGAGGTCCAAGCCAGTAGCTATCTCTCTGAACTAGCTCTGGTAAATGAGTAGATCAAACAGAATTTTGACTTTCAGCTCACAGAGCCACCACCCATTTTGCAGACTTTCCATTAAGTTCTCCCCAGTGCTTTTTAATTATGTTTCTGTTCTTCCTGTTTCTCTGGTGAGAGAGGGTGGCTGCAGGGGAAGGACCATAGTTCCTTCTGGTGCCATCTGTGCCAGTTAGAGCTGGGAAGCACTGGAGACTTCAAAATGCTGGAGCTCCTGCCAGAGGGCTGGCATGACCTAGACTTCAGAGCCTTGTTTTTAAATGTGCTCATTGAAGATTTCTTCATTTGCCCCTTGGCAGCTAGGTTTTGCAGAAGAGCAATTGGTCTTTTGGCTTCTGTTTTGCCAAGGAACTTGTTTTGTGAAGGTGTAGAGATAGTGTAAACCTTCATCAGTGACAGAAATGGATTCAGACCAGTGTAATCCTAATGGAGATCACTAGGCTCTCTGTGAGTGTTCACAAACCAGACTTCTGCATGTTGGTGCTTGTAGTCACAGCAGTTTCATTAGCTCAAACGTGCTGTCCACCATGTGTTGTGAGATACAGGTTCTGGGGGACAAGACCAGAGTTGAAAAGTTATTTTGTGCTCTACCTATCTAAAGAGCATTCTAAAAGGCAAAGTAACTTCTCAGCTCCTGATGGCCTTTTGGCTGAGCCTGGACCTGTTTGTTTCTCACTGTTCCAATGTCATCCTACTTCTGCTCTGACTGAACTTGGTGATCTGGGATGACTGTCAGCTGGCTCCAGAAATGGACAGCATGAGTGTGGTTACAACCGCTTTTCTGGTTTGCCTCCTACATGCTTTTTGGCCAGAAGTGAGAGGGTTTGAGCCAATAACTAAAAATACAGTCTCATAGACCTGGGTAAAGGTAAGTTTGCCAGCAGGAGTCTCTCTGCAGGAGTCCTTGCATCCATTCTAGCACAAAATCACATGTGATGTGGGGGGAAGTTGGCATCCCACTGTTCCTATCTCTTGCCAAGGTGTTTTTGTCTCAGCTCATGCTGAGTCATGGCTGGCTGCAGCTGGAGATGCGTGGGCTCTTCTCCCAGTCAGATCTCCATCTCACCGGGGGCACTACCTCAGAATAAATAAGAGGAAAACCTTTTTGCAGTGGGCCCTGCAAAGGCGCTCTGATGAACAGCTGAATTGCTCAAGGCAGTAGAAGACAATATTCGTGATAGGTGGGAACTCAGATTGGGTGGACATGTAGGATAGATGGCGGCAGGTTCATGGGTCTAATGGTGCTGTGTGATGGATGTGAGCAGAGAGTCTGAACTCATGTTCTGTTGTGGGAAGCCAGCACTGATTTAGAGCAGGTTTGGTCAACGCCCTCTGCAAATTTTTCTTTGTCCGGTGCTCACGTCTCTTCGTTTTCTCTCCAAGTCAGTCCTTAGTGTAAAAGGAGATGCCAAGGTGAATCCAGTCATTACATCATGGACATCCTGTTGCTTCAGACCCTGGTGTGTGTTTGACTTGGCTAATGTTTCTTTCTCAAGATCGATGAGTGCCCATCCTGTTTGCCTTTCTCTGAAGATAAAATAACCTCCCTCCCCAGCCCTCCTGGGATTGGATTCCAGGCCTGGGCAGCCCAGCTGTGACAAAGGACAGGTGTGGGTCTGCAGGCAGGATGGGATGCCAGGGCATCCCCCCTGCCCTGCGGGTGTTGCTCTTGCAAGACGAACTATCTCCATGACCGTTCCAATTAGTAGGGGCCTCTGCTCCCCGCCCTGCTCAGCAGGCTGTGTGTGTTTGGGGAGAAAAATGAGAGGAGGGAATTGGAAGACATTACTGTCTGTGGGAAGTATGGAGGAGAGATTAATAGATGTGTGGAAGGGAAAAAAGACAACAAAGTGTTCCAAGAGTTGGGTTAAGAATGGACGAATTGATAGTATGCAACATATCATCAATCCTGTTTAGGCAGACTGCGTTTCTGATCTTGGCTATGTGCTTGTTGCTCTTAACTCTCTTATTTCTTGGTCTTAGTTGGGTCTGGTCCCATGCATGTTGGGAAGAATCCTTCTCTCTAGAAAGCAGAGGATCCCCATGTTTCTGCAGCGTCCCTGGAAGAGCTGAGCACAAACCCACCGGGAGCTGCATAAACTGGTAGAGTTACAGCCACGGAGCAACCGGCAGCAAAGAAAACTGTGAGCCAGATCCTTCCATCCATCAGTAATTCAAGCTTTCTTTAAACATTGGTAAAGGCTCTGGATGACCACAGTGGCTACAGCAACAGTCTGCACTCCGTCTTTAACAGCAAGGTCTGTGTTCCAGGGAACAGCAGGAAGCAGAGTGTTGGTTTCCAAAGTGAAATTTAGGTGGCAAAGCCCAAGGTGGGTCACAGGTTGTAGGACAGGAAAGGGACAGTGGTTTGGGTAGAGTATGGGCTCTCCTGATTTCTTGGGGTATAGTAGCAATTGAAGACCCCATTGCAGCTTGGGGTATTGCTGTGCTGTGCTAGCATCAGACCCCCATGTTGCAGGTGGGAATTGTTTTCTGCTGAAAATCTTATGCCTGCTTTACAGGATGGGAATAACTGATTTTATTCTTCCCTCTGGGTTATGAAAGAGTTAGTTACAGCTGGGGATTCATCCTGTCCCAAGCTGGTGTTGCAAAAACAACACTCTGTCCTTCAGCTGACCTAGCAGGGACAGCCTGACGCAAACACAACTTTGCTCTTACGCTCACCCAGGCTGTGACAAGTCCCAGCACTGCTTGTGATGGGCCAGGGAGCAATCCAGAGCCGAGCTGGGACCAGCTCTTCTCATTACTGTGTGGACCAGGATGCTCACTTGTACCCTAACACCAAAATGGAGCCTCTTTACCTGGGTCAGAGCAGATAGTCTTGCAACAATGCTGAGCACAAATCTCATGCTGAAAGCTGTTGGTGATATGGATGCAACATAATTTTTCTGCACTCCTGTTTACTTTATATGTTACAGTAGATGTCCCTGCTGTGGTCTAACACCAGTGACCCTGTGAAGACAAAGGCTTCAAAAAAACAACAAAAAAAAATGCAAATTCCTGTGACCAGTTATGCTTGGGGGAAGACAGAGAAAGCAGAGAGAAACTGCAGAACTTAACCTGGGTTAACTAAACAGACTCTTAAACTCTGTTTCAACATAAGACTTCTAACATTACCTGCTTGGCATGTCATAGCCGGGGATAAGATCCACCACACAGTGCACAGTTAATCACAGAGCCAGCTGCCCCCAGATATGCTGGGACATAAAGCTTGTAAGGGAAACCTCTTTCTCTGACATCTTTCATGACACAAGGAGAAAAATTAATAAAGGATGAAAAATCTCAGATGACAGGGCATACGCCAGCCACTAAATGGGGCTGAAGTGCAAATTCTTCTGCAGAATGACTTAAGCCATAAGGTCTGCTTTTTCCTCTCCCCTCTCCGACTTTCTGTAAAGGGTAGTGGTGAGCTCAGTCCTCCAGTTCTTCTGATTCTGACCCAAATGCATCCCACTGTCTTTTTAATATATCAGTCTTGCTGGGACATGTGGAACTAAACTAGGCATCTTCTCCATAGCCTTGTACTGTCATTGACACACCGAAGGCAGATCAATTTAGGTTGCTAAACCCTCCCCTCCTGCTCCTCATTGCTACCTGATTTTTCTTGCCCTTATTACTTGGAGTGTGAATTCTTGCCCACAGTATCCCATTTTTCTCTGCTGACATGGACACTGAGGAGCAGGTCTGGGGCTGGGCCAGCCCTGCCTGCTTTCCTTGGAGATTTATGTGTTCTTAGATGTTGAGTCCAGATTTGGGATTTTTGGTCTCTTCTTTTGGACTTCGCTTTGGTAAAACTTCTGGCATTTCTGCCACTTCCACTTTCAGAAGTTCCTCTTGAAAACTAAGCATCTCTGAAAGTCTGCAATGATTCCTTACAGCTCCCTTTTTGGACATCTCTGCAGGGACTTGAATTAAATGCTGGAATAAATACAGGCTTTTTTGGGACAGCTTCATGGTTAAAGACACTTGACAGAGACTTGAGAGTGTTCTTTCCCCAGCTCTGTGTCACTGACCTCCAGCAAACCATTTTATCTTCCCGTTTCCTATCTGTGACAATGATAGAAATGTTCCCTTTCTTTCTCCCATTGTCTGTCTTATCTATTTATATTTTAAGGTCTTTGGGGCAAGGACTGTCTCTTGACTGTACAAAGGCTGACAGACAAAGGCATTGACCTTATTTGGGATCTCTAAGTGTTAATGTGATAACAGTACCAGAACAGTGGATGAGTGAAAAATAGCAACACAGACTATTTTGGAACATAAAGTGTTTTCCTGTCCTTGTAATCGCTTCTGGGATGCAATAATTAAGGCTTCAAATAGAAAGCACATAGGGCCTTGTGAAAAACTGCATGTTCTACAAAACACTGGGAAAGAAACTGTTTTGTCAAAATTGAGGTTATCTTCCTCATCTTCCCAGATTTGGGGGGTGTTTTGGGGTGTTTTTTTTTTTACTGAGAACAAAGTCCAACCCCTGAGAAGGGGAAGACCTATGGCGCAATATGTTTGTAGCTTCCAAAGCCTTTAGGTCACTTGGGGTATCAAGGACTTGGGTAAGAGCAGCTTTGCCACTGCAGGAAGCTTTCAGGAGTACCTGATCCACAGCTCCTTGCTTCAGCCAGTGCAACTGTGTGACTGTTAAGTGACACTAGTGAAATGGCTCAGACAATTTCCAACCAGGTACAAATGTTTTGGTGCAGTTTTCTCTCCTAGAGGAGGTTTTCCTTCTGTTGCAATGCAGAGGAAAAAATTGCAAATCTTGCTAGAAAATGGTGTTCTGTCCCTCAAGAAGGGGAATGTCCTCTCACCTCTGCAGGTAATCTGCATTTTCACACAATCAGGGGAAAGGTGTTAATATGCTGGTCATCAGGAACCTAAAATTTCTGCTAACCTCTTCTTCCTCCTATTCTAAACACATTTCATCTCCTTCTGATACAGAGATTCAAACAAAAATCAAAATGTTGGGTTTAAAGGTAAACTCAGCAGGAAAGCCTGCTTTCTCTCTTCATCAGTAGATGTGGGTTTGGCCTCCTAAAATGAGACTTTTTGTGTTAATTTAATACTAAATTCCCATTAGATTAAGCACAATATGAAGACACAATAGGAGAATGGTAGAGGAGGGGAATCCAAGCAAGACTTATTGTCATCTTTACTTGTGCTTCATGCTGAACCATCGGATCAGGTAGTGAATTATTAATGCTGCAGTCTGGCACAATCATAGGCATGCAGCCTGCCAAAATGTAAAAAGTCCATTGCAAAGGCAGGATATTGGATCCTGTCGGTGCAAACAGGCGTGCTTCCATGTTTGAAAGTTCACAGTGGGAGAATTCAAATCAACCTCCGAGGTTGGCTGCAGATTAAACTCCATTTTTAATTAGATGCCACGCAAAAGACCTCATGTCAGGAAAAAGTAACACTAAACCCATGGAAATATCCATAATAATTGCCCTACAGATTCAGTCATTGTCATTGGGGTAAAACATTAACAACCTTTTATCGTGCTTAAGCATTTGCTTGGTTTGAGTTTTTTTTCTGCAGTCCAACAACTTTAAAGCCTAATGAGTTAAGAATTGCCTGGGATGATAATGGGGCTGCTAATACTCTTTAATGATTGGCATGGCTCACGAAGGGGAGAAACAAAACTGAAGGAGGCTCCCTGGGGAAGGGTGTAAGGCCACAAAGGGTTGAGTGGGCAACTTGGAGAAAGGGACTGTTGCTTTCACACAGTTAGGTGTTTAAAGGAAGACAAACCCTGGCCACAGCTGACTAATTTTGGCTAATTGGAACCTGCATGGGTCAAGGCCTGGAGGCCTTGCTGCTGTTAGGTCGGGGCAGCATCCATCACTGGCCTCTCCTCTGAACGGCCGCCCATCTGCAGCCTGTGACAACAGATACAAGATGGAAAATTTGCAGAAAACCATTCCTTGTGGAAGATCACGTTGCACCCATTTGTCTTGGTGCTGCTTTCCTGTAGCTGAGGTGGACAATCAAGAAAGTGCATACGTGGACCGATCTCACGGGATGTCCTCGCCTTTCCTCCTGCTTTAGGGCTAATTTGTCACTGTGAATTCTTCTCTCTCTCTCTTATCTGATGATTAGCTACCATTCAACCACTGCTCATCTCCTAGCTGAAATCTTAGTTAAAAACTTTCAACTGATGCTGGTGTGTATATGGGCTTTGATCCTCAGCAGGGGTGGCTCCGATGTGGGATTTTAACGGGGAAGCAGGGAGTGCAGCTGAGTGATTTGAATTGCCTGTTTGGATTTTTGTTTCTTAACTGTGAATAAAGGAGTCTTTCTTGTGTGGCTACACTTCCAGAAATGCAAAATCCTCCAACAAAAGGAAGGAGGCCTTTGTGGTGGGTGCACGTATGTGTGGGGTCAGCTATGGCGAGAGGTGTGAGCTGGTACTGTGCCTGCTCACTCCTTCCATCTACTGCAGTGTGGAGGACTGCCCTGGTTTTAGGCAATGATCTGTCACCCAAATACATTAATCCTCAAATACATCAGACAAAAGTAGAGTTTTGATAACATCTCTGCCCATTCACCTTTTCACTCCAAAAACATGATCACGCTGCACACTTGTTTGATACAATTATTATTCCTGGTAAACACAGTCCATTGGATTGGGGATGGCTCCTTAAAGCCTGTTACTTTTTAATAATAATAATAATAATAATAATAATAATAATAATAATAATAATAATAATAATAATAATAATAATAATAATAATAATAATAATAATAATAATATTTAGACTGAAATGCAAGATGGGGGGAAAGGATGGTTCAAGAGTTCCCAATATAAATCTAATGATAACCTGAGAATTATGCTTAATAGAGAGTTTCAGTCTGTCTCTTTTTAATACTACTGAAGCAGTAGTTTAAGAGGTTTTGTTGTTCTTGTGGTTAGAGTTTTCTTTCTGGTTTGATTTGCTTTTTAAAAAGAAGTGGCAGATGGACCTCTGAATCTCTCCAACAAACTTTGGACCAAACTCACTTTTCTGCTCCATTTCTTGTGCAACTCTAGAACAGGGGGAGGCTATCTGATGGTCTGAGGTTTCAAAAATGGGGGACATCTAGATCTAGTTGTTTCCACCAGCAACTTGCTAGCATTCAGTACAACTTTGGATTGGACAGTGATAATAAATCAGAGCTTTTCTTCAAAATAAAAATAAATATGAAATAAACCTAAAAGAATTTGGATGAAGGATGTAAAACCTTTCTGAGATTATTGGTGTCTGCTGTTTCCCTTTTCTACACTTGGTTTCTGCTATGATGTTGTTGCCCTTTGACATTTGCTAAAACCAGCAAGTGGAGGAAATGACACTATGGCATTTATTAACCTGCAGCGTGGATGTTAAACAGAAGAGGTTTCCCTGAGAGCGGGATATAGCGACTCTGTGAGAAATAGCCCTTTAGAGCTTACCTGGATGTGAAATACTATAAAACAGTCTTCTTATGAAAATAACGGTGCAATGCAGTTGTGATTACAACACATTACAGGAGTTCTTTAGCCATAAAAGTCCTGCATGCTCGGCAAGACTAGGTCTGCTTTATTCAGAGTTTCAGCTCCAGCTATCTCGCTTCCTTGCAGCAGACAGCCAGTGTGCAGGTGAGAATCGTGGCTTCCAGCACCGATCCTTGCACGAGTAATCTGATGTCTTTGAAACAGGATGATCAAGGCACTCTTGTAAAGAGGTACTGCTTTCCTTCAGGTTGGGCTTTACTCAGTGCTCTCCCAGATGTTATTCTTGTAACATATTTCAGCCAAGATCACAGCAGCAAAAGTGAAGGGACAAAAAGTTCTTCCTTGAGTTCTGCATTTTAAAGATAAAATAAAATTCCTACTTATCTTTTGGGAGCTGAGTAATGGTCTCATTAAATCCATGCTGCCTTTGGTATACCAATTCTTTGGATGTCCAAGACAACAGAGCATCGAGCTGGACCTGTTTCTCCTGTTCCCTTCTCCAAGGAGGACGGAGATAAATATGTTCCCATGGGATGAACTACAGAGGAGAGCCAGGGTGGAGGAATATATTAATGTCTCTTTCTTCTCATCTTTCAGGCAGCAAGGTCTCATCTCAGGGAATTTCTTGGTGCCAAACCATACCCGTGTCTGAGCACTTTCTGAGCAGCCTTGAGGCCATAGAACTAACGTCTGCCATGTGTGTTCTCTCATTCCCCTCCAAGTGTGAGACTTTGAAACAGTAACTATCTCCAGTTGTACTAAGAAAAGTCAGAGGAAATGCACCTTATGCTTGGAGGTACAAGGGCTCCATGAGATTCTGCTCAGCCAGGACAGACCTGGACGTAAGGAAAGGTCTGTCCCCTTAACGTAAGTAAAGGAAGATCCTGGGCGATGTCAGAGGGGTATTACATGTGAGTGATGCATGTGCTCCTCTTGTCTCACCTACCCAGCACAGAGACGACCTGCAGAGACACTTCTGGAGAAGGAAATGGGAGGGAGTAGTAGTTTGCATCATGGTGTTTCTGTCAAAAGACCTCTTCTTCCTACAGAAATTTTTCCTCTGCACAGCTCCTTGGTAACTTACAGGCAGGGATGTCACTGCTCACATGCTGCTGTCCAAACTGATGAGAATTTGAAATCCCAGAGGCTTTCTTGAGAAACATCAGCAGTTTCTGTGGGCTTTACAAATGAATGTTTGTGCAGACTCGTGAGTTAATCTGGTTAATAGAAGTGTGAGGATAGCCTTTTTCACAAACTGTGGAGGTCATTAAAACAGCACATAGCAGGATTGAAGTGTTCAGCTCTCCGGAAATACAGGCTGGGTTCCTTCCCACTCTCCCAGGCCAAAACATTAGTTTTGGTTTGCAGTTTGGTGTATTATTCCCTTTCTCCTCTTAAGATTTATTTTTTTTTTCTTTTCTTTGTTTTCAAGATGACTTTTACACTTGATATTTAATAAAGCTTTGGATTTTTTTTTTCTGTGAAACCTACCCTTTTGCTGATTAGTAGTTTTGTATACACGTAAGTAGAACACAAAAGGTATTTCATACTTCCTGAGTGCGTAGTCACTCAAGGAAATCAAATATAATATATTACATGCTGCCTGTGACATTGATGTATATGAGCCCTAGGAATGAGGAATGTTCACTTAAAATGAAATCTGAACCAAGTTTCAACTTCCCATGAGGTTCAATAAAATGTCAGTCAGCTTTAAAGCTGCCTGTTGTTTGTGCCACTGCACTTTTCCTCTCTGTTGGGGAGAAGAGCTGGATGCTCCAGCATTCATGGTTGGCATGTCTGCCTCGTGGAATGCAGCATAGGGCTGGGCTGGATGATCCAAACTCCCTGGGATTGGAAAGAACATGGTAGCAGGATGATCATCCTGTGTCTGGAGAACTTCATGGTGCTCAGAAAAGGGGGCTTCTTCGTGTTCAATAACAGTGTTGGCTTAAGGAAACTTTACTACGTTTGGGACCTGAGCCAGTCTCCTTGAGCTCCTTGTTCTCTGCACTGAGGGTGTACCAGCATGGATTTTTGTGGTGCTCGGTCCCCTTTGCAGCTGACTTGCCCAAATTACACTTTGACCTGCCTCATTTATTCTATCTAGTCCCGTAATGAAGTAAAGTTAATCCTGTGAAGACCGTTGTATGGTAGGAGAAGATATTGTACTAAAACAGGAATGGAAAAGCTGCTTTCTGTGGCTATGATGCTTCAGTTTGGAGGTGAGAAAGCTGAGATGCAATATCGGAGAGGTTTGCAAAATGATGAAGGTGGCGAGTCAGCAAGTTCAAAGGGGAATTTTAAAAAATCATGCACAGCAGCTTAATAAATGGACACTAAAATGACTGGGCAGTGATGTGACTCTAGTATTGCACACTCAGGAGCTGTGGATACTTGATGGGTACAAAGGGATGGAACTGCAGGAAGGGGCCAGGCTCACGTGCTCTCTCTAAATAACATCTGCTGCCACAGCCAGCGACAGATGATGCTCATGGCAAGACAGTTTGAGCTGGTAGAGCATTTTTATGTGTTGTAAAGAAGCTTTAGGAGTTGTGGTAGAAGCAACAGAGATCTGCGTTTAGGACCTGTGCTAGGGGCAAAGACTTTGCTAGCAAATTGAGTTTAGCTCAGTCCAAGCTCCTTTGCTATGGAGCAGCCCAGAGAAGGCAGGTAGATCTCTTTTCCATATGGAGAACTGCAGGGAAAGGGCAGATGTCATACTGGTGTCAACTGTTTTATACATTTGGAAACATTCAGGTTTTATATTGAATCAGAACTTTAATTGGCTGATTTTTAATCATGCTGCACACTTGGAAAAATGCACCTTTTTATTAGATTGATTTTTGTAATTTCTCAGCCCTAGTTCAGGCAGGGGAACCTGTAGCATTGCTGTAGTCTTTCAAAACCACTAGCCCTTCTTACACAGCCAGAAAAATGTGTTGGGTATTTGCTGATTTGAGAGGTGAAGTATCTAGAAGAGGAAAAGAGCAAAGCAGAGCAATGCCTTAAGGTTCATCATTTGTCTGAAGAGATGCACATTTATCTACTTGCTAAAAGTAGCAGTATTTTAAAAGACTCTAAACATGAAATGATTAATCAAACAGAAAGAAAAGGGTGTTCCAGAGAGTTTGGCAAGGCACAGTTGAGAAACTATGCTTTCTGTCCCATTGAAATGCAAATGCTCCAAAACACAGTCCCTTCAAAAGCCCAGCATTATTTGTTTCTGGGGATCCTTGTTATATGCTTATTACTTTTTTTTTTTTTCTCTATGATAGCTAGTTAGGTGGGGAGTGTTTCTGCCTAAACATGGCAGTAAGAGAATTAAATTAATGTCACACAACCAAAGGAACTATGGCTCAATTTACAAACAATTTGCTTCCTTATCATTAGGGATGTTTATGTTATGCCTCTTTTTGTAGACCCAGCCTTCTGACACAAAGCGGCAAAATCTGTTTCAGATGTGACAGCTGTAAACAGACTGGAGTCAAAATTATTTCATTTGTAGACACATTAAAAAAACAACAAAAAAAGTCTCAAACTGTAGTTGAAATGCACCATTCCCTGTCCTTGAGCACCCTTTCTGCAGTGATCTGCTCGGTGCTATACAGAAGGTTTGCCCAGGGTGCTGGTTCAACAGGCTGGGCTTTCGCAGGGTCCACAGTGGCTTTCAGGGGGGCCCAGCCGTTAGCACATCTGCAGGTCCTTACAGAGCTTGGATTTGGAGGTGGAAAAGCAGGGAGTGTGGTCATCATCAGAGCTAATGGGCCAGAAAGGCTTTTAGAGCAACTGTCACCCCCCCTTGTACAGTGTTTGTGTTCATTGCAGCAGGAGTAATTTAGCTCGGAGTAAATGTTGGTTTCCGCACAACCTCGGAGCCAACTGTGTTTTGGACCATGTAGTTCCAGACAGAAGGAAATGGGAGCACTTGTATCTCTCCTTGTCATGCAGTAGCCATGGGGGACCACGGAGGAAGAAACGGGATTTTAGGGATCTCAGCTGAGTCCCCCTTGTACATGCCACGTCTGACCCACAGCTGCATCAGCGAGGGGGGACGGGGCAGCCCATTCCTGTGGGCTCCTGATGGAAACTAGAGGTTTGCAGAGCCTTGTACACGTTGCACCACTGTCCATGCCCCCTGAGCTCCCTGGCTTTATTTTTAGTGGGACTTGCTGAAGCTGGATCAGATTGATTTGAAGTTATTTGGGCATGGAAAGAGGGAAATGAAGGCGATGGGTTTGATTTGGGATTTTTGTTTTTCCATTTGACCATCTGGTCCTGAGTCAGTCAGAAAATATTCTGTTGGCTTTAAGTTTTTAATTCTTTCGGATTCTTTCTATAAATGAAGCTTGTTCTCACTTCAAAAATAAGGACACTATTTCAAAAGAAAACTGAAGTATTTTGCTTTGAAAACACCAATATTTTGTTTTATGGAATTTTATTTTTTTTTCAACCAAGCTATATTTCAAATTTAAACAATTTGAGTTTGCAGAAAAGCATGTTTTTTGATGGATAATGCGTTCATTTGAAATGCTTGCCCAGGTCCAGATGGCAAATAACACCTCTGGGAGGTAGTTGTGAAGATATACCTTGAAATCACCCACAGAGCTGGCTGGGGGGAGCTGGGGGACATTCAGGGCAAGAGCTTGGGTTCACCAAGCCCTGTTAACCAGCACTGAGAGTTAACATATGGACAGGAGACCGGAGGGGCCAGATGCAGGGACACGTAATTTACTGGCTTGCCTGGGGAGATCGGCCTAACAGGGACTGTGGTTGTACAGCAGGGGCCAAATTAAAATCTTTTGTGATGAGAAGTCTGAATTTGATGCGAGGCAACAGCAGATCCCCATTTTCGCCTCTGGCTCTGGGCTGCCTTTTTTTTTCCTCTAGTTGAAGCCTGTAGCCTGTCTATGTGTGGGTAGGCTTTAGTCCTGAACAGGCTTTTATTTCTTTGGGTAAAAGGCCAAAATTAATACCATTTTGTAATAATTTACAGTGACCCAGGGAGGTCTATCATGCCAAAGGCAACAGCATTCACCCACTAACCACCTCAAGTGAGACCCTGGCCCCACCAATGGGAATGGCAACAATCCCATAATTTTTATGGAGTCGGGCTTTCACCCTGCTGCTCTGTGAATGGAGCTTGGGTGTCTGCAAAGGAGGTAATTCTGGGATTAGCACCAAAATTTTTGGGTGCTCCTCCCTGTTCTATTTAGGAACCTTTGATTTTGAAGCCCACTGATGACTGTTCTTAGCACATAGGAACAAACTTTGCATATGCTTGCTGGTTGAAATGGTAGGTAGTTCCTTTTGAATTTTTTTTTTTTTTTCCTTCACCATTAGAAAGAAATGCAACTGTATAAACTCTGCATGGTTAGAAATCTTCCCATGAGCAAAGCCCTGAAGTGGACTGTATGGTTTTAATCAGGAATAAATTGCATATAAAAAGGCTGGTAATCCAGAGATCTTGGTGATAATCCTAATTCTTTTGTAGGATTTCTGTGTGATATTAGATAAATCACTTAATGACTCTCTGCCTCTCTTTCCATGGCTGAGAAACTGTGATGAATAATACTCAGCCCATCCACACAAGGGTTGCGAGGTTTAATTGTGTAATATTTGCAAAGCTTTTGAAATCCTTCAACGTGAAATGGTACGTAAGTGCTGGAGCAGCTTTGTCTCTGTAAAGAGCTGTGTGTCTCTGGGCGATGGCTGCTGGCTAAGCAAGATGTTAATATTGTGCTGTGTGGCTGCAGAGAGGAGGAGGACGGGGCTTAGCAGGCAGTGCGGGTCTGCGCAATTGCAGTTTGAGGGCTTGTTTCAATGGACTTGTGTTTAGCTTTGTCTGGAGGGCTCTTCTTCCTCCTTTGCTGTGTAAGATCAGCACTTGTGCTGCCTTTCTCCAAAGGGCAATGCTTAGAGGCGAGGTGGCATTAGCAAAACCTGCGTCTGGTCCTGCTGTGCCAGCAGGGAGCTCGTGTCCATAGTCTCACTTTCACAGCAATGCCGAGTCCTTGCAAACAGAGCCAGGAATGCAATAACAGCAAAACATGCTCCTTTAACCTACTCGGCACCAGTGTGTAAAATAATACCCCAGATAGGTACCCTGAATGCTTTTATAATTTATTCATTCAACAATTTCTTTTGATGTAGTAAATGTTGTATTTCCCTGGCCAGAGCTGGCATATGAAGCGTGAGAAATCCTTATGGACAGATTGCTTTGCCTTTCCAAAAACAAACTCATGTTATCTGCCGAGTGGCCTAAATGAGCTGAATCCTCTGGGACGTGCTGCTGGGCCGCAGGGGACGCACCGGCTGTCTGCTGGAGTGCTCAGGCTCGCATTTAACCAGGGAAGAGGTAAAAGAGAGGCCAGCATCCAGGGGATCCTCACCCCTTTCTTTCAGGCTGATCAGCATCTGGATTGTTCCTTCTCTCCTCCAGGATTTTGAATTTATGTAAATACCAACAAACGAGAAAAGAAACATTGTTGATCTTTCCGGTGCACAAGTCTTCATTAGGTTGTATTCACAAAAACCTTTCCGTTTTCTTCCACCTGTTTACCCCACTAAGGGACATCACTTCCTTGCACAAAACTTCACTTCTATCCTTAGTCATGCTTTGTTCCTGCCTTGGTTCTCTTGCAACAGGGAAGTGCGGCATTGAGTGGTTTTCTCCAGTTGAATCTGATGAATTAGACTTCCATGGTTTGGGCCAAATCCTTAAAATACCAAGCTAGAGGAAACAAAAAGGATGAATGTAAGTCAGTGATTTTGCTTTTGGAGGGAGATTTTTAGTCTTAGACTTTTCATGGCCTGGAGATCTCAATTTCCCAATTCATCCTAGTCCACTGAAGAAACTCAATGTATTTTTAAACAGAGGGGTCCCTGAAGCTATGTTTTACCGCCAGAGCAAGAACTCCAAGGGTGTTAATCTCAATCTGATTTCATGTGCAAAACAGCTGCTTGGATCTCTCGCCTTGCATCTGTCTCAGATGGGGCTGTTTTCTACCACTCCGTTTAGTGCAGCCAGAAAGTTAATTTAGTGCATATTGGGAAATTCCTCAAACGCCATGAGACTTAACACCATTTTTTCCATCAAACCCTTGGAGTTTGTGTTGATATTTAGAGGTGTGAGACTGCAGTGCTGGGGAGTGGAATGTTTCACTAATTTATTGTAGGGAGCTGATCTGGGGTGTTATCTCCATAGACCAAGCTGTTATTGTTTCACTTACAGGCTAAGTGCAATATAACTCAAAGTCACAATGCATTCCCTGTAATGCAAAACCCACAATACTCTCCTGTGGCTGACACCTGAAGTAAAGTATGTGTCTGCCAGCCTCCTTGAATAATTTGCTAGCGTATTCTAATTGGGTTTATGTAAGGCCCAAGTTTATTTATAGATGTGCTTTTAAGTGCATTATCCAGTGGTTAGGGTGCTAGTTTGGGAATTGTGACATGTGAGCTCTTGGGCTGACTTTGCTCTTGCCTCTTGTGATTCTGGGTGAGTCTTTGACAGCAGAAGTGCCTCTGGGTCTTGCAGCCTGAGCAGCCCGGCGTTACCCAGCACAGCCCCCGTTGCAGATGGTGGGAAATACCAGTTGGTTTAAATGTGAGTAACATAATTAGAGTTACAGAAACATTAATGTTCCTTCAAGTGCAAGGTCTAGGAAGTCTGGTTATGAGAGAATCTCTCTCTTCGGCTCAGAAGAGGAAACGAGGGTCAAAAAGCACAAAGCTGTTGGTTTGGAGTTCCCAGGGCTCTGTGCAGGGGAGGTTCCAGGAGGAAAGCAGGATTGCTCGGCAGAAGGGAGAGGACCCAGCTGGCTCTGTGTGAAAGAAGGGTTGGTTGATAGAAAGTGATAACAGTTAGTTCAGCACAAGAGCAGGGAGCTGTGTGTCTTCTCAGTATCCCTGACCAACTATTTCAGGGAGACATAACTCAAGCTCAGGTAGCTCCTGCCAGTTCCAGAGCTCCCCATCACACTCAGTTTTAAGGCACAGGCTGGGTCTGCATTAGAAAGTGCTACAGAAAATGTGCAACAGGAGCAACGGTCAATAACGGGGTGGAGGGCTTCAGTGCACGGTGCACACTGGTGTCTCCATTATTACCCATAAAAAAATATGGCTATTGCAGAGATGGAGAAAACTGGGTAGGAGGTAGCCCAGAGGAGTTGGCAGATGGCAAAGCAGCAGGAAAACAAGCAGCCTTCAAGCGTTCAGATGTGCTCGGTGAAGGCCTGCTGGGCAGGGTCCAGAGTCTGGTACTTACAGCAGCTTTGGCTCCTCTCCAGTGGGTTCGCAGGTGATTGAGAAATGTTCCTGTGATAAATAGTCACGTCAAGGCCCTAAACAGTGATGTACTCAGTAGCTGGTGGAGGGCAGGAAAGGGCTAAGAGGTTACGTACACCCTCCCACCTTGCTGCTGGCCCAGTCAACAACTGCACAGTGGCCTGATATCACTGAATCATTGAATCTGTCCAACCGCCGTGGGCTGGAGGGAGGTCAAGTTTTGACCTCGAGGTTGTTAACTAGGATATCTCATGCCAGTAGATGAGCTGCAGCATAACTACACGTACACATGGGTTGTATTTTCCCCCTCCCTCCCTCCCTCCCTCCCTCCCTCCCTCCCTCCCTCCCTCCCTCCCTCCCTCCCTCCCTCCCTCCCTCCCTCCCTCCCTCCCTCCCTCCCTCCCTCCCTCCCTCCCTCCCTCGCCAAAGAGTGGCTCTGCTTTTTTTTTTTTTTTTCCAAAAAGTCCCCTGGTTTGTTTTCTTATTATTCCCCCCAGGGCAGCATGGAGCAGGTGTAATGCACCCAAAGATGGATGAGCTTGGGTGTTTCAGGGGGTACTACTGCTCCTGCCCTACACAGCAAGATCTCAGACCCCTTTGTCTTGGGACCCAAAAGCTGTTTTAGGGCTCAGTCCTACTGAAACTCTACTGTGGGGATGGCTGATAGGGTGAGAGCAAGGCAAGCAAGCTGTGGAGACACAAAAAGGAGCCTCAAGATCCTGCCTTGTATATAAACCAGATCTTGTTTAAAAAAGAAGAAAAAAGCCTGATCCCACTTGCTGCTTTTTATGGGGAAGGAGGAGGTTATTCAGTAACCTGCACATTCACAAAGGTACTTTTGTTCCTAATAGGTTCTGAAATGTTACAACCTAATGTGTAACTTCATAGTTTACTCATGTAGCAGCATCGAGGTTACTATGTAAGGACATGAAATAGCTGCTTCTTAATGACACTGCAAACCAGTGGCCCTGGACCTGCCCCTGGCAGGAGCGTATCTGCCAGCCCGAGCGTGAAAGTCGCGGCTCCTCCGAGCTCGGGGCAGGGCGTAGCTGTGCATCGTCCTTGTGAGCGGGGATGGCTGGCTCTTGAAAAGTGTGCTCTGTGCAGTGGGCTGGGACAGAAGAATTCAGCACCCAAAAAGCTATGGTGTGAAGCCACCTGAACATGCCTGGGTGGTGCTGGCAGATGACAAAAGTGAATTGGGCTTTTCCTTCAGCCGGAGGTGTTGGCTTGTTCAGAAAAGCTCCTTACGATTTTGAGGTCCTCAAATTTTTTAAGTATTTTTTAAGTAGCTGGCTTTAAAGAAAGGAGAGGCATCCCCATTAGAGAAAGGCTGCCTCTACACTGTAGGGAAACTAATCTGGTCCATGGGAGAAGATGCAAGCAAAAGTGATGCTTTATCTCCTTCACCAGCCAGCCTCCAGAAGCAATGCTTGAGCCCTCCTTATTACCTGAAGTTGTGACTGTCACTGATACTGAGATATTGTTTGTTTTTCTAAACCCAGCAGGAGATTAGTTTGAAGCACAAGGACCAGGAGCCTTCATAATACTAGACCTAGGCAGCAAAACTGCAGCTGATGCTGTTATTCAACTCAGTAACTGAGTCTTTGAGGAATTATTCTGCATTATTTGCTTCTCTTGTATCGCATGGCAGGAAGCGCCACAGGATAATTACTCACATTAGAAATGCTTCCTTTGGTCTGTTTTGAACATTTCACATTTCATCTTCCCGAGTGCCCTGTGTCAGAGGAGCATCCTGGACTGCAGGGCTCTTTTGGGGTGTTACCAGGGAGGGGTCTCCTGCGAATTGTTGAGAGAGCCCAAAATACTGGTGACAACAGGGCAAAGATCACCGAAGATGGAGACAAGGTGATGCCACCCGGTCTATTGACAGATTTTGTACTCCCTCATATTTTACTGAAAGTGTCTAGTAATAGCCACAGTTTTTTACATATTTTAGAGGAAAATTTCCTTTCTTAAAGCAAGTGAAGTAGGAAAAAAATGAAATGGGGTGGGGGGCACAAAACTGCTGGGGGAAAAAAAAATGGGACTTTGTTTCTTTTCTTTTCCTGGACATATTTTTCAGTGCTTTTTATGATTTTATTTTATCAAATCCAAGTTTAGAGGACTTATTCTGTTAGCTCATTTCCACTCCTGCCCATCCAAATGGGGCCGCACAGACCGGCCAAGGAGCTCCGGGGCACCATTTGCCATGCGGGGTCCAGGCTGTGCCCCAGGGGCCTGGAGACCTCGCATTAATTCAGCACAAGTCTGCTTATCCCTAAGGCAAATTCTTGAATAACAGCAAACAGTGACATACCCCCAAGTGCAAACTATAGCAAGTGAGATGAGGTGCAACATTCCCTTTCTGGCAGCAGCAGTAGCGGTTTTCCAGCCGCGTGTTCTGGGACTTGTTTCCCACGGATGCTGCTGACCTTGTTTACTTTCCCCTTTATCTGCACAGCCTTTCTGCAAATATTATTGCATTTGTCAGAATAGACCAATTAAGTGGTCTGAGCCCTTAATGAAAACCTTGACTTTTCTTTAACCTTCCTGAGGAATTGCTCATTAGTGGGAAATGGTGCCGCTGGATTGTACACGCAGGCAGAAACTACTCCAAAACCATGGTCAGGCAGGATGGTGCTGGCTCCCATCAGTGGGAATCCCATTTATCCCTTTCTTACAGACCCTGATAGCTCAGAAATGGCAAAGATAGGCCTTTGGTGCCCTGTGAACGATGTGCACCTGTGAGATCTTTCTAAAGAAATAGCTGAAATAAGTGATTTGCTGAGTTTCAGTTCTGGGTTTGGGCTATTTAGCAATAAAGGGATCTCAGTGATGCACAGGGAAGGGGAAACCCCCTTCTGCTCCCCCACCTTTCTCCTGCTCTGTGCCTTGGTGAGAAAATGGGTCATTTCATCCTGTGCCAGCAGCAAAATAATAAGAAAAGCCTTTTTTTTTTTTCTTCCTGCTGCCCAATTTTAGGCTCTGAGCACTTTGAAAAGTTAGACTCCTAACAGAAAGTGCAAGTTTCCTTTACTCACCACATCTCCAGCTGCTTTATTTCCTCGCGCAGGCGGAGGGCTCGTGGACTCTCCCCACCCCCTCCCAGCTGCGTTATCACCAAAATCACCGGGTTTCCCGTTCTTTTGATTCCCACCCCATCAAAAGGCGTGAGGAGGAGGAGCAGAACTCAGCCCCACGTGGAAGGTCTCGCAGCACTGTGCTGCAGTGGGGGCAGGCAGCCGTGGCACGGCGGGCAGCCGGCGTGCCCACCACCCCGGGGGGAGGCACGGGCTCTTCGGCGGGAGAAAGTGGTGTTCAAGCACACACACGCATGTTCTGGTGCGTTTCTGTGCTCCCACCTGCAGTATCCTTCGTGTGTTCCCTCTGCTGTTATGTACATCCCTATGTAATACACTCACTCTTTAGGTCCCTCTTGAGCAGACTTGGATTCTGCAGGTTTTTCGTTGCGTGCTTAGGATGCACCTGTGCCCGGTGCTGAGCGTGCGCCTGGCTGACACTGCTGCCAGCATCTAACACCTGAACTCCTTTACATTACCCCAGGTTTGTGTAACACTGGCCACTTGCAGCCCCCGAGTTTTGACTGTCATTAGCTATGAGCTTTCCTTTATTTACAACAAAGAAGCATTAAAATCCACATACGTGCATTTCACCAAAGAGCCTAAACATCTGCGTGAAGATCCTGGAAGTTCTTCTGACTGAGTGCTGTTCATAGTGGTGACTTTTTCAAATGAAGCTTTTTTTGAAAAAAAACCATTAATACTTGAGAAAATATTTCTCATCTTTCAGGTTGTTTTGGTATCATTTGGAAACAAATCATTCTGCAAACCTATTAGAGACAAATCTTGGAATAATTAGAATAAATGGAACTGAAGCACACAGCTTCATAAGGCTTAATTTTTAACTTCCTTTCTCTCCTTATGCTCCACACAGCAATTATTCCAGTGGGAAACAGGTGGAAGAAAAATTGAGTTTTCATTGCATTCATTCTAATTATTACTTTTTATCTCTAATGGATGTGGAATGCTTAATCTTTGAACTACAGTGTCAAAATATATTTGCAATATAGATCAAATTAAAATAATTCCTCCCATTTTTTTTTTCTTTCAACGTAGCAATTACTGTTCTATTTATATATCATGGACAGATTAGCATTTAATCCCTTGTGTTGTATTGACATCCCAAGTGACCATGCTCTGGGTAGGAGGAGAGGATGAAATAGCAGAAAGTGTGTTGTATTTCTGGGTTTGATGATTCTCTCCTGTACCTCAAGAGATGCCAAACGAGTGATGCGGGTCCAGGTTAACTGTACGGCCATTTGCTGGGTGCTCTGTTTACATAGTGCTGTGTTACATGGTGTCAAACAAAAAAACAATGGCACTGAGGGTGGACTTTGGTAACAGACAAACTGCAAACTTGAGACACCACTGGAATTGGCCCAAACTCTGTTACTAAAGTACAGGGTGCTGCTAATAACTGGAGATGGAACCAAAAAATGTACATGTTAACCTTCATAGTCTGTTTTATTTGCATTCATACCTGGGAGCTTAGTTCAAATTTTATGTGATAATAAGCCAAAGTAAAATCTAGGTGTGGTCTTGAGTTGGACTTTGTTTAGATCAAATTCAGAGACAGGTACCTGGATGATGGGGCACGGTTACTAGTAAAAGGTTGAGGTTTAAGAGGTTTGTCTGTAGGACAGATACAGTCCTGGCCTGACTGTGTGCCCTTCCCAAGGTGGCCTGAGCAGGACAAAACTGGGGAAATGAAAATATTTTTTCATGCAAGATGAGGGCTGTGTTGAGGGACAGTAGATTTCCTTTGAGCTTTGTTTTCTGCCTGCAGATACAAAGAGCCTCCTTTGCCATTTTTATTTCCTAGGATCTTTTTGGGTTTTCCTGATTTCATTTCTGGGGCTCTGACCTGCTGCTTTGAGGTTGTATTTGGGAAGTCTCCTAGGTGTTGCTCTGAAATTATTTGTGTTTTATTTCCTGTTCCAGCCCAAGAGGGAGTATTTGGTCAGTGGGCCCAAGAAGTGTCCACCCTTTGTTACTGCTGCCCTCCAAGGCCCCTCTATAACCACTGCCAGAGAAAGTTGGCCCCCAAGGCTTGAATTACAGTGAAGCCATGGATAGAAAATACACCATGAAATTTTATGGCTCCTGCGAAGGGGCTGCCATCTGCTTTTTCTTTTTTCCCCTTTCTTTTTTTTTTCTTTTTTTTTTTTTCTTTTTCTTTATAGCCATTCCACAGTCTATTAAACCATTACTGTCTGCTCCCCCACTTCCCACCAAGGTCTGTGTCCATTTCAAAACGCACCACTTTGGATTTCAAAGCAGCCCTTGGGAATTCCCCCGATCATTCATGTTGTACAGCCCTTTACTGATCCTTTTTTTTTTTTTTTTTTTTAATTGACATCTATTTGTTCACATACATAGGTACATATTGCTCTCAGCCCCTTGGCCCCTCTCTTCCACTTGCTCTTTCTTCATGCAAAACCGAAATATCTTGCTGAGATGAGCCTAAGCAAGAATTGCTGTGTCTGATTGCACCTTGCCAGTCCTGTGTAGAGGGATACTCTGAATTTGCAGCCTGACTGATGCTTGTCAGGCTCCTCCTGCCACAGGAGACAAAGGCTGCAGGTACTTGGGCTGCTTTGCAAAGCAAGCTGCAGCACCATGAGTACTTTCCACCTGAAGATTTAGCTGGCTCTAAACATCAAGCATGGGTCCCAAGACCTCTGTTTCCTCTTGCTTTCCAGTACTGCTGCTATTGCATCTCCTCGCTGTCGTCGTATAAAAAGGGAATTGGATTCCACTTGTTTCTGGAAATCGCTTTTGCACATGTTGTGAGGTTTGATATTTCTTGTGATGGGAGGGTTTTCCTTTCCTTTAAACATTTGGGTAGGTTTCATATCTCCCTCCCCCCCCCCCCCTTCCCCCCCCCCCCCCCAGTTTTTCCTTCTGGAAAGTGGAACAAAACCCCTTCAGCTGTAGCAGGTGGGCCAAAGAGCAAACCACGCAGATACCGCCGGGTGCCCGGCATTGCTCTGCAGGCTGCAGAGAGCGCGCGTGGCCGCATCCTGGTGCAAGGCATTGCTGCCAGTTCCCTCCCTCAACTGAGTCCTCTCTAAAACAAAACAGCTTTCCATAGTAAATGTGTGTCTGCAACTTATGAATCTATTGCCAGCGGACTGCAGGTGTCAAGGTGTGCGATTTTGTTTTTGATTACAAAATAGCTCTCCTGTGATCCCTGACCAGCTGGTACAAAGCACGAATTTTTCTCAGGGTGATCTCTCAGCCCATCCCCGTCTCCCTTTCCTGCTAGTCCTGCATTGCACAAACTGCCATAGGTACCCGGCCAGCCTGGAAAGGCCCAGGGCAGTGCTGATGCTGTGGTTACAACGCGAGCAATGCTGCTGACTTCTTTGTAACACAGCGCAGATGGCCCACATCTACTCTGCTTTCAATGAATTGTGCTCTGTAGTTATTTCAAGATGCTGCATGATGGTTTAGGGCCACCTGCAGCATCTCAGGGAGGAGGAGAGTTTCGGTGCTTAGCCAGCCAAATCGAAATGCTGCGAGTATTTAATCTCCAAGCTGTGCGAACGGGGCTCTGTACAAGCATCTTGTTGCAAACTCCGCTTCCTCTGTGGCTCCTCCTTTCTATCCGCAATTCTTCTCCGAAAGCACCGCTGCCTTTTGGCAGCGCAGATCCCATGGCTGGAGTCCGGAGAGCTGAGTAACCACTAGAGGGAGATGATAATGACTCTTAATATTTGTAATTCTCATGTTATCTGTAACAAATAACAATTAGCCTTTGCAGCTGCACAGCTGTACCGAGGCTAACGTCGCTCTCCGCGACCTTCCCGTACCTGGAGAGGGGAGCTGAGCCAGGACTGCTGGGTCCTTATTTCAGGAAGCATCTTTGGTTTTTTTTATTAATATAAATCACACAGCCTCACTATAACACTCAATGCTTGAACCCCAAATGCAAAAGTTGGTTGATGCCTCCATTTAGACTAAATGGGAGTTGTTCATGTCATCCTCTGAAAAGTTATATGATATATGGAACTCATTTGCTGTTCTTCAGCTTTTCCACCTGGGACAAAATCAGTCACAGGCAGAGTACAAGGGTGCCTGCAATTCCTCATCCTTGATTTAAGCCAGAAGGCAGGGTTTATGGTTAAGGTAAAAGCTAGTCTGTGATGCCAGTGGTTAACTTCTAATTTGAAAACTGAAACTAGAATGATAAATGTTTCCCACCCCAAAATGTGGATCTTGCTTGGTAGTACATGGAAACACACACAAACATTGGTTTGAAATTAGATCGCATGATTAAATGAATAAAATAGTTGTTTCCAATGTATTCCTGTAAAACATGGGTTTTCTTTTCTTCCCTTTTCCCATCTTTCTCCAGTGATTAAAAAAATAAAGAAGGAAAGGGAAGAAAAACTAAAAGCAACTAAATGTGTGTGCATGTGTGTGAGGGAAGGATTGTTGAAAACTGAGACACAGTTTCTTGGTTTGAAACAATGTGAGAATTTTCATTACTTGAATTAAAAAAAAAAAAAAAAAACAAAACTAAACCCTGAGCAAACTGAAACCTCATGTGCAAACTGTCAGATTCTTTCAGAAGCTATTTTTCACTTGAAAGCACTTGCTCATAGAAAGCATTATGCTCAGCCTTATTATGAACACAAAAGCTGCACCTAATTGGTTTATATGTTGACAGGCATCTTATTACTGAGAATAACAGTGCATGTGCACCCCACCCTCGGCTGAGCGGGGATCGCCCCAGCCGCCGTGCAGGAGGGAGCTGCTGGCCCCTGCCATCTACCAGCAATTTGCTGCTGAGAGAGGAGGCAAGAGTTTTCATGGCTTAATTTCTCTCTTTTCCTCTGCAAATCAGCTGTTCGTAAGTGTAGCCTGGGTGCTGGGAATGACATTAGACTGATGTGATGGTGTCTGCGCCTTCAGGGCTCATCGCGGTCAGGCTGGGACATCAGGTGTCCTGCGGGACACCGGGACTCTTAAACGGGGGAGGTTTGGGGCTGAACTGAGCCAGACCAGGGGCTGCTTTGTGAATCCATCCCGGAGCCGCGGTGCTGGGGATGTGCAGGGGCACCACGCTGCCCCGATGCCCCCGGTTTCCTCTCTTTTTACACGGTCAACATTGACACTACAATCCTAAATACAGACGGCATGTAATTGTGTTAACTGAAGGGAGTGACTTTTTGCGCTGGCTGAGATTTTACCTGGGGATATCACGAGACACCAGAGGAAGGTTTCCCACTTGCCGAGCACCAGCATGTAGCTCACACGCTAATTAAACATTAAGGGGGATTTCCAGAAGTGCCTGCACAAGGAAGGCAGCTGAGATCTCAACAGCTCTGGCATTTTCAAAAGCCTCTTTGCGAGCCTCTTGGCACCTCGCTGAATTCCTCTTCTCTGCTGGTGTCTGGCAACTCCCACTTGGTCACAGCTTGGTGGCCCAGTGCAATGTCCAGCTCAGAGTAAATTAGAGCTGGTGTAAACCTGTGACAGGAATCTCATGAGGGCTGGCTCGTGAGCAGGACACTTCTCCAAGCCCTTTGAAGGACTTGCTTGCCAGAGGGTTTTGCTGCCCAGGCAGCCGTGCGAGCTGCCTCCACCAGCTCCGTGCACCTCCAGCTGGTGCAGGATTGCTGCCTCCTGGTTCACCTCGACTCCCCCCCAGCTCCAAATGATGAACGTCGTGGGGGGAAACGAAGGGCTATGTGGTAGTTAATGGCATCAAAATGCCATTGAATGGCTGAGAGGTGGATGAGAAATGTATTTCTGTCAAATGTTATTGCCATTGCACAGTTCTCCTTTGGCCATGTTTACAGAATTCCAAGAGCTGCTGCATATTTGATATATACAGGAAATCAGAAAAACTAGAAACCAACATAGAGTCAGTTGCAGGAGTTACAGATAAACTTGGGGCCTTCTTTGCACTGGGGATTTACTTCCAACCTAACTCCTGGCACGTGAGAGCCTCCAGGAAAGGAAAAGTAATGGTAACACCAATCCAGCTTGCTCTTGCTAGAAGCTGTTGTGTGAACTTTGCATTCAGATTAATCTCAAACTCAAAGTGATGCAAAAAGGAATTCAGAGACTGTTCATTAGCTACAGAGATTGGGCATTTTTAATTAAAACCTACTATCTGATATAAGACAAAGCCTCTGACTCTGCTGGCTTTGCTTTGGTGGAGACATCAGTGCCTGGCATCGATGGCGAACCATGGCAGCAGCACGTCTGGGTGAGTTAATGAACCGGCTGTGCCTGGGCTGCCCACGGGAGCGGCCACCAGACCTGCATGGCTGGGACAGAGCCAAGTGACTTTTTCAGCTGAGCTCCCCCTGCTCACAGGGCTGGAGGTCAAGGGTGGGCTGAACTTGTCCCCCACGGGAGTGGCTTTCCCTGCCTGGGGAGTTAGGGCTGGCTCTCTTCAGATAAGGATCAGCGGGTCTGAGGTTCCATGAGTGCACAGATATGGCCTTGAAGCAAAGCCCTGCTCCTGCCCCTCCTTCAGCTCATCAGCTCTCTGAAATCCTCAGATGCAGAGCTCTCTCCTCTGCACCTCTGCATCTGCCCATGCTGCTGTTTCCATGACTGGGTTGCATGTTTCTAACATCTGTCAACCCTGGTTAGTCTTTAATTGCTCTTGGGGCTCTGCATCAGACAGGGAAGCATGGCGAAATTGCATGTGAAGTGACTGCAGGACTGAGCAGGGGAGTCATGCTTTCAAAGATAAAGGAGTTGAGTTCTGCAGCTGGGAGCAATGCTCCAATTTATCTTTTATAGGGAATGTAGCAGGTAGTAGGTTCCCAGGTTATATTCCTTCTTGGTCTGTTTTGATCCTTTGGCTCAGAAGCCTGGGGTAGTCCCCCCGGCATGGACTGGGAATGTTACAGGGCAAAGCCAAATCCCTTGTTTAGGCACTGATTTTTCTTTTTTCGTTTCCTTTAAACCAAAATGTCTATCTCTTTTCCTACCTAGTTAATACCATCCAGAACAAACACTGAAAATCTGCAGCACCAGCAAGCACTAAGGAACAAACGGGTTGTGTGTGTGCGTGTCCTGAGGCCACCAAAGGACTGTCATCCCCCCAAGAGCTCCGGCAAAATGCAGGGATTTCTTGCAGAGCTGGGATGTGCTGGAAAGGGCTCCTGCTTTGCAAAAGAAAACTTGTGCCATCTCCTACTGTAGGACAGGGAAATGTCTCCTAGTGCAGCAAGGAATGAAAAAAGAGATTTATTCAGAAAGGGCTGGAGAATGTCAAAAGACACAAGAGTATTTACAGCAGGGCAGTTCTCAACTTCCCAAGACCATGAACAAGAGGCAGATAAATTAAAATGCTCTGTGCCTGGCCATCTTTGTTGTATTTGTAAATGAGAGGAATCAGCAGAAATCTTACCTGGAAATGTGCACTGGCACAGCCTGAAGCCCATGACATGAAATTCAGATGAGCAGCGGAAGGGGCTGTCAAAACATGTAGGTGTTTCTGCATCTCAGTGAAGACTGACACTGCCCAGCTCCAAAGCCAAAAATGATCCAGGGGAGCTGTGAATTTATGACCACCTGGGCTATCTGCAACAAGGAGACTCTTTTGGAGCAAAAAGCATGCCTTTTATTTGTAAAATATATATATTTTTCCTGGCATATGCTCAACTGCATGGTGAAGATGTGTTTTGCAACTTATGTCTATTATCCTTTAAGCCCCCAGCATGTCCACTGCCAGTCATACGTATCCCTGAGCTGGAGTGAACATGGTCTGGCAGAGCACTTACATTTAATAAAGCAATGGATTTTCTCACCAGGCTCACACACACTTGTCAGCCTTTCCACAGCGCTGGAGCACGCGTGGTGCTGTGAATGCCATGTGGCATTGCCAAGGCTGTGGCATCTTTTAAAATCAGTCAAACGTGGCCTTGATATAATAGCCAGCAGCGAAGCTTGCCAAGGATTTTGCTGCTGAAGGGGTTTCAGTAGAAAAAACACGCTTGCCACAAAACCAGAACTTTGATTGAAAAACAAATTCCCATCAGGAAAAACATACCAGTGTCTTTTACTTGGGGTTTAGTGAAACATTTCATTTCTTAAATGGAATGGAAAAAATTCACTTCAAGAGTAATTCATGTTTACTGCCTGAGAGCCTCTCCTTGACCTGAGGATGTGTCTGGGTTTGCTGCTGTGAGAGCAGCCAGGGCAGGGCCTGGGCAGGACACCCGGCTCAAAGAGGACTCGAAGCAGGAGGCATCATCACCTCTGTGGGTGCAATTTGAGGCTGAACTGACTAAAACAGGCAGTGAAATGGAAACTGCAATTTTTGAGCAGACTAAGGTATTAGTAATGCCCTGAACACATTCGCAGAATAGTAATAATTTCAAACTCTCAGGCAGAAAAACTGGTGTTTAATTAGAATTATTTACTCATAGAGATGGAGGAGAGGTGTGCATGAGGGCATGAGTTTATAGTGGTAAAGAGAGCCTTTAACACCATAGGAGATCTATGCTATAAGGACCTTGCAGTCTCTGGTAGGATTTCTCACCTAATGCTAACCTCTAGGAGTGAAACAAGAGGATGTTTTCCTTCAGGCCGTTAAGGGGAATGTTACCCTGGAAAATTTTTAATTTTAGGTGTTGAAATTCAGCTATTTCCTGCACTATACACTTGTGTGACACATACATGACATAATTGAAAATTCTGGAAACTCTTATAAAATTAACCCCCCATCCCAATGTCATACAAATTGGAAAGCTGTTTGGAAAGTTGTTTTAAATAGCGTGTGGGATGTGAAATTAATGTATGCATGTATAAAATCCTTGTCAGTGAAGCTGAGGGGTTAGGTGTTCCTCAGCCTGGTTATTTCTCGTTATGGTCAAATACTGTTCTACATCAAGGCTCTATTTGTGTGGCTGAGACCTTGCCTATAAATCAGGGAAAACAAGGCCTTTGGTGCAAACGACTATTTCTTCTTTGCTCGTTCCCACTGACAAAATATTCACTGTGATCCTTGCCTGAGTACATGCCTAACTGTGCTCTCCAATTAGCCAGATAATTAGACCCCCGGTATCTGTTTAGATTATTAATGGAGCCAAAAGACTTTTTAAAGGAACATTAGATATAGCTGAAAAGATAGCTTTGGGGGATGGAAGATACTGTAAGTGTGGGTCACATTTTCTTCTTTGCTGTGCTCAGTTGTGAAGTTTATTCAGAAATCTGCTGTGCCGGGGGTCTGGTGGGGTGAAATGACTCCCCAGGTGCATGGTACTGGTGCTGGTGGGAGAGGGATTTGATGGGAGAAGTAGTTTTTCAAGGACATCAGTCCCAGGTGAAAAAGAGGAGCATGTGGAAGAAGGAACTTGCCATTAGGTAATATGCTAACAGGGAAATGGAGCTGGATATTTTAAAGCCCCATTTTAAAATAGAATATTTCAGGTAATTCCAACAAAATGAAATGTTCTTTTGGGGCTTAAACTAGTCCAAGATTAAATGTTTCATTTTGATTTGCTGGATGAAAAATTAAATTTGGTTGGGAAAAAAAATATTAAAAAAGAGAACATTTCCCACGACATAGTTTAGCTTTGTAGAAATGTTATTTTGTGTCAGAAAAAAAACAACGCCAGTAGAAAGTTCCCAGCTGACTCCTGGTGCAACCTGTCCTGGCTGCTGGGGAAGAACAGCAGGACTGGCTTTCGCATCCTCCATGGCTTACCCTTTCTCTTTGATCAGCACTGATTCACTTCCTACCAGTGGGTGCTCTGCCGCCTGGAACACTCAATTCTATGTATTTTCACTCATAGCTGTTTTTTGTTTTGGGGAAAGTTGCTATAAGCTTTTAGCACCCCAGTGGGCATGGAGAAAGGTTCTTTTTACAAGTTCCCATTTGGCCTGAAATGAGTCTGGCTCTTCTTTTACAAGGGCTCACCCTGAAGGAAAAAAATAGCTTTTTCTGACCTGATGTCCCCGGAGTTATCTTTGTTTGGACTGCACAGTGTGTGCCTTTATCAGGCTTTGGGCAAACTGTCCCACCTCTGCTCTCACACATGACATGGGGCAGCAGGAGGCACGTTCCATGCTGAGCAAGGACAAACTGCCCGCTCACCACCAGCAAGAAAGGACCTTCCTTTCTCGGTGGCCCTCAAAGAAAAGCATGGCTGTACCCCTGGTACAGCTGCCTCGTGGGTGGCATTTGCTCTCAGCACCCCGGGGCTGCCGTGGGTTCCACGGTGGACACCACGCACCCAGGCGGTTAGAAGAGCGGGGTTGGACGTCAGCAGAAAGTCTCGGGCACGTTTGTCACCTGCCACTCCCTCAGCTTGGTCTTCCCTTCATGGGCTGGGGCTTGTGAGGGCTGCGAGCACCCCCACCTCGGGCACAGACCAAAATCAGTCGCAGCCCCCGGCATCAGCTGGGGGTTTGGCTTCGGGGGTCCCCTTGGAAGCACACGGCCAGGGGGGGCTCTGCCCAGCCCGCAGCCCCGGGCATCGGCTGTCGGCACAGCCAGCGGTCGCCTGGGCCCGTCGCGGGGGTGGCAGGAGGGAGAGGGGATCCCGTGGCTGGGTGCTGCTGGAGCAGGAGGAGGGAGACAAACGCATGAGGCCTCTCTCAAGGCAGCATCAGCAGGAATATTTAAGGTCCGTTGGGTACCGCAGGCTCTCCACAACCCCATAAACGTGGGACAGGGATGTCCTGGGGGAAGAGGGGCTAGGGCACAGCTCTAAGATACATTTATCAAGCTGTCTGTGCCCTTTGAAACCGAGGGGTCCAAACTGTGTGGATGCAATCTTAAACTGAGCAGCAAAGGAAAACGCAGAGAAGGCTGGGAAGTTTCAATCCAGCCCAGTTGGTTTGTTTTAATAAAAAAAAAAATCCCAAATCTTCAGATCAGGAAGCCACATATTTTCTTTCCAAACTTACATTTTTCATCTACAATGACAAGATATTGTCAAAAGACAAAGAATCTGGTTTTGTTTTGGGGCAATGGGGAACTGGGCTTCGGGGGATTTTTTTTTTTTCTTTCTTTGCTTAAAATTGCAATATTCTGGGGACCCACTGCAGAGCGAACCTCAAATAGCACCAGATCTAGATGAGGTTTGGAGAGTGCCAGGATCCCCAAAGGAATGTGTGATATTTCAGTGCTCAGATCTGAAGAGAAGTCCTGCCTTTGCTCCTCAGCCTTTACTTTTATTAGGCCAGACTTGTCTGTGCTTATAATGAAGAAAAATTGAGCAGATTTTTGGGGAGGAAGAGGGGATGAAGATATTAATAGAAATATAGTTTTGGTCTGGCACAATGTTCTGCAGTCTATTGGCATATTGTGAACTGTCTTAAGACCTAATAGGAAAGAAATTGCTTATTGGGGTGCCACTGAAGACTAACAGGAGGTCTGGTTGTTTAGGAGACCAATGGGACTGTTCCAAGGGCAGCGCTTATCGGGAAGGAAAGGCAGTTAAAGCAAACATTGGGTTTCTTGTCAGTCCAGAGTGCGCATCCCTTGCAGCAAAATTAACAATACAAATTGTCCTGGTCATGAATTGAAGGACGCTGACCTGGGAGGTGACGTTTACAGTACACGACATCTTTCCAAGGCCTCACTGACAGAGATGTTGAGGCTTGTTTTGTCTGTGCCTAACTAGTTTTCTCCTCTTTGACCCCTTTCTGAGGGTCCAGCAGCTCCACCCTGACTTCTATTTGACTTGATTTTTTCAGTTCATAAATTCATGCCTCTGACCCCTTTTTATCAGAGATAATTTTCCCCAGTTTGTTCTGCATTGGGCAAGAACTGCACAGCTCACGTCTGAATCAGCGTAATGGCCAAAACACTGATACAAACCCACATGTTTCCAAAACACTCTTTTTGTTTATCTCACTTCTGTGTTGCCTGTGTTACTCTCCTGTTCACAGCTGGAAGGCTTCGTGCCAGAATACCTTGAGCAACTTTACAAAATGTTGTCTTTTAGAAGCAAGGTGTGATCTTCAGTGAACAAAAGCCCGATCTCACAAAACATTCAGGCTGACATCTTTTACTATAAATAACATGATTTTAAATTGAAATTGTTTTTGGTAAAAGGTTGTTAGTAGCAAGTTGAAAGAGATAAAGTTGAGCATAAGAAAATACCAGAGGTTTTGTTTGGCAATGTCTGATCAACCCTGCACTTTGCCCCAGCTATCCCATGGCAGCCTGTGGATGGACTTCAAACTGCAGAGAAACTCCTGTGGGCACCACTTCTAGTTCCTATTTTTAAAAATTGAAAAATCAGTTTGATTTGCAGGAAAAATGCTGACATTTCAGCAATTATTTCACTTGAAGACGGGCCCATTTTGTCAGCATTTGGGGGAATACAGGCAGCAAACTACAGTTTCAGTTTTTTTCCAAAGTTTTTTGATGTTTTCCCTGCTCCATGATAAAAGGAGTTTTGTTGGGAGCTAGAGTTGCTTCTCTGAGCCAGGTTGAAGATGGTTGATTACCCTGACCACTGCCATGTAATGATAGCAGTGTTTGTGTCCTTCTACCTTCGTCTCCCCTACTTAAGCTGTAAGAAGGTGGCCTTTGGTGTGAGCTCAGATCTCAGATTTATGCCCACACATCTGCAGACACAGGCTTTATACCTACACTGCTTCCTCTGTTCAGTGCCTGGGCAAAAAACCTAAGAAATATCTCCAAGCATGAACTTTACTGCACCAAAAAGTCAAACCAACATGCTGCTGGGTTTGCAGAGCCTTTTGCAGAGCCCTGGCCCCAGCAACCCACCGTGCAATGGCAGAAGCCAGTCTCACCATCCTTCCACCCGTGCATTGCTGTGAGTTTCATGAAAGATCTCCTTTGCCCCACGGTGTGGAGCACCCACGGCAAACGCTGGGCATGCAGGAGGGACCAAGGCTCTGCCCTGGCACCTCTGACGTGGACACGGGCTGCGGTGTGACATGTCACTGCCACAAGACTCGGGTCTCCAGGGCCACACATGGAGCAGAGCAGAGGGAAGGCTGCTGGGGCTGCTGTTTCCCTTGACAGAGGCACTGCCTGTTTGTTTGTCCTCCCTATTGTTTGTGCGCAAGAACTGCACAAGGGAGACACAGGTCTGGGCTTGGGGAGCAGCCCCCCCGTCAGCCACGGGCACGTAAATCAGCCGTGGGGGATGCTGTGTCTGGGCTCTCCTGGCAGGAGTGTGTGCTCCAGGCTGTCACGTCCATGCTGGATGGGATGTTTGCAGCTCTTGGTGATCGTGATCAGGTGGAAACCTGCAGAACTCAGGTGGTGAGAGCTGTGTTTGCTCACTCTGAGGCTGAATTCAGCCCTCAGCTGCTTGTTTCTCCTGTTGAACAGGATTGCAATGCTCTACCCAAACACTGTAACTAGGTCAGCCTGAGGAGAGGGCCTTGTTCAGCACTCCAGATGTCTATCTGTCTTTTTTTTTTTTAGCTTGGTTTCTTTTTTTTTTTTTTTTTTTTTGTTTGGGTTTTGTGTTTTTTTTTTTTGTTTGGTTTGGTTTTTTTTTGTTTGTTTGTTTTTTTGTTTTTTTTGTTTTTTTTTTTTTTCTAAAGCTGAATCCTTTATTTAAGCTCTCCCCAGAAACCTGGAAAAAACAAAGACCTGGATGTGTTTCACAAACCTTAGTCCTTTGCCTAAACAGCTTTCAGCCACATATTATAAATAGATCACCTCTGTGGCTAAGAAGAGATGCCTCTTTTTCAACGTTGCCTTGAGCACAGATGCTGACAGGGTGTTCTCAGTGCAGGTCATGAACGGGCAGTAGGCTGCAGGTCTGTATGAGGAGTTTGGATATGAAAGCAATTTCTTGCAAATCACTTAAGATGCAATTCCTCCCCTTTGGAAGGATCTTGGGCTCTAAATCTGGGGATGATCCTTCCATCCCCAGCTCTTTTGCCTTCCCTGGAGCTGTGCCTGGTTTCTGCATTGGTGTGTGAGCATGAAATGATTGGAGTGTAGGGATAGGGCCTCAGTTCAAAACCTGACCTCTGGTGCTTCTCTAAATGTAATCTCTCAGCCTGTTCCCAAACACTAAGTGCCTCTGGTTGCATATTCTGTTGATGAGAAAACCTTAAATCCCAGAGCGGGGGGCTGACAAAGGTGGAGGTCAGGGATGGGAGCTGGGTGGTGGTGGTGCATGAGCAAAAATGTTATGAAGCACATTCTCATAATGTAATCTGGCCAGTGAGAGGGAGGATGAATCAATGTCACCTTGAATAAGCATGGAGATCAGTCTGGCCACATTCCTGAGATAGCTGTGTGGAGATCTGCAACTGTTATTCATAGGAGACTTAAAACAGAATCCAGAACCAAGGGTGTAACCCAACCTCAGGAGCAGTGGGAACATGAATAAGATCAAGGTCATCTCAGGAGGTTGCAAAAGAGGAGGTCAGATCTGGTTCAGCAAGTGCATAGCAGCTCAGGTTCATTCCTCTGTCATGTCCATGTCTGTGAAAGCAACTGCCATCGCTCAGCCTTGGCAGCACAGTCTGCCCTGCAGAGCAGAGTCCCCTTTCTCCAGAAATCATCTGCTAGAAGATGGGCATGAGACAAGCAGGATTTGTAGTAACTCTGGGAAACAAGTAGTCTCTGCACTCTTTGCACGGTGCCAAGCACTTGCTTTGCAGCTAAACCTTCATGGTGATGTTTTGCTGGAAAACACCTTCTGTTTGAGCAAAGGCTGGTACTTTCAGATGGCTTTTGGGGAACTGTCTATTAGATAGCTTTGAACTGGAGCTCTCACGTGGCTTTAAAAGAATCAGAATTTACCTCACCTCTGACAGATGTCCAGGAAAGTCTCAGACAAATGGCCATGGGGACTGACTACTCCATAATTTCTCAAATTTTGGATCCTTCTGTAGAACATTTTCTGCCGGGATGCAGCTGGAGAAGAAATACTGAGAGTGGGGAAGATCCCTAAGCAGGGTCCTAGGAGCTACTCTGGAGCTCACAGGGCTATTGCTCCTGCCTAGGACAGGAAGACGTGGGCAAGAGCCTCCACGTGGGCCCCTCCACATCACCTCCCATGAGAACTACCAGTTAAAGCTCATGGTTCAGTCCCAGTTGAAAGGGCTGATCAATACCTTTTGCTCTGCTAATACAATGAAGTCCTCTCAGCCCCACTGAACACTTGCAGAGCGATTTGTTGCTTATGGGGGCAGGGGGAAAACCCAGCCCATTTCTAACTGTCACGTTCGAGTCTTGTGCAGGCAGAGGTGCATTCCATATGGCAACAGGATCCAAGCTGCCCAGCTTGGCACAGCCAGGCAGTTGATGGGAAAATGATACATTTAATTGTATGGATGTCATAGTATTGGAATAATTTTCTTAATCCTGGAGCTGGAAATAAATACAGAAAATAACGAATATGCAGTTGGCTGGGAATGATTCAGAGTATTCATACTTTCCTTCATTATGAGGAGTTGGAGGGTAAACATGTGAAAGAGGTTCTCATTTTCAGGCTGAACAGGACATATCTTATCTGGTTGTAAGTTTTCTGGGTTGAGCTTATGGAGATGTCAGCCAGCTGAAAATTTGGCCCCATGAACTGAAATGGGATTCCAGAGTCTCTTCTTGCTTTCAAGGAAGCACTTTTTGATGTGCGGAACTGGACTATAAAACCCAAGTGAGGGACAGCTGCCCTGGGCCCAGAGCTGATTCCTTCTTCTGCTTGTGGTCAATGAAATGTCTTTACTTTCCTCTGAAAATTAAAATTTTTGATCAGCTCCTGATGCCTGTAGGAAACAGCTGCAGTACATCCCATGTAAGAACTGGATCTTTTTGTTTTGCAGGCTTCTTCTCATGCTCTTTATGTCCATGTTTGCTCCTATCTCTCCACATAAAGCACTGTAGCACTTATCTACTGGGTTATTTGCTGGCAGTGCTTGTTCTTGGAGGCAGAGGATGGCAGGACAGTCTCACCACGGGGTAGCTGTGTATAGGTGGAAACCAAAGCCCATATGTTCAGGAAGGCACACTGCTGTACTTTTGTAGCATGAAGCAGGACCTTGTGAGGGCGCAGAGAAGAGTTCAGGCATGGGAACAGAGCTGTCAGACCCAGCATCTTACATCTGACTACCAGTACCCTGTGCTGCTGCACATTTGTTGAGGGTTTTCTAGACAGATGTGAGCTGTGGGGCTTGTGTCCAGACTTTCTGGATGCTGAGGTGCAGCCGGCACCACTGCGATACACTTGTGGGAAGACCAGCACTTACCAGAAATGTTTGATCTACCACAAATATACTGTGTGTTGGGTTTGCACGTGGTTTGCTAGTCATCAGCCTGGCTGGAAATGCTACACATCTGCTCCAGTCAGGAATCCTGAAAAATCAGAAACACAGGTAAACCAACCCCTCTGCCCCCAAATCTCCAAGGAGAAGTGTCCAGGAAAACCTGAAAAAAATGATTCTTCCCCAAACTGCTGCTTCTGCCAGACAAAGATGTAAAATTCCTAGTGAAAGCAGAAACGTGGTTATCTGTAACCCACAGTAATTTCAGCTTGGTTTCTGATAGCAACTTGTTCGAGCTCTGGAGTGCGAGATTTAACTTTACTTCCAAGCTGTTCATTACACTAAATACTCCTGATATCTGTATCAATATCTTACCCCGGTTTTCTGTCTTGAGACAAGTAATAACCTTGGCTCTTGCCCACAGAGATAATAGAAATGGCTTGCTCTGACTTAAGGCTGATTACTCTCAGGTCACTCCAAAGTGTCCTCTCTATCCAAAGTACATCAGGAGCTTACAGAAGAATGGGGAGGGATGTTAAACATGCATCTCGTCCTGTGCTGTTATCTCCATGAGCTGCACTCTTCATTATTCATATTCAGGCACAGACCTCATGAATTTGTGGCCCAGAAGGTGCTCTGCATGCGCCTGGTCAAAATTTGGGCTAAATATGGCACAGGGAGCAAGGCAGCTGCTGCTGGGAGTGATTTGTCTCCTGCATATCCCACTTTCTGGGGGACCAGGGCTTCTGAAAATAATATCGGTGAACCACCTTCTGTTCTCTTCCAAAACACTTCATATTCATCCACCTGGATTCATTCTGCCCTAGATCTTTGGGTCTGTTCCCTGGGAATAGCAAATGACACGGCTCTCATTCGTTCCCTTTTGGAAGTTCTCCCATTTGGTACTGACTCTATTTAATATTTCATTTTGCATTTTCATAGCTAGGCACTTATAGACATTAATTATTAAATGGTCACATTTCTTGAAATAAATGTATAGATAAAGACAGCTGCTGGTGTTTTCTAAAGGGGGTGTTCACTAATCGGGATGCACTGTTCTTACAACTTTCAAATAAAAATCTCAAAGACCCCTTTTTTTTGTTCAGTATTTTCAAAGCCTCACTTTCTTGTTCAGTGCAGGATGGCACCTTCAAAAGCACTCAGTGTTGATCTGACCTTGCTCGCACTGCAGTCCTCAAGAAAATAGGGCTGAGCCATTTCAAAAACCCTCCTTTTGTTCCCTGAATCCAGTACTGTAGCAGTATTCCCAAGCTTTTAACTGAAGCTACTTCAGGTCGGCAGGAAAAGCTTGTTTTTCAGCCTAATTTCTATTGATTTGGAGCAATACTGTAGCCTCAGCTGAGTTGCTGTGGAGGCACAAAGCCATATGAAGGCAAAATATGATTTTTCCCCAGCTAACTAAAGATTTTGTCTTTGCCTCTCTCCCATCAGATGGCTCAGGTCAGGCTCAGGGCTCAGGTGACCAAGGTGGGAGAGGGTGGTGGGACAAGGACTGTTCAATGTAGGGGTGTGTGGATGTGTTTTTCATGTAGACAGGGGACAAGAGGAGGCCTGGGGCAGAGGGGACTTATCAGTGAGATGGGAAATCTCAGCGAGCCAGCATCAAAAGGCAGGTGATCTGAATATTGCTCTCAAACGCAAATTCCGCACTTGATTTTTGTGACTGCTGTGATGCCTCTGCTTTGGGGGGGTTGGGTGCATATTTGAGGCTCCTTACTGTCTGACTTGGTTGGACCATGGCTCCCTCTGTCATCAGGGGAGGGGGAGATGCCCGGGCTGACACAGCAGACAGTGTGATGCGGCCCCACAGCACCAGCTGCAGTCTATATGCCACATGCCACCATTAAGATATTTTTGCTTTGAAGAAAGGCAGCTTCACTTCCTCTTAATGATTGTTATTACTCAGATCTTTGAGACTGAGAGAAAGCAAGCCAGCCTTGCGAGCCTGCCTCCTCTCCAAACTCGGTCTCCTCTCCTCCTGGTGACGTTTCTCCTTGGTTCTCCAGCCAGCCTCACTGAATATTGCCTTTATAACTGCAGAGATCTTGTATCTTACAGTTGGAAAGAATGTGCATCTTTGGGGCAGGGAGAATTGGGGCAAATCCTGGTGGCTAGAGAAGATGTCTCAAAAGCTTTCCTGGAATACCAAGTTCACCATGAGCAGTCAGCCTCCCTTCATTAGTCCCAACAAGATTGAGCAGGACGGATTTGCTCATGGGTGGAGCTGGAAGAAAGTAATAAGCTCCTCTTAATGAAGAGAGTGCTTTGGTTTGCTGTGTCTGGCAGACTGTTTTCATCTTTTGTACTTCTGGTAGTTGGCATCCTGGGCAAGACTGAGGGACTTCAGTTTGGGAGTGGTAGGCATGCACTCAATTTGCTGCCTACCACTGGCAGAGGATCAAGGCTGGAATTTTCATTACACTGGCTTTGCCTGCCAGAAAGAAGCACTTTGATTTAATTCTGGTGGCTTCTTGTTCAATGCCAAGCTTGGAACGTGATGCTCTGATGTCTTCCAGCTTCTTAAAGTAACCACAATGTCCCGCCGAGGAAATATATATTTATACAACAGAGGAATTGCATTTAAGTATGGAGTCACTTTATTAACAGCAATTGCACACCATGCTATAGGTGGATCCTATGGTTTGGAATATAAGACTGTCTCCTTTCGTAATCCTATGTACCAAGCCCTGATATGATCAGAAATTCATGATTCCTCAGTAACTATTCTTGGAAGGCTCATCTTGTTAAAAAGCAGCCACCATGTCGCTATCCCTGGAAGAGGATAAGGGATGCTAACAGAGCTGATCAAATACTTTCTGGCATAAACGTCCTATAAGAGGGAAGATTGTGCTTTTGACAAGATGACATTTTCCTACAGAAAGCATCTGCTCGCCTCAAAATGTTGATTTCTTGCCAAAAGAATACCTCAAAACCCAATTGTATTATTTTTTGGACAAAAATCCAAAAGCTTTGGGGGTTTGGCAACAGATTTTAAGGATTCAACTGAAAATAAAAAAAAAAAAAAGTTTTTGTTTTCCAAAAACCAAGAGGCCCAAACATTTATTTTTTTCTTTTTAGTTCTGTTTAAAAATTAAGGGAAAATGTGACTGTATTTTCCATGTGATGGAGGGGGACCTTCTTCCAAACCAGCTCTAGATGCTCACAAATAATGAGTGTTAGTGGGTATTTAACTATAGCAAAGTTCTGTCATAAATCAAGTGCAAAAGCAATAGCTGTTGTCAGAAGGAGTTCTGTCAGATCAAACCCTTTTGCAGATTCATTGAATTTTGTTTCAGGTTAAAACTTTTCTGTTTCTCATACCAGTACCTGAGCACTTACACTGTCTCCTGTTCCTCTTGGTGTCATCAGCAGAGGAATGAATGTGTGTCTTTACACTAAAAATGCTGTGTGGGGTGTGATAGGCTGAAGGGAGCGTGGATGAAGGGACTCCATGAACCTGGAGCTGAAAATGAGAGGAGATGTGAAAAAGGGCCACACATTTAGAACAAGACTGAGGAGACAGGTCTTCTGTCCAAAGGTCTCCTGCCCTGGGATATGGAATGACATGTGGGAACCTGCACAGGCTGTGCAATTGCTAGAAACCAGCCTACAGGCTTTTTCTTCCTCGCAGCTCTCTCTCTGAGACAATTTGGGCTGGTCCAATATGGGTGGAACAGATGAAATAGGAAGCAGAAAACAATTCTGAAAATGGGGCCATGAAGAGCTTCATTTTTGATAGAGCTCGCACATCTGGCACATGCACTGTCACTTTCATTCATTTTGTATAGACTGTTATATTATACCATAATATTAATGTATTAATATATTAATAGAATGTCAACATTTATATATAATACAATTAGTGTTTTAATATAAAAGTCAAAATGTAATGAATCAACGTGACATTTGAAACAAAATCTTTTGACACTGCTGAAATGAGATAGCCATCCTGCTCCCCCTTCCACTCCCACTTGGTTGCCAGCTGTTTCATTCCAGATGTGGTGGTCAGACTTTGCTAGGTCCAATGATCACATTTGATAAGAAGGTCAGCTCAGCGCTGGCCATATTTAAGTCACTTTCCTTAGAGAAGTACGCGTAGCTCTCACTTTAACTTGATCTCAACTTACTAAACAAATAGGTCAGAGATGTCTGTTTTTCTGTGTTTTTTTCTGCTGAAGTATGGCTAGCCCGTACCTCAGATGGGAGAGCACGTAGTGCCTGGACAACTTCCTATTAAATGCTGATCCAGAAAGATCAAACACCACCTTATTCATGATTTCCTTTCCCTCCTGACCCTGTGTCCATAATTTCTTCCCAAAAAGACCGTTTGTATTTTCTTGGTTAAAATATTTCTTGTCTGTTGGTCCAGCCATATCTTCCATTCACCATGAAATTCCAACTAGAAATCCCCTTTGAGTCTACAAGCCCACTCTGAAGTGTGTCTGTCCCCACCCCACGATACAGACTCATACTTTGGACATTTCAGCAGCTATGAAATCACATGCCCTAGGCAACCCTTAGCTCTGCTCTGCCCTTCCTTTCTTTTACTTTCATCGCTATTTGCACCATGACCTGAAGTTTTTATTAATTTGTTCTGGTTAATAGAAAACCGCATGCAGTCCAAACATGATTTTATATTTCAAATGGTTCTTCCTGGGAAATGCAAAACAGGAAAGGATAAAGACTTTTTTTTTTTTTTTTTTTTCCTCCAGGAAGCCAATATGTGACATGTTACAATCTACTCTTGCTGGATGGGAGGCTAGGGAACACAGACAAAGAATTAAAGACCACTGTTTCATAGCAAAATAATAATAGACACATATAGATATATTTATATACATATGTTTATGTATATGTGTACTTATAAGGAGCCCAGCTCTCTTTTCATTTGCACTGACTTTGTTCCAACACAAGAGCCCATGGGAATGAATCCAGAGGTACCATGGTGTACAAGACAAACTCCAGACTTGGCATTTATTTATGCTGACCATCCTGTAATTTCAACCATTCTTCAGGTTCCCCCCACCACCATTTATTTAGGGATCTGGGAACTGCATCCCTGTTTGGAATGTACCACAGAAGATTTGGGGTTATCACATTTCTGCATAATGACAAATAGCCCCCATTGACCCTACACAAGTAGCAGCTAAGAGCGCACTTGAAAACAAGAGCATTGCTTTTAACGTTGTCTGCTTTGCTTTGTCCCTGTTGACATAATTTTCACCAAATCCCAGTTCAGCTGGACCCACCCTCAAAGCGTCTATCGCATCATGTCCAGCACTTGATGAAAGATGTACAGTCCTACCTATGGAGCATGAGGTTCGGGCACTTGGCTGCTTGGTCTGCACCTCTGTAAAACAGAGCTGTGGCCACCCCTGCCCGGGGAGCTCTGCAGCCAGTCTGGGGGCCGCAGGGCTTGCACTGGCCTGAGGGAACCCTGAGTTTCGGGAACTGCAGCCAACAGTGCCTGACACGTGGGAGGAGATACCAGTATGTCTAGGCATTCCGGCGCATGCAGGAAGCATTTAATTTAATCTTAATTCTGGCTGGAGATGTCACTGACTCCAGCAAATTTCCCTGGACATGCCTTCTTCTCTCCAACTGGGAGCATCAGACCTCTAGTGCACCGTCTTTAAGGTCAACGGATAGCTCCTGTGTGAAATAGCCATATAGCATGAACACACATAGGTTACACCCCATCCATACAGCGGTAGTGGTTGTGATGCTTCTTGGAGGAGTCAGACTCATTGCCTGCAAGCTATACGGTGCAAGCACAGACATTTCCAGCTGGGAAACCCCAGACAAAAAGTACAATAAAAGTGCTTGTGAGCACTCCTCTGCTCTGCACCAGGAGCAAAATCCCCTTGGCATGGGCATGGTTTTCACTGAACTGTCCTATTTATTTGTATTAGGAGCACAATTTCTTCAGCCAGTCAAAGCTATTTGAGTGAGTCCCCAAATTTTTACTGTTCACTCCAAACTGATTGTAATTACATTTGCATATATGATATACAGATATAGAGGGATTTAATCAAAATGTAGCTGCCAAGTGGAGACCCAGTGAGTGTATGTTCATCAGAAAATCATTATTAAAGACCTTCTAGGTTGGCAAACTTCAGTTCAGAATTAAAAGTGAGATTTTTCATTATCCTGTTGAATATTTTCAGTTATTCCAGACACAAGAGCCAAAAAAATAAATCAGTACCAGCTTGCAGAAATATGAGTTGGTAGAATGGTTATTATTATTATTTATTGGATTGCAGGGAAGGATCTTGAGGGGGGTTGTCTGGATGGGTGAATTACAGGAACATGAGCTCTGTAACGGGAGGGTGGAGGGAAAGGCATTCACATTCAAGACACTTCTCTGCTTTCTCTACATCAGATTTAATTGCTCTAGAAGGAAAAATGGAGGAAAACCTGAATAGGTCTCTACAGTTGCAGCTGCAAACAGAGGGTTGTGGTTCAGATTCATTGTGGTGAGGGGGGGGTTGGAGGAGGAAAGAGCTACTGAAGGTTGTACCAGTCCCTCATCTCTCTGCTCGACCCCGGTCCCAGACTGGGAGGGTGTGGTTGACTCCCACCTGAAGCGTGTCAAATAGGTAATGATCCTCAGACAATATGTGGGGCCACAGCATCACTGACTGCAGACACCTGGACACGGTTTTATGGTCACACAACAGAGCAGTTGCAGAGAGACACGTAAGGTGTATTTCTTGCATCTTGCTTTTGGTTCAGTTATGTTGTATCTGTGATGACCAGAAGAGTATTTCGTGTCCTCACCATCGCTGGGGGGCATCTAGGGCAGAGGAGGGTTGGTGGTATGTGAGCCCCTCGGTGAGACTAAATCAAGACAAATCAAATTTATGATTTACTGAAACATTTGTTTGACAAATCTCTCTCACCAGGGCTGCAATCAAAGAGATCAATGAGAAAGAAATCCAGCCAAATGAGCAGAGTTCTCCATAGGACTGGGAGGTAAATGAGTGAGTTTTGTACAGACTTCGGTGTAGGTACATCTATTTATTAGAGCTAATTCTGCAAAACTGAGGTCAGGGTGATGGCATGACAGATGGACAGGTGGATGTATGAGTATAGGTGCCTATCTGAACATGCTAACAGCAGATACTTCACCCACAAACATGATATGTGAATTCAGCTGTGGAAATTTTTAAACAGTAACAAATATTATTTTACAGACAAGATAGGGAGGGAAGAGTCTGGTAGGGGAGGTTGTTGATCCCTTTCACAAAAGATAATAAAGGTCACAAGCACAGAAACAGTAAGATAAACAAAGAATGGGTAGAGTTGGCTCCAAGCTAGGTTGAGACTAGAGTTGTTTTGGTACAGCCGACCTCACACAACAGTCTAAAATGTCTGAGAAGCAAATATTTCTCCCTAGGAGTGGTAAATTTTGCACCACCAGATATTATGGGTACAAAAGATCCACTGCTGGGGAGCACAGAAAATCGGTCTCTGTAGCAAGCATTTCAGTGGCACTTTTTATGAAGTGAGATCCAGGAGGAGACAGGCAGGAATAATAGATACTTGCTCTCAATTAAACTAAGAAGTCAGATGAGCCAAAAGGCATGAAACTCCTAATGCTGCAGTGCTGGAGGCTCCAGAGGGGTTGCTTCACTTTTCTTCTCCCACTGTTTTTCATCCCTTCACACTTCTTCCAGGGCCCTGCCTGGCCAACCTGAGACAATCTTGCTTTACTGATCTTAACAGTTAATATTTAATTAAGCCATGGGCTGTTTTGGTCATTAATGTGATGCAGCAGGCAGGGAATAAAACCTCATAAAAACTCCATCCTAGTTCTGATAGATCATGCTGAATCTCTGGGGAAATGGGTGCTCCATGGGAATGCTCATGGGAACGAGATTTCTCTGGAGCCTGACCCTCCACCACGCTGCGGGTTTCCCACACCCCTCCTTAGGGAAGCTTTTCCTAGAGCCAGAGAGCAACTAGTCTGGTCAATTTGTGATTGTTCAAGTAGGAGGTTTGTTGGTTACTGGCCAAAAGCTTATTGAATAAGAACCGCCTCAGAGGATTGTGGGGTAGACCCAAAGCTGAATGTAATTACCGGCTTATTTCTAAATTAATATTTTGTTAGGGGTTTGGGATAGAATTTACTTTCACCCACCCTCCCTCATTGCGCACACCACTGATCTGGATTTGTTCAGCCTTGGAGCGTGCTTCAGGTTTTACTGCATGTGTCTGAGACTGTTAAAACCTGCGAAAGTTGGGACCGTTTAAAATCAGAGCAAAAGAGGGGAGGAAAAATAGCTGGGAATGGGTGAACGTCATATAAATAGCAGTAAAACTGTTAAATCTATTTGCATTTCACACCCAATAATTTTAGACTCCACCTCAAGAGCACTGCTTGAAAGTCAGCACTTTTAATTGTCCAGTAAATTTCCTTTCAGACAGCTGCTTCATAAACTGCCATTGCCTGCCCAGTGAGAAAAAGCAGATAACTGATTTATCTTAGGATGGAGACCAAAATGGCCATTTGTGTGTCACTAGTTCCCCCCTCTGTTTCACTTAAATCAGTGCGTGAGGGCATTTGGTTATGGCTCTGCAATCTGTCCTCAGCTGCTCTGCACCAACCTGCACATCTGAGACGTTGCTTGACCACCATGACGTGGAAAGGTCCCTGGAAGGTCCATCGCCCACCCTGCCCACCGACCCTGCCACGAGCCCACTCTGCCCTGCTGCACCCGTAAATCACGCTCTGCCGGGCAGGGAATATGCAGGCTTTGGAACACGCAGCCATAAAGTAATGGCTTGTAATTCAATCAGAGCTTGGGAAAATCTGCTGAGTTATGTCACATGCATTTAGCTTGACATTGGTTTCTTGGAGGTCTAAGAACATGGCCAAAGGAGAATTGAGCTGCTTTTTTTTTGTGTGGTGGTTTGTGTTGCTTTTTTTTTTGTTGTTGTTTTTTGTTTGTTTGGGGGGTTTTGAGTGCATTTTTTTTTTTAAAAAAAAAGGATAAAATAAATTCTGGCCATAATTTTTTATGGAATTGTTGCAAGAGTTGTGGGAGTGTTCAGTGTCCTCGAAAATGGGCACAGAAAGGACTAGTCCAGTTTGATTTGTACAACAGTTTCAAAGAAACTTGACTCTGGGCACTGCTGCTTCTTATGACCCATTTCAGACTTTCTGGACTTGTATCTCTTGATTTTGAAAAGGTCCGTTTCTTCCTCTCTCTTCCTCTTTTCCTTTCTCATTGTCTTGTCTGTCTCTGCCATCACCATCTTTCCTTTGGCCCTGTTGAAGCAGACCACTGTACTGCTGAACACCTCCAGGATGACAGGTTGTACCAGATTCTCCACTGTTATCCAGTGATGAGCACTAATAACTGGACTGTCCAGCAACGTAAAGATTACATGTGATCAACAAAAGGAAATGTGATCAAATGTGGAACATAACTTTTTAGCTATTTCAGTGGGAGAAGTTTAATCTCAAATCTCAATGACTTTCATGAAGATCTCAGGAAGTTCTTTATCTCCAGAATTTGGTGTTGTGTTTAAGCTTTTGTTTAATTTCCTCAAACTTTAAAGAAGATTGAAAAGAACAAATGGGAGCACTAGCTTTATATCAGATGTGGGGTAAGTTTCCTTAGTGCCAAACCTTAACCTGCCAAAATTGACGGGAGAGGAGACAGTCTTTAGCACCAGGGGCTGAGGGCACTGTTTGGTGCTCCCACTCAGCTGCTCCATTCTCATCTCTCCCCACCCAACACCCAACCACAACCACAGCTATTAGTTTTATTGCAAGTTTTTGTATCTTTGGGTGAGTGTGGACGAAGGGTAAACCCTGCTGCCTGGAGTCTCCTGGCAAGACAGAAATGATTGCACACCAGGGTCCAGGACGGGGGGAGGCATAATGGTGAGTCAAAGTCAGTGTAAGTGTTCTGGAGCACCTTCCCAAGGTGAGAAGATGAAGAAATAAGAAGCAATGGGACTGGGAGGCCAAAGGCTGGGAGGGAGAACCTGCAAGACAGCTCAGTGAAGAGAAAATGGCTGCAGAAGGTGAGGAGAAGGGCCAGAGGGTCATTCATCAGGTGAGAAAGAATGCTGTTTAGGGATCCTTCCCCTACCATGGACATGCTCAGGATTTCTTTTTGTTACTTTTTCTTCATCCATTACAGGTGGGGGAGAAAAAAAAAAATATATATATATATACACAAAAGAAAGGTACACTTTTATAGAGCACAGTCATCCTGCTTCTCCCCAGAGGCTGCTTAGGTGGAAAATCAATTAAAGGGAAAAAAAAAAAAAAAAAGGGAGTACAGATACTCAGATACTCATGTTCTTGATGGAAATATCTTGCATGGTCTCCTCTGGGCGTCTTTGCTGTTGGAGATAAGAGCTTGCTCCCATATAAACACATAAGCACATGCATACCTGCACGCATCTGAAAGAGGCCACTGGGACTGTGAGCAGGTCTGTTGGCAGTTGTCCGCAATCTGTGCATCTGACCCGCCTTTCCCCTGCAGTCACAGCTGCAACAGCCACATATGTGTGTGTGTGTGCTGGTAATGCTGGCAAGTGATTTTTATTATTTTTTTTTAATCTGCTACTTAATAATTACTGCTTCCTTATTCATTTTAAAAGTTCCTATGTGATCACAAATAGATTTATTTATCAGCTATTGTTTAGATAGGTACAGTAAAGTAACCACCAGCCTCATCTATTGATGCATATGCTTTATCATGCATTTAATAGTCTTATTTCTCCATAATGAATGAGTCCTCCAGTGGGAAATAAATTGAAATGCCAGTTTGGGGATCAATCAGTGCACATATGCAGACTCTATAATGTGAAGTTCATGTTCTGTAGTGAAGGTATTTTTCTGGAATGGCTTGGCTGCACTTTGTTACTGCGTGTTTTGGCTTTGTTAAGGTACAGGTCTAGAAGAAATGGATTAATAGAAAAAATCCGAGCTGAAAGAAAATTTAATAAAAATATGCATGGCCCTGGATAATAAAGTTTCTAGTTGCTCTGCATTTGTGAGACATTTCCTTCAGGGAAAAATAACTGAAAAGCAGTGTCAAAGTGGAGCCTTGTCTGCCTTCAAATAAGAGGAGTCCTGGTCGAGACTCAGTACTGAGGTCTATGGAGCCCACTGAAACACTCTGTGCTTTCAACCGAGCAGCTGACCAAGCATCTGCAGGACCAGACCACATTTCCTGAATAGCAATGAAAACAAAATTAGAGGATGAGGCTTCAAGACCTGTTGGATGGGCAGCAGATGAGACCTTACTGCAGGCTGGAGGTGGTGATGAATCCCTCATCCTCCCCTGGGCTGGCAGACAGGCTGCACGGGCAACGGGGCTTTATTTCCAGGGTGCTCTGCAGGCCTGATCTGAAGCTTGTTTGAATCAATGAGGTTTCCTTTTTGCCTTCATTGACTTGCATTAGGGGTCCAATAGGAACTAAAGGAGTTCAGTATTAACAGGCCAGAGAGAGCTTCAGTTTGAGTTTGGGTGCCTTTGTCTTCCTCAGGGCAGAGACTTGTCCTTGGGGTAGGGTTCACCCCATGTAACCAATGTCACCTAGCCTGGGGTTCCTCCGGAGTCAACAAAGAGAGATGAGCAAGAGAATAGAGCAATTCCCCCCTCCAGATTATCCTAAATCCCTTGCAACGCCTCGGGGGTGCCGCCAGCCCTTGCCCAGTACCACCCTTGCAGCTGGTGTGGAGCACAGATATTATTGCAAGTGTCAGCTGCAAATGTGATCTTAATATAAGGAGGGAAAGAATATGTTAAAAGGTAATTTGCCATAAAATATGTCCAAGTTCCTTTTTTGCTTTTACAAGGGGTTTGTAATTGGGTAGGTTGAAGTGGTTTGCGGCAATAACAGGTCTGTCGTAGGCATGATAGATATCACTTTACTGATGGTAAAACGATATGAATCAGGCTTGTCTGCCAGCGTGATTACCTAATTGTAGCAGGAGAGTTCAGCAAGGCCACGGCAGTCGCTGTGATTAGACAGAGTCTGTGGGTTATTCCACTCCTGATCCTTATCACTCAAGTTTCAAGGCTCGGGAGAAATATGTCAGGGCAGCTGTCGGGGATTGAATGAACCGTCCCTGGCAGTGGGCGATTCTCCTTCCAGTGCTGAGGTGAATACCCTTGAAAAGAGATGGAGTATTAAAAAGCGTGGTGCCTGGGAAAGGGAGGGGCGGGAAGAGGATGAATGGTTAGAGCTCTTATTGCGGCTTTGGTAATATTGATCTTGTCATTAATAATGCGAGGAAACTTAAGTGAAATTCAAGTGTCAGTGCCAAGGCAGGTTATTTCTGTCATAAATGGCACATCAGGCAACTTGAGAACAGTGATATTGAAAGGGATGGAGAGGAGAAGGGGAGAAGGAGATGGCTTTTCTTGGGAGCCTGTGCTTTGTGGGTGCGAGAGAGATGGTTTCACCTCAGGACGTGGGTTCAGGGGAAGTTCAGTGTTTCTCCAAACTGGAGAACTCTCAAAGAAACACCCTACAAATTGAATGATCCCCCTCATTTTCCAACAAGTAATTGCAGCATCTCTTGCAAGGCTGCACAACAGCCTCTCCCTTCCTTGCGCTGAGGCCCTGAGAGTCTTGTGCAGACTTCCCTACTTTTTTCCATTTTCCATATTTCTCATTTTTAATGACATTTTCCTTGACTCCTGGGAGTTATTTTCAAATATTATGAAATGAAGATCTTTTTTTTTTTTTTCCATCCCTGAAAAATTTCCATATTTTCTTCTCTCTTGAAAAAGACCCTAACATTTCCTTCCAAAGCTGTATTTTTAGTCAACCTATTTCTCTGCATAGTTGATTGTTCTGTTCCCACATCATGAGATGATATTTCTCCAGGTAGGGTCCTGAAAGCACTCAAAAAGGAAAATTTTGACTTCTAAGTGGAGATGAAACCTGCCTAGCTAGCAGTGCTGTAAGTCCTCCATGTCCTCATCCCTGTTTGGATCACTGAGTAACAGAGTCTGCCTTGCAGTAGCTTGGTCAAGCATAGGGTTTTCCAGTGAAGGCCTTAAAGATCTTCCCTTCCTGTGCTCACAAAAACCAAATTCTCTTTCACTATGTTTCAAATTCCTGCTTTTCAGCTGTTTAATTTTAGTTTTTATTTGCTGGAAGGGTAGAAGGCCATGTTTAGCCCACGTTTGGGAAGCGGACAATAAAATGAATTATTTACTCTAATGGCTGTGCTGCCATAAACACTTCTGCTGATTTTGGATGTCTTAAAACATGTTTGTATTGTTTATAGCCATGCCCTCAGCACCCAGCTGGGGACGTGACCTCGGGCTATGGGTATCTCTTCCTCATCTCCCATGATATTCTCACCAACCCTGACCGTATCCTGCTGGAATATTTCATCCCCTCCATCTGAAAATCAAGCCTTGTTCGTCAAGAGATAAGGAACTGGGGATAAGTAGTTGGGTAGTTAAGAAGACCCATAGTGGATTTGGTATCTTGGGATACCTTGGGCATTGCTAAAGGCTGATTACATGAAGGTGACTAAATTCCTTCATGGTATTTTTCTGTTCACTTAAAAATGTGTATGGATCACTGGCATTCCAAATCTTATGTTTAATCTTTTTTCCTATTGCAAACCTTCCTAAAGGCCTTTTCTATGCAGCATTTTATCTTTCTTCTTAAGGTTTTTGCAGGACATGGGAGACCTCTATCATTTCAGATGCTTTAAAAATGCATTCCAGATCATGTACATTATAACCTTAAAATTTCTTTTCTGTAGCATTTTTTTTTTTTTTTTTTCCATTCAGTGAAGCTACTAAGCTACTCATCTAGCTTTTTTTCACTCTGAATGGGACACAGGGAAATGTAGATATCTGCTCCAGATTAGATGCTGATACAATGCAAACGCACTACAGAGGAAATCCTGGCAGGGTCAAGTTCCCTCCTTAGATTGTATCTCTGCAGTGTGTTGCTCAGCATGGTAACTCAATCTTATTTAAGAGTTCCCTTCAAACCAAGGTGATGCTATTTTACAAAGCATTAAAAAGCTGAAGTTAATTACATCTTTATTTCATGAAATATCCAGAATATTGCACATTTTTTTCAGGAAATGGCTTGACCTGATGTACAAACATATCACCACGTGTACAGTGTTCATGAAAAAAACTTCATAAACATTTCTGCTTCCAGCTCACTGCCTATATTTTCAGCAGGGGTTGGTGAAAAGATGTTACCACAAAACTACCCTTTGTGTTGCTTTCCTCCAGGAAAGCCAAGCAGTCCAGACATCTGTCGCCTGGATAATGGGTCTCTTTAGAGAGCTTTGAGACCAGCAACCCAGGAGAGGTTTGAAGTGGAGCCTGACTGGAGAATATCTGCCAGTGAGGAGGCAAGAGAGCTCAGAAAAGCAGTCTGGGCATGGTACTGGAGAGGGACCATTTCACAGCTAGTTGTTGTCCTCTGGGATATGGAGAGAAGCGCAGCAACCCACATGTTACTGTTGGGCAGGAGTAATGTGGTGGGGGAGGAACAGGAGAGAGCAGTGAGCTATACAAAATGAAGCTGCTATCTTTAGCATCAGGGCTGTATATTTGCTATCCACGAGCTCAATAAAGAGTCACTAAAATCCTGCTAGGACCTGTCAGGATATCAGGACCCTTGTCAGGACAGCAGTGTATGATTCAGTTTCTTGCCCAGAAGATCCAGTTTCTCTCTCCCTACATAAACAGGGAGCATCTAAACCAGACCTCAACAGCAAGTGGTCCAAACTGTCATCTCTTTTTTCCATTCGATGTACTGGAAGCTGGCAGCTCTGGATAACAGTTAGCGTTACTTGGACGTCATCATGCTGAACTTGGGCGTTAGACTGTGTAGTATGAACATGTCATAGGATTGCTAAATCTGGACAATCTGCTTCATGATCCAAAGTCTTAGAGCTGTGTGATGGAGTAAATGCTCTGGGAAGGATGGCAGTGTCTCACTCAAGTGGCCTTCTTAGGGGAAGTCCCCTGCCAGGCACTGCTTCCTGAGAGGGAGCAAAAAGAAGGTGTGGGGCTGAGTTTACAGATCTGTGTAGCAATGGATCAGGAAAACAATCTGTTATCTTATATCTAGGAAGTTCTGATCATTGAAAAAGATTCATCTTGAAACCCCTTAGGCTCATGAAGAGACTGTGGCCAGTTCAGATCTTGATGCTTTTCCAAACTGGACATTCCAATGCTTAAGATTTCTATCATCCTTCAGCAGTGAAAACTGTGGCCAAATATCCCTGTGGGCACAAAAAGGGGAGGTCGGGATGAGGAAGGACATCTCTCACAGTCTGGTTTGCAAGGAGTCAGTTTGTGGTTTGGCACCATCTCTGGATTTGCCCTTCAGGTTTCTGGTTGCTCATGGGCATCATCAGGAGTCACAGGTTACCCACACTTCCAGCTCAGCACTGGGCACCCTGAAGGTCTACAGCCTCAAATTGTGCTTTGCCACCTGGTGACCAAGTGTCCCCTTCCCCATGACCTTGCTGCAACTTGTAGCTTCTCCTGCATGATGGCCAGGATGCTCACAGGTTTGCTGTCCTGGAGATGGGCTGCCTCTTCACGTGGTGCTTCCAGCGGGCAGCTTAGGAAACCTCTGCAACACACGTGGCTGCTATGATTTATGCTTTGTTAGAGATATGACCACCAGCAGCACGTTCACTGGAGGGGAGGAGTGAACAAACTGTCTTGACAGGGCTTTGTTATCACTCGTGGGTGCATTTTGGAGGTTTGTATCATCATGTCCCGGTGTGTGGTGCTCCTCTGCAGCCCAGGCTGATAACAAAGGGGCTCTGAGAAACTACAACATGATTTATCAAACACACTGGCTTGGACATAAACTTCGCGCTTTGTGAATAACCCAGTAGCTGCAGCATGCCTTGTCCTGCCTCAGACATGGCTGAGACTGCTCAGATTTGGGAATTCTCCCCAGAGAACAAGCAGAGTCCAGGTAGCGCTTGCCTGATTGCGTGTGATCCAGTGCCCAGGGCTGCTGCCTGTCCCTCTGCCCTTTCTTGCCCTTTGTCCCTCCAGGCTCTTGCATCTCCTCTTAGAGCTGCTCTGCTTTGCATGCACAGCTGAACACCCACGAGCTAAAACACAGACGACGAAGAGTTGAGCAATCTACACCAGGCATTTACCCACTGCAACGTAAGCGTGGCTGCACGATTTCCCTGTTTCCAGCAGACTCAGGCCAAGTTTGACTGACGGTGGTTGTAGCAGTCCTTCAGGAATTGTGTCCCTAATCACATTTCCTTAAAGGTTTTCTGGGCACCTCCAAGGTCTTGCAAAGGCATGAGGCAGCATGCACCACCCCACCTCAAAAAACCAGAGTATTTGGGTAAACTGAAGCTTAGAACAATGGGATTAGGCTATGCATAGAAATTATATATATGACATGAAGGGCATTGCCGTTCCCACATGGGTATGGATAACCCCAGTCAGGTAGACAAGACTCAAAAGGAGCCAGTGATTAAATACAGACCTGGAAGATTTACTGCCTTTAATGTAACTCACACTGAATTATTATTTGTTGCCTGGTTTCTAAGACTCTACATTTGTCTCATGGTTTTGATCTCCTCTTTCCAGTCTCCAGGGATGGAAAACGGAGAGCTGTGATTCTCAGGCCATCCCTTGCTGGTGAGAGGGGATCAACGCTGTGTTTCTGGGACTGGAGATATTATAAAAAAAAAAAAACCACACCTAATATTACAAGGGTGAGGATAAAAGTCTGAGATGGGCTCTCACTAATCACATAATTTTGCTGTTTGTCTCCAGTCTTCAGCTCCTGGAGCCTTGCCATTAGGTGAAAGCACTAATTTTCATGTTTTTATTAAATATATTTCTGTCGCAGTTGTGGAGACAGCACATGCAGGGTGGGGCCAGCTGATACCACCATCCATCCTAAAACCTGAATCAAGTTAAATGAACCAATAACATACACGTCTGCTTGAGCTCCCTATTTAGGAGTTTTTATACACCCTCTTAGAGGCAGAGTGCTCTCGGTATGGGTCCCACTGGCCTAAACCCTGCATGTTTCAGCTTTGGTGCTTGTGCACTAGTGGAATCTGGGCAGGCATCCATCACAGCCCTTGCCTTGCTATGGGACTGGGTGCTGGTGAAGTGTGTTGCCTTCTCCTCCTCCTCGCAGCAAGGCTGCAGGCTCCAGGTGTTCAGAGCTGGGATTGCTCCACGGCTACCCTCAGTGCTGAACTCATTAGTGGTAAAATTTACCCCTCCCTAGAAACATAACCAAATGTAATCAAATAAATAATATCCCCTTTCTCCCTCCCAAGCATTCTCTTACAAAAAAGTCACCACCTTTAAAAAAAAATTTTAAAAAATCAAATCAGCTGCTCTCTCCAAGCAAAGCTGGTGTTTATTGCCTGGCCAAGGATGACAAAACCCTTCCCTTTTTTTTTTAATCAACATGAAAAACGCCCTTACCCTACCCACCAGCTCAGCCTCCCATCCGTGGCACCCCCCTTCCCACTCCCAGACAGGCAACAGATTTCAATTTAGCTTTGAGCGAGGGAAGCTCAATTGGGTTATTAAATTTCACACACTAATTGACACGCCTGCCGTAAAACATAACTTGCACAAACACAATTTATACTAATGACACAGGGGGTGAAGCTTTCTGCTTCCAGTGCCCCTCTCGCTCCCCTCTCCCCCAGCTCTCATGGGAACCCAGCTTAATTGCACCTCCAGCGCAGGGGCAGTTAGCAGGGGTGGGAGGTTAAAGAGAAATAAATACTGAAACGCTGATGGGATGTTTCCTGTTTGGGCAGCGAGGGGTGTGCAGGCGATGAGGTGTGCAGGTTTTGGTGTGCGCTCCTCTTCCCGGCGCAGCGGGACGCGCACAGGCGCACCTCCCCAGCCACGCCACGCTTCCACTTCATAAATCCTTAATGGCAACAGATTAACCTCAGCCGGGTCCCCTGGCATGAGTTAGCTGCCGATGTTTTACAGATACGTATCTGCAGGCTTGTGTGGAGATCTGCGTTTCCCGGTGACAGACAGGCTGGCAGCTGCCCATCACCGTATGAATGCTCATCCTTCACCTCCTATTTCTGCTGGGGAAAACCCTGCGACAAACAAATTTGCACCCTGGAGTTTCCCTTCTTGCTGCTCCACTGCAGAGCTTCAGACCCAAAGCTCGCACCACGGTTTTCCCCCAGTTTCTCCCCGTGACAGCTAACTGGATAAAAGCGATTTGTCGGAGTGGGTCGCAGTGCCCTGTGCAGGCAGGCGGTCCGACCACGCGGGCAGGCGCGGATGCTGGCGAGGCTCCTGAGAGCAGCAGTGCTGCCCCTGCTGCATCCCCAGAATTGTTTTCCCCCACAAAAGTTAAAGCACAGCCACATTTTTTTTTTTTTTAATTTCTTTCTTCTGGAAGATGTTTTTAAATAATTGATGAGAGAATCCTATCAATGCCTGGCAGTTTAGCTGATTCTGTTCTTTAATTTCCCTAAGAATTTAACATAGATACATTTTTAAAATAAACAAAAAACCCAAACAAATAAATAAATAAATTTAAAATTTTACTTTTTCCAAACATGTGCACTTGTTCTCAGATATTAAATTCCACTCTCCAGGCTCAGGGTCTTCCTGGACAACAAGGAATGGAGCTGTCTGTCATCCTTAGTAAGGGAATACTATTCTAGTAAGGACATATCCCAGTAGGAGATGGGGCTGCACAGCTGATTTTAGCTGTTGGAGCTGCATATCTGGGCTATAGTAGGCTATAGCATGACATCTTTATATAAGTCATACCATCCTTCTGAAGCAAAAATCAAGTGACTCACAGAGTCAGGGTCTAATTTTAGCTGTGTCTGACCCACAATGCCAGAATTCAAGATCTGTTGCATGTGACAGTGACTAGGAAAAATTTGAGTCACTTTAGTGTCTTTCTCTTGCATGCCTTTTCATGCAAAGACCTTTCTGAATACATACAGAAATAACAGTTTGAAGCATCAGGGAAGATATAGGCATACCTCCATGCTCTTTATGCCTTCTTATTCCTGACTTTTGATGAAAAGAAGTCAATTTATGGGGGAGAAAGAATCCAAAATATCCAGGCTGGACCTAGCAGTGATTTAAACCTGAAACTTAAGAGGAAAAAATGTTGGGGTTCTTCATGCCATGAAGCAATACTCAGCATCTGAGGGACAAAAACCCACGGGAGGATGCACATCTCACCATTCCTGTACTGCTGTATGTCCATCCTGAGACGTCAAGGTGGGGCTGGTTAGGCAGCAAACCCAAAACTCATCTGGTCACTGGGCCCCGCCTGGCCTGGGCATGGCCCCATTTTCTAGAGGAAGTGACTTAATTCAGCCAGACATCACCCCTTTTGCCCACCCTGAGAGAAGGCAAGGCTCGGGCCCCGCTGCCACAGCCACTCATTAATGCAGAGCATGGATTTCATTACACTGATTGCTCAATTCTGTTATTAACAAGGCATAAATCTCTGCATTAGTCTCTCTCAGCCTTCAGGTCACAACCCACGGGAGGGGTGGGCAGCGGGTGCCCAGCCCAGGTCACGGCCCTCAACCCATTACCTGTCCCAGGTCTGGGGCTGCAGAGGTGGGCTGGGGACCAAAAACTGGGGCTGGCTACTCCCTTTACACGCATTTCCAGCTTTTCCTTACACATTATTCTGATGGAGCTTTTCAGACTTTCTCAGTCATGACTGAGCTCCTGAGGTCCTGACATCACAGTCCTGAGCAGGGTCTCAGGGATGGATACACAGAAATTAGTCTGGCCACCTTCATCAAAATCATGCCTCCCACCCTTACGGCCTCCCAAAACCTCACTGTTTCAGCAGTGTCCCAGAAGAAATGGGAATTAATACAAACACAGAGAGACAACATGTACCTGCCACCAGCCTATTTCTTCCTCTTGCTTTTCCTACCACCTTCCTTATTCCCTGTTGCCTTTTCCCCTTCTTTTGCTCGGAACCCAGCACTGGATCAAGTCATTTGATGTTCCCCACAAATTTTATTATCAGAGGAGGCAGAAAACAGCTATTGAACTTCATCCACTGTTCATATTCCCCCTCCTGTCATGTCCCTCCCAGGCTGAAGAGCCCCAGCTGCCTGCACGGCCCATCTCACACCTCACAGGCCCCACCAGCACACGCCTCTGCTTGTTTCCTATGTTGGTGGGTGTTGATGACAGTGTAGACCCGTCCAAGGAGGATCTTGCACCTTAGCCCTTAAGTGGGGAAAGTATCCAGGGCTAGAAAAGTCCTGTTTCCTGCTGCAACGCCCTGGATTTCCTTCAGCAGGCAGATCTGGGTGTGCTGTGTCACTGTCGATGCGGGCAGCTATTCTGGAGAGCAAACAAGGACACGTGCAATAGCCATGTCGAGTTACGGCACGTTATCGGGTCACAGCTCTGAGCAGCTCTGCTGCACCGTGGGACCCGAGTCCCCCCGTTAGCACGGCTGCTCCCGGCACCGCTGCTCGCGCTGAGCACAAAAGCTCTACACCCCACCAACTCCGCTTTGGCTTTGCAGTTTTTTTGGCACCCAGTGGGGGAGGAAGGGTAGGGGGACCAGGTGGCATCCATCCAAAATCGGCAAGCATTTCATTTTTGTCTTTATGGGCATTTTGTCAAGCATAACTGCAGACGGTAACTCTACAAACAGTAATTAACCGCAAGCTGTGGGCAATGTTAAAGTGCTTGCCCCCTAACCTGCTGGTACACAGGAAATCTGAGATGCTGCTAATAGGTTTTCAGCAGCTGAGTCCATTTCTGGCCCAAATCTATTTGATATGGCTCTTAGATAACGTTGTTGATTATTTTCCTGAGCACTCACCGAACGCTTCCTGTTGTGTGAGTCTTGACTGGAAGCACAAACAAACAGAAACGTGGGTGGGGAGCTGGAGAAATAGATACCCCATCCCATCAGCAGGCACTGGTGTCGACTAGAAATGCAGTTATGAAGCAGCATAATTAATTACCTAAAATGCAAGCCAAGCTGACAGTCCTAATTAAGATGGGGAGTGAGAGTCGGGAGGTCCCTGGACTGCCCACTCCATTTTCTCAGGGCTTCTGAAATATGGGGGGATTGTCCCTCCCAATTTCCAGGTGGCCAGATGGGAGAGCACGGGGCTCCCCTGGATCAATAGTTCATCCCAGCCGTGCCCTGCAGCAGCTGCTCTGCAGGATGGAGCGGCAGCACCAGCCGGTTACAGCAATAACGCCCTCCCTTCCCTGCTCCATCTACAGGGAATTTTCCTCTTTCCTCCCCAGGAGTGAAATTTGATTCACAGCTCAAAGCGAGAGGATCCAGCACCTTTCCAAAGGGGTTGTCTTCCAAATCATCCCTCTTTTCTAACTCTGGGTGCTCAAGTGACTCCTATATAGGCACCATGTGCTTTTGTCACACAGTGCTTTTGGTTGTACCTCGTAGCAGTGAGTACCACAGGGAGACTAGTTCCTGGGAAAGCGTCTGACCAACAGTTCACTCTCCAAATTCAGACTCACAGTCGGGGTGTCTCTGTGCTGGGATGAGTGCTGGAGCCCAAGCAGGGTGCTAAACTGGTGGGGATTGCTGGGATATGGAGGATCTTGGCTGGATCCCTCCTGGCCCACAGGCACGGTGTGCTGGTGTCTAGGGTGGATCTGAACAGATGCTCTGACCTTGTCCAAGTCTCATTACAGCTCTTACCATTCACGGCCTGATCCTGCTCCACCACAGCTGCCAGGAGCATCACGTACAGGGGCTCACGCCTGACTCCTCTGGGCACAGGATCAGTCCCGGGAAAGGGAGGCTTGGTGTTTCTTTTTTGTAGTCAGATATGTTGTCTGTGCTGGTCCTGTTTCATGCTTTCCTTTCAAATACTTTTTTTTTTTTTTTTTTTTTTTAAGGTTCCATTTCAAGGGATTATCCTCCAGAGCTGACAGACAGACAGGTCTGTCGGTCTGTCTGCTTAGCACTCTATCTTTTCTGCAAATACCCTTGCTCTATAGCATGTGAGCCAGGGATTAAATGCACAGAAAGAAACAATTCACTGTGACTTGGCCTGTAAAGTCTTTTGAAAGTTAAGTTATGGCTGTTAAATGTTAACACCATATAATGCCTGTCTTTATCGTATCTTTGCAATAAAGTGATGACATGGATCTATTATGAGCTAGTCACATAGAAGCTCCCAAACCTACAGTATTGTAATGGCATTTAATCTCCTTTCCAAGTGCCTGAGATTTTCACACAGGCTTTGTCTGCAGTGTTTCTCTGGGCTCGCTGAGTGCTCACACTATGGCGAAGACATTTTAAAGAGAAAAGATGAAATCGTCAAGTCCACCCCCAGCTGTGCAAGGCCTGGGAAACCTCACACTTTCCCTCGGCTGCCACAATGCCGTGCCTGCCTCGCTGCTGCCACGCTACCTGTCCTTTTCCCATCCTCAAGGACAACCGCAAAGTTGCTTATCAGCCTGTAAATCAGCTGTGGCAATAAAACGCTGGCATCCAGAGCAATAGCTTTTGTACTAATGTACTACTTTGCGATTGCTGTGCATATCCAACATATTAATGACACAAATTCATTACAATAAATGAAGACACTGACTGGCCGGGGGCCAGAGTTGACTAAGGACAAAAAAAAAAAAAAAAAAAAAAAAAAAAAAAAATTAAAAAAGGTTGCTTTTGCTCCTGCCAGTTGGCAAGTTTGTGATGTAATGTTGAATGTGTTGGATATAGAGAGCTTTTGGCAAGTGATGGGAAGAAGTGACTGATAAATATAGTAGTAATGGTGCCAGGGATCTAGGGAGTGAAAAGGGAGGCTGCTTCCCATGTGATCATGAGTGGACTTGATTTCCAGGTGAAATTAAGGAAGCAAATGGCTTCATCAACAGAGTGATGGATTATATAAACCTGCTCACAGTTTTCAGGTAAGAGAAATTGCTTGCTAATGTGAAGGCCTCATTACAACCCAGAGAGATGGGATTTTGTTGATCTATTGATTTATCTATTTCTCCCTTTCTTTGTCTCTCTACTTGTGGATCCACCTCTCTCCATTTACTGATCTAGCTGTGCCTGTCACTCCATGTGCTGCTCTTTCTATTGGTGGTCTGTTGATCTCTGTATTGTCAGTGGACACAGAAATTATTGAATACTTCAGATATTTTATTGTGATAGATTTAAAAATCTTTATGTTTAGTTTAGCAAAGGAAGTGCAGTGCAATATGTACCAGATCAAAGACAATACACTTAATACCAGAGGACTGTTTAATTTTGTAACAAGAGCCAATGCTTTCTAATTAAAATTAGAGTTATTCAAATTAGAAATAAGGCATAAATTTTTAAGGATGAGGAAAATTAACCTTTGGAACAAGCGATCAAGTGAACTGATGGATTCTGTTGCTTGCAAACAAAATCTTCATCATTCTCAAAGTGAAATTATAATCAGCTACATATTACTAAGTTAAAAGTTGAAGTAACTCAATATTGTATGACTCTCATTCTACCAGGGTCATACCAGGTGATATAACCTTCTGGATGTCGGCTTTGCAGTCAGCTGAACACGGGCTGGTGAATCCAGCCTGTGAGTGCATCCATCTACAGAGCATCGGCCCCAGTCACGTCTTGGAAATCAGGCACTTGTGTAGGAGAGACTCTGGTTTGGACTTGGGGCTGGGCAAAGCAGACCCAGTTTCTGCCGCTCCCTCCTTTCTCCCTGGAAGTGTGGGACATGGCGAGTGTAGTATGGTGATAGGAGGTGCTCCCCTACCCGTGTTGCTCCAGCCAGCAAATTAATTCCTGCTGACAAGAGAGAGGGACATGAAAGTAAGACTTAACGAGGGACATAAGGCATCATCTCATGTGAGCAAAACTCTTGCTCCTGATGTTGCACCAGAAAATGTCTCTACACGTTCGGTGAGACAGCAGAAATGTTTAGTTCTGCAACTTCTGGTTTGAAATAATGTTGTAATGATCGAGGCAGGGAGACCACCGAACCTGTCCTCAGCCCACCTCCTCCTCCTGGACCAGCAGCTGCCTGAGGTGCGGCCACGGCGGCCGCAGGGCTCTGAGCTCTCCCTGCCCTCCCTGTGGATGTGCCTGGGCTCCTCGTGGCAAAGCTTCACGGCTTCAGGTGACAACCACCCTCCAGCTCGCTGTGACAGCCCTCACGGGCCTTACACATTTCTGAGCAACAGGGCAGCACCCACTGATGAAAGCAGAAAATGAAAGTCATCTGTAACGGCACTAGGCAGGCTTGCCATGCCACGAAGGGAGGTTATCTCCACACGGGCTTGCAAGTTCTGGCACATTTCGAAGTTCTTCTGAAACTGTGCAATTTTTACTGCAACTGCGGAGAGGAGTCAAACTCCTTGTCTGCTTTTGTTAGGAAACACCTTTTTTTTACCACCTCCCAATCACAGATTCATTTCTTTTGCTAAGGGGAACATAAATAAAACGTGCCACACTAGGGCAGATGTTGAGCTGTTTCCTGACACGGCTCTGCTGGGACTCCTGCACTGCGCTCCCAAGCCCCCATTCATTTAAATACTGCAAGGCAAGAGCAGTTGTAGGAGACAGAAAGTTTCTGTTCCGACCAACAAGGCAATTGAAGGCCTTCCCTGCACAAAACGCCAGCGTGCATTCATGCTTCAGAGGGTCTTCAGAGTTTGCTACAAATTTAGTGGCAAATTCAGCTAGAATGAAGGTTGATTAAAGCTCCCAGATAATTACTCGTTTAGCTGCAGAGCGTGTGCTCGAGGAGAAGTGTTGCAAAGCTTTCTAAAGGCTGGAAAGCCCAATGCCTCAGCCAGAGCTGCCAAGTGAACGGATGTGCCAAGTGGAGCACCGTAATGATATCAGTAACAGTAATTATACAGAGAGGGAAGCAAACACTTACCCCATACAACTGCAAATCTGCTACAGCCTTGTGCAACTGTATCTCTGTGCCTGTGCCTCTAATGGGAGCTCGGCTGCATCTGAATTTACAAGTGGACTCTTTCTTAAGCTCCTGTGTTTAAGTTTACCCTTCCCTCCTCCCTCTCCTCTTAGTTATTTAGCCAAGGGCTTACTGGCAGTGGCATGAATCAGGGGCTAGCTCTGCTGAAGTGACGACCCCTCACTCTGCGTGAGCTGAGCATCTGTCCCCAGGTGTTCAGAAAATAAACTGCTCAAATGCACAGGGCAGGCTGAGAGCTGGGATGCAGAGACGAGCTCGTGCACGGCGCGGAGGGGGACCAGGCTGAGTGTCTGCATCGCCGGCCACCCTTTGCTGAGGCTGGTGGCTGAATCTGCTCTGACCTGGGACCAAGCTCTTTGAGGGGCGATGCTAAATGCAGGGTTAATCTAGTGAGGAAACATACTTTTCTGCACCCATAACTTTGGGACCCATCCGCTAACTTCACCCAGATTTGGCAGGGATGCTGAGGTCTCAGCTGGGCTTAACCAAGGGCTGCCCAGAGGAGCGAGGATGTCAGCAAAGAAACTGGGAGTGAGAAGAGTCACAGCCCATTATTTTAAGAAGAGCTTCTGATGTGGGGTGCAAAGCATTGCTTACCTAGACTTTTAAGGTGATGCACTCCTAAACAAGCACCCATGTCAATACTTCACACATCTGCCATGACCCAGTGCTTTGGTTCCCAAGTGTGTCAGGCAAAACAGAGACCAGTCTGACTGCTGCCAGCCCCCTCTGATCTTACCCTCTCAACCCACCCCCCCACATATACATACACAAAAAAAAAAACAAAACAAAACAAAAAAAACAAACAAACAAAAAAAAACATGGGGCACACAGGCAGCCACCCCAAAGGAAGAACTGCCCTGGTAGTGTCAGGTTGGATGGGTGGAGTAATTGTCCTAGACACCATGTCATTATCTACAATTTCCAGGCCATCACAAATAGCACTTTGGGTCATTTCCCTCCTATTAGAGCGGAGCTGGGGGATGCAGGGGGCTAAGCCAAGCATCAGGCCATGCTGCAGACCTCCGAGAGGGGCTGACTCTATTAGCACACAAATTGCAGGCTTTCAGAAGCTGTCCTCTGAAAGGCCCCTAAATACACTCAACTCTAACTAGGCAGTTAAAAATTTTAATCTAATTGTCACCCACACATGCTTGTTTGTACTATGTGATTTTGTATGTAAGTTTGTCTACTCGTTAAGTCCCTTATTTGTCTAAAAGTCAAACACAGGAGTCAGTTTTGAGATTGTATGTTGAGCTGAGTCCTGCTATTTAATCTCTCTTTCTCCCTCCCTCCTTTTGCTAAGCTCAACCTCTAACTGATGAGGTCTTTAATGACATGCCCAATGCACTGGGATATAAATACCAATAAAGTAAAAAGCAGATGAAGATTCTGGTTATAGAAAAACTACCTAAACATCATTGGCTGCTAAGATAATCAGGTCCATTAGGTAATTTTGTTCCATTCATGGCCCATTATTTTAAGAATAGTTCCTGATGTAGGGGGCAAAGTATCCTGTACCTGTGCTACTAAGGTGATGTACTCTTAAAAATACCTGGGATGAAACAATGGAGTGAATATGCAGTGACTTGGGAGTGCAGGGACCAAGTAGATATGTTGAACGTTTGCATTTTTTTCCCCCTAAAATCTGTGCATAGTTTCTGAGCTGAAAAAATGTATTTATTGTAGAGTGTATTAATCCTTTTTGGAGAGTTTTAGCTCCCTTCCTTGATTCTAGGAAGCTGGGAGAGTTAGATAGATAAAATCAAGTGATATATTTGCTTGTGAGCTACACTGTACAAGGGAGGCTGCAGTACAGGCTGCTGGGAGCTCGCACAGGAAAAGGAAGGTGAGTCCCCAGGTGAGCAGAGCTTCAGCTTTCACTGATCATTTGATTCAGTTACTTTTTGGGTGCAAACCTACAACACGAGTGGAAGCTGGTTTAATTGGAAAGAGGGAAAGCCCAGCCTTTCTGGGCAGGGTAGCTGTTGCTATCAACAGAGCTGTGGTGATTGAACTTTACTAATGACTGGGTTTTCCTTTCCAGGGCTTGTTGGAGGCTTCTCAATGAGGCTTCTGTGCTTCCATCGGAGCCAGTTTTTGGCTTCCCGCAGAATAAAGAAAGCCTTCCCCTGGTGTAATGAGTGTTTGCCTGGGGGTGCTGATACTGTCAGAGTCTGTCACTGCAGGATCAAAACCAGAACTGCACAGCCTCTGATAAAGAGGCCAGATGTGCCACTTTAATTAATGTAATTTGCTAAACACTAGAACAATTAAGTGCAACGCGATAGCGCAGTAATCTTTGGGGCCAGGAAGTGCCGTCCCCAAGTCATCCCCAGCTGTTCCAGCTTTCTCTTCTACTCTGCCATTTTCATAGATTTAGAAACTTAAAGGATTTGCTGGGGACCCGCAACATCAAATAAAGAAGGATACTGAAGGCGTGCAGGTGAACACAAAAGGAGGGCAAGGGACTGTGCACCTGCAGGTACTTTGGACAGGGATGTGTTATGTGAACGGTGACAGTTCAGATACACCCAGAGGCACGTGCACACGTACAACCCAACACAAATACAGCCCCTCGTGAGCACCAAGAGACACAAACAAACATGTGTATAGGAGCTGAGACAATCAAATACCCCAGGCAGAGCAAACATGTACCCAGGGTGTTGCACAAACACCCTGTATCACATTCCCCCCACGCCTCCAACACCATCAGCCCCAGGCTGGGCACGTGCCCTCGCCCCTTCCCCTCCCCAAACACACGGGCTCATCCCTCACTGCCTGTTTCCCCAGCGTGGTAGCCCAGGCATGTTCCACTTAACTTCTGGGTAAGTTCATGCAAAAAACAGAAGAGCTCCAAAGTTTCTCTTTTAGACACTTAAATCCTCTGGGACCTTCCTACTTAAGAACTGGAGGAAGTGAAAATAAATACAATAATGAGGGAAAAATTAAAAAGTTTCTTTAAAAGCCCACAGGTTTCAGGGAAAGTGATGGGAAATTAGAGATGTCTAATAGATGGGCTAATTTCCCTAACTGACAACCCAGACAGTTCGATGCAAAGAAAATATTGTTTGGGTTTTATTTGTGTTGTTTCCCCCCCACACCCCCCCCCCCGCCATATGTGAGCCCAGAGTTGTATGTGTGTGTGTATGTACACTTTCAGCAGGGAAGACACTGCATTTATATTGTAATGCACACGTGTCTCTACCATCCACTAACAAAAGTATCCGGAAAAGGGAAAATGCAATTACAAAAAGTATTTTGAACAAACTTCTGATTTTTTTCAGGTTTACACTAGCCCAGTTTTCTACCTCTCCCTGAATGCCCACACAATCTGGTTATCAAATAGGTCGACTCTATTGTGGGGGGAAGTTCTCTGTTAGAAAAGAAAATTATGGGGGAAAAAAATGGCGAAAAAAGAGCTTCTCCCTAAATTCCACAATAACTGCAAGGCCAGCACCTCTGGATTGAGGCAGTTGCAGAGATGGCTGTGTCTGGTACCGCCAAGGACTCGGCTGATTTGGAGAAACAGTGTGAAAATGTGGTCAGTCTCCCCAGTGCCGTGCTGCAGCACCGGGATCCGCGGTCGAGCAGCGCCCATTCGTGTCCTGGCTCTGCTGCTGTGGGAGCAGGAAGGTTAACAGCAGACTTAGATCATGTTTCTAAGGTAACGGGGTTTTTTACACCCTTCCCATAAAAAGTAAATTCGGCTTGACTAAATTGTTTTGCAAATTGATGTTGAAGGAACTTCATGAGAATATGTGGGTTAAAGATCCTTTTTCTTATCCCTACATGTTTTCTGTGCTCTCAAGCAATATAGTGCTTTTCAGATACATGTTTCCAGTGCGACAGGATAGAATTTTTCTACTCAAAATGAAATCTGATTTTCAAACTTACTTCAGTCCCCACCCCATGTACCCAGATGTCCTAAACAAAATGGAACATTTTCCATGCCCTGAACTAGTTCTTCTTCCCAGGTTTCTCATCTACCAGCAATATAGAAGAGAAGAGTCTCATCCGCCCCTGCAAGAATGCCCTCAACCCAGAATCAAGCCCATCCCATAAGCAAGAAAGCTCTGAATTTGTGGAACTTATTTAGAAAAATACCTACTTTTTTATTATTATTATTTGTTTTATCTTTTTTTTTCAGCATTTTTAAGCTGAAGACAATTAAAAAGCACCACAGTGAAGATTAGAGGGAACATTGCCCTCTTTTAGCCTGCTCAGAGAGGGGAATGGTCTTGCTACCGTAAATGAGTTTGGCAACCTTTAAACATAAACAGCTGATCTGAACTGTTGAGAAATTAAAAAAAAAAAAAAAAAAAAAAAGGGAGAAAAAAAAGAAGTTTCTGAGAAGCTCAGTGAAGGAATGTTAACCCTGTCACCACTTCTAGCACAGTACAAATGAGAAGGACAAAGGGGTGTAATTAGGACTCTGGAAGCAGCATGGGCTGGCTGGGGGGAGGAGGAGACAGAACAGACAGAACAGCACCAAGGCAGAACATTTCATGCAAAAATCATGTGAAAATCAAAATGGCTGTGGCTGACACTCACTTGCAGCGAGCAATTATTACCACCCTGGGAGAGCAACATCCTGGGAAGAGGGTGGTGATCAGGTGGATAACCTGCCCCGTGACCATGCCGTGCCCGTGAGGAGGACCTGTCACACCACACCAAAGGGAAGTGAAAGCACTAGGTGATGATATATTTGGGGCACATCTGTGGTCACCCCTGTGAGGAGACAGGGTGCTGTGAGGTTTATGCATCACTCAGGTGCTGCTTGACATTAAAGGCCTTGGGATGGCCCCAAATAAGTGTCAAGGAAAAGTACATTAGTTCATGGGTCAGCAGTGTCCAGTGGGTGGCATCTAGACCTTAGGTGGGGCAATGGATCCCAGCCTTCCTGGAGCCTGTGTCATGGCCTTTTCCCAGCCTATTTCCAGAATTATATGATTACACTGATGTGATTCTTTGGAATAATTATATTTGGATCCATGTCCCTGTCCCATGCACAAAGGCGTGAGACTGGTATAAAAGCCTCTGCATTAGGTGCAGTTTCAGGGATAAGCAAGGCCGTACCATAGCTCTATAACTGCTCAGAAATGGGCTCTTTTGGGGTAAAAACAGTTCTGAGAGTGTCCTTGAATTCCGAGTGGCACATTGGAGGCTGAGATTTATGATGAATGAACCAATAAATCAAGCTGCATGGTAGCTGTCACTTTATTATAAATGTGATACAGGCCTTATTGTTTCCCCAGTCCAGAGGGGACCATCCAGCTTGGACATCACCTTTAGGGTTCAAGAACTGGGTCACCCTTCCTGGACTCCCATGAATGTCCACAAGACACAGCTCCAGAAACCATCTAGCCTGCTGATTTAGAGTCCCTCCAGGAAAATGAGCTTTGGAAGGAAAAATGGAGGCAGAAGTAGGCATGTCCAGCCATGGGTAGATGTGTCTTCAGAGCCTGTTAGACTGAATTTTGGGGAGCACCTCGCTGGAGGACAGCCTTTCTTCTTGCTTCCTAGCAGAGCTGGTCTTCAGAGAGGAACAAAGTACTTCTGTACATGACAAGAAACAGAGTTTTGATTCTACCAGCTGCAAAAAGGTGTCTGCAGAGCCATCATCAGGAGCTAAGCAGAGGGCCTGGGATGCCACATTGGGTTTAGGTATGGAAATCCCTCTGAGGCACCTCAAGACTCTTTTGTATATGGCTTTAAGCACCTTTGAAAATAAGAGTTAAGTTCCTAGGCCACTTACATACATTAGAAGGCCCTTTTGGACCAGAATGATTGTTTTGTTGACATAAACAGTGCATGTCTGTCTTGTGAAGGCAAGAGTCTGTTTCCGTGCATTTGCACATGCATACTCACATGCATTTTGCTGCATAACTCAGAGCCAAACCCCCAAGCTGACTTTGAAAGTCTAAATCTGGAAAGCCTTTCCTATACCACCACACTAGTTTCAGGGAAATGTTACCTTTCAAGTAGGGAGAGGAAATTAAAAGAAATTAATATGCTACTCAGGAAGATTAATTAATTAGCTAATGTGCATACATCACTTAGGAACGGTAAAGCCCTAGATAACTTTTATGTCTGAGGAAATATGGTCTGAAGTGGTTCAATTCCAGCCCAGTAAAACTAACATTCATTAGGGAAGCTGATTTGGTGAGTAAGGTGCAGTGCCAGCGGCTACCTGGTAATCACAAGATGGAGCAAAAAAACTGTCGTCTCCAGGATGAAGGACTTGAGGTTACAAGATCATAAAACACGGGAGTCCATAAAGTTTCCGAGTTCTGAAGGCATGCTTTAAAAGTTAATATCGTGCAGTATCAGAGCCATAACAACAAGTCACCTAGAGCCATTTATTATTCATTGAGAGTCACCCTCACTACACATATACCAAAAGTCCTTTAATGTCTCGGGTATGTTCCTCTTATCTAAAAGAGATTTACAGGAATATTATTTCACTTAAGGAAATGCCAATCAATTATTTTAACACTGATTTCTGCCATTTTAATAACTCTCCCAAGGCACAGACTGGCCATTTAACGGTGTAGCTGTTAAGCTGCAAGAGATGTCGTTTCTCCCTCCATAACTGGACATTGTGTCAGTCGCACTGTCGATAATGGCTGTATAATACAATTGCAGTTGTATGTTAAATTGCCATGTATTTCATATTATAGCCTTGTGTTATGCCTCTAAACATCCTCTGGAAACCTTTTTACATGGTCTTCTGTACAGAGGACTGGCTTGGCATGAAATTCATTGTGTTTCAATTTTAACTAAAGGGAATTAGGTGCTGACATTCCCCTGAAGTATGATAGAGGTTGGGTGCTTCATTGCTTTGAGCTCTGAAAAATCACTCTCCTCTTCAAAATGGATATGTATCTCTCAGTGCTTTTCAATTACAGCTGACTGTTTGTCTTTTCTTGGTTGTTTAAAACTGATTGGTTTCTTTTTCTCAAGCAAACCAATACATTATATTAAAAACCCTAAAGAAATTACCTTTAGGTGACTTTGAAAATCCAACTCCAAATATTTCATGGTGATTCTTTGGGAGACACCTTGTGTCTCTGAAATATACTTTACCATTCGACTCCTAACAGTATCCATCTATCTCTACATTTATCTCATGTATCAATGGAACAGCTCTTTCCTTAACGACCACTTCTGCATGCTGCCTCCTCCACCACCCCTTTGCAGCAGGCCTTTTCCCTGTCATTCATTAACAAATTAATCCCATTCTCCTGGATTGCTAGATTTCATTCCTGGCACCACTGACCAGATGTAAAGTGGTGAGTGGAGTGAATGGTGGCCCCTCTCCTTCTCCTAATGTATTAGGTGCCCTTCAATGAAAATGCTCTTTAGAGCAGAGAAAAACTCTCTACCAACCCTGTGATATTGGTCTGTTCTGACTAGGAGACTTGGTAAGAGCACTCACCGCAGCAGAGTCTGTGCAAGAAAGTCAGCTCAGACGTGGCTGTTGTGGTCTTCAAAAATGAGGTGGTGGGTTGCATTGCAGCCGAAGGGAGTGACCATCAATGATGGACATTTGTCTTCTTCACACATCTAGCCCATGCTCTGTTGCTCTTCTTGCTTATCCTGACACTTTCATCTTGACTTTTGTTGAAATTTAAGGCCAGGGGTTTTCTCCTCCAAGGGCAGAGGGTATGGAAGATTTGCTACATCTTTTCAGGTGTCCTTCCTTTATTTTAGGACTATGTTTTTTCTTGTCCAGAATGAATAACTGCAGACCATTCCTGCAGGTGAGGATTTCTGGGCCTCCAATTGCATTTACTTGTTGCTTTGAACTATCACTCCTGCCCCATACCTTGTTTTTGAGATGAAGTGTCCCAAACTGGAGACACCCTGACTAGTATTGAGCAGACTAGAGGCAGGCACTGTCTCTTTGCGTAAGAGATACAGCATCTAGCATGAATGGCAGCTCAGTCTGGGCTGGTGATCTTGTTTAGCAAATAGCACACAAACTTTTTGTGGTTCATACCCATGGGATGGGTGGTATTAATTTCCAGGTCAGGCCTTGCAGAACCAGGGAAAATGCAATCAAAGCCAAGTGTAATGCTTAATTCAATCTCTGCAGCCAACTACATTTTACTGATACATGAATGACTGCAGGAAATGAACCTAATGGCTGTTTGCACCATTGTAGATAAGGTGTCACTGCCTCCCTTCGAAAGCAGAAGGTGTTTTTCCTGTGAGTTGTATCTAGTGAATAAAATTGTAAGAACAAGCACAAAGAGAGGGAGAGAAACATCTGCCTTTGGAAGTTGCAGCTCTTTTTGGGCTGGATGCTTTGGGCCGTATAAAGTTGTGTAGTTCCGTTAACTTCAAAAAAAGGAGTAGGCTGGTTTACCAGAGCTGAGTGTCTGAGCTTTCTGATTGAAAATAATCAGTGAGCAGGAGCTGCAGGCAGAGTTAGATGTTTGCTTTTCTAACTGAGATTTTGCAGAAGTCTTTTCAGCCTGAGAGGAATTAAAGCAGGACACTGAGGGCTTTCAAGTAAAAGCTTACTGAGCACAGAACTGGCAGTGGTTACCTTCTGCAACCAGCATTCAGCTTCCCAGCATTTTCATATCTGCCCAGCCTTGAAGAAAGGCAAAGTGAGGAAGATGCTTCTGCTCTTCAAAGGGCCTTTTTTCCTGCTTGATTCAATACTTTTAAGATGGTGGTTATAGTGTATCTCTATAGGCACCTTCTGCAATGTAAGAGTTTGATATTCAAAGCAGAAAAGGTGCTGCTGCCTTTCTGAGACTTAATGGTGTAGAAGGCATTGGCCAGAGCCTTGGATACAGTGAAGGGAGAGGAAGGGTAAACAAGTTTTGGAAAATCCTCCCTAATTGTTTTTCTACTCAATCATTTAATATTTTGAAACTAAAAATCTTAAAATTGGAAGGAAAAAAAAAAAAAAAAAGGAAAGAAAAATAGGATCAGTTTTCTAGGGAGTGGAGAGGTGTAATATTTACTATAAAAATTCAGAATTTCAAAACTTTGATGAAATGTAAAATATGTGAGATACCCTCGACCAACTTTTAGAATAGAAAGAACAGTAAAATCCCTCCTAGAACAGATGCAGATGGTATCTCATAACTACTGTGACTGTGTTTTTCAGCACCAAAAATTATTTGGATATGGAGATTTTTTGCATTTTTCTGGATATAGACTCTTATTTTTAGAATCCCACCTTAAATCTTGAGCTGGTAGGACTCTCTGGGTGATCAAATCAAATGTCCTGCTTGGAGAAATAAGAACTGAATTCTGCTTCTGCCAATCCCCAAGTCTCCATCAAAATGACAGTATCAACTAAAATATCAAACAAACCAGAACTTACCAAGCCATTGGAAATGTTATTTCCTTCATTTTCCATGAACTTAGTTGTCCACAGATTTCAGGAAATCAGGGGACACTTCTAAAGCCTTTTAGCTTTTTGTAAAGTTTTTTCTACTCCTGAAACAAAGCCTGCTGTGCTCCACAAATGGCACATTTGCTACTAGCCTGAGACCTTTCATGTCTATCTCCATTTAGTCCTGGGAAGCTGACAAAGCTCGTGGTGTTCTTCAGAAGATATTGCAATGGCTGGAACATGTTGGATGAGAGAAGCCCTTTCAGTGCTGTGTGATTCTGCAACATCTACAGACAAATGGATGAACAGATGGATGGACTCTCTGTAGACATACTAGTTTGGTTTCCTTTCACTGTTTCTGGATTTGGAGCCCCTTTTTTTGGATGAGTTAATGTATTGTACCAAAGCCATGTCTTGCTCTAGTAACATTTCCCTATAGAGAATGGCAGTCCTTGGAGCCTCCCCTCCTTCCTCCTCCTTTGGGAGGGTGCTCAGCTGGCAGGACCAAACCATGCTCTTCACTGATATAATCAAGATCATGCAGTCATGCTGACATTGCAACACCTGAGATGATTAGTCACATTTGTGTGATGTTATTAACTTATCCCACTGGCTGGAAATGCTCTGGAGAGATGTGCACAGATCTGGGTTTTGGTGAATAACCATAGCTGTATTGTATACTCAGCAACTTACCTGCCAACCCAACACCCTTGTCAGAGTCCAGCTCATTAATTTTCCTATTGGAAAGTGTCTTGCCCATTTAAAATGCAGTCACAACACAGCCATATTTGTGCTATATTTGCCTCCATTTGCTCAAAGCAGGTTTTGATTCTCATCAACTGATCTAATCCATCCTTTCAGATTCCCAGGTGAGATGGGCATACATGGAGGGGAGATACCCTAGAGCAGTAAGCATAGTACAGCAATGAAAAACCAAGACTCTGCTAAGCCAAACTCCTTATTGGCAGCAATGCCCTGGTTCACCCATTGCATTGGCCTGAGTTGACTCGTCTTGCACTTGTGCTGGTGTAACTGAGAGCAGAATATGGCTCAGTGAGGGCAGTGCATGCTCTGCCAAGGGCATCGTTCAGCAGCCGACCTTGACGTAGGAGTTCTCTGTGCTTAGGGACACAGTCACGTGCAAGAATAAGCAATGAATCTCCTTATTCTTTAACCAAATTAGTGTCAAAGAAATTGGGTTTGGGGGGCCCCCTCCAAAGGTTTACTAACCCCCTTTACCACTGCCTGTGTTTGATACACCAAGGGCAGAAATAGGAGAAATGAAGAAACGGAAAATTTTAACTACTTGCCTTTTTACTCAGTTTTCCTTTCTTTCCACTAAGGACAGTATCTGGGATACCCTCCTCTTCATTTCTATTTTACCTTCCCATTTATTTGTGGGAGGACAAATGCCCTTGGAAAGACTAAACAGGAAGGGCCAGCCTTGCCTCTTGTGTAAACCACTGCTGTTCCCTGGAGTCAACAGTCGCAAATCCTGCCCCATGTCTGCACAAGCCTTCAGACAGAAGAAACAGCCTGATGCACGGTGTGCTGAAACACCCTCTGACACCCTCTGACCAGCCTGGCTGCAGACCAGCAGGAAAAGCCAAGGGATTTTGTTATGAGAATTTTAATTCAGCTTTCCTGGGACCATGGGGGAAAGGTTGTCTCCTTGGGGCCAAATATGGGTATCTTTTAGATCTGAAGTCCCAGCAAGAGGCTGAGAGAATTCATTATTCAGCCTCAGCTTTCACTTTTTTCATGACCCAAAATCCTTGAGACAACAAATAGTGTCCCCTTGGCTTGCCCAGATGCAATGCACAGGCTGTATAGAATAGTCTGAGCAAACTGTTGCTGCTGGGTGGTAGGACCATCCACTATACAGCCAGGATGAGGGACCATCCTCATTACAGCCAGGGTGAGAATTTTACTTTACAACCTGGCATCATTTAGATCTAGGCCTGAGAGGTCTGGATGGCTCTTGAGCAAATACCAGCTTTATGTCTGAAAAATGGTTCTGGTTCACAAAGTTAGGAATGGTATCCAGTAAATCTAGAGCAGATTGATGGTTCCGGTGTAAATTCATGTCTCTGAGCCATTTCAAGCATCAACTATTTTGGATTTTTCTCCTTCCAGCTGCAGCTGGAGATGTTGATTGAGCCATGTTGCACCAGGTGCCATCAAACAAACATGAAAAATTGGATCCTGCTTTGATATGTGTGCAATCTGAGATGAGAAGATCCTTTCTTGAGAGAACTCAAAGACTCACCAACAGCCTTAGGGGCATAAGTCATGTCTTACACCACCCCATGTCCAACCCTCCACAGGGTGCTGCCCTTCCCAAGCTTCTGACAACTGATCAAACCCTCTGGCCTTTGAAAACACAGGCAAGCAGCTGCAGAGACTGGAAACGTAGTGGCTCCCCACATCAATCTTGACTCTATTGGCAACAGAAATATCCCCTACAACCTGAATGCCCAGGAAACACATAGCAACTCCTTGATACCTGCAGATGTGACCCAGCTCAGAGAATCATATGAGAGCAAATGTCTCTGAGCTTGACTGTTGCACAGCTTTGTCATATGTGAGTGGTGGAAGGCCCTGTTGGGTTTACATGTGGTGGAAAAGTGTGTGAGCATCAGCTCTGTGTGTGGCATGTACAGGCATCTTTCCAGTACTGAGGAGTGATCAAGTTGTACGTCTGTGAATCTCATAGCATCCATTCAGCACTGCAAAGCAGTGATCTAGAGTAGGAAAGTTACCATGTCTGTGTCTGCTATTAACATTTAGAAGGTAATCTCCTTAACACCATAAATGCTAACTACTCTGGCATGCCCTTGACAGGTATAACTGTCTGTAGTCTTGTAAAAAATAATAACCATCTGGCAGAAAGTACTGATGCTGTGAGGAAAAAGAAAAAGAAGATGGGCACCAGCAAGAGACCAAAGCAAATCCCCCAGCAAAGGTTACCTTGGGGCTATTTGATTGCCTGGCAATCTGCTCATGTCCCTCTTTTCAGCGGTTTTCAATGTCATGGGAGGAGCATCTTTCAGTTTTATCCTTATGGCCAGCACAAGCCCCATCTGAATTTATTACAGACAGGGAAGCAGAACTATTTCTGCTTCACTGGAACTGACAGACTTGAAAAAAAGAGCTAGCCTGGTGGAGATCAAACCCATGGGTTACATAAGAAACCGTGCTCAGTTTCTGAAGGAAGTGTATGACCCTGCTAATAGTATGCTGTATATCATCTGGTGCTTGCAAGGAATGACCTGCCTGTTCCTCAGCATCTCTGGCTCTCCTCATCTTTATATCCCTTGTAAAAAATGGCATATTAAGTGCAAAGACCAACAGTCCTGGAGAGGAAACATTCTCTGTTATTCACAGAACCAGAGCATGATGGGCAGCCGAATGCAAGCTTCTCCTGGGGCACCTCTTGTCTTCATCCTTGATCTATAATGCTCTTTCTTGGGGTAAAGAAAGAATCCAGTTCAGAGAGGTTGTTTAATCACTGGCCTTTCTGGTAAGACTGCTGAAAATGCCTGTGGAAATTGTGGGTACTGGTAAAACAGGAACATTCCCAGCAGGTGCCAGGCCAAGACTCACTGTACAGAGGCTGCTGACCTGTCAACAGTTGTCAGTGAACTGGAATAATGGGCCAAGTATCACTGAACATCGGCCTTTGCTGCAACCACTCTGCCTGTGGAGGGAGGGCAGCAGGATGTGGAAGGAGGGAAATCCCCCGGCCAGTGCTGCTCCCAGGCTCTGACAGAAACCAGGAACCCTGATAGCTTGGAAACAAAGTTTTCATCCAAATTCCATGACCCAAGATACCCAAACAAGTTCAAATTGTCTTCCAAATGTCATTCACACTTAACAACACCTTCTCTGAACTTCTCTAAGGTTATGGCCAGATTTTCACTGTAGCAGTGGAGGAAAATCTATCTCCAAACTGTGAGAAAAGAAATTTGAACTTTTGCTTAAGTTAAAAGCTGTATCCGCAGATTGGTCTGATCTTTGCTGTTGGTTTTACCTTTGCAGATTTAAATTACTGGGTTCACCCATCCCAGTGATGGTGCACTGGCATCGTTTCACCTTCTGGTTCATTTTTGAGGGAAAGATTCATTCTCAGGTTTACCTGAAATCTCCCAGTGGCTTTTTAATACCCCAAGGAAACAAAAGAGGATGGTCTCTGTTACAGCAAAGTCTCCTGAGGATAGTTTGACTGTAGTCAATAATAGCAACAACCACCAGAGCAACACAGAAGAATTTAGGGAGGAAAGGGGCATGTTTCACTCCTTGCTCTCAGAAAAGTTGATCTTGTCTTTAACCTCTGGATGAATGTACATGAGCTACAGATCGGAGACATCTGCTACGAGCCAGCTGGATTCACACAGCCGAGCAGTCGTCCACAACCTTCAAACAAAGCCACACCGAAGAGAAGACACTGCCTAATTCCTGCCCCAGTGAAGGTGAAATCTGGAATCTCTCTCAAGAGAATCCACGGTGACAAACACACTGCAGCCAGTGCCACGATGCCACCCCAGCATGGAGGTGGGCCAGGCTTTAGGGCCACTTCGCTCACGAGATCTCTCTTACACAATTGTATTTATTTTACGGATGTCAACTCGCTGCCAGGATCCAAGGATCATTTTATAAATGACATCTGACTTAATTCTACTTTTTTTTTGATCTAGTTGTTCGGGATGAAGGCTGTCATATGAAGCAGTTAAATGGATCAACCCTTTTCCAGCCTACCAGCTGATAGGTGGTGGTACAGCTGATCCAATGTCTCACACTAAAAGTCTCACAGGACGATTTTCTCCAAAGGTTTCATATTTATCTCTTTGATCCCCCCCCCCCCAAATTGTCTTCCCTGACCCCATTTAAGAGTGTCTAGAAGGACACTGACACTTGTTTTCAGATTTTCACCTAATCCTTCTCCCACTTTGCATAAATCAGCAGTAACTGCACTAAAGTCTGTTTCTTCCACAAGCATTAGCAAAACTGCTAAAACCACCAAGATTTATTTCAAACACTGGCTTCAGTCCTAGCAATAAGTAACTTTGAGTGTGGCAATTAGTCCTCACTTAAAGGGCCACAGCACAGTGTTTGCTCATCTGGGTCTTCCTGCATGTCTGCTAAGGGCTGGGCTCACCCTGCAGCGTCCCCAGGGGTCTGCCCAACTCCCTGCCCCCTCCTCAGCCTCCTATTTCAATACTGTGTGCCATCATCTCTGAGATCACTGCTCCTCAGTTATATGAGGTAGAAATTAGCTGGTGGGAGTAGGCAGAGCCACAGCAGCCTCTGTGGCAGCTGAGGGAGACAGCAATGGGTCAGAGACATGAAGCAAAGTCCATGATTTGGACTTGGGCAATGATGGCTCCCAGAGATTCATCCAATCACAGCTCCATTACATGTTTTTTTTCATTATGTGCTAGCTACATCTGCCTGCCTCACTGTCCTGAGCTACTGTTTTGAGCTTTGCCAAAATCCATTTCTGAAAGCATTGGTTTTAAACATGATGCTTTTGTCAGATTGGTTTTGTTGAGCTTCCTTCCTCTCACCTGCTCCTGTACAAGGCTGATGTCTCTAACCTAATGGATCTCTCCTATATGACGTCCCCTCTTCTGCCACTGGAGTGACACCAGACAGGGGACTTCATCTTGCTTTATTAGATGAAGAGTAAAATGAGCAACTGCAGAGCCAAATGCATCTCTTAATTTAACTCTGTTAAAATCAATGCTGTTACCATAGTTTGATTCAGCCCATCAGCTTTACAGCCCAAAAGGATGGGGCGATATCAAATGGCCATTATCTGCTGGCAGTACTGGGGATAGCTTCAGCTGCATGCCCATCCTCTCATATAACAGGATCCTGATAGCTTCCCACATCATCTCTCTTCCTCCACTGGCATCATCCAGCCATTGAAGGTCACAACATAGACTTCAGCTTCCTAGTAAGAGTCCCTCCTTGTCCAATTGATGATCTGTCTGTGGGGTCCCACTAGTTCCACTCAATGCAGCCACAACCTAAAGCATTTTGTAAACCAGTCCCCTTAGGCAAACTGTCTTTCCAGGGAGGTTTGTGGCCCTTAAAGTTTGCACTAACATCTTGTTCAGCAACAGTGTTAAGCAGACAGCACTAGCTGAACTGCAGCTCAAACAGGTAATTAAACAGCAATCCATCCACAGCCCAATTTACACTGTTCCAGGTCAATACATCATATCCAGACTAACATGGTATTACAGCCCAGCCCTCATTTCTTAATGTGTGTAAATACAATTCCACTGCCTCCTTCATGGCATCACCTATATTGAAACCATGATTTTAATCCCCCTATGTATTTGAACAAAAAAAAAGAATATAAACTAAATCTTTCCAATTTACCAGAACAGCGCATCTCTGCGCCGTTGCTCAGGGGGACTTGGAAGAACAGGACCCTCACTAACCATTGTCCAGGGTTGTTAAACATACGCAGATGAAGACATAAACACAGCAGCACAGCAACCTTGGAGCAGTGCCTCTGACCTTTACCAGAAATGCTGCCTGCACCAGGGATGATTTTTCATCTGGGTTGCTTTGTGTTACTATTAACTCCGGAATGACTCTGAAAAGTTGTGTAGCTGGGTCAGGCCTGGTAACACTCCTGATACATGCTATTGAATTTTGAAATATTCTGCACAGGCAGGTAACTTCTACTCTGCCAGCACAGAATTGTACATGTGGCTAATTCCAGTAACATCTTGGCATTCTTAGGTCTAAACCCCTCAGAACCAGCTCACCACTGGCCTGTGTCCTGGACTGTGAGTGCCACCACTGCAAAGGCAATGAGGGACAGATGTAACGCACTGTGAAATCAGGAGATGCCCTGGTTTCAGCTGGGATAGGGTTAATTTTCTTTCTAGTAGCTGGTACAGTGCTGTGTTTTGGATTTAGTATGAGAATAATATTGATAACACACTGATGTTTTTGTTGTTGCTAAGTAGCGCTTATCTTAAGTCAAGGATTTTTCAGTTTCCCATGCTCTGCCAACGAGGAGGTGCACAAGCAGCTGGGAGGGAGCACGGCCAGGACAGCTGACCCCAGCTAGCCAAAGGGATATTCCATACCATGGAACACCAAGCTCAGTATATAAACTGTGGGGGGGGATTGGCTGGGGGAGTGGATCACTGCTCAAGGACTGGGCATCGATCAGCGTGTGGTGAGCAATTACACTGTGCAGCACTTGTCTTTTCTTGGTTTGATTTTTTTTGTTATCTTCTTTTTCATTACTGTTTTTATTTTATTTTTTATATATTATTAAACTGTTATTATCTCAACCTAAAAGGTTTACTTTTCTTTCCAATTCTCTTCCCCAACCCACAGGGATGGGGGGGGGAGGAGTGAGCGAGCAGCTGCGTGGTGCTTAGGCTGGGGTTAAACCACCACAGGAGGTCAAGATTTTAAACCATCTTTCACACGCACTTTGTAGTGGGGCAAAGCCTAATTGGAAGTGCAAGGCAGAAAATAAACAGCAGAGCAAACCAGGCAATACGATCTCCCATAGATATTCAGTGTATCTATGTAGATATAAATGCACACACCCTATCCTACCTTAGCTTATCCTACCCTATCCTATCCTATCCTATCCTATCCTATCCTATCCTATCCTATCCTATCCTATCCTATCCTATCCTATCCTATCCTATCCTATCCTATCCTATCCTATCCTATCCTGCCCTATCCTATCCTATTGAGTCAGGGATTCAGCATCTTGTGGAAATGGGTTGGTGAGCTTCCTCATCTCTTCCTGGCATTTGTCCTCTTTTAAAACACCCCAGAGCATTTAGCCTGGCAGCAGAAGGCTTCTCCGGAGAGGCTGGTGGACGTGCAGGGGGGGCTGCAGGCAGGAGCACGCTGTGCTGGCACACGGCCGGGGGGGCAGAACCGTTCTGTGGGTCAGATGTGGGGTGCATTGGCAGAGCCCCATGGGGATCGAGGCTGGGGTCTGCCGGGCAGGGCTGAGGTGTACCTGGCTCCCTGCCTGCACTCCCCCCACTCTCTGCCAGTTTAATGAACACCAGATTCACAGAAAGTGTGAATAGCAAATGGGGAAAAAAAAAAATGCTCTTGGATTGGAGAAATGTGTGACAAAAGCTGCACATATTTTCATCAACCGAAGGCCAGGGCATAATAATAATCACTTTCCCAGCCTGGAGGAGAAGAACAAGACCAAGGGCTTCTTTTCAGAGGAGCTGAGACAATAGTGACAAAGGGCCACACAAGGTCAGTGACACTTTTGCAACTCATGTCAGCTGAGGAGCTGGTCCTGATCTGTCATCTCCCTGCTGATCACTGACAACTGAGACCACGAGGCACAATCCACCTCTGTGTTACCGAGCTGCAGAAACCTCCCCAGAGTCAATGGGGCTACACAGCGCGGAGGCAAATGAGACAGAGCTCTGCTGCATTCAAGTACAGGGCTGCTTCACTCCCTCGGCTTTGGTGACTTGCCGTGATTGTCACATCGCTCTTCCCCCACCCCTGCGCCTTCATCAACCCCTTCAGCATATTTGCATGGCTGGGAAGGGAAAGAAACTGCAGTTGCTAAGGGTCGAGAATGTCCCAAAAAGTGCCATTAGTTGGCATGCAAATTTTCTGTTGGTCAGCAAGGGCTTTGGAGGTGTAGTGCTCAACACTTTTACAATCCCATTTAAAAAACAAACAAACAAACAAACAAACCAACAAAAAAAAAACAACAACAACAAAACCAAAAAAACAACAAACAAAACAAACAAATCAAGAAGTGGCCACTCTTAAAAGCAGTGGCAGCTCTTTTATATTTGGGGTCCCTGCCAGCTATGCAGAAAAAAATCCTATATCCTTCTTAAGTCACTAATAACTATTTGGGCTCTGGTCCTGGAGCTTGATGCTCCCTTTTCTCCTTTCAGCACTGAGGTTGGTGTCAAGACAGGACATCCCCACTGCCACCTGTGCAGAGCAGAGGATGGAAAAACTGCAGCAGTGTTTCAGTGTGCCTCACACCTAGCTGGGTAACAGCAGGCAGACTATCAGATGTGAGTTTTGCTATTTTTTCCTTCTCCTTTTTATAAGGCTGGTCGAGGAGAGGAGGAGGTAATTATAGATCTATGCCCAGGATTGCATGAGTAGTACAGAGCCAGAGGTGTGAGCAGCTGACAGTTAACACTTCAACTGCCTTTAACATGTACTGAGCTCCTAAGCAAGAAAATGAAAGTATTAGCAATAGTACGTTCAGCCTTCAGCACTGGTTCTTTCCTAGGACAGAACAATACATTTCCATAAGAAAGGGGCTGGCAGAGTTTTCCAAACACACGGGTGAGATCCTCACACCTTTAAATCCCCAGAGCAGCACAGAGTCAGAGGAAGGCTGTGGGTTTGCCCCAGCTGCAAGTTTTGCCGTTGGTCTGGGAGCTGGGGCAAAGCCATGGCGAATCGGGGACTGGGGCCCGCGTGCTCGGCTCATTATTTCTTCCAAGTGGTAAAACACATGAAGGAGTGACTGGAAGAGGAACCTTCCCAACCCCAATGTCAAGGACTCAGGAGAGGCAAAACAGATCAGGGTTCAACCTCCATGTCAGGCTGCAATAGCCTAAAAAGTCACCTACCCCCAGATGACTTTCTCTTCATATACATGGACAATCTCCATTCCTACAGGTCTTCAGCTGCCTTTCATCAGAAATTCATGGTTATAGCTCCCAACAGGACAGAGTGGTGGGGTCGACATGAGCTGTCTGCATCCTGCCCAGGAATGTGGGCTGCACAGAAGACTTTCCACCAGCAGAAGCAGTGGAGCAGCAGATGGGCAAAAGTCTTCTGCAGCTACCTACCTGCCTTTGAGGGCCCATCTTTACAAGGGACTGTTGTCATTAACAATAAAGCCTTATGCTTGTCCAGGAGGTGAGGGTGAGCTGGAATGTGTGACCAATCCTCCCAGTTGCCACAGCCGTGCAGCCTATTACACCCTCTCCTTTGAGTGGCCAGACACGGATCCCACCTAAGCCAGTTCTACAGCACTAACACCACTTATTACAGCGCCCTTACTTATGAAAGTGTCTCAGGTCTATTGATCTCCTTTTGCAAGTAAAGTCATGGTACCATTTTTCAAAGCAACATAAATGGATGTTACATCCCTTCCCATCCTTCCACGTCTCCCTGCTTGCAGCCCTCAGTTCCTCCCAGAAAGTGATGGCTCACACTGTAATTCCGAGGACGAAAGCACCCAGCCTTTGTGCTCCCCATCGCAGCAACTTTCCAAAGTATGTGTCTGCCAGCGAAAGAAACACTTTAATGTTTGCAATGCGAGAGGAACTGTTTATACCCCATTCTGATGCCGTGTTTCACTGGGGTGAGAGACAGCTCTGGGCAATGAGGGATTAAGGGTGTCCATTGTATCTTTTTCTGATGTTGCCCACCATTCGCTGCCATTTGCATACATCCTGCATTCAGGATCTGGGGGCATGGAAACAGCCACCCCACCTGCTCCTGTGGCTGGACATCAATGGACTTTGAACAGATTTTGGGGGGACGGCTGCACTTGGGGAGAAAAGTTGAGTGCGTGTCTGTGTGGAGAAGGTAGGGCAGAGGGGGGAGGGGGGTAGAGAAACAAGAGTAAACATGAATTGGGAGGATTTTCAAAGCCAGCAGAGGGCCTGGAAAAGGACAGGCTTTGAATTCTGCATGTTCTTTTAACTCGGCCTCTGATTTGAAGAGGCCCCCGAAAGCCTGGTAAGCCTCATTGAACTTGAAAAGCTACAAGCTTCCTTTCTTCCCCATTTGCTTTGTCTTCTCTTATCTCATTCATGTGAGACATTGCTCCCACCCCGGCCCTTGCAGGAGAGAGGAGTCGGCCAGAGTCCCCAGCATCGCGGAGAAGCAACAATATCACATCGCTCCCAGAAAGCCCTCGGACAATAGGCAGGAATTATTAGTGAGGTGCTGCAGCGACCCTGGCCCAGCCTCAGACACAGGCTAATCAGGAGGGAGCAGGCTTTCCCCGCCAAGGCTGGGCAGACAGACCTTATGCCAAAGGGGGATGCTAAAAGCCAGTCTGCAAAACCCTTTCTGAGCCCTTCTGCAAGGAGGAGGGTTTGGGCACTGGTTTTAAGAGGACACTTGTCAAGACTGGCAGAGTCTGCAGTTGCCCTCTCAATGACAGCCCCACATGGTGAGGGCTCTTTGGGAGCAGGCAGCCTCTCACTGGAGGTCCCAGCCGCCCCCAGTACTGCAGCTCACTGATGTAGACTCCAGAGGGTACCGTCCCGCATATTCCCAAGAGTAATGGGACCAAACTGGGTGGGGAATTGCATAACTGTATCTTTTCTGAGGCTCTCCGGTGGGGTTTTGCATAACTTTGCCTACTGCCAGGATATTAAATCCCTGTTCCCACCTTGCTGAAGGATGTAGGCTTGAGACAGTATTTATTGCACACTGAGGAGCCGAGGAGCCTTTTGCAGCCTGTGCCATGTGCTCAACTGGTCAAGTCCAGGACCCAGGAAGGACCGAGCAGGGATGCTCCACTGCATGTGCCTAACTATGTTACAGGATTTATCAAGACCCATTCATGGGACCAGCAGCTACCTTAAGTGAGGACAAGGGTGTACCCACTGGGTTCAAATACTGCTTAATGTTACTGGGAAGGAGAGATAAAATCCACAGGTCTCCCAACACACCTTAGGGAGAACATTACACTGCCAGGTATAAACAATCACCCCGTCCATGTTGTCCCTCAGTGCTGACGCTTCATAACAGGCATTTACAGCCAGATCTTTCCCTGCAAGCTGTATATAAAACCTGCTAAAAGTTACAGCCAGGTGGGCCTTTTCTGATGAATATTGCACTAAGAGGCAGCTTCCTGCAGCACTTCTCACACTATGTGAGTGGGGAGAGGGTGAGGGTTTGGAGACTCTTCATAAACAAGTAAAAGCTCAGATATAATGAGAAAACCTTTTGTGACATAAGGACCTCTGCATGTCAAGTAAATTCATTATATACCAGCTTGAATGGCAATCCGACAGCCTCCAAGTGTCTAATGCAATTACGCTGAGATGGGAGAGATTGTACAGCTGTGCTTCCCTGCTAATAAAAGGGAGCAAAAGTAACAAAAAGGGGATGACAAGAAACTGAGGGCTTTCCACCAGGCATGCCAAAGCCCACTGGAGTTCGAGGGTTCACGAAACTCTCTAAACTGATTTTGGAGTTCACAGCGTTCACAATGAAGGCAGAGTTCACAGGTTTTTCCTCGGAGATCTAAAACCATGGGGTTTTCTCACATCCCTCGTCCCTTACCTTCCATGGGGAGATTTCCCATTAAATACACAGAAAGAGACTGCAAACCCGACTCCATTCATACAAATCTGGGACTGCTCTGGTAAACTTGGTAGATTTGTCCCAATATATACAAGTCCAGTGTGTGTTTTTCATCTGTGTAACAGTGCAGGGTGCTTTTTCTGCTCCCCTCCCACAGCACCACCACCCGAGTGCGTGGGACAGCCGCGCACGGGACGGAGTGCCCTGCCAAAGACAACAGAGTGCAAAGATACCCAGGGAAACCCTATAACATGCACATATATATAGTGTCCCATTATTATTCTACATATACAGGCCCAACCTCAAGGAAGACCTCCTTACACCGATGGCTGGAAAAATTAGTAGCATAATCCCACCCATGCTCGTGTCCCCAGTGACTTTCTTGCACCTTTGTCCCTCCCCTAGCTGAACTGGGAGACAAGTGTGAGTGGGTTTGCTGGTATGAACACAGATTTAATGTTAATCCCACCTAAATTATGGTAATGTGATACCTGGGTCAGCACAGCAGCCACCCCAAGTTACTTTTCTGGTCAAGAGAGGAATCCTCCAGAAACTCTTGTCCATCTTGACAGGACTTCTGAGGATTTCTCCCTGCTCCAGCCCTGCTGAGTGTGGCAGGTACACGCACCCTGGTGAAGATGGAGCTTTCCAACTGCTGACACGTAGTGGCTGCTGACTCTTTTTCACACCTTTGTTTTCAGGTCTTTACAGTAGTTGGGGCCCTCAGGCAATAAGAGCTGACACGACCACAGATCAGATTCGGCTGGAGTCTAAAGGGAGTCCTGTTGGGGAGCCGTTTTGAGCCAGAGCTCTCTAGAGCAGCACGGCTGCGGTCAAGGACTCTCCCCTTGGGTCAGGATGCCGCCCAAGGAAGCTCCTCGAGGTTGCAAGTCCTCACTTTTCAGGTGAGTGATTGCACATTTTGGATTATTGTTAAATCCTAAGAATTCCTTGAATTGGCCGTGTAGTAATAGTTTCCTCTCATGGACATCTGAACCTCTGGTCTATTAATTATTGCTGGAGTGCTAACTGATTTTTCTCAAAAATAAATTTTATTTTGAACATTTGTCTTGTTTCTTTCGAGAGCTTCTGCAACAGAAGTTAACCTTGTCTTTCTCTTCTACTTGAAGGGTTGTCTATCCTCAGCCTGTCTCACTTAACTGGGGCCTTGATTGTCTTTCCATCTCAGGTTTATACATTATACCGGTAGATTTACACCTACACAAGTGAGCCAACAAAGCAGCATGGTGGCCTGAGGACATGTGTTGTGTGCTTTAGCTTAAACCTTTCACTTAAACTTTGAGCTTAAACCTTTTCCAAAATGACACGAAATAACCTGTAAATGATTTTCTGAACTGGAAATAACGGCTTCTGCACAGAATATTAAACCGCCTCTTCCCATGCTAGACAAGCCCCGAGACCTGCACGTCCTCCCCTCTGCAGCTCTGTTACAGCACTTTGTGCATCCAGCCCTGCAGGCGTCAAGCCAGCCCTTTGAAGGAAAAGTGCACAGGAAAGGGTATTTCTCTCATAGGCAAAAGATTCTCTGTAATAATACTAAGTAGCAGGATGAAAAAATTGAATTCAAATTATCTTTTGAAAGCTCCTTGTTAGGACATCTAACATTAGTAGTGAATGCCTAAAGAGAGACAGAGTTAAAGATAGGTGTTAGCATTACATTTTGGAATATTTTCATTTTTCATTAATTAAGTTGGAAAAAGTAGCTCCATGTTTTCTATTTACATGCAGATATTTGTATTATACGTTGGACTAGGTGATAGCCTGCTTCTACTAAAGTTAAGGCAAAAATCTAGGCCTTGTTCAACTCAACAGGAAAATTCCAAATGGAAACAAAAAAATAATTTCAGCTGTGGGTGAATTAATTGTGTTTGGCTCTGAAGGGTTGTCTGTCTTCATTATTTTAGTGTAGGCTAGATTAGATTAAATTAGATTAAATTGATGGATGGGGGGAGGAATAGAAGGACAATATATTTCCTTTTTAAGAGTAATATATAAAATAATTAAAGTCAGGTGAATTTCACAAGAATATAAACCTGAATAAAGTTAGATGACCACTGTGGACTCTTTAACCTTTAAATAGTTAAAGACTCATTTTAAGAGACATGTAATTTTTTTCTCTACACCATGTACTCATTCACAATATCTGTATAGCAGAAAATCATTCATATTGAAAGATATCCTAGTAGATCTCTCTGAAAACTTCAAAGATTTTCAAAATAGCAGGTATTTGGCAGCAAAAGTGCCTTTGGCTCAGGAGATATCATTGCTTTACAGACTTTTTTTTGTGACTGTGCCTAAGTTTCAGATGATTTTTTGTTAACCCAGAAACACATCTGTCTGCTCCTACACAGAAGGAAAAAGGATTCTCTGCAGTCAGATGACACCTAAAAGGCAATTCTTAGCTCAATCAAGTAGTTTTCCAGCTCTTCAGAACAAAGCAGTTGACTTGGCTGGGAAACTCAGCCAAGTAAAATTGCAGAATTCCATTCAGTTGACTACAATTGGGAGTTTATGAAAGAAAATCCATTCCTCTACCAAAACTGGGCAGTTTAGAAGCAGGAAACACCAGCTGGGACTTCAAAGTGGTTGGTTTTTTGGGGTGGTTTTTTTTTTTTTTTTTTGCACTGTGCACACTAGAAAGATTTCCCCCTGTTCAGGCTCATCTGAAAAGCTATCTGAAATTCAAAAGGTGCTGATAATTTAGTCCCAAACCTGAATTATCAACACAGCCTCAGCCTGATGATCCTTTTATCTGACATTTAACCTCCTTTAAATATCAGCAAAGGCATGCTGCTGGATGAGGACTGGCATAACTAGTCCAAAGGCAATCTAACCTTGGGGGTTTTTACCAAGCAGGAACTGTTCAGCCTATCTTTTGCAAATGCTAAGCTATCTTCTGACCTGGTTCAGCTGTTCCCTTTGTTAGTCACTTGGGTAGATACAGCCATGGTCTTTCCCTAATGTGATCCAGTATTTCCATATATATAAGAATTTAGTTTTTCCTAGCCTTCGTCATCCAAACACCAATAGTCTTTTTTCTTCGTTGAACCCTGCTCTGAAGCCAGATGAGATAGTGTAAAACTCAATTCATTGGCTCTGTATACTGAAAGGGTTTGGGTTTTTTTTAATGATTAAGAAAATAATTTCTCTACAGGCTAATAGCCTCACTGTTCTTTAACCTATAGTGACTGTGCACGGGCTTCTGGGCCCAATTTGAAAGCCCTGGATGCCTTGTACCACTGTGCCAAAGCAAACACTCATCCACAGGCAGTGCTGGTTTTGCCCGGAGTGTGTCTGGGAATATTGGAGACAGGGATGATTAGATGAAGGGCTGAAGTGCCACACTGGGTTGATCAAAAACCACCACCAACCACCGCTCCAGCTACTTAGTGAACATCACAGACTGAAAGCCTATGTCCTTCTTATCAGCCAGCATGTATGAGAACGTGTTACCTCCCAACAGAGCAAGAGTTTTACTCTTGAAGGAAATGCCATGTGAGCACCAGGGCAATCCAACGCTTACAGACACCCCGTAGCTTTGCAGTCCATCCCTCCTGCTGACACCACTTGGCTTCTCTCACTTCTCCTGCTCATAACTGTGGCTTAAAAACCTGGGGTCTTGTCTAGACAACACTTCCTTAAGTCTGTGAGTCATACTGAGTAAGGACTTCTCAAAAGCTCCTTTTGTGGCAGGACCTCTGCTTGACAGAGAATAAAATCCTGCCTAGCAGATGGAGGGAAAATGCATCGAGAATGGACCCTAATTAAGATGTTATGTCTACCGTAAGTTAAGCTATCTGCAAAAGTACCCATGTAGCACATGTGTTTGATCTTATCACTCTTGTTTTTGCCACAGCCTTGTTTAAAGCTAATGAATAAGAAGACTGATCCATTTCTTAGTTTCTATGGGGGAAGGATGGATGATTTGAGGGGAAATACTGAGTCACACAATTTGTCACATTGCAGCAGTAAAATCTGTACTTTTTATTTTAATGGGATTTCCAAGAATTTCACACCATTTGGTAGTCAAGAAGAATGAGTTTTAGTGGATAAAGCACAAGTTAGGGTGTTTTTTTTTTTTTTTTTCCAATGCCCAAAACTATGGTTTCAGTGTGCTGTAATTGCATATAAAATCACCCCCTGCCCCTAGGAGATGCATTATCCTGGAAAACCACCAGCACAATTCAGAATTCAGTTGAGTCCTTTTCCATGCCTGGAAGTTGCAGTTGAAGCTCACATGGTCAGGGGCTTCAGTGTTACACCAACACACAGAGACCTGAATGGAGGAAACCTCCATTGCTCCTGGCATTATCCTACTGATATACTGAAAAAACTTAGTCTAACCTGAAGAGCTCCCTGGCTGCGATCACTGTCCTTGCCTGGCATTCCACTGATAGAGCAAGGCAAGACCAAGTCATAACTCAGTACCTGCTGCTGATCTCAGCCTGACTTAAATACCAACCTTAAAGCAAACCATTTCTCCTGGCAGAAGCTAAACCTGACCACATTATTTCAAACAACAGCATGCTTCACTTGCAGACATGACCTACATGCATTGGGTTTACCTGCTCATGGCCTGATCAAATGAAGTAACTAAAGGGAGGTCCCTGTTCTGCCTTCAACACCCTGCAGAGTTGTTGACTTCCAGGCACCTAATCTGCCTTATGAAAACATCTCTTTGTCTTTTCTTTCTCTTTCCAGATTTATAATCCCAGACCTAAATGAAGACTAAATGTATCCCTGATATTTGACCAAAGTTATGGATGCTGAATAAGGTTGTGAGCAGAAAGCTCTCTATTTTTTGAATTAATGTTTGAATTTCCTGTCCTGCCTACTTTCATTATTCTTCCCACTAACCACAAAACATAAACAATGGCGTCTACTCTGATTTGAGGGGAAGGCTATGATGAACTTTATCTTCTTGATTACATCTATATGAAGAAAATAAATAGGGATAGTGGCCCACGATGGTCCTCCTTATCTCACTGTGCACATACGCCCTAGCAGGGTGTTGGCCTGTGCCAATAAACCATCTCCAGTGCAATGTCCAGGCATGAAGTGGGGGTCAGCACATGCCAAGAATTGCTCACAAGCAGCAGTGTGGATGAGTTGCATGAAGTGAGCTGAGTTGTGCCAGAAATTTCCAGGGTGCAGGATGTGCCTGGTCCCATTTTATTTATGAATATAATTTAGTATAGATGCAATTATTGAGTGCTAAGTTGATCCTTTAGCATGCAGTGGTGGTGATGGAGAGGGAATGGGCTTTCAGTTCAAATTCTCCCCTTCACAGCTGGAGAAGAAAGGAAGAAACTACCTTCTACTTCCCTCTGTATTTAGGAGCCAAAATGATGCTTATCATCCCTGATCCTTCTCTTCTCCAAACTGAAATGACCTCAGCTGAAGCACACTCTGCTTCACTCTGTGTCTCTCCTGCTCTCTGCTCCTTTCTGTGGCAATTTTGCATCCAAATCCCCTTTGAGCATGCAGGGAACACATGCCTAAGAAAAAAAATGCCTCCTTCTTTTCAAAGAAATAATTTTGCTGGCCTTGTTACACTGTTCTCACACTGCTATGAGCTTCAAACACTCCCATTTATTAACTTCTCTGCAAAGCTGAAGAAAAATTGGCAGCCAGGAGAAAGGCTCTCAGAGCCTTGTCATGCAGCAGAGCAGGAGGCGAGCATCACGGAGCCGAGCACCTCATAAACATGGGGGATGATGGGGAGAAGGGAGGGAGCGAGGACAAGTCACTCCTGAAACATCTTTCTGGTACGCCTTAAGCCTAAGCACCTATGGTAGCACTTGCCTTGTGTTTTCCAGCCTTGTAAATTTTATTCTATCAAAACACAAGACTGTTTTCAATAGGAAGATTTGGTTTTTAACCAAATTATTAATCTTCCATGTTTCATCCTTTGGGGTCCAAAGCAGGGAAACCTAAAGGAGGTTTCTGAACAGCAAACATTAAAATGTCTAAGTTCTGGCAGCCAGGCTCTCTGGTGACTTTGAAAATCCTTTGCTGATGTGTCTATCTTACCACTAGTTATTTCTGGAAGTCCAACACATACATAAAACATTGCTTTGTGCATCAATTAAACCTAGTCGTGCATACCATACCTAATATGAAACCACGCAGGAAATGAAAAGTTAAGCTACCTAACAGCATACGCCCGCCCTCCTTCGCCCGAGCCCCCGGCATCACCACTAACACAGCCACCACAAACCACAGAAAAGCTATAGCAACTTTAACCCTGCTTATAGAGAGACTTCAACACCTCCTGCACCCTCCCCAGAGCGCCGCTTTGCCGGAGCTGTGTGGTCTGCGCGAGCGGAGCAGGATAAGGTCTGTGTGGCCGAGGGGCTGAACGTCGCGCTGCCTCGCTCTCGTGGGGCTGGGTTTGAAGGGGTGGTGGCAGATGGCAAGTGGTGTCTATGGGGGGTGATTCGCTCTGTTACTTGTATCAAACAATTCCATTTCATCCTCAAAAAAGGCGGACTCAAATTGAACAGCTTTGTATGTCCAGGTAGACACACAAACACAGACATGGACATGCACACATAGACAGAAGACATGAAGGGCAACATCTTCAATCTGGAGGCATTCAAAGTAGAAGTTAATGATGTTAAAGCAGGAAATGGAACTGGTTCATACCATGGATTCAGTCTTTACATACAGCCCTGTTTACAATGGAGTAGAGCCCGTTATGATTACTGAGAATTTGGCATCATCTCTCCATCATACAAGGACCTGTCCCAGCATTTTTCTTCCAGAGATCCCTGATGAGGGGGAAAAACCCTCCTATTCTCAAGTACATGGAGCCAGGCTATGTCTGCCCACCAGCAGGAGCGGGGTCAGTGGTCCCACCCGGGTCTTTTCCTCCAAGAAGAAGTGAGGACTTGCTGACTTTCGCTTCTCCAGAGGACAGCAAGTGCTGTTCCTCACCATCCTCTCCTTGACATCCATGCCATGACCAACATACAGGGGAAACCTGGCTTTCCCCCTTGGGCTGGGGACCTGGGTTCAGCCCTTTACTCAGCCCCAGGTTCCCTCCTCAATAAAGACTAAGGTGCAATGTGTCTAAAACCACCCATGGGTGACCAGCTGAGACACAGCAATTCAAATTCTGGGGATATAAATCCTGAAATAGATTTCTGATTCAGGGGCTACAGTTGGGTCCCTAATGCAAGAGGGCTAAACCCTGGTTTCTGCTCCAGAATTTGTCCCCAGGATAATAACACACCCTGCTCTTAACCCATGCCTGGTTGTTCCACTCTCCCTGCAAGCTCCTGGGGACAGGGACCCGCTCCTCTTGGTTTTTTGCCCAACACAAAGCCCTCATCTCAGCTGGAGTACCAACTTGGGAAGAGCTGAGGCTCTGATAGAGAGAAGTGAAATCCTCTGCACTGGGAGGCCAACAGCTAACTTAGCCTTCATGGAGTTTGCCCATTCCTTCCAGAAATCAGTCAGAGATTTATCAAAATCTCACCAGGAATAAAAAAAAATAAAATAAAACAAAACAAAACAAAATTCAGGTGCTGAAGCAATCCATTTCCTGTAAGGGAAACAACTGTTTTTACAGGTATTAGTGAGGCCAGCTTTTCTACAGATGCAGGGAAATTCTTCATTTTGCGAGTTGGAATTGTTTTTTTCTTTTTAAGTTGGGGGTAGGGGGGAGTGGAGGAGGCAGGAAATGTAAAAGATTTTGGAAACATGAAATGAATAGGTCAAGACACGTCATTTTGCTGAACCAAAGCAGGAGGCAACAGCTTGAAATTGAAATTAAATAGACCACCTGCAAGAAAGGGAGAGGAAGGGGAGATGGGGAAGAGGGGAGGGAGGGCCGGTGCTGGCATGAATATAAACCACAGATTTTTTAAAAGCATCCGTCAGTGAATTATTAAAGATGCTGTGCTGCTTGTTTCAGGTTTGGACATCTTGGCAGTTGTGATGGGAAACATGCCAAGGCACATGAGCACGGATTGAATACTTATTTTTGAATTCCTGGCAGGCACCTTTCCTTTAAAACACCAACTCTGGTGAGTGTTTGGAGGAAAAGTGCCCACTCTAGGACCGGAAAAGTTGTCTCCTCCCACCCCCCAGCAAGAGTGCAGTGAAGTGCTGGACGTGACAGGGGTGTTTATGCAGAGGGACAAGTGTGTATTTGAAGCATTATAGACTCTTCTCCCCACTCTCCACTTTAGCCTGTCCAAATTGTCACTGCAAAATTCATCTTTCTGCCACACACATACACACAGACACTCCTACCCTGTTGGCTGGATCCTCCATCGGCTTCCCGAGCTCTGGCAGCTCAGCTCCCAGGTTCTCCTCCCCAGCTTGTGCCATCTATCTCTCCTGACCTACATCTCATCAATCCTTTCTCCTTCGGGCTTTCTCAGCAGCCGTCTCTCCCAGGGTCTCAGGAGCATCTCCTTGGAAGCTCCTTCGGCATATCTCGTTAGCCTACACAGCACCGTGCTAATTCCTGTCCTCCCCCTGACCAGATACAATAAATCCTGTATCTCTGAGATAGGCTCAGAGCTCCTTCTAGAAAACTGAGGCACATCCCCGGTGGCCTTGGCACTACTGCCTATCTGTCTAGACCGTTTGAACCCCCGTGCCTAGGACTCTACATGCTGTTGTAAATCTCATTTGAGCACATACCCCTCCTTCCTTCCCCCTCACCAGTTTGATCAACATTTTGAAATGGGGAATGAAGCAAAGCAAAGCTTGGCGGAGGGTAAATTTGATCCCTCTCCACGACAAAGCAAGGGAAACCACAGACCCTGGTTTGAGAATGGTGCAGAGAAGAGAAGAGAAAGTTACAGGCACATGCGACAGAATAAATTCAAACAATTGCCAGAATATTTGTAAATAAAATAATAACCAGTGAAGTGAAATAAGCTGACACGCAAAATGTGCATGTTGATTAAAACAGCCCTGGAGACCATTAAATGACAAAGTCACTGTGTATGCCAACAAAACCCCAACCGTAGCCCTGATGCATATTCATAGCAGCTGAACAACGTCCCATCACGACACTAACGAGGCACTGTGCTTGGGAACACGCTCACATGGAGCCAGGGGGAGACTATTTGGTGCCTGACAAATTTGGGAAGGCTACAAGCGTTGAAATCTCTCTTTGTTACTTAACAAACATGGAAGTAAGGGAATGCCATACCTCTTGTTATGGAAATAGCACACAGTGCTGAGGATATATGATAAGTCTAGGAGAGAATTACAAACATTCAGGACTGATCCCTTTGAAATCTCTGGGAGTTTTGCCATTTATTTCAATGGGGGCTTTACCAAGTCCTTACAATGGATGTAGTCATTTATCTGCAGGCGTTGGTGCGGTTCCCTTTGCCTCAGCAGCCACGCTCCTCACAGACACCTGGGAAAGGGGTTCCCACTCTTGTGGAGCAAACACGTGAGTGACATTGTCCCCATGCATAAATGGGCAGGTACAGAGGTAGGTCACAGCGACACATGCAGGGAAGGACATTGTAGTGTTCTCCATGTGCCCTGCTCAGCCATCCCACCCCGTCTCGGGCAGCTCCGTGCTTTTTCAGCTGGAGTGCCCAAGGGACATCGCAGACACATATGCAGGTACCAGGCAGGTGCATGGTGTTTCCTCAAAATAGCTTGAGGGCCTGGACTAATTTCATCCTAAACTAAGCAAAGAGTGTTCAATGGGCTTTGGGGTTTGAGATTCAGCAGGTTGCTTAAGGGTGTAGAGTGTGAGTGTTGAAGAGCTCAAAATAAAACAAGATACCTGCCCCTCAAAGGCTCCTCTATAAGGGGACTCGGGCAGGACCCCTCTGTGGGCAAGGGGTTGTGGTTCCCTGTCACAGGACTGGAGGGAGCAGAGTATTTCTGCAGCCAATTAAAGAAGAAGGAAATTCCTTCCTGCACAGCCTGTGCCAAGGTCCCGGTGCCACCCATCTGACAGCAAAGCCCTAAATGGGGAGCCAATTGGGCTCTATGCTGTGTACCAGGAGATCAAAACCAAAAGCCATCGACCAGAGCAGACGGGTGCTGTGTTCCACAGCCTTGTCCTAGGAATTCCCTCAGGTCCAGGAACAGCAGCCCTAATCTTTTTGCAGGGGTAGCAGTGTTGGCATGTGCGGGTATGCACGTAACACCAGAAAAAAACAGGTCCTCCATAACAATTAGCACCTCACCCTGCAATACGGTTGTTGGTACCCTCATGAAGCTCAGCTACTGCTATTTCAGAGTCAACCGCATTAATTGACACCTTTCCAAAACTCTCATTGCAAGATTCAAATCTAATCTACCTGTAGGATTGCTCAACATGCTTAAGGTACCAAGTTATTTACTAAAATCAGAGGGGAACCAGTAAATTACAGAATTACATAGACTGGATTAAAGCAACTACTACTAAGAGACTTGCTCTTTTGGTCAAGTTAGGGTTGGTATCTCTAACCAGAGCTCCACTGTGGAAGAAGGCACTAGAGCAAAGAAGGTTACTTCAGAGTTATCTTAATTGCAATTACCACCCCTGACCGATCTGACTGTTACCATGTGATTTGCTCATCCAGACCCTTAAATTTATCTTTATGACTGATTGAAAGACACCCAGAGAGAGAAAAGAATAAATCATTGAGATGGAGCGGGGGGGGGGGCAAGAAAAAATTGCCATAAATCTGCCCTGCCACTTTAAGAAGGAGTAAGTAGTCCAAAAGCATTTAGAGAGTGGATTTATTCTGCCTGTATTTTCCACCTTGGGAAAACAGAGGTCCCAGTGGGGCAGGTGAGAGGATGGAGAAAAACGAGCTGAAGACTTACAGCAAAAGCCACTGATGTGAATGACAGTTTGCTGGTGGGAATAAAATGTTTCTTGTTTGTTCCAAGATGGAGATAACAGAGTCAAAAGGTCAAGTGGTGTGGGAATGCGAAAGCCCTGTGGGTAATGTAGCATGATAAAAAATGAGGGATCCAGGGCTCAGGGCGTCATTGCCACAATAGGCCAACTCACAATTCAGAAAGAGCTTAGATCTTGTCTGTATTTAAATATTGACTGGTAATTTCACTCCATTACCTCCCTGTCGAAAAGGTATGCAGATAGCCTCGTCCGACCAAGCCCATTTTAGTATCCTTAAGGGTACGTCCTGTGTTTGATGAAGTACTAATTGGGGTGGGGGGAGAGTTGTCCTTTCTCATCCATCAATCTTCTAGTCATGTGCACAATTAATGGAGCTACTTAGATACCCAGGAGTGACCAGCACACAGGAACTGACCCGAAACCTGCTGAAGCCTGCAGAGTCTTGCATGGCAGCGAGGGGGACGAGCACGAGCTGGGAGGAGTGGTGGGGTGGGGAGTGGTGCTCAGGGCTCTCCTGGCATGGCCTGAGACTGTGGCCATGGGTAATCCGTCGAACATCCACGTCCAATAACACTCCCCTGGATTTGGGAAGGGGTTTGTAATTTAGATGCACTGACAGAAAGGTGGAGCAGAGCTGGGTCCGGGCCCCACAGCAGAGCTGGGCAGCATGGAGGAGGGGGACAGGATGGTGAAACTGGCCAGCAGCTGCAGAAAACCACGTCGGGAAAAAGTTATATAAAAATAAAGTCCTTGGGGGTTCTTTAATTACATTTCCCCCCTTCCACCTGGACACAGTTTGCTTAGCAGGAGGATGGGCTGCGCCAAGACTGCCTCCTTCTCTCCACACCTCTGAATGTTTTCGTGGGGAAATTTCCCGTTCTGAATTTCTGGTCTGGCCTGACACCGAGGAGCCCATTAGTCTCAGATCACCCACAGGGAACAGAAAGCACTCAGGGCTCCCACCCACCTCTGCTTTCCTGCCTTGCAAAGTGCTGCAGATGCTGATCAATATTAATCATTTCTGGTATCTGGGATTATCTCAGTTGCAGTCACAGGCTGGGACCTGGCACAGCATCGGACTAACAAGGCAGAGAGAGGGCAGCTGTTAACTGGGTCTTACAGGCATATGGTAAGGAACACCCCAATCCCTTTCCATGGGATAGCAAGGACCGTCCCTCAGGGAAAGGAGGAGAAAATATCTTTATGTGGCCTGTAACACAATGGTGAGGAGCATCTTGAACAACATGGGCTTGTCCTTGTGTCATGCTGGAGGTGTAGGAGAGGATTGCTGCATTTTGCGGTAGAGAAACTGAGGCATGGAAGCAATAAACAATTCATCTGAAGTCACAAGGCAAATCAGAAGGGAAAATGCAGGAACTGAGCCTGGGTTTCCTCCTCTTTCTCTTCCATTTCTACATCTCTCCATGGCTATGGAGCCATTTGCACCGCTGTGCTGGGCCTCCATGTTTACTTAATGGCGAAACGACTTCCCTTTCATGCAGGCACAAAGTCATTTGGAGATACTCTCAAAAAAGCCACCAAATCCAAACCAGTATTATTCCAGCTGGCTGACAACCCATGCCACCAGATGCCAAAGCATGATGTGTCAGCAATAAAAGGATCAGCTGCTCCATGTAACTTTTAGGGCTTGCTGTATTCACCAGAATGAAAAACATGAGGCTGATGCCAAGACTGGTGTTTAAATAAGGTGTCTCATGCAGTCAAACATCTGTCCAGCTACAGTTGTGCTGTGCTCTCTAAACTACAGCATCTTCCCCAACTTACTGTTACCAGATTAACAGCATGGGAATGTTCATCTCTATAATTCTTAACAGTATGAAACAATGAGGGAGTGTGGATTAGGCTAACAAAGCAAACTTGCTCCATGAACCCTGCTCTAACAGCAGCTTTTTATTAAAAGAAGTGGGAGGTACACTCAGCTGGTTTCCCTGGCCTTTTCTCATAAGAAACTGGGCAGTGCTGACCATGCAGGAGAGGGAAATAATAATAATAATAGTAATAATAATAGTAGTAAGAAGAAGAAGAAGAAAGGAAAAAAGTCAAGGTGTCAGTCAGGTTGCCATTGCATTGCAAGTGAAAAATGTGAACCAATTTCCTTTCTAGTTTTAAAAGAGAAGGAAGCATAGCCTCTGGGTACAACTGTATTCAGTGCATGTTTAGTGCTTCTTCCACCTCCCAGAGAAAAAAGAACCAGAACCAACCCACAGATGCCCCAAAATTCCTGTGCTGATCTTTTCTTGAGATACTAAGCCTCGATCTTACTCGCAAAGCAATAGCAACTCCTTTTTAATCTGCAGCCACACTGTAAAATGCATTCTACATCTCCAGAAATGTCCCTGGAAACCAAAGACAGTGGAGAAGCAAGAGAGAGGAGGTTTACCTACAGTCATGTACCAGCTTAGCCTGGAGTAGAGCCTCCATCACTTGGCCTCCTCATCTAATGGACCCTTCACTCCTCTGTGGGGTCTTTGCAGCATGTTACCACCTCAGTGTGCTCTGTTCTTGCAAATCAGAATGCCAAGTGCATCCCCCCTGCTACTTCAAATCCATGTCAGCATCTCTTGCGATACCTGCTATTCTGATGTAAGAACAGGCCAGAAAAACTTGTTATATAAAAATACTTGTTACCCAGAGAAGCAAAGGGGAAGATCTAGTCCTGCCTTCCCCATCTCCCTCCCAGGCCAGCAGCGTTCACTTGGGACTGCAGAAGTACATCATTATCTGAAAGTTGATGGGAAACCCCAACAGCCAGAGTGACTAGAGGAGAGCAGAGAACATGCCAACAGGAGGGAGAAAGCAAAAGATCCACCAGCAAGGGCATTTGTAAGGACCCAAACATGTCAGCAAACACGTCAGGTAACAAACACCGGGTGAAGCCCAGGGAACAGCAGGCAGCTGCAGTTTTAACAGGCAGCCTCAGGTTACGGTAAACCCTAGACTTGCTCATGGTTTTTACTTCAACCTGCTGACCCATGGAAAAATCCACAAGAAAAACCCCACATCTGCCTTGGCTCTGGTAGGACTCTGACCTCGGTTTTGCCGTGTGCTCCCCACAGACAGGGAGAGACGTGGGGGTTTTGCCAAGGCAGCAGTTTTTGGATGCTTCAGTTTTGGCAGCAAATGTGGCACAGGACACGCACATCCCTGGTTTGCTGACTCCACAGTTATGCCAAAGCAGCTGTTTTGGGGTCTGTGTTAGAAATGGATCTGAGTTAAAAATTATTCTCTTCTTCTCATCTGTTCTGCAGATTGGTTTAGCTCTGAATCCACCCAGTGATCTGCTCTAAACCCCACAGTTGCGTGATATGGTAATCCTTAAGACAGCTTTGCTGCTAAAATCAGTCTGTTATGAACTATGCTGAAGCACTAGTGAGTTCCAGCTCACTCACCTGCAGAATCCTGTTTGCATTTCCCCACATCATGTTGTAACTGCTAAGGTAAAGGGTGACATGCTTTTAACACATTCATCTATTGAATCAGTGTTAGCTCCTGAAGTTAGGGGGATGCTGTCTGAGCCTTCAGGGTGTTGCCTGAACGGTAGATCATGGTGAAATCTCAAGATGAAGTAAACTTTAATCAAAGGAATGTCTCTCTGTAGGAGGGCCTGATCCAAAGTTTGTTAATGGGATAAATAACCTTTACCTCCAGTTTGCTAGTTAGAATTTGGCTCCAGTTGGGAGTGATGTAAAGTCAGTGTCTTCCTTTCAGAGGCTGCTCAGTCTCCATCCTCAGAGATTTTAAAGACTACACTGGATAGAGCCCCCAGTAATCTGGTCTGACCTCAGAGCTGTCCCTGCTTTGAGCAGATATTGGACCAGAGACCTCCAAAGATCACTTTCAGCCTGAATTATCCTATGATCCCAATGTCAACATTTTCCCAAGTCACATAGGTACCAGCAGCTCTGAGAATTACATTGGTCTCTGAAAAATTAAGATAACTATTTGAGACAGATAGACATTTTCTATCCTGATACTTTTAAAAATAATAGTTAAAAAAATAATAAAAAAAAAAAAACAGTCAAATTTTTTGAAAGAAGCATTCATGGGGAAAAGACCCAGTGATAACTATTAGTGTCCTAGTAAAAAATCAGGAGGTAGGTCCTTCTGGGCTGGCGGGTCCCTGTAGTGCTTCCTGGCTCAGGGATAGCAGTGCTGTGCATCACGCTTAGCTCGCTCTGTCAACATTGATTTTAACATTTTAATTGTCTGCAGCCACGAGCAGTGCTGGCAGGGTGCTCAGACATCATTTTCCTTGTGCAGCAGCAGCTGGGGACAACCTGGTTCGAGCCCCAGCCACCCAGCTCTGCCTTTCTCAGAACTGCAGGAGGGGGGCTGCTTCCTGGTGGAGTTCGGATTCCCTGGGAGACACGTCCCTCTCATGTACTGGTTTGCAGTGGGGACATTTCTGAATTACTCCAGGGGACATCAAAACCTGCCCAGCCCATGGAGGCTGAGCTCAGTGCTAGAGGGTAGTGCTCTCGGGCCACTGACAGAAGTGCCACGAAAAGTCGCATGTCCTGTAGCAGCCAGGGCAAGTACCTTCCACTGTGACAACATTCTCATGAAAAATTTAACCAACAGAAATAAACAAACAAAAACCCCCATTATTAACAGAGAACGCCAATGCTGGGCTTCAATAATTGATGCACCAGGAGCATATAAAAGAGCCTCCAATGTTACATTATTAAAAACAGCTATTTGTAAGGTGTTGTGAAAACAAATGTAAGGAGAGGCAGTGAGAGGGAGCCTAAGAAAAGCAATGGTGAAGCAGAAGAGAAAAAGAAAGTCAGCAAAGGTGGTGCAGCCCGATCCACATCCCTGACCCAGGCTGGGGTCTCACCTGAAGGACATCCAAGGTGATGTCTAGTGAATGGGGTGGTGGTCCCTCACAACAGAAAAGCAAATGTTCTATTTTCATTCAGCCATATGAAGTTAACCTTCCTACATACTCTGTAGAGGGAGGAGTATGATTTGTCCCTTCCCACTGGCTGTTAAGGGAACCTGGGTGCTGTTTTGCTGTCAACTTATGTCTTTTAGTTTATCTCCTAAGTTTAGGTGGGCTGAATCCAGACTTCTGGTCCACCTTTTTTGGTGGGTTTACTTGCTAAGTCCCCAAATTAGCACACACCCTACACAAAGTCCACTGAGACTGTGTGATGCTGGGGACAGCTGGAGGACACACACGACATTGTGATGCGATGAGTCAGGAACGTTCGAGGTGCTTTGGGGATTTTTTAGTTGAAGGATATCTCTGTCAAAATGCAGATTCATTTATGTCAAAACTGTCTGTGGGAAAGAGTTGGTTTTGACAAACTTCTTCCTTGCAAGCTTTTTTGAAAGAAAGTTTTGAAGTCATCTTCCTGACATTCTCAGATTAAAACACTTTGCTTTCTAAGGCCAAACCAAGTTTTCAGCTCTAACAGAGTCTCCTTTGGACAAGTGACGTTATGTGAAACCAGTTACAAAGACCTCGTTCAGAGAACTTTCTGGCCACAGACCGACTAACAAGGATAAAGGCACAGAGGGATATTTTGTGTTGACAAAATAAACACTTTCTTCCTTGAAAGCTGGCTGCATCATTTCTTTAAGCATAGTCAATGTTTAATGGAGTGCTAACATGCACATTAAATGTATTGTGAGTCCTCTTGGCCTGACTTCCCGAGTTGCACAGCAGCAAGAGCAGCTCCAGAGTGATCCGTGGCAGGAGCTACATCACTTTGGATATTTCTTAGGACCATCCTGAAACACTTGTTATCTCAAAGGCAGACACTTCGGGCTCAGACACACGGGCGGGCTGTGGGACCGTAGCAAGCGGCGAAGGTGCCGGCTGAGCTGCTGTGAGCGGTGGTGTGCGCAGCTCCAGGTCACGGCACAGGGGAGATAACACGTGTGTGATCACCACGGCACTTCAGCAGCGACACCTGCAAGGAAACCCTGCTCCTGGGGGCTCGCAGCTGCATGACCCCCCCACTCACCATGGACTGGGGCTTTTCAGACCAGAAACTGGTCTGGCTTGAAAATTCTTTGTGGGCATTTGCTGGGTGGGGAGGGGCAGGAGGAGATTTTTTTTTTTTCTCTAAGCCCTTGCATTGACTACCTGTAACCTTACTGAACCAGCCGTGGAAGAGGATTAGGCAAAACCACACTACCTCCTGTTTACTAAAGGCTGATGATAAGCTATCACAGCTCAGCATCTTGCAACACCTTCCTGCCTGCCCTTCTCAGTGCTCCACACCACGTTTCCCAGGACTACTTGTTTCCACTGGGCTCAGACTCTGCCCAAAGGAGATGTTTTCTTCTCCTGTTGTTTCCTGCTATGCCACAGCCGATGCACATCCCTGCTCTGCTTTTGTTGGGAAGTTTTTCCTCCTGTCCCTCTTACCCCATGAAAATGCACGCTTTGTTGACTCAGCAGGGAAGCAGAGCGTTCAGCCTTACGGTTGCCTGCAGGGATGCTCAGGCATCACTTACAGGAGATCAGCAGAGAACTGCTGAGAAAAACCTATTTGCAGGGCACACACAAGAGGGGATTTCAGGGATCTTGCGTTGCCTATTTTACTGCAAATATGCAGACATGAGCCATCTGCAGCCACCTCCTTTGCTCTTCATATAAACCCAGGGACAGGACATTATGTTAACACTCAGCCAGCAGGTCTAGAAAGTATTCAGCTCTTAAGCTTTGTTTTGGAGACCTGGACTGGGGGCACATCTCCTTTAAAGAGCCCAAACATCACACCCTTTATCAACATCTTACCAAAGGAACCAACACCTTGCTGCCTGGGAAGCTATTTAGATGTCACAAGTATGCCAGAAGTTGGGGGGGCTCCAAAAGAGACAAGTGTCCTCATGGAGGCCCCGAGGGGCTGAGTGCCAGCACACAAAAGCTCTTGGGGAGCCGGGGAGGCGGCAGCAGGGATCAGTGTACCCCGAAGATCCTCCCTGGCCCTGACCACTGCAAACACCACAGCTGCTGGCGGTGGAAACTCCTCTCATGGCTCAGCTCAATGGACAGGTTGAGGTCTGCCGACTTCCACCGCCGCCATCCAGCTGGTGACACCTAAATATTTTCCTCCTTCAGGAGACAAAGGGAAGGAGGGCAGCCTGGCTCTTGTCAAGTGTGGAGCTGACAGCTTTACAGCCTCACTGGGGAGAGGAGCTGAAAGAAAGAGCGTTAGATTTAATCTGTGCTGACAGAGGTGGGTGATGGGTATTTTTATAGTGGAGGAAATGTATCGAACAGGGGAAATTAGACTAGAAGACGATAAGGATCTGGGCCTGACACAGCCAATTAATAGATGTTTACAAATGATAAAAGCTGATAGATCAAAGCAAATGCACTCCTTTTTTACTCCATGCCTCTAAATTGTTTGGAAGTGCCCCACTTGATGATGGCTGTCTTGTCCCCAAGCTCAGGGCCCTCTCCAGTCCGTGGCTAGCCTGGAACAGCCGAGCCGTGCAGGTTTCTGCAGCAGCTGAGCGTGCCCAACGCCCACAGTGCCTGAGCACCACACTTGGGAGTGATCAGAGAACGCCCTGAACAGGTCCAGACTCACAGTGTTTGGGTGCGGGAGGGCAAAAATTCTTTTTTTTCAACACACAGGGAATATGTCTCCACCTTGCACATTTCCCTAAACCCCAAAAGTCAGTTGAAAAAAATGTACAAGGTATCTGACACAGAGATACCAGAGATCCTGGTCTCCAAGCACAGTATCCAGCAGCTCTTCCATGGAGACCCCCATGGCATCCCATGGCTGCTCCAGAAGGGATGTGGGTCTCCCATATGCCCTGTGTCACATCTGGTGGAGGATGCTTGGCAGAAGTGTGCTGTAATATTGAGGACAATGCCATGCTGCTCCTCAGGAAACCTGCATCCATTGTGCACCAACAGAAAGCTTGGCCACACTTTGGGTTCCCTGCTCAGGGTGACAGTGAGCCTGCTAGTTAATGGCAGTTTTAGCATTGAGAAGGACTGAATGGCCAAACTCCTCACTTTGATGTGTGCACACTGCTAGTTAACTTCTGGTTTGTAATCCTTCATGGTCCATATCCTCCGTATCCTGGTTTTCTTATCTTTTTTCCTTATTTTTTGAATTGAATGTGCTAAATCTCCCAGAGACAAAAATCTAGATGCGGTTCTCAGGGTTCAGGCCAAAACAGTTTCCTGCAGACTGTACTGATGAGGCAATTCCCAACACAGTTCTCTCCAGTCTGTGCACCGTCCAGCACCACCCAGCTGGCCTTGTGTTCCCACACAACACACCAGGCCATGCTCCAGGACAGACAAACCATGTCCCTGGGGAATGAGCAGTTTCTTTTCTGAGCCTCCAGTTCCCACCATACCACACCTGGAAGCTTTGCAGGGGAGTAGTGGGGTAACCACCTGCAATCACTGCCAGCTCAGGGCAGGCTTATCCTGGAAACAGCTATCATTTTCAGCATCAGAGCTCTTCCCTGAGCTCACACTGAAAGGAAACAACATGAAGATGAAACCAGGAAGAGTTTGACACAACTATGGACGTGAGACGGAAAATCAGTGTGAGCTGCAGTTTTCAGAGTGTTTTTAACACAAGCATTGCAAGCGAGAGCAGTTCCTGGGATATAACAACCATACACACAGGCTCTTGAGATACAGTGCATACAGCAGGAACCATCCAGTCTCAGCTGGGATGGGGTCTGCTTTGGCTTTTTGGCTCCTTGGTTGGTGCATGATCCCTACCTTCAAAGGCAGCGTGGCAGGAGCCTCGTCAGGGCAGCTGCGGTCCTCAGGCTCAGGCATTCACTCACATGCAAAATGGGCACGAGAAGAAAACAAACCCTAAACCTATAAGGGATGAAAAAGCTTCTCCAACATTAACTTCGATTAACTCCTCTCACCACTGCTGTGTCAGCCTTTCCCCCTGCCAGATGGGTCTGCAGATGGTGGCCTGCTCAGCAACCGATGCACGTTAAAGCAGCTTTGATCAGCCCTGATTTCTCCACCCTACACGTGTTGGCGGCAGGGAAGCAGAGAGCTGCAGGTTGGCCTGGCTCCACTTCAGTTAGGGCAGAGTAGCCAGGCTGGGATGTGGAGCTGGAGACCTGCCCTTGCTGCACAGCTAATGGAAACGCTGGGCCTTCAAAAAAGTACAGCTGCACAGAGAGATGGGGCATTTGACATCAAATTTCCTAACTCTTCTGAGAAGTGGGCTCTTAGTCTTATCCTCCCTATAACACGGGAGCACCTAACTCAGAGTCATCTATTTTCACATTTACTGATGTAAATGAAAGCATCTAAATTCATCTTTAGGAACAAAAGCAATGGGCTCTGTTTAGAAAGGGCTGAGCACACGCAGCTCCCATGGACTTCAGAAAAAAGCTAGATCAAACCCTGAAATTATTCACAGAGAAGACCCAGTTTTATTAGCTCCAGCATGACATGGACACTGAATTCCACTGTCTAGCACCAATCTCACAGCTAACTAGATAGTTGGAGGTCAGGGAAGATGGGCATTGCTTGTTTAACCCAAAAATAGATTTCTCCTGGTGGTGTCCTTAGACGTGACTAATGAATCATTCACAAGTACAGCTCCAGGGCCATCTTAGGTAGTGATATCTCAGCTATTCCTGCATTGCTGCCTGTGGCATTTACACAAGAGGCCTTAACACAGTATTATCCTACATTGCTTTAATTTGCTATTAAAACAATTACAGGCTTTTGAGATTGGGCTTCTTTCCAGATACAGTAAATCTTCTCTGCAAGGCAGGCAGTGTGGCAGCAGCACTGCGCACAGCACCCATTAATTATGCCGACTCCAGTATAAACAACGGCAAGGTCTTATCACGGAAAAATTCTCCACAGCCAAGGGCAGCTGCCTTAGTCCCTTTGGCTCAGCAAGCGGGCACACCGACCTGGAGCGGGCACAGCGCAGATGCACCATGCCTTGGCCCTTCCATGCTCTTCTGCAGATGGTTCTTTCTCTGCCACTTACAAGTGGCAGGTCCAGCAGAGCCCCAGAATGCTGGCTTTACTTTAAGCAGCTGGAGGGATGTCTGGGATAACTCCTTTTATACAAATTGGCATGGACGACAAAGCAGAAGACATTATGATGCACCACAGCTCAGCTGCCTTCTGGACACTAAGAGTAATAGGGACAGGGAGAAGCAATTATGGTTGTTTTAGAGCACTGTCCTGCCAGGGTCATGCACTTGGCTCTGATGTGGCGAAAATCTTTAGCACATGCCTGCACGAGCACATGAGGTGTCACCCATCTCACCCTGCCCAGAGACAGGACAATTCAGCTTATCTGTCTCTGCCACCCAATGCCCTCCCTGGGGAGGTGCGTGGCCATCTCCCCCCCTGCCAAGGCAGCCCACACAGCTGCACGGCGTTAAGCTAGACATGCAGTTTGGGAAAAGTTCGGTGCAAATCGATAGCCTGGGCTTCCCAATATAACTGAGCTAGTCTGATTTACTGCGCTTCCAAGGGCTGGATTGCTTGGAAACTGTATTTCCCATAAGCCCAAGTAATATTTTCAAAGGTGCTTAGTGACTTAACAGCTTATATCTTATAGACTTACACTGAAATTTGGGCTTCAGTGCCCAGATTCAACAAAGTATAAGTGTGTAATATCAGTTTGAGCTCCTGTCTCCCAGCTAGGACCCAAAGCATATGGTTGGATCTGGGCCTACGCATCTGAATCACTTAGGAAAATTAGACTTTGGCACCTAAGTCACCTAGATCTTATATTTATATTTGTTCTTGACAAAATCTGCGGTCTGCCCACAGGTTCTGCTCCACGTGAGAATCCTCAGCAGCAACAACATTTATTTTTTAAATCCAATTTTTGGACAAGGCACAAAACCAGAATCCTGAACTTTATAAATATTAAAGTTCCTATAGCACTTTCCGTAGAAGAGAGGTGTTAGCCCCAGGACTCTGGTTGGGTTCCAACTCAAGCAATTGCATTCAGCCTCTAACACTTCAAATTCCCTCTCCAGTTTCTGTTTCATTGTGCTGTATGCCTCTTTGCTTTGACTAAGCCCTGTAATTTTATCAATTTTCTTCTATTCATTTAGAAACCTATCCAAGCTCCACCAGTGGTAGAAATGGCAGGACTTGTGTTATCCTCCTCCAGGAAAATAAATACAAAAATATAGTATTTTCCTCTTAACACGATCTTTTGGTTTTACTTTTTCATTTGCAGTAGAGATTAAAATAATATCAAAAACAAACAAACAAAAAAAAACCCAAACAAACAAGTTCAGAGGAAGACATCTGCAGAAAAATAGATTTGATGCTTGTGAACTGGTTACCCAAAAGGATGTTGATAATTTCAGATTGTGCTAAGAACTGTCTACCAAGGCAGCAGATTTCTCACGTCAGTCTTCCCTGATAAAATAATAATAGTAATTGAGAATTATAAGTAGAATTGAAATATTCCTGTAGACAACACTGAATTTTTAAAAAGACACATTTCACATCAGAATTATCAGCTGCAATTGCAACACTTGACAAAATCAAATATTGATTTTCAGCTTTATTCTCGGAGTGAAATCACCACGAACCCACATCCGTGTTTCCAGCAGGACTAGCAGCCCATGGCACGGACGTCCCCCACCTCTGGTAACCAGTGTCAGCCGGGAGTACCCGGGGAGCCCAGCCTGGCACGGTGCAGGCAGGGCCAGCTTCTCAGCAGGGCTTATCCCAGCACATCTGCTGAAACTGCCGTCAGCAACAGGTATTTGGCCAAGTTGGATGCGATCTCATTGCAACGCCTGGGAATTACTTTCTTCCCAATTAAGTAAATGTGAAGTGAATCACCACGGCTGCAGGACTCTGGTATAAACACAACGTGAGCACGAACTCAGGACTTGGCCAATAGTCTAGACTGAAACGTGGTAACCTGTACCCACCAGCCTCCTGGGAGGGAGCACACACTGAATGTCCTGCACAGAGCTTTGTTAAATCTTCTCCTTACAAAGAAGATGAATGCAGGATACACAGTGATCCCTCCCTGCCTCCTTTGAAGAGCAATGACATTCCTGAGATGCTTGAGAGTTGATGGTGTTGAAGGCTTTGAAGTGAAGTACTTGAGCAGTCTATTTTGACTTCCCTGAGTGACTCATGCTCAGCTCCGTATCTAAGATGGCTTTTCAGCTTCCTTTGACTGCTTTCCAAAAGTTACATGTTTGCTCAGCCTGACCATGGACTGTAACTTTTCTGTTCACCATTCATCTTTCCTCCTGAGGGTGGATGAACAGCTTTCTAACTCCAAAGGGGTTCAATGGTTCAGACAGCGTTTTTCAAGAATAGCAATGTCTAAAGGCATTTTTGTATCAATAGGACAAATCTTAACCCTTTGACAAGCCCATGCAGCTCCCAGGGGGCTGGCTTGGAAAGCGTCAATGTGAAGCACTTAGCTGTGAAGCTACAGCTGATCACATGGCAAATGGCATTTATACAGAAAAACAGAAGCACAAGGGAGGTCTCTGTCTTATACTTTTGTTGTGACACGTATCATAAGGATATGTAATGAGGTATTAGAAATAACTTCACAAAGTACAGCTGAGAAGAGGATTTGTAGGAGTGATTCTAGACCTGTATATTGTGACTTTCACCCAAACACCTGCAACACCCTCACAAATGTTCTATATTTAGATACTCCGTTGTTTGCATGCAGTGCCATGTGGCTTTGCAGTTGGTCAGAGGCCACCCACAGTGCCCCGTCCTAAATGGAGCAGGGTCCTGGCTCTTTCCCAGAGGAGTGGGCTGAGATACTAAGACTCAAATCAAGAAGAAACACACACACATTCACAGGGACCTTGATTTTGATGTTTCCCCCTGCCATCCACATACAACCTTTTCTCTAAGAGAAGATGTTTAAAAATATTCTACCTTAGGTAACAGCTTTTAAGTTTTTAATCAGTTGAGAACTTTATTTGATTTTCATTTAAATTTCACTGCTAGGTGACAATTCCTAAGGTTACAACAAGTTGCCTGCCTGACATTTGACCTAGGAATTAGCAGTTTCCCAAATGTTTTTTTTACCTTCAGGGTTACAAGCCCTTTCTTTGGAGAATCAAGTCATCCTCACTGCTCTTAGCAGTGCACATCCTGCAGAGGCACAGAAGATGTAGAGCCTGATATACCTCCGTGTTGGCCCTGGCTCAGCATGCCCAGAGAAGGATGTTACAAGGATCAGAGGCAACATGAAGAATTTCAAGGTACAGAAATGCCACGAGCCTGACTCCAGGTTCTCTCGGGAAATCTTTTCCCAGAAGAATTACCTGGCTGGAATTTGAGGCACAGCACTTTCCTACCCTCTGGAGTTAGAAGACATAAATAGTTTCAGGAGAACCTACACCCATGATTCAAGTGAGGCAAAAGTATTTATACAAGTCAAAACAGAGTGAAGAAACAAATGCTGGATCTGGCTGCAGGTTTCCACTTATTGCAGCTGGATCTTGCGAGTTAGGGAAATAGCCTTTTGAGCACACACACATATCTGACAGCAGTTAATCTGACAACACTGTGTGACAGCCCTAGTCCCACATCTGCGTCCTTCAAGACAGGATCAGACCCACGAGTCACTCTCTCAGTGGCACAGGCTGCTGGGGCATGCAGGAGGTCTGATACCAACATCCACTGTTATAAATCTGTGGAGTTCCCCTTGTTCCACCCACATTTTAGCCCTGACATGGGGGACAGGTTGAAAGTTTCTGGCACTGCAAGGGAGCAGGATTACACTTCCTAGCTCTCATGGTGGGACTGCAAGGACCAGTATCAGAAAGTTATTTTACTTGAGGCCACCAGAAGCCACTTCTTATGGTTCTAGCTCCTGGTTCTCCTTTACTTCTCCACTTGAAAAAGGATCCCATCTGAACTGGTGGGAGGAAAGCCACAGAGGTGATGCATCACAGCCCCAGGCCTGCATGGCAACAGGAGCAAGGAGTTGGCTCAGCAAGGAAGGAGGGCTGGCTGCTTTGGGCAGTGGCAGAGAAGACTTTGATGCCTTCATCTGTAGGAGCTGCTGAGCATCCCTTCATGCCAGGAAGACAATGCATTAAAGAGACATTGATGCTGGTGTGATTTTTGTCAGTCCATAAAGCCAGGTGAAGATGAAACCATGGAGAACACCCCATCTGATTGCTGATTTCAGACAACCCCTCTCCCTTCTCCCTCACTGTGTTCCTCTCACCACAAAAGTCTTTATTTCCCATCTCCCCCTGATGTCTTTCCACATCTGTCTGTTCTGGGACACCCTTGTGCCAGTGAAGCACACGGAGCCAACCTTTCAGGGATGGTCCCTGCCCAGGTCACCTCCACATCCGCAGGCAAAAGCACAGAAAGACCCCATGCAATCCCTCTCTACTTCTGCCACACCGTACAGCTATTGCAGCCGCTGCCTGGGAGAACCAGGCCCTTTTGTGCCCTACAATGACCTTTCCGTGCAGGCTAATTACTGGCACTGAAAAGGGGGAATGCCTTTGAGTGGGATGTGTGTACATGCAAGTGCACATACGCTATTTCTACAGGTTTCTCTCCACGTTCCTACAAACTGGACAAAATTAAGTTTTCTCAGGGCGTCCTGTTTGCCCTCTTGTAAAAGGACTGTTCCCTCTCTTGTTTTGTGCCAAAAATGCATTGCTCTTTCCTCTGAGAGAGGGTGACCTCTTCCAAACAGACTGTAGCACTAAAAGGCATTTTCACTGGGAGCCTGATCTTAGCTATGGCACTGACTGCCCCAGGGATGGAAGCATGCCTCATTTCTCAAGATCAGATCAGTTTTTTTCCTTTACCTCCTTCCTTCTCTGAAATCCTCTCTGTTATAGTCTGTTCATCCTAAAAAAAAAAAAAAATAAATAAATAAACACACCAGGGATAAGTGTCTGGAGGAGGGAACACTTCCCATGGCTAATAGTTCAGATGCTACTCTGTCTAAAATATGAAAACCATTAAACTATGATGCCCAGAAGTTATTGGACCTCTAGATTGGGTGGCTCACCTTTCTCTTGGCTTAGACACTATAGGAAAGGAGAACATGAGTATTGGACAAGGACTGAAAATTGGGCCACCCATTCCATTTACTGATATGTTTCATATGTACATAATACTGGATGTGTAAATCAGATATCTAGTTGCCCACCATCAGGAAATAGAGAGTTTGCATCCCTCTATGTAATCTCCAGACAGTCTGTTGGCTCTGAACAGCCTCTCTTTTCCATCAGTTCAAGATCCCACTGCTTGCTCTCACACCTTATGCTTTGCAGAACTACCCACAGTGGTCTGCCTGCTGAGATTTATACATCATTTACATAGTTATATACAGTTAAGCATCCAGGGACATCTCCTTTCTGCTGATGTTATGATCAAGAAGAAATACTGAGGGGGTCTCAGTCAGTCCTCTGTTCAAAGACAGTCCCTTCTCTCCTGGAGACACCAAGGGGGTGACCTCCAGGTCAGGGCTGGCTAATGAACTCCTGTTCCTGCTCCCGTTATCCCAAAGGCTCCCTCAGGGACCTGGTGATTCCCCATCAGATGGTTCCTGTAACTGTACCCCCAAACCCTCCCACTCTCAGTCAGCTTGGAGGTGACATTTCACATCACTGCGTCTACAGAAAGGTTGATAGTGCTTTTTCCAGGACAGGCTAATGGTAGAAACTAAATAATCAAATCTACTACTACGGTGAGACTGGGACACTGGAAAGAAAGAAGCCAGGTATGATTAATAACCCTTTTCCTAAAGGTCTTTGGGGGAACCCAGGTACTGCGAAGCTCATGGTCAAGCTACAACCTGGAGAGGTCCAAGATGGGTCATTCTCTAAAGCTGTGTGGGCCACATTAAAACCTTACTTACAAGCTTAGGTCAGGAGACACGATGGCTACTTGAAAGGAAAAGGGTACCATCTCTGTATGAACATGACTCACTAACCCTTCCCCAAAATAGATCCCTCCAGCTCCAAAACCTCATGTGATGTCCACACCTTGGCATCTCCTCCTCCCTGTCTCTACCCTCCTGATATCTCACTCATCTACTTGAGCAAGTAATGCTTAGCAAAGAGAACATGTGACCCACAAACAAAAGTCAAGAGAAGGCAGGATTGAGCTTGAATGGCATTCCCACATTTCCATATTTCCAGATTTTGGGCTCTATGTAGAGAGCGTGAACCTTCCTCCACGTCCTGCTCCTGTCTGTGTCCCTTTCATGCTGGTGAGATTTGTTGCGGGATAATTCTCAACAACCATCTCCCCACAACAAAGCCTCCCCCTTTAGATGTGGGCAGATGATATAGAAAATGGGTGGTTCAGGCCGATTTCATGAGGCCTAATAAATCTTCAGTAAATTAAAACTCATCCCCCTTTCCTCCCCTCCCCAGGCCTTTGTCTTGCTAATACACATTAAGCCCTGCCTGGCTACACACTTTGAGGCATTTTGGAGGTGAGGTCTGTACAAAGCTGCAGATGTGGGAGCTTTAAAGGACCTTTGGCCCTGGTGTTACCCATTAACATCAGCCATGCCAACACAAGAATCTCACCATGGTTCTCTCCCCTCAAAAGGGCTCCCAAGTAACAACCTCGCCTTTTGAGGGGGGGAAAGAAATAAAAGAACAGAAGGAATGAGCAAGGGAGAATGAGAGAGAGACCTTCCAAAAGAGGTGTTCCCTGTAAAGCTAATTTTGTCCCTAAATCATTGTCTGAAGCTGGTTGTTAGTTAGAAATTGCTTAAGAAATCAGTGCACCTCTTTCAAGCCAGGCTATGCTGGCACTCACAACAGCTTTTGCTGATATATGATTCATTTCTCTCATCTCCACTGACCGTTTCCACCCTGACCTTCCTAGTTTCAGACCTTGAAATAAAGAGCCCTAATGCAGTCCCATATTCAAAGAGCTACTTTTGTCCCATATTCAGGTTTTTATTCCTGTTCAGATGTTCTCTATGCTTTCCACCCCTCTTTAGAAATCAAAATCAAGCTGCCACCCGGGCTGGAAACAAAGTGACAGGCCAAAAATGTGTCTGTGAATGTAGTAGCCCTTCTGGAGTATCCCCTTTTGCCTTAGTGTCTTCCGTTATCCTTTCACTTGGAGCATGCTGGTGCCCTATGTACTTGCATCCCCTATCCAACACAAGGGAAAATGCAGCCAGGAAAGCCATGTAGTTAATAAACCTGCGGGTTTCCAGTGGGCAAAGATTTGAATAAAAGCTTCAAGGATGTGAACAATTCACTTCTCTGTTCAGTGTGTTCACTGAGGTGCTTTCAGGTGTGATTCAAACAAGAAGTAACAGCTCCTCTCCCCGGGTTTCTCAGCAGAGGCTGCACCTTCCATCCCTTCAAGCACTTTGGCTAAAATGTAAAGAAAAACCTTGTGGCCCTATGTGGGTGCTTTAGAAGTTGTAAGGGGTGATGAATGAGCTCTAAAAAACACAGATCAAGGGGAAGATAGCGGGGATGAAAGGACAGACAGTTAGATCAGACTAGACATCCTGGGATGAAAGGAAAGGTGAATAGGTAGCTAGATTAGACAGTTACGGTAAGTGGAAGGCAGGAAATCCAAACTTGTAGGTGTTTATCCTAAACTCCAGATCTGCACCTGTAAAGGCTGCTGCCTTACTTCATTTTTATTCAGTCCTTTCATAAGCAAATTTCCCAGTGTGATCAGGAGGTGCCCCTGGCACAGGGGCTGTGAGCATGAAATGAAATGAAACAAACTGACCAGCCAACCTCATTTATATATATATTTTTGAAAAAAAAAAAAAAAAAAAAAAAAAACAACAAAAAACTCAAAGGAGATCTTAGATCTCTGTTCCTTTTAATTTTTTTGGTCAGTTCTCATTTTATCAGGATCGCTTTGTCTAGCCCAGTGAGAAGAGACCATGCACTTTGAACAAGTTACGGTATCATGGGCTCCGGAGGATTACGGATGGGGTTTATCTCTGAAGCGTGGAGCTTGTTAACTCTGGACTGTGGCTGGAGGCTAAGGCTGAGAGTTCTCCCTGTCCGATCAGATAAACATGAATGCCTCTTACTCTGCTAGCAAGCTAGCATGAAACCCTACAGTGTCACATTAAATAATGGTAGTGAGAGGAGAGTGTGTTCTATGTTCATTCGCCAAATCAAATCCCAACAACATCCAAAACAGTTCAGATATTTATCTGGGGCTGCTCGTCTATCCCAAAAGCACAATGAGACTTGTCATGTTTCTATGCTTTCCTGGTGAGACTATTTTACAACAAAGCAATTATCCCTTGGGGATCATATAACTATTTGCATATTCATTTCCTGGTGTTGTACTCATCATTTCCTATCATATCACAGGAAGGCAGATGCCATCCTCTCACACTGTGCAGTCCTCAGCAATTTGGGCTCATAAGCAGCATGGAGCTTAGAAATCAGCTGGAGAGGCACACCGGTGTATTGTGTTGCTTTCATTTACAGGGCAAAACTTTAGCTAAGTGGAGAAGTGCATCACCAGTGGTGTAAAATCTATCACACTCACTTCAGTGGAATTTCAAGCTGACAACCTCAACCTTCTCATCTAACTTTGTACATTAGCTTTCTATGCTAAACCTTCACCAAAAGCTACAGTTTTGTTTCCTCCTAGGAGGGGCACATGAAAATTAGCTCAACAGCACCTTTTGCATGTCAAGACCTTTGTAAAAGCATTTTTCAATAGATAGTTGAACCATAACAAAATATGTAATATGCTCCATTTTTGCCAGTAATTGAGTCGCATGTCATACCCTTATGGCTACATTTCCACATCAAAGATTCCTGCATTTATTTCTATGGCATCAATTAGTTTTATTCCAAAATCACTACAAATCCCAAAGTTGGTCAATACCTTTGTTAAGGCATAATAAAAAGCCATAACATGGAGCAATGCTGTCTTCCTCTGAAGCTTAATCATTTTAGCCTTGATCAATTAAGGCCCAACTGCCCTGCGCTCGAACACAGTCAAAGAAAAGATCCTCCAAAGGTCTGAACACCCCCTGGAGATGTTTCTGATTGTCACCGACAATAAAGGTGGTGAAAAACAACTAGATTCTCATCTGCAGTTCTTCAGTTATGTGTCAAGTTTTGGTGAAGAAAATCATCTTTTGGATGTCTGAAATCAGTGTCACAGTTACCACCCCCAACAGTGAACAAACGTATCTCAGAATTTGGCTCTTCATACTTTGTCCTGAATAGGAAAAATAGTCTTGTTGCTGGTTGATTGCGGTTTTCATTCCATTAAATCAAACCAGGAGAGGATGATCCAAATGACATTTTAAAGACATACATAAAAACTCTGGCAGTAAATAAATCCGAAGAGGGTAAATATGTGTTTCATTGCAAATACTGTAAGCCTCAAAGTGGCTACAGAGCAATGACTCTTCTCTTACAAAGGACCCTCCACCTGAGATCCTGAATGTACATTAAAAACAAATGGGCTCCATTTTCTAAAATCTACCTGGCCTGACAAACAGAGATTTCTAAGACTTATGGCCTCATCCTGCTGAAATCTAGTCCTTCATTTGGAGTAGGATGCATTATCCTTGGCACAAAAATGTACACAGCTCTTTGAAATGCTTGGCAAAGTCCTTTGCTGTGAAGGGCATGCACAAACCTGCTCCACTTGAAGGGAAGCACAAAACTATTATTGACTTCAAAGGCAGTGGGACTCAGCCCCAGGGTGGAAATTAGCTTCAACATTAATTGAATTAAAAGAGGGGGATTCCCTTCGAAGAACTGCCATTTCCTGGGCCATAGGATGAGATTTGTATTGAACACAATTATAACTAGGCCAAAACACTAGAAAACAGGTGCAGAATTCAGTGGCTAGGCACCTCAAGATCCAGTAGAGGAGAACCAATATGTATAAAAACTCAAGGTGGAGTTTAATTTGCCTGAGCACAACCTTGCTGAAGGACAGGACAAGGGCAGAGGCTTCTGAAAAGCATCACGGCTCCTGGAGCTGGGACCAGAGGCAGGACCTCGGCTCCCATTAGGTAAAGTACACATGTGAGCACTTCTAAACCTCTATCACCTAAGGAAAAGGTGAAATATGAAATACATAAGATCAACAGAGGCAGCTGGGAACTGCATCCCAGCAAGGTGCGAACTGCTGCATTCAGCCTCCAGGGCTGGAAATGCCACTAGCCTCAAGGCTTGAAATATCTCTCATGAGGTGTCCATGAGCCCCCAAAGTCTTAGCTCATCCTTGTCTTCATGTGTTTGCCACCTCCAAGAATGTGTTGAGGCAGGCAGATTTTGGTTAGGGTGCATTCTCTCTTGAACATAATCCCTCTAGTATTATGAAGTCCCTGATATCTCTGTGACCCATCTGCATTTTTGAATGTGGTCTCCAGATCTTTGTCCCTTTTTTCCCCATTTATACACACCTGCACTTGTGGTTGGACCATCTTTTCCCAGCCCTGGTAAAGCAGCAAACTGGATTTACTACCACTCCTGAAGCTCACTCAAAGTACTTAGAAAAAATTATTAAAATCAATAAGCTGAATGCCTCTCCATACCAAATGACCCCTCAAATCCTCAGCACCTTCTGGCCTTGGGAAGGGTGCAATTCATTCAAGAACAGCGGTCTCTAAACATACCAGTAGCCTCCCTTTTTGACTCACAGACAAAACTGGACAGTATTTACAATTAATAATCACCCTGCATGAGCAGGATTTTGCCATTTGCTTCCTCCTGCAGCACACGAGGCTCTTACAGAGACAAAGCCCAGCCTGCTGAAAACATTGCTCTTCTCTGTCTCACTGAAACCTGCTCTATTTTCTCTCATCCCAGAGGAAGAGGGTCTGAATCAGTGATTTGTGGCTCAGGGCAATGCACAGAGTTGCCTTTCCCAGGAGTTACAGTAGTCCATGAGGTGGAGGTGTCAACATCAGATAAAGAGGAATTCACTCATGGACATCTAGCATATCTGATCTCAGCTTAGGTTACTTGCTGAGCAAAGACCAGCAAGATGACTCAGAGCAGCCAACCCTCTTAAAAAAAGGTAAAGTTTAATGAGATCAAATGTGTTCACTGTTAGGAGTTCAGAAAGGGAAGCAGGTAGTGGCATCAGAGAGCTGGGCAAAGCCTCTAAGGACCACAGGACAGCTTGCTCGGGTGAAGAAGAGCAAACCCAGAGGAACAACAAATTGGGCCACAGGTTTTGGTGCTGGCCTGCTTTAATTTGTCTAGAGGATGGAGCCAAGACTTGATTCCCCAGAGAGGGGAATGCAGCTTCAATCAGATCCCAGGAGGATTTATTACTGGGCTGATGACTGCTCCTGGCCCCCAGTCTCCCTGGGTATTTCTCCTCCGTGATGAGAGTGGGAAATGACTCAAGCCTGGCCTTATCCCTACACTGCCTGTGGTTGTATCTGGGTCTATTCTCCTTCTGTCTTGCACCTTGCTATAGCTCATAGCACTGAGAAAACATTCCTTCAACTGTTGCATAGTCACTGTAGAAAGGTCTTTTCATCAGCAGGTGTCACACGGCTCTGCCACAAAGAACAAGGTCCTGATCACCATTTTCTACATGAGGAATGTAAAGCAGCAAGAAACTTGACTGAGGGCATTCACCAGACCAGGGGCCAGGGAGAGAACAGCTCTCCCAAGTCTTATGCTTTTTTATAGTAGACTTCTGCCAGCCTTCCTCTCATAGTAAAATAAAACAAGTGCTATTCTGTGATAGAAAGAGCATTGCACATGAATAGCCATCAGTCAAAAAGGATGTGCTGTGAAGATGGCCCAAATGCCCAGTTTGGAGAAGAAAAGAACAGTGTTGTGACCCCAGCAAAGGGCAGGACCCCCGCGCTCCACCGCTGCCCTCTGCTGCCAAAGCTTTCACCTCTGACACCCCGACCATGCCCTTTCTCCAGGGTCTTTCTGCAGCCAAGGCTACCAAATTCACATCGACTCTCTGTGAAAGGCCACAAGTTCATATCAGTGATTCTCATCTGCAAGCAATGTTAAAACCTGGAAAGAGATACTAAAGCTGAGAGCCTCTGTAGCACAAGCTGCCAGCTCTGGACTTTTGTGGTGAATTTTACCATATGAAATACATCGTGTACTCATGATCTGCATGGCTGACCTTGCGAGAGGTGCAGAGACACCTGAGTCTCCCTCTCAGACAAGTGAAGTCCCCTGCCAGGAGCTATCTTGTCCTCCTTGCCTTTGACCTCCTGCACAAAAGCCCCATTTCCTCCACCTCCCCTGAGCAAACTGACCAGTTCTCTATCCAGTGCTTGGGATGAAGGGCACAGCAGTGTCTTGGTTGTCTCCTTTGGGGTTTCCTATCTTCTTTGGGCCTGCCAACTGCCTCTGGGTAACTGCTGCCCCAACATGCCTTGGCCCAAGTGGTGCATCGCTAAGGCACCCAGATGGGTGTTCAGCTAACCTCAGATTTGCTCTAGCAGACAAGATTTCTGTGCTGTTCCAAAAGAGCAGAGGCAGGCAAAGACAAAACTTCAGAAACACCCCATGAATTAAAAGAATAATAAGTGAAACACAACCTGTGTGTTGTTTCTATCATTTATCCTGCAGCTTTTAACTAACCAGCAGTACCAGAGCACCTCTGGGAACAACCTCCCCCCTCCCTCCTCCCTCCCTTCCAGCAGGATAAATAAGGAGAAAGCTCCACCCAAGTGAGTGAATCGACACAGAAGCTCCCTGAGCCAACATGAGAGGAGAAATCAGGCCTTAAAATTGACATAAGCAAGGATTACTTCTATTCATTTGTCAATGTGCTCCTACATCTCATTTATGTACATCTAAATGAACAGCTCTCCAGCTCTCCCACAGCAGCAACCCAGCTTTCTGTATGTTTAACTGAGCTCAGACTGACCCGAGCTGCTCAGCTTCTCCCAGAAGTATGACAAGAGTTCACCTTTTCCCAGATATGGGATAATTTTGGAGAATGCTTGCACTTATCCCACTCCCCATTCCCTGCATCTTTCTTGGGATGCTGTGGGATAAAGAGTGAGAAAGGTATGCGTGGATCCACCAGAATTAATCTCCTCTCAGGATAGACTTTTAAGCAGGAGAGGTTATAAATAAATAAAGCAAAAAGGATCTCCAACCATCATCCATGAGCTGGCCTCCTTCCCTTTTTCTTCCCCCAGATCCCTCCCTCCCCTTTCACAGACATCCTCTGCATCAATGAGCGGGACCGGAAGGCAGCAAACTTCCACCTCCCCGCTCATGCGGAAAGAAATCGCACTCCGTTTCAAGAGTCCACGTTGCCTGGCTTTATTTCAGCTCTGCACATTGTTCTGGCTAGGGAAGTGGGGGAGGAGGCAGAGATGGGGCATTGTTTGCAATTCAAATGGCTGGACCTCAGGAAAAACCAATAAATTTAAGTCACTAGAGGATTTCAACAAGCAGGGCCACTTTCACAAATAGGAAGCCTCCTCCCTATCTGTGGAGGCTGTTGAGGAGCCACTAGACAAGAGAATAACTAAGCACTCACAGGGCTGAGAGCTTTTCACTCAATGAAGTCCAAACCAAACAAATTCCCCCTTTAGGAGGTGCCTTTATCCAAACACTCTGAGCACACACAGTGCCTCCAGCTCTCTGCGTTTGCTAAATCAGGCCTGCTTTCTTCTTCCCCTCCCCTGCCCATCACCGGTTCTGGCTGTGGGCTGGTGGAGGTTTGGAAGCACACCCTTGGCACCGTGTACTTTGTAAAGCCCCGCAGACGTTGTTGGCAGAAGGGGGATGCGAAAATTCACCCGCCATAAATCCCCATTCATGTAGTAAGTGTGGTGCAGGAATAAATTGCACCAAGACTGGATTTATAGGTGAGGTGGCTTGTACCAGCTTAGTGTTTAATTTTCAGTTCAGCTTTAACTGCCCTTTCTTAGGAGGATTTAAGGATTTCCATAACTCATTCCAGCTAGTGCACCACAGTGCAAATCCCACTGCTCTGCCCCCGCCTCCCCTCCCTCACATGGGTTCCCTTGAGCCGAGACAAATCTCTGCCGGGCGAGGGAGAGGAAGGCTCCTGCTGCAGAGAGGCCACGACTCTGCAATGTCCTCTCAGGCATTATCTAGAGCTGTTCAAGAAGTTACTCATGTTCAGCCGGGAGTGTTCTTTGTCCACATCTGGCTTTGCCTGCCCCACACAACTGTTTACACAAGTCAGGCAGCGATAAAGGCAAGGAAACGATGCGAACCAAAAGACCCTTTGACACCACCTAAGCACTGTGTTGAGGCATCTGATAAATCAGAGAAGTGTGGGAGTGGCTATCAATGGCCCAACCTGTGGCATAACATTGCTGAGCCATACACAGAGAAGGAAATAATGAGGTGATGGTCCTCCCTGCCCCATCACCCCATTATGGAGGTCCCTAATTTGATGCTGACCCAATAATGTAGGTAAACTGAAAGAGCTGACACAGCTGGCCTGAGCCAGGGAAGGGATCTCAAAAGCCTCTTCATTTACCCCAGTGCAGACCCCATCCTGAACTAGCAGGAACATGAAATTCAGACTCCTGTTTTCCATTCCTTCCTTATGACTCTTTTTCCTCCTCCTTATTTCCCTCTTGCCATCTCTTAAGAAATTGTTTGGTTTTCCTAGCCAAGACTGCATGTTTTACAACATTGCTGTCATGGTTTGAGCCCAGAGGGCAACTGAGCACCACGCAACCATTCACTTACCCAGGAATGGGAAGAAGAAAATGAAGCAAAATTCTCCAGAAGCGAGATAAGGACAGAGAGGGGTGACTCACCCATTACCCTCACAGGCAAAAGACAGACTCGTTATGAGAAGAAAAAAGAACATCAGTTTAATTCAAACACTAACAACAACACTTAACAGGCAGAGTAGGACAGTAAGAAGCATTGCCACATCTTAAAAACACCTCCCCCCATCCCTCCCTTCTTCCTGGGCTCAGCTTTGCTCCAGATCTCTCTATGCCCTCCCCGCCAGCAGCCGGGGGGCAGTGAATGGGGCGGTGCAGTCAGTCTGCTGCTCCTTCCTTCTCGGGGGGAGGACTCCTTGCACTGTCCCCTGCTCTAGCATGGTGTCCCTTTTCATGGAAGACAGTCCTACGCAAACTTTCTCTGTGAGTCCTTCTCACAGGATGCATTCTTCCCAAGATGCTCCAGCGTGGGTCACCCCTGAGTGTTGAAGTCCTCCCAGTGCTGAACTACAACAGTGGGGGCTGCTTCTCCCCTCAGAGTCCTGGCTTCCCTTAAGGGCAGCCACCTGTCCTGGTGTGGGCTCCTCCACAGGATTCAGGTCGGCATCTGCTCTACCACGGACCTCCACAGGTGGCAGGGGGACAGCCTGCCATCTCACCACAGGCAGTAAGGGCTCTCTGTACCAGCGCAAACCCCCTCCTCCTCCTCCTCTCTTCCACTAACCTCAGTCTTCACATAGGTGTCCTGCTCACAATTCCTCCTGACAACCCTCCACTCCTCCTCCCAGGTTCCCCTTCTTAAATATGTTATTACAGGGGTGCAGCCACTGTCACTAATTGGCTTGCCCTTGGCCAGAGGTGGGTCTGACTTGGAGCCAGGGGACCTTTGAGAAGCTTCTCACAGGGGCCAGCACTGTAGCCCCTTCCCTGCTACCAAAACCCCCACACAGCTGCTGTGAGTAGTCATCCAAACACACAGCTGCTCCATCCTGATGCCTCTGCCCCAGCCTCATGCTGCCGCAAGTTTCCCCGCGTTGCACCAGTGTATCCACACCAACGCTGTTATGCTCCTCTCAATGTTTCCCACCCTGACAAGACTTCAGGTCCAATTCAGATGCTCCTATTCCTGCTAACTGTATCTCTGGTATCTCCATTCAAGAGAGAAGATGACAAAGTTACTACTGACTTTCCACAATGTACCTCAAAATAGACCTATAGGAGGAATTCAATCTATAGTCATGCAGATATTTGGTACCCAGCTGCCACTTAGCATCAAGATGCTTAATGCCCTAAGGGTTCATGACAAAAAGCAACAGTTCTTCTGAATTAACTACAGAAGAACATTTAAGGTACATGTGTTAAACTTCAATCAACTTCTATGCAGATGCTCTTGTCTGGAAGTGCCTATAATTCAATATATCTTAATTCACTTTGAAAAGAAAGCTAAATCAAACAAATCAACTCTGAATAAAAAGTACCTTAGTGGTCTTGAACTCATCTATGAAATATGAATATTTTATATATATTAAATATATAGAATATATGTGTGTATATATGTATATACATATAATATATATGTATATGTGTGTATACATATGCTTGTTTGTTTTTTTTTTTTTTTTCAAATTAACATTTTTACATGACTGTGGCCCTCTGGGTTGTAAAGAAAAGGGCTTTCTCTAAGCAACACTTTCTTTAACACCAGGCAAGCTATGCTTATCACTAACCAGCCGCCTCCGTGACTTCTGCTCCTGTTTCGTTCATTTTGCTGGTTCCTGGATCTTATTAATGTAGGTGTGAGGGGGCGGGGGACGACAACTCAGACCCCATTGTTTATGTCTTGCTGGTAGGAAGGGGGGACGGAGAAAAATAAAAGCTAACAATAAAGCAAAGCGTTAGCCAAAAGAATGCTTTTATTACCACCAGGAGTAATTCAAACCTTTTGTGGTGGTTTTGAGACAAACTTTATGGTGGTCAAGTCATACATTGCTGGTTGGATTTAAAAACCAGGCAGGATATTTTATGACCATTAATAAATGTTTGTAGCCTGCATATGAACACGGGAGAGGTAATCACACCTCTCAAGCTGATCACCTGCAGTGGTCAGAGAACCGACTTCTACCCCCATCCACCCTTTCACATGAATTACTGCTAGATGCATTAAGGAAAGAGTTGCTGTTACTCTTTTTATCCTTTCTCTGAATTATCGATGTTTGCTGGTTCAGTATACAGGATATCAGACTCAAACAGGCCAGTTTAGGCCAGTTTGCAGATCTTACAGAACTTCACAAAGTTACTCTGGGTCAAATCTCCCCTCAGCCTGAGACTCCAGATAGGATATACTTAAACTGTATGGAAATTACCTTGTCACCCATTTAAGGCCCCTCACCAGATTGCTATAAAACGGGGGCACTGACTCCAAAGGAATTGCACTTATTCATAGATTTTAGGGCCTTTGTGATTCTTTAGCTTGACCTGCTGCACAGCTCAGGTCAGGGGACCACCCCACGTTGATTCCTGCTTCAAGACCAATAGCTGTGGCAGAACTAGAGCAGAGTAAAACCTCCTGTCTTGTGTTAACAATTTACAGCAATGGGGAAAAAAAGTATATATACATATATATATACACACATACCTAATGTGGAGGCATCAGTTCTTCAAGAGAAGTTCCACCTCTGTTAAAAAACATGATTCTAATCCCCAACTCTTCCCATGGATTGTCAATACTTTTGCTGTGCTTGCAATGGTGAGGTTTGCACCATTAGCTTTCCAGAACAGGAGTTTTTCCTGATTTTTCCCAAACACAGGACAGACATACTGACTGAATGCCTCTGGTTTCTGTATATCACCATCGCAGAGAGGAAGATATCAAAACCACTGATAATTTTAACTTTTTTTTTCTTAAATACTGGTAAAAATCACTCCCTCTTTAACACCACTAGCCATGGATTTCCTCCACTATTCTTCTGCTTCCTTCATCAATTTTTCTGTAATCTTCAACTTCTAATTTATCCAGATTGATAAATGCTTCCTATTCCCATTCACTCATATTTCACTCTCAGAGAATTGCCTTCATTCTTCTTTTCTCTGTCTCCAACTTTAACCATAGCAAGCACATTGATTTTAATGGGGTTTAATGCTTTCACAAAGCACTCCTGATTGCTCTACGCTCCTGACCCTCATCCCTGTTTGCCTAATCTCTCCAGAACAATGTATGAACACTTATGTCCATTTCCAGATCACTGCAAGAAATACTGCACAGCATCAGGCCTACCAGCCCTGGGCCCTTGGGAAACCTGCGGAAACACTTGGAGCTAATGACAAACCTCCAATCTGCTATCTGTCAATGTTTAATCAGCCAAATGCCATACGGAAGATTCAAGGGTGAGAGTCATCTCTTTTGATTTCAGCTATATGAAGGGGCGGTGTTTGGTCTAAGCATGTACCCCTTGTGTAGTCACCAGCATCACAGTCAGGAGCAGAAAGTGATTTGGCCCATATCAAAATAGGAGGTTAAATCTGGTAGAGTTGCCATCCTTGTTCACCAACAGGAAGGGGAACAAAGTGATTGGCACTTGACATAGAGATGGCTGCACTGAGGTGAAGTTCCATCATATGCATGCACAGAGGAATATCTATCAACCATCTCGTAAATCAGGTTTCCACTTTCAAAAATATTGGCAAACAGAAGAAGCAACCACCCGTTAGACTGTGTCCTAACATTGCTTCTCTGACACTGCTTCTCTGATGGATGTCACTCCTCCATCCTCCTTGAAGCAGAGATGCTGCTGGGTGTGCTCCCTAACCCATGTCAGTCTACACCAGCCCGGTTGCCTCCACCAGTAACTAGGGAGCACAGTCAGATGAGCACCTTGCTGGGCAAAACAGTGATTTCCAAGAGAGATAGGATGTGCTTCTTTTATCACTTGTCACTTGTTTATTTTCTGTAAGCTGCTGTCAATATTCTATATGGATCTCATGTCAACAGCATCTCCTAAGGCCTTATTAGCCTATAAGTTAGGTCACTTGCTTTAAAGCTGTTAGTGTCTAAGAAACAGATACTGATATTCCCAGCTCACCCTTTTTGCCCACTTTCTACTTCTAAAACAAATCATGAGTGATTTTAACATTTTGGGCTTGTAATTATCCCCACAACTTGTTGGTATTTCCAACAAAATTCTGTTTCCCCCATCCTCTTTTCCAGACACCTAACATAGGTTTAGGAACAGTTCAACAGTGTATTTCAATTGTCTTACTGCTTTGATTAATGCCAGTGGTGTTGATGTAGCTGTGATGGTTTAAGGATGTATTAATTAATTAACCTTGACTCCTGATTAATTTTGGTTTTGACATCTTGATTTTGTGCTAAATTAATTCTCATTTATCCCCCCTTCCATCCTCCCCTATCATAGATCACTCTCTTCACTTCTAATCAGGTTTCCCCTTAGATTATCTCCCCCTTCTACTGAAACAGAGATCATCCAGACTATTTAGCCACTCCAAACCCCTCAAGGATTGACTTATCTTCCACAACACCCATGCCTCACTCCCCAGGAGGACTGCCCACTTCCACACCCATCTTCTTTAACCAGTAGTATGCGAAGACTCTCAGGAAATATCATACAGATGTTCCTTGGGTCCAGCAATCTTCCATCCATCTCAGATCAGGACTTTTTTGCCTGTCTTCTCCTTTCACATTGCATACACTCCCAGCCTGAAAAAAGGGCCATCACTCCTGCATAAGGTCCCTAGATGTCACCACAGAACCATCGCCAACCCCATCAGTTTTAATATGGCAATGAAGATTGAACCAAAGCCCTTCTGGTTTTAAAGCATAGGTCCCTATCACATGGAGTCAAGAGACATGAGCCAAACTTGCTGGGAGTAAGCACAAGCAGCTACCAGCAACCTTGCGTCCAGCTAGCCAGCAAGGGAGATGTCTGAAGGCAGAGGCACTTTCCCAGCCAAGCTCACAGTGAGATCCCTGATGAGAGTTTCTGATCAAGATTCAGGGATTTGGGATGCATTCAATAGGAGCTGGTCAGTTAAACTGAAGCTTCCAAATCATTTCAAGGGACTCTTGCTGGATTTTATCAGCAGCTCTTCTCCTCTTACCCTGCCCCCAAACAAAATAAGTTAATCAAATGGGGTTTGCTGCCTCGAGGAGTGGAAACATACCCTTCAGTCCTGCCAATGACTGGAAATAGCCTGGTGTAAACTTAATTATTATGCATTGCGAATACCAACACACCCTGGTTATTACAATCACTGTCCATCAATTCATGATCCATGCAAACGCCATGGTTGGAGAATTCCATTTTATGATGCAAATGTAGCAAATCAATACAGGGATTTTATTTGATCAGGGGCTCTTTTTCCTTTTTGCAGAGGAAAAAAACTTATTTTGCATGTCCAGCCCCTCAGCTGGAATAGATCTGCATAACTCCACCCGTGCAAGTGAGTTCTTGCTCATTTACACTACGTGAAAGTCTAGCTAAAATAAAAAGGGGAGATATAAACTCACTGTGCAGTCAGAGCAGGACACTTTTCACAAGTAGAATGGTTAAAGGAGAACTAGACATAAAACCTATGGGAAGGCAGCAAAGAATTTTGGGTTTGTGTATGTACATGCTTAAGAATTAGAAAGAAAAGTCTATACATTTTTAGCCACAAAAGATTTCACTGGACAACATGGTCTAGCAGGAGCTTTAAAGGGGAAAAGCAGTTCACAGACTCTTCTGAATGCATCTCCAGTAGCCGGGTTGTTAAGACATTCAGGGCTGTTAATGTGTACTGTCAGGCCATTGTAACCAAACCTTTAATCCTGGGCCTGTCAGACTTGAAGGAAAACTAAGGGGCTGACAGTACTGCAGCAAATGGATTTTCCTTCTCTGCTCTCATTGCCTCCCCCCCTTCCTTCCATTTAAAGTTAGAATAACACTGAGTCTATTCCTTTCAGGGCTTGCAAAACAACTAGAAAAAAAAAATAGGGGGGAAAAAAAAGGAAAACCTAGGCTGGAGGGACAATCTTCCCTTTCCAAATCCCAGTCCCCAAACTGGCAGCACTTGGCATAGCCCGGTCAGACCCAGGATGTCTGAGAGCAATTCCTCCCTGGCTCTGGTTATAAAGTTCTCATTAGTTTATTTTTATTTTTAGATGTCTCTATATGAGGAAAACACAAAGAGCTACATATGAAGCATCAGGAAGATTTACAAAGTCTTGTATTTTGGTTTTTGTCTTTGGTTTCAGACCTTACCCACATGGGACATAAGAGCTGACAATATGACATGTACACAGACACTTTTCCTATACGTCTACCAGGATCTTCCACACCCACACATCCTTTACAGCCTCACTTCATGAGATCTTGGTCTGGGAATTCAACTTCTAAAGCATGATAGGTGTACTCTGTGGTAGGGCCTAGGTTTGCTACCCAGTGTTCCCCAAACCTCCACCCAGTCCTTCCCTTCCAAGTTCATCTGCCCTTGTTTGGCCTGTTCTGGATGATAAGGAAAGTTAAAGGCAACAGGTAAGATGTGACCATTTACAACCCATTCCTGGTATGTGATGTACTGCTCAGAGGAGGTCATGGCGTCTTGGATTTGCTCTTCAGAAATATTGAGACCTCCTCTTTTCTCTGCCAGGTGGGGATGCTACCCATTGTGCAATGTAAGATGACCAGATGGTGCATTAGAGGATGAAAGATGGACCCCAGAAAAGAGGACCAAGTGCTATTTGGAGTGAGCACAGTGCCAACAGCCTGTTCTTTGTAGGATGGGCTTGCAGCCAGGAGCTGACCACCAGCTGATGCAGCTTCCCTTGGAGCTTCAGCCTGTGATCTCGGCTACCTGCTGTGCTATGTTGACCCCTCAGACTCCAGACATGAAAAGATCAGTCTCTCATTTGCTGCCCAGAAGCTCCATAGTTTTGAAGGCAAGGCTGAACACAGAGCCTTTCCTACAAAATGTCCAGTCAAGGTATTACCCTCCTGTCACCAGCGTCCTGCACCTCTAGCCGCTGTCTAGGTTGGGTTTATGTTGCTGCAGACTGGGTTTATGTTGCTGGATCAACATCATCATCTACTAACTATAGAATGAGAAACAATGAATTAGGCTGCAAGTTTATGGAAACATATGACTGCATTGCTCAAATGCTGATATCTCTCTTAGTGCTGTACACTAAGTCACTAAGTGGAGTAGGATCAGTGGTAAACAACCAAGACAGAGCTGGACCTCAAGCTGGGTAAAAATTGATGTGCATCATCTGTAGCTATTTACTAACCTTTGTTTGAAATCACTCCCAGTTTCTGTATAAATAAACCAGGATATTACCTAGGGTGCTGCTGCTGAGTGGGTACAATTTCCCTGTATCTTTATCCTAGATGCCCTGTAATTGCTGGGAGTCTGTTCTCACATTTTTTCTCTTCAATTCTTTAAAATGTGCCTAAATAAAATCACAGCTAAAATCCAGTCCACCTGTTGTAAATAATTCCAGAAATTCTGTTGTGCAGGATATCATGCCATCTAGGCTTCTAACTCCAGATGAGAACAGAAAGATAAAAGCAAAGGAACAGAATGTCCCCTGAAAAGGAACTTTAAATTTTTCACATTGGTGTGGTGGTTGTTCTCTAAACTTGGAGTTAATTGGAGAACCCTAATGATTTCAGGCCAGTATTTAACAGAAGATGAAAAGAAACAGATAACAGATTCTTTAGATATGCATCAGGGAGTCCTTTGTTAGCACAATATCACCCTCCAGACCAGAAGCCTGGTAGAGAGGAGTGACTCCAGCTGCCCCCTTGGTACCCTGCACCATGGATGAATCAGCTAAATATAAAAGGTCTAACTGGAAGAAGGGAGCATTTCTGCATGTCTCTAGGATTGACAGCATTTCTTGAAAAGGGATTAAACAATAAAGTTATTGTATCAGTAGGGGATGGGGTCCTTGCCCACGTAGGTGTTGTACGGAGCAGAAGGCGGCAGGTCTGTGCCCACATCACCGCCCGGGTGGTTACTGCCTCCCGCCGCCGTACCCGTCCTGCCGGTGAGCAGAGGAGCGTTGTTAGGGGCTGCCGATCCAGGACTTTTCACTGGCTGGGAATTGATCTAAGAAGGTGAGACGTAGCACTAAGAATATTATTAAATGGAAATGAGCAAAAGCAAAAACCGCAAAATCAATCTGAGAACTTGGTTCGCATTTCAAGGGAAAGAAATATGTCTAAGAATCAGGTTAAGCAAAGCCCTACTGTGCCACTTACTGATTTCTTAATGAGCCTGGGGTAAAAAAAAACAAACAACAACAACAACAAAAAAAAAAAAAAAAACACAGAAAAAAAGAGATAAAAGAACAGATTCCAGACAGAAATGGTCATGCAGTTTCCTTATACACATAAAGTCAGCAAACCTCCAGAGAGCAGAGCAGCAGACAGAAACATAGTTGTTTGAACACTGATGTGGCAGGTAAACGGGGCTCACAATTTGGGGGAGGGCAGGGGAGTAGAAAAGGCCAAGAAGAAAGAGAAAATTTCACAGAGCAGCACCTCAGAAACCTAATCCAAAATGTCCGGGCTGCTGCTGCAAGGGCTAAGGACATGTATCTCACTGGTCTGGTTACCCCCCTGTGTGCTGGTTTACGTTTGCATGCACAACCACAGTAGCACTGCAGTTGGACTTTGAAACCTCTCAGGTAGGGTCTGTGCATGAGCAAGTAACTCCTACAGAGTCATCTTACAGGCAACTCCCTTATTTTCTTAATTTAGCTAAACTACTTCTGCTGGTATAGCCACACGTAACCGCCGCAGCCATGTCCTGAGCTGGGTTTCAGCTCTAGAAAAGCCTCCTGGTCAACGCAGCGATATTGTTACACCAACAAAAGCTTCCAGCACAGACGTGACCTCAGTCGCAGCCCTTTGGCAGTCCGCAGGGCTGGTAACAGCTTCGCCTGCCAGCAGTGGAACATGTCACAGGTCAGGGCTGTGCTACAGCAATACCCGAAGGAAAAACGTGCCCACGCCACCACCTCAGCAATACAGAGCAACTCCTCATCTCAGCCCTGAGCTCTGCAACCACCCAGCAGCTATTCCTGATTTACAGTCACATCCCTGCTGGGAGGCAGGCACAGCCGTGCCCCCTTTACAGCTGGGGAGGCCAAGGTCCAGACTGGTTAAAAATCGTGTGATGCTCAGGTGGTGCCACTTCAGAAATGCCAGAAGGCTGAAAAGGGACTGCCCCAACTCCACCCACCAGAGCAGGTTCAGTCGTATGAAATAAAAGTGCTTTATACATGTATGGAGAAAGCAAAATAGGAGGCAGCTCTGTCACATGTTTAACTAAATCCACATGAGGCATTGCAGCTGTGCAGCTTTTCCAGGAAAAAAAAAAAAAAAAAAAAAGAAAAAGGAGAGAGAAATCATGCTCCACTATTAGTAGCTGAGCTGGTAAAATGTCTCTGGGCTAAGTGAGAGCTCAGAGGCAATGCAGAGAATGAGCCTGGGCCCCACCAAAGCTATGAGAGGGGCTGAGACCCTGGTGCAAGGAATCAGGAGTCCTGTCCCCTAGGGCCCATTACCCACCAGGGACAGGAGGTCCTACAGGCACTGGTTGCAACAGTATAGCCAAGCAGAGCCAAAGACAGCAAGAGGGGATGCACCAGAGCCCTGACTAGCTGACCAACACCTCAATACCATGGTACAAGCCTGGAAGTACAACTCTACCAAAGCTGCACTGTGCTGCCTCTGAGATAGCCTAAGTCTGGGACGAGAAAAGAAAGGAACTGGGACCACAGCTCCAACTCCAAGGGAAAGACAGTATAATCTTTCAGTGGCCAGGCAGGTTCCCAAATAAAATTAACACTTTAGGAAGGAAGTCCAATAGACATAGAAATACACCTTGCATCACATCTAACAAGAGTTTGTCCCCAAAGCAGGTCTTTTCCTGAAAGACAGTTAAAACTGAAATGCAGCAGCACCAGACTTGCTGTTTCCCACACGGTATCACAGTAAATCAACACCAATTTCAGTGTTTGCCTGAAAACCGCTGACTGCAAACCAGAGCGGTTGAGGGTATTTGTCACAAACAGCTGTCTGTCCCTGACACAGCGAGCAGTGACCTCTGAGAGAGGAGCTGGGGCCATGGGAAACAGTCCCAAACCCGGACCAGCTCCCCAGCACACGCCTGCCTCCAAAAATCGGCAGGGACCAGGCATGGGGGAAAAGGGGGGGAGAACATCTATTTCCTTATTAAGTAGTGCTCTTTCTCTCTTTTTCTAATCTATGGAAAAATAGGAATGCAAAGGAGAGCAGAGAGGAGCCTTTCTTCGCAGCAGGGGATGCTGCCCGGTGCCGGGACAGCGGCTCCGCTGGGATGCTGCGAGCCCGGAGCTTCTCAGGGTGTTTGCAAAAGGGGAGTCAAAACTCCGGCCCGAGGAGAGGCAGGGAGACCAGGACGAGCATCTTAAGGTTTAAAATGCAAATTCCTCCACTTTATTTTAGGTGGAGGGGTCAAGGTTTGTCTATTTCTTCCTCTCCCCCTCCCCGACACTCCTTCCCCCCTTCCTCCCCAGGTTTTGTTTAGGAAGGGACTGTAGATGCGACAAGGCCTTTGTGCTGGCCATTCAGCTGAAAGAAAAGGCCGAGGAGTCCCAGTGGAGGGAACAAACTTTTGGGGGTCAGCGCGGTCAGCTTAGAATAAATGTGTCGTATTGTTTGTATTAAGGACATGATCTCAGCAGGGTGCCCGGAGCCACCGCATACAACATGAAGGACTATTTATTCAACACTGAAATACGCAGGGCACAGGACTCCTCTCCCAGGGAAAATACGAACTGCTGCTGCAAACGTGCCTGCCTATTCCTAGCAGCAAGATTTGCTAGAAGGGGCATATAAAACTTTTTTTTTAATATGCATTATAAATATAAATAAGGATGGATGCTGAGTTCTCTTGGCAAAAAGTAATCATAGTTAGAAAGCAGCAGCAGCAGCAGCACAGCAAAGTGCCTTTTTATTGTTGCTTTTCTCCAAAAGATGGACAGTTCAGGTCATTAAAGGCCTAAGATAGAAACAGTTTCTCTTAGCACTGTTTGAAAACAGGCTTTTGTTTCCATGGAAGTGGCACAGTCCTTTCTTGGGTTGCCTCCACCGCAGAAGTGGCCCGCGGCTGCGGGGCGGGAGTGGGGCTGCTGGGGCGAGGGGAGCCCTGCAGCCCCCGACAAACCCACATGAAATCCAACTGGAAAAGCAACACAAAGGGGCTGGGGTCTTGACAGCCTGTGGTGCCCCCTGGGAGGGCTCCATAAACGGGGCCCCCAAAGGAGGCGGCCAGCTGGGGAGGGGAGGCCATCCTTCCCAACGCTTCAAAAACAAAACCCTCATAAAGGGACTTTAGAGACGCCCCTGGCTGTTAAATGATCCCCCCTCTCCCTCTTCCTCACTGATTCATACAGAGAGACATGTGCTCCCCCAGAAAGTATCTTTTCTTCTCACAGACCTAGCTCCCTTGTTTGCAGAAGGAAGGGGCGTTTGGTTAGATTGTTCATCCAGAGAATTTCATTAAGTTGCACAATTAACCCAGAGAAACAGCGCTTCATCCCTTGGGACAATCTCCAGCCAACATGGCTTCATCATGGCCAGCCTACAACACACGAGGACTAGGAAGACCAGATGCCTAGAGATCCCAAAAAGGAGCAGGATAAGTTTTAACACATCCACAAGAACTCCAGTCTCTATCACAAATGACAGCCCAACCTCAGTGGGAAAATAAAGTGAGAAGAAAAATGAGAGCGAACTGAGAAGAAGAAAGGAGGTTTCTTATCCTGTGAGGAGCCCAGAGAACAGCCAAGTACACAGATGTTTGGGCATGTAACATTTGATGCTGAATCTGCCAAAAGTAAACCTACTCATAGACATCAACATCTTCATGGTGGGGTCCTGCCCAGAGAGCTAAGGGCACTTACTCTGTCCTTGTAAACCTGACCTCCAAAAAAGTTAACCATACCTTAAAAAACCACATCCAGCCTCATCTACCCAGAAAAAGCAGCAGCCTTAAGGGAGAAAGGAGTGCAAGGACCTCTCAACCCAGGTCTGCAATCAAGAGTCATGGCAGTGGTCACACCATCTGCAAGGCAGCGTGTGTGCTGCCGTGTTGGCCAACACCTGGCAAACAGCACAGTGAGGGCATGACAAATATGACCGAAACTCGGTGAAACAAGCAAAGGTGAAAATCTGAAATCTGAGAATGACTGAAAAAATCCCCTGGGTTTTCCCAGTGTTCTGGTGAGTCTTTGTTTACAAATCCGGAGCAGGGCACAGCTCTCTTGAAGTCCCCCAACATGGGACACCTTGACTTCCACCCTCTGTGTGCTGGATGCCCCCTTCCTTTTTTTGTCCACCCTATTGCCTTTTGTGCCAAAGTGACACAGACTGATGAGGATTATTTCCACGGCTTCCTCAGGGACAGGGGGGGTTCTCTACTGCCCTTGTTCAGGGACAATAGACCCATTAAGTGTCTTCCCAAGACGAGGGGATCGGGGCATACCTGGCCCCCAATGTGGGAATGGCCACTGCCCCTGACAGCCATTAGCATCTGAATGAGAGTGATGCCTGCAGAACAACAGGCAATTATCCCACTGAAAAGCTTTTAAGTGGCATTAATTGCTGGCCACAGACTCCCGGCTCTCTCAGAATGAACCGTGTTGACAAACAGGATAAAATATATTGGATTTCCTGTAGGGGAAAAATTTGTAGGATTGTGCCTCACTGAGGGAAAGCTCCACTTTCATCCTCTGTTGTCACACAGTTAGCAACACTCCACACCTAGTGACAGCAACACAGCTTGGGATGTCCAAGGGAACCTAAATTTGGCTGTGGTGGCTTTGCAGTGCCTGGCTGGCTGGATGAGAAGGCACCCAGGGGAAGGGGGAACACCTGCTCTACGCATTGCTGAGCTGAATTAGCAGCCCCTTTGTCCCAAACGTGTCTCTCAAGGCCCAGGTGTACCTTTTTGTACTGCTCAGAGATGCAAAGAAGCGGCACAGCCCTGAAACACAATCCCCTTTCACTAACAGGCAGTGGCTTTATCTTCCACTGCTCTTTGAACATGATAAATATCCCTCCACAGCCCAGGAATGGAGGTGTTGTGGGAACGTTTTACAGTTGAGAGAGGAAAAATATTTTATTAATGCATGTTAATCTTTGTAAATCAACATTGCTAACAAATAAATACTGTCTTGTCTGTTAGGTGCCTTCAAGAAGGTTGTATGAAGGTCATAGCTAATATTTTCCTGTGATTCCCTGGAAAATTAGACTCAAATGTGCTTTAATTCCTGGCAGCTGAAATGATTTCAAGGCTGATCTTGCACATGCGCAGGGCACTTCTTTCGATAGCTCCTTCCTGCAAGTACAAGTCACTGACCTTGAAAAAGTACTGCAGCACTATTATTTCCCCAGGACAATCATCTTCTCTTCAACACCATGTGTCACACAACCACGATGATTCCTGGATTGTTTAGAGATGTTTGCTCAGCTTTCTGTGTGTATCCAGACATAAGGATCGTCAACTCAGGTGACCTATCTTCTGTGGCACTGGGTAAGACCAGTGTATGTATGATCAGACATTGTGACAATGTCTCCTGGTGACTTGCCGGACCACTTTTGGTGGCTGGATGGTTCATAAGAAATGGCTCTTCCCAGTCCCCAAGGAGTTTTCTAAAACATGCAAGGTAAGCCTTCAGCAGTCAAATGTAGGTGCTACCATGAACATGTTCCTGAGACCTTCCAACCCTTCTCTCTCTTCATGGCCAGTGGACAGCGTAGGGCAATTTGAGAGGTAATTTTCCTATCTTAAGCCTCACTGCAACGTCACACACTAAGCAAGCAGCCCTTAGGAAGGTGGGCCAAAGGTGGGGCATCATTAGCATCCTGGAAATGAAGACACCCTTTCCCTGAGAAACAACCTTCCTTTGAAGGTTGGCAGATGGATGGCAATGAAGATTTCTTTCCAGAGCTTTAGGCTGCAGCATTGCCACGGGTCTCTCTGGCAGTGACCTGCTGGCTTTCTAGCAATGATCCCCAGGACCCACAATGAGGAGCTGAGCTTGTAACCGCTACTACCCCATTTGCCACAGAGCCAATGTCCAGTGCACTTAGTAATGCTCGTGGGTCTGATTATGAACAACTCCCCTTATCAGAAACAGTAGAAAGAAATAAAATGCCCCCTGTGAAGCACTAATTTCTACTTAGCATTACAAAACCTATTTACAATTGAACCAGTGTTCATCGAAGTGAAGAGGAAGATGAAACTTTGCCTGATATTTTGTTGCATTACAAGCCTGAAATGTGCTTCCTATGCACAGTGGCTCAAGGACTTCTAGAGGATTTCCAACAGATACAGGTCATTTTATGGCTCAGAGTGAAAACCATGTAAAAACCTCTGGTTTTTGCTAATTTAGACCTCCAGCTCAGCAAGTGTATGTGGGTGGCCTTTTGAAGTTTGAGCAGCAGATCTTCTGCTTGAGCAAAATGGCTTAATTCTCCCGCAGTCAGTGGCACTAGGCCAGCCTGCACCATCTGAGGACAAGTCCTCTCACATTTATCCCAGAACAAAACTCCAAGAGGAACTCAAAAAATGTTAAGGCATCTGTGGAGAAAGCTTTGAAAAAGTCTGTGCACAGTCCAGTCAAGTGAAACAGCAAAACTTTGCCTCCAGTGTGTGGAGGAGAATGGACTGCACAGTCAGAAAGCCAGAATATTAATGCAAGCTCCCACAACATGTCTGTGCAAGAAAGACAGTGACAAAAACCCAGGCATGTGTCCCAGCAAACCGAAGATGGACCTCCTGTACTGCTAATAATATCCAATCATCAGGACTAAGCTAATTTCCTCTTGTATTGCCAGATCCAGACCATGAATAATTAACTTTACTGCAGAAAAGATGCAATCTTTGTTGTTGATTTTGTTGTTGTTGTTGTTTTAATATAAATAATTAATCCAGATTCACAGAGGTTACAAGGCTAGTCTGATTTGTTCTCACTGAAGATTAGGTCCTTGGTATTTGCTGCTAAATTGATAAGATGATCAGCAAGATGATAGCAGGTAAGAAACGCCAAGTGTTATGTTGTGGAAAAGCAAACATTTAAAGCAAAGGACCTGAGAAATAGAAAGTAACACATCTGTTGGAGGAAGGACCATTAAGCAGGACTGTGTTAAGCAGCACTTGCTGAACCACCATGTGCACATGAACTGAATGCCAAAAACCCCTCCCCAAGGTGAAAGCAATGGGCTTGATATTTCCCTAAGCAGTGAGGCTTAGGATAGGAAAATTACACCCAAAAAATGCCCTATCCTGTCCACTGGCCATGAAGAGAGAGAAGGGTTGGTAGCTCTCAGAGACATGTCCATGGTGGAATCTACATTTATCCACTGAAGGCTTACTTTGCATGTTTTAGAAAGGATTTCATCAAGCCCAGTGTTGAGAAGCAGCAAAAGGGCTCAGACTTTCCCCCCACAGCAACCACACCCCGTGGCTGAGGAGGAGGCTCCCTGCCAGCTGTTCTCCTCCAGGGAAGCAGGAGGATTAAATCTTTTTAAGGGATCCAAGACTCAGAAGTTAAACACTGACACCCATGATATGGGTCTGTTATTTAGACACTACAGATCCCACCTTCTTCACTTGAGTTGACTGGCAGTCCATGTACCAGGGTTAAAACAGGAGGATGATGTCTAAGATGGACAAAATTAGGTGACCCTCAGGCAGTTTGTTCACTGGCTTTAAAAGAAGGCAGATAAATAGCCAAGACTGGACTTGAGATAGCAATTCCTACAGCTGTGGGGTCCAACCTCAGGGTGTCCCTCCCGCAGTGGGCATAGACAGTAAGGGACCAAACCACTGCTACTGCTTATCTGCCTTAGCTTATTTGTGTGGTTTGGTGCTTTATCCCTTCCAGCCAGGGAAAGTGGCACCACCTGAGGAATCAGTACTGACCCCTTGTCCAACCTCTCCTAAGTTGTGTGTCTGCTGTCATAAATAAATAAAAAAAATAAAAAAAAAAATCTCTACTGAGCAGCCGAGTCATAATTCAAACCAGTGTCTTGACACCTAAAATAGCTAAACAAAGTTCACTAGTTCCCACTGTTGTCCCAAGAGCTCATGTCCCAGCTGCTCTGTGCATGTCAGAGTGATCAAACTACCTTCACGAAGACCAACCCATCTGATCCACTGGGGAAGCCAAGTGAGCAGCATGAGGACAAAGCCATGGCAAGACAAGTTGTCATAACAGAAGTAAAACCTGTTCTTGTCACGCCTCGCCACAGCGTGCACACACCCACAAGATGCACACACACACACACACACACACACACACACACACACACACACATCTCCATCCGGAGCTGTGACTGCTGTGCTCCAAGGTTCATCATCAGGCCAAAGAAGCATCCCCAAGCATTGGGCTGCATTCAGATTTTCAGCTCCTCTTCCAGCTGCTGAGGAGCTAAAGACACCTATATCTCTGGCTACATATGGAGCACATGGACTTAGAAAACCTGAATTTTATACCTCTAGGTAGGTAACATGAATATCCTCTTGGGAGAGGTATACTCAGGAAGGAGCATTTGCGGTGTTGGTTTGGTGAGTGGCTATCTGCCTAGGGACTCCCCAGTGCCCCTCCCCATGCTCCAGTCTTGTCCTGGCCAAGGAGGGCCTGAGGGTCTACCCGTGTTCAGACCACGAATCCCCTGCTCTTGGCTGTGATTCACTAGCAGAGGGACCCCACGTGTCATAGGGAGGGGGGCACCCACACAGTGAACACCAGGAAATACCCAGTTTCGAGAGGGTTAAGTGTACCCCAGGGCGGGCTGTGCAGGGGTAGCACACCCACTGGGAGGTTACAGGTGGGTACCAGCAGCTGGTGACTTGCTGGTCTCTAGTTTAATAAACCCCTAGGTATTAACCCTTTCAGAGGGGCTTTGGTGTAAACCAGGACCCCAAGAGCCATTGCCTCCAGGTCCAGATGGACATTTTTATCCCTCTGCCCCTCCTCCTCGAGAAGATGGCACCTGGGCATGGTCAGAGCCAAGAGCCAGAGGAGAATGGACCTGTCAGCAGGGTTCAGCACACCATCGCAGCTGCCAAACTGGCCCGATCCCACCAGCTGGTCTTATTTAACAGGGCAACAGGGGAGTTGCAAGAGGCAGGAAGACTGAGAGAGAAGTAGTTAAATTGGAATTAATTTGTCACTCCATATTTAACTGACCTCAAAACTATTAAACAAATCTAATAGGAAATATCCCCCAGATTCCAAATACCTCTGTGGTGCCTGCCGGGGACCAGCCACCACGCAGGGCTTCCACTGTCAGGCAAACTGGTACAGGGGAAGGGGGTTCCCTCCTCCCCCATCCCCAGGCCCAGTTTAGTTCATATGAGCTTTTACCCCAAGCCTACAGGACAGTTGATGGAAGAAGCAGGGGGAGTACCCAGCACCCCAGGTTGAGGTGCAGGGGGAAGCTAAGGGATGCATGCAGCATGGCTGCGGGCTTCCCTGGCTCCTGCTGGGAGGGAGCACAGAGGATGCTCTGGAGTTAAGAGCAGTGATTGGCTGCTCAGTGATTTTTTCCACCCTTAAAAAGAAAAAAATATCCCAATTCCTCACAAGTTAGTTGCAAGTACCACCCGCTCTGCATCTGAAGCGAACTGGGAGATTTAAGGCTCCAGGTGGAGTGGAACTGGATTTTATTACCAAAACCACACAAACTCAGCAGCTAGAATATGGAGAGAGGCTAGGGGCGGAAAGCTGGCATAAAAAATGACAAACAAAAGGCAGCTTTTTCCTGCAAATAGGTGAATACAAGCCAGCGCCTCCGCATGGCTTAAAACACTTGGTGACAACATATTTCTTATTGTGGGATGCTGTTAGTTATTGCCTCAGGTCTGTGCTGTGCTTTTGAGTGCACAGAATTGCAGTGGTACCCTCCCCTGGATGAAGTTAGCCAGGAAGTAGCAAATATTACAGAGAATCGAGTTCAGCCTGATAACAACAGCTGAGTATATTGGGATGAATTTTGCATAAACATCCTCCCTTCTGAGGATAACCAGCTGGGCATTTTAGACCGATGCCCCTCAGTATTAAAAATAAATAAGAAATAATAAATAAAGGCAGATCGCTGGGTGGAAGGGCTTCCTCGAAAACTGCAGCTGCTGCTCGCACTCGCATTCAGCGGTGCCGTGATTAAACCAACATCCCCCGGGTGTTTCTGCGATCACTTAACGCTTCCCCGGCTCCGGAGGGGCTGCCCGGGCTCCGGGGCCGTGGGGTGCCCGGATCCGTGGGGTGCCCGGGTCAGGCTGGCTGGGCTCTGGGTCCGCGGGGTGCCGGGTTCCCCGGGGATGCTCGGTTCTGCAGGGTACCCGTTTCTGCGGGGTTCCCGGTACCGTGGGATGCCCGGTTCCGCGGGGTGCCGGGTTCCGCGGGGTTCCTGGGTCCGCGGGGTGCCCGGTTCCGCGGGGTTCCCGGTTCCCTGGAATGCCCGGTGCCGCGGGATGCCCGGTTCCGCGGGGTTCCCGGTTCCTCGGGGTGCCCGGTTCCGCGGGATGCCCGGTTCCCGGTTCCGCGGGGTTCCCGGTGCCCAGTTCCGCGGGGTTCCCTGTTCCCTGGGGTGCCCGGTTCCTCGGGGTGCCCGGTTCCTCGGGGTGCCCGGTTCCCGGTTCCGCGGGATTCCCGGTTCCGCGGGGTTCCCTGTTCCCTGGGGTTCCCGGTTCCGCGGGGTTCCCGGTTCCTCGGGGTGCCCGGTTCCGCGGGATTCCCGGTTCCGCGGGGTTCCCTGTTCCCTGGGGTTCCCGGTTCCGCGGGGTTCCTGGGTCCGCGAGGTGCCCGGTTCCGCGGGGTTCCCGGTTCCCGGGCCGGGCTGCCGGGCTCCGAGTGCCCTCTGCCGGGGAGGGGCCGCCGGCTCCCGCCCGGCGCCCCGCCTGCGCCCCCCCGCCCCGTCCCTCAGCCCCTTTATTTCTTAATCTTTTCGGGTTCGGGGGCCGGGGCCGCCCCTGCCTGGCAGGCGCCCCGCAAGGCTGCGCCCCCCTCGGCTCAGGGTTTGGGGTCTCATCCCGGGGGGGTCGGTCCAGCAGCTCTGCGGGGAGCGGGAGGGCAGAGCCTGAACCCGCTGACAGCTGCTTCAGTGCCCCTGCACCGACTTCGTGTGTGTGTCCCCACACCCCCACGTGTGTCATTCGGCAGAAAGCTTTATTTCAAGCCAGAAAAAGAGGGCAGAACGGTAATGCTGCAATTCTGGAGAACGTGCTGTTCCCACTCCGGGGAGATCGCAGCGATTAAATGTCTTGGTCAAGGTCACTCCTACAGCATTGGGAAAACAACCCAAGAACTTTTGCAATGGCAGTTTCCTGGGTCAGAAACCTTGCAAAGCCCATTTTTATTTTATTTTTTATTTCCCTAGAAAGCCAGAGGGATCACTTTTACATCGAGGGACACTGGTCATGTCCATGTTTTGAAAAATATTGTAAAAATAAATGCCTAAATAAGTTTGAGGAATTCAAGCTAATATTTCACTAATACCTTAGGGATTTTTTTATCCATTCTTTTGATACATGACAACGATCTAGCAAACTCTATCCAGGTGTCCTAAAAGACTCAGTGAAGAAGATAATAGTTGTAAGGAAAGCTTGAGCAAAGAGGACATGTTACTCAGTCCAGGTGTTGCAAACCCTGTGTTACTAATTCCCCTGTACCCAGACATCCACTAAACAGGTCAGAGCAAAGATGTTTTTGCAAGAGATTCATCCACTCCCTCCCATCACTGGGAGGCTCAGGGCCTGAACCGGCTCCCGCTGGAGTGAATGGGCAGACTCCCTGCTTTTAATGGCACAAGATCAATTCCCAGTTTTGCAGGCAAAAAGTCAAACAGAAACAGCAAGGCTTTTCCCCCCAGATATTAGTGATGCACGCCTCTCCAGTTTGGAGTGGGCAGGTCTGTTCAGGTTTCAAGGTGGGAAAAGAAGCTTTAATGTTTCTTTCTTTTTTCTTTGACTGTTAAAAGGCACAAAACTGCTATAGATCTATCCACACACACCACTAGCAAAACAGTGGCGGTGGGCTGTCTAAAGGTAACACTGATGCACAAAGGCCCCTGGAAGGAAGGGGAACCTCAATGAAAGAATCCTCATTTCTTTCTCATGAACTGCTCAGCAGCCAAACATCAGCCCCGTTTCAGCAACCTCATGGTTCTCCCTTCATTAATCCCAGGCACATCTGACATCTGCTCAGCACAAAATGCACATTTTATCAGCCATCCTGCCCTGTAACAGCACACACCCATCCCCAGCACAGAGGCTGCTGCCTCGGAGAGGGCATTCAGCAAGAGAAGTCTGCAGCTGGTGGAAAACTCTCCTCCTGCTCCAACTGAGAGGAGGTTAGGGGTGGGCGACCAAAAGAACTGGATGGAGAAAGCCCCAACCTTTCCCTGTGCACATCTCCTGGAGAACCAGCCCTTTCCTCTCCCCGGGCAGATCCACATGGCTCTTCCAGGCCAGACCGGGCCAACAGAAACTCCTGAGCCGCTGGCCGCTCCAGCCAGCCCCACGGCTTTTCCTTTCAGGAACTCGCAGCTAGAGGGGAGCAGGTGACAAGCTAGCTTTACACCACGGGATGCTTAGATTTAAGCAAGAGGTACAAAATACACCTTGTACGTATGTTCTTTCTACCTAAAGGCTCACTCGCCATCCCGCAGTGATGGACCAGCTTTAGCATCTCCAAACATATCTCAGCCTGAACTGCCCTGCAGGGATCACCCTGGGAGAGGGTTTGGCACAAACACACACTTTTTTACCTTTTTACTTAGCCAAAATTCTTTTGTTTTCTCACTTCTTAAGGTTAGTTTGTGGGTTTGTTTTCTTTTGTTTTTTTGTTTTTTTTTTTTTAATCTCCTAGGGGAAAAAAAAAAAAAAAAAAGCCTTATGAGGGCTTCATACTCTGTGAGGGTGCCTCTGTCTTGATTCTTTAGGAACCATTAAGAGTCTGGTGTCAAACATTTCATCCAGATCCACAGTTTTTATTTTCCTCTGTATTTTCCAGTTGAATAACTCAATATATTCATATAAGGAACATCACAACAGTGCACACGCCTCAGAAATTACATGGCAGCGTCACATTCATCATAGGCTGATTCCAGCTCAGGATCTGCAGAGAGCCACAATGAAAGTCTGGTCCAAGGATGTGGTGTTATGGTTTTCAGAGTAGAAATTCCTGAGTTCCCCAAGAGGAGAAAGACCCTACATGAATATAGGATTTTTCTAAGCTCTTCTGTGATGATAAACCTCTAGACTCCATCAAGTTATTGTAAGATAAGGAATAGCTGAAAGAGGTTTAGAAATGCTTTCTCAAAAACTAGGATTTAACCTAGAGCATGATTTTCATTAAACAACGTGGGAATTGCCATTTGAGGGAAGAACACAAATCCATTCCCCTACAGTTGTGTTTCCTACAGTGATCCTTAGGACTTACCTTGGGAAAATGTGTAAGAAACAAAGCAAGTGTAAGGGAAGATATGTGTAGCTGCTGGCAGTGTGGGACTTGCACCTGAACTGGACTGCTACCTCTGAACTCTTGAACATTAGCAGTTCCTGTCTGAGTTGTTTCTCATGAATTCTTCCTTTCCTTTTTTCACTCCTAATGGCCTCCACAAGATCCAGCAGCTGGGAGTTCCACATTTTAATTGCACGGGGGAGAAAAATTGTTTCCTTATGATTTTCTTAAACTTGCTGATAGATGATTTCATCACCAGACAGTAAATTGTAAGAACACAACGCTTCACTATCCATTTTCACTACACCGTTCATCTTTGCTCCTTGACATCTGCAGTCTCATCTTTAATTAGAAGACAGACTATACTTCTTTCTCTGTATTTTCTCCATCTTTTTGAAATCCTCTTTCAGCATGAGGACCAGAAGAGCACGCAGTATCTTTGACATTTTGGTGCAGAGGCAGGCAGCTAGCACAGGGAATGGTAAATGCTTGGGGGCTGCTGGGATCCAAGAAGCAGCTCCTCTTGCTGCCAGCCCCATTCCACACCTGGGGCATGGACTTAGAAGGTGTAGAAGAAAGTCCAGACTTAGAGCTTTTTCTTCTATTCCCATGGGAGTTGGGAAAGTGCAGAACAAATAACAACAAATTATTCCAGCTGGGAAATATTATTTCTCCTGGCTTCTTTTCTGCCTCAGAGGAAGCGTTGGTTGGAATTACATAAAGTATTTGTGATTGAGGAAAAGAGCTTTTCAACTGAATAATAACTTCTCTGCAAATGTTTTGAAGTTGCTGTTATTGCTTAACACCTAAAATTAAACATTTTCTGTATTTTTTTTTAGTTGAATTTCCCACCCCTCTGGTTTTCTGTATTGAAAGAGAAGCCTCACAAAAGAAAAATTTGTATTTCCCTGACTGACTCAACTCCGTCATGGCAGAAACATACTCAAGCAACCCAATGACTACACTGAACTGATGAGTTGGGACACAGGTCTCCGGAGGCTGGAGTTTACGGAGAAGAAACATAATTTGGCCAAAGATGATTGACCTGTCCAGATCAGAAAAATCAAGGTCAATCCTGCTTCCACTCCACATCCCATGGTGTATTTTATCCTGGCTTCACAGAGAAGTAGGATTTGTCCTGCTTCATAAGGGAAGACTCACTTGGGAACTCAGATGGCTCAAAGCTTCTTAGAAGAAGAGGATTAAGACATCTTCTGGGTGCAGTGGACTACCTGTGCTGGCCTTCAAAGGCTCTTCTTCCTCTGTAGCAGCTGGTGCAGATTAGATCTAGCTGAGTTTTGACTCAGGTCAAAGCTTCATGGGCCACCGAAGCTGCAGCCCTCTGCCCTCCTCTTCTAAGCAAGAGCATCAATTGCCCTGGCACAGAGACCTCATCCTGCCCTAACAGTAGCCCCATGGATGAATGTATAGACAGTCCTTTAAATGCTTTACCAAGACTCACTCTCCAGCTGCTTGCAGCCCCCAGCTTGCACGCAGCCTCTGGGTCTGTAGGATGAGAGAGCAGGGTGGGGAAGCCCACAGGCTGTTTCTGCAGCCAGGATGCTCCATGCCCATCCATCCCAGCCACACCAATCTGACAGCTCCCCAATTTCAGCAGCTCTGCCCTTCAGCTATGACTCACCAGCTTTGCTTGAACGATTCTGAGTGAGGCAACAAACAGGAAGGTTCACACCATGATGGTCTGATTCATCACTCTAAGCTTTGGGCAGGCTTGCCTCACATGAAGATACAGAGTTTTTGGCCTTTCTCATGGCACAGAGAAAGAGAGAAAGATTTGTCCATCAAAGCTTGTCCCAGGCAACACATTTAATGCTGCTCTCCAGAGAGCCTGGCAGATAGGAAAGGCCCAAACAGTCAAACAGAACAAATGAAAATATCTTCTGCTCTATGGAGAGACACAAGGGCTTGGCTGCTAAATATTTAATATCAGGAACTCCCCTTCCTTCCTGCCTCCTCCTCTCTGTACTGCATTCAGCTTGCCATGGCTGCAAAGGGCAAGAGCTCTGGGGCACAAGAGAGCACTTCCCAGCTGTGACACCCACTGCCGTGAACCAAACACAATGCAACTGGGAACGGGCTCTTTGGATTCAGAAGCCAAGTGGGGTGTTAGTGGAGCAAGATCACTTGCAAAAATGCTTTGGGGCAGCTGTGCATCTCCGTCTTCCAGATCTGTATATTTTCTACGGGGGCTTTGCCTGTAGACCATGTCAGTGTATTGGAGCTTATTTGTCCCCAATCGCTGCAGGGTACTAGACAGGCAATAGTGTAAAACCTGCAGAGGTGGATGGAGACTGGCAGGACCCCACAGCCAAGGCCCTAAAATATCTCTGTCCATTGGAAAGCAACACCAAGAAGCTGGAGCTATTTTGAACAGACCTGGGGGCAAATTTCCCAAATAAAGAGAAAAATACCAATTGTTGATAAAAGGAATGGTTCATGGAAGTGGTGCTTTCAGTGCAGCTTTATTCTTGGGGGGAGGAGAAATGAAATAGCACACACTTGGTGACAGCTGGGAGAGTTGTGCTTCAGTGGAGCGGGAATGAAACATCTGACTTTTGGAGGGACATTTTGTAGTAAAAAGGTTTTCAAGCACTGACCAAGTAGGACTTTTCAGAGGACCCAGAGGAACATATCCATATCTAATACATATTTATGTACATGTATGAATGTTTTTTCAGGGGTTTACATAGTTTTGATCTACTTCCAAACAGAAAAAAAAAGGGATGAAGCCATCCAGGCACAAATAATCCTCATTACAGCTGTGCTGACTGCACTTCCCAGCACCCTAGAGAGGAAGCAGCATTTCTGCATGGTGACCATCTGTTCTTCCCACTGTGCCCAAACTTACACAGGGGGGAACTCAACCAGGCTTCATCCTGAGTCAGTCACCCAACAACCATCTTAGACTCCCAGCTGGGTACTGTCACCCCCATCTCTCCCTTGACTAAAGGAACGGGGAAGAAATACAGCACCAGAAAGAGGACACAGTGGGATGGAGTGCAGGCAGAAGTTGGGACATTCATGTAGGCCACCAGCATTTCAATGAGCCCTGTCCCTCACTGCAAGTAAATAAAGAATTGGAGGTCCGCTTCCCAAAGCACAACATCCCCCTCTCCCTGTGCCCATAACACAGAGAAACATCCCTGTCGCTTGTGTGTAGAGGAAACTCATGTCTTGGGAAAAAGAACGCAATTAAAAAAATCAAAATAGTCTGAAGCTACAAATCGAGCTCTTCTCTCAGTTAATATTTAATGTTGCAGTTGGGTGGCTTTCAATGCAGGGAAAGCACTGGGATTTTTTTGCTACAATTGACTGTGTGAAACTCAGTGTGTCAAAAAAAAGAGAAAACCAATTTTGTTGAATATTTCAACATCTGGAGCCACTTAGTGGCAGGAAAAAGCAACTTCTTGAGAAGCACTTTTGATCTAGAGCAGTGGTTTTAAACCTTTTTCTATTTGCAGACCCATAAAATTTCTCTCTGCATAACAATTATAAGCCTACTAATAATCAGTTCTCTCATCTTAATCAACTCTGGAGATCCCTTAGTCTTGTGCAGGTCTATGAAAACACAGCTTTGCCTCTCCTGCATTTGAACATCTGTCTCCTGGACCGCTTAATTTCCCAGCTCAAGGAGCTGGTTGCTTCATTACAAGATAATCTGCAGAAATGTGATCTTGCCTCTCTCAACATGGTGTGGCCTTTTTTCTAAGGCTGAGACTGTTGTTATTTGTGGAACTGGTACTCACCGGGCCTGTGTCACCCTGATAAAGATGCTCAGCTCTGCCCACAGAAAATCAGCGTATTTCTGCCTTTAAAGCCTATCTCAGAGCTGCTACACACCAGAGAGGTAATTCAGGCTGTGCGTATCTTCTTATCTCTCCTGCTTCCCAGAGTCTGCTGTGCCCGGCTCTGCCGGCACCGGGTTCCACTGGCTCAGGCTGAGGCTGCCTTGGTGGGAACACCCTGGGCTCTGGGCAAGTCCTGGGGAGCCCATCTGTTGATGGACCTCTTCCAGCCAGAAGCAGGCCAAGCCAGGGGTGGGGGTCAGTAGGGGGAATAAGGCTACAGGTTGCTGCATTTAGAAGCAGAGGATCGAGGCACCGTCCTGGTCTCCTGGTGAGTTTTTCTCATGCTATGGTGCTTGGACATTACTTCTATCCCACTCCCAACCCAGGCTTTGGGCTTAGCTCTTCCTTGATTTGGCTTGCTTAATTTCTCTGTACAGAAGGTCAATACACTGCCAAGAAGGAGAAAAGTCAGTCCTCTGCATTGTACCACACAGAGACAGGGTAGGGCGAGTATGGTGGTAAGTTGTCCTAGGGGAGCCTTTCTTACTTAGCTGAGCAACAGACCTGCCTGTTTAATTGGTCAAGGATTTGTTAGCGTATCACTGGTAAATCTGCTCAAAGGACTAATAGGAAAGCACTTGAAAAACAACTGCTGTGCCCAAAGAATAGCATAGATCAGATCTTTGTTTCCATTGTATTTCTTCTCAGCGCATTTGATTAGTTTGGTTAATTGAACAAGTAGCACACTCTATTATCGTGCACCAGCAAAAGAGATTTTATGACTCAGACAAATATGGCCATTATTAGCTGCTTCTGACATAACAAACAGGACTATTAGCTTTGAGAGGCAGTATTTTATGTATGGCTTTTTGGTAAATTGGCTGCTTAATCATGTTTTTTTTTTCTTGTAAAAAGACCTCTCCTTCAGTGGCTGTCTCTGAGCGTTCAGTGCAGGACTGCGAGGGGACACAATTCACAGCACTATTGGAAGGTCTATGTAATATAAATATTTTCCCTCATTTTAGATTTATCTCCCACAAGGGTACCATCACAAATCACTCTAAGCACCTCAGACAAGCCTGTACCCCTTATAAGACCATAGACCAAGTCGAACCGGGCCTAGGCTCATTTAGTAAGAGACTAATGAAAACTAATTAACAGTTGTGCTCAGTGAATTAGATTAAACTCAGCCAGTGCCTGTACACGCCTCTGTTTGTACTGGACAGCTTCTAGGTACAATCACCCCTTGCCTCGCCCCTTCAAAACTGCTCTGGTTTCCATGTTAGACAGTGATGATGTGTTTGTAGAAATTTGTCCTGGTGTTGCAATGCCAGTATAGTTAACATTATACTGGAATGTGAACGGTCCTACTGGTACAACAGGTCAAACACAGACTCTCTACGGCCTCCTGACCTGCTCTGAGCCTCTGGTGTCCACCACATCTTAGTGCCTGCTGGTGATCAAGGAGGAGCAAAGCCAGTTTCTACCTTGTTTGCACAAGAAGCTGGATAGAACTCAGCTCTGCTGCTGGGATGGCACTGCCCACCCTGGGAAAGAGAAGAACCTGCCCTGGAGCATGGCCCTTCTACTGCTCCAAGCATGCCACACAAAGGGGTTTTGTCATTACACTGGCAGATACATTGGTAGTAGGAGACAAAAAATACCAACTATTTACTGGGAAAGGCACTTCAGGAAACCTGAAATTCCTACACATTTGTTTTAAGCTACATTTCTACAGAGGCTTCTTGTTTGGCTTTGGGTCTATGACACATGTAAGTGTTGTCTTCTTTTGCCATCAGCTCTTTTTTTTCTATTTGGAAAATGTGTTCATCAAAGCAGATCTTTTCATAGGAATTTATGAGTTTCAATACCTTTTGTGCTAAAAAGAAAGTTTCAAAATTGCTAAAATTATACTTTTAATCAGAAATTTACTGTTTCAATCAACTTGCATTTTCAGTTACAATAGATCATACAGTTCAGTTTGAAAATATTTTGTTTATTGATTAAAATGAAAATAATTGTTTTCAGATGTTTTGGACTAGGATTTTGGACTTTCCACCCAGTTTCAGAATATTTTTTGTTTAGTATCAAACATTCTTATGGGAGGACATGTCACTTGTCTCTAGTCTGTTCATACCAGGGTACCTGGGTAAAATATAATGGCTAGGACATGAGAAGTCTGATGTAGTTAGGTGATGTAATTATTTCTTATGGCTTTAGCTTCAACAAATTTGTCAATGACTATGAATTTGCATAACCTAAATGTAGAACAGCATGATGCAATTCACACGCATATGAATGGAAAAAAAGTGCCTTGCTTAAGTACCTTCTGCATTGTGGTCACTCTGAAATTCAGAGCTGGCAGAATAATAACCTGTGAATGAATATGAGCATCTTCAGAGCTGAACTGAACTCTACAAGCCATCTTGTAGAGATGCAAAAGACACTGCTTGTGGATTAAGATGTAACTTAATACAGAGCCCAGGATTATTATCTGCTTCCCAATTAACTCTCTTATGAGTAAAGGTGGTTGACGTTTTCACAGTTCTGACTGAAGAAGCATCAGTCTGTATTGCTATTTTTGTTTCTTAAGTAATTAAAACTGTTACACAATATTTACTGGGCAGAGGAGGATGTCCCACACAGGGGGACCTCCTGGCAGCTTTTCAAACTTTGTGTAAACCCTTTCCCTTTCCACATTTGGCCCCACAACTAATATTTATCATGGAGAGTAAACTCACTAAAAAAATAACCACCTCCATTCTTATTTGCTAACATTTTGATTTGTGTATACTATCCTGTTATCCAAGGTCAGGGGATCTCAAACAGCCCTTTCAGCTGCTGATGTGTAAAAACTGAAGACTACTAGACAGCTTAATAACTATGTGAGTACCTGCTATAAATGCTGAAATGCAGGTCAAGAAAGAACGCCTGTTACCCTTGTAATGTTACTAGAATATGAATGATCCCCAAAAAGCATTAAAAATCCCCTGTGGATGCTGGTACGGTTTCCTATGCTCTTAAATAAAGGGATCTTGGTTTGACTGGTTCAAGGTCATAAAAAAATACAGGCAAAATATTATAAAGAGGGTGTCAACAGCTATTTCTCAAGAAGAGAATGGATCCATTGTAGGCACAAATTACAGAGGTACTTATGAACCAAGGGTATTAGCCAACCCTGGTATAGAAACTAGCATTATATCTGCTCTAGGGACATTGAGACTATATTAGGTCTGAAGAGGGATTATTTAAATTGGAGTTGAAAAGGTCCGGTTCTGGACTTTCTGTAAGCTGATTCTTTATTCTGATCATCATCAGGTCAATTTTCTTTTGCCAAGCTGATGGTTCTCACAAGTGTATGATGCCATTTTTGAGGAACTTTCTCCAGTTTCCATCACCATCTTTTGGAAATGCTCAACAATATTCTAGAACAGACTGTTTACATCAGCTCCTGAGTGATGACATAGAGGGTCTACATTCATCCTACCCAACTGAAAGGTCTTGCTCAAGGTGCTTATGCTAGCAGCCAATTCACCCTGTGATCATTTTCTTGTAAGTGGAGAAAAGCACCTTGAGAAATGTCCTGGGTTGAGTGAGTGGTGGAGTTTTTTGGTGGCAGGGGAGGGGGCTATCAGGGCGGCCCCCTGTGAGAAGCTTCTCGAAGCTCCCCCAGCTCCACGTCAGCTCCACTTCTGTTTGGGAAATTGAGCCAATCAGCTGCACCTCTGTGAGAACGTATTTAAGAAGGGACGTGGTGATGGGCAGTCGGACTTGTGAGGAGGAGTTGCTGCAGCTGCCTGAACACCAAGGTCAGTGGAGGAACGGAGGAAGAAAGGAGGGGGGAGGTGTGCCGGAGCAGACACCCCCCTGTATCCTGTGGTGAGACAGCAGGGCGGCCCCCCCTGCCACCCATGAAGATCTACGGTGGAGCAGACATTGATTTATGGCCTGTGGCTCCTGCTTGAATGATCAAGGTTCTGTGCCCGAAGAAGGCCGGAGTCTCATGGGAAAAGGCAGCCCCGCTGCTGTAATTCAGTGCTGGAAGGATTGCAGCATGTGGGGGAGTCCCATGCTGGAGCAGCTCGGGAAGGGCTGCAGCCGTGGGAGGGAATCCAGTCGGAGGAAGTTAGTGACCCATGACGGAGCAATGTGGGGAATGCTGCGGCCCGTGGGAGGAATTCATGTCGGAGGAAGTTTGTGGAGGACTGTCTCCTGTGAGAGGGGGCCACGATGGAGCAGGAGGAACAAGTTCCAGACATTCCCCTCACTGAAGATGAAGGAAGTGGCAGCGCTGACTGACTGCACCCCCCATTCCCTGCCCCTGCGCCACTGGGGGAGGAGGTAGAGATATCGGGAGCAGAGCTGAGCCCGGGAAGAAGGGAGGGGTGGGGGGAAGGTGTTCTCAAGATGTGGCAATGATTCTCACTGTCCTACTCTGTTATGTGTTGTTAGTGTCTGTAATAAATGTATGTTCTTTTTTTCCTTCCCCTAACAAGTCTGCCTTTTGCTCGTGATCATAAAGGGGAAATTTTCCCCATCCCAGTCCTATCTTGAACCCCAAGCCTGGCTCTCTGTCCCTTCTCATTGCTGGAGGGGAAGGGAGAGAGAGCTGCTGCATTGTGGTTGGCTGCCAACCAGGCCTAAACCACGACAAGAAAGTAATTCAGATCCATAGATAGATAGGAACTTAGAGGGACCAATCTCCAACCCCTGTAGAAAGCCAGTAATGCAGCTATGTTCCTCATTGGGAGCTGACTATTTCTCTTTTCATAACAGGAAACAAACCTGACTGCTGGAATCACTCCAATCAGGAGTACAAAGAAGCAGAGGGTCTGCAAGACTGAAGGGGTTTGTGCTGAGCTCACATGTACAAAGTAGCATGTGAGATTCCAGATGCTTTGAAACATCTTAAAATCCTTTAATATTTAATTAAAACAAACAAGCTGAAACTTGTTGCAAATGTTTCACAAATATGTGCAAATTTATATTTATCTCCAGAGGAGGTCCCAGACTGACACTGCCAATGCTGAGCTCCTTGTACTACTGAGCAGTGGGAAAGGACATTTTGACCTCTTGATTACATGTGCATGGGTTCAGGAACCATGAAGCTAAAAGGCTGTGAACCTCGTAAGGCGTGAACTTCTTATCCTCTTTCATCATGCTTATCCATTGCTCCACTGAAGGGATCTCTGAACTTCAGAATGGCAGTCCTCTTGCCTCTACCCACCTTCACCATATTGCTGCAGTAACTGGCTGCTGTTTACTCAGGGTTGCTGGCAAAACACACTCCCTTGAACAAATCACTCACCAGTGTATGCACCAGTTATCTCTGGATTGTGCAATACTCCTACTATTATCAGTTTTTGCAGGAATCCCTAACAAAGAGAAAACAGATGATTAAGATAACAAACCCCGCCCTGTTTTTAGCTGCAGACATCTTCTACATGTTTTTCTGCCCAGGATCACCTCTGCCCTACAACACAACCCAATGCAAAGGTTTCCTATATGCCTCAAACTACAAAAGTCACTTGCCAAAAAAGTAATGCAAGCATTTAGCATGGCAAACCAATTTAACAAATAGTTCCATTCATTGCAGTGGCATCCCACATTTGAGCAGGCAGTGACCTGCACTTCCTGTCTTCTGCACTTGCCCTCCCTTATGCAGACACTCTAGTTATTTAGTGGAAAAGTTTAGATCACATATTCACACTTTAAGCTGATGGGGAGAGGCTCCCAGACTTGCCTAAATGTATTTTATTCGTTTCTTTCTCAATGCTTCCATGCTAGTGAGAGGTGCCACCTGGAAACTCTAAAAGCTGAAAGCTTCTATATTTTCTTAAACACAACAAACCTGTTTCATAGACAGAGCCCTTAGCAAGACCAGTATTTGAATCCTTTGGTTTCTTCTTCCCTCCTGGCTCTATGGAGTCACTTCTAAGGACCAATGAGACAACCCCCCCAACCCCTTCCATACTGCAGGCTCTCTGCCAAAGCTGTGTGCCTCGTACCACAGTGCACTGCGAACCGAGAGGGCCAGATGTCCCCAGAATTGCTACCAGGAACCCTCTGGCAGCCGCCTGACCTGAAGCTTCTCTGGGGAAGAGCCGAGCCCGAAGGTGCCGGGGAGGTTGCGGGGAGCGGCCGCGCCGCGTCCGGAGGCGGTTCAGCACCACGGACAGGGCACGGGGCGGGGCCTGCGGGGACAGACCGCCCCGGACACGCCCCCCCGACACGCCCCCGGACACGCCCCCCTGCCCGCTCCCCCCTGCCCGCTTTTCCCTGCCCGCTCCCCCCTGCCCGCTCCTTGCCCGCTCCCCCCTGCCCGCTCCCCCCTGCCCGCTCCCGACCACCAACCTCTCGGCCCTGACAACGGTTTTTCTCCAGGCCATGCTGGTGGGAGCCAAGCGATGCTTGGCACGGATGGACGGAGGCCAGGAGGCAGCGGTTCACGCAGCACGTATCGCAGAAATGTTTGAACAAACCCAGCTCTAAATCCAGTGAGCCGGGGCACACCACAGAAGTACACCAAACAGCCCTAGACCCAAGGCCAAGCCATGACAGGTATTTGAACACACAGATGAGACAGGGGTAACTGACTGAAAAAAAGCATTTTGCAGAGGTGGGTTATACCAGCACATTGTCAGATGGTTCAGCTGAACCAGACTATATGATCTCCAGCAAAGCCCAGCCTGGACCATTAGAGTGTGGGCGTGTGGTAAGGAACAGAGAGTAGAGAGGCAGCCGTGCATCAATAAATCACTTACTGATGCTGCAAAACAGAGCTATCTCACCATGTAGAGACCAACAGTAGAAGGATCTGAGTTCCTTCCACTAACAAATTCTTGAGTGCCAACAGAGAAGTTACTATCTATTATAACCTATTTATTTTTGTAGTGGCCTGACAAACAATAAAAAGGAAGGCCTAATTGTCTTCAACAAAACACAACAAAAAATACCCTTGATAGAAATTTATAACCTGCTTCAGTCTAAGACAGATAAAGGACCAGACATGATGGAGCTGGATTAGAAATGAGCAAGTATTACTACAGTAAAACAAGGCCCATTAAAATGTAACATCCTGATGGAGGCCAAAAACTTGTGAATGGTGTGTTGTTTGGATAACTGCCATCCTGAGGATGGGCTGCTGGACAGGCACTGTAAATTATCTGAAATGCCTGCTTCTACCAACAGGAGCCAACACTCCCAAAGAGATGGCAGGGCTGTGTTCCTCTCTGCCTTGATATATTTAATACAATGAATGGCAGTAACTGGTTTGACTTGACTGGGCAGGGGAAAGGTAAAATAACTCTCCAGAAGATTATAATCCAATTCCTTTGCAAAAGAAATAAATCTCCATTACTGCCCCACACCTCTCCTGCAGTTTCCAATCAGCCTCTGTGTCAAAGGAACTGCTTTTATGATGGATCTGGGGTGTTTATTATGACAATACAAGGCATAAACACTGACCAGCATAAAACAGCTTGAGAGCTCTGATTTCAGGCTAAATGCAATAAGAGAAGAGAACCTTCCTACACCAGGGAAATGAAGACTGCTTTAGTGGATTATAGCAGGAGCATAATGTTTTCACTACAGAGAATTTCATACCCTTCTCTAGCCCAAAGTTCACGAGGAATACTCTTACTATTTCAAATACTCTGAACACTACTCCCTCCCCCAGAAAATATATGCCTCTTCCACATGGAGGAAAGACCAGAACACAGAGGCAATAACCACCCAGAACAGCCTTTTATAGCACCAGTCTCATCTCTCGTGGGAGAAGATTTCAAATGCAAGTAGTGCTGGAGTCCTGCTTGCCAGAAGCCCTAAATGTCTAGAAGAACATGATTTAGAAAGTGTACTACGGTGCCCGAAGGCATCCAGCTGCTTGCCAGCTTGGCACAATCTAACTTAGGCCAGTCAGAGAGCTTCCCTGGTCCTCCTGTAACTGCCTGCAGCAAGAGCTTGCCCGTGGTGGTACCTGCACTAGCTCCCCCTCACCTTCCCTGCTGCAGTAGTGCTACCACACAGAAAAGACTCAAACTTTTCCAATCTTGAGTGATCCTGTTAGCAGGGTTCTTCAGCCAGGGAGTAGGGGCATTTACATGGAAGCTCCATGAGTCAGTCTCCTTTCTTAAAACTAGTTCTGCTAAATGGGGCCAGGACAAGGTCTTCCTCTTTCCTCCTGTGTTAGAGGAGCTTTCCTTGCTGTGTCTCTGTTCATTGTCTGTATGAAACTTATTTTCAGCTGGAGGAGAGGCGGCCTCTTTCCACCAGAAGACTATAGTCTGAAAGCTAAGACCTTCCTGCATCCTCTGAAAGGATTACGATGGTTTTATCTTTCCAGGACAAAAACGACACTCCAACTGGAAATGTCCCAAATGAATGGTCCAGAACCCAGGAATTGTGTGTCCAAGGGCAGAGCTCTCCTGTGCACAGTTGCCTTTTACAAGAAACACCCAGCTACCATGGTCTGTTGCACAGAGCTCAACTTTCTCATCAGATAGACACACTTCACAAATGTCTCATGGATTAAGTCCTGCTGGCCCAGGAACTTGTAATTCGTGGGTCCTGTCCCAGTTTACATGCATGGTAGCCTTTCAGCTGCCTGGCCCCTCCGCACTGGGGATTTTGCTGCGCAGGCAGGAGTATTGTTTTCAGGCTCTGTGGAATCATTATAGTCACAAACTCTAGTGCCTCTAAAGTGTAGAAGCCCCTGAAGTTAGACTTCAACTAAAAGGCATTTTCAGGATGATAACTTTAGATTTAGGAGTCTGAACTCCACCTACAGTACGATTTTTTTAATTGGGTCCAGATCCTCAACACCTCTGCAAACCCAGCCCTTAGCAATAAAAATCCAATTACCCAAGACTGGAAAAAAAATTTACACTGAATCACGCATATACTGTAAAGCACACACTCCACCCTTTTGACTCAGTGGCACCTAAGTAGGTGTTCAAATTTACATCTGGGCAGCTGATTTTCTAACCAAGCTAAATCTACGGCTGCTTGAATACCTGGCTGCACACAACCCTTTATGCTGGCCGTCCCTCAGCTTCTTCCCCCGGGAGGATGTGTTGCTGTATGAAAGCTCTAATCAGACCATGTTGCCTGAAGCAATTGTGAGGTCAACATCTAGCTCCAAGCACAGGATATCAATGCATCCAGGCTTCTGCATTTCCTCTCTCATGCCAAATGCTATTTTTTTTTTTTTCTCCTCAACAGAGAGTGGAAGTTGAAATGTAAGAGGTGGGAGAGAAATTGAAAATTGCTAATCTCTAATTTCAGTTTGATAATTTGTTCTGGCCTTTGGGGTATTAAAATTATAGCACTTTCAGACTGTATTAAAAAAGGCATCAACTCTTTGACTGACAACTTTCTTAATAACTATTTTCTTTTCAGAAGGCATTACATTCAGTTAATCTTTAAATGAAGTCAATTACCACTTCTATCTTTAAGATCAAATGCTCTCTTAATCATACAAGGGAGAAAAAGACACCACTTATATGTACTTTCTGTTCGGGTTTGGTAACCAGTGATATAAAACAGCAAAGAAGAATGTCATGCCCAATCACCTAATCACTGCATGACTATCACTGCAATGATGTGACCAAAACCTCTGGGCTACCTTTTCTTCATGCACCAAACCCCATAGTTCCAGCAGGTTTCTTTAGCAAAAGACCTCAGAAATTTACAGACCAATCAGTTATATTCATATTGCAAAGGTTCCCTTTTTATTTCAAGTGACACAGTCAGGCTGCACAACCGGACCACTCTCTGAAACGAGTTTCTTTGCTGTTGTAACACCTACGATGACTGCAGCTAAGCAAGAGTTTGCCAACACATGGAGTGCTCGCCACACTTTTTGTCTGCTTTCAATACGTGACAGGGCTTTGTACCAGCCAGTTCCACTACAGCTGCTTGAAGGATTTTCCTATAGATTATTTTTATTTCTAAGAAAGGGCTGATTTAATGAAATTAAGCTACTTTGCAAGACTGCGAACTCACTTCACTTTTTGACGGGAAATCACCAAAGCATTTTTCTGTGACAAACTCAAAATGCCTTGTCTGGACTTTGATATCACAGCAAGTCAAGTACACAGGAAAAATGAAATCAATTTAAAAAAAAAAAAAAAAAAACAAAGTGCATCAAAACTAAATGCTTTGACTACATTGAAATGAAATATCACAATACTGTCAAAATTCAGTAGCTCAGGAATATGTTGACTTTTTAAAAAAACAAAAAACCAAACCAAACCAAACCAAACCAAACCAAAAAAAAAAAAAAAAAAAAAAAAACCAAAACAAACCCAAACAAAATTCCAGTTTTGATCCCAGTTCTGGTCAAAATAAAATTCTGCTATCCCCCAGGGAGCTGGTTGGTCTATTATAAGGAAGTCTGAGAGGACTCTGAGCACCACTGATCTAGGAAGGCATCAAACTGCAACTCCTCAATCCCTGAATGAGGGCTCTAATCATTAGGCATTTACAGGCTGGGTTCAAGAAGCAACCACTTTAATGCACCTTTCCAAGGCAGCTGAATGGAGGTGAATATTTTTGAAATCTGTTTTCAAGCAGCTCTCAGGCACAGGGAGATTCTATTCTGGGATCTTCCACTGAACACACGCCCTCTCTGGGATTAGTTTCTTTGGCGCAAGTGGGAGAGCAAGCAAACCCAACATCCTACCCTGAGAGCTGTGCAAGAGGATTCTCACCAGGGCAAAGCAAACACTTGGTTTGTAGCAACCAGCTTTTTCCCACACTCTCAGGCTTCTGAGCTCCCTCCGAAGATGGGCTGAGGCTGCCACCCCTCCTCAAAGCAACTCGTGAAGCATCGCTCAGCAGCCAGCGTCCTGCACAGCCTCCAGCGCTTGCAGTCAATGCCGCAGGTGAAAGGATGGGGGTCTGCAGCCGTATCAATTTGCAATCAGACTCTTCAGCGCAGCCCCTCTCTGCAGCACTTTGTTTTACTTTCCAGTAATGGTATCTGATTGGGAACAGGCAGGACAGCACCTAGGATTAAGGGGGCCCATGTTAGCTGTTCCTTCCCTGCTGTTTCAGGGGGGGTCGGAGCAGATGCCTCATGCTGCATTCCCGCAGGCTCTTGCCTGGCCGCCAGCCAGTCTGAGGACAGCTCGGAGCAGCTGTCCGCTCCAATGGGAGGGCCTGGACATTTGAGTGTGAGGCCACATGTCACCAGGAAGGGCAAACGCCATCATTGTCTTCGCTCTAATCGGGGATAATTCCCTCTTAGAAACACGATCAGGCTTGTATACCCCTGGCGTCAAGACCCTGGGTAAATCCAGGTGAGGAAGGCGACTCTTTTTTCCTGTCTTTGTTAAATTACGATGGGGTGATGTATGTTTTCTTTTCTGCTTCCTAGCAGCCAGGCTGGCAAGAGAACAGATAACAAAAGTCCATGAAACGTGCCAGTTTGTTCTGTTTTCCCAGCACCCACTTGAAGAAGCTTGAAAGCTTCTGAGCACCCGCTGTGGACAACTGTGCATGCGAGTGCCATCTCCTGAGTAGAAACACAGAGACGAGAGAAGAAACTCAACCTTTTAGAGCATGTTTCTCAGCTCACTAACATGGGGCTCATTTCTACCATTACCACCTCTGTGGATACTATTAGGAATTTTGCAGCTGATGAGAGGGGACAAGAGAAGACAGACCTAAAGTCAAAATTTAACCTTCCTTGAAACTGTTGGAAGCTGATAGAAAGCCATCTGATGTATTAGACATTACATTTTGTTTGTACACACATGACCCTTTTTTAAGAGTGAGCTATCTAACTGCTGCTCTGGAGCCATGGGATGGAGTTAACACTCAAGCATTACAATGCTTTTAATAGATTATGTGTAAAATACCTCTTTTAGTCTAACCTCAAGTCAGGCAGTGATGGAGAAATCAATGGTGTGTTATAAAGAAGGTCAAATCAGATGATCACAGAGGTCTCTTCAGCTTCAAATTCTGTTAGAGGATATGAAAGGGAGAACATGAGAAGCCATCACAGAGAGAAACAGAGTATCTACCCTACTTTTGCCTCTTTAAATGCAAAGAACTTAAAAAAACAAACAAACAAACAAAAAAATCAACTAGTGCACCAGTACACCAACATTAAGTGTTAGCCATGTAAATATCATTCCCTTTACGAGACAAACTGGCTATGGTGGAAAAGCTACATAATCCATCTAAGGTTAAAACCAAGTCTGAGTCTTGATCAAGGTCTTACAATTAGTCTCCCAAGACGGAGTTGGGAAGAGAGTGCAGGTTAAGAAGTTAAGGCAGGGAAACCCCAAGTCCTGTGTTCCATTTGTGAAATCCGGTACAAAATAATATCACAAAGAAAGTTTTCAGGACACAGAGACGGGGCCTTATGTTCCAGACATTACATTAGTTTGGTAGACTCCACTCAACAGTTTTTACTCCATACTCTGTGGATCACTTCTGACCAATGTGATGTGAGAACAGCCGCTTTCTTATTTTTGAAAAGAATTAACACCAAAAGGCCAGTGCTGTTTTTCATGTAAGAAAATTTTGTAGCTGCTAACTTATGAACTTATGTTATTTGATGGCTGGGGAGGAGGAGTGCAATCATGGAGCTGAGTGTTGCCCCTGAAAATTTCTCCGGTGAAGTGTCAATGTTTTAGGAATGCTCGATCAAGAAAGTAAAAGGCAAACATCACTCCTTCTGCACTTCCAAACTTTGACCCCAAAGACAGTGAAAGTCTATAATTGCAGAACTAAGGAAATGTTGGTTGGAAGGTTTGTAGTCCAACCTCCCTTCTCGAAGCAAAACTAATGTCAACAGCAAAGCAGGTCAGCCATGGCCTCATGTAGCCAAACCTAGGGGTCAGAGTCAAAGCTTCAAGGGTGGATAGTCCACTACTTCTCTGAGTGTCTGTTCCAACCTGCACTATTCAGTGATATTTTTTTTTCCCCCCAAATACCTATTCTGACATTTGGAAGCATCATTTTTTGGCATTACCCCTTGTCACATCATCTCCTATTACCAAGTGAAGAAGAGCTTGACTCCGACATCCTTAATACTGCCCTTGATGTAGTTGTAGACTGCTACTAGATTGCCCTACAGTAGTTGCCAGTAGATCACTGGCATCTAAACATACACTGGTAGTGTGTCCTGACTGGCATCTGAGCCCTGGTTCTCCAGCTGCTCATGATGCCTGCAAGCCAGTGAGCACCAGCCTTTCCCTCTGACATACAAGAATGGGCTTTCTTGATGAGGGAATTACAGTAATGATTTGCATGTCATTATGGCAAGCAGGATATGGATGAGTTTGGGTCCCAATGTGCAAGAAGTCACTTTATGCTTTATGATCCTCTGAAATTATTGTCCTGCTTTGGACACCAGAAGCAGACACACCTACTAAACACCAAAGCTGGCCTGGGATCCCAGGAAACTGGATCCTGGGCCAGGGGCTACAACAGGCTGCCTTCCACACCAGCTCTGGTGGACTGAAGCTTTTCATCTTCCTGAGACAGGGGACACGAGGTCTTTATACCTAATATCTCTGCAATAGAAGCCACTACAACCATCCACAGGGGTTGATCATGTTTCCTCCTCCTCCTGAGGAATGCACAGACAAGTGTTGTACCTCAGGGGTCAGTGTTGGCCCCAGCATTGTTTAACATCTTTGCTGGTGACATGGACAGTGGGATCGATGCACCCTCAGCAAGTTCACAAATGACACCAAGCTGTGTGCTGCAGTGACACACTGGAGGGCAGGGATGGCATCCAGAGGGACCTGGACAGGCTGGAGAGGGGGCCTGGGCAAACCTCAAAAAGTTCAACAAGGCCAAGGGCTAGGTCTTGCCCATGGGTTTGGGGCAATCCCCAGCACAAATCCAGGCTGGGCGACGAGTGGCTGGAGAGCAGCCCCGAGGAGAGGGACTTGGGGGGTGTTGGTTGGTGGAAAACTGCCTGTGATCCAGCAATGTGTGCTCACAGCCCAGAAAGCCAACCATGCCCTGGGCTGCATCAAGAGAAGTGTGGGCAGCAGGTCCAGGGATGGGATTCTCCCCCTCTGCTCCGCTCTCATGAGATCCCACCTGGAATACTGTGTTGTTCAGCCTGGAGAAAAGGAGGCTTCGAGAAGACCTTAGAGTGGCCTCCCAGGGCTTAAATGGGGGACAGGAAAGGTGGGGAGGGACTCTTTATCAGGGGATGTGGGGATAGGACAAGGGGTAGAGGCTTTAAACTGAAAGAGGATAGATTTAGATTATATATGAGGAAGAAATTCTTTCCTGTGCGGGTGGTGAGGTGTTGGGGCAGGTTTCCCAAGGAAGCTGTGGCTGCCCCCTCCCTGGAAGGGTTCAAGGCCAGGTTGGATGGAGCTCAAGACAGAGGGGCTGGAACTAGGTGGTCTTTAAGGTCCCTTCCAACCCAAACCACTCTGTGATTCTCTAGATCACCCTCCTTGTGACCTGGTTCAGCTATGCCTTCCTGCTTTTCACATGACAATCTTCCCTTCCTTTTCTTTCTTCCCATACCATAATATATACCTTTACCTGCCCTCTGCATAGCAACTTACATCAAGCAGCCTTGCTGCATGTATTACATTTTTGGGGAGCAAGGGAGGAGTTGTGTTGCATGGTGTGGTAGCCTGAAAGATGACAGTAAAAAAAAAAAATCAGGATACTATAAAGTTATCAACAAAGTGAAGAGCTAAAAATCAGCAGCAATTTCCAGCCTCCGTCAATGGCGTTCATTATGTATTCACTGCACAGAAATTTTCACAAACTTTCTTTCAAATGGACCTGTTTAAATGTATAAAATGTGTAGCAGATTAGGTGATTCTTTAACCAGGCTCCCAATGGGACCTACTTAAGTGGAAACAGCTCTTTAGAGGAACATCCTGAAATTTGTTTTGACTTATCTCCTGAGCTGTCTAGAGATTTAAATCGTCACTCTTAGATGTGGTCTCCTAACTGTGCCTGCAGCTTAAAATAGCATAGGAAATGGGTTTCTGAAAGGCTGTTAAATAACAGAAATGCTGGCAAAAAAAAAAAAAAAAAATGTTAATTTTTCTATTCCTCTCCAAAGGGGGAAAAATGTTATTGACCTGTTCAAGCTAAAAAGAAATTTTCTCACAAGTTTAAAGGAGTTGTTGTTTGAGCAGATTACATTACCCAAATTGTCTCCTGTGGGAGACTTGATCACTTATTGCCTTTTCTAAGAGCTGTTCATTTTCCAGTACATGCTCATGTCACCCCCTTGGAAACTGAAGTAGAATAATTAAGACCATCCAAAAAAAGTTCTATTTCCCAGAAAACTGGGATTCTGGACAGCAACAAATTCTTAGTAAGAAAATGTATGCATTTTTTTTTTCTTTTAAAGTACTTTCTTTAAAAAATGGAATGCTCCCAACTGAAACTATGTCTCCTTTTTCATCCTAAAGCCCCAAGACTTCCCTTCTGAAATGTTACTACACTGGTTAAAACCAGGAAACATTCAGGTATCTCTTATGTTTTGGGCTAATTCTGTGGTCATGTCATGCCTTAAAACACTTTTTTGGCGATGATGCCTTCCCTCACCTGTGTTGCAATATGGGAGAGGTAGTTCAAATTCTACTTGGTTTATAAAGAAGAAAAAGACTATGAAGCAGCTGGAATGCATTTCCCATAAAGTACCATGCAAGTCCAAAGTGTTAATAGGGGTGAGTGGAGGTGATGGATTTTCTTACCAGACTTAGCTACTGTTAATAATCAGAATAATTAGCAAGAGTCAAGGCACCTGAATACATGCAATTCAGGTTTAGTCTGGGTCATTTCCCCATCTGCAACATTAGGTTGGCTGTATTGCTTCTTCCTAACTTTAGTCTGCCTTGTCTCTTTAGACACCAACTCTTCAGGCTGTCTGCCCTGTGCACACCTCCAGGGTCTATTGCCCTTGAGGTGCTCCCCATAGACATGGAGAGATACCTACATGGGACATCAACATGAACACATTTCACCTGCTTCAGCAAAGCACTTACTGGCATGAAATTGGTAGAAGTAGAGAGAAATGATGTGAATTTTGACTCCATGAAATACTTCAGTGAGGAACGGGTTGTAGCAGACCAGCTTCAAAGGGTCAAGTCTCTAAATTAATCTTTGCACTGCCCTCACAGAGGTGTCAGAGGCACAACATCTCCCGGACACTCCTGACAAACTGGAAGAGAGACTCCAAGGCTAGAACTTACACCTTCACCCCCTTCAGCTGAGGCCTTGCCTGCCCTCACACTGGTTGACTTGTACTGACTCTTAATGACCTGGATCCCCAACTCCCAGCCATGCCCAAAGCATCTCCTCCTCTGCAGTATGGAGGAAACTCTTGGAGGAAACATTGCTCTTCCCATGTTAGGCCTCTGTGTGGCCTTCATGTTCAGCTTCCTGCAGAGAAATAATTTAGAGAAAACTTTGGCTCTCTCCCCCTGAAGGGTGTTTAAACCACCTCAGCAATCCAGAGTCTGTTACCTGTTTTCAAACAGAGCTGAACCACATAAGATGGTTTTCAACTGACACACCTTCAGGTATCAAAAGCTGCATCTATCCTGACAAGTAATTTGGTGTAATGGGGCAGACCTGCAGCATCTGCACACCTGATACTGGTGCTGGACCATCGATTCTGTATGCATCTTGGAGGGATTGACTTTGCACACGGTTTAGTCTGGTCACCCAGAATAAACACCTTGACTGTGCGTGTGGTTCAGAGCTGTTGGAAAAATCAGTCTTTGATTTGGACCATTACATCTCCGTTAGGGGATGGAGAGCATCTGGAGTACACCTGGAGACAAACTGGGGATTTACTTCAAAATTGCACTCCTCTGAACCAAAATACTCATCTATTCACAGGGAAAAAACTAGGCATCTAATTCAAAGCAGTTGTCAAGGCACCATTTCTAGTCACTGGAGAAAGAAGACTTTCACAGGGTGACATTAAGAAAGCTTACTATTTAAAAGGGTACTTCAATGCTTCAGTAAAGCTGCCTGGAAGTTTTTTGAAGATTTGATTAGAAAATCCCAATTAATCTGCTTCATCAAAAAACAACTTTTCCTGGGAAAGCATCTGTTTTGATGTTGAGTTTTTTGTTGTTTGGGGTTGCTGGGGTTTTTTTAATTTAAAAAAAGAGACACAAGTTGTAAGCAAAAAAATAATCCAGTTTTCTGGTTTTAAACTACTTTGAAATTTAAGCTAATTGGAGTAAAATAAATCTTTTAAAAATAAGAAACATTCAAAACCAAAATGAAACATGACCTTTCAGAGGATTTGCATCTTCAGAAGGAAAAGTGCATTTTCTGAGCTGTCGTCTATACTGTGGGTAAAAATAATAAAAAAAAAAAATAGAGAGCTGTATTTTTTTTTTAACTACTTTTAGTAAAATAGTAACAATACATGGACTCTATTTGATGGGTCTTTGGCATCCCCAAGCCGCTTTAGGGGGAATATTGGGCTCTGGATGAACCATCTGGAGCTCAGCCCCGTGTGTGGTGGGCGCCCGGTGGACTCCGTTATCTCAGACATCCGCAGGGGATGCCTGCCCTCATCTTGTAACATGGTGCCTTTGAAAAACCTGACTCCCAAAGTTCCCAGCAACATCCCAGACTATCTCTGCTCGAGTTCAGATGTTCAAAATAAACAAACAGATAAATAAACACAAAACAGCCCCACCTCATGCCGCTGCCTCCCCTTCCCTCAGCCATCCACGCACCCTCCAAATGCTGCTCCACAGAGATAAGCCCCTGGCATTTTCCCTCCCAGCCTCCAATCAGCCATTATCATAAGAAAGTGCAAAGCATCTATCAGCCGCACAGCCCAGTGATTTATGTTCAAAGTTAGGATTATCTGTTCTGCTCAAATCCCTTCAAACAGGAAACCGGATAAAAGAGAATCGCGCTCTGCAGATAAAATTGGAATATAGGTTCGTGCAACAGAATGACAGGCAGGTTTTTATCTCAGAACGGTTCCAACCACCTCATTTTGTCAGGAACTGTTTGTTATCCGCAGCCGGGGACTTGCGGCATGACCTTAATGACATTCTCGCATCTTTTCCCCGCTGCACTCTGCACGGGGCATGGTTTGCAGAGCTCCTTACCAGGGAAGGGGTAATAACCCGGCTATAATGTGGGAGCTAAAGCTTGAAACCAAACCTCCCAGGGCACAGTGCCAGGTAGAGGAGCTCCCTCCGGACCATCTCTGCTCCCTGGCTGCGCAGCAATATGTCCTTCTGCCCCTTACAGTGACCAGTTGATCTCATCATTACTCTGCCACCGCCCTGGTGTCCACAGTTTTGCTTTATTCATTAAGAGGAATGAAAAAAAAAAAATAAAAATCTGTTGAAACAACGCACAAATAAATACCAACCCAAGCTGGTCAATTTATCAAAAAGAAAAACAAGCTTCCAGTGTAGGTTCTTTTTGACTACATCTTTTCCAGCATACCAGGACACAGGACTCAGTAATTTATTACCTCCATCTGACGAATCACTTCTCTATCCTGTAACCATTACGCTTCATCTCTCTTTATTCTGCTTAATTAGACACTATTATTGCTGGCACAGTAATGAGACTTTTGCAAGCAGGATCACAACGGGCTAAGGTAGAATGCTTTCTTAATACAGTAGAAACCTTTCTGACAAGACAGCCATTCATTATAACTGCAAAGCCAGGCACAAAGGCACTTTGTTGGGCTTTTAGTAGATTGCCACTTTTTCTGCCTTGCTTGGACTACCTAGTTTTATTCACAGGCAACACTGGGTGCTTTAAGAAGTAGCAGAAAGTGAGGGAAGAACAGATCACCACCCTGAATGGAAAGGAGGGACAGTAGGCAAACTCAGCCCACTGAAAGCATCCTTTGGGGGGACTGCTGAGATGTGGGGGTATTCCTGCAGCCTCCACAACACCATGGGTGATTTACCATCACCCACTGAGACAGGAACAGGCAGAAGAGATGGGTTAATGCTGGAACACTTGACCAGCTCAAATGTTTTTTGAGTCACGTGAGGTTACATTTTTCTTTCCTCCAGAAACAGCTCAGACACTGAAGAACCATCATTCTGTCCAAAACTTTTACACAATTTGAGTGTCTACATGGCTTTTTTGATACTTTTGAGAATGTCCCAATTAACCACCTCTTGTCTTGTTTTCCCTTCTGGAAAACAGACCCAGGTAAAGATAAATCCTTCTGACAACTGTGAGGCACTCAGGCTCTGTAGGGGGGTACAGAGGTACCATGACCAAAATGGGTTCTGGCAGCTGATGTGCCTTTTCGTGGAGGACTGGAGGCCAGGTAAGAGAGGGGACTGAGAAAACACCAGGCTGGTGCTACCACTGTTTTCAGCAAAGAAAGGAGACTAGCTGTTGTGATTCTGGACCAGACAAACATATGAAGATACTGTGAAAACTCTTTCAAAAGAGGTTTTCAGGAAAAATGTAGGCTGATCATCAAGATACAAGGCCTGGCAGAGCAGGGGTATGGATGAGCTGGTCCCCGCTGGCCCCGCAGACCACTGCCTCTGTGATCCTCCGCAGCACTGTGACAAGCTGCCACAAGGACGGACGGTGGCGATGAAGAAGGGATGGTTTACAAGAGATGTCAGCAGCATTGGTGAGGGACACTGAGACAGTGACAGAGTTGGGACTGGAGGACGTGGATCACCAGGAGATCAGGCAGCAAAAGCGTTCTTGGCAAAGCCAGGACACCATGTAGGGACTGGAGACTCTCTGAAGCCAGTGTCCGCCAATCCAGCTCAGATCCATCACAAACCTCTCAGCTAGCACACAGCTCCTAACACAGAGAGCTGGGGTGCTGCTGGTGTATGATGAGTGGAAAAATCCCAGCACCCTGGAGGCTTGGGACTGAAGAGGTGTCTCGCAGTGCAGTGTCCCACACATATCTGTCATCCCCATGGATCTGTGTCACTATTTCTGTGTGCTCCTCCAGTCAATATGAACCTACCTCTGTCCCCTGGCTTAGACTGTAGGTATTCCGGATGCAGAAGGATCTTTCTGATCTCCTGGCACATCATCTAGCAGAACGGAGCCCAGGTCCATGCTTGGGTTTCCTAGTTATGACCACAGGAGAAACCAAATAGTCACAGTATGCCAGATTGTAGCAGCTCTGTGTTTCCTCCCACCTGAAAACAGTTTGTGACTGTTGTTCCCAGCTATAACTGTCAGTCTCATGCAAGATACAAGTCTTACCTCTAGACCTCCTTAGATACTCCCAACTACAAGAGTACTCCTCCTCTTACACACTTTTCAAAGTTGAAACTGGAACTTAAAGTCTTCAAAACAAGGAATCAGGAAATAAGGTATTTCCCTCTTATCCAGGATACATGAAAGCAGTTCACATCTGTTTATATTATTTTTAATAATATTTTAAATATTAATAAAACTAGTGTTATTCTTTAACATTTGAGATATTTAAGGCAATATTATGTTGAGTGAGGCTGTGAGACAGACAGTTTTGAGAGAACTAAGCTCAAAGGACAAGTTCAGGGCAATGCAGCGTTATAAGTTATGTTGTACTTCTTTACACTGGGAAAGAAGCAAACCTAGATCTGAAGGAGGGATGTCTGCAGCTGGGACTGTTTCTCATTTACTCCAGGATGAGGAACCCATCAGGATGAAAGAAAGAAAGAAAGGGCCACAAAGACCTTTCCTTACCTTTCCTCATTTACTCAGAGGCTTCATCTAAAGATTCACAAAGGGCAGGAGATTAATCGTACCAGCTGCCATGTCTGTTGTTGTGTGTAACTACAGACTTAGGACCTTTCAGCTCTTTCTCTCCAGTGCTTGACACATTTTGGGGAGATTTATAGTCTGCCAGCCCTGGGCATCTTGAGGTTTTGTTCTCCCTGACCGTCTCTCACTGGTCTCCCCTTCATCTTGAGCCCAATTTCTACCTTAGATACCTTTTTGGCCATTTTATCTGAGAACTGCCCATTTTCTGCCCTGAAACTCCCACAAGCTGTGTACAGACACTGCATGCTCTGCTCCTGGCCTCTCCATCAGGACAGTCCCAGTGGGTTCCCTTAGTCCCAGAGCAAGCTCTCCAGCCTTGTGTACATAGACAGGAGCCAGTGAAAGGACCCGAGCTGGGGAGGACCCTCTGCCCCACAATTTAGGTTCACAGACTGTGTCAGAGCAGAGTTGAATACACAACTCAAGCCCCAGAGCTCACTGAGCTCAACAGGCCACTCTTGGACTTCCAGAAATTGAAGGGGAGATGAGATGGCCCAGACCACTTGGTGTATGAGGGCATGGCCAGGGTGGCAGACTGGGTCTAAGACAAAGCAGTGCCCCTATGGCTCTCCAGCATTGTCCAGCAGCAGCTGCTGCACCACATCCTTGGGTCTCTGGAAAGGCATGGTTGTCCCAAAAGGTCTCTTCTATCCTAGGAAATTTCTGCTGAGCAGAGCCATGTTCTCTTCAGGGCTCCCCATCCCTTGTCCCAGCGCTGGTCCTCCATTCCTGCTGCTCCCAAGCAGGTTGTGGATGTGCCTGGCACCAGCTGCACAACTCATACAGCCTCCCAGGAGAAGGATGTGACCATTTAGTACCAGTTCCTGGCCCTAGACATCAGGGGACTGACCTGCACGCCACATGCCTGGGAATGCATGAGAACAACACAAGAAATGGCTGCTGCTGGGCTGGAAGACCTTGGTGCAGATACAGCAGATCCTGGTCATCCTGGCTATGAGAAGTTGTTGTTTCCCAGGGTTCGGGCAGAGACAAGTTTTCTTGCTTTTGGGTTAGACGAACAGCTCACATGAAGTCCAGTTTCAGGACATTAAAAAAAAAAAAAAAAAAAAAAGGAGAAAGGATGACTCTCAAACTTTGGGGCAGGCTTTTTCCTGGTGCAAAGCACTCTTGATCTTGATCACAGAGAAGAAAGCATCAGAGAAAGGAATCATCTAATACATGGCTTTATTCTGTTGTTAATCTGAGCTGCAGTGGTCTGTCTGGACCCGATCTATGAGCCTTTCGGGCAAACAACCATTGCTCTGAAGCAGCCCTGAGAAGAATCAGGAGCTCTGGTGCTGAGGTGCTACACATTGTGGCTTGTGAAGGCAGCAATGACCCTTTCAACCAAATTTTGGTACCAGGCCTGGAGACACCACCCACAACACAGAGCTGCATTCAGCCCAGTGTGGGTACATCCCCTTGAGCTACAGCCACTGCCATGGAGAAATACCCTCAAGGGCATTAAACGAAATGACCAAATTTCCAGCTCTCTGCTGCTGCTCCTGCTCCTTTCCCTGACATTCCACACCACAGCCATGCAGGAATACATCCCAGAGCTGCAGCAGAGCAGGCCAGGGGCCTGGCAGGAGCAGATTGCCAGTGCAGCTTCAGCACCAAAGTTCATGCATGTTGGCCTGGTCAAATGCAGGTATTTCTGCAGTGTCTGCACCTCCACAGGATTTTGTTTTGAAGCTAATACGTCTGCTATCATGTCATGATGCAAACAAAGGGTGAACCTGTCTGACATAGATGTCAGATGTGAAAGCTTGCTGATGTCTGCCAGGAAGAGTTTTATTAAGCCATCACAAGATAAATGAGGATTGTATTAAGAGCCTGACTTAAAACCGTAAGAGACAGAGAAAAAAAATCAGGTGAAAAGAAATCATGACTCATATTTCTCATGCTAATTCACGGTGCTGGCAATATCAAATGAGCCATGGGAGTGAAGACCAGAGTTGTAAACTGGGATTCCTGTAGTAAATCTGAATTTTCAGTTTACACTATTTTTACATCTCTATCTAATCCATCTCCATCTCACCGTACCATAAATATCTCAGCAGCCCCTAATTGCTTCCCACTATTCCAGCCATTACAACTATCATGTATCATTTAATTTCTTTAGCATCCATTAACACCTATTCAGGCCGCTCCTGGAGCAACACATCCACAGTGAAACCAGTGACTACTCTGTTTCCAATGGGAGCAGCCACAGCTTTCTAGAAGGAGTATTCAAGCCAGGCCGGCCCAGCTCTGATGCAAACTTCTTCCCAACACACCTAATCAACGCCTTGATTATAGTCTTTTAAGGTTTTTTATTGGGACACCACAGAAAGCAGAGCCAAAAGGGAGGGTCCCAAAAGGGGATCAGTTCAAACCAAACCACTCAGACAAGGTGGATCTGATCTAAAAAGATCCAGCTGTGCAGACTCTTCTGCCTGTGTGTCCTGTGTTCCGTCTCCCCTGCCATCCCCTCATGGCCCTGAGAAATCTATCCACTGACAGAAAACCAAAGTATAACATAATTTTTCCACGGTGGTTTAAACTCCTTGGGACAAATGATGCCACATCACCTCCTTCATGGGTACATACTGCTTTTCTGTAAAAACACCCCAGGGATCAGCAGGACCAGCTGGGGAGAGGGAGGAATTCTCCCAGTATCCCAGTCCCCAGCTGTACCATCAGTCCCAACATCTTGAATATTTCCAAATCTGGGTTTGGCTCTGCGCAAGGGTTTTACATGCCCACCTGCTTGTGGCATGGAGCCCAGAGCCACACAGAGATGGGTGGGCACGCAAAAACAGGCCCCAAGGTTTCCTGACAGCTGCTTTCCAAGTTACTAGTAGATCCACAGCTTCTTTGTACTATTGTGGCACCACAAAATGTCCTTTAACGAGGATTATGTTGTACTTCCCTGAAGCTATCTTCCACTATTGGAGAGAGGCAAATCAAACCTAAGGCTGAAGCCCAGAGCATCCTGAAGACTTTGATCTCAGGGGTTGAAGGAGGTTGCCAACTGCAACAGCTTGAAGAACTGCCCTTGGAAATCCACACTGGGCAATAATGAAAACTCTCCCATTCCTGACCGCTCCCAGGCTGCTGCTCCACTACTTGTTCACGATGGGTCCAGCTCACAGGGCAAGCTCAGGTGCTCGAACACGCGGCGGTGCTCAGCTCTGCGGCCGAGATGGCTCCGTGCTCCTCTGGGGAATGGCACCACACCTCTCCCCCAGGATCAGGTCAGGAATGGATGAGCAGCCTGGTCTGGCCATAGACCCAGTGCTTGGGCAAAATCAACACAAGTAGACAACCTTCCAGTGAGCTGCCTCTGTTTGGTATGTGCATGCCCTGCCAGGGAGCACAGGGTTTTAGCTGCTGAGTCTTGGTCCCGACAGCTTGTCTTGTGTCAGGGACAATGCACACAGGGAAGCAGAAGACCAGACCCTCTGGGCTCTCGTTCTTTTGCATGAAATAGGGCTTTCCAGCTACGTCAAAAGGCTGAATGAATTGTTTTTGCAAGGCTCTCTGGTGTCCTGGGATGCAAAGTGTTCCAGTGGGGCAAAGCATTGCTGCTAGTAGAAACGCAAACATCAAAGTCTTTCTCTGCAATGGGCTGAAGTGCTCAGTTGAAAATATTTCCAAAACATGTTTTGCATTTGGAGAAACCCAGTATTCTAGAAATAAGTGGGAAAGCATTCCCATGAAAAGTAACATTTGCAAATGTGCTAACAAAATAGGTAAGAGTTCTTTGGAGACACAAGATTGGAAAAACCTCCCTGAGCTTAGTTCTACAAAAGCTATTTTCATTAATGGAAAGAAAGGAAACAAAACCCATTTCCCTTCTGGAACATCAAACAGAATTTTACTGTTGCACTACTCCCCATATTCCATCCTCATCAATCCAATAACTTTTCCTACAGTGCTTTCCTGCACCTCAGCTGTTTATTTGATTTTTTTTTTCCCCCAGTAAAAAATTATTTATAAATCCCTGAACCTTTATGTTTGCCCTCATAGAGTCAGAACATATCCTTGGCAGCTAAGAGCCCAGAAGACTTTTACAGGTTCTTTGGTTGGAATTCCTGAAACATTTTGACCACATTATAGCTCATCCACATCTTCCCCTTTATTGTACAGTCCTCAGTATATTTAGAAGCAGTTAATCATACATCTGAAATGAGAGATAAGCGTTTTACATTTATGGCCACTCTCAGGTGCTGTATCGTTTTTATCCCTTTGGCTATTATCTGATGCATTTGATCTTTCTGTTTAATGCCTGCTTCCCCCATTAACTTCTTAACTTCCGTAGGCTACTGTGCTTAACATAATAGGGAATAGCTTTGATAAAAGCACACATCAGTCAAATTCCCTTACTTCAAGCTTTCACTTGAAAGGGACATAGCTAAGGTGTTTGCCATAATGTTTAAAGTACGTTCCCCACCCCATCAATCTGTGTTTGCAATAAGCCTTTGAAAGCTAGCAACTGAGATCGCTTTCTTTAACAAAAACTTTTCCACCAACTTGCACACTACTTTCTGAAGAGAAGGTGGCCAGACCGTGGTTAGAGCAGGAAACAGCGAGGCAAGCGTTCTGCTTTCTATTTCCAGCCCTGCCACACAATGTGCTGAACCAGTCCTTTCAGATCTATATGACTCAATTTCCCCATCCATAACTGATTGTTATCATATATCCCTGCAGAATTATCAAGAGGTCGGATTAATTAATAGTTGTAGGATATTCTGAGATCATTGAAAGGCACAAAAAAAAAAGAATCTGTCTTCTTGTGGCTAATGCAATAAGACTACACAGTTTCTTCCAAATGTGTTGGTATTTATTTAATTAGAAGGAATAAGACAGGGGGAAACCACTGGGGGATAGTCGCTGTTATTAAGAAATCCCATATGCTGAAACAAGCCACCAGGCGAGAGCCCACACACCGTACATTTCTAGCTGAGTTTGTCCCAAGAGCTGGGTGCTCGCAGGGCACCCACCCGCCGGCGGGGCACCCCTCAGCACCGCACCCTCCCACCGCGCCTTTTCCAAACACACAGAGCTTGTCCTGCAGCCAGGACAGGGCAGGCAGGGTTGCTGGGATGGGTGCAGAGGGTAAAAACAGCATCCCGAGAGCAGGAGGAATGAGACTCAAAAGGCACAACAACCCCCCCCACCCCGTCCACTGGAATCCCCCCAGGATATCCTGGCCCCTGCACAGGCACTCAGGCCATGTACAGCGGTGGGCACGCTCTTTGAAGAATTACTAATGGAGATGAGTCTTCTGGCTTTGGCAATTACTCACATTTCAAGGCCTACCTGCCTCATTGAGTCCCTTTTGCCAGGTGTGATGCACCAGTCCTTCACCCCTGCTCTTGGGCTGTTCCCTTCTCACCCCTCCAGGGTGAGACATTTTGGCCAGAATCACCTTCCTTCTGTAGTAAGAAACCAACACAAAGTGCATGAAAGGTCTCAGCCCCTTCCCTGAGGAATGGATCAGTCAGGGCTGAAATTCCTAACATCCGCCTGCCCAACACACCTCCCTCCTTCCTGCACCATTCACCCCATTGAGATTCCCAGTGGCAGACCAGGTGTCTCCATCCTGAGTAAAATGAAGTTTCTCCAGCTCAGTTCAGAGCAGAAACCACCATCTCCCTGGCACAGGAAAATCTGAGAGATGAGATTGACCACGGAGGCCATCAAACCCTCCTCAGCTGGACAGTGCACCAGCTGCCCCACCAGCTGCTCTTGCAGATGATCCTGATGCAGGCTTCAACCCATACACCCCTCTCACCTCTGTCTTCCCTGCTCAGAGCCCACTAGGTGCATGCTCATTATTTTCCTGCAAAGTGCTATTAATTTTGATTTAGAAAGGAGCAACCAAGGCATAAAGCACCTTTAGCTAATCAAGAAGTCTCCTGTATGATGGGGAGAAGTTGAGTCTCCTACAACCCAATGGAATCACCTTCCTGTTTTTCCTCATATACCCTCTGATGCTTTCTTACAAGTTTGCTTTTGCTCCCTTCTCCCTCTTTTTTCCTTCTCATTTTTAAGACATTCTTCTAATATCTTCCTGTCTGCTTGAAGTTTATGGAGGTCTCTCAATGTTGTAAAAGCTTTGAGGAGTGGGCTGGGAACTGCTCCATGCATGTTACCAGACGACGCAAGGAAATATAAGATATTTATCCAGTCTGGCCATAATATTCCACCTTGAAGAAAATACCATTTCCCCAGTAAAACCATGGCCTAGGCTCCTACAGCTGCCAGATGATATGGAGAAGGGGTTGTGTTAAGTTATTGATGTGTATTAAAGGCAGGAAAGTTTCAGATCAGTGCTGGTTAAGATTCATCTGGAAGCAACAAAATAGCATGATGGAGATAAATCTGTCCATCACGCAAGTCACCAACAGAATTTATTAAGACTTAACATCCCTAGGTTACACTCAAACTATGTATCTGTTTCACAAAGCAAAAAGGGTTGTTATTTTCTTTCTGTCCTCCTGTATACTGGACTAAGTAATAAATTCTTGTGTCATATAAGTTTACCATATCTAATCTGGGGACAGCTTCCCCTTCCCCTGGTGATTCTGCATCGGCTCTGAGCCCACTGAACTTCATTTGGCGACAGGGGGCAGGCGGCAGGAGCAACTTGTCTTGACAGCTAATTATTTTCCAGCATACTGATCTTTCAGGGGATAATATCACTTGGAAACAGGCTTCTTTTTACCTTATTTAGGCACTTTTGCAGAGCAAAGAGAACAGCAGACCTGGAGTTCCCCAGAGGGGGCGTATATACTCCTTGTTATTAAAACACCAGAGAATTTGCTACATTAACAAATTACGTAAGTCCATGACCTTGACAGTTCTGCTCCTTTCTCTTCCCCCAGTGAAGCTGTTGCCACAAGGATGGCACGAGAAGCCCTGAACCAGAAGCTCAAATGACCTCCAGACTGCAAAGGGGGATGATCAAAGTCATCTTGGGAGGGGTGGGGAAACACAATGGTTGCTCAAGGAGTAAGCGCAAAAGCAAAGTCTTTGACCAAAACTTCTCTTCAAAACTTCACCCTGAAAAAAGACCACACTGCAAAGCAACATGCTGGAGAGAAGAACCTTCTCACATTCAGAAGTGTCATTAATTTTAAAAAAAGATAATCAGGCTAAGGATTTTTCTTTACAGAAAAAGTCATTTTCCATTTTCCGGTGTCATAACCTTTTGTGAAGGTGAGATGAGTGATTTATTGACCCATTCTAAGTGATGGCAGTGCTCAGGGAAGCTCTGTAGCCCAGCCATGGTCATCCATTGAGTTCTCCCAGTGCTATGGCAGCCAAAAATCTCAAAGGGACCCAAGCAGAGCACTTAGAAGACCACATGAAAGAGATAATAGTGCGAAGGCACAAGGGATGCTGCCTGGGAAGTGGATCAAAAAATCCAAATGTAATGATTTGTGGAGCCTTAGTAAGCACAGAGAGCTTTCTGAAGATGCTGACTTCAGGATGCGGGGGAGAAAGAGGGATTAAGACTGGCATCACGCCATCTCCTCGTAATTGCTATTTATAAAATTCTGCACCTGCAGGATGAGGTGATTGATTAACGTGCTTCATAAATCTCAGGCAGTTGAACAGCTACGACATGGTTACAATTTTCTTCATAAAGTTCTAGCCATGGAAAATAAAATGGGTTTCCAAGGAAACCCAGGATTTTCCACAAACACAGTTGATTTGGTTGAATTCTTTTTTTAATGAAAACTTTCAAAATGAAACAAAATGATAAATGTTCATTTTTAAAGGCGTCATTTTGGTTTTGTTCTCCGAATCTGGAAGGACTCTGGCTTTCCATTTCTTTCCTTCTCCCTTTTTCTTCCTCTTTAAAGTTTTCTTCTCTTTTAAAGTTCAGGGAAAACCCCACAGAACAGTTTCCTCTATATTTCTCCCTTCTTCTCTCATTTTTGCAAGTGGAAAATAAAATTAAAAACAAACCAAGGACAAAAAGAAAGAAATCTAAACAAAACTCCAAAGTGAAACCTGTCTTACATGGGATATATAATTAAACTCGTAATCTTTTTAACTATTTCACTTAAATGGCATTTCCCAAACAGACCTACTTACCGTGCTTACTATGTTGTATGACACTGGATCTCAAAGGGAATTGAGAGGATGTGGATGACTATCCACCTTAACAAGGGAGCTAATCAAGGTACAAGGCTGTGAAATTATTGCCGAGTGGGGGATTCACCTACATTCAGGTGAGAAGTGCACTATAGAGATGACTACTAAAATCAGGGCTTCTGGTGATAGTCTGTGATATGAACACTTCTATTTCAGCATACGAATCCCATCTTTGCTGACAAGAACTCAGTGATAAGGCAGGAACGTTAAATAACAGATACCATCTCCAAGTCCACAAAGAGTTGGGGCAATAGGTATTGTTACAACAAACAACCCAGATGGAACAAAAGCCCAAGGTAGTCACCACACCATCTCCATGCTCCAGAGACCTTTGTCCAGCAGGACTTCTGGCTGTGCTCAAATATGTCTAGAGGATTATTTTTTTAACATGAAAAACCTGTTCTACCAAAGGATAAAAAATATGAATTCTCCCTTTTCCCCCCCTCTGTGAAAGCGTCTCCGTGAAGACAAATATTTCAGTTGCTCACATTCATGCTTAAGGGTCCCGAAGAAGCTGTAGGATAATAATAAATAACACATCTTATAACTCAGTATTAGCCTGGTGCTTGCAGAAGACTTTCACCTGTGCAAAACAGCTGCTCTTGCACAGCACCTAAGGTAACCCATCGCATGTCTAGATAGCAGAGGACCATAGAGCCTGCATCCCTCTCCCCATCCCCAGCACTGGCCATGAGCCACCTTCAGCAATGCCTTTCTCGTCTCCACCACTTTGCCCATTTTGTTGCATATCTTTCACCACAGAGACACTGTCATCATCATGTCACTGCAGGAATATATCAGAAAATACCAGTTGCCATATGCCACCTAATATTTCAGAGCAGATGAATGAATGCAGCTTGGCAGAGAACTTCCTAGTTTGATCAAATTGGCCCCATCTGTCTGTCCCTTATGGAAATAACGAAGCTGCCAATGAAAAATTCTGTGTGCACTGTATGCTTTTCCCCTCTCTTTCCATTTTTATGGGTGCAATTGTGCAGTCAATGTTATTTTTATGTTGCTGTACAAAGGCTTCATGCCCACATCAGAGCATTTACGCTTCATTCCTGGTGCCCACATTCTCCCATAGTTCGGGAAGAAAGGAAGCTTTGAGGGCAGATGATGATTTCTAGCAGTGGGAGCTAAAACACAGTTGTCAGAGGCCAGTTCACCCAGTAAGGCTGCACCAAGGAAGCAAAGCCCTGGTTAGCTGCCCTGTACCCAAGGAAGCATGTCTGCTGCTTCCAGGTGCCAGCACAGAGTAGTTCAGTCTCAAATGCTGACTGCAGTCATTGCTGCAGCACAGCAAAACAATAGAGCGTTTGATGAACAGACCTTCTGCCGGGGCAGATCAGCTCTTCCCTGCTAACACCAGTGCCTGGGCATTGCACAAGCACGTGCATATGGAGAAAGGAAGGGCATGGTGAATAGTCTAAAGAAAAAAGAAGAAAATATTTTCCTCTGCTTTTGGGGGGACATTGATTTTTTTCCCCTGCTTTGAAGTGCCTCTTGCTTTATTCCTTCTGCACATAAATTGACTGAGAATTTTCAGCTGAAATGGAAACGTTATCCAGGAGTAATTTATTTTTTTTTATTATTATTTGTGGCTAGCTTCATAGGCTTTGTGAGTACTGCGCATTTCAGCCAGGCAGAGCTCCTCTTCCAGCATCTGAGGCTGCAACCTTTCCCTGACCTCTTGCTCTGAAGGTTAACATGAGGTTAACACTGGAAAAACAAATCAAAGCTGAAATGACACCAGTTACCTGTTCCGGTTTGTGTTGCTTTATGACTCCGGGGACCACATGCCTGACCGCCTGCCATCTCCCCTGGGGGGCTATGAAGTAATAATGTCTCTTTATTTCCTGCCTGGGAGCACATTTCAACTCGTGCCTTTAAAAACAACTAAATAAATTTCTCTCTTTCAAGCTTTCATTGTGAATAGAGAAAATGAGAAGTGGAGATGATGATAACCTAATCACTGGACTCTTTCAATAAGTGGAATTTCCTCTGAAGTAACTGGCTTGAATATCTGCCAAACAACAAAGCTCCCAACATTTCTAATACCCAGCCAGCGTATCATGAAAGCAGATATGATGAATCGCTCTGGATTTGGTTCTTGCATGAAATGAAAGCACCAGTTGGTCATTAAACAGAAGTGTCATGTTCTCATCTCATTTGCACTCATGGAAATATGGTCCAGCTCTACGGAGATGCTGAGCTGTTGCTTGGAAGAAGCACCATGAAGTTATATCTAGGAGCAAGCTACTGAGAGAGGAAAACCTGGTGAGGTCAGAGTCTGATCTGCACTGGGAATATTTCCACAAGGATGCTATTTCTGGAGATGTTTAGGGGACTTGCCCAAGGTTACAGAGGGAGTCTGTGAAAAGCAGGGTTTTACTCAGGACCTCCTGAATGCCAACATGGTGCCTTTGGCAGCCAGACATCTGATCAAGTTACATGTCTAAATACAGACTTAAGTGCCCTGCTTTGAGCACATTTGATGATCTGATATATAATCCCAAAAGAGAAATAATAAGAACCACAGGAAGCTGATTTCTCTGCGCAGCTCCGTGCAGCCAGTCTCTTGATCCATTTGCTTTCATCTCAACCAGAGGAATTTTTCATCTCCCATTTTATGATCTCTTTTCATGACAATAGGTTGGGGCTGGGCAGCAGGGCTGCATGTTATCATTATAATGAGAACAATCAGAATAGAACAGTTATTAATCACCTAGTCATATGATCCATTAAAACAAATTCTTATTAACCACAAGACATATGTTTTTCTCCTGAACTCCAGAGATAATGCCTGAAAGCAGATGGAAGAACTGCACTCACAAATTAAATTTGATGGGGCTTTTAAAAATAAATTAAGGCTGGCAGGCCTCTCCTCCTTTAATTAAGCTGCTGTGTAACTTTGAGAATGTACTTGTTGCTTGCTACAAGTGTTGCTGAGGGGTCTATTTTCTACCTGTTTCTTCACTGCTGGTTGCTTCAAAGACCATGAGCTAAATCCTCAGCTGCTGTAAAGCAACATGACCAGGGAAGCAGAGAAACCTCTGGAGAGCCACTGCAGCTGATCTGGAATATTTGAGTTCCAGCCAAATATCTCAGTGCTTTATTGTAACTAACACCTATAGAATCAATTCTGACATATTTGCTAGCTCCAAGTCTCACCGTATTTCTCCATGGAGTAATTCAGTGTGACTGTTGTGCAGTGGTACACTCTTGCCCATACTTGCCCCTTGCATCCTCCTGTGCATGCCCCTACGACTACAGCCGGCACGACTTTAAGGAATAACAACCTGCCAGTGGGATTAAGTTGTTCTCAGCCAATATCAACAGGAGCACAGGATATGACTGAGTCTGGAAATACCTTGTGTATATACGTATACCAGCACCCTGGGACTGAAGGGACCAGCCCCAGTATTGCTGGGGAGCATCGGGACATAAGAAGTGACATAAGGCTTTGATGAAAATAGCTCAATAGAAAGCCCTGTGGGCAAATCCAGCTGTCCACAGAAGGTCTTTTCCATAGAAATTGCTTCCCGAAAGCCCTGCAAACTCCCAAGAGGTCTTTTTAAACAGCAGTAGTAAAGGGATGGATTTCACCCATGTCACTCTAGCTCCTAAGGTTATGAAAGCCAGGAAAACAGAGTCAGCGATACACCTCACCAAATTTGAGCTTTCTAAGAATTAGGCATGGGATTTATGTGCCTAAACAAGTCCCTACCTACATTTTGCATTCCCCAAAGTAAACTTCTCGCAGTGGCCAGAAGGAAGGTGTGCATCTCTTCTGTAACGGCACGGGTCTCTCGGTGTTGTTGCATTTCCTAGCCCATTACATACACCTTGCATATGACATTGGGTCTAAAATGGCACTGGACACCTATCTTTAGGCACCTAAATCAGGTCTTGGGTGTCTAATCTCATTAATCATTTTGACTCCCAGTCAATGGAAAGCGTCAGGCACCTTCAGGGGCTGATTCATTCCTACAGCACAGACAAATTGCCCTCAGAGGTGCTCCTTCAGCACCATTGACCGCAGAAGTCTAAACAACTGGCTTACTACTAGATGCTTAATTTTTCAGCTAAATTTAGATGAAATGAATTGCTTTGCCTGTGCATTGTTCCCTAGATGAACACAGCAGGGGCCCAAACTAGCCCAAATGGTTTCTATAAAGATTCAAATCAATACTCTAAGATTGATTTTTTTTTTTTATATAGCATTTTCCCCATTTCTGCCAAGCTTAACTCAGGAGGAAAGTATATTTTCACACAGAAAGGCAAGGTAAAATATTTTTTAAAAGTGTAAATTTAGGAGGTAGACTCACTTACATACTACAGGGGAAATTTAAAGTCAAGACAAGGAGAAGAAAATGCCTCAGGAACAGCAAGTGATATATCAAAGGATTTCTACGCTACTTTCATATCCTCTTTTCATCCACAACCTTCACTAACCACCACTATTTCCATTACCTAAGAGGCCTTTTCTGCCTTTAGAAAGTAGAACATGAATTGCTCAAGTATATGGGAGGGCTATTTATAGAACGTAATAAACTTAGGGCAGGTTTAAATACAAGGAATTCACCCCTCCTTTAACCCTAGCAGAGTATATATATGCAGAATTAACCTAGAGTAATGACATGTTTAATCAGGGGAGTTATGTGAACACATTTGTTCAATATCCCTGGAAGTATTTGAGGTGTGTACACAAGCATTTCTCAAAGGTGCTAAAACATAGCTGGAATGAGCAGTTATTGCAATGGATATCTGTTTTCCCTTGCTCCCAGAAGCTAGGGAGGTATTCCCTCTCTCAACCCGGACAGTAGCCACACATTAAAATTTGATCGACAACTCTTCCCCTCTGTGTCTCCATTTATAAGAATCATCTTTATTATTTTGATATAGCAGTGTTTCTTCAGTGTAATGACAACTGTAGAACATTGTGAAGAGGGGGACTAACTCTTACTATGGCTTATTTTACATTAGCTATCTGTATCCCAGCCAGGGGCCCCTAATGCACAAGTATTTCTGAGTGCTGGGGGGAGAAGATGGCATAAGGTCCCACAGATGAACAGAGGACTTGAGTGTCCAGCAGTCAGCATCAAATCCTTCACCAGGGATCTGTGGACACAGAGAGGTAGCAGATTCACTAGAAGTTCTTCGGCTTTGTGAAAAAACTCCTAACTTATATTTTAAATGTGTATATAGCTTGAGAATACCTGGAAGAAGGTGACCTCATCTCAAGCAGCACTCCAGAAAATATTTCACCAAACCACTGTCCAGTCAATCAGTAGCTGGCCTGAACACAAGGCAGCACATAAATACAGTGGAAAACCACAGCAGGCTGGCAGGAATCTACCCAGGTGACAGGGTAATGCTTCATGAGCTCCTCTTGTCCTAGAGGGATGCCCCCGCAGCAAGGAACCATCACATGGCTATAAATAGAGCACAAATGACCCCAAATGGATATTGGCATTCAGAGCAGGGACTTAATTTACCACTGAAGCACCATTTTAATATCAAAACAGAAAGGCACTAATCACTCTCCAAGCACTTTATGCCTATTTAACAAGCACCCTTCACACCCTGATTTATGGAAATTCTTGTGGTTTTTTTCCCTTCTACATTTTAAATAACAAGGTCTTTCCAAGCCAGAGTCCCAGTCAAGCACCAAAATAAAATCTGCCCAATCAAAAGGCAAGTAGATTATCATGAGACAGTAAAGATCAAGAGGAATTTAATTAACTATTATTTATTATACTTATTTATTTAAAACAGAGAAGACAACTTAGCACTTGGCAGACAGATCCCTCCCTCTTAAATATTACGGTGTCAAGGCAACGTACCTATTGGCTTGCTTACTACTGCAATGGATAATGAAAAATGTTTCTGATCTACTAATGAGCTTGAATCTCTTCTAGAGTGTATAGGAAATGGATGGTATCATTTAAATACAATCAACCATCCAATAAACCCCATGGGACCTCAGAAGCTATACTGTCTTACGTAGCTAGGTAAACTTCTGTTTCTATTTATTATACTCAACAGTTCCAACACTTCATCATAAAGTTCTGCTGATTTTTCATTGGGACTGGAATAGCAAAAGCATGGCTGTTTTCCATGGTTTTTAGGTCAAACTCCAGATCTCCAGGTCTGCTCTGCCTTACAGCACATGCTGGTAAGTGGAAACCATGGCAGGGTCCAGGCTGTTATATTCCAGGACGGGAGAATTTTGCAGTGATTACAGATGTAATTTCCCAGAGATAGGTAGCTAGCTCAAAAATTCACTGAACCTCTGTGTCCTCTTCTTAAGCCAAAACTTGTTGGGGAGGGGAAACCACACATTTTTTTCTCAGTTGTTAAGACATCAACAATTTTCAGACTCAGTTGTTAACAGGACATGAAACAAATGGGGGTTTCTGCAGCCATGTCTGAGCAGTGCTAGAGTATGTCAAGTGCTATAAGAAGCCAGCATGTATATCATCACCTCTTGGCCCACTGCAGCCACAGCTCAGCTGTGTTGGTGACCACTGCATCACTAGAAACATGTGTTTGTCAGGTTGCTACAGGTCAACACAACACAGAAACCGGGCCCTAGGAGCTGACAGCATGGGGTTTCTCCTGGTTTGTGAAGTATCAGCAGACAGCCAGACTTGCTGCTGCAAAAGAACCTGCACGTGTGGTGGTGGCCATAGGGGAAACATAGGAGAAATAGTCTTGTGATCAAAGCAGGGTGGGGAAACTGCGACTGCAGCAAGTATCTGTGCCTTGAGCTGTGAACAGCTCCTCCTCCATTGAGGAGAGGTGCATGGCCAGGGCACACCATGGGCACACAACTGGCCAACTGCACAGATTTCCACAGGAGAGAAGGCAGCTGCCAGCTTGACAAAGAGGCAAGCATGACAAGTGCAATGTGTGCAAGACAGCTTTCAGGTTTTAGAAGAAGTTCCAGCATCTGGGCTGTTATGGTTGGGGAAGGTATTGCAGCAAAGTGACGTACTCAGGGATGAGGTGCACCGAAGAACTCCAAGGCTGATCAAGTTGCTGCAGAAGCCACTAAGAAGTTTACTCTGGGTTTAACAGGGACCTGAGCTGAAGCCCACTGGTATAAAGCTCCAAAGGGCTCAGATCTTTCTGAAGTGAATGAAAAAACACACTTGAGGACCAAGGGTGAGCTGGTCTGGGGGAACAGCCAGGGCACAACAAGATCCCAAAGCACTGGGACCTCATCAGGTGAGAGTAGCTCTTTAAGCTGGGTATCAAAGGCAAGTTTGGATTGAAGGAGGCAAAAGCCCATGCCCGCACCATGCAGCCCCCAAATTAGCACCAGCCCTAAGCCACGAGCTGCCCAAAGCAGAAGTTGCTGTCCCTCAGAGCAGCAATGGTTTTGACCCAGCGCACAACCCTGGGGCCTAAAATTCCCACCAGGATCGGGCGGGGTGTTCAGCACTGCCAGGACAGAGATGCACATAAAGTTTGTAGCTTGGAAAAAAGTAAGTTTGGGAAGGTGACAGGTACTGACAGGTTATGAATAAACTGAATCTCTATGCTCCATGCAATCCCTACACCGCTACTGCCCACAGTCCTCTGTGGGAATCAAGAAAATATGAAATTTATACTATCTTTATGAAATGAGATGACCTTGTCACACACGCAACTCTGAACAAGCAACATAATGGCATCTATTAGATGCAGTCCAGATCCTCTGTAAACTTATCACACATTTGAGTTACTGTCCACAAGCAGAGATCTGCAATGAAATGCAAAGCCAAGGTAAACTTGCCCAGGCACAAGTCCTGCTGCCAAGCTAAAACCAAGGCCAGGCTCTGCAAAGGTTTGATTACTAGCAAGCAAAGTGCCAAAAAAGCCTAGTGCAAACTATAATGCAAATCAAGGTTTCACACTCAAACTAAGCAGATCTTGGAGGTTTGGCTTGAATTTCCATGGCCAAAACATATCTGTCTGGAATGCTTTGAATGCTACTATGAACTTCTGTGGCCCTGCGGCTGTGCTAGCAGGGATATCTGCTCCCACCTAAGTTGCTTCTTGCTTTCCTTCATCCCCTCTCCCCTTGAGGCTTGCCTGCCCCCAGAGAGCCTTCCAGCAGCACATTCACATGGCATACACTTCTGATAAAAGTCCAAAAGAAAAAAGCCACTATAGGGAGAGCAGCAGACGACTCCCTTTTCATCAACTGAAGCATTTTCACCAAGGGATCACACAGATTCTGCTGCTGGGAATCCCAAAGGCTGGAGGGGAAATGCCAAAAGACACATCCCGTAATGTCACCTTCTTCTTGCTCACTTGCCAGAGGAGCCTGTATCTGACAAACACCAAGACACATACACTCTGCCATTTGCTCAAACACAACCTTCCATATTAAGCTCCTGCTTTTTACACAGCAATTCCAGAAAATAAAACCCAGTAGCCACTATATGACTTGTTCTCCCAGAAGAAGCTGCTCTACCCCATCTCAGAGAGAAGGTTCAACAGGTGAAATCCCAGCTTCCCCAGGCCTCGGGAAATTTTTCCTTTGCTCACACAGCAGCAGGACACTTGCAGATTTCAAGGACAGAAAGGAGCATTGTGCTCCCATAGCCTGCCAACCCACATCCCCAAGCCCGAGAGCACTACTTAGTAATTCCTGCACCAGTGTTATTCCCACCATGCAAACAAATGCTACCAGGCTGCAAGACAGGCTGATAAAATGAGATTAGGAAAGAAATGCATTGCGCAGGAATATTTTCCTTCTGGTTTCACAGCAGAGGCAGGATCAGCCACTGCTGCGGTGCAAGCCCAGCATTCTCCTGCCTGTTAACCCAAGCAAAACCAGCTCCCAGGCAGCACACATTTCTCCCCCGGTGCTGTGCACACGTGTAAATTAGAGGCTTCTGTGGGCAGGGGCTGGCAGAGCCCTGGCAATGCTGCATGAGGGGCCACTGCAACTAACGGGGGAAAGACGAGAACTTGGCAATTCATCTTCAAATCTGCTTCTGAAGCATCTCTCATTTGTACCAATTAGCCACATTGCTGCATTTGGGAGCATTAGAGATCTGGTTTTAATCCATCTTTTCATCTTTGTCTATGGCTTCTTTTAAGTTTTCAGCTGGTGTGATCTTTACTGCCCCATTCTTTGTTCAGATTACAATAATTTGTCATTTGTGTGCAGACAGTTTCTTAACTACTCCTGTGTTAGAAATAACCTTTGAAGCAATATTGGTTCTTTTATCTCCAGGGTCCTGCAAAGCACAGAGCTATTGAATGGCAAAGCATTAAGGATGCAAAGAAACCCCCATAAGGCAACACATTAAATGTGAGCTCTCTTGCTATGGAAATGGAAGGATTGTACAGTACAATTGCTCAAATTCAGCCTGTGTTAGGAATAAAACCCTGCTTGAAAAGGGTTCATGGCACCAAAGCTGTTTTATCATCTGTAACCTTAATTTTGGAGGCTGGGAAAGTACTGTAATAGTTTTATTTTATTGACAATCCAGGCATATTCATTCACTCTTTCGTATTTTCTTTCCCTCATCATAGTCATTCACGGAGTCATACACTTCAAGGCCAGACAGGAGTACAACTGGGATGATCTAGTTTTAGTTGCTGTATAACAGAGAGGAATGAGAGCTAACACCATGAAGCCACATCAAATCTACTGGCACTATTTAGTTACACCAAAGAGCCTCGAAAGACCTGACTGGGGAACTCTGGACCTGTGATTTTTATTTCTAGCTTTTCAAGACTTCCAGAAGTCCTGAGGGATTAGATTGCAGTAACATAATTCAAACATTTAAAAGAGCAAAATGAGCAACCTGCAGAACTATAACACAATTAGCCCTGATGCCAGTGCAGAATAGTACATTTAAGACTACCAGGGAATTACAGATGATCACACAAAGAGTGCAAGTCACCGTAAACCCTGCTTTTGGTGGAGTTGTCAAATCAAGCTATCTTTTTTTGACAAGATTATAGGCTCGCTGGATAAGCCAACTTTGCTGAGAGTGTGCGCTTGGATTTCTCAAAGGCATTCAGTTTAGCATCATGTGATGGCTTTATTTAAAAATATGCATCATAGGCAGTAAGTAGAACACACATTACATTGCAAGCTGCCTGGCACATTTTAAATATAGCTGTTACAGGAAGATATTTGGGGCCAAGGTGACAATATAACTAATAGGTTCCCCTAGGGACCTGCTCTTAGGACCAAGTCATCTGCCCTTTTTGGAGATGTAGACATTCACTAAATGAAACCTCTTCTTCCTCATTAGCACATCACTTATCAATGTGTTAGTCACAGCTTCTTTTTCCATTGCAGGCACAAGTTTTCCTAGGAGGGCAGGGGCATCTCCCAAGCAACACCCAATATTGGTGCACACACATGGCTACAGACACACAAGGCAGCCCCCAACCATATAGATCTCCCCAGCCACAGTGCAGATCATTTCCCGCACAGAAGGATTCCACTCCCATTTACCCAGGAGGGTAAGTCAGGGTGTTTGATTAAATCTGGTGTCAATGGAGGTTTGAAACTCCCATCACTGAAATCCTCTAAGAATAAATTACACAAAAACCTCTCAGGATGACAAAGGTGAAGCTGATCGCACATGGATTAGGGGCTGGACTGGACAGTCTCTTGAAAGCCCTTTAAACTCCACTTTCTACCCCTACTTTCTACGGTTCCTTTGGCATGCAAGTCTTAGGTCGAGTTTTAAAAAAAACAGCTTAGTTTTTACACATGCACAGCAAATAAAAGTGCAAACAGTTACTTTTATAAATACTACTCTGTAGGCATTGAATGTCCTCATTCAGGGATGCAATGGGACTGGTAGGTATAATACTCATTCAGGAATCTGACTTTATCTACAGCTGACAGAAGACACTACAGTTTGAGCTCTAGCTAAGGTCACCTTGCCCAGGTCTCTCTTCAGTGCACCATAAATTTAATTTAACTCCTTAACCTGTCAGAAGTTTCCTGGATTACCTTAACCACCTTTCTGCCTACAACACAGCTCCGCATCTATAAACAGGGGACACCACCACCCTCCTCAGACCAGCTGATGAGCACATTACAGCACAACAGGGAGTTATAGTTTGTTTTATTTTGCATTTCAGTGCATGGCATGCTCTGCTGTCTCATTGCTGATCTCAGAAATTCTCCCTTAGATTACACACAGCATGAAAAACACCCACGGAGAGCAACAGGCTCATCTCAGGACCCAAATACCATCATTTACCACTGGGGTTCAGCATGATGTGCACAGGCAGGCTCAGCTGGAGCCTCTTCCATACTGATGGGACATGCCCTGACGCCACACTTCTTTTCTCAAAGGAAATGAAAAACCATCTCAGAGGTGCAGCCCTCCTTGTGCCAGCTACCAAAAGCAACAGATACCGAGGGCAATGGAAGTAGAGGAGAGCAAAAGACTTATCTACTGCTACCATGATGCTCATTGAGGGTTAGTGCCAAGACTCAATGATATTGATAACACTGTGCTCACTTCTTCCAAAACATCCCAGCACAGGACAAGCTAAAATTCCCCTCTGGGGTGAGCCTGCTTGCTCTCCACTCTGTCAAACCCAGGGGAAGATGGATGGCACTTAAAAGTCACTGGTCAGAGAAGGAAGAGGGTCAGAGCACAAAGGCCATCTGTTGCCATCTGAGGACATCAGCTGAACAAAGAGGGAGTGAGCACCAGGGCCACGCTGGAAACCCCTGTGGAGCTGTAACCTTCATCCATCAAAGAGGGCAGAGCAGGGGCCATGGCAGCATCTGTCAGTCTCCAGCAAGAGTAGCAGGTCCCTGAATATGTGCAAAACATCACAGCAGAGGGATTTTTCTCAAGTTGTGCTCTTGGAGGTGTCCTACCTACCACTACTTAGAGATGCATATGTGTGTGCAGCATGTTGCAAAGAGCCTGATACTACAGGCTCACAGGAGCGATCTCTAAGCCTTGCTGGCTGCTTCAGCTTTTTGGGCAGCCCACATGAATTACACAACTCAAATCCTGGGCAATGCAGAAGAGATTTTGTGGTATAAAATACAGACAGCCGTAGTCATCCCAGGCTTCAGCAGTATTATATATAACCAAGGAGGAATGCAGGCAGCTCTGTCCATGCATGCCTAAGGAATTATTTTAAACATGTTCAGGGGATTTAGAGCCAGCATTTATGAAATAGTTGAGGCGTGTGGTAAGAAGTGTAACAATTAAAATATTGATGAACAACAGGTTAGGTCCATGATATTTGCTGGAGGCTTGCCAGCACCAGGCCAGTAAAGGTGCAGATCGGTCACCTCAGTGCAACTGGCAGCAGGGAGAGTTGTGGGCAAGGAGTGGATGCCACGAGGCCCCGGTGACGGGTCCTTACGCCTGCCCGTGCTCAGCCTCACCGCTGCAGTTATTCTCCAGCCACCTGCACCAGCACTGGGCAAGTTTACTAGCAAGACCCTTTCTTCTGTGCCCTTCTAGAAAAGCTACAGCCCAGATGTTATTGGGCTCCTTCAGGGTGCACACATGCCCCTGGACCAAATCAGAGACACTTCATGAGCAGAAATAGCAGGAAGCTAATGATTTCCATCAGGACTTCCCCTACCTATGCCAAACTGGCAGTAGGAGAACAACACACTGCTGGTACCCCCATCATCCTGTGGGCTCCATCTCACCTTTCTCCATCACCGAGTGAGCCCCAGTTTCCAGCAGATCTGCCAGCAAAATTGCTCCACGCAGAGTCCTCAGTTTGTCACAATTCTTCCCAGCCATAACACAGGCAGCCTACTGCACAAGGGCAGGGCTGTCCTGCACCTCCTTCCTCAGCACAGGAGGTTTGGTGGGGGACAGATATCTATACCATGAGGGAAGACATCCTAGAATTGGGGGCACCCCATGGCAGAGAAACCCGAACAGAAGATGTACCTAATATATCCCAATTTCTAGTGGGGACCAATCCAGAAGACCAGACTAGAAACATCCCAACATAAAAAGCCCTCAGAGGTCCGTAATAGGAAATTCAACTCCTCAGCACCAGGAGTTTATCCACATGGGTTGCCTCTACTGCACCACGCTGCTCACTAGCATAGAGAGCCTTTGACCCACAGGATACGAAGAAGGAGAAATCTGCTCACTTCTGCAGGAGCATCCACCAGCCTGGGCTCAAGCACCTGAGCCTGGAGTCTCTCCAGAAGAGTCTGCTGCTGCTATCCACGATCTCCCATTGCCAAGGCTGGAAAAACTTTACCATCATGTAAACTCCTGATGAAATAAAGCATTTCTAATCAATAGCCAGTTTGGGAGACACTTGGATTATCCCCAGGATGAAGCCCTGTTGCGAAGAGGCAGGGGAGGTGTTTTTCCCAGGCAGCTCATGGTTCAGTTTGTCAGTACAACGTGCTAATTTGTAGCAGAGGATTAAAAAAAAAAAAAAAAAAAAAAAAAAAACAACAAAACCCAACCCCAAAACCTAAAACCAAAACTACCAAAGATTTCTATTATCCCCACTAACATTTCACATGTTATTGCTCCCCAGCATCCTTCGTTATCACAGCCTGGTCTGCAAACAATGGCTCTAGATCACTGCATTACCCCGTCTCTGTTTCATGCAGGGTTTAACCCACATACTTTTTTTTTTTTTTTTTTTTTTAACAGTATTTGCACAACAGCATTCCCATCAACAAATGGAAACTGACACCTCACTTTTATTCCAATTTAAGCTACAGATTGACTTAAGTTTTAAAATAAAACTTACTGGTGTTTAAAGATATTTTGATTGCCTACCCAGTCACTGGGGCATTATGAACCACAGCTTTCTTCAACAAACAGAAGCTAATAAATGAAATTACAATTACAGGAAAGGAGGGAATTTAAAATCTGGTGGTAGAGATTTTTCTTTCAGCTAGAGAAACCTTCTTACACAGCCTAGTATTAAACAGCAAGCGCCAAACCTGTGCAACTTTATACCACATTTCCCTGTAAGCAGCACTTAATCAGCCAGGTGTTCAACTTAATGGGAAAGTAGTACCTGGGGACACCACCACCATCTCCAAACTCTCCCAGTAGTCATGCAAGGGGAAGAATTCAGAATAAAATAACCAGCCAGAAAAGCCCTTTAGAACAGGCTGCCTCTCTAAACTCACAGGTTTCCAGCCCCTCCCCAGGCAAACCCCCACCACATACACACCTCCCAATGCTCAGTCTTCTACATGAGCCCCTCACAGATCATTTTCAGCACCTTTCTTGCAGGGCTGCCATAACACACCTCCCTCCACCCCCTAAATCCCCAGCTGGAGCAGCTTCCACCGTTATCTCCCTGCAGCCCCCACCCCAGGTAGGGCCAAGCAGGCTCCCTTAATGTGCTCTCTAGCCCCTCTCCTGGGACCCAGTGTGGCTGAGAAATGTTTCATGCTAGGACAAGCTAGGTACCAATACCAGAAGCATCCAAATGTATTCTGCTTGGTTCCCCTGGAAAGGTGGGGATTTAGTGCTGCTTTAGTTAGGACAGGCACCGTTACAGATCTTCTTCCCATGCAGACTGCATATTGTGTTCATGTTTTCTCTTACTTTATGTGCTGCCTAAAGATTTTGCATGTCACAAGCAGCTTTGCATGTCTTTCTATGGCTTGAAGTAAAGGATAATTTTATTTTTATATATATAGTCTGGCTTTTTAGTCCTAGAACCTTCCAGCTGAGCCCACAGTGTGGCCACCATGCTGCCCCCTCCTCTGAGTCAGGGATGCTGGATCCTACCCCGTCTCCACAGGAGACTGCTCTGATCTGCTGGGGAAACAGGCTTAACACTAGAATAGACTTCAGCTACACGGTGGTGATTCAAAGCCTGTATAGAGAGAAACCCCCGGGGATCTCTATCCACAGGTTCACTTCAGGCCATCTATAGCCTTTAATGATGTTCCCTGGAGAAGAGGAGTCAGTGCACGTAACAAAATGTGGGAGTGAAATTACATAATCAGCATCTCCCTTCAGTACAAAGAGAAGCAGACAGCACATTTTGAGTTCGCTATTTCCCCCCTCATTACAAAGACGGCGTTGTAAAGAGCAGGGCTGGTGCTCTTGAACCCAGTGGGTCTGCTTTGCAGGGCTTTTTTCAACCTCCGCACTCCCTGATTCCCGCATGGCAGAGCAGCATTACAGTCAAAATGAAGTAATCCTTTGATAAAGTGCAGTCATTTATTTGAAAAGTGTAGTCTCACCATTAAAATGCAAATGAAATGAGTGTTAATATATTAACTTCAGATGGGAGTTGAAATGGCTTATGACAAGCGTGCTTTCATGTGGAATATAGTTAAGTGATAACAGTGGGTGTGTAAGAGAAAGTAATATTCAGATGTACATGGTTGTTTATTGAAGATATTAATGAAGGCCAATGCTTAAAGTATATTATTATTTCCTCATCTTGTCTTTCTTTTGTCCCTCCCTGGTTCAAGTCTACTACTGAGAGGTGCCTCCTAAGGGGAGTTTGATCAAAAGTCATGTTTGATGAATGATCAGAGTCCGCACAAAAGTTGACACGAAAGCTGTAATGTATTTAATGATCTCCTTTGAAGTAGAGCAGAAGGTCCCCCCCTACAGATATCCCATGTGCTGCAGTAGGAGTGAGAGCTGATTTGGAAAAAAATGGAAAACCTTGAGCTCTTCCATTCATTTCCCAGGGATAGCCCTTGGGAGCATGGCCAACATCAGGGTGGCTCTGGGTCTTCTCTCTGGAGAGAAACCCACCCTGAGATGTAAGGACAACACCAGGGGATCGGATGGAGCAGAGTAGCTTTATTTCCACTATTAATGAGAATAACCTTCTGCACAGAGAATAGACTCCAAGGCCAGGAATGAGATAATATGACACCTCTGACGCAGGCCAGAGAAGCTCAGGCTTACAATGCTGTGAGGTGGATACCCATGGACGGACTCTGGTGTAGCCTGGCAGCAGGGCCTGTTTGTCCTCTTTCACAGGACATAGGCTGGGTAATAGCCTGTGGCAGCTACACATTTCTAAAACTAAATGAGACTTAAACGAGATGCTGCAAGTGTGGTCGCCATGTGCAAACACATCGACCTCCCTGCAGCTCTTCCCTTCCACACCCACTGCTCCCCCTTCACAGGTTGATGACTTCAGGATCATCCCTAGCACCAACCCCAACCCCTTTCATCCTGACCTCAGTCCTCAGAAACAAAAGCCACTCAGCCAGATGGGACAATGTTCCTTGAATTACCCTTTTCCAGATTGAGTGCCTTTACTTTTTGCAGCAATTCCTTGGCTTTCCTCTGTGCCACAGACATTCTACACCTATCTAACCACCTAACTTCAGGCTTTTGCCTGAGACACCCGTAGTAAGGGTCTTGGCTCCCACCATGGTCAATGGAGGTGCCTTAAGAGGACAAGAGAGCCCATTTCGGGGCTATATCACATATAGGAGGAGGTCTATCTACAGAGGAGCCCAAAGTGATTAGAGGTCCTGCTTGGGCAGCTAAACCTCCTAAAACCATGGGCACAACCTCAGCCCTAGCTCAGACTCTTTCCCAGCACTTTTCAGCTCCAGGTGTGGTGGCAGAGCCTGAGCCATCTGGAAAGTGCTACAACCAGAGTCCCTGTTCACGAGCTCAGAGGTCGACGACAGTGATGGCACTGGCAAGAAACGCAGCTTCTTCTGTGCCTCGGGCTGGCACCAGCTGCATGTGAAACCATGTCCAGAGCAGAACTGCTTCAGCTTAGCTTCTCATCCATATGCATAGCACTGCTAATTGCGCCGGACATTCACTTTTCAGATTTGCTTATTCTTGCACTTTCTTGGCAGTTGACAGCAGAGAACGTGCTCCTTGCTGTGCACTCCGCCCATGCCCCCTCCTGCACACTCTCCAGCTGCTCTGACCTCCCTGGTGTGGTGGGCACGTTTCACATGGACGTTCACAGGCAGCAACAGAACACTGGGAGAAGCAGCTGTGAGAAAACACCAGTGCTGCAGAGAGTTACAGCACCAGGGCTGTAAGATGTTCAGTCCAGAGGATGCTGCTTATTCTATCTCTGTATAAAGCTGAGAGTCTGCATCCAGGGAGGACTCTGGTCAGTACTGGAACATAAACATCAAATATCAGTCTCACCGAGATCTTATCAAGCACCAGGACTTCTTATATCTCATCCAAACGACTGATTTTTTCAACCTGGACCTTATCATAGTGCAAAATCAAGAGCTAGAGTTGTACTGAACAGCCAAAGCTTTGTGCTATTTTCCTCCATTTTCTTGCACAAAGAAAAACAAAGATGTTTCTGGAGCATTGGTTTTCTTTGCTAGGTGCTATTTGTGCTCAACAGAAGTCATGTTTCCACCACAGCTGTGCTGTGAAAACAGAAGAGTCCAACCTGTTGGATTACATAGCCTGCCTTAGTATGACACCCGTTATTGAGCACCACATAACATACTCATCGCTTCAGTGCCATGGGGGTCCATGGATAACCTCCAAAGGGTCTGTAGCAGGCAGCTGGGGAAGGCAGCTGTGTCAGCAAGTTTGCATCCCGTACAGAAACAATGCAAAAATCCAGATTTTTATTTTGGTTTTGTTTTTTTTTTTTTTTTAAAGTGGACAAAGCATACTTGACTGTAGCATTTCAGAGCCCATGACTGCAGGAAGGGCAGAGGTTTGGGCCACTCGTTTTCTTGCAAGGATGCCAGTGATGACCGAAAGTTTTTCCTTTCCACAACAACACTTTACTACCACAGCCCCTGACAGCTCTTTAAACACATGGCCATGTGGCTTTTTCATTCACCTCTCCCCATTGCCCTGCTTAGCACTTCCCAAAGGTGTAATGAGCAGAGCTCACACAGAGAAATACTCCCTGTCCTTCCTTCCTCTCGGCCTGAGCTGTGGGTATAGAGGTGCAAATTTTGCCTTTGACCCTGTTATGAAGGCAGGTGCCTGCCAGCATCTGAAATAACTGCCTTGACGCTTTGAAATGAAATCCTCTTGCTATTACCACCCCCTTCCCTATTTGCTATGTTTATGCACATACAGGTTTGTTATTGTAGGGTTGCTCATAAGTGCTCTGGCTTTGTCTCCATTACACAAAAGGTCTTTTCCATCAAAACAGGTAATTAAAGTTCATTCTCTTGTTGTGAGATCATTGTCTAGACAAAGAATTATAGATTTTGCCTAGATATACCAAGTCAAGATAAAGCCAGCTAGTCACATCTAGGTAACACTATCTTATCGCTGTTTGCAATGTACACCGAGGTAGATAACTCCAGTTAATTATCTCTGTGTAAAAACACCTCTCCTTTTGTAGTGAAGACATAACATGTGATACACATGCTTGATCTGCCTGGATTTGGTTGTTATTATAAAGTTGTCATCGACTTCACCTACATTCTGTTGCTACTTTACTGCTGTGAGCCAGGACAAGACTGCCAAAAATTATTTGCAGTTCTCAATTTGCATAACGAAATGCAAACATATTCCAGCAGCATTGGGAATCGTTCAGTTCATTTTCACAAACATTCACAGGAAGGAAATGTTGTTTGCAAGTACATTTTTGGAAATGTGAGACTCATCAGGAGTGCTTGTGAAGAGGTATATTCTTAGGTGGCTCTGTATTTGAACGGGTGCTGGGGAGTGCATGGTGGTAGAGCAGTTAAAGTATCTGTCCAAGAGAGGGGAGGGAAACCCACAAAAAAAAAGCTGCTTTAAATTACCCCATCCATAAGTGAGCACCTTGTTAGTCAAACTCAGGCTATGCCCTCCACGCTGCAATCCCTGCTGCAGAAAATACAGCAGTTTACCCGGCCTGGGGCAGGCTGCAGGAACTCTGCAATCAGAATTCAATTTGTTCCTCCCACGGATCATCCCGGCATTTCCCAATGCATGGTGCAATACTGGGATTAAGATCTCATTTTGCTCTGTGTGTTGTATTTACATGCCTTTGAGCAGTTTCTGCAGGACAGACATTTGCACGTTCTCAGGACTGATACATTTGATGTTGCAAAGTGTGAAGTGGCAAATACCTTTGGCAAGACAACCAACATTTTTATGAGGCAAACTGTGCCTTATTTTAGTAATGGGATTTTGAATTTCTTTACACTCATCTGTCTGCACTGAAGCCCTTGATGTGGCCAGACACATCCAGGGAGTGAAGGAGCTTTGAACTGCAAACACCTTTGCTACTGATCAACTAGATGATCCCAGGAACATCATTTAACTGCTTTGTGACTCAGATTCACAAATGCAAACATAAATTATATAGAGACACAACTCCCTGGAGTATTCCAAGGCAATTATGTTTTTTTTTTTGGCAAAGTATCATCTTTGGACAAAAGGTGCTACAAGCTAGTAATACATTTGTTATGATTACAGTGACAGCAAAGATCCCACAATAGCAGGTTAGCACATCTCCATACACCAGCTGGTTACTGCACTTACATCTATTTCTGCCTGCTTTTGTTTTCGAATCCGTGCAAGTGCATGACACCTGATCCATGCTAAAATTAATCCTATATCCTCTTTGGAGAAGTTAATTTTCACAAAGCCTCCACATATCCTCACATGGCCAAAAAAATATCTCCATGAAACTTCAATTAGCATGTGCACTGCAAGGTGCAGAAAGCAAAGAAAGCCTGGAAAAGCAGGATAGAAAAGACCAGATCAGCACAGAGCAGTTCTCACGTAGCACATTCACACTGTCAGCCCTTTAGAAATGCTAAGGAGTTAAAACTCTTCGCTCTATTAAATCTCCAGCCAGAAACACCTAGTGATCATGTCAGCGTTTTCTCTGGAAAGTACCTATTGCTTTTGCTGTCTGCCACCCTGAATGAGGCACCTTGCTGTCAGACTGAGCAGGACCACCAGATGATTTTCTGGTTTGTGTGTGCTCCAGGGGCCACAGAGCTGTGACCGTTACCAGTAACTGCACTGGTGTGTCCTGTTCTGAGAGTGCCCTGGGAGCAGCGGTGCCTGCCTGAAGTAAAGGGGCATTGCCCGCAGCATCCCACGTGCTGTGGCATTACGTGCTGTGAGACACTGTGAAGGGTCATGCTGTATAACATTTCCATGCATAGGTGCAGAGTTTTCTGAAGGCAAATAAAACCCATCTGTTTTCTCAGGAAAACAATAATTGAAAATTTCTGATGTGACAGTGCTTGTGTGAGAAGCAGAAAAAGGCAGAGAGGGAGGAAAATAGCAGAAGTGCGCATTTCCCCATGGAAAATTTTGATTTTGCAAACAGGACACTTTTCTTTAGGTAATTATTCCAGTGGAAAAATCTCCAGCTAGCTCTAGTACTTACCACTGTCCTGGCACTTAATGATATGGCTTATGGCAGCAATCACTTGTAACACCGTGGCATGCTGTCGGAGGGAATTTTTATTGCAGTTTGTTGTAGCATGAATTGCAGTGGAATAATATAATGTACTTTGAGCTAGTGCCCATTGCAGAAAATGAGATCTCCCATTTGGGATCAAGGTACAACAATATAAACCCAGAATAGCTCACATTTTGCAAAAGCATAAAGCTCCAGCAAGGCAGCAGAGATTTCTCCTGGTATAAGACAGAGCAGAGCCTTACTCTGCTGAAAGAAACCCTGCTATGCATTTCACAGAACAAGTTTTTCCTACCTTCCCCACCTGTTAGAAAACATTCCTTTTGGGCTTCTCTAAATTAAAATTATACATGTGCAATATCCAATATATACAAATAACCCTGCTTAACATTGACCTGGCATTGAAACTTAAGTGGAGTTCCCATTGGGTTACAAGCAGTGTTGACTTTTCATGTACTGTCTCTGGTCACATCTAGACATCGGAGCCAAAACAGCCTGAAAACCTTGTGGGAATTCATTGCCCTCCTTGCCACTCCTTCCCCCTCTGCTGCTTTGGAAACCTCCCGGCTGGAGGCGTTTTGATGGAGCCCAAGCAGGACTGACAGCCCTGCGCAGTTGTTCCAGCTGCTGGAACACACTCAGTAGCCTTAGAAATGAGAGAAAACAAACCTGGGAGTCCCACAGAGCTGGTTTTAAGGGTCCCATTCATCCCCAAGCATGAAGCTCACAAAATGCACTTTTAAAAAGCTCAGCCCCTCTTCCCTACCCCCCCACTCCCCCATCTGTCCAAATTGAGCCCTTTTGGGGCCAGATCCTGTGGGGTGCTTAACATGGCCAAGCACCAGGCTCCTCTCCGCAGCTCTGCAAGGTGCTTGGCCATTGCGGGGGAGGTGCTGAGCCCCCCCCAGGATCAGGCCCTGCCAAAAGACGGGGGGCAGAAGCGGTAGCACTAGCAACAGGGAGACAAAAGTCAATTGTTCACTAACAATTCGGAAGGAGGGAGCCCTGAAGTCCCTCCAAGCCACTTGATTTATGGCTTGCAATAATATGTGTTGGAGCACCACAACCCAGAGTGCTGTGCGGCGTGACCTGTAAAAATAAGTCTATTAACCCTAATCAATCTCCCATTATCCACCCTCGTCCGCAATTTAGCCAGCAAAGGAGTCACCAAGGCCTCTCAACTGGGTTTGAACTAATCCCATTGTCTTTCCTAATCAGGGGCCATGAAAGAGGAGCAGCTTCTTCGCAGTGCAAAATTATCACTTGGTGTTTAAGAAAAAAAAATTGGGGGGGGGGGGGTGGAGTGGGGGAGGGAAGAAGGATCTCCTCTTTCATCTTTTAATGAGAAAATAGAGAATTGTTTTTGTTCTGAATTGCCGGGGCTAATTGAAGCCCTGGGCTCTGGTGGGGATGTAGAGCTGGTGGGTATCGGTTCCCAGGGCCCGTGGGGAGCGCTGGGCGCAGCAGTAGGTAAACTGCTTCGACAAAACTTCCTGTTGCAATTAGTAAAAGCATGTATTCAGATTAAGTGCTTTATTAGGGAAGCTAATTATAAAGTTTATCGGGGATGGGATGTGGCTTGGCTCGGCACTGCAGCACCCCTCCCCATGCAAAAGGGGAGAGCTGCTCCAGCCTTTGAAGGACAAAGGGATCTGGTGTGTCGCTTGTATGGACTAATGGTAATGGATTCAGCAGAAAATGTCACTTGAATCCAGACCAGGAAAACCAGGAATACAAAGCCTCTTTCTGACTGAGATCTTTTCTTTCCTTGCTATCCCTTCCCCCACCAGCCTTAAAAAAAAAAAAAAAAAAAAATTGGAGGTCCTATCAAACAGGGAATGCCCAAAATAGCAGTAAATCAGGAAACCCTGCAATCTCCGCTGCTGTTCTCTCATACAGCAGGATAATACGCAGCAATCAAAATGTGCTCCATGGTGAAACATCCACTAAATAGGTCCAATAACAAGTTAATTTTCTTTTGCTCCTTTACGTTAATCAAAAAGGAAAAGACAAAGTGGGGATATTCTTTTTCTAGAAAGGAAAACAATCCTTGCAAAATTTCCCCCTTTCAGCATGAATTAAAGCAGAAGCAAAACCACCACAGGACTCTAGCAGATCTTTCAGGATTAATTATCATATTCACTAGCAGTTCAGCATTTTCTTGTAAAATTAAATTTTTCAAAACCCTCTCTCATGCGCACACAAGCCTGTTGCCACCTTGCAGTGTTCCCACACAGCCGGAGGATGAGACCTCCTGCGGTTTCTGGGTGTTTCTCGTCCAAGGGCACATAGAAAATCTGAAGTGGCCTCAGAGCAGAGGGATAAACTTCCCAGATACCACTGTCAACGGAAGGCACCTCCCTAAAACCGAACAGCTGGAGTCAAGGCAGAAACTGAGCCCCATGGGGACACCGTCCCCGAGGAGGCCCAAAGGGACTGGGGAAGCTCTGCTGGCCCCAAGGGCCACGGCTGCCCTGGTCCCAAGCTCAGCTCCGAGACAGGAGCAAGCTCCCTCCAAATCCAGGATGAAATGATGCCCAGCCTGAACATCCCCCTCGCTCCAGTACACCCAGGGACGGGTTTCATCATGGCTTTGGACAAGCATGAATTATTGCACGGTGCAAGAGGGGGGAGACCTCATATGCACAAAAATACCTGTGTACAGCAGACTGGTTTAAGTATGAAGGTGCCCAAATAGAAAGAAAGAGGGACAGATACAGCAATATTTGGTAATACTCTCGCTCTCTCCAAAAAGAACGAGCTTGAAGAGAGTCATCTCAACTTCACAAGGCATCGGAGGGCCTGTGTCAGTGCACGATCATCTCCGGTTTGATCTGTGCATTTAGCAACAGGCCCTCAGGCAACCACTCGGCGTGAGAAATTGTACTTATTAATGGAGCTGTGGTGACAGGGGCTCTCCTGGAGTGACAGAAAATATCAGGTCTGGACCACATATACTCCAGCACCCTCCCCACAGCCCTGTGTGTGCTTCAGATGCTTGCACATACACGCTTTGCTTTATATATGTGGGGAGATACAGATAATTATATCTGCCTATGCAATGCACTCAGTATATGCCTCAAAAAGGAGGAAAGCACTGACACCCTTTTTAGAAGAAGCGTTGAAGATACTTGTGTGTTAGGGATTGGGTAAGCTATTGGATTTATTTAATGAATTAAGATCCTGACGTGTTATTTACAGTATGTCTTTGGAGATAGAGTTGTAACTCATAGCCTGCCATGGGAAATTCTCCGCACCAAGGCCTTGAGAAGAAAGCATTCATTTTTTGATGGTGTCTGTTGGGGAGGGAAATTAATGCTAAGAAGGCAGTGATAATTTGCTGCTTTATAGGACTGAATTATCACCCTGTCAGCACTGAGATGAAAACCCTGAGCCATGAACAAATATACCTTTGCACCTGAAGCTGGCTGGATCAGCTACCGTGAGCTCACATCACTTTGCGTTGGCTGTTGTTCCAGTAATTAATTCTGAAGGCTTCTGGATTTCACCTTGTCTTTTCATTTACTGGGCATGCCTTAATTTGGCACTCCAGTATTCCATGCTCATTCTCCAGGCTCATAAATCACACACAAACTCTTCCTGAAAATAGAAAGGGGATCTGTTCTCCTCTCAATGCACATGCACAACTTCCTGGACAGTTAATGTGAGTCTGGCACGTGCATGGGAGAGGTGGCTGAACCCCACAGACCAAAAAATCATTGACATAGAAAAATAATTGCAAGAGAAACAGCTGTCCAAAAAGCAGAAGTACTGTGACTTTGGATCAAATACGTTATGTCCTATTATAAAATAGTTTTGTTTAGCATTATCTGTTCTGTGTTTGCTGGAGGGTAGAGGTAGACCTGTGGTCTACCTTTCCTTGCTCCATTTCCTACTGTTCCTTTTCCCCACTGCATTTATTGACATGAGAAAAGGTATGGATTTTTCTCTAATTGCTCCCAGATGTTGAAGAAAGGTCTTTTGTCCTGTAACCACGCTGGAGTTGAAGTGATGTAGAATGAGAGCTGGGGTGGTAAAGGACTCCCAGTGGTGAGGAGATGGTTGTGGGCCTCAGTCTTCCTATTCCTCAGGCTGAGCAGTCCCTACTGACAGGCTTGAGCATTGCCCAAAGACTTCTGGATTTCTGCTCTGAATTCCCAGCATTAAAAGTTGTGGGTTTATCCTAGGGGCAACAGACATACCTCTTTCCTCTTAAAAAATCTACAGCCACTGTTCTTTCCTTGGAAACACAACTGTCTCCTAGGCAAGAGGTTCTTCAGGACTGGCTCTAGGCTGCCTCTGACCTGAAGGGCAGATGCAGATGGGGCCAAACTGAGCTCAATTTTACTAGGAGGCTGAGCTGGTAGTTAACCTAATACAGTTTAAAAATCCATGTATTTGCTCAGCACCTCACAATTATGTACTGTTACAGAGCTACAAAGAAGAACAATCAATTTTGCTCCTCTGCCAAGAAGTGCCGTATAATCAAACAACAACACGGTCCCACATGGCACAGGGATGAGGACAAGACACCCCTACACCAGCATGCATTTACCATTTTCTGTGTCCAGGTATAAGCCTGGCAGCCCAGCCACTGGCCAGACCGTGGGATTTTTCAATTGTCTATATTGGCCTGACATTGCTCCCATGGCAGGTAAATACTCAGATCAGTGGTGTGTACTTTGGCCAATCACAACTTCAACAGCAAAGAGATATTTTACTTGAGCAGGCAGAGAATACAGCCCAGGATTGTTGCTCTGCTTGTTTTTCAGGGAAGGAGGAGCTGGGACATCTCTCTCACTTCACCATTCTGCAAAGCCAACGGCTCTGATGGAGCAAACTAGAGCTGATCAAACACTTTCCGATGACCTGAGCTGCACCTTTTCCCGTCCCCAAAATGCTCATTCATCATCACAAGTGCAAATTTTGCTAGACTGGGCTGGTTGCAACAAGCCAGGCAATGTTTAAGAAAAGGACTGTTTTGACATTTTCAAATTGCAGGGTGCTTCACTCAACCCAACTTAGTCTCAGACACCTCAGGCATTTCTACAGCAAACAGTTATGAAAAAAATAGGCTTGGAAAGTTTATTTTGATGAGGTAGTTTTCAAGTTTCAGGATCTGAAACGTGCCCATTTGGAACCAGAGTCTTTTTCAAACTCCTGGAAATCCTTGTGTGTGGAGGGAAAAAGCCATCTCCCACCCAACCCTAACAGCAACAAGGCGGGGATTTCAAAATGACCATGGAATTGGTGGAATGGCTACCCACTGTTCGGGATCAAGGAACAATTGCATTTCATTCATCAATATTTGCAAAACACTCTGGTATCCCTGGATTCATGCAGCTCTAGATGGGTCATGGGTAATTATTTGTATAAAAAGAACCAGTGGGGCAATGTTGTTCAGCCCTGAAGTCATTGAAAGATGTTAGTGAGTTTGGCTTCGAGGGTGGTGGAGCAGGAGTGTGAAAGCTGATTTTCCAGCTTGGATTCTCCCTTGAGTAATTTCCGTCGTTCCCATTTAGCTTTTATTTGTTCTCTAGGAAACCTGATTATAAATCAGAACCAGGCTACCTTCAAAGACACTTTCAGACAGCCTGCCTGTACCAACAGGACAAAATTCACTAATTTATCTGTGTGGCTGGTAACCATGATATCATTTGTTATGTACAATCCTTTTCTCCATACTGTACCTCTAAAAGGGTCTTGCTTTAGAAGGATTACTGTACAGAATGGGCATTTCATAACAAAAAGCCCATCTCCATAAAAAGGTATTACTCAGAATGCAGGAAACATCCCTTTATATGAGTGCTAATCCACCTTCTGCCCTATTCCTACAGATAACCAGTCATAGAAAACAGGCATATGTTAAATGATAAAAAAATGTAACAGCACAAGATTACATTACCCCTTTCTGCAATTTTTAGTCTCACTCAATAATTACTGCATCAGCTGAATGTAGTGCACAGAGGCAGGAATAGCTATTCAGGGAGGCATTTCATTTAACTTCTCAGCCCCTATGCAGTCACGGGTAAATTTTCTAAGAATTTCAACAGGGACAGTACTTATCATTATCCTCATTTTACTGCAATATAAAAGTAGTCACATTGCTTTCATAGCTGCATCTGTAAGGCTGAAGGAAAACCCAGCTGGGTGTCCAAGATGCCAGAAGCAAGCTGGATAAAACTGTGCCACCCCACCACCATCACTTTTCTGCCCATCATTTATTCCAGCAGTCAGATCTCACTGCACCACAAGACCAAGGGATTCCTATGTGTCCCAGCAGATACTCAGGAAAAATGGAAAAAACATTTGCTATCCCACAAGAAGGTCAAGCTCTGACCACCCTTCAGCTACACATCCCATTCATCATCTCTTCTTGCCCAACACAACATTCACATTCTCTATCTGATCACCTTTCATGCTGGAAAAAATAGAGCAGCATCCAGGAGAGCAAGGAAATGATGATCAGAGAGGGTTATCCAGACAGCAAATACCACATCCATCCATCACGAAGACAAGAATAACTCCGGCACTCCACGTCACAGGGGCTGCAGACAGGAGGCTGCCGGGAGTTTTGGGTTGCTCTGCAGATCAGTGGCTGGCTGCACAGCTGTGGCACCCAAAAAACACCCAATCACACAGTAACCAGCCCTGTCAGGTGCCAGTGGGGACCTGATCCTCTGGCCTAAACCTGAGCCAGGGCTTCCATATGCCTTCTGTGTTCTGCCTGAACACTGGTGTGTCTGTAATGCAGCAACACAACTGGTCCTTAAACTGATATTCTCTGTTTCACTGATGGATTTTTAAAGCATTTGCACTACTATCACAACATTTTGCAGAGCTGATCTGCTTTTCACACATCATCAGGATGGAGAAACCAAGGCACAGCTACAAGACAGGCTTCCAAAGCACCTCACTATGTGCAACCCAGATGATCCTTCTCCAACCTGCAAGGGTCCAGCACTTCTTCAAATTTCTGGGCAAGTCCTTTCTCCGAGGCCCAGTGCTGCCCTTGAAATGCAGGGTTTGCTCTATGCTAGTGAAACAGTTCCCATTGAGTGGGAGATTAACTGGAAAATGGTCTGGGTTCAGGGTAACAACAGCCCTGAGCATTGCTGCAACAGAATAATTCATCTGAGAGACATTTTTCCCTGTCAGAGTAAATGTAATTATGTATGTGATACAAAGGAGCAGCTCCCCCAGTGGAGAAACCAGTTAAACCTGACTTGTGTCCCCAAGGACGAGTTTCCCTGTGAAGTTTCTGGTGTCTAATAAGGACTGAGCCTCTGCCACCTTCCTCCTCATAGGGGCATTGCTAGCGTCTTTCTTCTGCCTACCCGCTTATTCTCACACAACAGAAAAACTCTCCGTCTCTAGGCCTCCCACCTCTCATATTTATTACAAGGGAGATTATCATTGCCAGTGGCTTCCAGAAATCCTGGGGGAAAGGATAGTGCTTTCTGTCTGAAATTCCTGGGGCACTGCCATGCTTCCCTCCATACACCTACCCTCCACCCCTGGAAAAAACAAAACCAAAACAAAAAAACAAAAAGCAAAAAACAGCCAAACATATGAACTGTAATGTAGCAGATCAGTCTGCCTGCATCTAAGACACAGAGGATACAGAAGACTTCTATTTTACTGTTTTTTGTTTTTTTTTTTCAATCTAAGACCCAGGATTTGGCTAGGGGACAGAAAAACTTGCTGGAAACCAAACAGAAAGGGCTTCTATCCAACAGACTCTAGATGAGGGCTGTCCAACTCCTTGGGCAAGGATCCTGTCTTCAGCAAAGAAGCAAAAATCAATCAGTGCAAGACAAATTTTGCGGCCTTGTCCAGCTACAGCTAACGATATTTATTGACCATATAGACACTGAATGCCCTAACTGGCACCACTTCCCATGCTCACACAACGTTCCCTCTCATTCCTTTCCATGTTTTTTTTTCTGCTCCCATCCCCTGCAGGGCAGGACAGAGTGTGGAGAAATCACTTCACTGAGCCTGAAGTTCAGGAGAGAGGATTATATGGGATGTTGGCTCCCAACGGGCCATCAACAGAGAGGCAAAAGTGAATCCACCTCCAGCCTGAGATGACAGAGCCAGAGGTATCCAAAATCACTGTGATGGATACAAGCTCCTTTTCCAGCTCCTCTCATTCCCAGTTACTCCATACAGGTACTAGAGGAGAAAAGCATCCTGTATATTGAACTCCTGGTTCACACAAGGATGGCTCAGCTCTTCATGGTGTGAGCTGATATACCATGGCGTCCTAACCCAACAGAGAAGAAAATTAAGTGCAGACAACCTCTAATGGAGCAGAGTTCCTGAAATTCCCATAAAATAAAATAAAATAAAAAAATCATAGAAGACTGATGAACATTTCGACAACAGAACTTCCTCCATCACTCCTTCTTCTTATGTGTCACTAATTTTTCAAGGTTTATGCCCAGATCTTCAGCCCTAGACAACATGTTTTATGGAGCTGGCATCCCCTGTCCCAGCACAGGGCTCATCCCTCACTGCAGCAGGGGAGCCATGGGGGGTAGGGGGATGCATGCAGTTGACTTCAAGATCAAAGCCCGAGAGAGAGAGCATTCTGTGGTATGAGGCCGTCTAGCCAGCTGATGCTAACCACATGTGTAAATCCCAGCAAAAATGCCTATGACAATAACCTATTTGCTATAACTTGCTTCTCGGAACTTTGAATTCTCCTTTGTTGCTTTGTTTTGCTTTCGTAGCTTGGGCTGACAGCTTGGGTGACTGGCTCAAAGCCTGACATTGGGCTGCATTTTGTTTCACTAAAATTCTACCTACCTTGTCTCATGTCTTCCTCCCTCCTGATTTTCCCCCCTTTAGAAGTGTCAATTTTCTGTGGGCTAAGGGATTCATTGGGACATGCTTGTTCAAAATGCAAAGAAAGAATTAGCAGAATTGCAGTTCTTACATTCTGTAATGTTACTTTGATCCTAAATCTTGACTAGGTTGGCTACAACTTTTTTGTACTTGGCTCTTTTTTTTTCTCCATGGGGCAAATTACCTGAAAGGGGGCAAGCAGACCGAAACCCTTTCCAGCATCTCTGTCAGAGCTTGGACCCCAGGGAATCCCCAAGGTAGCCACGTGCTCCCTATCAGGTGGTGATGTCCCTGTCTGCTGTGAGCAGCCTGAGGTGGGGCAGCAGGCAGGAACACTCTCCCCAAAGCTCTCCCCAGCCTTCTGTGCCTCGGCTCTAAGAAAAGAGTCACATTCTAGCCATAAACTACAAACAATAAAGGTTACCTCCCAACACCACACAACTGTCAGATGGAGGACTGGAGATACCAGTGCACCTTACTGCTGTATGCACATTAGCAGCCTTCCTGGCACCAAGCCACAGACGATCTGAGCTGTACCACCACATCTCCCCAGCATCTTTAATTTCTGCTTTTAGCTCTAAGGTGCATGATGCCACTCAACAGGGGACAACAATCACAGTGATACTGAACATACCAACAGGAGGGATGCTGCCCTTCCAAAGAGCACTGCCTTGTGAGGTTTGCACATGGTGTTACATATTTCTGGGAATGGTCAAACATCACCAGTGACGTTATAGTTTGATGAACACAGCACTTAATATCTAACCTTCTCCTCCATGGAAAGTGCTGTCACCTTCCTGCATGACCTGCAGCAGGGCTTCTAGCTCTAGACACAGACCTGCTCACGTCAGCCAGGACCAGCCATGCTGCCTCATTGCACCTGTGACAAGTTGGCCGAGTTAGAAAGTCAAGAGTTTATTTCTCCAGTCACTGCTGGGTATCTACAACATTTGTGAATCAATGAGTCCAAAAAGACCCAAGCTGGGCACAACCCTTGGCTGATGTAAATCAGTGTGTACACCATAAATCATCACAAAGGAATACTACATACTTAATCTGGTAACCTTAATTACTAGGGTGGGATTTCATTAGCAGAAATGAATGGCATTTACCATTAGGTCTTTCTGGCTTCTGAATCCATCAACATCATCATGTATATACTGATTTTAGACATAGATAAAGAGGCCAAAACTTCTCCACCAGATGTCTGATGGGCATTATTTTTCTATTAAATAATGAAATCCTTTAGAGCCAGACCCATTGTGCAGCATTACCATGTCCAGATCCTTTGGGATGTAGGGACTCAGTGAAGATTCAATTAGAGCACCTCTGTGGGTCTGGGAATACTTACTGCTGTTCTGCCACAGACTACTCTAATTGTCTTGTTCCTGCCAAAAAATTCACCAGTTCTGCTCATTAACATAGCAACTGCACCTTTTACCTTCCTAAGGGAGAAAGCAGAGGGAACCAATTGCATTCACCCTGGAGCATTTGAGATCAGCAGCTCCTCTGGGTGAGTCAGCGCGCACCTGATCCAAAGCACATTGAAGGAAATAAGGATTTTTTTGGAGAATTCAAGGAATTGACACAAGGTCCCAAGGCAATGGTTCACATTAACCTGGTTTTGCATGAACTGCCCATGGCTTGAAGGTGGAAAGACTGAATTTGGCCCTTCCTTTTCCTTCATCTTTGGACTCACTCCTTTCTCAAAGCAAGCTTGCATTGACTGAAATATCCAGAGGCTCTGTGAGTTTTCCTGACAGCCATAAAGCCCAGGATACCTACACAGACCCCTGAGGACCTGGAATACAGTCCATGTTCTTCAGAAGTACCTGGTAGCATCAAAGCTAAACCAGCAATACTATTCCTGCTAGAAAAGTGACTAACAAATGGGATCTACCAAGAAAAGCCTTCATTAATTGCAATCTAATGATAATGAAGAAGCTGGATCAGTTTTCCACAACTGTCCTCTGTTAGCTTCACTGTGCCATCCGTATGCAGAGCAATCATGTATGTGTCCCACTGGACAGCACTGCTACTTAAAGCTGGCAGGAACAGACATCCTTCAGAATTAAAAGATCTGAACTATCACAGAAGATGTGTTTTCATTTTTGACAGTCAAAACCAGGACAAAATTTACTGAGAACTAGGTCTAAAACATTTCAGGCAAACATTTTGTTTATTAGCTGTTCTGTTTCCAGTCATCTTTTATGGGGAGAGGGGGGTGTGGGATGGGGAGGGGGGCAGTGTGGAGAAAGCTAAAAGCCTAAACCCTACTCAATTTCCAGGAATAATCTTAGTTTCTTAGTCAGAACTTTCCATCAGAGAAAAAAAAAAAGTTTCAGGCACTTTACAACCAACCAACACATGAATCAGGGCATAACCACTCAGATCACCCAAACAGCTTCCCTAACCACATCTGATTCATGATGCTTCTACTTCTAAACTCCATCCATTACTTTGAGACTGGCAGCTTTCTTCCATGGACGGCAAATGCAGGCATCACCTTGCTTGCATCTTCTCTGCTGTGATGGAGGGTTCAGAGGACAGTAATGTCTCACAACTCCACTCAGTTCCCACAGCCAGTAAGGGACAACCTCAAAACATAATGGGCTCTTCTTAAAGGAAAATAATAAATTATGTCTTGGAGAAGAGTCAACGTTTCTTCCAGGACATGGGACATCAAAGCTTTGACCCCTCAGGTCACCTTTCAAAGCCTTGAGCCAGGAGCTGCTGAATGCCATTACCAAGAGCCATCTCTGTGCATGGGGTGAATGGTGACCCCTCTCTAGCTCGTAGCTGGTGACCATGTTCAAGGATGACTCTGGTGGTGGAGACCAGCCCATTCACACCCAGTGTGACAATGTTAGCGAGCAGGCCCTGACACGGGGGACCTGGAGAATGGCCGTGTCCAGATGCTACCTTCATGGACATCAAACAGAAAAGAACCAAGGGGTATTTTACTTCCTTCTTTCCTAAAAATATGTCTGTATACACCCACGCATAAATGAAGTCAGGGTCTGTGAGGGCTGTTGACAAATAATGATCCCTCTCTGATTTAGGTCCTTGGCAGTTTTAAGGAAGCTCTTTGGGCAACTTTAGGTTCCTGAATGTAATTTCAAAACAAAGACAACTGGAGGGAGGTTTACAGAGGCAACTGTACCATGTAGGTACCTGATGACCACTGAAAGGCTCTGGGATTTGGGCACATTGCTGTCTCCAGTGTCCATGGATGCTTCCTGTTTAGTAGCCAGCAGGGACCTGCTTCAAAACACATGGCTCTTCTGTCATCTCAGGCATCACTGAAAAACCAATAGGGTTTTGGTACCTTTTTGCTTTCAGCTCTCTGATCATCAGCAATGCTCAGTCCCTTCATAGTCAGCTTTGGTGAGGCAGCTGTTGAAAACACTAAGGCCATTTTCAAGTCAGACTCTTGCAAATCCCAAAAGGCATCTATTTGCATCACTGGCCTCCCAAATCTGTTTGCAGCTACATAAATCACTTTATAATGAGACAGAGAACATGAGAAGAGGTTCTTCCTTTCTCCTCTCCGGCAGTCCCATAGCATTTCTTTCCCGCCCCATCAGCTCTGCTGGGACAGACAGGTCTTGTCCTCCTGCCCTGCAAACTGAGAACCAGTAACTGTCATATCATGTTTCTGAAATCATTACTTACTACTGCCACCATAGACTGAAACACAGACGAAGAAGAAGGAAGTTCAGAAGAGGCCTGAAAGTAAAGAATAATTTAGAATATTACGGAGATGAATAAAAATTCCAATTGGTTTAAAACCAGATGAGCTGCAAAGGGGAAATATTAACTGGTTTAACAGGGAATATGTGAGGGCTGGGAGGAGGGGGAAGATGTCCCTGCTTAATATCAGAGGTGACGTAAATGAAACAAGAAGGCAACAGAGGCTGAGAGAGAAAACCATCTCTCTGAGCTGGGCCCTTTAAGAACAGTTGCAATTGAAGTGGAAGAATTAAGAGCACAGCAGCTGAGGGCTGGAATAAGATTGATTTAAGACTAGATACAATTTAAAGGCAAGGCAGAGGTGGAAGCAGAGGCTGGAATGAAATCAATTTACACCAAGATGCGATTTAAACTGATGAACTCGGGATGTGAGAAGTGGAGCTGGCGAAGGTGGGGGAAGGGAAAAGGGGGATGGGGAGCCAGCAACTTCAGGAGACATGTAGTGTGAACCTGCTGCTAAGGTGCTGGGGAGGGAACTGGTGGGTCTGGGTGCTCCTTTTGCTGGAGAACAAAGGGCTGGTCCTGAAAACCTAAACAGAGCCAAAATTTGTTATGCAGGAGACAAGGAGACAGCCTGCAAGGGCTGCCTGCCTTCATGAACCTCAATAGGCACAAAAGGATGGTGTTTAACTAATCCCACCTGGCCTGGTGATGCCTAAAGTCTTCCTTATCCTAAACTATGATTATCATTTAATAGAGATACAGGACTCTAAACACGATGATGTGTGTGTGATGGGTGAACTTGGGCAAGCAACCAAGAGAGCTGCCACTCAAGGAGACAGCACCTAACAGGGCAGGTCACATCTTTCCTGAGGTTCTTTTCTAAAATCAGGGGGTTTGATAGGACCTTGCTCAGTTGTTCTTAAATTAGGACTCAGCTGAACATGTTTACAAAGACCTAATTTTGAGGTTCCTTTAAAAATAAAGAAAGATGCATCCACTGTGAAGGGACTAATTTTTGCCACTTATTTCTACTCAGTGTTGCCATTCCTATGCCAGAGTTTGTCCACCTAGAGAGATGTGCTAGAAGGACTGAATTCAATGAAGATTTGGTGGCTTTCCAGGAAAGCTGAAAAACCCCAGCAATTCAACAAGAGGATCAACCATATGTTTTCCAGGCTGCTGAGAGATGGCTTCTGCAGGTACCTGGCTGCCTTCTTGCTTCAAGGCTACCAGTTGCTTTTCAGGAATTATAGGGCAACCAGTCCTGTCTGTACCAGTGAGTCCCACCTCCGGACCATTCCCAGACCACCACCCCTGATGTCATTGGGTGGGATGCACCCTGAGCAGCTGCTCCTGGTGTTTTCTGGGCACCTACAGCGGGTTTGGTGGAGAAAAGCACCACAGGTAGAAACTCAGGGAATGGGTCTGGGTGCATCACTGGAGTATCCACCGCTGCTTCACCTGCTTGATCCCTGCTGGGAGCACAGACTGGTATTTTCCTTGGGTGATAGAGGCTGGATGCTGTGGGCTCGTAACTTATGTGTGAGAAGGTGGTCTCCAAATTCCTGAGATGGGTAGAAAGCCATCAAGCAAGGGGCAGCTTGTGTCTGCAACAGCCTGAACCCTTAGAGGCTTTTGCATTATCTGAATCAAAATCCATTAAGAAATATTGGTGGATTTGTGAGGGAACATGGGAGGCAGAGTTAAGGCTGTGGTTGCACTGTATTAAAGGTCTGCTTAAAAATTCAAGCTAGCCTCTTGCACCACCATAAATCAGGAAAGTGTCATCAGAATCTGCATTGGTGCAGAGATGTAAAAGGAGCTGGGCAACACACAGGTACTGGATGTGGAACAGCAAAAGGCAGCCTGGAATGAGATGACCACAGAGGCAGTGGGTTCAGAAAGGAGAGACCCTTGTTCTACCCTTCCCATGGCACCTCCTGGGGTTTCCCACCTGGCTGAAAATAATAGCTAAAAGGCCAGATTCTCCTCTTAGTTACATAGGGGTAAACCAGGAACATCTTCAGCTTCATGCCAATGAAGAAGGACACTTGGAAAATAGATTGTGCCTATGCTTTCTTACCAGGATGTTTCTGGATTAGTCCTTTTCTATCCTGCTCTCATTAGCAGAGGGGGGGAAAGGAAGAATATGTGTTTCCATGTTTATCTCCCATGGTGATTTTTTTTTTCTTTTTATATATACACTCAAGACTTTTCCTTTCTAGTTGCTATTGATTTTGTTGGGTTTGGTTTGTTTTTTTTTTTTTTTTTTTTGTTGGAGCTGTAACAGCTCCAGGGTGGCAAGAGGGGAACTATGCATGACAGAATAATTGCGGTGCTTTAGAAGGTCCCTCTGTAGAACGTGTCTGCAAGCAGGAAGCAGCGTGGGTGTGTAATGTACAGGAGATGCCCTGTAAATAAAACAGGGATTGCCTGGAGGAAGAACAGGGAGCAAAACAAAGGCTGCACAGAACAAAGTGACTGCAGAACATAATGTGCTAAACCTGAAACAGCAGACAAGGGACTGAATGTGGAAAAAAAAAAAAAAAAAGACAAAGAAACCCTAATACCTTAGGGAGGGGAGATGTTTACATTTCTAAGTCATTTATGGAAACAGAAAAATTTATTTTAAGTCAAGGCGTAATTACTGGTCCATCTAAATGCTCACTGGGCAATCTGGATGTAGTTCAGGAAGAGCAGCGGATGCTGTGTGTTATTCTTGTCAAGATATAAATTTATTCCCTTTAAGTGTATTTCAGCCAACAATGCTATGATTAAATGAATGAATTGGTGTCAGTGTGTGTGGGGAACATACTGGCCTTTCCACAGAGAGGCAAACACTCAGATGAGTACTGTATGTTATAAACTTTATTTCCCAGGTCACTGGAAGCTTTTGGACCCTATAATAAGGGACATCATCTCTTTCCTCCATGTTACCCATTATGATTTGATTCTGGTAAACAGACTGGACAGCTTCTAGGCCAACACGAAATATGGTGGTAGAGCATCCATCTCATTGCTGTAGAGGGACAGCAGTGCCACCCCGATCACACCATGACTGGCTCCAAGGGCTGATGTTGACGTACAACTCTGAGCAAGGCATCCTGGATCCTGGGGGATGAAACACACATCGCACGACTGATGTGTGGGACTTGGGTACTGCCATGTGAGAAAGGGAAGATCTGTCTCATGCAGGAAAGCCCAGCTGCGGTCAAACCCAGCTTGTGTGCAGGTGCCAAGCAAAGAGCAAGGAAAACCAACAGGGAGAGAAGACCTGAGTAGCTCAGAAGAGCTACAAGAGCGATGTTCAAGCTGGAGTTCCCATATCCCTTGGTATTTAGGGACCTCCTTGAGATGCCACAGTTGGAGCTTAATGCTGCTTTTTTAGTCAGCTGAAAGTCAGTTAATATTACCTCTCCTGCAACTTTCTGCTGAGGAATGAGAACACAGCTGGATATGTCCCATTTGTTTGTGGCAACGCAACTGGGCTCTTAAGTGTCTTAGCAGATGCTACGGATGGAAACAAAAACTAAGACAGTACAAGTGCCATTTCTTTGTCATTGCAGTGCATTGGCTGAAAAACAGAGCCTCTCCCTACCCAAACCCCACAACTTGGGTCTTTAAGGAGCAGTAAGCATTTCCTGGAGAAAGCAGAAAGACAGGTCCTTTAGCAGTGGAAGGGTCTAGCTGGTGAACCTTGGCCTCTCCAAGTCCACTGCTGCACAGCCCAGGGGCCATGGAAAGGACACCCAGAAACCTTCTCCCAGTTCTCACCAGCTCCCAAAGAGTGGAAAATAGACTTGCTCTAAAAAGGTCCCATGCCTCAGCCTCCTAAAAAAGCCATTTCATGCCTTTGCAGGGAGAGGGCCAATAAAGGTAAGACAGCAGTTTGCAGAGGGCTCAGCAGCCATGCCTGAAATACGCTCACTGGGGGCTGTGGGTGCGTCAGCACACGTGCATAAATACCCACTGTTTGCCATATCCTAACTCCAGTAAATCTATCACCAATCCATGAAGTCGCCGCGCCACTGAGTCTAATAGTCTAGACTAAACAGAAAAAAACACAGAGGAGTTTAGCCCTACACACTTCCCAAAGGATTAGCTGACTCTACAGCCGGGAGGTTTGAGCTAATGCAGATATATGGAGTGTAGCGTGAACAACTGGTGTCAGCCAGCAAAACACTGATGTGCAGAGAGAGCACTGCCAGCTTCCCAGCCCAGACACTCCCTGTGGGACGGTGTTGGAGCATAGTCCTGAGATCACAGGTTTGCTTCCAGGGACGCCGTGAACATCCCTGTGCTTGGGTGTGCACCTTCATCCCATCACCCAGGCAGGGAAAGGCACAGCTCATGGGGCAGCTGCGTACAAACCTGGATCACAGTTTTTACATCAAATTGTTTCAGTACTGTCCCCACCTCTCCCCAGCTTCCCATAAATAAATAAGTACCTTTTTTCAGCATTTTCAAAATAAAATGTTTTTATTTTTTTAGTCCATCAACTTTTTGTTGCCACATCTACTCTTCTTGCCTTGAAAAAGCTATTTAGAAAATTCAGCAGTGACATACAAATCTATCTCCATATTTCATAACCAGCCCCCTAGCCAGGTAAATTCACGGACCCAAACACATACTGCTAAAGGTGAATCCTTCAAATTCTTGTGAAAAAAAGATGAAAGCAAAGGAATTACCTTACTCAGTAGGAAACAAGGATCAGTTCTCTTCTCTCTAACAGGTTTAACCAACTGCTATCCCCTTCTTTTCAGCCAAATGACACCACTCCCTAGGATTCCCTGCAGTAGGATCTCCTCCCCGAGATCCATAGCCCACAGGTGACCACATACCATGGTCAATAACCTGCAATACCTCCCCAGCAGCCTACCCCCATCTGGGTGTTTTCACATAGTATCATGATGAAGAGAGCACAAAGTTGTCTGCAAGAAATGCTGGCAGCTGACAGTATTGAGATTTCAGGTATTCCCAATTTTTCCTGGCAATTAGCAGATCAAACATTTAATACCAGAGTGCAGAGAGGGGTCAAAAAGCCCCAGGAACATCTGGAAATGTTGGAGCTCCAGCTTTGGGCTGTCCCTGCCTGGCTTTGTGTATGCTGAGTGCATTTTGGGAGCTGGCACTTGTTAGCACCTGGCTGGTGTTGGGTCCTTACCATTAACCACGTCTGGGGTCACTGTATTTCCTTAAGTCCACCTCATTCTCTTTTCAGAATTTGTTTCAAGCATCCACTCAGCTTCCAATTTATTATAAACTCACCCTAAAATGATCACTCTTGTGGAGACCAATCACAAAACATAGTTCTAACATGTAAAGAAACCACCTTTGCCTCTCCACAGCAATCCAACACAATTCCTCAAAAATTCCTGTCCTCAAGTAAGCATCAGCAACGTGCAAAAGAGTCCTTCTCCCTCATGTCCCTTTTCTCAGTTTGTGAATGCAAAGCACTTTTCTTGTCCTTTGTCATTAGCTTGATTTTGAACAGGCAGAGAATGAAAGAAAAACAGATATTTCCAGTACTTTTAAGCCCCATTTGGTCTGATTAAAGAAGTCTTTAAAAAAAGAGAAAGGAGGGGGAAAGCAATAACTTTTAAAAACTTGTCCTGAATGCAAAGGAAAATGGAGTCCACTGTATGAGTAATTCAGGATTAATTGTAGAATTACGTTATTCATGCAACGTTAGTTGAGGGAAAGAATAAGCACTCTTGAAGTCGTTAAAGAAAATCCCAGTAAAATATTACTTAGCTGATGTGTATAGTCTTACGGGCCCTTAAGGGAATGCATGTGGCAGAAATGTCCAATTTATAGCTCAGAGTCTGTCTATAAATATGTTGTCCAAAGCTACCTCTCTTCGTAGATCCAAGGAGGGGGGAAAATGTTTATCTGCAGGATATTATGGCTGACCTAAGACCGTGTTTCAGGAAAGCATCACTACTCAGGAAAGCATGGGGCACATAATTAATTTAAAGTAATTGAGATTGAACTGAGGCTTCAGACCACAAGCAGTTTCTTTCTTCTCCAGCAGTTGCTTATTGGCCTGTGTGATATGTGAACACAGGCCTAGTTTTTTACACAAAAGTGATGTAAAGATATCTGAAAGTCACCCTGCTATGAGCAGAACTATGGGGGCTGCATCATTGCACTGATGTAACTTCCCTCCAGGTCCTTCTGCCTGCAGCAACAGTGGGGTTTTCTCAGTCAGGTCACATCATTTTAGGCATGGGGAAGGGAATTATGATCTTCAGTGCAACTGGAAAGCAGTTTGACTGTGTACAGGGCAGATTTCATCACAAGCAAGAAGACCCTGGGGAGATGGATGAGGGGAGATGAGCCCAGCTATGCTGCTGCTGGTGTCCCTGGGGGACCAGGCTGCTGCTGAGCAGGACAAGCACTGGGTGATGCTTCTGCTGGGCTGGAGCCAGCCCCAAGGGCAGAAATTGCAGCCTCTGCTTCAGTAGGAACAGCAGTCCCCATCCTCCAACCTTACTTATGCCCTCCACCCGCCTCTTCACATGGCAGCAGGTCCTTCTCCAGATTTGTGGAGAAAAGGTCTAGTTTTGGCTACTTTCTTCCTCCTGCTATTTCTCCTTACATTTCTCATCTGTGATTTTCCCCCCTGATAGTTCCCAACACAGAGTTATTGCCATATAAATAAATAGAACAAGGTAATGGGAAATAGAAAAAGACAGCGCTTGCAGTACTATCAAGCAGAAAGTACATTTAATTTTAACCCTGGGATGAAATCAAAAGTGTTTGTCCCAACACATCCCAGCGTCAGCAATCATACAAACAAGATCCTGAACTCAAATGGTTGCAGTAGCTGCAGACCCAGCTTCATGTGTTTTGGCAGAGATGGGGGGGTGGCCAGAGGAGCTCCCGGAGCTGTGGCTCTGGCCCAGTGGGACTGGCAGAGTGTGCAGGAGGCCAGCCAGACCTGCAGCCCCAGGACACATGTGGGTAGTGCAGGGTGGGGGGCACGGCACCCGTCTGACTGCAACTGCAAAGAAAATTCCCATGCAATTGGCCAGTCTCATTTCAGTCCCAATGTAAAGTGACAAATGTGAGCACATTGAAAATATATTATGTAGTGGTATGGAATGGATTTTAAATGCAGCAATTGGCTCACTCTGTAACATTTTAAATACCTGTTATAGTGCTGCCACATGGCCCGGCAGGGTGTAACTGTGGGTAATGAGATGAAATTGAGCAAAGGAAAATTAAGGCCAAATAACAGGAGTAAATTCCTTGAGAATGAGATCTCCTGTTTCCAGGCCACATCCAGGCTGGAGAGCTGGACTGGGAGAGACGAACTGCAGGGAGGTCATTTCAGTGCAGAGCACGCCTGTCCCAGCACAGCACCCACGGCCCCGCGTGCACTGAGGGGTCCTAATGTGGAAAGTCAGCAGGGCCCCTGGACGAGCCCAGATCTGGCTGAGCACAGCACTGCGTGCAGCACCCCAAGGTAAGCTGTATCCCTGGGACCCCAGTATTTTACTGGCAGCCCCCTTGAGTCTCAGTTCCTGCCTGCAAACCGGAGGCTAGGAGAGCTCAGAGCTTTTTCTTCAAGCAAGCCTTTCAACGGAGCATTTTGCAGCTAACAGTGGTGCTGTGTGAGCGCTGGGGAGGACTGAGGAAGATCAGTGGTCTGTCTGAATGGAAAGTAACCCAAAAGGAGATGCAGAAATGCCAGAAAACCAGTTACAGGGCCTCACATCTCTTTGCCATTACTTCTAGGACCGTCTAACTGTGAGGGGCCACCCACACCCTGTAGCCTGGGCCTCCATCCTCACCCGCTGCCATGGAGAAAGCGTTTAGACCTGATGGGTCCAACCCTCAGGGTTCAGCAACTAATAGCAAAATTGAGATCACAGAGCAGAAGCTGCAAAAGCATCATGCTCTGCCCAGGCAGGCATGTGTGTTATATGGGCAACTTCAGATCCTACCACATTATCCACTGACCTCTCCTGTATCCCCCTCAGCTATAGCCCCACAGCTCCTCTGCAGTTCCCTTCACCTGATACTGCCACAGCAGGCAAAATTTCTTACTGATGAGTCAGAAACCCTGATGGAGCGTTTCTGTCCTTCCTCTGACTTCACACCCTTTTCTGCCAAAGCTTGTTTGTGCTTTCCCAGGTATATGAGGGAACAGCCCATACCTAATTTCCCTTTGGGATTGACTGCTGTAGTCGGTTTTAACAAATATGAACACTTTTGCCAGACTGCCACAGTACAGCCACAAAGTGTGACGGCGTCTGGAGTGGGAACCTGTGTCTGGCACTGAAAGGGCAGGCAGAGGTGGCCTGGGGTTTGCATCTCATCCCGTGATGCTGGCGTGAAACATGCACAAGCTGCACAGGGCTTTTTTGGAGTGGGAACGCTGCCTCCAGGCCTGGATGGTGCTGAGTGGTTTCATCACCTGTTAAGCCCTTCTCAAAGCCCAGCCGTGTATTTTAATGAGTGTTCCAGTTGTGGTATAGAAAACCTTTGTAAAACACTGGCCAGCTGCCTAGAAAATGACTGGATGAGAAACCTCTGTTTTTGGGCTGTGGAGTCATCAGTTACCTGGATATCTTCGACTGCTCCACTGTATGTCATCAAAGGACAATTCATTCATTCATTCATTCATTCATTCACAGCAAACTCCATTAACCTCCTATGTGAGCCAAAAGGGTTCTGAATCTTGAAGGTGCCCCATGAGTCTCTCCATGACACCAGCTAATTATCTCCTCATTAACAACATTAGCATTCCATTTGATATATACAAGCTAATTTGTTAATTGCACTTTAATTACAAAGTTATTAAGAGCTCAGAGGCATTCAACAGAAGATTGCAATTAACACAAGCTGCAAAATTGCTCCCAGCAATTTGGAGATGTTATCGGAAACTGATTCTCTGCGTTCATCTGAAGATGGGAAAGAGGCAGATTTATGGGTTGACATCACAAATTCCCTCTGAAGATGCTTTCACTCACACCCTGGGAAGTACCAGGAGCTGCCATGTTGAGATACTCTTCGTATAACTGATATCTCTGGCTCATGTTTGCAGAAGCTCCACTCCTTGCTGTGCACCCAGCAGAGGACGGAGGGAGGAAGGAGCAGAAGAAGCATCAAGGGGCTGAGCGGACTCAGTAACTCACATAAAGTATTTGGCAACTCACAGATCAGGCCTGCACAAAGACACAAGCCTACAGGTGCTGCCTTCTATTCTGCAGAGCCCATAGTACGATCTTATTCCTTTCCAGCATTGAATCCTGCCTACACTTTACATCCGTTATCACCCACACTGCCGAGGGTGCTGAGCATCTCCCGGCCATCAGTTCCGCAGTGACTCACATCTGCTCCATGCCTCTTCCTCACTCATCCTCTTCTCAGACCTCCTGTGCTGAGGAAGGCTCTGTTTTGTCTCATTGAACATCTGCACGGGTCGTGTCTGGGCAGGCAGTCTTGCACCGAGCGCTGGGGTGAAAGGTGGGGACTACGGACGTCCCACCAGGCAGCCCCACCGTGCCCACAGAGGGGTCTCGGTCTCGGGGGATGAGGCTACATACTGGCGATGCTCCTTCCCAACCCCATGTGCACCAGCACCTCTTAGATCGGTTGCCTCCAAACCACTGGACTCTCAGAGACCAAGATCTCCAACCCTTGCAGCTACAACAATTAAAAAGAAAATAACCTGGTGTAACCAGACGTCATGCACCGTATAAAATCGAGGCTTTGTTTGCTCCTTCCTAGCGTGCTGGTGTTCATGACTAATGCCACGACCTGCCCTGTGCCTCCTGAAGAAAACCAGGCAGTGGAGGCTCCCCTGGGCTTGACGAGATTTCCCGTTCTCTTTTTCTTTCTTTCCATTTATCTGAAGTGTCTTACTGCAACGTCATTCCTTAGATTAGCTGTCAGATCTGCTGGAAAAATGCACCGGTGAATATGGCCATTATCCACCCAGCCAGGCAGACCAGAGCTCTCTCACTCCTGCATAAAAGGGGCACTGTGGATGGGAAAAAGCAGGACACTGGCTGAAGTGCATGCCAAAGCCAGAAATAAATGATAAATAGGGAGGATTTACAAATGGATTTAAATAAAATTTCATTTTCCTACTTTACTAGCCTTACTAATTGTGAATTTCTTAAATGTTTTCATTTCATACCTTATGAAACATTGTGAGTTACGAAATGCCAATGGCACTTTATTAAAAAGGCCCCAAAGAAATTTTCTAACTTCTTTGCAAAAGAACTTGTAGGGAATAATCACCAGCCCAAGGATTAGGACGTTCTAAAGAATGGGAGGAGAAAAGAGAATTACATCCATGCTAGAGAATCTATAAAATACTGTTCAGCAACCATGCAGATACAGAAAGGAATTTATTCCCTATAAATTATCTATATGTAGGCTTATTTCTACAGATCCATATTATGCTTATTTCAGCTGGCCTCTATTCCTTTCATCCCAGTCTGGTTTTATTGCACTGTTACCTTTTGGAATCCCTCCCACTTTTGCACTATAAGATACATCTCTGGGAGTACCAAATTTTCCCTGCTCAGACAGCCCCTGGATCTGAGTGTTACCCCTGGATCTGAGTGGTTTTCCCATTACACTGCTATCACCCTTTTTTATTCAGACTCCCTCTGCCTTCAGCTTAATTATGCTGACACATGCCTAGAAGTCTGGTTTGGTGAAAGTTGTGTTGAATCAAGATAATTTACTTTATCTCATTCAAATTTACATTTCATAGCCATCATCATCACTTCAAGGTGACCTTTTCCAGGGAGGAAAACTTAGAAGGACTTCAGGGATGACACGGCAAGCAAGGAGGTAAAAAGGTTTCCAGTTTTTGGTCTATCTTTCCAGATATCTGTTAGAGCAGTTTCCTAACAGCCAGATCAAAACTCAGCTAAGTGTGATAAGAAATTCAGCAATCCAAATGGAGATTCCTAGGGAGAAATGTGTTGAAAATGCCATTTTCCACATCATATTCCCCTCTTATACCACTATTAATGCACTTTTTGGCTTTGTCAGAGCAAGAGCAAGCTACTGTGGGGTTTGTGTGACAGCCAAGGAGGCAACGCACGTACCCTGTGCTCTGGAGCTACATGAAGTCCCCGTGCAGCACTACAGCAATTGCTGCAACGCACCACAGCACAGCACCTAGATAAGATTTAATGTCGGAATGATTCAAACTGAAATACTTAAGTTTGAGTTTCCTAGCAGCAAATCAAAATGAGTCAGCAAGAGTCACCTGCCTAAATTAATTGTGCACAAATTGCAGAATTAAAAAGTGATTCCTATATTTTGGCCCATGTTTATAGCAAGAATAAAACAAATTATAAATACAATTTAAATAGCTCATAAGCAAAACCCTAAAGAAGAAAAAGTCCTCTTACTCATTTCAGTGAAGCTACAGCTCCTCAGATTCCCAACACTAAAGCACTGGTGGGCAGAGCAAAGCGAAAGCAGTTCCCAGAGAGGAGGGCTCAGTTACTTTTGCTTTTCATTCCACTAGGCTAAAGGAATTTAATTCTAACTAGTTTGTAGTTATCAAAGCTGCAAGTAATATAGGAGAAATTGTAATAATAATTATTATTACTACTTTGAAAAAGAGCGAATTTCAGGAGAAAAATTTATTTGATGACCTAAAAACTGATCTTGAACTCATCAAATATTTCTACCCAATGTCAGGGTGGAAATAGTCCTAAAATTATGATGTTTCAAAGAATCATCTAGGCCTCCTTGGACAGGTGCTCACTGATTTTGTTGAAAACTGGGGGAAAATGTAAGCAGAGGCCAGAGGAGTTCCTGGACCTCTGGTCAGTAAAGCTGTAACCATCGTGTTCTGAGGACACTATTCCTGAGCCATGGGCAGGTGTCCCTGCAGGTAGCCTGCACACGTGATTAGAATAGAATAGAATAGAATAGAATAGAATAGAATAGAATAGAATAGAATAGAATAGAATAGAATAGAATAGAATAGAATAGAATAGAATAGAATAGAATAGAATAGAATAGAAGTAGAATTTAATTTAATTTAATTTCAGTTGGAAGGGACCTACAACAATCGTCTAGCCCAGCTGCCTGACCACTTCAGGGGAAATACAAATAGATATAAAGGACACTGAAGAAAATTCAAAATAGTAGGGAAAAAAGGGGTAGTTCAGATAAGAGGTCACCAAAGGTAAGGACTACATGGAGTTGGTGGGAGATAACTGGGGGATCCTACATCTAGGGAAGCAGAAAGAGTCCCATACAGACACCTCCTCCCCTTCTTCAGTTAATCAGACACGCTGCCATGCCACGGGCAGGGGCATGTGTGGGGGGGAGCTCTAGGATGAAGCATGGCCCTAAGCATAATGGGGTGAAGCAGGAAATAATGACATGGTGGGATAAGAGAGGATGTCAAGAGCCACCAGTGTAGAGAGGACAAAAGTCTGAGGACATCAGGAAAATAAGGCGCCAGCATGGAGGAAGGGCTGGGAGGATGCCAGGTGATGAGAGGCTGGTGTGCATGGGGGAGAGCATGATGTGTGAGCAAGTCTTTGGGCTCAGCATCCTGGGAAAATTCATTTCTTTAATTTGTGTATTCAGCAGGAAACTGAGACCAGCCCTTTTATGCTGGCACCTCTACAAGTCTGGGGACTCCTCAACCTTGTCCATACCTGGGTGTCTTTCTGCAAAGCATCATAGTGCAGTGGTCCAAAGGTGTTGCTATCACACCTTCCCTTGAATTTTGCAGTAGGTAAACAGAGCTGTCAGACACCAGGACTCTATTCACACTAAATATTAAGTGTGAATATTAAGTGCCCCAGACTTCCCTTGCGCTGGCTGGAAAAAATAGTGCCAGTGTTAAATTGTTTGGCACCATCTCTGAGGGCTGCATTTGAGGCTGAAAAAAAAAAAAAAAAAAAAAAAACGAACCCAAAACAACAACAAAAAAAACCACCAAAACCCAAACCAAAAAACAACACACTTGAAACTGGCAAAACTTGCCCTTTTTCAGGGGAGATTTAAACACAACCTCAGCTGCCTGAGGTACACAAGCTGTTCTCAGGAAAAAGGCATGGGTTTGAGTAAACCTGAGAAAAGTCAGGATTTCAAGCAGCAGTGATGTGAAACTCATCACCCAGTCTGTCAGCTGGAGCTAGTGAAAACTTTTAATTCAAGGCATTTTTAAACGAGAGTCATTTGACCCAATAGAAATGCTCATCCTGATGATATTCTGTGGGTTTGCTATTGAAGCACAAATCTTTCAGGACTTCGACAGCTGAAAAATAAAATATGCCTACCGATCAACAGAAAAACTCAGTAAAACCCATCTATTTTGACCATACAGCTAATTCTCTTCTGTTTGAATTGCCAGACAACTACTTGAAATGTTTAACTTGTCAGATGCCAAAACCCAGAAATGTTTGGTCTCTAGCGTTTAAACAAAACTCAACTAATTTTATTTACAATTGATCAGCCTTTTTCCCCCCAGAAATTGCCTTCATTTCATCCATTCTGAATTGAGATGGGGTGACGGCACCTGCTGGAGACTGCAAAGGCTTTAATATTTATTATTTGAAGAGAACAGCAGCTAGCACAGAGCAGATTCTCCCCACACAACCTGGGACACCGGAATAGACAAGAATGTATATGCAATGTGACCCTGTTCATAGCAAAAAGCAGGATAAAAGTGGCTCTTTCAGATGAATGGCATTGACAGGACATCAGCCATGGGCATGTGTCCAGAAGACTGGGAGCAAGGACCCCCTCACTGCCAGGGTTGGGAAACCTGGATAGGAATGCTGAAGAGATGAGGATGGTTTGATGATTTTCAGCGCAAAAATGAAACTACTGACCCTGCTACTGTCTGGCCCAATAAAATCAAATTATCAACAGCACATGAAACATCACCAGAAATTAAGAAATAGGGGCAAGCATTTGGAGCACTGACTCAGTGTTGAGACACCCAGGATCAAGCTTAGAGATGAAACCAAGCAAAGGAGAGACCTGAGTTTATCCCCTCAGACCCCAGAGGGTGCCCCACATGTTCAGCCCCAGGGAGGTCTCTTCTGCTATTCAAGCAAAAGAGCTTGAAAAATCTTTTCAAGTTTTTGAAGACCAGCTAAATCCCCATTACTGTTTCTGCTTCAGTTAAAAAGCAAGCTTTTGATCTCCATCCTGGTCCTCTTCAACAAAACACTTTGGACCTCTCCTGCCCCCAAGTCCTTTGGAGTCAGCAGCAGCCTTCACCTGCCTAGAGACAGGACCGTGTTGGGCTGATGGAGACCATCGAGGCCAGATTGCTCACCGTGGAGGCTCCGGGGGTGGCCTGCTGTAAAAAGGCAGACAATGACTTCTTGCCTCCTCCAAACAAGCTCTGCAATGGCCAGCCAGCCCCTCTGCTTTTACTTTGGCTGAACCAGCTTTCTAAAACTCGGCCATATTGTCTCAGCAGCAAGACCCTCTCCTGCATCCGAAGCTGCCCTGCTCCTTCCCTCCAGTCTTCTTATCCTCCAGGAGGAGCGGGGATGGTTCAGCCTGACAAGGCAGCTGCCGTTTGGCCGATGCGAGCTGGATCCCGGGGAGGGGAGCGACTCGGAGCTCGCCTGAGCTCCCTGCACAGAACTTGCAGAGGAATGTGGTCGAAAGCCAAAGAGTTGTCAGGCTCTCTCCCACTGCAGATTTGCCAGGAGGTCTATAAAAATGTCATTGTCTCTCAGCTGCTGGTGATTATATTCCCCTTTACTATGGCTGCTGGTAATATGTGTGTGTATATATAAGGGGGAATATAATTTCTGCACAGTGCTGGCCTCCCCCTGGCCTTTTTCAAACAATAATAGACTAAATATAAAGAGACAGAAGCAGTTACTTGGCTCTTTAACCAGTGCCAAGGAAAATGAATAATTAAGAGCGTATTACTTGCAATGAATTTATACTGATGCTTTTAAGTTAGGACCCACTAAGATCGTTTTTAAAATACATCATTCCCCCTTCATCTTTCATACAGAGTTCATATTCCAGCCTAATACTTTATAGCAGCTACTGTTTAGATCTGACTTAAAAGAAAGGCAGGCTTTAGATTTCCATTACAAGCCAGAAAAGAGCTTGGGTGTAAAGGAACGAGGCAGTTAATCTGTTTTGTCTGTATTTTACCTGCTTTCAGCTTCACATCTCATCAGCCAGAAAAGATCACTTGGGGATCTTCAGTGCAAGTTGCCAGAAATGTGGTCCTAAAGAGAGAAAGAATTGAAGACCCCGCTAACAAAGCTCACTTACATTGACACTGGTCCTAAATATGAAGGTGCTGGGGAGCAGCTGGTCCCAGCGGGGCACACAGAGACTATGAGCTCAACTGATTTGTTTGTTTGTTTTTTTTTTTCTTTTTTTGAGAGCATCTCAGTGTGAATTCAGGGAGTTTTTTTAAAAAACTGGTACATCACTTTCTCTTCTGATGCCCAGTTAAGGTTAGCACTGGTAGCAAACCTGGCCATGGAGGGAGACTGTCCGTGTGCCTTTTCTGCTGTAAGACCAAGGCTGCAGCACACTGTTCTACAGCCTGGACAAGGGTTTGATGGCTGAGGAACCCCAGGGGACCTTGTTTAGTGGAGGGTTGCAGTCTTTGGGGCCACCCATTTGGAACCAGCACAGAATTAATTTCTCAAGGGGAGAAATTGGTACTGTGTATTAAGGAAAAAAATAACACCCTCTGCCCCCTTCCACTAATTGAATGGCCAGATGAGGATTTGGTAGGCAGCTGTCCAGTGTGGGAAGCTTTGTGATGTGAAACATAGATGACAGCAAAGGACCCACAGTGAGAGGTTTAGGATGCTCTATTCACTGGGCTTATTCAAGAAAAGACCAGAGAAGTGCCTTGATCGCAAAACTTCTGGAGAAGGCTCTGAAACAGAGAGGCAAGGATGCAGCAAGGTTTAATGGTTGCCAACTAAAAGTTAAACAAAACTGTCCGTTAATAAATGCGAATTCAGAAATCTTGGCAATTTCTACACGTGTTCTGTCCCGCATGAGCACCTTAACACAGAAATAATTTGTGGGAATCTCAGGCCTAAATTATGCAGAAGGTCAGACTGGATCATCCCTGGGGTCTGTTCTGGCCTTGCACAGTGGGTTTTTGCAAAAGGCACATGATTAGGTTTACTCTAAATGTGAGAACCCAGCTGGAAGGTCTCCAATCAGTGACAAAACCACAAGGCAAATATGTAGAAGATAGTGGCCTACACCTCTGTTAAATTGACTGCTTGGCATTAATGATATACTGGTAAGAATATCTGACCATTTTGAAAGAAAGTGCCTTTCAGCTGGCTGCACGCCTTCTCAAACTCACATGTTTGCCCACACCATTGAAGGTATGGAAACAGACTGCAGGAAGCTCCAAAAGGACAGACAAATCCCTTTTTCACAGTCAGATCAGCAGCAGCCCCTTGTGATTGGAGCACTGTGGTGCAGTTAAACATGTAACTGCCATTAATTACAAGTCCTTTGCTGTATTTCTCTGAGTAACTCCCTTACAGTGCTCTGAGAAGGTACATGTAGATAGCCATCGTTGGAGAAAGCCACAGAAAGCTGTAAAGTTACAGTGGATTCATCCACAAGATCTGAGATAATACGTTTTCACAGAATACAAAAAATCCTTCCAAAGTTTTCCCTTTGAAGTCTACCACAAGGCTAATGAAGAGACCACTCTGCTACTGAGATTTGTAATTTCTGTGCTGAAAAAAAATTGTGTGGTGAATTAGCTTCCATAAATAATAGCGAAAATACAAATTACAGCAGCCCTTCCAGAACAGCAATAAAATTGTTCCAAATTACATTTGTTTTCATTTGAAGAAACATTTGTGGAGCATCATAGGTGACCACCAGAGATCTCCCACTCACAGCTGCTTTTTGGCAGCTGCCTTACAGCAGCCAGCAAGTCCATACATTTAATGGATCTATGAGTCCAGCAGGTCTCATGAATCAAAGGGTGGAAAACACAAGTTCATTAAACCCCCAAATGTTTTGTCTCAAACATCTCCCCTTTGACAGAGCTCTCACTGAGATTTCTTTCCTTCCATTCAGCTCCATCTTTCTTTCATCTCCATTCAGCCCTGGGAAGTGCCTGAACCGGAGCGATGCTTCCCAGGCTATTGAGTGGGTAAGTCTAACCTCAATCGTTATTATTTTTTGCCATCATCCCAAGGAGAGTCCGTCATGCAAGAGGCTGGACAAACAGGGGTGTCCCGCTCATGGGGGACATTGGTAAGAGCAGGGGACTGAAAGGGACACATCTGGGTTTGATACTAGCTTAGTGCAGGTTTAGAATGTTGATCTCCCTGTAGCTCAGCTTTCCCTGATGAAAATAAAGTTGAAAACAAGAAAAACTTTAGCCAAATTCTCCTCAGCCTAAACTGTACTGAAAATCTTTGCTCTTCAGGTCCCACAGACATCTGAGGTATTGTCTGTGCCCAGAGGGGATGTGGAGACTGGCTCAGCTTCTCAAGAAAGTGGTTCTTAGCACAAAGAATTAACCCTCTCCTCATCCCCCACACAGGTGACCTTGTGGCTCTTGACGTCCCCCCAGCATCAGCAGATTAGCAGGGTAACGCAGGGAAAGCAAACCCTCTGCTGCTCAGAAAGCCCCAAACCTACCAAGGGGAAAGCATGCCTGGGGTGTAAACACCACACTGCTGAGCTCCAACAGTTGCAATTTTTTTAATTTTTTTTTTTTTCCCCAAAGAAACTTCATAATAAATAAGGTCTTAAACTGAAATTGCTCTTTAGAGAAAGGAATTTCCACTGGGCGAGTTCGACACACAGGAGCAGTATTTGCAGGCACTCAATGGCTCTGATCCCAGAGGCGTTAACCACACGACCAGTAACCAGGCAATTTTAAATTTCTGTTTGAATATTCCTACAAGTGCCACTCCTGAGTTGATTTAACACCATGGCTGTGGTGTCTAATAGCTCTCCAGTGATTAATAACAGCCATTTGTTCAAAGCTAACAGCCCCAGTGTGACAGTAACAGATAAATTAGCAACATTAAAAATATGCTAAAGAAAACATTTATGTACTGGATCAGTGTAGTATGTGATAGTAATGCACATCAATTGTGCCAATAACAAGCTATTAATGATGAGTGCTATATGTTTAAGCAATTTTTGCCCAGTTCTCCTGTAATCGTTCTGACATCTTTCATATTTAGCTTGATGAGATGGGCCAGTTCTTATGGACATTAATGTTTTTTATGTGGTCAGGCATGAATATTGCAAGCAGATGGTGGGAGGAACAAGAAGAAGGCATGGCATTGTATCCCTTTCAGTTCCATTTATCACAGAGAAGCCAATGTGCCAAGTAATATTTCGGCATAAATTACAAGGCTGTTTACCAAATTACATCCCAGCATTAGATGTCGTGCAAAACATTTAATAATGCAAATTAAATTCTTATTTTCAACAGATCCCAAGATGCTACACTTGCCTACCAGAAATCCCTGCAGCACCACCGTCCCCAGGGATGACCAGCATCGCAGCCCTACTCCCAGCCACATTCCAGCCCGGAGAAAAGCTGTTGAACCTACAGTTTGACAGAAGCTTGAAGCGGGCCTGAGCCATGTGCTCGGGGCAGGCTGAGAAAAGTAGTCTGACACATCTCCACTTGATCATCCAGAGCCTGCAGAAATAACCCCAGAGCATCGTAGTGCCCATTGTATAAAGAAACTGCCGACCCAGCTGGGTGCACCTTTGCATTTTGATCTTATTATCTGCTCCTGACACTAAAGAAAAACATCAGACTATCATGTTTTGTTCAGATGTTGAGGCAAGAAAGGAAGGTCCTTTTGTTGAAATTACACATTGCAATACCAAGCCCCTGTAGAAATTTGTGTATTATTAGGATGGAGTGGCTTTTATTTCTTTTGTTTCTACCACTGATATTCAGGCACATGCCTGAACAGCACAATCTGTAATTTTCCCTGTACATATAATTCACAGCGTGCAATAGGTGCTGCCAGTTGCCTCAGTTTTGGTGCGAACAAAAATGAGTGCTGTTTGGGTGACAATATTCCTGAGCAAATCTTGCGAGACAAGCATAAATCCGGAAATTTAGGACTAAGCAGTAGAAAACCTTGAAAACAGTCCAAACAGACCGTTCCCAGATCTGTACATACAGGTTCCAACCATGCAAGCAGTGCTCAAGTAGTCTGGGAGAAAAATCCACCTGTAATGTGCAAGTCCGCGTGGCCTTTCAGGAGACGTGTCTCCAAGCGGCTCCACGTACAGGACCGTGCTGTCAGCACGCACATGTGCATGTGGAAGTTGGACGTGGAGGCTGTGCTGACAGATACATGATCTCATTGTTTCGGGCAAGTTGTTATACAGAGTTCAGCCTCCACTCGACAAGCCCATTGCAACTGAGATGCTCAGGAACTATTTATCTCTTGTCAAAAAGTAATGGACCAGTATGATTATGCTTGTTTAATTTCATCTAAACACTGCTTCCAAGTTATGTCTTGCTTTTAGGTGTTTGTTTAAACACTCCCACTTTCCATTTTGAATTTTTTTTTGGAAAAAAACCCAAAACCATTTTCAACCATAAGCTTCCCACTTAGCTGATAATTAATTTATTATTTAAAATAAAAATTACTTTAGTGAAAAGTTTCCGACTACCTTCTACCTGGGATGTTCTCCACCTTGGGTCTCTGGTGGTTTTTGCAAAGGAGGGATCCAGTTTGGGCCAGGGAGGAGCACAGCCTGCAGCCCATCTCCATCACCGCTGTCGGACGGAGCCACCTGCTCCCGGCGCACCCGCCGCCAGCCTCGCCAGCCCAGCCGAGAGTGAGCTCATGGGACAACCATCCCCTTTCAAGCATGACCTCACAGCTTAACAGCTCCTTGGCTCCAGCATGTGGGAAAACGCGAGCATTTCCCTCTGTTCCTGATTTTTAAAGTCGCAGTTCTCAGTCTTCCCCAGGAGCCAAAACCACCCCTGATGACTATCAAGGAAGGAGCACGGTCTGGTGAACAGAGAGACAAAGACCTTCACCTGGGTTTGCTGTGATTTATAGCAAGGAGCTTCCTAACCCAAGCCTTAATTTTCCCACCTGGTCACAACAGAAGCTTCTCCACAAAGACTTTGCAGCCTTCCCCTGCATAATGCCTCAATACTCATATTTACAGATGCAGCTGGATGTCACTGCCTGTTCCAAGGCTGTTTCTGCAGAGGCATGGAGATGTCACCTAAAATTCACTCTTGAGTTACACAGTATAAAATCTGAGATCTGCTGCCCCATAAACAGCAGCTTGCAGACCTGGACCAGCGGAGGAATATCAATGAGTGGCCTCAGGGTCAACGTTTGCATCCTTTTTATAAACTCTCTCATACAAGTGGGAGAATCATATTTGAGACGATCTGATTTAAGGCAGAAAAAGGCAAGGAAATATATTTACTTAAGGAGAAAGCATGTGAACAATAGACCAAACAATGGCTGAGTAAATGAACACTTACGAATTACTGTGCTATACAATATTAGTCCTGCAAACATGGTTGGACGGTTTTTTGTCTCGATTACATGACTCCAAGTCTCTTCAAAACCAGTGGTTCTGCAGCTTTGTTTTCCACCTAGGGTTTCTGCCCGGACACAATCCAGCATGTCGAGACTTTGCAGCGTGCCAATAGTTTGCCTTGTACCCAGCAAGGCCTCTGCACCTCCGCACGCCTCCCCAGCGCTGAAGGGGGATGCCCTGTGATTCAGCATCACTGCTTGCTGTCATGCAAAGCTGCCTTCTCCTCCCATATTTCGCCCCACCCCGGGCTGTTTGCATGCAGTAGAAATGTGTCAAGTTTTTTTTTTGCTTGAAAGATACCTCCTTGGCAATGCATCCCTGCAAGTCCTGAGCTGCAGGGAGCTTTCTGACACATCTCACAAAATGCCTTTTACAGATTAATGTGGGGCACAAGTTATGTGTTGGCTGAGGTCGTTTGTTTGCCATGGCAGATTTGTGGGAAGGGCAGCTGTGATCAAAAGGATTTGGAAGGGGTATAGCAACAGTCACAGAACCTTCTCCAGATTTAATGGACATGAGGAACTGCACTGAAAGTTGGCAGTTTGGTTTTGCTTTGAAGGCATGAGTTATGGCTTGTTCCCAAACAAGCAGGGGCAGATGTATCTCTAGATGCAGATGGTGCCAGAACTCAACCCTAAATAACTCATAGCTGTTGCTGACCATGGCTTTAGCTGACCAACGTGGGCAAGGGAAGGGCCAGCAGTCCCTGGAGGCCACTGCTGTGCAAGAGAGACAGGCACGGGCTCAGATGGCAGATGTCTACCTGGCTCTCACAGGCCTGGCCCTGCTGTGCCTTTATTTTGTCTCTGCTATCAACCCAGCCAGAAGCTGCAGCCGGCCATTCTGCCACTCAGAAGAGAATTCCAGATTTCATTCATTGAAGCCAAATCTCAACCTGGTTAAGAAAACATGGAGCAATGTAGATCAGGCCTATCAATCACGTGGATTGGCTTTCATGTTTCTTGCAGGCAGCAAAAGCCTTAATAAATATCAACTGTTGGACATTTCCGACATGGCTGGAGAAGTTTTCCAGGTTGCTGGTGGAGCAGAAGCTAACCAGAACACAGTGCATATGCTGGAGGCCCCGGGCTGAGGAATGGAGAGGACCACAGGGAACTGAGCCACAGCCAAGTGTGCATAAACCACCCAGAGACTTGCGGTGTGCAGGAAGGGAGAGAAAAGTGAATAGCTAAAAAGACTGGAAAAAGCAGCCCAGGGAATTGCATGGTGGCACTGGAGGACAATAGAATCCAAAATGTGCTGTTCAGATTCAAGTTAACTCTTCATTGCAAAGAAGATGGAGTCAAACTTCTCCTGCCTTCAGGAGGAGTCTGTCCTTTAACCCTGAGCCCCTGAACTGTGAATTTAAGCCCCTGTGAATAGCAAATTTTAGTCACCCTAGAAGAAGCTCACTGGACCCAGGCACAGACTCAAAGCACATACCTGTGCACCTGGCTAGAACAGATTTTATGCCAAGACATCTCAAGATGAAGCACATTGGCTAAAATACAAATGAGACCTAATGTACACCTGTAGAGTTGTCAAAGCTTGAACACATGCATGGGCAAGAGCTGTGCCTGGAAAACCAGGGCTGGAGGAGCTTCTGCCCAGCAGCTCCTTGCCATCCCTAGCAGCCCAGTCTCCCTCCTCTCAGTTCACATGCAGCCGTTGTAACACGGCTGATGAGCAAGTGCCCAGATATTTCCTTTCCCATTATTAGGCAGGAAATCTGCCAATATTAGTGGTGCAAGCTCATGTTGCAGACCTTTGCCCTGACGGTGTGAACATTGCACTTTCCCTCTCTCCCTGTCACTAGCTCCACTCCATATGCGAGTTGGTGCAAGTTGCTTATTCTTTTCTGGCTTGTTTCAGACCAAGGCTCATTTGCAAGAGCCCAACTGTCATCACATTTATTTTTCTTCCTCATGCTTTTCTTGGCCTGGCGTGCTGGGCAGTGATGGTATGTAGACCCAAGGGACCCCAGATGTGGTATGAAATGACGCAGAAGCATCAATATTTTCACTTTGAACGGATGGGGGTTTCTGCTGATCGCCAACTTGTTGCAGTCAAGGTTGTTTAAGGGCTTGGGCAAGAAGAAAATCATCGACGGAAACAAAGGAGGGAAGAAATGCTTGAATGCAATGGGCTGGGGGAGATTACTTGGTTTTAACAGGTCTGATTATGATGCGGAAATGGAGCTGCTGAAAACCGGCTCCTCCGACTTCACTGCTGATAAATCTCTGTGCTTCGCTATGAATGACTCAGGCAGAAAACCTGACACAGGCACGTTCCTTATAGCTTCATTTTAAAGGCATTGTTTCTACAAAGTGCACTCTGAAGGCTCAGTGAAGATGGGGCCTGATCCTACCAAAACAGATTCCTGTGCCGAACTGTGAGCCTGCGGCTACCCCCACGGGGGGTGCAGATGGGTGTTTTCTGGTACAGAGCCCGAGGTGGTATATTCAAGTGAAAAGGAAAGAAGGGTGGGAGGCTCGGGGGCAGGTTTGGAGCTCAGCTAGCCCGGTGGTGTGAAGACTGATGGCAGGAACTGATCAAACTGTATAAAGAAGATAAAATCATTCCCTCTCACAATATTGATGGATTGACTGGAATAAAAGCAGAGTAAACAAGTCCTGAAAACCCCTCCGGATTGCAGTCATACTAACTGCCTTGTTTATGATGAGACCAGTTTGGTTCAGCTAAGGTAAGGCACAACTCTTCTAGGTTCTGTGCAGACACACTGGGATCTGTCCTGCCCCAGCTAATTTATGCTGTCAAGACAGAAATGAGGTGAGAGAGCAGCACACTTACCCTCCCAGGCAACTCAGAGGCATGCAAAGGCTTTCCCATGCCTCAGTTTCCCATTTAGAAAATTAGGATAGCAATACTCACCAATTTTTAGCAGATACCAAAAAGCTTTGTGTCATATTCACATGTTTTTATCGTTAGTGGAATATTGGCATAGGCTGGTTCAAACTGCAGGAGAATAGCTTTGCTATAATAATTAAAGCAAAACCTTGTGACCAAGTATAGCTTTAATATAGCTATATAAGATACAGGTATTTTCTCTTGAAGGACGAACTGATGTTCCTGTAATAAAGTCCTGCTGATCTTCCAGGATCTCTCAACTGTGCAGGGGGAGTGAGCCTCATGACGGTTTCTATCTCCAGCACTCCCCAGTTTTTAAACCAAGCACCCTTAGTGTGATTTCTTTTGATTTACTTACTATAGAAGTTTTTTTAAAAACCTCTGATCATCTGGTTTTCATACGCTATGTGACACTGGGGAAGAGAAATTGGGGCTGTGCAGTTTCTAGTGCAGTTCCAGGACCCATTAACACCAAAGGCGGGAAAGTGTTCCTAAGTAGTAATAATCATTAAATGAAAAGGAGAGAAATGCAAGCCAGGCAATGGAGAAACAGAAGTCTATCAAAAATATAATTAATAAAGGAGAAAAAATACACTGAACAGACTCTTTCAAATGGAAAACCACAGACACTGCGGGGCACTTTGCCTGCTTGCAATATATGGAAGGTGCCATGAATTGCTGCATGCCATCAAGGGGAGCAGGGCAGTGTGAAACCACTGGAGTACACTGAAAGAAGGCTTATGCTCAGAACCAGGTGCTTTTGACAAATGTTTATAATTTCTCATTCTTTGTTAAACTTTGTCATTTATCCCTCCACTGGCAGACTCGAACTTCTATGGGAACAGACCAAATTTCACCCACTTCACAGATGGTCTCTGAAAGAAATTTCCCCTTCCCAGTCAGGGGCTTAAAAAAATATATATTCAAATAAGAAATAAATACAATGTTCTTGCTAAGAACAAAAAAACTCCCGCAGACAGGAGACCATCAGTCCCATGAACAGCAGAGTGAACGTACTCTGTTTTCCTACGGACGCGTGTCTCTCCCTTGACTGATTTTGTGACTGAATTAGGCTAAGATTTCTGTCACCTCTGCCCATGCCTGTGAAGTTCCTTTCTTGTTCCTCATACAACTCCCTTCGTAGTACAAGTTGGCTGCGACATATCAGCTGCTGTGCTCGGCTGCAGGAATCAGGCCAGAGCGATTACACCAAACTCCAGACTGCCCAAACCTCAGCAGGGTTTGGGTTTTTTCCCCTTCAGCAGGCAATTTCCCATATAGGTACACAAATTGGTTATTTAGATGTTTACTCTCCTGTCAAATTCAGTTGAAATCAGGCAGTGTGTTCGAGCATGAGAAGGGGCATGAGGACAGACAGAAATACATGTCCCTTGACCAGCAGACTGCCCAGACTCCCTTTCCCTTTCCTAGGCAGACTTGAAACAATTTTCTTCTGATGTAGGGAGAAATGTTTGCAGGAAGATCTCTGGTCTCACCAACAAAACTCCGACAGTTGTAAGCATCCCTCCTGGAGCTGCAAGGGGTGCTCCCTTGGTTCCCAATGTCAGCAACATCTTCAAGCAAACAGCATTTCCCAGCGCAGAGACAGTTTCAAAGACCTTAATTTTTCCCAAATGCTGAGAACATAGCATGTGGGACAGAAAAGACAACTCGTGCACCTGGGGTCCATCCTGCTCTGAATGCGGTGTTCAGCAGTGCCCAGCAGTTACACCCAGAGAAAGATTATAGGAAGCAAGGTAAGAATATAGACCTGCCTCTCCTGGACAGCCCTCAGCTCCCAGTTATCACCAGGGTGGGAATTTGCTGAGCTGGAGGCTGTCTCTGAGCCTTGGTCCCTGCATAGGGAGAACCCTAGAAACTGAGCTCTTATTTCACTTGGCAATGCGACCAGCTGAGGATGGGGATGAGAAGGACCCTTACAGAACCAGATTTTATGTCTGGTTTCAGAAAGCATCAGGACAACATTCCCAACCACATCACTCACCCACAGTAACTCACAATAAGAGAATTTAATTGACAATGTATTTTTTATCTCTACAACATCATTTTGTTCAAATCTAGTTTAACCTTCTTGACCAAAGTTGCAGTGGAAAAAACAAAGCTTCCACTTCGAACTCATGCCTGACTTAACAAAAAATGTACTGAAATTCAGTAATATTAATCATAAAACTTCAGGGAAGGAAGTGGGAAGGAACTTGGCGATATGATTCCTTGAGCATTTTAAACCAGTTTCGTGTCCCTTCCATGAGAATAAAAGAAACTATTGACTGTTTGATGGCTCCCCTTTATAATCAATTCAGAATTAGGCTTCCAATATTCATTTGATATTTCTGCTCCCCACATTTTGTTTGCTTGAATGGAAATAGAGAAGACTTCTCTGTTGATTTGCAGTCCCTTCACAAAGCAGCTTCTGAAACTCTACGACCAGGAAGTAGCCAGGGACCACCAGCCTGAAAAGACCTGAACCGCTCTGTTCTCCCTTGTCCCAGCCCAGGATTAACTGAGCATAACCCATTTCTGGCAAAAAAAAAAAAAAATATAAATCCTCCAATGCCAGTTGCTGGGCGGTGTGTGCAACTTCTTGTTCCCTGGCTGCTCGTACAAACAGCCCTTTCCATAATCTCAGGCTGGAACATGTTACAAGCAGCCAGTTTCTCTTTTGTGTGGCAAGAAGAAACATCATTTTTTAAATCATGCAAATGAGGAACAAGATCCATATATAAAATAAACAGACAACCCATTTTTCACCTATAATTGTTTCTTTGCCACATTAATAAAAATATGGTGTGTATTATGGTTAATGAATATGTAAATGAGAGATGATTAATAACTCATTTGGAGAGAAATGGGAAGATTCATTTACCTTCCGTAATTCCTCTGTGCTTCCCATCTTCTGTTCGATGTCCTTCTAGCTCCTGTCTCTTAATGCCTGAACAGGATCCCTTTGACACAACAAAATAGTAGAAACAATATTGCCCATATTAAGCTTGAGACCATGCCCAAAGCATTTGTTTTTTTCATCCGAGGGCATCTGCACCATGCATGGAATAAATCTCCAGTCACCCAAAAATACCTGGGCTAAACAATCTGGCCTGGACATAAAGGTTTAGGATCTGCATCCCAGCTGGATAAATAAACCCCTTTGCCAACGTGTCCTCCCACGGGAGAACCATGGGTTGTGAGCATGGGCTGGGCAAAGCCTTTTCACTGAAAAGCTCATTTAATAAGAGCCTTTTTCCATCCTTTATGAGATCTGTGTCTATGAGCAATACCCCTTTTTTTGTTGATATTATGGGATTTTGGTTTTAATCTGGAAGTTTTCTCTAGAAAATATCTGATGGTGAAACATTTCCCTCTCTGTCACCCCGTTTTTGTACAAATTACCTCTTGTCTGTGCTCCCTGTCCTGCACAGCCCCATTTCAACCTTGTTCCATGCTCTCTGGCACTGCAACCACCATATAGACCCCACCAAAATCCTCAGCTTTCATCCTGAAAACAATAATTTCCTGAGAGCTGGCTCCCCTGGCATGCAGACTGCTTCCCTGGAGCAACAGGTTGCACTTACTGGGCAGCTGAAAGCCCAAAGGGGTGTCTAGATTGGGGAGGACCCCCCTCCTGCTCATTATCATCTCATATGTGAGGCTGCTTGGGCTGAAGTCCATTCACAGAGGGTCTCCCCCATCCTCCCAGCATCATTTCTTTACCTTTTCATTCGGGGAGGAGCAGGAGTCCGTTTGCCAGCTACTATTAGAACAAACATGGCAACTTGGCAGGGGAATCAGGCTACTGAGTCTGTAGAAGACATCTCTCCTCAGCTTGCCATCGGGAATGCAGCACGGGGCTGTCAGCTCCCAGACACCTTCAAGCCGGTGAGGCTGTACAGGCGGAGGCCCTTGGAGTCTGTGGCCTGGAAAAACATGCAAACTGCTTTTCAGGGAGAACGCTGGGAAATTTTTAAAAGCCAAATGCTTCTTTGCTTTCTTCTTCCTATAGCTCCCTTGCTTTTCAGGCTGCATTTTAAAGGAAAAGTTGAATGATCAGGAAGAAGTGCTGCTTGCTGCTCAGAAGAGCACTTGCAGTTTGTGATCACGTATGACTGCACAGAAAGCGTCTTCCAGGACCACAGCAGCCTGACAACTGCAGGAAAGGTCCCTTCTCTCTACATTTAATCAGAGCTGTTATGAAAAGCCTCCTTGTCCCCTGAATTACTAAGATTTCACCTGAACTGTAGATTATCCCCTAGCTTTTACCTGCCTACTAAATTCAGGGTCAGAACGTGCTGGGACCATTGCAGCACATCCAGGGCTTGACTCGGGAGTCATCAGAGCCCGCAAGAATCACACAAACCAGTGCTGCCTCTGCAGCACGGGGCTGCCAGAACCAGCAAAGGGTATTTTTTGAGCCATGATGTTGAGCTGGGATGTAGCAGAAGGGGGCACAGGACTGTTTGCAAAGTCCTTTAGCGATGCTCAGGGTCTACACAGAGAAGCCAAACTCCTCCGAGCACCCACGCAGGCTGCGAGTTTGCCGTGCTTGGGCAGTCTCATGCAGCAGAGCACGGACCCAGAGCTGGGCAGGACAGAGGGAACAGCCCCTCCAGGCTGTGGCAGGACTTTCTGCTCCACCATTCCTGTCTATTCAGTATTTGCATTATTCAGCAATGGGTGCCAGTCACCCCATTACCACACACTTTTTTGTTGGCAGAAAATATCCACACTGAGACCCCCCTGAACTGCTCGGTACAAACCACTCCTAATGCAGGCACTGGCGTCAAAGGAATTTTCCTTTGTTTCACTACAGTTTGGTGGGTTAAACTGGGCTGAAACTGGTGCTTGGCAGTGATTCTTTTTTTTGTTTTTGCACATTAACTGACTGACTCTGCAGAGCGCTAAGAGGCAACTGAGCTGGCTGGGGGCTTTGATTTCCTCCCAGCTCCTCAGGACACACAGACCCTGGCTGTGCAGTATTTCCGAGGACCTTGCACTAATCTCTTTGAACGCTCTTTATTCACCCTGTGAGCTCGACTCCAAGGACACACACCCCCTCTCGTGGCAGCGGTTTAATTTTCCAAGAGCCCAGGCTCTGCCTTTCTACAGGCTTCTGTGTCTCCTTGATGCTACACGTGCAAATGAAAGGCACCAGCGTGGGACAGACCTGCTGCATCTGTCACCCACCCACCCTCGTGTCCCCACGGCCCTGAGACCCTTTGCAAAATCAGGAAAGTCCCCCTGCAGCTGCTGGGAATAGCTCCTTTGGGCTGCATGGTCTTTCGGGGGTTGCTGCTGAACTGGGTGTGTGTTACCTGAAGTACTGGGGGTGCTTAATTTCCGTAGAATTCAGGGTTTGATTCTATTTTGGAAAGAAGCCTTCCAGTACATATTCACATCGACTCCTTTCTTCCTAATCCTAGGGCAGTCGTTCACTCCTTTCCGAGCCTTCAGTCTTTTCCCAGCTTTCTCATACTTTTATACCCAACACTGTGGGTTTATCACAGGCCTCATAATAAGAGCTTTCTTCCGCTTCCAGAAACAGGTAACCATGAAAATCTCAGTTTTACAGAAAAACACAAAACTCAGTTTTAGCCTTCTTAGTTACTGGAAAACACAACCCAAAAGGCATCTCCCAAACATCACTTGAATAACTGCTGTTTGCCTGAGCAGAAGGACGGAGCCAGCCCTCCCTGCAGCTCCTGGGCTTGCTGTGGTGTCCCCAGCTCAGGGACAGCAGGACATGCCCAAGGTCACGGGGGGAAAGCGGAGGGAAGACTCAAAATGTCAGCTCCGAAGATTTCCACCTGATTCCCTGAAAGGCTTGTTCCTCTGTCCCACCCCCCTTCCCCGCTGATACGTCCCCCTTTGGCCCTGCGAGGGCAGGGGGAGGGACTGTCACCCCAGTATTTCATGAGGGTTTCTGCCCAACAGCAATGAAAATGTCCCACACAATCACTGGAGATAAAAAAGCATAAATAAATGTGATGGGAATGTCTCTCCTGAAACTTGATTTAAGGTTCTCAGAGATAAGTGCAGATACAGGCCCACATCAGGGCTTATTACCAGCTGGGGGGGGACAGCCCTTCCCCGCCCAGCTCCATCCATAATGGATGAAGCTTCAGAAGCCCAGGAGGAGCTCAGGAGAAGTCAGCTGCTGCAAATCCCTGCCTCTGTGCCGCTGGCGAAGGAAGCAAGTAATCCAGGCATGGGAAGGAAACAGGTCTTTTGTCCGTCCCCTTGCAAGGGGGATTCCCTTTGAGGGGAAAAAAATAATTATAATAAATAAATAAATGGATTTCTGAACTGCAGCCTGGTTCAGCACTGTGCCACTCTTTGCTCGTCTGCGTGTGCTTTCCCCAGCGAGCTGTGCTCCCACACGCTCGGCTTGAGCACACCGGGCTATCCGGCCAGATATTTTTAATTGGAGCAAGCAGGAGCAGGCTCTCCCTTGAGTAATTGCTTGCACCCTGCTGAGCCAAGCAACCTGCAGGGTCACAAATTGATCCCAGACATTGCCTAATTTCCTGGGTGAGCCCAGGCAGGCAGAAACTCAGTGGCAGAGCTGGCTGTGCACTCGCCATCAAAATGGAGATTTGGCTAAAGATGAGTCACTGGCAATTAACATTTTTGCAGAAAAAAAAAAAAAAAAACACACACACACAAAAAAACCCAACACAAAAGTTATGATTAATCATTTGTTCCAATTTTTCATTAAAAGCAAGAATTTTCCTTAAAGTAAATATTGGTTGCAGAAAAGCAGCTGTTTGTTTTGTTTTCTGTAACCAAAACCAGAAGATTGGTCTTGAAAAAGTTTTTGAAAACCAGCTGCTTTGGTCAGTAAAGCAAAAACAAAAGGAAACCGTTGCAACAGCTAAAATAAATGTTTTTCTCTGAACTTCCAAGAATATAAAGAAAAGACATGAATCAGTTGACTGTCGTCAGTACTGGAGCCACTTGACAGAGCCGCCGATGCGTTCTGCTGCCTGCAGCATCCCAGACCCCCGCAGCCCCTTCCTGCGCCAGTCTCAGCGGGGTGGGATAACGGCTCTCTGTTAGCAGAAAGGATTCCTGTGCTCGGGCTTCCCAGGAGCAAACCCCCACCGGGACAGGGGTTGCCTGGTGCAGGTATCGGCTCCGAAGCCCTTCCAGGCCGTGGCCCAGCGCTGTGTGTGTGGGGAGCATTCCCCGGTGCCGAGGGACCCTTGGGGCCCGGCACACCCACTGGAGACACCTCGGGAAGAGCCTGTGCAATAACTGTTTGCAATCACTTTGCATTTTCTCTGCTACCCGGCCCAGTGTTTCCACCTCCCCCACCTTGACTGTGGCGCTCTCTTTCCAAGGAATTAAGCAGATCACTCTGATAGTCTTGTCTCTGGCTTACTCAGAGCATTTCAGCCACTAGGAAAAGAACAAAAAATAATAAATAAGATCCAGAGAGACATCTTGATTTAGGCTATTTATTGATTTTTTCAGTTTGGATAGACAAAGTGTCATTCAAAAACCAAACTCTTCCTCATTAATGCACCTTTGATGAATCAAGTTCTATAGCAATGAATTAACACATAAATAATTAAAACAACATTGTAGAATAAAATGTTCTGTCCATAAGAAGGCCTGCAATGTGTGAATTACAGGGCATTAATTCATACCTAGTTTTCTTAATGGACCTTGACCTTCGGCCTCATGTCTAGCAACAATGAAGTGTGAATTAATCCACCATATTTCACGCGCTGTCAACTCATCCCATCTAAATGGAGCACAGCCCCCCAAAAGGTCACCCAAATCTGTGGGGAGAGCAGATGCGGATGTTGTCAGCTTTACCGCAGCCCTTGGAAACGTTTGGGGTCCACTGCATGGGGGGCCCCAAGGCTCCAATGGCACCAGGCAAAGCCTGGGACCACGTCTCCTGCACAGCCCTGGGCTTTATTTAACTCAAGGCCAGGGCATATGGGCTTGGGATCCCCTTGCAGAGTAAAAATGCCATCAGCTCTCCTATTGCTTGGGCAGAAGCTTGCCTAATGCCTTAGCCTGGCCTCCCCAAAGCCCTGCAGGACCCAGGCATGGGCTGCACCCCGGAGGTCCCTCACCCCACGCCAGCCCCACCACCCTGGGCTTCACACCCCTCGAGGGTTGGGAGAGCAGCGACCCCTTTGCTCTATGCCCCACGCACAGTGTGCATGGCCAGCACGGGAGGAGCGGCAGGCCAGAGCTCAGACCTCCAGTCCCTAGAAAGCCCGCATCTTGGAGGGCAGCAGGTTCACTCAGCCTCGCTGGAGGGATGCTTCAAAGGAAAAGATGCAAATTCTATTACCCATCCCTCAAGGTTTCCTCCATTAAAAATCAAATCTGGGCTGGGAACGTGTCTGTGCTCCTGCACTTTGAGATGAGCTTTAATTAAGAGGTAAAATTATTAAAGCTGCAAGTTATTATAGCCTCAGGACCCCAGCCCGGTGATATGAAGCAGATGGTCCAGGGGCAAGGAAAAGCCCTTTAATAAAGAAGTGTTTGCAATTCATGAGCATTAATTATGTCCACTTCTCTCATTTTAAAATGTTATGCTTGTCAGCCCTGGTATTGTGTGGAAAGCAAGCATGATGAATTAGGCAAACCCCTTCTGGTTCAGGACATATTCTTTGTGTAACAAAAATTAAAAGTATTATCTCCCAGAAGATAGTGTTGTTAGAATATTTAAGCACTCAGGGCTCCCTACTCTTCCTCAACCTTTCTCCCCAGCACCTCAGCTTCCCTTTTCAGGTTTTGGAGGGTGCTGCTGGGATCCAGCCGTTCCCAGGAGGCAGCAAGGGATGCATCACCCCAGTCCTGGGATGTTGACTGAGGGCACTGGGATCCTCCAAACAGTCGTTTAACGGGGAACCACCCTGGGCAAGTCACTTACTCTCGTTCTTTGCCCAACCCATGTATTATTTATAAGACTGGAGCCCATAAAACAAAGGATGAGGTAGAGGATCTATCCCACTGAATTCCCTGCCCTGTTGCAGTTTGCCATCATCACCCACATGTTTCCTTACCTGGTTTCCACGGGTGTGAAGTGCCACACCATGGTACCTGCTTGCCAGATCCTCTGTCCTGCCACTGACCTCCGTGGCCGGAGCCGCAGCATTTCAGTGTCGGAGGGCCAGAGACATCCCTACCTGCCCAGGCAGAGCTGGGCTGGGGAAACCAAGGTGACACCACACAGGACCACAGACAGGAGGCTAAGATCCCAACCTGGACCTCCTAAATCCCCACCCACAGTCACAGTGCCCACCGACATGGCTCACCTGGGTGGTACAACAGCTCCTGGGCTAAAGGCAAAGCACCTGGGGGCTGTTAGGAGAGGGCAGCATCCAGGATCCCAATCATGGACAGCCCTGGGCTGACAGCCCAGCTCTGCAGCACTTGCTGTCACTCTGCTTTTTGCAATGAGAGCCATTAACCTTAAGCTTTTGCTGGTCCAGGGGCAAGGTGTGATCTGACGTCTCCACAACAGCACCCCAGTCTCCAAATCCCAGCACACCCCCACTGCGTGGGAGAGGAGGGCAGGGGTTTGTGCAGTGCCAGTCCAACTCCATTTGCTGCTAGCACAGCCTCCAGCAGCTGAGTAATCCCAGATTTTGGCCTCTCACAAAGGGAGGAAATATCGAATCTGTGCTGCTCTTTGCAGACAGCAGCCATGGTTGTGTGAATTCAGGTAAATGCATAGATGAGACCTCCATTTGGGATGCAATAGATAGAGGAATCTTGTTGTCCTGATAGGATGAGGCTGAATGCCTGGACCGGTGCTAGGAGCGCTCTGGTTGCTTGTCACAGTTATTGGTAGACTGAGAGAGTTCAATTTATTTGTCTTGGTGGTAAGAGGTAGGTTTGAGACTGGTTTGGACTGGAAGAGACGGATTGAGGAGTTGTGCGAAGCACAGGGAGTGTTTCAGAAAAACAAAGGGGATGCTCAGCCACCAACAGCGCTGTCCATCTGCATGTGAACCTTGACAATGTGGCATAACTGGTCACCTTGGCACATCAGGAAACCCTGCAACACCATGTGAAAACACCAGTCTTTCTTATTCTTGCCCTTTGCTTTCTCCCCTCATCTCTTTTTCCTCCGAGCACTTGAAGCATTCAGTAAGGCCACTTATAACAGCAAATAAATCCTCCTACCACCTTCAGCAGCAAGAATTTCCTTTTCATTGCTCTGATTCACAGCTAAAAAGCCTCTCCTTGCATTTTCCTAGGTAGAGACTCAGGTTTTCCATTCAGGGGAGGTCTCACACCATGCCTGATGTTACAAGGCTGGTGGGAAAGGGAAAGGGATATTAACTTGCTCAGACTGTTCCCCAGCCCCGGAGGGCACTAGATAACCCAGTCTGACCTTACAGCATGAAGCCGCCTGCCCTCCCCATAATAGTTTCACCCACTACACAGCCTCATTTAAAGATGACATCGTTTACATTCATAGAGATTTATTGGCTCTTCCTTTTGCCCTGCATTAAGCCTCATTGTGGGACTATTTGATTTTTCCAGGCGTTAGTCAGAGAAGGCCAGGACTGGAGGAAACCGTCTGTGCAAGTCCCCCACAGGGACCCAGCAAGCGCTGAGCACCAGGCTTCGGGAGGGCGTGAATCCACTCTGAAAATGGACCAATTCATCCCCAAAAGTGATCCCCCACACCGCGCTGACCACTGCTAAGCACCAGTCTGAGCTGGTCTGTGTTGAAGTGAATCCACAGCCTAGACCCAGAAAGCTGATGCTTTAAAGTAAAATTTTTCCCGCCTGTGAATCCTTACACATAATAAGCAAAACCAAACGCTTGGGTTGGGCTTTATTCAGGCAGCCCAGAGAAGGAGGAGGGTGCTAGGGGTGCCTGTTTGGTGCAGCGGGTGCCTTGATGCCTCTGCACTGCGCCGGAGCCGGGGTCAGCCCTGTGGCACCCTTTGCCTCCCCCACGCAGGGATCCCAGGGGACGAGCCCAGGCTCCCGCGGGCTGGCACGGACACACTGCGCCCACCTGCGCTTTGCAAGTGAGGAAACTGAGGCAGCACTGGCTTGCCCACAGAAATTCATCGCACAGCACCGGTTTTAGGTTGACGCTGTCAAACCAACACGCATGACTGCGTGCGTGCTCAGCTCCACTCCAGGACGAGCTCTTTCAGCACAGGCGCTAAGATCCTGAACACAGCAGCCTGCTGCAAGTGCTGCAGGGGCCTACTGCCCTCTCCTGCATGTTTCTAGGGATCAGGGATTTTGTTTGTTTGCCTGTCAGCTTCACGGGGTTTTATTTTTGCTTCATGATTTAATTTGGTTGTGATTTATTTATAGCCACGCTTATAAAATATGCAGCCCCTTCTGAAACCTCTGTCCACATGAAAGGACATGCAGGGACTGAAATAATTGCCACGTATGGTGCTGGGCAAGAGCAGCCCCAAAGGTAATGCTCCCAAGCTGCTGCAGGACTGCAGAGCATCCTCTCTTAGACCAGGACATTCAATCATACAGCCCTTTGGTATTAACAGAAAATTTCATGCTTGTGTTCCCATCCCTTCCCTGGCCATGTCCAGACACTTCTGGTCACTCCTGCCAGAAGAAACAGCTGGTGCCACCATCTGAGCTCAAAGCTCTTTGGAGACTACTGCCCCTGCATGAAGACATCTCAGCACAATGACAGTTGTCCCAAGGAGGTCCCCGAGGTTTGCTCTGAGACCTCTCAGGAAAAGGAGTGAGTGACCCCGCTGCAGTTTTCTCTGGTGAACCCCAAAATGTTGTCAGTGCCTCAGGGGCATCCAAAGAGGCCTTAGGGGCAGGCGTGGGAAGCATCAAATGCAAACTTCTCTCTGGTAAGGATCCTGCCGAAAGGAGCATGAGCTAAACCTGCCAGCAGCACCCAGGCAGAGCTCAGTCCCGGTGTCTGCTCCCCGCTCTCTGCCAGGAGGGACCGGTCCTGCAGCCGTCCTCCGAAGGGCCCTGCAGGTCCCTGGAGAAGCAGCTAACAGATGATGCCCAACCGTCACCCAGGGCTCGCTGCAGCCTCGAGGCTCATCCCGGTGCCCGACACCTCCAGCCAGGGATGGGGGACGCGTCTCAGGACCTCCAGGAAAGCAGTGCAATTTTGGAGCAGCACGTGGAGGCCGGGTTGGGCTCCTCATGGTGACTGGAGCCAGCCCACAGCACAACTCTCTCAGGTCACGCACCAACGCGTGGGCCTCCTCAGCTGATGAAGGATAAACCAAATAAACAGTTACCTCCTGCCACCGGTGGGTTACTTGCATATGCAATGTTTTCCTTGCACGTGCATGCATATAATTTGCACATGCAATTGTCCCTCGACACAGGTATCTCTCAGCTGCCTTGCTGTGAGCCGGCCCAGCTTGCAGCCTGCAAGGCCACGTGCTGCTTTCCTGACACGACACAGGGGCCAAAGGATGCTCAAATCCCCCCAACACTCATTTCCCCCTCACACACAAACAGAAAATAACCACCACCTTTTTTAACCAAGTTAAACACCCGCATACCTCATCCCAGTTCATGGCCAAATTCAGTTGGTGCCGCAAGTCCTGGGTCAGGCAGAGCAAGGGCTGCGCGGGGCGGGGGGCAGGCACACCCTGCAGAGTTTTGACAGCCACCAGCACTCGGGAACCTCCTGCTCTCCTGCTCCTCAGCTGCAAAGGGGTCAGGTGCAGCTCCATGTCCACCAGCACAACCAGGGGCACTGGGGCAACACTGGGGTGTCCCCAGTCTCAGGAGGTCTCTCATTAAGGAGCAATAAGAAAGAACTAAAAAAAAAAAAAAAAAAAAAAATAGTAGATACTGATCACAAGGAAAGGGAGGTGGAAAGTAATTCATTATCCTAGCTTACTCCCAGGCCTATTAAATACTCCCCATCCCCTTGGTGTGGGTGGTAGGAAATCCTGCCCTGCACGAGGGCAGATGGGATCGCCTCCAAATCACCCCCAGGTGCTTCACGGTCAATTAGAGGAGAGCGTAGAGCAAGGGAAAGGGGTTAAAGATTATGCAAAGGGCCAGACCAGTGACACAGCAGGGAGCTCCTCTGCTCATCTATATCATAGACACTAATTTGGTTTAATTTACTTCAAAGACTTTCCTGTAGGCTGTGGCGTACGCAGGGTTGGGATCTATTTTTCTCAAAAGAGGTTTGAAAGGGGGCAGAGGCCTTTCTCTTGAAAGCATCCCCAGGAGAGTGCTTTGGGGTTTGATTTTTTTGTTGTTGTTGTTTTTTACAAGGGCTGTCTCCAAAGGCAGATAAGAGAGAGTCCTGGGAAATGAAAGCCAAAAAAGTATATATGAAAGGAAACAAAACCAACAAAGGCTGAAATGAAGCAGTAAAAGTACTTTAAAATAAAGCCTCTCCCCACCCAGTGCCTGCAGAGGGGCAATAAAACCATCCTGCAAAGTGCTAGCTAAAGATTCCGCCTGGAAAGCTCACCCTTTGGGGAAAGTTAAAGATGTTGAATTATCCCCCAGGAAGGGAATAAACCAAGGACAACGCGGTGCTTTTATCCTTTCATCAGTCTGGGGAGAAGTGGCTTGTTAATTCTGGGAGGCTTAGGGAGAATGGAAACCCAAGTGAACCACCACGGGGCTACGGGGCAGGGAGCGGGGTGGCCCCTTGGCAGGCAGGGAGGAAAGTGGGAGCGCTGGATCCCGGGCTGCAACCACCGACCTGCTCCTGCCCACGTTGTAGAGAAGGTAGTCACCGAAGCCCAGGAGCTCTGCCAGCTTCCAGCCCAGCTCTGAGCATCTTTCTGCAGCTTTGGGCAATGGCAGCAGCCCCTTCTCCACCGCGCTCCAGGGAAGGGGCAGCACCTCCTTGGGTGGAGGCAATGCCAGACGCAGCGAGGGCTAAGGGGTGGCAAAAGTGGCATCTCCTGACCACAGCCCCTGATCGGCCCGTCCCCGCGAGGGGAGAGGGGAACGGCGGCAGAGGAAGCACTCCATAAATCACTGCACAAAGAGGCTGTGTTCAGGGAAGCATCAATAATCGTGTTAAATAATTACGGGGGGGAAAGTTGACCAAGTGAGAATAGGAGGGCCGCGGGGTCAGTGTTGGAGGGCAGAGATGGGAGGGAGAGGTTTGAGGTTAGGCCGGAGGATGAGGACAACGGAGGGATCAGGGGATGGGTAATGGGATGCAAAGAAAAAGTGTTGCTAGACCCTGAAAGGAGGATGTGACTACTCCAGTCAAGTCCTGAACGGACCTAAATATACAGTCACTAACCATATACCAGCCCCAAACCATCTGGGGAAAATCCAGCCCTCAGCACCCTTGTGCTTAGAAGAGTTTGGCAGGGGAAGTCTGGAGTAGATGCTTTTATTCAAAGCCCAGTCCTAGTGGTGGTGGTGTTATAAGGTTTGTTTTAATTAACCTGATTTTACAAAGTAGCAATTAAACCCACTCAAAGCAGGTGTGATTTGAGTCTCTTCTGCTTGTCTTGAACAGGGCTGAACTGGGCAGCCTCAGCATCCCCCCATCCAGGATAGGTTATCTGACATTATTTGTCTTGCCTAAAAACATAAAAACAATGGAAAAAAAAAATGTCACCCAGCTCAGTTCTTGCTGAGTGGCAGCAATAAAATGAACGTGGATGTGGTTCATCTTATTTAGTTAATAAAAACAGACTATGAAGGCAAGATAGAAAATAAAGTGAAAATTATGATTGGCATAAGCTGTTTGATCTCCACTGCCAGGACCACTTGCACACACTGCTTCCTCCACACAGATTGTGTGGGATAATTAATTGCATGTTGCTAACACACTTTGCCACTTTGCTAATTGACTTGAGTTTGTCATGAGGATGTCTGACGCTCTCTGCAAGGTACTGGCCCTTGACATGGACTTATAGTCACAGATGTTGGATTTGCTTCAGGTTTCTTCCTTGTTCATTAACAGATTCCAGCCAAGAGGATGACAAGGGACTGGAGGATCTTTAGCTGGCTTTGAGATGCCCCCAAAAGCCTGGGTCTCTGCAAAGAATCATGCTTGCTCACACTCGGTTCATCTTCAGCACTCCTTGGCTGAGTCACTCTGGAATGAGCTGACTTGTTCATTTTGACAGGCTAAAGCCTCTTGCTCCTCGTCAGCCACTGTGGCCTGAAGGAAACCTTCCCAGCATGAATTAAGGCAACACTGACCGAAGAAGTCAAGCCAGAATTAACTAATTAGATGGTACTTAGTGACGGGTGTAGCAGTTGGATTTCCCAGGTGTGGTCAGCATGCCAGCACCTGCCTTATCTGTATGTGCAAAGAGCATGTTGGTGCCAGAAGAAAGAGGGCTTCCCAAGGGCAGCGCTGGCCAACGTGCCCGGGAGGGGAGCACTGCTGCAGGCTTTGGAAGGGGACCTGGCTGTCACCCTGGCCAAGGGGACCTGGCTGACACCCCGGCCAAGGGGACCTGGCTGTCACCCCGGCCAAGGGGACCTGGCTGACACCCCGGCCACCCCCCTGGATCTTCCCAGCCCAAACCCCCTCGGTTTGCTAAGGGCCACAGGACCCCCCACCTGCCTTACAAGCTGCTCTCTCCCAAGCTTTGCTGCCCTCTGCCTGCTCTGGTTTTAGAGCTTGGTCCTACACAGGGACCACCTCCCCCTGTGCCCCCGAGGGCACATGTCCCCAGGAGCAAGGCAGGTGGCACCAGCCGGGCTCAGGGGCCACCACTGTCCCCTCCTGCACCCTGGGGGGCTCTGGGCCCGCCTCTGAGCTGCAGCCGGGAGCCCCAGCAGGCTGAGGGAGGACGGGGGGCTGCAAACCAAACAGCTGCTCCCAGGCACCAAGGAATTTTATTCCTACCATAATTTTTCAGTTTACAAGGCAATAAATGAAAGAGGAAGATCAGATTTGCTCAGCACATTTTTTAGAAGTATTTACTGCTGAGAGCACTAGAAAAGCCATTTAAACAATTGCTTTTATGACACAACACACATTAAAGAAACTTCCCCAATATTTTTTTCACCCCTCTGCCACTTCATACTACACTGCTGCTGTTTTGTTCAGCTAACTGTTTTATGGGCTGCCTTGATTTTAATTGGGCTGTAGCCCCAGGGTGCACTGAAATTTTTGAGTCTCGTTTAGCTCCAAGTGTGCTTACAGCTGATCAGGCAGGAATGCTGGGTCCTGCCTTAATGTCTTCTGTCATCTCATGAGCTGGAAGAGCCGTGTGTGGGGAACGGAGTTCCCCGGGGCCGTGGGTGATGATGTACCTCCAGCCCAAGGGCTGGTGGTCCCCACATCCCTCGTGGAGCTGGGCTCCTCGGCTGGGGGTTAGAGGATTATCACCATGATGATTCGATGTAGTGAGGGGCAGACTGAGGCCCGAACGTTTGGGCTGGTGTTTAGGAAAGACTTTCTCGCTAGGACGGGAGTGTTGGCGACTGTCCACACCTGGAGGTTTTCAAGGCTTGGCTAAGCAAAGCCCAGCCCAGTGCAGTGTTGGTGATGGTCCCACCCCAAGCAGGAGACAGGACTGGAGAGCTCCGGAGCTACCTGCAGTTTTAGTTGTCATTTTTTGTGTTTTAACCCATGCGAGGGCTGGGAGCTGCATCTCATCACCCACCAACCACCCGCGGGGTGCCGGGTGACGCTCCCACCCCGGGGAACATCCCTTCAGCCCTGTCCTTACTGTCACCCCGTGGGACACCCTGCCCATGCGCCTTAAAAATCTCACACACGCCCCCACCCCCGAGAGGAAAGCGGCTTGACGCCGGGCTCTCGGGGTGCAGGGGGGGGGGGGGGGGGGGCCTGCAGGGGTTTTGTCCGTGTCCCGCCGTCCCGCCTGCAGCCACCGGGCGGCGGCCGCGCACCGCGAGTGGCACCGGGGTCCCCAAAAAAAGCCAAAAAAAAAAAAAAGTCAAAAAAGCCCGTTCGAGGCCAGCGCGGTGCTGCGCAAGGGACCCGGCGAAGGGTCTGGCCCAGCAGCTCCCAGTCCACCGGCCACCGAGCTGTGGGGCACGTTTGCAACCCGGGTTGAGAACCAGCATGACAGGGTCTGGCGTTTTCCAGCCCGTCGGAATTAACCCAAGCGAGGCAGTTTGGTGGTAGGGGGACATCGGCTCCGGTGCACACCAGTGGCAGCTCCCTTCCGGACATTTTCCAAGAGGGATTCAAACCTTGGCATTGTTTCCACTTCAAAAATCCTCTCGCTCTGTCCGCCAGACGAAGCAACTCTGCCGCACTGAGATGTTGATACGAGCAGACGCCGCTCACTTGTTTACACCCCGAATGGACGAAGAGCAGCACGCTGAGAGGCAAAAATGTCAGCTTTTTTTGTGCCTTTTGAGCACTGATCCAAAGTGAAAAGGAGCATCTTTAATTCTCCTATAGGAGGGGAAAAAAAAAAAAACCACTTGTGTTCCTACCTGATCCTCAGAAGGGAAATTTGTGTCCCCTTTGCCAGGTACGTGGTGCCAAGCCTGGCAGGACCCAGGATGACCACGTATCCCCAGAGCTGCTGCTCGTGGGAGCTCGAATGCTGCTTCAGCAAGCCAGATACCCTCCTGGGCTCGGTCGGAGCTCAGCGTGATGAGCACACAGGGAAATACTCCTAGCTGGAAAATCACCACCAGGATCCCCTCTGGCCAAGCGAGGCTCGCCGGGGCAGTCACTCTGCGCTGAGCAGCCAAGGTGTGAGGCAGCTCCATTCCTCTGGGATGTGGCTGGACTTCGGGCTTCGGGATCTGGCCTGATGTTAATAACCGGCCTCGACACGCCGCGTTGCAAGAGCCATTGTGTTTCTGCCAGCACCAGTTGCTACATCAGCTCGGATCTTTAATAGCCAAATGAATGAGCGAACGGAAGTGTGAAGGCTTCCGTGCCAGCCATTAAGGCTGCACATACTGCGCACAATGTGCTAATCCCCCCCCCGGCCGCAACTGCACCCCAAGGCCCTGGGGGGGTTGGCACACAGGACTGAAAGGCTTCTGCTGTTTGTGCCGGGTGGCAGAGCCAGCCAGATCCCCCCGGGGCAGCCGATGCTGACCTGAACGGTCCCTGCTCAGGAGACTGGGAGGGGATAAGTGCGGTCCTGCCAGCTGGTGCCTGGCTGCTGTCTCTGGGGAGTTGGTGGCCGCGTCACAGGAGCATCTTAGGACAGAGGCAGAAAGATGAGCAAGCACCAGAACTACAGCACGGGGCCACGAGCTCCGGTCCTGGGCACGGCACTAACTCTGGTGTAGGGTCACCCCTCCAGCACAGGTATATCTGCCACGCAGACAGCCCAGCGAGCGCAGAGCCTCTCTCGGCGGCATGAATTAGCCCACAGATCTGCTACACGACATCATGGAGAGACCTTCAGTGGGATGGCCATGCAAGCAGACGTGGAGCACAGCCTGGCTCTAATCCGCAAAAATGCCAAAAAGCAGAAGCAACTGAGTTATTCTGACTTTTATTTCATTGCTTCTTAGTCCACACAGTCGGTATAAAATCAGAAAAGCAAAGCAAAAAAAAAAAAAAAAAAAATCCCCAAAAAACCCCAAAATGAAACAAAAACAAGAACAGCAACACTGTGTCTGGAGTCCTCAGAAGGCAGCCTGGGGTCTGCGCAGGTGCCAGTTCAATTCATGGCCAGACACATCACTGACGCACAGACAGAGGACAGACATCTCGCTCCGGCAGGAAAGACCGACAAGGCTCCACCCAGAGCTGTTTCTGTTCCTCTTGACCACAGGGGAAAAAAAGGAACCTCAGTTATAAATGCTTTATTAAAAATAATAGTAAGAGCAAGTCTAAGTACAAAAGCAGTTATAGCTCATTTATATTACACAGAATTATTTCTCATTTCTAGCTGTTTACCTCAAGATTGTTAACTGAATTTCCAGTGAATAAGGTTAAATGGCTAGCAATATAAGGAATGGTAAATAGATAGCACCATTTCATATATCTGGTATTTGATTTCATAGATATACTGGGTTTGCTTCTTTCTCATCGGCAGTTTAGCTCCACGGCAAGGATAAAGCACAATTCATGGTTGGGAGCATCAGTGCCCCGGCAGCTCGGCTCGGCTCGGCACGGCACGGCACGGCACAGCTCGGCACGGCTCGGCACACACCCCGGCCCCGCCGGCACGGGCACCAGGGGCACCCCCAGAGCCCGCGCGGGCGAAGGAGGAGCGCCCGCGCTGGGTCACAATTCAACCTAAGTGATTTAAAAGCCCAAATTCCCAGCGGGTGTGGTGGCAAGGCAATGGGATTTAGGCACGTAAGTCATTTAGGCACTTGGGGCAATCAAAGCCTTTGCTCCAAAATCCTTCAAACCTTTCGGAAGCGTCTCCCGTCAGATCTGGACGTGCACTTCAGTTACCAGGATCACAGCATGTGGCAGGAATGGGGATCAACCCTCCGGCTGGCGTAAACAGGCGTAACTCTGATTTACGCCAGCCTAAAACCAGTCAGAGTTGCAGTTTTCTGATGGTTCAATACGGGCTGGGATGGGGAAGGAGAGTTCAGGCCAAAGAGGATTTTGCATGAGAGAAAAATCGCTGCGCTCTTGTTACACTGTTAGGAGTAATAGTTCCTTAGGCACTTGCTTTAGGCTTTAAAACATAGCATATGGTCAACAAAAGCAAACAGTACTATGTACATATATGTAAAAAGTGTTATAAATAGGTTTTTTAAACCATAGATACTATATACATCTTCAATTAACAAGTAACCTTTTGAGTGTTTCCTTTTGGGGTCGGTTGGGTTTGGTTTTGGTTTTGGTGGGAGGGTTTATTCCTTTTTTTTTTTTTCTCTTTTTTTTTTTTTTGGTTAATTTTCTTTTCCGTTTTCTCGTCTATTTTTCCCCGCCTCCGTCTCCTCCGTGGACGTCATGAGTGCCCTTGTCACGCCACGCCACCTCCCGCGGCGTCACTCGCGCTTCCGTAGGATGACGTAGACGATGCCGCTGGCGAGGGCCAGGGGGAAGGCCAGCCACGCCAGGATATAGGCGAAGCCGTAGGAGGTGTTTTCTGAGGCTTGGTGCCAGTCCGTGTGCCTCACTGTGAAGATGGCCGCGCCGCTCATCACACAGAGCCCTGCCGGGGAAGCGCACACAGGGAGGGGTTAGCGATGCCACGCACGGCGCAGTTCCCTGCTGGAAACCCAAACTCAGGGAGGATAGTACCCAATGCCAGCATGGGAAACTGGTTTTATTATTGGCCCCTCGTGTCCTGTCTCTTGGAAAAGTGTTGTACGAATTGGGGGGGTTGGGGGGGATGTCATGGGCTCTGCCCTGGCTGCAGGGGCGTGGGGATATCTCTGCCAGGCTCAGCAAGCAAAGCAGGAGCCCTTGGAGCAGGCAAAGGCAGAGCATCACAGAGCTAAGCCATCCCTCCGGCAAGCGTCAGGCATCCCCAGCTCTAGGCTGCTGCTCCAGACCAGCCCCACTCCCTCATTTAAAGCCCAGACTGCAGCCTGAACCACCCAGCCAGAGCTGCTGCAAGACATCAGACACAAACATCGTTTCTTTTAAAGCATGAAAGTTACTTTACTGCTTGCCCAAGCAAGCGCAGCTGGGGGCCGAGGATGCTCTGGCCAGGCAGGTTTGTGCCCTGTGATCCCCCGTCCTCCTCCGGGGCTACACGAGGAGAAAAACTGCAAACCCCTCTCCCTGCGAGCCCCGCTGCGCCCGCGGCTGGTCCCGCTTCCCCGGCTCCTGGCGCCCACCCTCGCCAGCCACGGGTCAGTGCGGGTCCCCGAGGGCTGTCTGGCCAGGCCCAGCTCCGGTAGGCAGCGTTTAAGCTTTGTTGCAAAAAACAACCCATCTGCGTTGGGGACTGCCCCAAGCTAACACAAAGCCACCTCTATTTCTGCCCAAAAAACAAGCTCTTTCAGTCAGTCCCAGCAGTTCTATTATACAGTCATGGGGCTGTTGTCGGAGCTGAGTTCCAAATCCCCTGCACGGACCTCGGGACCACCTACATTTAACCACCATGATATTTGAGCTGTAATTCCACTTGACACTGCTCCTTTGTTCCAGGAAAGTGCAGAAGTGGGAATACGTTTCATTAACGCGCCGCTGGTGCACTTTCCATTCTCTAAGCACGAGAGCCAACTCCCACTGCCCCGGCCCATGCACAGAGAGCACAACAATTGTCTGCCGATGCTGGTGGGACAGAGAACAGGCGTGCGGCCACGCCGGTCACCTACAGACAGCAGAAAATACAGCGGCAATTGTCTGCATGAGGAATTTGGCAAAATGGAGGCGATGGTTTCTGCAGCATCTGCACTGATTTTGGCCCAGAGAAGATGCTCAAGATGCTCAACAGCTGCACTCGGCTGCTTGCACCGATGCAAGTGATAATGCATCACCACTTTAGAGCCTGATTTTAAGAATGCATTCTAGTCTTGCTTTGACAGGCCAGGAGGGCAAACGCTACCTAAAATCTGTTCCTGCAGGTTTGTGCACGCTGCCCCAGCCCTCCAGATGAATTAGGCTGGGTGCTGGTGCATGCTTGAGGTCAGCTCTCCAACGCAGGTTTTTGCAAAAAGCTGTGGGATATGTGGAAGGCAGAGCTGTTGAAGCTGAGCCTACCAGCTGGAGCCTACCTTGAGGCTGGAGAGCGTGATGGAAAAATTGGGTCAAACCCTGAGAGGCCCAAAACAAAGTCTCTCCCATGCTGGGATTACACAGCTATGAGAAGTTACCCGTGGATGTGGTGAACCCACCAAGGGTGGAGGGGAGCTGTCGAGGGCCTTTTGATGCCTTTGTGATGGGTGAAATCCTATCAGGGCAAATTCAGCTAGACTTCGGGGTGTGTTTCCAAGCAGTGTGGAGAAGGTGCTGGGGATGCATCCTGTCCTGCCACTGCACAACAGACCCAATTCACCTCATACATCACTTCTTGCCCTTTTCTCTGCTCCCCAGTTGCCCTGAGCCACAGCCAAAGTCACAGTGGAGACCAGCCCCTGCCCTCCTCCCTGGCTCTCGGGGCACCCAACTGCACCCAGCAGTCCTACCCTGGGCACCCACTGGTTCAGGTTCAGCATTGCTGTTGGTCAGGCTCCAAAACTGGAGACCCTCAGCTTTGCCAAGCTGCATCACCCCAGGAGGAGGTGCAGGGTGATGGAGGGCTTCCAGAAAAGCCTTTCCATCCCCTCCCAGGAGGAGGGAGGTCCTGTCCAGCTCTGCTGGAGCTGAGAACAAAGCGCTCAAGTGGGTAAGATCCCTCCCTGGCAGACCTGCTTGTGGTGCCAGGGCTTTGCAAGCCACAGATGAATACCTATAAAGCCTGAAGGCCACAGGAATTTCCTCTGTTGGCTTTAGACAGTGGTGGCCTTCCACAGCAAGCTGCAGAGACCACATCAGGTTCAGCTCCTTTAACCACAGCCGTCCATCCCTCCAAGTGGGATCTCCTGGCAGCACTGGCACAGCCATGTCTCATTTCCTACCAACAACCCTGAAATTTAGGGTCACAAAGAGCACAGCTGCCCTGAGCCCCCTCCTCCAGCCCTGGCTGGGGAGAACAGCAAGGATGACCACCAGTGCCCTCCTCTGCATGGTCCATCTGGACTCAGACCTCTGCCTACGGGTCCCCCAGGCTATGGGCAAGCCAGGTCACACTTTTCCTGTCCTTCACACTGGCTGGTGATGGATGTGACCTGTGCCTTAGGCCCAACAAAGAGACAGTAGGTCTGTGGCCTGCCCCTGCGTCCCCTTAGGACACCCAGCACAGCATGGACAGGAGGGATGCAATCCCATTTTCTCTTCCTCTGAGAATGAGGATTCACCAGCAATCACTCGGGAGAGAGAAACCTTCTGCTCCCAGATCTATTAGACAAGCTCTCGGGCAGATAACTGCATTATTAATGCCCATTTCCCCTCCTTGTCTCCATGGCTGTAATGGGTTTCTACACATCTGTCTTTCTAGAGACAGTGAACTGGTCTGAACTCATCACCTGCATTAGGGCCAAGCAGATACACTTATAATAGATTTCATGCCACACTTGCTAAAAAAGGTTAGCTCTAAATTTTTCCAGGGTTTGTGAAGGCCAGTCGCTTAGAGGATGCTCAGAAACTTTGTGTGAATTCAGTGGATGAGTTTTTTCCACTGATTTAGAGGCAGGACCTAGGGTGGCTTTTAGTTTAACATCTAAAGATCCAACAAATGATTAGTCTCCATCCCAGACAGCCTGTCATAATTTAGCCAGAACCTCATTGCACAATTTAATTTTTTTAGTCTGAGTGCTTTTAAATCCTCTCTACTGGTTCCATACGTGGAAATGTAAATGGAGTCAGTGGCTTTATAGCATCTATATTTGGAGAACTGCAATGTAGGACAAGAACTGTGGCTCATTTCCAGACCTGAGTTCTTTAAGAGTTAAAAATAGTAGCTGACAGTTCAAAGTCAGCTGGCTCACCCTGCACGCTCCAGCGGCTCTTTGCTGATGTGGAAAGCACCAGGCCCCCTTATGGCAAGTTTATAAATAACCATCCGATCCTCTTTTGCCAAAAGAGGATTGTCACTACTTTCCCCACCCCGCCAGCAGTTGCAGAAGCCTCGCCCAGCCCCGTGAAGGTGGGTCCCAGGGCCAGCGTGGCCACCCCAGACCCTCAGCACCCCACGCCGAGCTGAGCCGTGGGAGGAGGCGGCAGAGCCCCCCACCCCGCAGCCCCACGCCCTGCCTGCCCCAGTGCCCACGCAGCTCAGCCTCCCTGTCCCTCCCAAACCCCCCGCCCGGGGCAGCAACCCTCTGGCACCTTCCATGACCCAAGGGCATGAGAACTTGGATGCATAACGCCCTGCTGACAGACAGATCCCGTCCTGGGGCATGCGAGATCTCAACGGACCCAAATTATTCATCCCCTCTTCCCTTCACCCTGCCACACAGGAGCCAGCTCAGTGCCCTCCTGCTTCTGTACCCAAGAGCGTGCTCGCTCCCACCGTTACCCTCTCCTCTGCTTGAAAGCCCTTTGCCCACCAGTGACAGCCCCATCCATCAGCCCCCAACTTACCAGCAAGGATTTGGAAGATTCCAGTAATGTAAAACCGCCCGCCCTTGGTGAGCGTGAACAGTTGGCAAAAGAACAGGAAGAGGGACAGGACGCTGAAGATGATGGAGAGGATCATCATCGCTTGGACAGACTGCAGCCATTCTGGGGAAAGACAGACAAATGGAAAGCTCAGTGTGGGCACCACAGATAGCGAGCCCCCTCCAGAGCCCCGGCACCATCCCCCGTGCCACCATCCCACCCCTGGCTCCCATTAAGCTTCTTGACAGCTGGGGGATGCGGCCACATCCAGCGCAGCACCAGCTGCTGAGGTCCTCAGCATGGGCACGATGCTGCCTGGGATTTAGGATGATGTGTGCACGGACCAACGCGCTGGGGTAAAGGAATTGCAGGGCCACGCACTTTCTCAGGGAGCATTAATAGTAAAATATGAGCAGAGATCCTAGCCCCGAGCAGCAGCCTGCAGAAATCAAGGCAAAGCCTCTCCCCCAGCTTCACGTCAGGCCCTGGGAGTTCAGCTGTACTAGAAACAAAAAATCATGTGCAACAAGCTGTGAGACACCAAGGTGGCCAAGCTCAGAGGTAAAATAAATACACAGCAAGTAAAAACACCCTCTGCCTTTGTGGAATCAAACCTTTTGGAAAGAGCCTTCCCCAGCTGCCAATGCAGCTGCCTCCCAGAGCAGACCAGTTAAACCAGCCCCTGCATGAGTCACTGCCCAGCTATTTCCAGGCTTCGTGGGTGTGTAACTCCCTGCGTAAAAAAAAAAATAAAAAAAAATAAACAAGAAAAATGCCGCTCGGTCCCATGAGCTGCTGCAGTTTGACAGAAAGAGACTGCCTCACAGCACCGGGATGGGGCCATGCATACCTCTGCCTTTCCCTTTCCTCATAAAGTTTGAGATCAAAATGAGCATTCTCAGCCTTCCTTGAGGGGTCTTTAAGGACGCAACATACATTAATTTGCCACAAAAGCCAAGCAGGGCTTGGTACAGGTAAACTGAGGCACTAACCGCCCTGTGAAAGGCAGAATAATCATGTTTTGGGTTGGATCTTCAGACAGGGGAGAATTAGGCAGCACTGAAATCTCAGTCCTGGTCCCATGTTCCTGCCACATTTTTACTCCCACCAGCTTCGCTGCAAGATACAGCTTTCTGCAGCAAACAGCTGAAACCTAGCGAAACTTCCAAATAAAGCTTAGCAACCTTCAGTACTTGGTGCAGCAAATGAGGCCATTTGGGACTGCCCAGAGCCGCATCTGCTCCCAGAGATGCGACCACGCTTCCCCACCAAGTCCTCGCAAGCTTCACTCCAGGGGGTGAGAACGGAATTTGAATCTGAGAGTGAGGTACAGCCTTCAACTGGGATGGCAATGCTGATCCACCCCTGCGCCCTTCCAGCAAATCCAGGCCTGTGGGGAACATCCTGTGCAATTTAGTACCGTCTGGCGTGTTCGACTTTGGATCAGAAATTCTGCCTCTCGTCTTTGCACCTTGCCTCCAGACACTCATGCAATGGAGCAAGCTCGGGCTCTGCTCACCAAAGCAGACTGAAACCACTCAGAGCGGCCTCTGCTCCTTGCAGACAGCTTTTTCCTTCCCCTCCTCTTCACGCTTCCCGTGCCAAACTACTCCGCAGCGTTACCGGGCCCTGCTAAAGAGCTTCTGCTCTTCACTCGTTTCGGTGCCGCCGGGTTTACATCCATGTGCACCAGCTGCTGCCGTGCCTTAGGAAGGAGCAGCTATCACTGCTGTCACTTCCAGGAAATCCCAGTGTGGTTTTCGCACTGATGTGCACACAAAATGTCCCATGTGTTTCACCTATCTCAGCTAGCCAGACGGGGAAGGTCCCCGCCTCAACCACACCTCACCCTTCAGCTCCGATCACGCTCAACCCGAGGCAGCAGAGGGGATGAGGCAGCTCAAGCGCCGCTAAAAATCAAGTCATAAAGCATTGCTCAGATGGAGGCAGGGGGTATGGTTAGAGGATGTCCAGCTGCTGAATTGCAACCTCCTTCCACGCTTCGGCACAGACAGGGCTCCCACCCCAGGTCTGGGAAGTTGAGTTTTCAGCTCACCCCTTCCCAAGCCCTAAAGCCGTGCCCAGCGCCGTGCACCGGCTAAGCCAAAGCCTGCCCGGCCCCAAGCCCTGCAGTTTGGTCCAGGACCCAGGAAGCCAAGTCTTTTATGATTCCAAAGGCCATGGGATCCGGCCCGGAGAGGAACCCTTTCTGCTCGGAGGTGGATGCTCCAACTGCCGGTTATTTTAGGAGAAGGCTGTCTAGACGGAAAACTGAGCTTAGCTGCCCTTTTAATTGCATCCGCCTCCCCGTGACTCTTTTTTGGTTCTGAATGCAAATGATTTATACGGGCTTTTCAAAATCCCATTGTAATAGAGAGCCATGTCAGAGGAATATAAAGGCAGGCACTGAGAGAGAGGGGGAGAGCCCACCGTGACCGGAGGGGTTTCGGCAGCCGGCCGCGCTGCCCTGCCACAGCCAGAGCGCAGCAGTCACACGAGCTTGTGAGCGGGGAAATCAAGAGAAGATTCCACAGGCCAGAGCTCTGGGCCTGCTCACATCCAGCCCTTTGCTGACTTTTGTTGGCTTCCTTTGTAAAAACGAGGGGCAGGATCCCCAGGTCAGTACTCAGAAACCCACAAGCGCAAGCTGCTATACTCCCTTAATTCCAAGCCCAATTACCCACAGACTTCAGCTGTATTAAGATAGCTAATTGCCTTTCGTTCATGTGAAAACACTGTTATAACTGCAAATAGGATAGCTACCTCCTCGATGCCATGTGCTTTTAACTCCTTTGCTATTAGTGCTGTGTCCTACCTATAGGCTTTCAGAAATAAAGCAAGTTTCGCACAGGGAGGGCTGGGCCCGGTGAGTTGTACCATGGGGCTGTCAGCACTGTTTACTCCCAGACTGTTATTTGTGGTTTCCCTTGCGCAGCGAGTCGGTTATTCCATTTTTCTCCTGCATCTCTTCAGCTCTGTGTTTATGTCTTTGTTCTTCAGCAGGAGGAAGAAAAGGAAACAGAGTGGAAAGGACAGATAACACCCTGCATGCCACTTCCGGAGAGGACCCACTGGGAGCATTTTTAGAGCCCTTTCAGGCAGTCAGAAACAAAGTAAGTTTTTACAAAACAAATTTGAAAATTTCCCTAAGCTCTGCAAGCCTTGATGTGCTCATGCCACCACTAAAAGCTGCAGGGAAAAGACTTCACCCCTGGGATGCTGAAGACAACATTTCACTGCCCTGAAGTCTAATGTGAAAGAAAGAAATCCAGAGCAGAAATAGAAACTTAGAGCAGAAACTGAAACCTAGAGCAGAAATTGCAGCTGAACCCCCCCAGAAAGACAGCAGCTAACCCAACCCCTTCCAGCAAAGCCCCAGCCCTGCTTGCGGGGAGGTGTTATGCCTGGACAAGGGGTGCAGCTGAGAGGGGCTGACAGGGCAGGCAGAAACATGTCCTCGGCCATGAGCAGAGAGCCTTAAAGGACAGGCATTGGCTCCTCAGGGTTTAATTCACTGCTCTGTCACAGAAATCCTACCCTCTTTTGACCCAGACAAGGAGAAAAAAATAAAGTGCAAACTGAAAAGAAATGTATTTGAGCAAGCAGTTTAGACACTTGCTGTAAGACATTACTAAATCAGTGCTATGCATTAAAAACATCTGTGTGCTCTGACCTGCAGCTGATGGTAACATTTTGCACATATAGCTTTCCCTTTGCAATCTGAGTATGCACTGTACACTTGAAAAGCAACAACTTCTGGGGAAGAAAACATCCACTAAGGAGGTAACTGTAGCATATAATACACACAAAACTAGAGGGAGGGGAAATTCATGACCAGATCCACATGGTAAACCTGTTCTTTCAATGCTGCAAACTAAGTATCAGCAGGGTGAGGAACAGCACATCCATCTACTGGCACAAAGGTACCAGTCCAGGTCGGCCAGGAAAAGCCGTGTTTTCTGAGCAGAGTTTTTCCAAAGCAGACTGTCAGGCTTCAAGGTCTGATCAAGAACCTGAACCCAACATACATCCTTGCAGACAGGTCACATCACAAGCACTGGGGCTTGCAACAGTTTTAAACCTTGATATTCAAACACCCCTTAAGGGGATTGAAAAAGGGTGAAGGTGCAGAAATATTATCTCAGTTGCACCATTCTTCTGAGGCTGAGCTTCCGACCGCTGCCCCATTGCGACTCACTGTAGGAACCCAGAAAGGCAAAAACTCTCATCTAGCTGCAGTGCCATTCCTGAGCAGCACAGACCCCCTGCCACCACCCACGGCCCCATGGCTGGAAGAGAGCATCTCTTCTGTTGAGGAGAACAGCATCAGAGTTCATCAGCCACACCCAGCAGAGCCACTAAGCTCTCCTAGGGAAAAAAAGAGCTCCGTGACATTGCAACTTTCTTCTGCTTGCGTCCCAGACCTCCCACCAGCATGAAGTCAAACCTTCCCTGGTCGTGCTCTGGGCTGCTGGATGCTCCAGCTGGAAAAAGCAGGTTTTTCACCCAACAGTTGCTCCTCTCCTATCCTCCTACATCCACTCCCTGGAGAGGACCATAGGGTGCTGGATCGAGGTATTCCTGGAAATCCCATCAGAAAAGGAAGGTTTTAAAGAGCTCCCAATGTATTTGTAAGGGTCAGGGGATGAGCAGGTAGGAAACATCGGGTCTGCGGGGACGCAATGAATGAATACGGTGCTGCAATTCCTGCCCAAGACATCCTGGTCCTCTTCTGTAGCTCCCTTCAGAAGGGGATGAAACCCTCAAAGCCCTCTTTTCTTCTCTTGTCCTCTTTTCCTTGTGGCTGTCCTCCCTTTTGCCCTCTCTGCAAAGCTCCATCCAAGAAGTCCCTGAGGCCAGGAGGTCCGTAGCTCTCCAGAGCTGCCACATTCAGACGTCCCATCAGGTTGTCAAAGCTCACGTCCCACCAGTGCTGCCGAGGCAGCAGAAAGCTGCTGGCACCATGAAAAACATCTTCCAACAGCTCCACAACGCCTGAGCCAACTCCTCTCCAAGACCCTCGGTGTGGTGGCTCTGACCTCCTTTTGGCTTGAGTGTGAGAGCGAGCTGATGTGGTAGATACATCATTTTAGGCTCAGGTCCTCCAAAGGGCTTAGGTGCCAACTCCCACTGATTTCAAGTCCGGGCAGCAGGAGCAGGGATGGGGAGCAGTGGTACCCTGACCCCCAGGCACGTTGCAGAGGTACAATCAGCCTCTGGCCGCGGGGACGCCCAAGGGTCTCATCAAATCCAATCAAATGTTGGGTTAAGAGTTTTCCAGAGCTGCACTCTACAGTGAACTCCCCCACCCATTACTGTGGTTTTGCAGTCATAGTTTGCCCACAGGTTTGCCTTCTTCCTCCCATTTGCTCCTCCTATGGGCCAAAGCCCCCACCCAGCAGGCAAGGCTGACTGATCCCCCCTTACACAGAAATAGGGGAGCCAAAGAGCTCCGGAGCAGCCAGGAGCAGGGAAAACAGCACTGCTTCCCTACCTCTCCTTATCAGATGCTCTTTGTAAGAAGAACAAGCAACAACAAAAACCTGGTTTTAAACAGAGGAAATCCCTTTCACATCACAGGCAACATGGCTATGGCAGAAACTGATCTGGAATACAGAGTATTCCCCTGGGATACCCCACAGTTTATTTTAGACAACTAAGAGGCAAGCTACAGTCACTCACAAGCTGGCAGAGAGGGTTCAACCCTACCCTAATTAAGCCAATGTTATCTATCATTAATGGAAAAGAGGGTGCCCCAGACCCACAAACTGCTGAGGTTAAAAGCTGGCTCTTTGCTGCAAACTGCAAAGACCCTGAAGGACCAGAGATGTCCCCAGATCAGGATATCTGTACACATGGTCCGTAAGCTGAATGGGGCCAGCTGATGGCTAGAACCTCAAGTACAAAGGCTATGCGATACCACACAAACAAACTATACATTATTTACTGCATGCCTTCACTAGAACAAATTCAGCATCCTTAAGTATGGGTAATTTCTTGCTAATTTGCCGCTGCCCAGCAGAAATAAAGCAAAAAACTGCGACAGTGCTGTGCCCGCAGACTCAGCAAGACGCGCTGCGTAAGGGCAGAAGGTAACTTTAGCATTCAATAAAAAGCTGACACCATCTTTAAATCTTTGAACTTGTAATTTGCAGAGGTGACTGGACTATCACCTCCATCTCACTCTCCTGCATTAGGAAGTGTCCCCTCCCCAGTGACAAATTCTCCAGGTCTTGATCCAGTTGGTGCAGTTTCAGTTCTTCCAGTGGGCCGCAGGGGAATTTGCCCCCATCTCTTTTTCTTCAGATATTTTTTACTAACTATCAATAATGGAATTAGAGAAATAATCTTCCTGGGTGCAAGGGTTCAATGCAGCCTTGCAACATTGTTTTCAGCCACAAAAAGGATTACAGCAAGTTAACTGGCACCTCCATCTCTCCATACCTTTTCTATGTCATGCAAGTCCAACATTTCTGGAAGCAAGAGTTTGAAAGAATAAGGGCAGCAAAGCCACTCTGGGGGGGCTGACAGAGCACAAGCAATGGGTTCAGATGTTTCAGTTATGCATTTTAAAGTGCAGAAGAAGCAGCACAGTTCCTCCTGGGAGCAGCTGATGGGTCAGGGCACAGATGCCCCTGCCTCATGCCAGGAATGAAGATTCTTCCTGCCTCCTCCAGTACAGAGAAAAGGCATTTTAAGCACCAGCAGTGCTGCTTAGGGTCCTGTCTGCCCGAGCAAAGGGAATGTGGAAGAGGGGAGGTCAGTGTGCAGAAGATCAGGGCAGTCCCCCGGTGCGAGGTCCATCCCTGACCCCCAGAGTGGTCCAGGGCAGATTTCTGCTCTGGGCAACCCACCTGGGCTTTGCTCATGGCCATCACATCAGCAAATCATCAGCATCAAACAGCTCACGGCACTTAGTAATCATGCGGATTGGCAGCCTGCACATTTCCCAAGGTCTGGGGTTTTCTTTTCCCTTTAAAAAAGCCAAAAACCACCAGCCTGCCTGTGAACAAGACAGTCATGCAAAAGCCACAGAACAGCGACAGGAGAAAAGGTAAGAAGGCAACTGGAAAAAAGTCTCCTGACGTGACAGAAGGGCATAGGGATCTCCACAGAGGTCCCCACTGCTTCCCCGCATTCAGCATTCCCACCAAAATCAGAGGAAGAGCAGTAGAAAGCAGCAGAAAAAAAAACTTCTTTCCTGCATTAAAAATTCATTTGTGGAGAGAAAAGGCCATTTTTGGAGGAAAAAGATATTGCTGTCTGGAAATTTGGGATGGAATCGACTTAAAAGCACTGGAGCGGCGCAGGTCCAGCCGTGTGCCCCGTGTGTCTGCAGCGGGATCGCACAGCTGGGGGGCTGGCGCGCAGCCGTGCCGACGCACAATTCTGGGATTCAGAGCTGAATTCTTGAGATAAGTCTTTTCCAGGAATGTCTGACAGCGCAAACGAAGCAAAGATTGCAACATTTTTTCCATAGTTCTCGGCCTCTTGAAAAAAAAAAAAAAAGTCATTATCTAACAAGCAAACGCAGAAAGCAAAGCGACAAGCGGGCAGTTGTAAAAGGCAAAGAAGTGGGCATCTGCCCCCGAGCCGGCGTTTCCTCCTCCCTCCCTGTGCTTGCTCCCACCAGGGCTGCCCAGCCCTCACATACCCCGGGGTTCAAGCCGTGCCAAGAGGAATTTGGGAGGTGGGAGCTCAGCCTCCACCGAGGCCAGCTCCAGCCTGTGCCCAAGGTCTGCTAATGTCCCGGGGAGCCACGGACCGACAGTCCTCCTGAAGTCAGCCCTTGGGTTGTTTTGCTGCTTATTCCATCCCCGTAGGATACTCTATAAGGTTAGGAGCACGGTCCCAAACCTGCCCCAGTGTTAAGCACAAGCAAATCTTGCTGGCGTCTGGTTCAGCTGCTCGCTGGGCACCCACGTAACGGTCATCTAAACAAAAGGGTCCCTGTGTGGCAGCACAGCATGCGAGAGGAGGCTCATCCGTCCTCACTGTGCTGAGACCAAGGGGAGCATCTCAGCACAAACAACCCACTGTTCTGGTGCTACAGCAGAACCCCCCAAAGCCCCCATCCACACTGAAAACACGAGACCCGGCCTTACCTAATTCCACAGACTCCAAGTAACGAGTATCACTCCTTTGCAAAAGGAGAGGAAGACATAGACTGCACTACAGCGGCCACTGTGATGGCCAGAAGAATAACTGCCTCTACCTAAAGACCATGTTCTGCCAAAATTCCTGAACGAGGATTTCTTCCTCTTAGCCCAGAGCAGACCTTGGCACTCTGCGATTAACCGTTAAGCACCGTCCTTGGCACATGCACAGAGAAACAAATTCTTAAGGCTTTCCACAACCCAGCATATCACGTACAGCCCATGTTTTGAAACAGATTTAAATGAGAACAGTTTGTGGTATTTGGTATAGGATATTTCATATTTTTGAAAGTAAGCATATTGCTAGCAAAGAGAGTTTGAGGAGCGCAACAAGGACCAGGCAGGGGGTGAGTGTGAGCTTCAGAGTTGGTCACAGCATCCTTTCCCTCTGTCCCCACTATCACTCTGAATCGTGGCCGACCACAACGGTGGGAGCACAGGGCTCAGAGATGGGCAGCAGGAGGGAGTGTGCAGGGGCCCACTGGAAAGGATGCTGCGTGGTATTTTAATTCTGTTTTTACAAACAGATTTTAAAAGCCTCGTGAAAGCCTAGGAAGTATCTTTTGATTCTGTGTTCCTACAGCACCGGTGAGCTCTGAATCCTGCATCCAGGGTCCCACCAGATGAAGACTGGTCCTCAGCAGCATGGCTCCCACATTCCTGACGCGGGGTGGATGGGGCAGAAGCTTTTGTCTGAGCAAAATCCCCTTTTCCCAATGCCAGAGCAGAGCCTTCATAGAAATAATAGCTCTTTAAGACTTCAGCACAACACACCTCTACTCAAAGGGCAGCCCCCTGGGGCACCTTATCAACCAAACTCAGCCGCTCAACTGCATTTTTAACAGGGCCATCTTGACCATAGTCCCTTTAATGATAAAAAAATCAGTGCTGGAAAGGATCCAGAGGGAAGCCCCTCTGTGAACAGGGCAATATAGAGTTGCAACACCTAGCAGGACAGTCAGATGTGGAGGAAACCATCCCAACCGCAATTCGGCCAAGCCCCTCTCAACACTGCCAACTCCCCGACACGCAGCATCCTGCAAACACCTAGAAAAAGCAGTGCAGGTTTGAAAGAGCAGATTTGAGGAGGCTTTACAGCCCTCAGCTCTGGGACTCCGGGGGAGCAAACGCTGCCTTTTATTACAAAGTGCAAGGTCAGCAGTTTTGGAGCACGCACGAATGGCCGTGAAGCAGCCTGCCTACGCTGCAGATAGCCGGCACCAGCCAACTGCTGATGAAGGACATGGCTCCAGAAGGCTCCTCGGCCGGGACAGGCTCCAGCCGCTTCCCGGCCAGCCCGGACACCACCAGGCGTCAGCAGAGCCCCGCGGCCGGTGCTCAGCTCCCACCCAAACCAGAGCTTGGGCCCACGCAGGGCAACACGCCGCCGCTTGCAGCCGGGGGGGGGAAGAGAAGAGTTTTGCTCCCAGCAGGCTGGGGATTAGGGTGACCTGAATCTCCCAAAACCTCGGACAGCCTCGCGTGGCCACAGCACCCTCTGAAAGCTTTTAGCGCTGCAACCGTCCCTGCCTTGCCAAGACCACGTGGCATCCGTTTGCTCCTACGCCAGGACCGTGTTTCCGGCGTAGTGTGACATCGGCATGATTCACAACTGGTTTCACTGGAGGTTACGCTGGGAGAGGCTGTTTCCAGGGAAAAGCAAAAACCCGAGCTAACTGAAAACAAATACTGGACATAGCACCGCTGGCATGAGTCCTGCCTTCCGGGGAAGCTGAGGCACAGGCTTGCCTGCTTCCCAGAGCACCTATTTCATACTGGTGCCAGTAGTTGCCCTGGAAACTCTGCGTCACAGCATCTTAGCAAGCACCCCTCCTCCCCTGCTGACCTCACCAAACAGCTCGCTGGGTGATGTCACCCCGCATGACATCAGCTCTCACCCGGCTTAGCCCAGAGGTGGCTGCTCAGCCACCCCAGATGTGCAGATGCCACAGGGGCCGTTTCAGCAGCGGGACCAAGAAGGGCCCGAGCACTCAGCGCATCCCACACGCGGTGCTCGGCTGCAAACCACAGGGCGAGGAGTGTGCCCAGAAACCCAGCCTGGCCCAGCAGCACAAAGCAGGGCAGCTCTCTAGCTAGGGGACAGGGTGCCCTCAGGGCTCCACGTGCATCTTTAAAACACTCTCGCAACCGGAGCAAGAGGGAGCCATGCTGAAAATGGCCTCCCCACTCCCAGCACTGCAACAGCCGCCCAGCAAACCCCGCTCCAAGGGCTGCCCTGCGTTTGTACAACTCAAATGTAATCGAAATGGGCTAATAACAGGAGACCACCAAAAAGCACGCGAGCCAGTCACCGCCGCTGTGGCTGAATGTGCTGAACACCCTGCCGTGGTGCCACTGGGAGCTGCCCCACAGCTCAAGGGCAGAGAAATGGGTGTTGAGTCTGGTAGCGATGCTGAACCCCATCACGACCTCAGGGATCACCAAAGCGGGAGGGAAGAAATCCCCCCACTGCTGGACCAGCCTGACTCCCCCCACCAGGACACCGGGAATGTGGTGGAGCCCTGTTCCTCCATCTGGGGACAGAGCAGGGGAGGCAAGGGGAAGGGGTGGGAGGGAACAACTTCAGCAGGGTGCAGAGAAAAGCGCGAGGGAATCACAAATAACTCACAAAAGGCAAATCCCCCTTGATTTCCTGAGTCCAGGGAGGAGAATAAAAGCGAGGGGCGGCGGCAGCCCTGATTGCCAGGGAGCACTCACCGTTCGTGGATGATGTCAGGCAATGGAAGATGCTACCCGAGGTGCAGTTCTGCCAGAGGTCCGCCGTGTGCCCGCCGTTCACCAGCCATTGCTGCAAAGAGATTCAGCCCCGTGAGCAGGGCCCTGGCCGGAGGCAGCCGGCAGCCCCACACTCCCCCCCCCGAGGTTTCGGCGCCGAGCCGCCCCGGCGCTTACCGGCACGCGTGTGCTTTTCTTTCGAAAGGGCTTTGGAAAGTAAATACTGATATTTGCTTTTAACTGCTTTCACCTCAACGGCAGAAAAACAGAAGCTCTTTATTCGCTTTAAACGCGGACCGAGTCCCACAGGGGACACGCACTTCCCTCCCCTCTGCCGTCCTCGCCTGGTGCTTGGCCGGGCTGTTTGAATGCTTCCACGTGATTTTTAATGACTCGGAAGATTTTTGTAACGTCTTCTACTACTATTACCACCCCCCAAAAAAAAAAAAAAAAAAGAAAAAATACAGGAATGAAGAACCTAGTGAAGCATGCCTGGAACTCACCGGCTCCATAGAACTGCTGCCTGAAAACCAAGTCAAACCTCTTCCTAAGTAGATGACGTGTTCACTGGGCTCTAGGCTGAGAACTGTGCTGGGAACCCTCTGTGCAGCATCCAGCCCTCAACCTTCCCACTGCTTGCAAAGCTTAAGCTTTGAAAATTGCCTGGCCAGGTCAAGAGGCAGAGGCTGTCCCTAATTCACAGCGTCAAAGGAGCAGAGCTGGAGAGCAAAACTGCTGGTGCTGGGCACCCAGTGCCCAAACCAGGCCCGTTTCAAGGGGTTTTGCTCAGACTGGCTGTACTGGTCCTGTGGGCTGAAGCCCATTAGCAGGTGGAGCTCCTTTATGAAAGGGGAGTGCAGTGTCACCCCCAGGGAGAGTGTTTTGGGTGCTCTGAGGCTGCTCCCTGATGTCAGCCAGCCTGGGGATGATGAGGAGATGTGTTTCTGCAGTGCTTTCCTCTGCCCGAGCACCAGCTGCGGCACACAACCAACCGACCCACCAGTTACACCTGACAGCACAAATACAGAAAGACCTTTCCTTGCAAAATCCTCCAAACCCCCACTGTTAGTAAGACCAGAAAAACGGTAAGTAAAGGTTTCCTGCAAAGAGCTAGGCTGGAAAAAAAAAAAAAAAACCAAAAAAACTAAAAATAACACTTTCTGGTCTTGCCATGCCATGCCATGCCAGCCTGCCGGCCGCTCCCTGCCTGGCCGGTACCCTGGTGCCAGAGGAAGGTCCGTACTTACACTAACGATGGTGGAGACGAAGAGGAGCACCAGCACGGTGACGTGGAGCACGATGATCCCCAGCAGCAAAAGCAGCATCTTGGCGGTGGTGGGGGGGCAGAACTGGAGGGGGAGAGGGATGCTGCTGAGTGTGAGTGCGTGAGGCCCGGCCCCGAAGGTGGCAGGAGCCCACCCGGCTCTGGGGGATGCTCGGGCAGCTCCCGGCCTTCTAGCCCACGGGCCCCGTCGATGGATGGAGGGGGTGTCTGAGCCCTCTGCCTGCACCCACTCCCGGGTACCCCCGGGGGGCCTCCAAGCCCTTCCCCCTAGCCTGTGCCCCCCCAAGCCCTCTCACCGAGGGGGCTCCCCCGGCCCCACTCCCCTGGGTACTCCTCGGGGGGGCTTTACCGAGGGGGGCTCCCCCGAGGGGGCTCCCCCAGCACCTCTCCTCTGAGGCGAGGCTCCGATCTCTCTCCAAAAGCAGAAGGTGTTCCTCGGCACCCCCGGGGGAGGGGTCTGTCTCGGCGCATCTTACCCAAGGGGCTACCCCGGCCCCTCTCCGCCGGGAGGGGGGCGGTTCCCCTGCCCGCCTACCCATGGGACCACCGGGGATGATTTGCCGGTCCCTCTCCCCAGGGGAGACTTTTCCCGGCCCATCTCCCCTGGCGACCCCCGGGGAGGGGGTGGGGGCGTCTAACTCGTCTCATCTCACCCAACGGGGCTACCTCGTCCCCTCTTCTTCGGGGGCATCTCCCCTCGGCACCCCCAGCAGAGGATCTCTCGGACCCTTTCCCCCTGGGGGAGTTGAGGGGGGGCTTTCCCCAGCCCATCTCCCCTCGGGACTCTTGGAGAAGGAGGGGTGGCTTGCCCTGACCCCCTCTCCCTAGAGAAACCCCGAAGCGGGAAGGGGGGGGGGGGGGGTGTCCCCAATCCCTCTCCCCTGCGGATCCCTGAGGGTCTCCCCTTTCCCCCAAGGGGTGGCCGTGCCCCTCCCCGGAGGGAGCTCTCAGCAGCGGCCCCCCCCCCCGGCCCCCTGCCCAGCCCGGCGGCCGGCCCGGGCCGTACTCACGTCGCGGCGGAGCCGAGGGGCGCTGGGCGGCGGGAGCGGAGCGGAGCGGAGCGGGCGGCGGCGCTGACAAGTTTCCCCTTTAACCGGGGCCACCGCCCCGCTTGCGTCTGCGGGACAGGGAGGGCTCTGCCGCGGCGCCCGGCCGCTCCTCCTATAAATGCGGCAGCGCCCCGGCCCCGGCCCGCCTCCCCCTGAGCCCCCGGCCGAGAGTCGCTCACTGCCCCATCCCCTTCCCCATCCCCTTCCCCATCCCCTTCCCCTTCCCCTTCCCCATCCCCTTCCCCATCCCCATCCCCTTCCCCATCCCCATCCCCTTCCCCATCCCCTTCCCCTTCCCCATCCCCTTCCCCATCCCCTTCCCCATCCCCTTCCCCATCCCCTTCCCCATCCCCTTCCCCATCCCCTTCCCCATCCCCATCCCCTTCCCCATCCCCATCCCCTTCCCCATCCCCTTCCCCATCCCCATCCTCATCCTCTTTCCCTTCCCCATCCCCATCCCCTGCACACACGCACAGCCACTCCCGCTGGGCAACGGGGAGATTTCGGGAAGGGGACACACACCCCGCGGCCAGGGCTGCCCCCCTCCTTGCTTCCCCACGATGGACCCCTCCAACGAGGACTCCCCGGCGTGGGGAGCCCCCGCGGAGGGGGGGATGTGGGGGGCGGTGTAACTCTGCCCAGCTCCGCTTTCCGGCGCGGCCCCGCGTGGGCGTGGGTGGGTGCCTGCGTGTCTCAGAGCGGGTGACACAGCGGAGTGCGAGGCTGTAGGAAGCCGGGCGGTGCCGTGGGCAGGATCCGGCCCGTGTCCCGCGGCTGCAGGGCTGGCAGCTGCATATTTTCCTAAGCAGATAAGTAACTCCGGGGGGTGCTGGAGGGATGATGGGGGCGCTGGCAGGGAGCCCTCCTCTTCCAGGGCTGCACGGAGAGGGGGACATCGTCAGCAGGCAGGTTACACGGAGAGGACAGAGAGCTCTGCTGCATCGGGTGGCTCCACTCGCCCCGGCGGAGGCAGTTTGGGGGCTCTGTGGGGCAGGATTTGGGGAAGGAGCGCCTGGCTGTGCTGAACCCGAGGTGGATGTCACCCCTGATTTACACAGCGGGGCTGCGTCCAGGAAAGTGACACCTTTGCAATTTACCCCTGCGATGGCAATGTGATTCTGGCTCTTGGGCTGGAGTATTTTAGCACTTGGAAGCCAAATCCTGTGGAACTGAGCAACTTTACACTAAACGGAGGGTGAGATTTTGCAAAGTGCTGGAGGACTTAAGTCCTCGGAGAGGAAGGGGTGGCTGCACTTGGCTACAGCAGCCTTCACCCATTCCTCAAGCACAGCTAATCCGCTGAAATAAACCTCACGCCCCGCTCCCCAACAGTCCCTGCAGGAGACCTGTGCGCTCCTGGGAGCCCTGAGCACCAGCACCGACCTCCCCATCACCTCTCCCCTCTTCACGCACCAGCTCCAAACTAGTCCTGCTTTGTTGCAGAGACGAGGGAATTCGGCATCCAGCCACTGAAACTGTAAATCTTGGGAGAAAAAAGGGAGAGGAGCGTGCTTGGCTCCTTCCTCCTGGCAAGCACAGGCGTGTTCCCTGCAGCACGGGCTCTGGCTCCTCCACGCTCATGTAAGTGGTCCCGTCACACGCATTAGGCAGCAAGTGGGAGTTGAGAGCACTCGGTGGGGGTGGGGGGGAGATGGGCCAGCGGCTGGAACAAGGCCCCCCCCAGCCTCACACCGTGCTCGAGCCCCTGTTTCAGTACATGCCTGCACGCCCCGCCGCGATGCTGCCGAGCCAAACTCCGCTCCAGCAGCCCCGGCTCTGCCTTGTGCAGGTTTGCTCAGCCTGGTTTCAAAGGACACAGCGCCCTCCCCTCTGAAAAACACCCACCCGTGTCTCCGCTGCTGCCACCCCCCCCCCGGCGCCCTGTGACGCTGCTGCCTGCCATAGCAGGAGCCAGTGCCACCCGTGACTGTGAAACCCCAGAGGACTAAAACATCTGGGCTGCCCTCAGTACATTCCTCGCTAACGAGGCTATTTCGGGCTGTCTTGCCTCTGTGGGTTGAGCTCCTGCGCTGCTTTCAGAGCAGAAGGAGCTACCACGCTCGGGACTGAGCAACCAGAGAGCGGGAAGGGTCTCGTCCCCAAGGACTGCGATCTGACCTGCCGTCAGAGACGGGCTTCTGATTCGGGTTTGTAGGTCTGAGATCTCGGCTGCTGTGTCGCTGGATAAATTATCTGTCCCGTCCCCAAAAACCAGAGCGGTAACATGCCCAGTGGTGAAAGGCAGCCAGGAGGTGTGTGGGGGGGTCACATATTGCACCCAAGCTCCTCCATGAATGTGGGAGAGATCCAGTTCTGAAAACGGTGCCAGAAGCAGCTTTTTAAGCATGGGAGAAATCTCTAAAACTCAAATCAGGGGAAAGAGTAGCCTATGAGTAATGAAGCCTATTTTGGCGGAGAGTTGCAGATTAGAAACGGTGGAGGAAGCCCGGAGAACAGAGCACATCACTCCCATGCTTCTCCAACACTTCTCTTCTTGGAAAGGTGCATCGGTCAAACGGAGCAGGGCTTTGGAAAACCATCTGCTGAGCACGTGCTATCACGGCAGCTCCGGTGCCAGGCCCAGGCTGCTCCCCGGAGCACGGGGAGTTCCCGTGAAGGCGCTGGAGCCAAAGCTGGAGGTGCCGGATGGCGACTGTCCGGGCCAGAAGGAGAGGAGGTGAAAAAGTGAGAATGTTCACAGCAGAGCCCTGGAGGTTTTGCAGGAGAGATGGCATCACCCCCCGACCCGGCACAGGCCAGGGAGCTGCACAGTGCTCCCCACCAAGGGGCTCGGAAGCTGCCCGGCTGCCCCAGCTCAGTCGCCATCCAGCGTCGCTAGCAGTGGTCATCACCGCCTAAATAAAACCAGGCGCCACAATAAATTTGAAAAATGTTTTGTGTACAAACAAGATTCACCACAGCCTGTGCTGGGAATACTGTAAGATTGACGGGTTGTATAAACACTGGGTAAAAAAATGTGGATTTCTCACTTTGAATCTATTCCATGGGATCACTTAAAACTCTTACAATGCTTCAGCTTGGATTTCTAGCATAAAGTAATAAGAATTCAGGAGGGAAAGTGAGGTTTATATCATTTTAAGGGGCTCAGATGCTAATTTGATCAGGCAGTGATGGTCTTTGGGGACTTTGCTGAAAAGGGTCTAAGCCTTATTTGATTGTGTCTGCAGCATCACCTGAACCAGCACATCATGATCTCTGCTGCCATCAGTCCAGCATACACATACACCATCCCCCTGCCCAGGCCAGGTGAACGAAACCACTCTTAAAACAAGCATTTTCAAACTACACAAAAAAAGACAAGATTTTCTCTGTATCACTTCCTGAGGATGAACTTGTTTAACCCCAAGATTTTGCTCTGTCATCACAATTTTAGGGACTCGCTTCCTGTTCCCTACCCTTGTATGAGCCACAGAGGATTTGAAGCGCAAAGGGGAAGGGGCAGAAATCTGCACTGCCATCAGAGAGCCCACAGCTCACGGCGGGGCTCGGAACAGAGCAACAGGAAAAAAAATCCTGGCTTCAAACAACTGTGCAACTAGGGAAAGAAGGAGAGCAAAAGATGGTTTGACCTGGATTTTATGGAGAACCCATAGTGGTCCCCCAAACAATGCACATGAGAATATATATATAAATACACATACACAGAGAGAAATAACTGTCTAAATAAGTATTTCCAGCTGAAGGGCTGGGGGAAGGCTCTCCACCTTGAGAGCACGTCCCCAGCTGGAAGCAGGAGTGGGGCTCAGGGGCTGCCAGGACCTTGCCCCTTCCCCAGCCCCTGGAGGGATGTGCACCGAGCGCGGGGGGGTCTCAGCCAGGCCCCTGGAAGGGGAGCTGCTGCGGGTTACTGAGCCACAGGGCTGTGAGGGGAACGGGCCTTTTCTCTGGTGTAAAATGCTGTTTGGCTCAAAATGCACTGAGAGAGAGAGTGGGTTTTACCTTTTCTGATAAAACTGGTGGAATGGCTGTCTGAAAAGCAGAAAAAAAAAAAAAAAAACCAACCACAAAACCAAACCAAACAAACAAACAAACAGAAAAAAAAAAAAAAAAAAAAAAAACAAACACAAAACAAAAGGGGATATACTTAAATTCAGAAAACTTCTAAAACAAGAGGTCTAATGCATCTTGGAGACATTCACTTACTTTTCCTGACATGAGTTTTCCACCAAACCAAAAAGAATTTATAAAATATTTTAGTCCTGTCCGCATTCATGCCCCAAAACCAACTTCAGCCAACTTTTTATTTTCAACTCCAAGCCAATTGTCATCACTGATAGAATCAGGCTGAAATCACTGGAGAAAATCCCACAGGCTTCAATGAAACCAAAATTTACTCACTGACTCCAAAACCAAAAAAAGCCAACCAAATTCCCCAGCTGGGACACAACTCTGTGTCGGAACATATTCAGATCCTTTCAGAAATTGTGATTTGTGCTCATCTCCTGCATGCAGACAGTGTATAAAAGGAGCCGACCCGCTGTGAGCTCCTGTGTTGAACCTACA